>NC_133406.1:181340000-182590000 GCF_049350105.2 Macaca mulatta
TCCGACTGCCCCAGTCAAACTCCATGTCATTCTGCCAGTTGGTGGCCTGCTGGTGTCAGTGTGTTCCACTCACCATCCAGCTGCCCGTGTGTTCTTCCGCTGATGTGTTCCCCTCGATGTCCAGCTACCTGTGTGTCTACCTGCTATGGTCTTGTGGTTTTTATAGGCACAGGATGGGGGCGTGGCAGGCCAGGGTGGTCTTGGGAAATGCAATATTTGGGCAGGAAAACAAAAATGCCTGTCCTCACCAAGTCCTTGGGCACACGTAAGCATGTCCCTGTCCCCTTCCCTATCATTTAAAGGGACCACACCCTTCACTTCCCAGCACTTCTGTATCACTAATTTATTATATTCTGATGTTCCATCACAAAAATGCATAGGGGACATATTATAGAAGGTCCCCCACCTTCTGTGACATTGTGAAATTGCAAGCATGCTCATACTGCTGTCTAACATAAGGGTGAATGACAGTTTGGTTCAGAAGATCCCTAAACTGACGGTCATGAGCTCTAGGCCATGAGTTTTTATCTGCCATTGCTATGATTCGAATGTGTCCCCAAGAAAGCATTATTGGAAACTGGAGTCCCCAATGCAATAGTGTTGGGGGGTGAGGCCTAATGAGAGGTGGTTAGGCCATGCAGGCTTTACCCTCATGAATGGATTAATGCCATTGTCACAGGAATGAGTTCATTATAAAAGGACAAGTTTGATTTCCCACGATTTCCCAACTCCTCTTTCTCACCCTCTCACTTTCTGCCATGGGGTGACACAGAAAAAGACACTCCCCAGATGCCAGCAACTTGACATTGGACTTCCCAGCCTTCAGAACTGTGAGAAATAAATTTATTTTCTTTATAAGTTACCCAGCCTCTGGCATTCTGTTATATCAGCACAAAACAGACTAAGACAGCCACTGAAACCAGATCTATGTCCCGGACTACCACCAATTGCCTCAGTTTCTCTATATATATCATAGGAACAAATAATGCAAATGCTATCTATACTTCTCCATGACTACAGGGAGACCAGGAAGGGATGAAATATATAATCACACTTTGAAAATATATAAATGTGGCTGGGCACGGTGGCTCAAGCCTGTAATCCCAGCACTTTGGGAGGCCGAGACGGGTGGATCACAAGGTCAGGAGATCGAGACCATCCTGTCTAACCCGTTGAAACCCCGTCTCTACTAAAAAATACAAAAAACTAGCCAGGCGAGGTGGCAGGCGCCTGTAGTCCCAGCTACTCGGGAGGCTGAGGCAGGAGAATGGCGTGAACCTGAAAGGCGGAGCTTGCAGTGAGCTGAGATCCGGCCACTGCACTCCAGCCTGGGCGACAGAGCGAGACTCCGTCTCAAAAAAAAAAAAAACAAAAAAAAAATAAAATATATAAATGTTATCCAACCATACATCCATTGTTTCACATCAGGCTGGACCATGTAGCTTCCTCTGTACCCTTTAGTTTCCTGCCCTTATCTCTATCACAGATCATATATCAAATGCCTAGTAATTATCAGTGCATCTATATATTCCCTATTCTCCTCCCCAACAATACATAAAAGGTTATTGCGTTGCATTGAATTATAAGACTTGATTACTGGAAAGTCTAGACATCACTCAGGGTCATTGTGGGGCAGCATGGGGATTATGCAGTGTCATTATCCACTAAGCACACTGCAGGTCATACCAGTGAAGTAGCACGTCAGAAGTAAGCAAGACAGAGCTGGGTTGTGAAACTCTGGAACCAGCTGAGCTGGAAGTTGGTGTAATTTCCTTCCTGCTCAGAGATGGTTCCATATAGTAGACAGACGAGTCATGGTGCTTCTCTGGTAACCTGTGGAGGCCCTGTAATGCTCTAACTTCATTCTATGAAAGCTTTTCCTGCATTAGCAACCTGCCCATTACCAGAGAAAAGAGACATTTTCCTAAGATTCTTAGAATCATAGCATAGAAATTGATCTTATTATTCATTTATTCATTCCTACATTTACGTATTCATTCATTCAACAAAGATTTATTGAGTACTGGTCTAGGCATTAAAGAGATAGTGTTGAGATGAACAGACATTTTCCTTGTCCTCATGGAACTTACAGTCAGGAAACAGACATTAAAGAAATAAACACACAAATATATAATTGATTCAAGTGCAAGTAGAAAGGAAAACAGAAAACTATAAGAGAGGGAAGCTGATTTCGATTGAAGTTTAATTTAGAGTGGTGATTTTTGAGGACGTAGATAACATTATGCACATTGTCTCTGGTCTCAATAACTCTATGAAATGCCTATTATCACAACCATTGCACAGATAGGGAAACTGAGGTTTATGGAAATTGGGTGACTGGGCTGGGGAAGCACTACTAGTAAGTTTGGAGCAGGCTGTGCTCTCTCTGGTACTCCATGCTGCATAACAGAAACCCAGAAGGTGAAAATTTTCCCACTTCCCACCTTTGCACATACCATGCCTACTTCCACCTAAAATGCCGCTCCCTTCATTCCTACTGGATTCACATTCTGCCCTCAGCATCTAGTTGAGGATGTACCTCCTCTGTAAAGTTCCTCCTTCTATCTCAATTAATATCTTTTCTTGTAGGATTCCTGCAACAATCATCAAATATTACTCACATCTCATGGAACCTAGGATAGCTTGTCAAGTTAATTCTCTTTTTCACATGCTTGCCCGGATGCTTTTACACAGAGGCCTATAGGCAGTACAATGCCATTAGAGCCAGACAGACTTGGGCCTTCTCCCAGTTCTACAGCTTGTTTGATGGATGAGCTGGAGAAAGTTTCTTAATCTCTCTGAACCTTAGATTCTCCTTGGAGAATGATTATATCTTACAAAATACCTTTAAGCATTTGTCACAGTACTAAACAGACATACAGTGTTTGATACTTCTTTATCTTCTAACCAATTCCATTTCCTAGATTGGAAGCCTCCGGAGGGCAAAAACCTGGAATTCTACTTCACAATCTCAGCAACTAGCACAGTGCTCTATAATAGCAGGTGATTAATACCTGGTATATAATTGCGGTGATGACAGCCCTTACCTGCCTACTGCATCTGTCATTACTAATAAGATTTGTTTTCTCCTTTCTTCTTTTCACCATTTAGATTCCTTTAAGCCTCTCTGAAACTTGACCCTCTGGTAGGAACAGGTGCCATTGCATACACACTCTCTCTTCCAAATTCGCCCTGTCATATCAAAGGGAAAACTGAAATGGTCCACTGTAGACCTGGCAGATGATCACAAACAGGAAATCAGTAATCCGAAGTGTCTACTGAGCTCCCCACCCTGGCCATCACCTACAGCTATATTTTACAGATACAAAATCATTGTTTATTCAACTTTCATATCAAAGGATGCTATTAGTTCATTTCCAAAGATGGGGAAATGTTTCAACTTACTTTATTACTTGCCTACTACTAACTATTTTCCCTCAGTTTGCCTGCCTGACTTCTTTTAACTCTTCACTCAGTAAATATCTACTGACTACTGAGCACTTGCCAAGTGCTAGGCCAGAGCTGGACGCTGTACTATAGGCAGATGAAGTGCTATGGGCACCTGGAAGTGGAAGAAGAGGGTATAGGGAAAGGGGAGAAAAGACTACAACAATATTCACTTAGTGCTGTGCTCCCAGGTTGTCACATAGACTATGTCATTATTCCTCCTAACCACCCACATAAGTAAATAGGGCTATTACTGAAGAAAGAGAGGCTTACAAAGGTTGAGCAACTTGCCCAAGGTCATCTATCACAAGACACTACAAGTCAGACTGCTGAAGAGGGAGTTTCTGCTGAGCAGCTGAAGTGGGCAGCTCATTGGATATGAAGGCTTTGAAGGAATGTAAGTCCTAATGATCCTTCTAGAGCCAACCCGCAGCACCAGTTTTCTCTTCCACATTTGAACTGCTTATCCACTCCCTGTTCCTCACTCTCCATCTAAACTAGTCCCACACCACCCATATCGTTCTCCGCTAACACCACCTAATCACAACCCCACAGCCTTTCAGTCATGAGTCATTTTTTTAAAAACTGCAAACCATGTAATGAGCCATGGCAATATGCAACCCTAAACCTCAACACGTGTTTTCCACAACAAGGCAACAGGTGGCAGAAGCGAGTCTAAGGCCATAGGATACTAAGGCAGGACTCTCTGGCTTGAGCTTTCCAAAAAGAGACATGAGAGAAGGTCTACCTGCGGGAAGGCATGCTGAAGGCCTGAGGCTGAGTCAAAGAAGGAGCCCTCTGGAGGCTCTGCAGTGCCCGGACTTCAGGTAGAGGAACTCTGCCATGAACACCTCTGGAATCGTGTAATTTTGAGACAATTAGAGAACATCAGTTTTCAGACTGAGTTCTATGGGAAGGGGCCTGTACAATAGAAGAGAGGCTGAATGGACTTCAGGTCTTCCAAAATACCCCTCATGCTCACCAAGTTGCTCTCCGCCCTAAGATACCAGATGAGGGGGCCAATGGGATGTGAAATCCAGTCCCCACTCTCCTGGCCAATCCCTGTGCCTGTGAGGCCGCTCTGTCCCACCAGAGAGGGCAACTTTTCCTAATTTGCACCAAGTACAGAATAGGATAGTGTAGCTTTACCCTTCTCCCTGCCATCAACCACAAACACATTGACACATACACATATACAACCACACAGATATACCTACAGGCATACACATACAACACAGGCACATACACGTTTGCACAAATGCACATGTAGACACAAACACAGAGCACACTGACAGAAACACAATCACAAACCCATACTTATACTACACACAAACACACACACACAAATGCAAATTAAGCCACCATGTAGCACATAGAGATATAGACACAGACGCAAATACAGTCACATAGAGATATAGACACACAAGCACACACTCATACACATATATATGTAAATATACAGTCTCATTCACTTTATACCACACATGTATAAACATACACAATCATATGCAGACACACATACACATAGGCACACAGACCACATAGATACATATGTACGCACATACAAAGATACACACATACACAGATACATATATACATCTTTAACCAGAACTTTACTTTTGTCAATTTTATAAGACAGAGTCTGTAAAAAATGATTTCATCTGGCTTGTGTTCTACTATTAAAAGAGAAAGAATGAATTTGCTTATTTCAAGGATTCATATTTCTTTCATTAATCAATCATATACTTGATGACAATATATAGAAATAAAATGACAGTGAGGAGCATGCTCGGACATAATAGTAGCAGGTCTCTCCATGATCTGAATGTTATAATTAGTTTTGTTTTTAAATTTGTATCATGATTTAAAAGTTTATGATTTTTAACAATGCTACATAATGTATGAAGCCAGGATTCCTGTTATATTGGTCACACACTCTCAGATAATTATGAATATTGCTTTCCACCCCATCTCCTTCACCTCCAAAAGACCTCTGGAGATTTGGAGAATTAGATGTTAATTAGAGGAAGGATACATTATTAAGAAGTATACTAGACAGGACTTTTTGGGTTGCAAAAAATAAAAGTATAACTCAAATTTGCTTAAACAGATACATAAACTGAAAGGCTTTGATTTATATAATTGGGCATTTCAAAGGGAAGTAAAATTCAGGAAAAGTTGAATCCAGGGATTCCAATTATGTCTTCAAGGATCATTTATTCTCCATTTTCCATCTCTTAACTTCTGTATTGACTTCATACTCAAGTAGGATTGTTTGGGTGATGGCAAAGATGGCAAGCAATTGCTTTACCATTACAATGTCCTTCTAAATCTTGGTAGAAGGAGGGTGATGATACCTCTACACTCATATTTCTTACAAGAGTGCAGAGCAAGGCTTCAGTTGGCCTACTTTGGATCAAGTAGTACCCACCCTTAGGGATGGGTTGGAATGAGATAAGCCTTTTCTTAACCTGAAGGACTAAATGGTGAGGGGAGATAATTCCCTAAAAAGATACTACACAAAGAAAAGGAAACATATTTCCTTCTCTCCTACTCCCAACAAATTTAGTACTACACTTTTGGGCCATCTATAAGTCAGGCTCTATGCTGGGGCTAAGGGCATAAGAAAAAAGTATTCACACTCATTCACTATAGGAACCCACAGACTCGTAATGTAAGCAAATCATACAAGACAGAAAAAAAAACCAGAAAATGAAAGTTTGATGAGATAAACTTTATCAAAGACATTGATAATGAAATAAATAGGTAAGCCAGAGTGGGAAGAAATATTCACAAAACATATATCTGCCAATGATGTTAATCCAAAACATATAAACAATGTCTATAATTCAATAATAAAAAGACATTCAATTATAAAAATGGGAAAAAGGTTTGAGCAAACACTTCACAAACGAAAATACATCAATGACCAATAAACCCATAAAAAAGTTTTCAATATCATTACTTATCAGAGAAATGCAAATAAAAACCACAATGAGGTATCACTATATGATATCTAGAATGGCTAAAATTATAGATACTGACAACAACAAATATAGGAAAAAATGTGGAGTAACAACTTCTCATACATTGCTGGTGGGTCTTACATTTAAGTCTTTAATTCATTTGAGTTTATTTTCGTATATGATATAAGATAGGGGTCTGGTTTCATTCTTCCACATGTGGATATCCAGTTTAGTCAAAATCATTTATTGAAGAGGGTGTTCTTTCCCTAATGAATGTTCTTGGTGCCTTTGTTGAAAATCCGTTGCCTGTAAATACATGAATTTATTTCTGGGTTCTCTATTCTGTTCCATTGATCTGTGTGTCAGTTTTTAAACCAATGCAATATTGTGTTGGTCACTATATCTTTGCAGGATATCTTGAAGTGAGATAGTGTGATGCCTCCAGCTTTGTTCTTTTTGTTCAGTATCACTTTGGCTATTTAGTCTTTTATGGTTCCATACAAATTTTAGGATTGCTTTTTCCATTTCTGTGAAGAATGTCATTGGTCTTTTGATAAGAATTGCATTGATTCTGTAGATTACGTTGGGTAGTATGGCCATTTTAACAATATTAATTCTTTTAATCCATGAACATGGAATATCTTTTCATTTTTTGTATGTCTTCAAAGTTTTTCATCAGTGCTTCATAATTTTTATTGTAAAAGTCTTTCATGTTCTTGGTTAAATTTATTCCTAAGTATTTCACCTCCTTGGTTAAATTTATACCTAAGTATTTTATTTCTTTGTAGCTATTGTAAATAAGGTCACTTTCTCAATTTCTGTTCAAGCAGTTTATCATTGGTGTTTAGAAATACTACTGATTTTTGTGTGTTGATTTTGTATCCTGCCACTTTACTGAATTCATTTATCAGTTCTAAGAGTATTTTGGTGAAGTGTTAAGGTTTTTCTGTGTATAAGATCATGTCATCTGCAAACAGGAAGAATTTGGCTTTCTCTTTTCTAAATTAGATGCCCTTTGTCTCTTTCTCTTGCCTAATGGCTCTGACTAGTACTTCAAGTACTATTCTAAATAAGACTGGTGAAGGTGGGCATCCTTGTCTTGACACGGTTCTTAGAAATAAAGATTTCAGCTTTTTCCTATTCAGTATATTGTTAGCTGTGTGTTTTGTTTGTTTGTTTGTTTGTTTTAGTACAACCTTTTTTTGGTGATAAAATATGCTCCTATTAATAGTTGAAAATTTTTATCATAAAGAGATGTTGAATTTTACCAAGTGCCTTTTTTCATCTATTGAGATGTTTATATGATTTTTGTCCTTCATTCAGCTGATGTGATATATCACATTTACTGATTTGTGTACATTGAAAAATCCTTGCATCCCTGAAATAAATTTCACTTGATCATGGTTTGTAATCTTTTTGATGTGCTGTTGGATTAGGTTTGCTAGCATTTTGTCGAGAATTTTTGCAACTATATTCATCAGGAATATTGGCCTGTAAGTTTTTTGTTGTGTCTTTGTCTACTTTTGGAATCAGGGTAGTACTGGCTTTTCAGAATGACACCTCTTAAAGAAGGTGTTAGTCCTTTAAAAGTTCGGGGTCAGGTGCAGTGGCTCACGCTTATAATCCCAGTGCTTTGGGAAGCTGAGACAGTAGGATTTCTTGAAGCTACGAGCTCGAGACCAGCCTAAGCAACTTAGTGAGATGCTATCTCTACAAAAAAATTTTTAAAATGTTTAGTTTGGTCATGGTGGCATGCACCTGTTGAGAGGCTAAGGCAAAAGGATTGCTTGAGCCCAGCAGTTTGAGGTTACAGTGAGCTATGATTGCGCCATTGCACTCTAGCCTAGGCAATCAAAAAAAAAAAAAAAAAAAAGTTCAGGAGAATTCAGCAGTAAAGCCATCTGGTCCTCAGCTTTTCTTTGTTGATTGGTAGACATTTTATTACTGATTCAATCTTGTTACTCATAACTGGTCTGTTTAGGTTATTTCTTCTTGGCTCACTCTTTGTAGGTTATATGTGTCCTGGAATTTTATCCCCTAGGTTTTCCAATTTGTTGGCATATAGTTGTTCTTAACAATTTCTAATGGTACATTGTATTTCTGTGGTATCAGCTATATTGTCTCCCTTTTTATGAGAAATTTTATTATTTGGATCTTTTGTCATTTGTTCTTAATTTAGCTAATAGTTTGTCAATCTTGTTTATCTTTTCAAAAGCTGATTTTTCATTTTGTTGGTCTTTTATGTTTTTTGGTCTATTTTATTTAGTTCTTCTCTGATCTTTATTATTTCTTTTCTTTTACTAATTTTATGTTGGCTTTGTTTTTGCTTTTTTAGTTTCTTGAAGTGCACATTATGTTGTTTATTTGAAATTTCTACTTTTTTGTTGTAGGAATTTATTGCTGTAAAATTCTCTCTTACGCTTTTGTTGTATTCCATAGACTTCAGTATGTTGTGTTTCCATTTTCACTTGTTTTAAGACATATCTTAATTTACTTCTTAATTTCTTCATAGACCTATTAAAGGTTCAGAGGAATATTTTTAGTTGTTTTATATTTGTACAGTTTCCAAAGTTTTTCTTATTATTGATGTCTAGTTTTATTTTCTTCTTGTTTTATTTCACTGATATTATTTGATTTTTAAAAATTTGTTGAACCGAAAAGAGCCCAAATAACCAGAGCAATCCTAAGTAAAAAGAACAAAACTGGAGGCATTACATTACCTGACTTTAAATTATATTACAAGGCAATGGTAATCAAAACAGAATAGCACTGGTATAAAAATAGACACATTGATCAATAGTATAGAATAGAGAACCTAGAAGTAAAGTTACGCATTTATAGCTAACTGATCTTTGACAAAGAATACTGAAAAGATCCTATATTGGGGAAAGGATACCCTTTTCAATAAATGGTGCTGGAGAAATTGGATTGCTATATGCAGAAGAATGAAACTGAACCCCTATCTCTCAGCATATACAAAAATCAACTCTAGATGGATTAAATACTTTGATGTAAGACACAAAACTATAAAAATATTAGAAGAAAACCTAGGGAAAACTCTTCTGGACATTGGTTGAGCAAAGAATTTATGACTTTGACTAAGATCGCTTCTCTTTTCCCATCTCTTCTTCTTCTGGAACTCCCAAAGTTTGAATATTTGTTTACTTAATGATATTCCATATGTTATGTAGGTGTTCTTCATTTGCTTTTATTCTTTTGTCTTTTTCTTTCTGTCTGACTGAGTTATTTCAAAAGACCTGTCTTTGGGTTCAGACATTCTTCTTCTTGATCTAATCTATTGTTGAAACTCCCAATTATATTCTTTATTTTATTCATTTAATTCTTCAGTTCCAAGATTTCTGTTTGGTTCCTTTTCATGATATTTGTCTCAGTTGAATTTCTCGTTTGGATCATAAATTGTTTTTATTATTGCTTTGTATTGTCTATCTGTGTTCTCTTGTATCTCACTGAATTTCCTTAAGATCATTGCTTTCCATTTCTTTTCAGGAATTGCATAGATTTTCCTTTCTTTGGGCCTGCCCCTGGGGAATTACTGTGTTCCTTTGGAAGTGTCATGTTTCCTTGCTTTTCTATGTTTCTTATATCCATACATTGGTATCTACACATCTGATGTAACAGTTGCTTCTTCCAATTTTATGGAGTACCTTTTGTAGGGGATGATTTTTTTTTTCCTGTAGATTTATCTATAGTGTCAGTTGAGTAGGGTACTTTGGCTTTGGATCTGGGTGGGTGCATTGTAGTCTTTGTATGATTTTTTTCATCTATAATAAATGTCTATGAGCTCAGTGGTATCTATGAGCTTCTTAGTGGCTTAGGCTGTGGTTGTTTGTGAAGGCTGTGAAGCATTTTTGCTGGGAACAGGGACACTAGGCAGTCTGGGCCTTGAGTTTCTGGGAGGCACGTATGGGTATGTGGTCTCCCTGCTCCTGGAGGTGGCAGGTTCACAGGTGGTGGCATTAGGCCCCAGGTGGGCTGGTCTTTAAGTCCTGGACAGTGCAGTGGGCCCTGGGCAGTCTGGTCTTTGGATCTCTGGATGGCACATGCAGGTACGCAGCAGCCCTGCCACTGTAAGGTGCAGGGTCACTGTCAGTGGAGAGATACACCTCAGATTCTGGGGAGTGTGTACTTCAGGTCCCTATGTCCTGGGGCAGTCCCCCTGATGTACTGAACTGCCTTTGCACTGGGAGGTAGGGGGCTGCCTAGAGTCAGGTGCCAAGGTCACATCTGCACTGCTGATTCCAGCTGGTTTCATGATGCTGCATCCTTCTGGGTATCTCTCGGGGGGGATGTCAAGGTGTCCCCAAGGATGTGGAAGTGCTAGAGCTATTGAGCCCCAGGGCAGGATATAGTCTGGTGGTGGCTTTGCTGCTTTCAAAATAATGCCATGTTGCAGCAGCCTGGGCCCCAGAGGATGGGGGTGCAGTGTTGATTTTTTCTTTGGGACTGCAGTCATGTGGACTACAGGCAGCTTCCTATACTAGGCTCATGACCTGGGAGGGCTGGGAGACTCTTCTTTACTCAGATTGCAGGCATCTGTGGTGGAATGTGGACTGCTACGATCTCCCGCTTACTTCTTCTGGCTATGAGGAGTCCCTCTTGCCTCAGAGCTGCTTCTGACTAGCTGCTTCACTTCCCTCTCTATGCTGCTCTCTCAAGTTTCTATGCCTGGGAGGGTCTTTCTCAGTTCCTTGCTGAATTCCAATGTTCTCCCTTAGATGTCCTATTTGAAGTCTGGTTATCTATTTGTTGCTTTGGTCCTTTTTTTGTGGATAATACCAGTGCTGGGTGCCTCTATACAAGCATCTTAATGAAATTCTTTGCACATATCTATGTGATTGCATTTATGTGAAGTTTTAATCCAATCTAAACTAATTTAAATTTATAATTTATGTGAAATCTAATCCAATCTAAACTAATTTATAGTGGGGAAAAAAGTCATTTGGGAATTGCCTTGAGAGAGTAGAAGAAGAGGTTGGGGGAACCAAACTGTGAAGGAACATAAGAAAACTTCTGGAGTATTGAAAATGTTCAAAACATTGATGGGGGGGGGGCGGAGCAAGATGGCCGAATAGGAGCAGCTCCAGTCTCCAACTCCCAGCGCGAGCGACACAGAAGACCGGTGATTTCTGCATTTTCAACTGAGGTACTGGGTTCAACTCACTGGGGAGTGCCAGACGATCGGTGCTGGTCAGCTGCTGCAGCCCGACCAGCGAGAGCTGAAGCAGGGCGAGGCATTGCCTCACCTGGGAAGCGCAAGGGGGAAGGGAGTCCCTTTTCCCAGCCAGGGGAACTGAGACACACAACACCTGGAAAATCGGGTAACTCCCACCCCAATACTGTGCTTTAGGAAACAGGCACACCAGGAGATCATATCCCACACCTGGCCGGGAGGGTCCCACACCCACGGAGCCTCCCTCATTGCTAGCACAGCAGTCTGTGATCTACCGGCAAGGCAGCAGGGAGGCTGGGGGAGGGGCGCCCGCCATTGCTGAGGCTTAAGTAGGTAAACAAAGCTGCTGGGAAGCTCGAACTGGGTGGAGCTCACAGCAGCTCAAGGAAACCTGCCTGTCTCCGTAGACTCCACCTCTGGGGACAGGGCACAGTAAACTAAGACACACAGACACCTCTGCACAGACGCAAACGACTCTGTCTGACAGCTTTGAAGAGAGCAGTGGATCTCCCAACACGGAGGTTGAGATCTGAGAAGGGACAGACTCCCTGCTCAAGTGGGTCCCTGACCCCTGAGTAGCCTAACTGGGAGACATCCCCCACTAGGGGCAGTCTGACACCCCACACCTCACAGGGAGGAGTACACCCCTGAGAGGAAGCTTCCAAAGCAAGAATCAGACAGGTACACTCGCTGTTCAGAAATATTCTATCTTCTGCAGCCTCTGCTGCTGATACCCAGGCAAACAGGGTCTGGAGTGGACCTCAAGCAATCTCCAACAGACCTACAGCTGAGGGTCCTGACTGTTAGAAGGAAAACTATCAAACAGGAAGGACACCTACACCAAAACCCCATCAGTACATCACCATCATCAAAGACCAGAGGCAGATAAAACCACAAAGATGGGGAAAAAGCAGGGCAGAAAAGCTGGAAATTCCAAAAATAAGAGCGCATCTCCCCCGGCAAAGGAGCGCAGCTCATCGCCAGCAACGGATCAAAGCTGGACGGAGAATGACTTTGATGAGATGAGAGAAGAAGGCTTCAGTCCATCAAATTTCTCAGAGCTAAAGGAGGAATTACGTACCCAGCGCAAAGAAACTAAAAATCTTGAAAAAAAAGTGGAAGAATTGATGGCTAGAGTAATTAATGCAGAGAAGGTCCTAAACGAAATGAAAGAGATGAAAACCGTGACACGAGAAATACGTGACAAATGCACAAGCTTCAGTAACCGACTCGATCAACTGGAAGAAAGAGTATCAGCGATTGAGGATCAAATGAATGAAATGAAGCGAGAAGAGAAACCAAAAGAAAAAAGAAGAAAAAGAAATGAACAAAGCCTGCAAGAAGTATGGGATTATGTAAAAAGACCAAATCTACGTCTGATTGGGGTGCCTGAAAGTGAGGGGGAAAATGGAACCAAGTTGGAAAACACTCTTCAGGATATCATCCAGGAGAACTTCCCCAACCTAGTAGGGCAGGCCAACATTCAAATCCAGGAAATACAGAGAACGCCACAAAGATACTCCTCGAGAAGAGCAACTCCAAGACACATAATTGCCAGATTCACCAAAGTTGAAATGAAGGAAAAAATCTTAAGGGCAGCCAGAGAGAAAGGTCGGGTTACCCACAAAGGGAAGCCCATCAGACTAACAGCAGATCTCTCAGCAGAAACTCTACAAGCCAGAAGAGAGTGGGGGCCAATATTCAACATTCTTAAAGAAAAGAATTTTAAACCCAGAATTTCATATCCAGCCAAACTAAGTTTCATAAGTGAAGGAGAAATAAAATCCTTTACAGATAAGCAAATGCTTAGAGATTTTGTCACCACTAGGCCTGCCTTACAAGAGACCCTGAAGGAAGCACTAAACATGGAAAGGAACAACCGGTACCAGCCATTGCAAAAACATGCCAAAATGTAAAGACCACTGAGGCTAGGAAGAAACTGCATCAACTAATGAGCAAAATAACCAGTTAATATCATAATGGCAGGATCAAGTTCACACATAACAATCTTAACCTTAAATGTAAATGGACTAAATGCTCCAATTAAAAGACACAGACTGGCAAACTGGATAAAGAGTCAAGACCCATCAGTCTGCTGTATTCAGGAGACCCATCTCACACGCAGAGACATACATAGGCTCAAAATAAAGGGATGGAGGAAGATTTACCAAGCAAATGGAGAACAAAAAAAAGCAGGGGTTGCAATACTAGTCTCTGATAAAACAGACTTTAAACCATCAAAGATCAAAAGAGACAAAGAAGGCCATTACATAATGGTAAAGGGATCAATTCAACAGGAAGAGCTAACTCTCCTAAATATATATGCACCCAATACAGGAGCACCCAGATTCATAAAGCAAGTCCTTAGAGACTTACAAAGAGACTTAGACTCCCATACAATAATAATGGGAGACTTCAACACTCCACTGTCAACATTAGACAGATCAACAAGACAGAAAGTTAACAAGGATATCCAGGAATTGAACTCATCTCTGCAGCAAGCAGACCTAATAGACATCTATAGAACTCTCCACCCCAAATCAACAGAATATACATTCTTCTCAGCACCACATCATACTTACTCCAAAATTGACCACGTAATTGGAAGTAAAGCACTCCTCAGCAAATGTACAAGAACAGAAATTATAACAAACTGTCTCTCAGACCACAGTGCAATCAAACTAGAACTCAGGACTAAGAAACTCACTCAAAACCGCTCAACTACATGGAAACTGAACAACCTGCTCCTGAATGACTACTGGGTACATAACGAAATGAAGGCAGAAATAAAGATGTTCTTTGAAACCAATGAGAACAAAGATACAACATACCAGAATCTCTGGGACACATTTAAAGCAGTGTGTAGAGGGAAATTTATAGCACTAAATGCCCACAAGAGAAAGCAGGAAAGATGCAAAATTGACACTCTAACATCGCAATTAAAAGAACTAGAGAAGCAAGAGCAAACACATTCGAAAGCTAGCAGAAGGCAAGAAATAACTAAGATCAGAGCAGAACTGAAGGAGATAGAGACACAAAAAACCCTCCAAAAAATCAATGAATCCAGGAGTTGGTTTTTTGAAAAGATCAACAAAATTGACAGACCACTAGCCAGACTAATAAAGAAGAAAAGAGAGAAGAATCAAATCGACGCAATTAAAAATGATAAAGGGGATATCACCACCGACCCCACAGAAATACAAACTACCATCAGAGAATACTATAAACACCTCTACGCAAATAAACTGGAAAATCTAGAAGAAATGGATAATTTCCTGGACACTTACACTCTTCCAAGACTAAACCAGGAAGAAGTTGAATCCCTGAATAGACCAATAGCAGGCTCTGAAATTGAGGCAACAATTAATAGCCTACCAACCAAAAAAAGTCCAGGACCAGATGGATTCACAGCTGAATTCTACCAGAGGTACAAGGAGGAGTTGGTACCATTCCTTCTGAAACTATTCCAATCAATAGAAAAAGAGGGAATCCTCCCTAACTCATTTTATGAGGCCAATATCATCCTGATACCAAAGCCTGGCAAGGACACAACAAAAAAAGAGAATTTTAGACCAATATCTCTGATGAACATCGATGCAAAAATCCTCAATAAAATACTGGCAAACCGGATTCAGCAACACATCAAAAAGCTTATCCACCATGATCAAGTGGGCTTCATCCCTGGGATGCAAGGCTGGTTCAACATTCGCAAATCAATAAACATAATCCAGCATATAAACAGAACCAAAGACAAGAACCACATGATTATCTCAATAGATGCAGAAAAGGCTTTTGACAAAATTCAACAGCCCTTCATGCTAAAAACGCTCAATAAATTCGGTATTGATGGAACGTACCTCAAAATAATAAGAGCTATTTATGACAAACCCACAGCCAATATCATACTGAATGGGCAAAAACTGGAAAAATTCCCTTTGAAAACTGGCACAAGACAGGGATGCCCTCTCTCACCACTCCTATTCAACATAGTGTTGGAAGTTCTGGCTAGGGCAATCAGGCAAGAGAAAGAAATCAAGGGTATTCAGTTAGGAAAAGAAGAAGTCAAATTGTCCCTGTTTGCAGATGACATGATTGTATATTTAGAAAACCCCATTGTCTCAGCCCAAAATCTCCTTAAGCTGATAAGCAACTTCAGCAAAGTCTCAGGATACAAAATTAATGTGCAAAAATCACAAGCATTCTTATACACCAGTAACAGACAAACAGAGAGCCAAATCAGGAATGAACTTCCATTCACAATTGCTTCAAAGAGAATAAAATACCTAGGAATCCAACTTACAAGGGATGTAAAGGACCTCTTCAAGGAGAACTACAAACCACTGCTCAGTGAAATCAAAGAGGACACAAACAAATGGAAGAACATACCATGCTCATGGATAGGAAGAATCAATATCGTGAAAATGGCCATACTGCCCAAGGTAATTTATAGATTCAATGCCATCCCCATCAAGCTACCAATGAGTTTCTTCACAGAATTGGAAAAAACTGCTTTAAAGTTCATATGGAACCAAAAAAGAGCCCGCATCTCCAAGACAATCCTAAGTCAAAAGAACAAAGCTGGAGGCATCACGCTACCTGACTTCAAACTATACTACAAGGCTACAGTAACCAAAACAGCATGGTACTGGTACCAAAACAGAGATATAGACCAATGGAACAGAACAGAGTCCTCAGAAATAATACCACACATCTACAGCCATTTGATCTTTGACAAACCTGAGAGAAACAAGAAATGGGGAAAGGATTCCCTATTTAATAAATGGTGCTGGGAAAATTGGCTAGCCATAAGTAGAAAGCTGAAACTGGATCCTTTCCTTACTCCTTATACGAAAATTAATTCAAGATGGATTAGAGACTTAAATGTTAGACCTAATACCATAAAAATCCTAGAGGAAAACCTAGGTAGTACCATTCAGGACATAGGCATGGGCAAAGATTTCATGTCTAAAACACCAAAAGCAACGGCAGCAAAAGCCAAAATTGACAAATGGGATCTCATTAAACTAAAGAGCTTCTGCACAGCAAAAGACACTACCATCAGAGTGAACAGGCAACCTACAGAATGGGAGAAAATTTTTGCAATCTACTCATCTGACAAAGGGCTAATATCCAGAACCTACAAAGAACTCAAACAAATTTACAAGAAAAAAACAAACAACCCCATCAAAAAGTGGGCAAAGGACATGAACAGACATTTCTCAAAAGAAGACATTCATACAGCCAACAGACACATGAAAAAATGCTCATCATCACTGGCCATCAGAGAAATGCAAATCAAAACCACAATGAGATACCATCTCACACCAGTTAGAATGGCAATCATTAAAAAGTCAGGAAACAACAGGTGCTGGAGAGGATGTGGAGAAATAGGAACACTTTTACACTGTTGGTGGGATTGTAAGCTAGTTCAACCATTATGGAAAACAGTATGGCGATTCCTCAAGGATCTAGAACTAGATGTACCATATGACCCAGCCATCCCATTACTGGGTATATACCCAAAGGATTATAAATTATGCTGCTATAAAGACACATGCACACGTATGTTTATTGCAGCACTATTCACAATAGCAAAGACTTGGAATCAACCCAAATGTCCCTCAGTGACAGATTGGATTAAGAAAATGTGGCACATATACACCATGGAATACTATGCAGCCATAAAAAAGGATGAGTTTGAGTCCTTTGTAGGGACTTGGATGCAGCTGGAATCCATCATTCTTAGCAAACTATCACAAGAACAGAAAACCAAACACCGCATGTTCTCACTCATAGGTGGGAACTGAACAATGAGATCACTCGGACACAGGAAGGGGAACATCACACACCGGGGCCTATCATGGGGAGGGGGGAGGGGGGAGGGATTGCATTGGGAGTTATACCTGATGTAAATGACGAGTTGATGGGTGCAGCACACCAACATGGCACAAGTATACATATGTAACAAAACTGCACATTATGCACATGTACCCTACAACTTAAAGTATAATAATAATAAATAAATTAAAAAAAAAAAAACAAAAAAAAAAAAAACATTGATGGGTTTGTGGGTTACATGAGCATATCCATTTCTAATTGTTCATTTCATTATATATAAATTTTACATCAAATGAATAATTTACTCGGGGGTAAAGAGTGATGGGATGTATAGAAGAAATAGTAATGGCAGGAAGTTTATAGTTGAAGTTGTACGGTGGGAACACGGATTAATTAAACTATTCTGTTTACTTTGCATATGTTTGAGATTTTTTGATAAGAAGTTTTTAAAAAATATTTTGAAACAAATTAAAATCTAACAATGTGGTGATTTTTATGAGAGTAATAGGAATTAAGTGCTGTGGAACCACAAAACCTGTAGCAATTACTTGCTTGGGGAGATAAAGAATGGTAAGAGTGCTTGGAAAAAAAAAAAATACATCCCAACAGAGGTGACATTTGATTTGGGATTTAAAGGCCAAGAAAGACTAAAGCAGTTGGAGATGCCCAGAATAGATAGTGAGTGATCAGAGAACATGTGGAGCTTCTAGATAGAGCGCACATAATTGCCATTACTTTGTACTCTTCTGGAATAATCCTTTTTTCATGGAAACAGTGAAGCAGAATGAACAGGACAGAGGGACCCAAGTCAGCCTATCCTACTCAGAGTGTCCTTGGTTAATTTAAGTTGCAACATTTCTTTGCACTTTAGTTTTCTTATCTGTGAAGTGAGGGGATTCAACAGATTATACCTTCAATCATTTGAAAATTTTCTGAAGTCATAAGCTAATGTGACAAAGCAAGATATAGAATACAAGGTCTGAAAACATCTAATTCCCAGAACTTTTCTACAGCCATATTTCATGCATTCTGTGATACACATTCTTGTTTTGTTGTTGTTGTTGTTATTGTTGTTGTTGTTTTTGAGATGGAATTTCGCTCTTGTTGCCCAGGCTGGAGTGCAATGGTGCGATCTTGGCTCACTGCAAACTCTGCCTCCCAGATTCAAGCAATTTTCCTGTCTCAGCTTCCTGAGTAGCTGGGATTACAGGCATGCACCACCACACCCGGCTAATTTTGTATTTTTAGTAGAGACGGCGTTTCACCATGTTGGTCAGGCTGGTCTCGAACTCCCGACCTCAGGTGATCCACCCTCCTCGGCCTCCCAAAGTGCTGGGATTATAGGCATCAGTCACTGCGCCCAGACTGAGATACACATTCTTACTTAACATTTAACATAATGGAAATCACGGTATACCTTATGATCGATGATGTCAAATTACCAGTGCTATAGTGTCACTGCCTGCCTGCGAGTACTTGGTTATAATTCTTGTACAGAATGACTAGACAACTGCAGCCACTGATGTTTTAATCAACAAACCACCGTATAGATCTTTGGAGAAACAAATGCGAGTTACATTTGCTGTCTGGAAAACTTCCACTGGTATCTTACAGTAAAATCAAAAAAGATAGCATCAGCATCAAATTTTGTGAATTGGCACCAGTGGCTTGACAGAACATTTCCAAGACAACAGTGTAGTCCTCTTTAAAGAAATTCTGCATTCTTCAATTCTCTTGATGACTCAGTTGACAATATTGTGAGGAGAAACACATCAATAACTGAGTTAAAAAGTGCTTCAGAAGAGCTGAACCATTCAAAATGTGAAGTCTTACTCTTAATCAGTGTATTTTGCTTACATTTTCCTTTCTACATATACAAAGGGGCAATATATGATTAGAGTATATGTCTGAATAAGTCTAAAAGAGATTTTCATTTTAAAAGTTATGTCTACAGTCTAAAATATATTTTCTCAGTATTAATAATACTGGAAACTTGAAGTGATAAAGTATGTCATAGGACAATGCTTTTTCTTTATTTATTTTTATTTATTTATTTTGAGACAGAGTCTCACTCTGTCACCCAGGCTGGAGTGCAGTGGCGTGATCTCGGCTCACTGCAAGCTCTGCCTCCCAGGTTCACGCCATTCTCCTGCCTCAGCCTCCTGAGTAGCTGGGACTACCGGTGCCCACCACCATGCCCGGCTAATTTTTTTGTATTTTTAGTAGAGACGGGGTTTCACTGTGTTAGCCAGGATGGTCTCGATCTCCTGACCTCGTGATCCACCCGCCTTGGCCTCCCAAAGTGCTGGGATTACAGGTGTGAGCCACCGCGCCCGGCCGGCTTTTTCTTTCTAAGATGTACGTAAAATGATAGTTTATCTAGTGGAGTCTTAACTTCGTGAAACGTGATGCCTCCCCCAGCACTTTCTTCCTGTTTCTCTACACTTTTTTTTTTTTTTTGAGACTGTAGATTAATTGTCATTTCTGAGGGCTTTCCATGTATAGGAACTATACAAGAGCTTTACAAACATACTCTCCACCAATCTACTGAGAACGTTATGGGGAGATAACCATTATTATATTATACCCACTTAATGTTGAGGAGATTCAGGTGTCTTACTAAGAGTCACATGCCTTGAGACACATTCCTTTCTGAAATTAGTGGAGAACCACAAAATCAACCTTCCTCGGCCCAGATAAACTTTCCAGAATCCATCAGCTCCTGTGATTTGGGGAGGCACAGCAGAAGGTACAGAGATTAAAAACAGTCCCCACATACACCTTAAGAAAGGCTGGCAGCATGCTTATGATTGGCATAACAATCATAAGCTTTGGAATGAGACAGAATCAGGTGTCAATATCAACTCTACTACTTACTAGTATAATTTTAAGCAAACTATTTAAGTTCCCCAAGTTTCAGTTTCTTCCTCTGTAAAATGGGACTAATATCTACCTCTAAGACTTGTGTGAGGGGTCAGTAATTCACTCCATCATTCATGTATTCAACAAGTGTTTACAGAGCGCCGAACTCATCTTAGGCGCTGTACATCAAGTCAATGAATACTCTATGGAAGCCCCTAGCAGAGCAACAGGTAGATAGCAGGCACTCAGAAGATTTGTTATTTTGTTTTTATTTTTCTGGACCTATTTCCCCTTCATTATCAGCCTGTCATTTACATTTTGGTGAGTCCCCTCCACCCATAGTCTATAGGACTGCTGTAATTAGATGCCCAGCCTTTTCCTAACCTGGAGGTGAGCCTGTGAACCAAGCCAAGCCATAGATACCCATCTCTGGAATTTGAATCTCCAGCAGAGTGACAAAGGGACTGAAAATGGTAGGAGTTCATGCTTTCCACCGCTGCCAAAACTCTTCCACTCCGGAAGGAAGCTGTCTTTCCAAGCCTGATTCTCCAGTGTTGCTAGTGTTTTTGCCTGTTTTACGATTATGTTATCATTCCAAAAATTCCCTTTTGCATAAGTTAGCCAGAAGCCATCTTTGTCACATGCAACCAAAGAAATCAGGTGCCCAGTCAAAAAGAAAAGTTAACTCCTCTTTCCCAAACATCAATTATATAGCTAGGAGAATAGAACTACCAAAAAAAAAAAGGGGGGGGGGCAATTAATGGTACATAGAATTTAAAAATACTCACTTTGGCAGCATATGTACTAAATTCAGAATACTTCATGTCAGATATACTAAATAAAAATTCCATTGATTTACATTGGTGCGGGGCTTACTAGTGAGAGGCATTGTACACATTGCCTCATATAAAGCTCACTGGAACCTGTGTAGTAGGTAGCATCATCACCCTTGTTTTTTAGATGAAGACATTAAATCTCACAGACATTAAGTAATTTGCTTACATGACCAACTACAGAATTTGTGGGGCCTAGTGCAAAATAAAAATGCAAAGCCTCATGTTGGAAAATTATTAGGAATTTCAAGACAGTGATAGCAGAGCACTAAACCAAGTTCAGAATTCTCCTGAGCGTGCCCACCTGTCCACAACCCCAACCACATATGACTGCACAGGTCACAAACTCACAAAGCTGGGCTTGCTAGCTTAAGTTAGTAAGTGGAAAAGCTGAGACTTAAGCACAGGTGTGTTGATCTTGGAAGTCCAGGGTCTCAATTAGTAAGTATGCCTATAATGGGAATGCCCTAAATCAGGCTGAAACTGATAATCATTCCAGATCATTCAGCTTGTGTAGGCATTGCCCTCCATCTCCTACCCATAGAGCAGCTGGGGAATCAGATAAAAGGTTGAGGAGGAGGAGGACTTCAGGAACTCACAGGAAAAAGTACTTAATCTGGGCCAGTAGTGACAAGCCTTACTGTTCCCAGGCTTCCTCCTGCTATTTAGGCTCCACCCCTTGAGAGGGTCCTAGACCAATTACAGCAAATTTAGAGGAGCCTGAGTAGGACAGTGAAGGCACTTCATGCAAGTGTTTACAGAATTGGGAGTGGTTAGCCAGGAGACCAGAAGAATCATGGCTGTCGTCAAATCTCTTCTTCCCTGGGGAGTTAGAAGCTCTGTGACAGCAGGGATCTATCTTGCTCATCATGATACCCCAAGTGTCTGGCATAGTGCCTAGGACACAGTTAATGCTCAAGAAATAGTAAATGAAGGAATTAATTATTAAGAGCCTGCTGAATGTTAATTGGAAGAGGGATTAGATGTGTTTTGTCCCCCTCTCCCCCCAGGAGGAAATCAGTTTTAAAGTAGTAGGTAGACTTTGATGTTTGAATATAAGAAAGTTCTACAGCCCCAAGATGGAACAGGCTACTGGCAGGTCCTTTTCATAAGAGGGTCTTGAGTGTGGAGATGGTGACAAGAGTATTTCCTAAATGCATTCCTTAGAATACCAGACACGGCAAATAGGTTTCTACTCCCATGGCAGTTCCAGCTGATTGATTGTGGCTACCTTTCTTTCAGGAAGAAATTGTGCTGTGATCAATCACTGATGCATGCCATGAGCACACGAATGCCATTTTAATGTCTTTCTTAAACCTCAGTGTTTGTGACTCTATGAATCTGCACATTTTATCCAACCCAAAAATGATGGGTAAGGTTAACTTCAGGGCTCCAGTGAAAAGCAAATTAATTGAAACTGAGCTCATTTCTACATGTGGCTAGAGCAATACCTAACTTTCTTTCTTCAGAAGCATTCTCCTACCCTAATTAGAAAATTATTTGAAACACATTGTTGTTCAATTCTAGTTAAATCCAAAGTTATGGAGGTTTTGAGGATTTTTGTTTTTTGGTTTTGAGCTTGGCTACTGTAAATATAATATCCAGCCCCACTGGGCAATTCTGGATGTCACATTCACTATGCTTACAGACATCTGTGGAGATAGAACTCTGAATAAATCTGTCTAAAGAGCAATAAAGAATTACATTACTTCATAGCAATGTTAACCTTTGGAGGCAAAAGTCCAGACACGTTGAGGAATGGAAAATGAGGACAGAGGGGGTACAATTCCATTAACTCTCTTCAAAAGAAAAGGCCAAAAGGGGATTAAAATCTATAGCATGTTCACAAAGGGCAGAAAATAAAAGAGTCCCACTTTGAAGAGTAAAGATTGAATATTTGCCATTGTTTCCTGTGTCCTCCACAAAAGGCGTTTATTAATTTACACTTAAGGCTGTGCCTAACTCAGTTAATTGAGTTTTAAAAATAATTCAGAGAGTCACTAAAATTTTATTCAAAATTTAATATATGTGTGTGTGTATGTGTGTGAGAGAGAGAGAGAGAGAGAGCGAGAGAGAGAGAGAGAAATGGTCCACAGCTAGCTTTATACTCCTGAAAAAATTAAGAAATCCTAGATCAATTTCCTCATTTTATCTTGATTCAGATATTCACTGAGTGCTGAGCTATGTGCTAAATACTATCCTAAATATTTTAACTAAATATTTCTTCATCTAACCCTTCTATGAAGTAAGTAATACTGTCTGCCCCCACCATATTTTCTGCTCCAGGAAACAGAAACTCAGAGTTTAAATAACAGTAATTGCTACCATTTATTGAATACTTCTAATGTACCGATTGTTTTTATATCTCATTTAATCTGACAACAATTCTATGAAGTAGATGTTATTTCCTTCCTATTTAATCAATGATGAACTAAATGGTCAAAAAATGTTTGGTTACTTCTGAGGCTATTTGGCTAGGTATCTGACACATGGGTTTGAGCTCAGGTATAATACCAAATCCTGAACTTTAGTCATTACACCATGCTATCTTTTCTTAATAGCCTGCAGCATTTGCACATGAGTATGCTTCACCTTGAATAGCAGGATATTATTTAATAGGAGCTCCCACAGCATTTACTGCCTAACTGACCCCTCTTATTATCTGAATTAGTCACACTAACTTCCCTTCCTTTCTATCCATACACATTTCAGAAGAGGCAATATATTTAATCAAATGTAACGTAAAAATATCTTTCAGCTTTCCTTCTGCAGAAGATTTTCCCAGGCCAGCAAAAGTTGTGTCTACAAGTGTTTGCTTGCATGTTCCTGTAAGGCTCTCTCACAAGCCAAGTGAGACTCAGGTGAGTCTCAGGTGGGACTTACTGAGACTCAGGTGAGTTTGTTGCTGGGATGAAGATGAGTCTTCCAGGTGGAGATGAAGAAAGATAACAACTAGAGACTGATAAAGTCAGCAGAGGGGATTCTCTCCTCTCTAAATTTCTTTTATCTTTCAAGGCTCCACATAAAACTCCCTTCTTGGCCAGGCACTGTGGCTCACACCTGTAATCCCAACACTTTGGGAGGCCAAGGTGGGCAGATCACGAGGTCAGGAGATCAAGACCATCCTGGTTAACACAGTGAAATCCTGTCTCTACTAAAAATACAAAAATTAGCCAGGCATGGTGGCGCCTGTAGTCCCAGCTACTCCCAAGGCTGAGACGGGAGAATGGCATGAACCCAGGAGGCAGAGCTTGCAGTGAATCGAGATCATGCCACTGCACTCCAGACTCAGAAGAGAGGTTTAATTGGCTCACAGTTATGCAGGTTGTACAAGCATGGCACCATCATCTGCTCAGCTTCTGGTGAGGACCCCAGGGAGCTTTCAATCATGGTGAAAGGTGAAGGGGAGTCAACGTGTTACAGAGCGGGAGCAAGAAACAGGGAGAAGTGCCACACTCTTTTAAACAACCTCTTTAAACAACTAGTACGACAAGAACTCACTTATCACCAAGGAAATAGTGCTAAACCATTCATGAGGGATCTGTCCCCATGACCCACTCACCTCCCAGCAGACACCACCTCCAACACTGAGAATCACATTTCAACATGAGATTTGGAGGGACAAACATCCAAACCATATTGGGGGAGACTGTGAAGGACCTATGTGTAGGCTCTGCTCTTGACTTTATTTTGTCTGTACAATATCATTTTCAGTTATTTGAATATCTTACTGCATTTTACCTTATTCCATTATATAAACAAGTGGGAAATAGGAGTTGGAAAGACTGATTATGAAGATGAGAAGTAAACAACTATATAAAGAATGCAGTTTTCAAAGATAGAAACCATTAAATATGCCTAAACCAATGATTGTTTTAGCTTTAATTAAAGACTTGTGGGACAAAAGACTGTGGATACAGTCTGGAGAAATGAACTACATTTTAAAAAGTGCTTTTCCTTAAAAAAAAAAAAGAAAAAAAAATTCTGGGAGAAGAAACCCAGAAAGGAAACAGCAGTATTCTTAGCGTGACTGTTCCGTGTTGTTATTGCACCAGAATTGAATTAATTGTAACTTTTAGTTCATGCTGTACTCTCATTATGTCCATCTTTTATTTTATTAATAATAACATAAATATTGTATCTGATGAACCTGCCACCAAACATTAAAACTAGAACATTGGCACTTGCTTCTCCCTTCCCGCGTGTTCCTTTTCTTCCCTTCTCTCTGTCTTTCCTTTCAAATTAACCCCTTTCCTAACTCTCCTAACTCCTGTGATGTCTCTTCCCTTATTTTAATACACCATTTATACAGTCATATACATATTACATACACCATATACATATACTAAGTATATATGCTTGTGTATATATACACAGACACATATGTAATATATATACTATTTATTTTTATTTAAATTTTTAAAATTTCAATTATTTTAGGGGTACAAGTGGTTTTTGGTTACACTGACGGATTGTACAGTGGTGAAGTCTAGGATTTTAATGTATCCATCACCCAAGTAGTGTACATTGCACCTAATAAGTAATTTTTATCCCTCCCCCAATCCCCCTACTTTCTGAGTCTCTAATGTCCATTGTATCACTCTGTATGCCTTTACATGCCCATAGCTTAGCTTCCACATATAAGTGAGAACATGAGGCATTTGGTTTTCAATTCCTGAGTTACTTCACTTACAATGGCCTCCAGTTTGTAAAAGACATTATTTAGATCTTTATTATGGCTGAGTAGTATTCCATGGCATATATATACCAAATTTTCTTTATCCACTCTTCAGTTGATGGGCACTTAAGTTGATTCTACATCTTTGCAATTGTGAATTATACTGCAATAAACATACATTTATAGGTGACTTTTTGATATATTTCTTTTGGGTAGATACCCAGTAGTGGGATTGCTGGATCAAATGGCAGATCTACTTTTTGTTCTTTGAGAAATTTCCATCCTGTTTTTCACAGAGGTTGTACTAATTTACATTCCCATCAGCAGTGTATAAGCATTTCTTTTTCATCACAGCCACACCAACATCTAGTGTTTTTTTGCCTTTTTAATGGCCACTCTGGCTGGGATAAGGCAGTATTTCATTATGGTTTTAATTTGCATTTCCCTGATGAGCAGTGATGTTGAGCATTTTTTCATGTTTGTTGGCCATTTGTATATCTTCTTTTGAGAAATGTCCATTCTTGTCCTTTGCCCACTTTTCTTTTTTTTTTTTAATTTATTTATTATTATTATACTTTAAGTTGTAGGGTACATGTGCATAACGTGCAGGTTTGTTACATATGTATACTTGTGCCATGTTGCTGTGCTGCACCCATCAACTCATCATTTACATCAGGTATAACTCCCAATGCAATCTCTTCCCCCATCCCCCCTCCCCATGATAGGCCCCGGTGTGTGATGTTCCCCTTCCTGAGTCCAAGTGATCTCATTGTTCAGTTCCCACCTATGAGTGAGAACATGCGGTGTTTGGTTTTCTGTTCTTGTGATAGTTTGCTAAGAATGATGGTTTCCAGCTGCATCTATGTCCCTACAAAGGACACAAACTCATCCTTTTTGATGGCTGCATAGTATTCCATGGTGTATATGTGCCACATTTTCTTAATCCAATCTGTCACTGATGGACATTTGGGTTGATTCCAAGTCTTTGCTATTGTGAATAGTGCTGCAATAAACATACGTGTGCATGTGTCTTTATAGCAGCATAATTTATAATCCTTTGGGTATATACCCAGTAATGGGATGGCTGGGTCATATGGTACATCTAGTTCTAGATCCTTGAGGAATCGCCATACTGTTTTCCATAATGGTTGAACTAGTTTACGATCCCACCAACAGTGTAAAAGTGTTCCTATTTCTCCACATCCTCTCCAGCATCTGTTGTTTCCTGACTTTTTAATGATCACCATTCTAACTGGTGTGAGATGGTATCTCATTGTGGTTTTGATTTGCATTTCTCTGATGGCCAGTGATGATGAGCATTTTTTCATGTGTCTGTTGGCTGTATGAATGTCTTCTTTTGAGAAATGTCTGTTCATAACCTTTGCCCACTTTTTGATGGGGTTGTTTGTTTTTTTCTTGTAAATTTGTTTGAGTTCTTTGTAGGTTCTGGATATTAGCCCTTTGTCAGATGAGTAGATTGCAAAAATTTTCTCCCATTCTGTAGGTTGCCTGTTCACTCTGATGGTAGTTTCTTTTGCTGTGCAGAAGCTCTTTAGTTTAATGAGATCCCATTTGTCAATTTTGGCTTTTGCTGCCGTTGCTTTTGGTGTTTTAGACATGAAGTCTTTGCCCATGCCTATGTCCTGAATGGTACTACCTAGGTTTTCCTCTAGGATTTTTATGGTATTAGGTCTAACATTTAAGTCTCTAATCCATCTTGAATTAATTTTCGTATAAGGAGTAAGGAAAGGATCCAGTTTCAGCTTTCTACTTATGGCTAGCCAATTTTCCCAGCACCATTTATTAAATAGGGAATCCTTTCCCCATTTCTTGTTTCTCTCAGGTTTGTCAAAGATCAGATGGCTGTAGATGTGTGGTATTATTTCTGAGGACTCTGTTCTGTTCCATTGGTCTATATCTCTGTTTTGGTACCAGTACCATGCTGTTTTGGTTACTGTAGCCTTGTAGTATAGTTTGAAGTCAGGTAGTGTGATGCCTCCAGCTTTGTTCTTTTGACTTAGGATTGTCTTGGAGATGCGGGCTCTTTTTTGGTTCCATATGAACTTTAAAGCAGTTTTTTCCAATTCTGTGAAGAAACTCATTGGTAGCTTGATGGGGATGGCATTGAATCTATAAATTACCTTGGGCAGTATGGCCATTTTCACGATATTGATTCTTCCTATCCATGAGCATGGTATGTTCTTCCATTTGTTTGTGTCCTCTTTGATTTCACTGAGCAGTGGTTTGTAGTTCTCCTTGAAGAGGTCCTTTACATCCCTTGTAAGTTGGATTCCTAGGTATTTTATTCTCTTTGAAGCAATTGTGAATGGAAGTTCATTCCAGAGTTGGCTCTGAACCAACTCCTGGATTCATTGATTTTTTTTTTTTTTTTTTTTTTTTTTTAAGACGGAGTCTCGCTCTGTTGCCCAGGCTGGAGTGCGGTGGCCAGATCTCAGCTCACTGCAAGCTCCACCCCCGGGTTCACGCCATTCTCCTGCCTCAGCCTCCCGAGTAGCTGGGACTACAGGCGCCCGACACCTCGCCCGGCTAGTTTTTTGTATTTTTTAGTAGAGACGGGGTTTCACCGTGTTAGCCAGGATGGTCTCGATCTCCTGACCTTGTTATCCGCCTGTCTCGGCCTCCCAAAGTGCTGGGATTACAGGCTTGAGCCACTGCGCCCAGCCGATTCATTGATTTTTTGGAGAGTTTTTTGTGTCTCTATCTCCTTCAGTTCTGCTCTGATCTTAGTTATTTCTTGCCTTCTGCTAGCTTTCGAATGTGTTTGCTCTTGCTTCTCTAGTTCTTTTAATTGTGATGTTAGAGTGTCAATTTTAGATCTTTCCTGCTTTCTCTTGTGGGCATTTAGTGCTATAAATTTCCCTCTACACACTGCTTTAAATGTGTCCCAGAGATTCTGGTATGTTGTCTCTTTGTTCTCATTGGTTTCAAAGAACATCTTTATTTCTGCCTTCATTTTGTTATGTACCCAGTAGTCATTCAGGAGCAGGTTGTTCAGTTTCCATGTAGTTGAGCGGTTTTGATTGAGTTTCTTAGTCCTGAGTTCTAGTTTGATTGCACTGTGGTCTGAGAGACAGTTTGCTATAATTTCTGTTCTTTTACATTTGCTGAGGAGTGCTTTACTTCCAATTACGTGGTCGATTTTGGAGTAAGTACGATGTGGTGCTGAGAAGAATGTATATTCTGTTGATTTGGGGTGGAGAGTTCTATAGATGTCTATTAGGTCTGCTTGCTGCAGAGATGAGTTCAATTCCTGGATATTCTTGTTAACTTTCTGTCTCATTGATCTGTCTAATGTTGACAGTGGAGTGTTGAAGTCTCCCATTATTATTGTATGGGAGTCTACGTCTCTTTGTAAGTCTCTAAGGACTTGCTTTATGAATCTGGGTGCTCCTGTATTGGGTGCATATATATTTAGGATAGTTAGCTCTTCCTGTTGAATTGATCCCTTTACCATTATGTAATGGCCTTCTTTGTCTCTTTTGATCTTTGATGGTTTAAAGTCTGTTTTATCAGAGACTAGTATTGCTACCCCCGCTTTTTTTTTGTTCTCCATTTGCTTGGTAAATCTTCCTCCATCCCTTTATTTTGAGCCTATGTATGTCTCTGCGTGTGAGATGGGTCTCCTGAATACAGCAGACTGATGGGTCTTGACTCTTTATCCAGTTTGCCAGTCTGTGTCTTTTAATTGGAGCATTTAGTCCATTTACATTTAAGGTTAAGATTGTTATGTGTGAACTTGATCCTGCCATTATGATATTAACTGGTTATTTTGCTCGTTAGTTGATGCAGTTTCTTCCTAGCCTCGATGGTCTTTACATTTTGGCATGTTTTTGCAATGGCTGGTACCGGTTGTTCCTTTCCATGTTTAGTGCTTCCTTCAGGGTCTCTTGTAAGGTAGGCCTAGTGGTGACAAAATCTCTAAGTATTTGCTTATCTGTAAAGGATTTTATTTCTCCTTCACTTATGAAACTTAGTTTGGCTGGATATGAAATTCTGGTTTAAAATTCTTTTCTTTAAGAATGTTGAATATTGGCCCCCACTCTCTTCTGGCTTGGAGAGTTTCAGCCGAGAGATCTGCTGTTAGTCTGATGGGCTTCCCTTTGTGGGTAACCCGACCTTTCTCTCTGGCTGCCCTTAAGATTTTTTCCTTCATTTCAACTTTGGTGAATCTGGCAATTATGTGTCTTGGAGTTGCTCTTCTCGAGGAGTATCTTTGTGGCATTCTCTGTATTTCCTGGATTTGAATGTTGGCCTGCCCTACTAGGTTGGGGAAGTTCTCCTGGATGATATCCTGAAGAGTGTTTTCCAACTTGGTTCCATTTTCCCCCTCACTTTTAGGCACCCCAATCAGACGTAGATTTGGTCTTTTTACATAATCCCATACTTCTTGCAAGCTTTGTTCATTTCTTTTTCTTCTTTTTTCTTTTGGTTTCTCTTCTCGCTTCATTTCATTCATTTGATCCTCAATCGCTGATACTCTTTCTTCCAGTTGATCGAGTCGGTTACTGAAGCTTGTGCATTTGTCACGTATTTCTCGTGTCATGGTTTTCATCTCTTTCATTTCGTTTAGGACCTTCTCTGCATTAATTACTCTAGCCATCAATTCTTCCACTTTTTTTTCAAGATTTTTAGTTTCTTTGCGCTGGGTACGTAATTCCTCCTTTAGCTCTGAGAAATTTGATGGACTGAAGCCTTCTTCTCTCATCTTGTCAAAGTCATTCTCCGTCCAGCTTTGATCCGTTGCTGGCGATGAGCTGCGCTCCTGTGCCGGGGGAGATGCGCTCTTATTTTTTGAATTTCCAGCTTTTCTGCCCTGCTTTTTCCCCATCTTTGTGGTTTTATCTGCCTCTGGTCTTTGATGATGGTGATGTACTGATGGGGTTTTGGTGTAGGTGTCCTTCCTGTTTGATAGTTTTCCTTCTAATAGTCAGGACCCTCAGCTGTAGGTCTGTTGGAGATTGCTTGAGGTCCACTCCAGACCCTGTTTGCCTGGGTATCAGCAGCAGAGGCTGCAGAAGATAGAATATTTCTGAACAGCGAGTGTACCTGTCTGATTCTTGCTTTGGAAGCTTCCTCTCAGGGGTGTACTCCACCCTGTGCGGTGTGGGGTGTCAGACTGCCCCTAGTGGGGGATGTCTCCCAGTTAGGCTACTCAGAGGTCAGGGACCCACTTGAGCAGGGAGTCTGTCCCTTCTCAGATCTCAACCTCCGTGTTGGGAGATCCACTGCTCTCTTCAAAGCTGTCAGACAGAGTCGTTTGCGTCTGCAGAGGTTTCGACTGCCTTTGTTATTGTTTACTGTGCCCTGTCCCCAGAGGTGGAGTCTACAGAGACAGGCAGGTTTCCTTGAGCTGCTGTGAGCTCCACCCAGTTGGAGCTTCCCAGCAGCTTTGTTTACCTACTTAAGCCTCAGCAATGGCGGGCGCCCCTCCCCCAGCCTCGCTGCTGCCTTGCCGGTAGATCACAGACTGCTGTGCTAGCAATGAGGGAGGCTCCGTGGGTGTGGGACCCTCCCGGCCGGGTGTGGGATATGATCTCCTGGTGTGCCTGTTTGCTTAAAGCGCAGTATTGGGGTGGGAGTTACCCGATTTTCCAGGTGTTGTGTGTCTCAGTTCCCCTGGCTAGGAGAAGGGATTCCCTTCCCCCTTGTGCTTCCCAGGTGAGGCGATGCCTCGCCCTGCTTCAGCTCTCGCTGGTCGGGCTGCAGCAGCTGACCAGCACCGATCGTCCGGCACTCCCCAGTGAGATGAACCCAGTACCTCAGTTGAAAATGCAGAAATCACCGGTCTTCTGTGTCGCTCTCGCTGGGAGTTGGAGACTGGAGCTGTTCCTATTCGGCCATCTTGCTCCGCCCTCCCCCTTTGCCCACTTTTCAATGAGATTATTTGTTTTTTTTCCTTGCTGATTTGTTTGAGTTCCCTGTAGACTCTGGATGTTACTCCTTTTTTGGATGCATAATTCAGACATGTATATTTATTATTACATTGTAAAGATTCAGTTACTTTGGTGCATAGAGCTGTACTTTATTTCTTTTACTGCTGATTATATTCTCTTATGTGAATATACCACCATGTATTTATTCATTCTGACACTGATGGGGATTTGGGGTTTTCCTTAATTACCTACCATATGAAGAAATCTCTGATGTTTTTCTGTCACCATTTCAAATTTCCCATCAACTCACTGAAATGAGTATTATTTTCTTCAATTTTTTGGGTGAGGACACTAAACTCAGAGAGGGTATGGCACTCTCCTGATCACAGGGCCACACAGTGGCAGAGCCAATGTTTCAGTTCACTTCTGTGCAAATGCAAAGCCTGCCTTAGTGCTTCCTTCCTTCCTGGAGGCTCAGTTTTTGACCCACTCTGCTAAAGCCTCAGGAGACCTCCCCAGCTCATTCTTGTTTTTTTTTCTGAGCCCTTTTGATGAGTCATTGCTGGGGTAAAGAGGGGATTTCCAGAGCTACCCCTGTCAGTAGATGTCAAAACAATATGTTCACTCAGGCAATTCCATGGGTAGTAGTCAGTTACACTAAAAATTTTTGGTCTAGCCAGTTGGGCGGGGTTGCATTGACACAACAAGCTGCTTGAATGAATTTTCTCCTTTTCTACTATTTGTGTTTTCACATAGGTAATAATAGTAATCCTTTACTTGTGAACGGAGCTGTCTGATTTCCAAAGCTCTCTCTGAGTAAGAAAGGTATTATTGGCCCCACTTTGCAGCTCAGAAAACCAGCTTTTAGGGAGATGAAGTGATTCCGCTACTAAGTGGTAGCTTGGAAAAGGGATTTCTAGTCCTGTGTATGCTCTGCTTTTCTATACAAATATTTGCTACTTAGATTAAATACATCAGTCTATGATGGAATCTGAAAATCCAATTCTCAGGACATTTCCCAAACACAGTCTTATTCACTATTAAGAGTCCCATTATTTCCAGTAGAAAGATACCCAGTTGGTTCTCTAACCCCCAAAATATTTGAAAACCACAAATTTTGCTGAATGACAGTCACAATACAAGGAGGAGATGGGTGATATAGCATGATGTCGTTTGAAGGTTCTAGGATACACTCCTCCCTTAAAATCTCTTTCTCACTGTCTGTCACAGAGATTGACTCTCCACTACTTCCCCACTTGCACCTGGGTTGTTTTCAACCTTTAAAAGACCTTTATGAAAAGGTGAAATCTAATGTAGATCCTACTTAGAAATATAAAAAACTTAGACAAATTGTTAGCTATGTGTTCTTTCAATATTACATTGGAGTGCATTGTCTAATAGCCATACCCAAGGACTATTTAATTCTCTGTGGAAGTGCACCATTGTTTGACTCAGTATTTTCTGTTGTTTAAGGTCCAGACTCCATGAGGAAATATAACTCGTAGATTTTTTTCCAACACATGTGCAAATAATTTTTTTTGGAAGAAAGTAACCCCAAAGATTAAGGTTTTATTTCCCTGTAGGACATTGACAAGTTTTGTGTTTATCCCAGCAATTTTATTCAAACATTTTTTTTTACTTTTATTTTAAGTTCAGAGATACATGGGCAGGTTTGTTATATGTGTAAACTTGAGTCATGGGGGTTTATTATACTGATTATTTCATCACCCAGATATTAAGCCCAGTACCTGTTAGTTATTTTTTCCTGATCCTCTCCCTCCTCCCACCCTTTACTCTCTGGTAGGCCCTAGTGTGTGTTGTTCCCCTCTATGTGTCCATGTGTTCTCATCATTTGGAGCCCACTTATAAGTGAGAACATGCAATATTTGGTTTTCCATACCTGTGTTAGTTTGCTAAGGATAACAGCCTGCAGCTCCACCCATGTTCCTGCAAAGGACATTATCTCCTTTTTCATGGCTGCATAGGATTCCATGGTATATATATACCATATTTTCTTTATTCAGTCTACCTTTGATGGTCATTTAAGTTGGCTCCATGTCTTTGCCATTGTGAATAGTGCTGTAGTGAACATATGCATACATGTGTGACAAATAGGATCTAATTAAACTAAAGGGCTTTTGTACAGCAAAGGAAACTATCAACAGAGTGAATAGACAACCTACTGAATGGGAGAAAATGTTTGCAAACTATGTATCTGACAAAAGTCTAGTATCCAGCATCTATGAGAAACTTAAACAAATTTACAAGAAAAAGATCCCAAACTACCCTATTAAAAAGTGGGCAAATGACATGAATAGACACTTTTCAAAAGAAAACATACATGTGGCCAACAATTATATGGAAAAAAGCTCAACATCACTAATCATTAGAGAAATACAAATCCAAACCACAATGAGATGCCATCTCACACCCATAAAATGGCTATTATTAAAAAGTCAAAAAACAACATGCTGGCAAATTTGTGGGAAAAAAGGAACACACTGTTGGTGGGCATGTAAATTAGTTCAACCATTGTGGAAGACAGTGTTGTCAACTCCTCAAAGACCTAAAAATAGATACCATTCAACCTAGGAATCCTATTACTGGGTGTATACCTAAAGGAATGTAAATTTTTCTATTGTAAAGACACATCCAGCATTCCTTCTACAGTGCATATAAACACCAGTGTCTCACATGTTTTTTTAGATGATCTTTACAAATCTGCTGTCTTTTTCATTGATTAATTAGATTAATCTTGGGCATGTGTTCACTTTATTTTTCTCTATAATTAAAGAATATATATATATGTTGGCAGTCCTAATTTTTTCATGCCTAGCTAAGGGTGTTTCAGTTATAATATTGCATAATGAATGATCTAAAATTAGAAATGTAAAGCATTTACATTTACAGAGAAACCTTGAAAACTGAGTTTTTGGACATGACTTGGGATGGGAGGTCAGGCACACCTCATTATATGCTATCCATTGCTAACTGCCATTAGGGTTTCTTTTCTCAGGGCTAAACAGAAATCAGCCCTTTTAAAAGACTCCACCGCTGATAACCAAATGCATTACGCTGCCCCTTATATTTGGCATGATAAGAGATCACCAACCACAGAGTGGTTCTGGCCAGTCCACGGATAATGTGCAGTAAGGTTTTTCACATCCTCTTTTTCACCTTTTAATGACAGAGGGCTGAAAACTCCACACTCAGATCGTGCAAACACAACCATTTCTTTTTTAACATAGGTTCCCTGGAGAAGCATGAAGCTTACTTTCCAGGCATACACTTCTCCTATCATAAGTATTAAGGACTCCTCCAACAGCTTATTAAATATGTATATTTGGTCACCCTGCTCAGCATAAATTCCTGTTCCCGTTGCCTCTCTCTCAAGGTGCCTGTTTCTGGATTCTGACCAGAGGCTACACTTCTCAGCCTGTCAGAGTGTCCACCCTGTAGGCTGCAACACTATGAAAAATAAAGCTCTCCTTTTAAAATTTATGAACCTTATCAGTCTTCAGATGACAGGGTTGTTAAAAATAGTACTGGACTTTTGGATTAGGAAAGCAATTTAAAAGGAGGAAGCAAAAAGAGAGAGGGTAGCCTGAGCTAAGCTCATCTTAATTTTAAATAATAATAATGTGATGTTAATTGAACCCCAAATTGGTGAAGCAGGTCATACAGTTATGAGGATAAAGAAATAATACTTATAAAAATCTTGATACCATTGTTTGAATACTTACTGTGCACATTACCTTGCACCGTTCCTGATACATAGAAGATGCTTAATATTTGGTAATCATGACTAATAACATTAATTAATATATTATTGGTTCTAGTGGTTAAAACACTAATTCGACTTGGTGGCAAACACAGTTCTGTTAAAATAATTAAGTAATAATGCCAATGGTCACCTGATTTTTAAATCTCATTCTTTAAGTGAACTCTGATCAGTGCAAGAAGGGCTATTGTTTGAGATGAGGAAGGAAAGGTTGCTGCAAAAGGCATCATCACAGCTGAGTTGTAAGTGCCGGCAATCCTTCCTGCAGCTGGGAACTTGACAGGAAAGCAGAGATTCACTCCTCACCCACTAGGATGGTTACTAACCAGGCCTGCCTCTGATTGAAAGCAGGACAGGCTTTGTTTGCGTATTTTTCATCCTCCACACACAGCCCAACCCTGGGGGACTCTGCCAAGGAAGAAAATAATTACTTGTAGATAGGGACAACTTGGCAAATCTCCAGATTTTGGAGAGGGATCTTCATCTTTCTCTTCCTCCTTTATCTCCTCTGCCTTTGCTGTCTCCTTCTCTTTCTCCTTTTTCTTCTCTACTTCTTTCCATCCTGAATTCAAATCCCACATATCCACATAGTCTTATCTATGTGACCTTGGGAGCATTTCTACTCCCACAGATGTTCTACCGACAATGACTTTGTGGTTAAGTAGTTTGGAGAAACCTAGGATACCAAATACCCTTCCTAGAAATTCACACTGCAACATACCCTGTCTATAGCTCTGAGCAATTCTGTGGTGAAGGCACCATTTAACCCTGTTCAACCTAGGGCCTAATCTCCTTTGTTCACAAATACAATAATATTTAATGAATTTTTTCATGATGTTTATTAATATTCCTCAGCGCTAGGGCTCTAAGGGCTTTGGATCAGGGCATTCCAAGAAGGGGGAAGAAGTACAAAGGTACAGAGATGTAAGATAATTTTGTTTGTTGGGGATGTTGTGGTGGGGGTTCTGGGAGAAAAATATGAAAGAAATTTGTTATGGCTCTTGTACATAGAAAAGAAGAGAGTGTAGATAAAGGCCTGTATCACCAGGAATTAGTTTATGAGTCACCTAGAAATGCCAATCTTAAAGCAAGTACAGAAGGTGGGTGAAAGGTACATTATACTAGGTCATCATCAAGTTTCATATACTTCTCTTACATTAGGAAAATGAACTAAAAGATTGTGGTGAATATGCCTGGAAGTGAAATTAAAGAGGAGACCTAAGTTGTAAACTGGGTATTTGAGTTTTATTTTCTTCGGTGATTCTCAGCTTTTGTCACATCATGGTACATGTTTTAGGTTCTCCAGAGAAGCAGAAGCAGTAGTAGGTAGATAGATAGATAGATAGATAGATAGATAGATAGATAGATAGATAGATCGATAGATAAGGAGATTTCATAGGGGAATCAGCTCATGTAGTTATGGAAGCTGAGAAGAACTAAGATATATTGTCTACAAGCTGGACTGAGAAAAGCTGGTCATATAATTCAGTACTTCAGTTCAAGTCTGAATGCCTGAGAACCAGGAGAGCTGATGTGATAACTCCTAGCCCAAAGCTGAAGGCCTGAGAACCATTCCAGGGAATGGGGATGGAATTGGAGGAGGGAGTGTGCCCTAACTGGTCTACGTCCCAGAGTCTGAAGGCCTGAGAACCAAGAGCTTCAATGTTCATGGGTAGGAGAAGATGGATGTTCTGGCTCAAGAAGGAAAAGAAAATTTGTTCTTCCTCCATCTTTTTGTTCTATTTGGACCCTCAAGGGATTAAATGGTGCCACCCACACTGGTGAGGGGACATCTTTTTTACTCCGTCTACTATTCAACTGCTAATCTTTTCTGGAAGAACCCTCCATTTTGGGAGGCCGAGATAGGCAGATCACCTGAGGTCGGGAGTTCGAGACCAGCCTGACTAACATGCAGAAACCCTGTCTCTACTAAAAATACAAAATTAGCCAGGCATGGTGGCGCATGCCTGTAATCCCAGCTATTCGGGAGGCTGAGGCAGGAGAATTGCTTGAACCCAGGAGGCAGAAGTTGCAGTGAGCCAAGATAGCACCATTGCACTCCAGCCTGGGCAACAATAGTGAAACACTGTCTTAAAACAAACAAGGAAAAAAAAAAAAAACAACCTTACTAACACACCAAGAAATCATGTTTTACCAGCTTTTGGGGCATCCCTTAGCCCAGTTAAGTTCACACATAAAACAAACCACTATGGTACACATAGAAAATTGTTGTATTTTTCATTTTGTAGGGTACACCAGAGTACATGGAGAAGGATGCTTGGCCCCAGGGAGAAGATTGGTATCTTAAGTGACTGTAAGCCCCTTGTGGCATGGCAGTGTGTGCTAGGGCAATTGGGAAGTGCTGCAGTAGGTGGTAGGTAGGGAGTAAGAGAAGAGCTGTAAGCAGGTAAGTTACCTGATTGGGATAGCACAAAGGGCTCTTGTGGTCTTCAACCGAGACCTAGAAAGGTTAGAGGCAGGTTGATCCTTTTAGAGCCACAGCCTTGCTATGGTCCCTCCACCACAGGATCTTTGCCACATGTCTTCCTTCTGCCTAGAGTTGCTCCTTCCAGCATCCCTGGTTTTCACCTTGTAATTGCCTATTCATCCTTTGGGTCTCAGCTCAAATGTCACTTATTCAAGACAGCTGTCCCTAATCCCTCAAACAAAGTCAAGTCTTGCACATATCTTATATATATCTCCTCCTTACCACTGATTTTCATTTATAATTATGCACATATTTCCTTGTGTGGTTATCATGACTATTTGTCATGCTATTTTCATGTTCCCTCCTCTCATCTCCACATGGCCAAATTCTAACCATCCTTAAGGCCCATCTTAAATTCCATTTCTCACCAGCCTCCACAGATGGAAATACTTTTCCTTTCTTTGCTGATCTATAAACACGGCTTCCAGACATTCCTAGTGGCTTCAAAAAACAGAGATTCAGGGACTTCTGCCTACTACTGTTGTTTTCTGAGACTTGCCCTTCTTTCCCCCTCCTCCCTTCAAATAGTTACTGTAAGATTGACCACCTTAATGCGGTGTGACTACAGCTGAGACCTCATTGCTTGGTCCAGGGGTATAGACACTTGGACCCTGGGCCAATGAGTGCGTTCCTTGGGGTTTTTAGGTTTGGGTTAGAAAGAGTTGTATCTACCTGTTTCCTATAGCTGAAGCGCTAAGATATAGTTCTCTGAAGCTGTCAAGAGCCATGGATTTGCTTTGTATAAAACATGAGCCTACAGCAAAAGAGAAGAATGAAGCTGTACATAGAGAGAAGCAGAAGTAAGATGTTGTCCTGTCAACGTGGTCAATCTGCCAGCTGTCAGGTTTCAGTTGTTCCTGAGCCCCAACTATATCCAACCTTCACCCAGCCTTGGAACTGTGAAATACCCATGGATACTTCCAATGCATTCTACATTTGCTTTATTTGGTTTAGGATGGGTTTCTGTCACTCTGTCACTAAGAACACAAACTAGTTAATATATGTTGTCCACTTTTGAGAGACCGTTGGGATGGTGTTTATTGCTTGAGTTGAAATTATAACTGTAATGAAGGATCCTAGATTTTAACATTTTGATTCTAAAATATATTTATCTTAAGTTTCCACTGGGAGACAGCACAATCTAATAGAAATATTATAGGCCTGGTAGCAAGCTTTGGGTTCATTTTTCCAAGTAGAAATTGTGAAGTTGGGCTATTGACTACACTATTCTGAGCCTTATCTCTCAAATGGAGATAATAATACCTACCACAGGGAGTTATTATCCTATGGTGTAATGAATAATGCATTAAAGGACTTGACACAGAATCTGGCTCACCATAGGCTTCCAGCATTCCACGTTTCACAGAAGCTAAGATATCATCAATTGCAATATGCATCATGATTTTATGTACCACTGAGAAAGGAGAAGCTGATTAATCAACTTTATGAGACATTCCCATTTCAGAGCTTTTACACTATAGAAAGAAGTGTGTCTTAGAGTTGCTGAAATATACTAAATTTATTGGGCACAGATGATCCAGGCACAATGTTAGGCACTGGTCATATAGGAGGGAGTAAGACTGGCACTGCTTTCAAAGTGCTCAGGATCTAATAAGTGATATGTTTCAGATTTTCAAAAGGACCCAGAATAAACTTAGAGGATGAGTTCATCACTCAAAGATGGCTGGAACCAAGAAGCAAAGCAGTGGAGAAACACTAGACTTTAATCCCCTTATATGTTGTTAGATCCTATAGCAGTTACATTTTCATGCTCTGCATACAATCCAAAACAAATTGTCTGCTTACAATTAAAATCCTGCTGAGTTTCCAACAGTTCAGCCCCCAGGGAGCTATTTGAACACCATGTCTTATCCACAATGACGCAATTCTACTTTTAAGGGACAATTAAGGGGTTTCCTTGTAAGTTAGGCCAAACTTTCTCCAACATACATGAAGGAAGTGCCTGGAAAAGAAAACATTTGAGGCTTGTTTTCATACTGTCACTTAAGAATAACAATTTCCAAAAAGAACTAAATTTTCTTTTTATCAAATTTGGATGGCTTGTGCTTTATAGCTGTTTGCAGGCTTTGGTAGAACAGAACAAAGTCCCTTAGGAAACTTAATGTAACAGTAACCAAATGTCCTTGTTAAGCAGCCATTTATGGGTCTATTAAATCTGATCTGAACTGTGATATTTTGTGGTAAATCTTTTCTCCAACACAAATTGCTCAATATGGACTTCCTAAGGCATCTACCCTGAGAGACAACTTCAACATCATCCCAGAAAAGCCAAATGTGTTTGCATCTTCTTGGGCAATGCTTCCAGAAGGGTGGGGGTAGGGGATTGAAAAAAGAACATTTTCTTTGCCTTATTTGCTTAAGAAGACTTAAAAATAATTTTAGAGATGGTTCAGTCTAAGTGCTTTCATGTTACAGATGAGATGGGGGACCAATAACTATTGCATTAACTATTTTGTGTAGACTAGGCACTGTCTTAAAGCCTGGGGATGCAGAGATAAAGAAGATATTTTCTCTGCCCTCAAGGTGCTCACTGTCCAGTGGGGGAAGAGAGATCAGTAAGTAGAGCAGTGAGTGCTGGGCAACCAGGGAGGCCCCCTAAACTAGGGCTGGCAGCTAGGGGGCGGGGAGGCAAACAATCTTCATTTTTAAAGTGCATTGTCAGGTTCTCTGCAGGAACCAGAATACATTCCTATGGTCTAAAGAGAGAGACTGTAATGAAGGACTAATAAAGGCAAAGTTAAGAAAGTAAACAATGGATTTTGAGGTACCCTGAGAATATTAATGGTGAGAAACCATTGTGTCCCTTAAAGCCAAAGGGGCCAGGGAAGAAATAGTGTATATAAGCCAGTAAGCATGGAGAGGCACCTTTTCAGCAAGAGCTGCAGAGGGTCACATAGAGGGTCACAGCTGCTGCCAGAAAAAAGGCACCAAAGCAAGGAGGGAGCAGCAAAGAAACATCTCATCCTCTCTCCGCTCTGGTTTTCCTATTTTCCATTGGTGCTTCCCATTGGCTGAACTCAACTGGAAACCAGATTGCAAATGTGATGTAACCTGACTAGGTCAGCCTCCCAAAACATAGAGCCGGGCAAAAACCCCAGAAAGAATGGATGTGGGAGAGAGGGCAAATGGAGACTAACCAGCACATCTGGCATTTATAATTTTTTAAGGGGCCTAAGTACACATGCACACACAAGCATGTACATTTGCACACACACACACACGCACACACACACACCCCCCTCATTCATTTGGCAAATACTCATCAAGTATCATTGGCCCTTGTTATCCATAGGGGTTTGGTTCCATGACCTCTCAGATACCAAAATCTGCAGATGCTCAAGTCCCTGATATAAAATGATGTAGTATTTGCATGTAACCTATGCACATCCTTCCATATACATTAAATCATCTCTAGATTAGTTATAATAGAAGCTTTAATAAAAGTTCTCCTCTGTGTCTTTGCTTGTGCTAATTCCTCTGCCTAGAATTCCCTCTTTTACCATTTATTTAAGAAAAAGACTTGATAGCAGCTGTAGAGACTGCATATGAAGAGTGCCGGGCAAGATAAGAGGATGGCCAGGAAGCAGTAGTGGAAGTTGGAGGGGAATGGGGAAGAAAATCAACAGGAACAGAGCTCAGAATGAAAAGCAAGTGCCAAAGCAGTGACAGCAATTTCAAGGTGGAATCTGTGAAACAAAAAGTTTACAGGAGCAAGTTAGTTTTAAATCTCCGTATCTAGCCGCCTTCAGCATTGTTTTGTGCTTGCCTTAAAGCTGCAAGTCTGAGTGGTTATTTCCTAATTAAAATGATTTGTTCTTTCCATTAGCATTCAGTAACACGTGAACACAGTTTGTTTCATTTAATAATCTGCCAGGGCCTCCATAGGTTGCTGATTAAAGTATAAACTATTTGGAAATAACTTTTGTGACATATCAAGAAACTTCAAACAGTATTCTTTAATCTCAGAATTTCACTAAAAATAAGATTAATAGCTAACACAACTCAGTGCGTAGTCAATACAGGCAATTATTTTAAGTGCTTTACAGGTAGTAGAACAGTTAAACTTCATTAACTCTGTGAGGTAGGTACTATTATTGTCCCAGTTTACTGATGAGGAAAAAAGCAAGGAAAGTAGAGTTGACATATCATGCCTACACTTGCACAGCTAGCATTTTGCAGTGCTAGAATTTAAGCCCATACAGTCTAACTTCAGAGTTGGCTCACTTAATACCATACTACACTGCCTTTCCATGTATGTAGGCAGATATATGGGTTAAGATCTATACAGAAAGGTAGGCATTACCATAGTCTTTATCCTGGGAAATATTTGTATACTTCTAAAAGTATAATTTACTTACAGCAATGTGCACAAACCTTAAGTGTTTAGCTCAATAAATTTAAAGTGTTTAGCTCAATACATCTTTAAATATAAATATACCCATGTAACCACCACCCACATCAAGCTATAGGACCTTTCCAGTACTCCATATGCCTTCTTCTTGTCAATAGTCCATACCTAGAAGTAATCACTATCTAATTTTCATAAACATAGATTAATTTTGCCTTTTCAAGAACTTAATATAAAGAAAATCATATAGTAGGTCTTCTCTTGTGACTAATTCTTTCATCAAGCTTAATGTTTGTAAGCCTCATCCATTTTTGGTGTATAACAATAGCTTGTTCTTTTATATTATTGTGTTATATTATATTGTATCAATTGGTCATTCATCATATGAATCTATCATAGTTTGCTTACTCATCCTCCTGCTGGACACTCATGTTGTTTTTAGTATGAAGCCATTATGAATAAAGTTGCTAAATATTTTTGTACATGTCTTTAATGAATATGTCATTTTATTTTTCGTAAGTAAATACCAGATTTGGAATTGCTGTATCTGAAAAACAGTTTTCCAAAGTGCTGGAACCAATTTACAATGACATCACTAATTTATAAGAGGAGTTCCAGTTACTCCACATCTTTGACAGTACTTGATGTTGTCAGGCTTATTAATTTTAGCCATTCTGGTGGGTTTGTAATGGTTTTTAATTGTGGTTTTATCTTGAATTTCTCATGAAATTGAACACCTTTCCATCTGCTTGACTATTTGAATAGCCTCTTTTGTCCAGTATCTGTTAGATAATTTTGCCTTTGTAAAATTGGGTTGTGTTTTTGTTATTTAATTTTGGAAGGAGTTCTTTACACATTCTGAGTATGATGATCTGTTGGATATATGTATTGTAAATAATGCCAATCTGGGTCTCTGGGTTGCTTCTCTAGCCTCTGTTTGCACCTTTAACTCTGTGCCTTGCCTATTTGCTTTTTGACAAACAGAAATTTCCAACATTAATAAAATCAATTTTATAATTTTTTTCTTTTAGGGTAAATTCTTTTTGTGTCTTATTTAATACATTTTACCTATGTCAAAGCCAGGAAGATATTCTTCTCTGTTTTCAACTAGAAGCTTGATTGCTTTAGACATCACATTTTGGTTCTACTTCAAATTAATCTTTGTGCATGGCCTGAAGTAGAGATCAAGCTTCCTTTATTTTCCACACTGATATTCAATATAAATTCAATATAAATGTAAACTGAGTGTCAATGTAGAAAATAAGGAAAACTTGCATTATTTATTGAAAAGATGGTCTTTTTCATACTGAATTGCAAAGCTTTAAGTCAAATGACCCTATGGGTGGGGATCTATTTCTGGACTCTATAATCTATTTTATTGTTCTGTTTTTCTAACTTAATACCAATACTGCACTGTCTTAATTACTGTAGCTTTATAATAAGTCTTGAAATCTGTTAAGTATTCCAATTTTGTTCTTTTTTAAAAAGATTGCTTTGATGGACACATTTTTTATGTCCAATAATAAAGAAATGACTACATAAATTATAGTACCTCCATGGAAATGCAATAGTATGCATCCAAATTCATAAAATTTTGAATGATGCAGAAAAACACAAGAAATAATACTGAGTGAAGAAAAAAGAACATCAACTTGCAAAACCTGTATGACCTCCATTATGTGCATGAAAAATATATAAAAAGAAGATGAAAGTTAAATATGCCAGAATGTCAACTGTGGCTCTCTTTTCAAAGTAAAGTTATAAATATCCATTTCTGCCATTTTCTTATTGATCTTGGATCCATTCACCACTTGCCATGATCTTCTTTGTATTGCAAGGGGCGGAACCCTGCAAACTATTTTTCTCATGCATTCTTCCTCTCTGTCAATCCATGAAGATTGGCCAACAGAAGGCACTAGAAAAGAGATTGGGAATGGGAGGAAGGAAGAAGACAGAGTATTTTTCTACCTTTCTTTGCTTACTCAGGCAGCATGTCCAGACTGTGTCTTCTCAATGGTTTCATCTCCCTCTATGTGGCTTTGGTAGCTTCTTAGTGAGCATACCACTTCTTTCTTTCATCCTGTCACCCTTAAGGGTGATAGTGGATCTCTGGGTTGCTTCTGTATTTCATGTTTGCACCTTTAGCTCTCCTAAGGCATATGGTATTAGTTCCTTAAATTATATTTCCTCTGTTGAATTATTTGGAGTGATTCTATTTTTCTTAACTGGACTTTGACCTAGTAATTACTATTTTATAAATTGTATTTTCCTACATTTTAAAAAAGTTGTGCAATAATGTGTGAATAGCTATTATAATCTCTCTCATATATATGTATATAGATGACTATTATAATCTCTGTATATATTTTTCTTCCAGTTTTTACCATGCTAGAAGAGGGAATCAAGCATTTGGATGATTTAACTAACAAGTATTTAGTATCTTCCCTAGGCTAGACAACTCTATCAATGAATTGGTACATATGATTGTGCTAGGTGCTGTAGATACAAAACATTGGACTGAGTTGCTATAAAAACTAATTTCTGATCTGGATTCTTTGTCTCTAATTTCTATGACCAAAAAAAAAAAAAAGCAGAAATTGGACATTATGTCACAGAGGAAAGGAAGCATAAAATAAATACTTTTTATTTTTAGCAGAAAGGATAGACGACATTTGGTTTGTGCCCCAGAATCAGGTAGAATGGGAAGGCTCGCAATGTTGACTCCTGGGGAGGAATTTAGACATAAAAGTTCTTTCTGGAAAATAATCAGAGAGAGAGAGAAAAAATTAATTCAGGGTGTTTTTGTCATCGATTGAGCTATTATTTTAAGGTCTGGAGAGAGTACCCTTTCTTCCCACTGCATTTTAGTACCATTCCTGTCAACATAAACCCCACAAAGATCAGAGGCGGAGGAAAAAGTATGTCTGTTTTTATTTGTTTGTCTTTCAGAAGCCAAGGGGAGAATAAATAAAAACTGCAGATCAAGAGAATAAAAGGCTATGGAAAGTAAGCAGTGTCCAGGCTGATTGTGTCCTTGGGGATGCAGTCCAGTTGGGCCTTTGTACCCTCCATGTCACACATCTTTGGAATGACCTTAGGACTGAGTTTCTTGCTTTCAAAAGCAGTTGCTCTGGGAGACAGCATGGTGACCTCTGAAAAACTTGGGACTTGGATTCAGAGTGTCTGAGTCTTGGTCCAGGCTTTCACCCAAAAATGTGGGGTGGCCTGAGCATGTTATTTATGCTGTGAGTTTCAGTTTCCACATCTCCAAAGTTGGGGGCAATAATATTCACCTGACAGAGCTGGTCTGTGAATTAAATCTTCTGCCTTTTATGTTTCAATAGTTTCTTACTTTCTTGCAGAGAGAGCCCATGTCCCTTGGTCTGACATATGAGGCCTTCAACTGACCCCACTCTCTTCTCATTCCACTCTGCTCTGAGTGTCCCGTGATCAGCTATACCTAAGAACTTGCATTATTCTTCCAGTGTTTTCTCACAGCCCTCATTCCTTTACACAAATAACTCCCTCTTCATGTAACACCCCCTTCTGCATTATCTGGCTAACAAACTTCTCTTCCCTGAAAACTCAGCTCTTCTTTAGTAAGTCTTCCCTTGTTCCATAGGCCTAATTAATTGTGGCTTCTTTGCCAATCCATTTCATCTTTGTAAACCTCCAATTTAGCAAGTATAATTATTTATGCATCTATCTTTCCTAGAGAATACAGAGTTCCCGTATTATAAATCTTTGTTTCCCCAGTGAGTAATGTCCCCATAACAAGTGATGAGTAAATGCAGGTCGAGTAAATACATACAATGTCAGGACTTTGGAGGCAAAATATTTCTGATGAAATGTCAGAGAGAAGCAGAAAGGCCAAAAATGAGGTCTAGATTCTGATGCTGGCTCTCATCTCAACAAGTCATCCTTTCTGGACCTTGGTTTTCTCATCTTAAAGGAAAAGGATAGCACCAGATGTTCTCTAAGACTCCTGTCAACTCAAGTATCTTCTAATTGTTCTGCTTTTGTGAAACAGCAGAGATTCTACTTTTTTGGCTAAGGGATCCACATCTGAAGGCAGTTAGAAATAACCACAAAGTAGGGTACAAGACAGAAATAGACTCTAGTATAGTGGAAAGGATGTTAGATTAGACTAGAAAATCCAGGTTTAAGTTTTGTCTCTACTGCTTCCTTACAACTATATGATTTTGCTCAGATAAATTATTTCTTTTCTGGGAACTTTATTTTTCTCATTTGCAACATGGGAAGAATAAATCTGTAGCAAAGGGCTTGTCAGGATTAAATTGGTAGTACATACTATAATTCTGTCTACCCAAAACAAGAGAATTGCTATTTTGATTGCTATCACTCTCACCAATTTTGAGCTTTGAATGATCTACCTAGAAAACCAGAGGGACTTTTTGAGAGTTTCTTAAAAAGAGATCATTGATATTCAATTACTGGCCAGGAGTTCACACTCTAAATTTTGCAGTCAAAGTCTTTACAGTGTTCACTCTGCTAACTGCTTGATTCCACGGTTACAGTCCTCAATCACTCCAGCTTTGAAGTTAGGCATGAATTAGATCGTCTTCAGTTTCTACATTGGGATGAAAATTATTCAGTGGTGAATTGTCTCATAAACTGTGGTCAAATGTACCATCAAACAACACAATAGACAATGTAAGCAGTATAATAATTTCTCAGTGACGCTGGGATGGAGTGCGAGGGCTCCCAGGCCTCAGAGAAGTTGATACATATCTGCTCAAATAAAGCACTGTTTTCTTCTTGATCTCATCGAGAATAACCTCAGATGTCAATTGTGTATCTCTATGTCTGTGTATTTATATATACTAGCTTATGACTCATATAATCCAGGCAACAAAAAATATAAAGTATTTCACAATGTTTTTATGATGAGAGTTTAGAAGTATATGGCGTTCTCAGCTCCCTCTTAGAATCCATCTATTGACCCACAGCTGAACTTCCTGAATGACATGACAATACAGATGAGAGAAGCAGCCGCCCAATTGTCTACATGTACCCTTAGTACCACTCATCCCTCCTGTCCCTATAAAAAATACTGAGAAGCAGCAAGCTCATGGTCTGAAAGTCTCAGGCATCACTCTAAAATTCTTGCTGAGACCATAGAATTGTAAGGCAGCCGGTAGGGTTCTGGAGTGAACCCCAGGCCCAGAGAGAAGCTGGACTCTGAGGAAAGTGGCCACTCAACTGCCTCCCCCATCTCCTGTCCAACATATTCTTCCAGAGAAGTGGGAGAGGGCACAGGGAAAAGAAAAAGGTGTGAGAGTCATTTCACAGTTTGTCAAGATAAGAATTCGTGCACGTAGGCCAGGCATGGTGGCCTATAATCCCAGGACTTTGGGAGGCAAAGGCTGGCAGATCACTTGAGGTCAGGAGTTCAAGACTACCCTGGCCAACATGGTGAAACCCCATCTCTACTAAAAATACAAAAAATTAGCCAGGCGTGGTGGCGAGTGCCTGTAATCCCAGCTACTCAAGAGGCTGAGGAAGGAGAATCGCTTGAACCTGGGAGGCGGAGGTTGCAGTGAGCCAAGATCACACTACTGCGCTCCAGCCTAGGTGACAGAGCAAGACTCCATCTTGAAAAAAAAAAAAAAACAATTTGTGCACCTACTCTTTTTAGCATAATAGCATTGGCTTTATCGTCTACTCATTTCAATGGGTACTTGGCAAATACTGCTTTCTGTTAGTGATTGTATTTTTCTATACAAAATATGAGTAGTGTAGTATGATGGTGAAGAGCTCAGACTCTGAGATGAGAGAATTTGGGGCCAAATGCTGGCTCTGCCATTTATCAACTACGTGACTTTGGGCAAGTTATAAACGCTTATTGGTCTCAGTTTTTTATGTCTGTAAAGGGAGATAATCTTTTCTCCTACCTTGTAATTGTTATAAATAAAGTTTTCAGTGCCACAAAAGAAATAGCACTCGAATATTCAATTTTCCTTTGTTCTTCTCAGCAAGGCAATTTACTTCTGTAGAAGGGTGCACCTTCACAGATGGAGCAATGGTGAGTGCACACCTGGACAAGGGAGGGGAAGCGGTTCTTATTCCTGACGCACGTGGCTAATATAAGGATGCTAAGATGACTAATGAGATATTACCTATAAGGCACTGAGAATAGGACTCAGCACCTGGGAAAACTGGCTACCATAAGCAGAAAACTGAAACTGGACCCCTTCCTTACACTTTATATAAAAATTAACTCAAGATGGATTAAAGACTTAAATGTAAAACCTAAAACCGTAAAAACCCTAGAAGAAAATCTAGGCAATACCATTCAGGACATAGGCATGGACAAAGATTTTATGATGAAATCACCAAAAGCAATAGCAACAAAAGCTAAAGTTGACAAATGGGTTCTAATTAAACTAAAGAACTTCTGCACAGCAAAATAAACTATCATCAGAGTGAACAGGAAACCTACAGAATGGGAGAAAATTTTTGCAACCTACCTATCTGACAAAGGTCTAATATCCAGAATTTACAAGGAACTTAAACAAATTTACAAGAAAAAAACAAACAACCCAATCAAAAAGTGGACAAAGGACATGAAGAGATACTTCTCAAAAGAAGACATTTATGTGGCCAACAAACATACGAAGAAAAGCTCAACATCACTGATCATTAAAGAAATGCAAATCAAAACCACAATGAAATACCATCTCATGCCAGTTAGAATGGTGATTATTAAAAAGTTAAGAAATAACAGATGCTGGCAAGGCTGTGAAGAAACACTTTTTTTCTGTTTTTTCCTTATATTTACCTAATATTGACTAAAAATTTAGAGAACAAATACTGACAGATCAGCAAATCTGTAGTCATAATGGGAAATTTAAAATCATATCTCTCAGAGATGAGACACACAATATTAGGTAAATATAGGAACACTTTTACACTGTTGGTGGAAATATAAATTAGTTCAACCATTGTGGAAGACAGTGTAGTGATTCCTCAGGGATCTGGAACCAGAATTACCATTTGATCCAGCAATCCCATTATTAAGTATATATGTAAAGGAATATAAATCATTCTACTATAAAGACACATGCACACGTATGTTTATTGCAGCACTATTTATAATAGCAAAGACATGGAACCAACCCAAAAGCCCATCAATGATAGACTGGATAAAGAAAACGTGGTACATATACATCATCAAATACTATGCAGCCATAAAAATGAATGAGATCATGTTTCTTTGCAGGAACATGGATGAAGCTGGGAGCCATCATCCTTAGCAAACTATCACAGGAACAGAAAACCAAACACCACATGTCCTCACTCATAAGTGGGAGCTGGACAATGAGAACACATGGGCACAGGGAGGGGAACAACACACACCGGGGCCTGTCATGGGGGGCAAGAGGTGGGAGAGCATCAGGACAAATAGCTAATACATGCAGGGCTTAATACCTAGATGACGGGTTGGTAGGTGCAGCAAACCACCATGGCATATGTTTACCTATGTAACAAACCTGCATGTTCTGCACATGTATCCCAAACTTTAGGTGGAAAAAAAAAGAAAAAGAAAAGAAAAAATACTTCTCAGTACCTAGATTTTTTCAGTGCATGTCAGCTGCTTATTATTCTACCTTGTGAGCTGCTTAAGGGCAAAGACTATGAATTCATTCATTCAACAAGCAATTACCAAGCATGTCCTGTGTGCCAGGCACTGGATTTATAGAGACGGTTAGCACACTAGTACCAGATAACAGAGTCTAGTGGAGATCAATAAGTACATTTCTACAAATATGGGCATGAGTCCTATGTGAGGTATATAGAAGATAATAAGGGACCTCAGTGTTATAATGATTAATTTTGCCCAAGAGAGCCAAGAAGAATTCAACCTTGAAGTTGGAAAGGAATATACCAGATTCAAAAGGCATAGAGAGCTTTCTAGGGGAAGTGCATGTTAGATACCAATATCTATATATAGGAATATAGGAATATATATACCTATATATATTCAAGATTGAACATATGTATACATATGGAAGATTGTTAAATCATCTCTGAGAGATATGATTTTAAATTTCCCATTATGACTACAGATTTGCTAATCTGTCAGTATTTGTTCTCTAAATTTTTAGTCAATATTAGGTAAATATAAGTTTATGATTGTTATATCTTCCTGGAGGAGGTTCTTTTCATTATTACCTAGTATTTTTTATTTCTACTAATGTTCTTTTCTTAATTTGTTTTTGGTCAAATACTAATATTGTTACCAGCTTTATTTGATTCATATGTTACATCTTGTTTCATACAATTTAGTTTCAATCTTTGGGTCACTTTGTTTTGAATATGTCCCTTTCATGAAGTGTATAGCCAAATGACCTAAAAATCTAATGTGATCATCTCTAGCTTTTAATAAAAGAATTTAATTCATTTACCGTTATTTTGATTACTACTTTTTTGGGTATATTTTTACCGTTTTATTTTGTGTTTCTTTTTTCTTCTTACTAATGAATATCATTTGATGGTTCTTTTTTTTTTTTTTTTTTTTTTTTTTTGAGACGGAGTCTCACTCTGTCGCCCAGGCTGGAGTGCAGTGGCCAGATCTCAGCTCACTGCAAGCTCTGCCTCCGGGGTTTACGCCATTCTCCTGCCTCAGCCTCCCGAGTAGCTGGGACTACAGGCGCCTGCCACCTCGCCCGGCTAATTTTTTGTATTTTTTAGTAGAGACGGGGTTTCACTGTGTTAGCCAGGATGGTCTCGATCTCCCGACCTCGTGATCCGCCCGTCTCGGCCTCCCAAAGTGCTGGGATTACAGGCTTGAGCCACCGCGCCCGGCCATTTGATGGTTCTTAAAACAAGTCTTTATAGGTAACAAATACACTTCTTATTTTGTGAACATGAATATGGTTTTATTTTTCCTACCGCTTTTTATGGGTCTGAACTGTATTTCTCCCTGACCCCCAAATTTATATGTTGAAGCTCTAATGCCCAGTACCTTACAATGTGACTGTTTAGAGATAGAGCCTGTAAAGGGAGTGATTAAGTTAAAATGAGGCTGTTTGTGTAGGCCCAAATCCAATATGACCAGTGCCCTTTTAAGAAAAGGGAAATTGGACACATAAAGAGACACCGGGGATGTCCATACATAGGGAAAAGACTATATGAGGGCACAGTGAGAAGACAACCATTTGCAGGCCAAGAAGAGAGGCCTTGGGAGAAACCCAAACTGCCAACACCTTGATCCTGGACTTCTAACCTGAAAGACTGTAAGAAAATAAATTTCTGTTGTTTAAGCCAGCTGGTCTGTGATATTTTGTTATAGCAGCCCTAGCAAACTCATACACTCTTGAATGACAGTAATGTAGGGTGTAGAAGTCTAAGTCAAATATTTTCCTCTCAAACACTTTGAAGATGTCTGTTTTCTTCTGGCAGAGATTGCTGCTCATGAATTACTTGCTGTCAGATTCACTGTCATTCTGTGGTAGGTAATTTGTCCATTTTCTATAGTAGGTTTGAAGATATTCTTTGTATCCATGATGTTGTGCACTTTTTATGTCAGTATAGTTTTATTTTTATTTATCTTTTGGCCCTCTTGTGTTTTCAGTCTCAGTCCAGTGGTCTATTTTCTATGCTGAAAAATTTTCATTCATTGTCTTTTCAAATACTGCTTTTCCAACCTTCTCTAGAAGTGAGCCGATCATAGTTAGCTTGGCTCAAGTCCTAGTTGCACAGCTGTTCTGCTCCCTGCTGGAGCTTTATAGAAACTCCAACCCTGGGCAACAGGTGGTGTAACATTAAGCCTCCTTTTGTGGATAGGAGAGTCCTCCCCTAGATGCTCAGTTTTAGTGCATGCCAGTCAGTCTGGTTCCCTGCCACATTTGGTTCTCAATGCCCCAGAAATTCAACTGCCAGCTGTCTTGGATAGTTAGGTGAAGAGCCTTGTGGAACACACCTTTGGCTCCCTGATTACTGCTATGTGTTTTCTTTTATTTATAGATCACAGAGATGCTTATCTTTCTTTCTTTTAACTGTGATTTTCAGAAACTTTTTATTTTAAAATAATGTTGGACTTACAAAAGAGTTTCAGAGATAGTATAGAAAGTTCCCATATACGTTTCACACAACTTATCCTAATGTTAACATCTTATATAACACAGTTAGGTTTTTAATTTTTTGCTTTTTTGTACTGAATATTTGACACTCAAAGGCAATGGAAGCATGAATGCACTGAGCCACCTTGACCAAAAGCTCTAAACCAGAAATGTTCCCATTGATTAGCCGTTTAATCATCCATCCATTCATTCAACAAGAATGTCTTCAGCTTATGATGTTAGCACTGTCCTAGGCACAAGGAACATGGCAGTAAACAGACCAGGCAAACATTTCTGTCCCTGTGTTGTCAAAATGCTAGTGTTAGAGATAGACATAAAGAATATAAAAATGGTAAAATCTATAGTGTATTAAATAGAGGTAGATACTTAGGAGAAAAGGAAAGCATGGGGGAGAGGATAAGAAGTGTTAGGGGATAGTGGGGGATTGTTTGCAGTATTCAGTCTGAGCCTGGGAAGGCCTCTTTGAGAAGGACAATTGAATGAATACCTAGAGAGGTGTGGGCGTGAGCTGTACAAATATCAGGGGAAAACAGTCCTCTAAGTAACCATGAGAACTAGGCATTATAACCACAAGGAAACAGGTTTAGAGGAATTAAGAAACTTGTTTCTGCATACAGCCAATAAATGGAAGAACTGTGATTTGAATCCAGGTCTTCCTGACCCCAGAGCTTGTGCTGTTATCTGGGTAGCTAAGCATAGATTTACAAAAAGTCATGTATATCCCTTCAAAGGGTGCATTCTGGTCCTTTTACTCACGTAACAGTACAAATCCATGGTGTTCTCATAAACCTTTCAAGAAAACCCTAGAAATCTATTTACAGAGTACTTGAGGTTTTTCAACAAGTTGTTTTTGTTGAACTAGCTGAGCATCATAAAATATGACTTTGACCTTTCCAGCCAGTGGTCCAGGAGCTGGAGTGGTCATGGCCAGTCTGGAAGGTGGCCAGTGCCTCTGTGTAGGGGAGCTCATTTGTCAGCTCCCACACCAATAGGAAAGCTAATAATTCTTCTCTAGAGTGTTTGTTCTTATTTTGCTACCTTTGAGCACTCATATCATCCACTTTTCTTCAAAATATATCATGGAAAAGAGCCTTTATGAGTAAGCCCTACTGATTCTTACAAAACAGAGAGACAACCAGTTTATGTTAGAATGGGTTTGGACTACAGGGGATTTTAAAGGACAGCACATATGATTTGTTCTTTAGAAGCCATGTAACAATATTAACCTGTGCCCAAGAGGAGGTCTCATGGGGTCGTTTTAGTGTTTGTAAGACTCTCCTGAAGTGTTTAAACATAGATTCCTGAGCCCGACCTTCAGGAATGGGATTCAAGTCATCAAGGATGATAAAGCATCTGCCTATTCAGCACTTATCCCTCCCACAAGTGACCTTCTTTTTGGTTCAGAAGGTCAAATGCAGATTCCTCCTGAAGAAATTAATGGCCTCTCCAGGATAGACCCCAGCCTACCTCACCAAAGATTTATTAATTTTGTCACTGTCATCTCTCCTCCATGCTCCTTGTTCCTTACTCCTTCCCTTCATCATCCCATGTACATACGTCCTGACCATGGCACACTAGTTCCTATTTCCTTGAACTTTTCCACTCATATAGTTTTGTTCCAGTGAGTTGAGTTCCTTGCCTGAAAAGCTTTTTCTCTCATCCTTGCATGTCAAGTTCCCACTCCTTGTTCAAGACTCCATTCACCCTATAAGCCTTCCTAATCTTTCAGCTAAAATTAATTCTTCCCTTTTTGTGTTTCCATAGTTTGGGGAAAAAAAGGAGGAGGAGGAGAGAAAAGAGGAGGACGAAGAGGAGAGAAGGAGGATAGGGAGAAAGAAGAAGAAAATGAAGAGAAAAAGGAGGTGGGGAGGGGAGGAAAGATGAGGAGAAAGAGGAAAGAGAAGAAAGTGAAAAAGAGATACTGCTATGGTGGATCTTAACATGGCTTGCCCTCAATTGGTCCAAATGGGTGACTTTTATCCTTCTATCCTTCAGAGGCATAGCTTTTTTTTTTTTTTTAGAAGAATATATTCACTAAATCTTTGTTAACTCAAGAGGAGAATTGTTAGCAATTAGCACGTTAATAGTGTGAAATAAGTGGAGTTCTAACTAAGTGCTAAAAATTATTGGTCTCCTATGCAGATGAAATGGCCCTGCTATATCCTTGCCTATATACTTGTATGCTTGGCTCAGAAATTCCTCTTTTGATTCTTTTTCACATTTCAACTTTTACCCTAAGCTTTAGCTCGGATCTAATTGGAATTCTTGAAAGTCACTTGGAGTTGGGCTCTGCATTCTTGCTGAGGCTGTGTAGTACACCAGGGTGAAGAGTAATAAGCATAGAGCTTGGGCATAGTGGCTCACACCTGTAATCCTAGCACTTTGGGAGGTCGAGGTGGGAAGATCACTTGAGGCCAGGAATACAAGGCCAGCCTGGGCAACATAGAGAGACCCTGTCTCTTCAAAAGTTAATAGAAATTAGCTGAGCATGGTGGTGCACACCTGTAGTCCTAGATACTCAGGAGGCTGAGGCCAGAAGATAGCTTGAGCCCAGGAGTTCAAGGCTGCAGTGAGCTATTATTGGCACTGCACTCCCGAGTAAAAACATGTCTCTTTAAAATAATAATAATAATAAACATAGACTCTAGAGCCAATAATTCTACCCATTGCCAAATTGCAAAACATGTCTTTTAGCAAAACCAGTCTACCTTAGAAAATAAGTGTGTTTCCTCTCCATTTCTTAAAACGTGGATAACACTTCCCTCGGAGGCTTTTATAAGAATTAAATGAGAAGATATATGAAGGACATTAACACAAAGACTAATTCAGAGTTAGTGCAAAATAAAAGGTATAATTATGATTCTGATTCCTAATGATGATTCCTTCTCCAAAGGCACTGTCAGAAAAGAGCTGTTCTCAGTGGGCCCATTTTCAGCCCCTGTACTTATACCACGTGAGCAAAAGCAGCTCTGCAGTTGCTCACGCCTCTTTATGGTATTTAACCTTCTCTGATTGACTTGATTCAAAGTGATTACCTCCTTCTGCTCCTGGTTCCTTTCTTTCCCAATTCAGTGAGGGCATTCTGGCTTTGGTGCTGCCTCTTCCCAACTCTGTAGAGAGCAGCTCCTGGAAGAATGAAGCTGGATGTGAGTCCTCCAAGAAAGCACAACAATGGCATTCTACACATTAATTTTAACTTTGCATTTGGAAATAATTTCAGACTTACAAAGAAGACTTTCCTGTCTACCTTTTTATCCAAATTCGCCAAATGTTAATTTCTTTTTCACATACCCATTGTATAATAATTAAATTTAGGAAAAGAACATTGATGCAATATTAGTATCTAATCTATGGCCCTAATTCAAATTTCTTCAGTTGTTCCACAAATATCCTTTTCTTCTGGTTCAGCGTCCAATTCAGTATCACACAATATATTTCATTGTGATGTCTCCTTGATCACCTTTAATCTGGTACATTTCCTGATTTGACTTGATATATAATGTATGACTTAATACTTTTGAGGAGAACTGACCATTTTGTAGATTGTTCGTCAGTTAGTCTGATGTTTCCTCATAATTAAATTCCGGTTTTGCATTTTTAGCAAGAATATGATGAAATGATGTTGTGTCCTTCTAAATGCATTATATCAGAAGGCACATAGTGTCCATTCGTCCCATTACTGGTGATGTTAACTATGATCCCTTCCTCAAGGTGCTGTCAAAGTGGAGATATTGTGGACCTATGTGAAGATTCTGTTTCTCATCATTTTTTTTTTGTTGTTCACTAATTTTAGTATCTATTGAAGATGCTTGCCTGAAACAATAATTACTTTCTGGTTGCCAAATGGTGATTTCTATTTTCCTCATTTCCTTCCTAAACGCTTCTTAGTTAGAATTCTACTTTAACAAAGAGATTTTCCTTCTCATTTTTCATTCATTCATATGTTTATTCATTTATATCAGTATGAACTCATAGATACTTACTTTAGTGTCTGATTATAATTTTTATATTCACGATTTTGTGGCTAACATTACCCTAGATGTGGCCATTGAAAATCCTTTCAAGCTGGCCACTGAATCCTTTTGAAATGTTCTTACATTATTAGCTTGTTTTTCCTTCTGAAAATTACGTGGAAGCTGTGGCAGATCAGGAAAATAAAGCCTTTCTGACCCATCCCAGTGAATTTAAGCAACTCTGTTGGTCGCCCTGCCCTTTCAATGACTATAATTTAGCTGTGCCAACATGCTATTTTATGTAACCTATACATAGGTGTTATCCAAATGGTGCTTGTGTGTATATTTGTTTCTTCAATAATTGCTATGTGATCTATCATTATTTCCTCTCTATTGGTAGTTTCCTTGAAAAATTTTCAAACCCAACAACACAATTCCCCATGGCCTCTTGAGCTCTAAAACACGCTTTTTCTGCATTGTTCTGGCACTGCATTCTATTTAATTAACATTTGATTTTGCATTGCAAGACCCTGATATACATTAAAAGGTCACCACCCAGTCATTTATCTTTTAAAGTAACTAGACTGGTTATTTTTTTAAAGTTCCATCAGGTTAAAATGGTTAGCAATTTTTCTCCTTGCAGTGTCCCTTCAGCCTGGACCAGACGGATAATAGATCAGTGTAGGTTCAGATGCATTACAACATTAGTCATCAATTAGGTTTAAACCAGCACTGTAATATATCATTTATCTTGCCTGCCACGGCTCTTTTGAACATTTAATTTTTTAAGGCCTCTTAGGGTTTTTTTTTCTTTCTTTCTAACTGGCCTCCTGCCTCTCTCCTTTGTCTCCGACACAGCCATGTCCTTAAGGAACAATAAAAATTAGATTTGTTTGACCTACTCTCAGGGTTCGTTTCAGCGAGATGGATTTTAATAGCTTTGACTGGTTGGGCAGACAGCTTTTATGTAATATTCCAGACATTTACGCACTGTCTTTTGCTGAGCCCTGAGCAGGTGTGTACGTGAGAGGATGTGTCTGTGTGCCACTAAAGAGCTCCTTACTATTCCTTTCACATCAAATAATCCTCTGGGAAACTGCTTACTCCTAGATATGATGGGCATCTCATTAAGTGCTCAAGTCATTGGCATGTCTTTCTCCTCCTAATAACTTTGTTTTAATCTCCTACATTCAGCACTTATTGCACTGTTAATGTGAAAGGGATGCCCTTTGCTCAATGAGGTCTTTCTGAGTTGACTTGGGTTGTGATGGGTTCTTCCTGTTTTTTTTTTTCAGGTGGCTGACAACACCTTCTACATGAATATTCTGATTCAGCATTTCTCATTGCAAGGTGGATTGAGGTCATAGGGAGAGCAAGGGCTTCTTAGCCACTTTCCCCATGGCTTGAATGGTAATTCTGTCTTTATCAAATGAGCTGCGGTCTGACTTCAAGCTGGTGACCTCCCCTTCCTGTGTCTCAGTGTCCACCATACTAGAATAATGATAATACTTCTCTTGCAATGTAGTCACCAGTTTTCTGCAAAAGTATGGAAGTCTCTGGAGTGCCTGACACAATAGCAGGGATTTTTTTTTTTTAAGCAACTCTAAATTCAGGTTTGTTGTTGTTGTTGTTGTTGTTGTCATCGTTGTTGTTGTTGCTGTTGCTTTGCAAGGAGTGTATAATAATATTCATTCCACAAAAATTTACTGAATATCTACTTGGTTCCTGGTACTCTTGTAGACAGGAATAGCATCAAAACAAAGATTTTGGCCCTCATGAAGGTTAAATTCTTGAGGGATAAATCAATAGTAGATAAAGTAGGTAAGTAAAATATTGGTATGTTAGATAGTGCTAGGCACTAGGGAGAAAAAGATAGAGTAGGTTGTTGAAATGGTTAAATAAGATAATATATACAATATTCCTAGATGGTGTCTGGCAATAATCAGTAGTCAATTAATAACACTTATTTTTATCAATCATTCATTCATTATTTCACATTTATTCAACATCTGTTGAAATTATGCTTTGGGCTAGGCACAGATGCTGTGATTCTTGTGTCTTTTGAAACTTTGAAGAATACAGTTCTGCTCCCCTCTCCTCCCCTTCCTCCTCTTCCCTTCCCTTCCTCTTCCTTTCTTTCCTTTCTTTTCTTTCTTTCTTTCTTTCTTTCTTTCTTTCTTTCTTTCTTTCTTTCTTTCTTTCTTTCTTTCTTTCTCTTTCTCTTTTTTCTTTCTTTTTCTCTCTTTTCTTTCTTTTTCTCTCCTTTCTTTCTTCTTTCTTTCTCTTTCTCTTTTTCTTTTTCTCTCTTTTCTTTCTTTTTCTCTTCTTTCTTTCTCTTTCTTTCTTTCTCTTTTTTCTTTCTTTTTCTCTCTTTTCTTTTTCTCTCCTTTCTTTCTTCTTTCTCTTTCTCTTTTTTCTTTTTCTCTCTTTTCTTTCTTTTTCTCTTCTTTCTTTCTCTTTCTCTCTCTCTTTCTTTCCTTCCTTCCTTCCTTCCTTCCTTCCTTCCTTCCTTCCTTCTTTCCTTCTTTCTCTCATTGTATTCCCACTTTCTACCAGCACTTTGCTAAGTTGCTAGGATAAAGAGATGAACAGAGTGGTAGGTTCCTGTCTGCAAGTTATTCGTAGTCGATGGAATCTCAGCTATGACAGAAGCCAAAGAATCATGGAGACAAGAGGATAATTCAATACGGAATAGAAGGAGATTGAATTTAAGAAAGGCAGGGTGGGAGAAAGGACATCAGTTTGAGAGATCTAGCTTCTGCAGGCTACTGGCAAGACACACTTGCAATTTCCTGATGCTGATGGTAATGTCTGTCAATGACTCAGGCTGCTATATGACCTCCTCTCATTCCTCAGCTATTTCTTTGAAGCCGCTTCAAGATCCAATAACTGGGTAAAAGCAGGCCTTGCATGTAGGGAGACTCAAACCAAGTGGCTTTACTGTTAGAGAGGTCTTCAGGCTTCTGTTGGAAGAACAGCTGTAAGCTACTGGCTGACTTGAAATTTCTTATGTTGGGAAAAAGATTCAATGGGGAAAATGAGTAAAATTAGCTGAGATGTTTCCATATTTTAACATATTGAGATGACCAAATTTTGATTTTGACCCTACCAAGAATTTGTTGTTTGATTGTGTGCTCTGAAAAAGGTAGTGGTTGAATTAAATAAACTTCTGGCTCTGAAAATAATTCTACAGAATTAGTTAATCACTCTATACTCATTCATATAGTTGCTAACCTAACCATCCATTTACTTATTCTTTTATTCTTATTTATGTATTTTTATTCATCTGTGTTTTTGAGCATCTTCTTTCTGCGAGGCATTGTGCTGTATGCTGCGTTACAATACAGTGTGGTTCTAGTAACCAAAAACTGAGCACTCTGAACTGTAGTTTTTGGAGATTATTTAAATTCTCTTTGATTTTACTAGAAGACATTTAAAAATAACAACAACATCAATCCTTCCTCAGCTTTACTATACAGCATAGTAGCCCTGTGAATGAGACAGGACAAGTACAATTCCCTTTTGTTCCCATTCCACAGAAAAGGAAATCAAGGCACTGAGAAATCTAGTGGGAATAGCGTGTACTGGCCTGGGTGCTAGTAATACAAGGTGAACAAGGACAGTGACCAACCATTTCAGTTTGCCAAAGACTGTCCCAGTTTTAAAACTGAAAGCACAACATGCTAGAAGATAAACCAGGGCAGTCGGTCACTCAAGAATCCCTGTAAAATTGTTCCCACATTACAGAACACTAAGTGTCATGACAGGTACATGAATAAAATCAGAAGACATTTGTTTCATGAAGAAACTGGTGATGAGATAAAAACATTGTATTATGATGTTACAATGGCCAATTTAGACCCCTTCCCTTTACTCTCTGAGTGCTAAATGGCAAGTTCAAGGAGCACAGGCTATTCTTGGAAGGATATATTACTTTGGACATTTCTGGACTATAGTTTTACTTTAGGTAAGGTAGTGGGGGAAAGGGGAGACAAAATTATCTGAATGCTATGAATAAATCACTTTGCATCCCATACAACTCTACACTTCTTGGAGCAGATGGCTCCCTGCCTCTGGTTCCTTTTTAAAACATAGCATTATATTACATCTGCTCTTTTTTAAAAAAACCAACAACACAGAACTAATAACCAGACCAATTCATCAAATGAAGAGGGTAGTGGACTGGGGGTCAGAAAAAGCTCAGGGTTTTTAAAAAATTTGAAACCTTAGGAAAGTTCATTTCTCTCCTGGGGTCTCAGCATTTCCACCTGGAAAGAGGCACAGCCATGCCTGCCTCAACACTTTCCCCAACCCCTTGCAAAATGGCCTGAACTCTAGGAAGGAAGACCCAAATGACCATCACTTCATGTGGAGAGTATTCTGTTTTGATTAACAAATAATCCTGGCTGTAGTATTAAATCATGTATGACCTTAGATTACTTAGCCTTTCTGGATTTCACTTTACTCATCTACAAATTGGGAGCCTGTAAACCAACAAAGTATTGTTATAAGGATTAGTGATAACATAAGCAAAGCTCACTGCACAGTACAAGACCCTGGGTAAGATAAATAAGATGTCTGGAGACCTTAGTTTTGGCTCCAAGATTGTCTCTGACTTCATAAGACAATTATTCCATGAAAATTATATTCGCATTGATGAATCAAACACTTTCTGGAGCAAATATGATTGATTCAGTTTGTATTTTTGATTGAATTCCTGTACAGCACAGTTCGCCATTTCTGATCTTTCCCATTTTAATTTTACTATAATAAAATATTTCTTTATAAATTATGAAGGAAATATTCTATGAATCAATCAGTATTTTTTACATGACGAACTGAGTATAGCTTCTGTCACTTCAGGTTTTCTTTTGTGAACATTAATTCCATAAAATTCAGTTTCAAAATCTATTCTTGTTTAGGAAGAGTTGATATTTTTGTTAATTTGTAGTCAGTAACATATTCTACTATATGTGGTTTTCATCCATTATATTTTGCATCAAATATTTCTACCCATAGTGTTCATTAAGGATCCGAAAGTCATTAAACATAAGACTGAGAAGTAGCATGTGTGCTTTTTTAAAGCGAAGGATAGAGAGCATTACTATAGCAAGGAAGAAGTATGACATGAGTCAGAGTCAAAGTGGTGGGATCAAAACATCCTTCTTCATTCCCAATCTCTCCCTTACTCTCCTTCACCCTGGACTGGGCTTTTGACATTGGCATTCTCCTGATCCCCAACTGAGCTGGCTGTACTCTTTGCACAGCATTATTGAAGAGAATAGAGACATTAAAGGGCTTTGCATCCTTGTTGCTTTCTCTGTTGTCCTTCATGCTCAGAGACAGCCTCTTTTTGCTTTTTACTAGCTCATTCCAGCAGAGCTTGCACCTGAGTTTGCAAGAACCTTGTTTTAGCAAAAAAAAAAAACCCTTATTTTGAACACAAATTTGTGGTGAGAAGTAAAAGACACAGTGTTGACAAAGAATCTCGCATAATGTCTGACATGGTGGCCCTTAATCTACAGGAATTTGTTCTTCTATCCTTGCCCCTGGGCTTGTTCTTTTCTCAGGGAGACAAGGAGGCCCAATGGAAGAGGCATGTGCTTCAGAATCAGACTGATCTGGGTTAAAATCTGAATTTTCCCATTTTTTAGCTGTTACTGGATGAGTTATTTCATTTATCTGAGCTTCAGTTTTGTTAGTAATAAAATGGGAGAAAAATATTTTTTATATATGAGCATTGTTGCAAAAGATAAATGGCAATACATGTAAAACATCCACTCAGGAACTGGGAATACATAGTCCCTGCTCACATACGGTGTAGGGAGGGACTCAGACATCAGCAAATAATAATCAAATTAATAAATTATAATAATCATGATGGCGACAATGAAAGGGGTGCTCTAAGGGCAAATAAGAAAATCTAATGTCATTGGGGCTTGGGAGTGTCATTCAAACCATGGTACACATGATGGTTATGCCACATTTTCATATATGTGTATGTATTAGTCTGTTTTCAAGCTGCTGATAAAGACATATCCAAGGCTGGATAATTTATAAAGAAAAAGAGGTTTAATGGGCTCATAGCTCCACATGGCTGTGGAGACTTCACAACTATGGCAGAAGGCAAAAGGCATGTCTTATATGGCGGCAGGCAAGAGAGAAAATGAGAGTCAAGCAAAAGGGGTTTCCCCGTATAAAACCATCAGATCTCATGAGACTTATTCTCTACCACGAGAACAGTATGGGAGATACTGCCCCCGTGATTCAATTGTCTTCCACTGGGTCCCTCCCACAACACGTGGAAGTTATGGGAGCTACAATTCAAGATGAGATTTGGGTGGGAACACAGCCAAACCATATCAGTGTGTGTATGTGTTCTTGTGTATGTGTGTGTGAACAGTGATACAAGTACAGTTTCTGTAATTAGGCAGATGTGACCTGAATTTTTATTTTTACCACATATAAGTGAATTTTGGCAAAGTATTTAATTTTCTAAATCTCAGTTTCTCATCTGCAAAAGGGGGGACACACACATCTACCACATGGAACTATCCTAAGGATTTTCCTCCCCTTCCACCTCGTCTCTAACTTCTACTGAGTGCTTTCTGCATGTCAGGCACCATATATTCAGTGCTTTACATCTATGTAATCCACACAGTAATCCCCTGAAATTGGGACTATTAATATCCTGAGGAAACTGGGCCAAGAAGAGGCTGGGGAACTTGCCCAAGGATATACACTTGTAAGTGATAGAAAGAATTTCGACCAAAAATCTGCTCACAAGGCCATGTGTTTTACACAAGATACATGCAAAGAGAGCTCAATACTTGGGTGCTCTTCTCATCCTGATAATTTATGATCGTTTTTGTTTTCTACATCAAGGGGACATAAATTTTCATTATTGCTAACCATCTGCCTAAGATCTACAGAATACAATAGGTGCTCTACAAGTGCATTCTGAATAGATGAATGTACTGGACGTGGCAGAGGCAGTCCTGCTGTAGAGGTGGTGGGTGAGGTGGGACAGGATTAAGCACCCTCCCCCACTGCTCCCCAGTACTTTCAGAAAGCCTTTCAGCACCCTTGATTACTATGTGCTCTGACAAATGCATAAAATATGGTCCCTTTCTAGCTGCTTGCTTGGTCTGTTTCTGGAGAGGTGCCAGCCGTCTATTTGATCAACTTCAGACAGCAGTGTGGTAGTCAAGGCTGAACAGAGTGCAGCCGGCTGAGAAAATGGGTAAATATTTTATAGACCCTACGGTAAATAATGTATACATTCAGAGAAACAAGGTGAATCTTTTATAGGCCTGAGCCCCTGTTAAGTCAGCAATTAAATGCTGGTGCTGGAAGAAATAAAAGCTAGTCCTAAATCTTCCTACCTTACAGAGAGTCAAAGGCCTACACTTAATCTCTGGTCAAGAAGTTCAGTCTCTATTCACTGATGCTGACTATTTTTTTGTTTTTTTTAATTATTTTTTACCATTTTTTTGAGAGACAGAGTCTTACTCTGTTGCCCAGGCTGGAGTGCAGTGGCACCATCATACCTCACTGCAGCCTCAAACTCCTAGGCCTCAAGCAATCCTCCCACCTCAGTCTTCTGAGTAGCTAGGACTACAGGTGTGCATCACCATGCCTGGCTAATTTTTACATTGTTTGTAAAGACGGGGTCTCCCTGTGTTGCCAGGCAGGTCTCAAACTCCTGGCCTCAAGCAATCCTCCTGTGTTGGCCTCCCAAAGTATTGAAATTACAGGTGCAAGCCATTTCTTCTGGCCTCTGTTCACTGATACTGAGTTGCTCAAATTTCAGTATTTTTTTCTGCCAAGAAAAAGTCCTTTTCTTTATCCCAATGCTACTTGTAGATGTATATGCACAAATATCTCTTTACTTACATTTGCATATATATATATTTATATTGAGTGTCTATGTGTAGACCTTCACATGTGAGATTTATTTTAATCCTCACAGCAATTCCAGTGAGGTGCATGTCGTAGGTACATAACAAATATTTGGTTTCCTTTGTTTGTTGAAGACCTACCTTGTGCCAAGCCCTCCCCTAGGTGGTGTGGTACTATAAGCCTGGAGTGTACAATCTAATGGTAGGAGATAAATAGTAAACACAAGTTTCACATGGAGGTAAGTGCTAGGGAGAAAAATGAAGCTGAGTAAGGGGAACAGAAAGTGCCAAGCAGAAGGCTTGTTGGCAGGATAACCTCTGAACAGACACTTGCAGTTTGGATGGTAGTGGTGTGCATGTTCCTATAGTTTCAAGCAATTATAGCAAATGTTGTGTCGTTTGGCCCAGATCAGGACCAAGGCATTTATTCCTTCACCTTCTGGAAGCTGCACCCCTTCCCTGGAACTGCCCTCAACTGAAGGAACTGTCTTAATCAAGTTTTGTCCCTACTCCCTAGGGGCAGTTCACATCCAATGACTGTTGATGCAGGTTTTTAAAGACCTGACCCCTTGTGTCAATGGGAATAACCCTGAGTGGGCATCCTGGGTGGCATTGAGGACCCTATCACTGATGGTATGTGAAGCCCTGATAGCCTTGGCATGCTCCAGTGGTGCGATGGTTAATTAGTGGTGAAAGGGGTAGGATACCAGTGGAAGGGAATGCAATAGTTGTTGCAATATCTCAGGCATTTAACAGGTTTGGGGGAAAGAGTAATTATAAGGACAATGGAATTGGATGCATGTAATTAATGCATTGGAAAAATGCATAATGAAGGCTGGGGTGATTAATCACCAGTGTATGACAAAATGTGGAAGTCAGAAGTCCTTCTTGGCAGCATATGAAGCAACACTCACTGCAGCCAGAGGATGAAAAAAACTGAGGCTCAGGCCCGGGACTTAACTATAAGGTAGCAGAGCTCTAGAGAAGACTGGATTCTCAACCACAGTAAGCTGGCTACACCAAGGCCAGGCCCTTGACTGGGAAGGAGACTTGGGGTAAAAACATCTAGGTCAATGCACATTAAAACCTAGAAACCCCAAATGTCTCTGGATCCTCTTGGCCTGTAGAAATGGAACACTTTCCTTTTTTTTTTTTTTTTTTTTTTGAGACGGAGTCTCGCTCTGTCTCCCAGGCTGGAATGCAGTGGCATGATCTCGGCTCACTGCAACCTCCGCCTCCTGGGTTCAAGCGATTCTTCTGCCTCAGCCTCTCGAGTAGCTGGGACTACAGGCACATGCCACCATGCCAGGACAATTTTTTGTATTTTCAGTAGAGACGGGATTTCACCTTGTTAACCAGGATTGCCTCAATCTCCTGACCTCGTGATCCACCCACCTCAACCTCCCAAAGTGTTGGGATTACAGGCATGAGCCATTGCCCCTGGCCGGAACACTTTTCTTTGTTAAAAGATAGTGCTCCATCTTTGCTTGAAGATAATGCAGAAGCCTCTTCCTTGCAAGATGAAATCTCCCCATCCCCCATTGCCCACAAAAATCTACGTCCTCTTCTCATTATGGCCATCAAGCAAGTAATGATGTCCAGTCATAACATAACCAAGCTGAGGAAGTGCTAGGCATGCTTATGGAGGAAAGGTATTATATCTTAGAAGGAGTTGAAGAACTCAGACAATATGAACCAGCAGGACTGGAAGGGTACGTTTAGACCTAGATCCAAAGAATGATGAATCAAAGGAAAAAGAACATAAAGTGGGGAAATGATAGCTTATTGATATGAGAATACCATACTGTTTTGCAGAATGTAATACCCTGCGAAGGACCCTAGGAGATGATACTAAGATTCTGCTATCATGGGTCTAGAAGCGCTATACAAGTGTCAGGCAACACTAGGTAAAGTAGAATGAACAGAACAGCCACGGAAGATGGTAGAAGAAGGATCAAAAACAAGTGGGTATACTGGAGTGGACGTAGTAAGCCAAGAAAAGCCCCCAGTCAATTATATTTTGTAGAAGGAATCAGAGGATGCTCTGTTTACCAAGGCAATGGGAAGAACATGCATTGTTGAAAAGCTCAGTTGGCTGTTCTACATAGGTCTGAGCTAATGGTAGGAGATGGTGTCACAGAACTTGGCTCCCTGGTAGCAATGGGGATGATAGAATTCTCAAATAACAGGTATCACTTGGTGATACTTAATCACCAGAAGCAAAGTTGTTGTAACAAGATCAGGAGGATCAGTCTACAAAGAGCCATAGAAACAGTTAATAGAATACAGTATTTTTAGGAACAAGACAGACGCACAGGCAATACTTGTTTTGCTCAATATGTACTCAGAAGAGCCAAGGATGAATGATCAGAGTTTCTCAATCTGAGTTAATACTCAGATTCAGAATCCACTGACTAAAGGAAAGGCCAGATCCTTGAGAGGAAAAAAAAATCCCTGCAATACTAAAGAAGTACATTTGTTAATGATTTCCCCAGAACGTCTCCAAAGGGAACTACAATCTTTTACTTAAGTAACCATGTTCTGGGAACAGGGGAATATACAGGTATTTGACAGACTGTTGATCACAGTTATGGGTTGACATTTTCACCCAGGAATCAGAAGCATTATCAAGGCCTCCCTATTAAAGTAGGGGCATATGGAGACCACTATTGAGTAAATGGAGTCCTGGCCTAGGTTCAGCTCGCAGCGTGTCCACTGGGTTCATAGGCCCATATGGTACCTATTTTCTTGGTCCTTGAATGTATAATTGGAATGAATGTAATTTGTAGTTGGCAAAATCCCCACATTGGGTTCTTGGCTTGTGGAATAAGCTATCAAAGTGGGAAATGCTAAGTGAAAGCCTCTGAAACTAACCTCCTGTTGGCCAAGGTAGTAGATCTAAAACAATATTCTATCCCAAGAAGATAAGGAACAATAGAGAAAATTATTGTCATCCTTGAAAACCTGAAGAAGACAGGGTTGGCTACCTCCATCATAACCCCATTTAATTCATCAATCTTGTCCAGTGGTATGGGATTTCATTCACAAAGTCTGATATAGCTATTGCTGCTGCATCACAGATAGCATCAGAGACCAACTCTGATGCCTTGATATAGCATCAGTCCTTGAAAAGACCACCAGCCACTTGGTGCTAAGTTTGAAGGGGCAGAGATTCATCTTGACTAGAATCAACACGTATTCTAAGTATAGGTTTGTCTTTTCTGCTTGTAGGTCTTTGGCCAGAACTACTATTCAAGAATTTCCAGAGTGTTTAATCCATCAACAAGGGATTTTGCATAATATCACATTACACTGAGAAACCCACTTAATAGCAAAGGAGAGAAGGCAGTGGCACATGATAGGATTCATTAGTCCTATCATATATTGTGTGACTCAGAAGCTGTCACTCTGACAGAGTGAAGGAATGGTCTTTTGGAGAATTTTCTATGGTGCCATACTTCAGATGGGATCTTAGAGCATCATCTTCCAGGATGCAATGAACATGCTACATCAATAACAACTACAGGTGCTATGTCCCCAGTAGGTAGAATTCATGGGTCCATGAGCCAAGGAGTAAAATTAGGAGCATCTTTCTTACCACTGCCTCTAATGATCCAGTTGGAGAATTTGTGCTTTCTATCCCCCCTACTCTGGACTCTGAAGATTTGGAGATTCTGGCTTCCAAAGGAAGAAGATTTCCATCAGGGTACACTTCAATAATCCCATTAAACTTTAAGCTATCACTACCTTATGGTCACTTTGGGCTCCTTACACCAAAAGACCAGCAGGCAAGGAAAGCAATCACGACCTTAGTCAGGGTTCATTGACTGACCATCAGTAGGAGGTAGAGCTGCTGTTACATAATGTGGGCAGGGAGGAATAGGTTGGATGCCCAGGGGCTTCACTGGAGCATCCTTTTGTACTCTTTGCTCAATTTTGGCATTAAGTAGATATGATGACCAGAGGCTCAGACTCCTCATGGATGAGGGTCTGGATTGCCCTTGCTCTCCCACTGAAACCATCCAGATCAGCAGAGGTGCAAGAGGGTGAGGGGCATATGAAATGAGTAAGGAGAGGAAACTGATGAGTATCTGTGGCAGCTGGGAGACCAACTGCAGTAGCAGGGACTTACTTATCCTACTCATCTTCCTCTTGTAAGCTTCCCTGGGAAAAGAAAATAATCATAATTCCAGAGGATCTGTTCCAAGTTGGGTTAAACTTATTATATAAAGTCAGTAGATCTGAGTAGTACAACTGTAGAGGATGATGTATTGTCCCCGAAGAGCCCCTTTTTAGGATTGAGGCACCCATTCTGTTAGCTGCCAGGTGTCTGATGAGAATCCAAGCTGAGAAATTTTTAGAGAGGGCAGAAGCAATGGGTAGAATGCATGAAGGAGGACACCTAATGGATCTCCAGTTCCAGTGATTCAAGGGATATAGGAAAGGAAACAGCCACAACTTGAGGCACTTACTGAATGTTGGAAGAATCAATTCTCTCTATTTAACAAATAAATTAAGAATGATGAATAGGGTAGAAGGTAAGGGGTGAATCATCCAAACTCATAGAGCAGATTTGCAGCAAAGATGAGACTTAAATTCATAGATTTTTATTCAAGGTCGTTATGTCATCTCTGAAGGATATTTTTTTGGGCTTTTAATTCTAAGCCTTGGTTTTGCAATGGAGGAAACTAAAGCTCTGGCAGACTAAATGATTTATCTAAGACTTATAACCAGGTCTTCTGACTCAGAGGCCTAGATTCTTTCTTTGACACCATTTTCAGTACAGTTCAACATGCCTAGATACGTGTGGTAACATGGTATCTGTTTTTGTTTTGTTTTGTTTTGTTTTTTAAATGCAATCTCACTCTGTCACCCAGGCTAGAGTACAGTGGCGTGATCTTGGCTCACTGCAACCTCCACCTCCCAGGTTCAAGCTATTCTCCTGCCTCAGCCTCCCGAGTAACTGGGACTACAGGCACACGCCACCACACCAAGTTAATTTTGTTGTATTTTTAGTAGAGATACAGTTTCACCATGTTGGCCAGGATGGTCTCGATCTCTTGACCTGGTGATCTGCCTGCCTTGGCCTCCCAAAGTGCTAGGATTACAGGTGTGATCCACCGCACCTGGCCTGCATGATGTCTTTTGAGGAAGTTTTTCAGAAAACAGAGTGTCACCTTACTAGTCACCAGGTCTGTCAGACTCCCGAGGCAGGGCTCTTTCAATTGTGTCATCTTCCTCTCTATGTTGACAAGTCATTGAGGATTCCAATCCAGGTCAGCCCATTGCGAGCAGTTGCCACCAAGCAAATGCTTAGTAAATGTTTGTCACTTGAATGAAGACAACCAACCTGACAGAAAAAGGTCAAGTGGATTTGGGGAAGAACATGATGGTCTTCTGGCTGAGAACATAGGATTTGACATTAGCTAAATCTGGGTTCAAATCCAGGTTCAAAACCATTTGCTGGTTGGTTGACTTTAGATAAGTTACACTCTCTTTGAGTCCATTTCCCCATTTGTAAAATGTAGAATAGTAACATCCACCACAGAGAGCTGCTTTATTATTACATGGCATCAGGCATGTCAAACACTTACACAAGGATTAGCACAAAGAAGTGTTCAACCAACATGAGCTATAACTAGTTTCTCTTTGTCTTGAATCTCCACTCTCTCTCTTTCTATACCCCTAGGTTGCCAATTAATTCTTCCTGTTTGCTCTGCTGCCAAATGAACCTAGTTTTCATACTTAGGACTAACCCCTGGAATCCCATTTTCTTTCCTCCCTCTCATCCAATCTTTCCCACTCATCTCTGGATCTAGGACTGGGCTCCTGCTCTGGTCATCGGATCCTTGTCATGTACCTGGTCACTCTTTTTATTGGGATCCCAGTCCAGACAAACCTGCATATTCTGGCCATGCTTATTTAGTAGAATAATAACAATATAATTAATAGTCAACCTCTACTGAGCATTTACTCTGTGCTAGGTGTTGTACTAAATACTTGTATCTATCATCTCATTTAATCCTCATAGTAACCATAGGTGTAAATTGTGTTTTAATCTCTTACAGAGCAAGAGACTAAAGCTCTAAGAGGTTAAGTAATGTGCCCAAGGCCCACAGTTTGTAATTAGTGGAGCAAAGTCTCATACTCAGGCTGTCTGACATCAGTAACAGTACCTCCCACCCCAGTAACTGTGAATTTCTCCTGCTTCCAGCCCCGATGCCCACCAAGGGACAGATTTCCTAGTAGCTGCTGCCAACCTGTGGTCTCTGCCAGGCCTTCTGCCCTGCTGCCTCCCTTCAGAATTCTGAGGACATCTTGCCTGATTCATGCAAATAAGTATTACCTGAAAGATGACAGTTATTTACTTTTGTTTAATTTTTGTTCCTCCACTAGAAAGTTAGCTCTAAGCAGGCAAGGACAATGACTTGTTCTCTATTGTATCTCGAGTTTTGGAACCAGTGGCTGACATGTAGCAGGTGCACAGTAGAGAGCTGTTGAATGATTGCTGAATGAATCTCATAGAGCTTCCCTTCAGACCCTACCAGCCCAGCTGATGCACGATATTCAGGCTCAGTAGTCAGGCCTGCTTTCTTGGCAGCTTCACCTGTTGGAAGCTCCCATTATCCCTTTACGTTGCTGGGAGAAGTTGATGCCTCTCTTCCCACCGCCTTAGAGACCTCTAGTCTAGCAGACAAAAGCTAACCTCATAATTTAGATATATCCATTGGGACCCAGAGTGATTCAGAAAGGGCCTAAGCCATTCATGAAGTACAAGGCCATTCCACCCCGTTATTCTCTCCCAAATTATTCACTGCTATTGATGGAGCTCCTCCTAAGATGCTGGGCTAAAGGATTTATAACATTATTTCATTGAGTTCTTACTTTCAAAAATCTCAGGGAAAAAATATGTATTGCCATTTGATAGATGAAGAAATGGAAGTTCAGAGAGATGTATTCACTCATCAAAGTCACACAGTAAGTGGCAGAATTGGGTTTTGAATCCATGTCTGTGTGATTCCAAAGGTAGCTCTTTTATGTATTAAGCAGAAGTTGGAGACTATGTCAATAGGCTTGCCCTGGGAAAGGTCTTCTGCACCTAGAAAGCAGGGAGAGACACAACACAAGAGGCCTACCCTGGTGTTGTACCATACATAGTAGCTCTTTGAAATTTGGTCTGGGGACTGCATAGGGCTCAGCGTGTGGCAAGTCCAGCTGTTCTCCTCTATCACTCCTCCTGGGAGTCCCCTGGAGTATGTTTCCTCTCTGACATTCTTGGAATATTTTAAGATTCATTCTTGGCCGGGCGCGGTGGCTCACGCCTGTAATCCCAGCACTTTGGGAGGCCGAGGCGGGCGGATCACAAGGTCAGGAGATCGAGACCACGGTGAAACCCTGTCTCTACTAAAAATACAAAAAATTAGCCGGGCGCGGTTGTGGGCGCCTGTAGTCCCAGCTACTCGGGAGGCTGAGGCAGGACAATGGCGTGAACCCGGGAGGCGGAGCTTGCAGTGAGCCGAGATCGCGCCACTGCACTCCAGCCTGGGCGACAGAGCGAGACTCCGTCTCAAAAAAAAAAAAAAAAAAAAAAAAAAAAAAAAAAAAAAAGATTCATTCTTGAAGCATAAACTTTTTAACTCTTTTCCCGTGGAATAATTTCTTCTTCCTTATCTGAAGGCCTTCATGGAAACTCACAGAACTTAGGTGATAAAGAGGTCACCCTTTAGTTCTTAGTCTCCTGTTCCCCCAATAAACTGAACTTCCTGGAATCTGATAGTTTATTAGCTTGTTCTGGAGATCATCAAGACTGGGAGGACCTTGATTTTTCAGAAAAGTGACTTGGTCAAAGGTGCAAACAGAGATAGGAGGTCAGGTCTTTCTACTTCGAGTATCAGGTTCTTTGCAACTTCATAAATCCATGGTGCCTGACTTAGTGCAGTTTACTAAAATAAATGAAGAAATGAGCCACTTTTTTTTTTTTCCTTTGGTCAATGACACTCAAATGTACATGTAATGTTTTAAAAATTCTATCACTGGGGTAGAAAAGCTGGACTCAGTGGGCCCTGGATGTCCAATAAGAGAGGAAAACTCCACAAGAAAAAAATTCTCTGGAGGAAGAACTAATATGTAGTGCCAAAAATGTATAAATATTTTCTTCTTTGATGCTCTTATTAGCCCTGTGAGAGAGACATTATTATCTCCATCTTAAAGCTAAGGGAACTAAGGCCCAGAGAAAGTAACTAGCTTGCTAAAGCTCTCACAGCATATAACCAGGCCAGGATTCAAATCTAGATCACTTGACCGTGAAGCTTGAGGTTTTTCACAACTCTGCAGTCTCTATAAATAATTTGGGTCTTATAAAAGGGTGAACTTCTCCAGAACTGAAAGGAATCCTTGCTCAGCAGCATGGGAAGTGGTTTGTATTTTCTCAGTCAGAAAGAAGAAGGGATAGTGATAGCAGCTGTTTACACCCCATTCCATTACCCCCATGCCCCACCCCTCTGACATCATGGGTGTCACCCATTTCTGGAAGGCCCCACCTATAGAGGCTCCACCCAGTGGCCCAACACCATGGAAATGAGTCCATCTTCTGATCCCAAAGCGAAGAATGAAGCCAAAAGCTGCATGAATTTCAGGCCAGACATCAGAAACTAGGACCCAGAGGTAAGCTGCTGGAGGCATCCAAGAAATTCCAGTAGTTCCATCTCAGTGACTTAAGATCACAATTCTGTGGAATATTCTCTAAATGGCTCCCCACAGCATTCAGAATAAAGTTTAAACTCTTAGCCTGGCACACAGGTCCCTTATGATCTAGTTCTTGCCTTAGTTCCTGTCTGTCCTTCTCACTCATACCTTTTCTTCAACCACAATGAACTACCACAAATTTTTCATGCCCCTTGCTGTTTTCACAAGCTGATTCTTCTGCCAAAAAGAATTTTATTCTTCTTGTCTTATTACCTCTTCTTTTCATTGTCTGGATAACTCCAACCCATCTTTCAAAAACTTATTTCCCCAGCCATCACACCTCCTCTGGGAAGTCTTCCTGAAAGTCCATGTCTGGCTACGGTGCACGGCTTATCATCACAGCCATCCTCCCTTACACTTCTCTATCTGCTTGTCTGCCATCTCCCTTAGACTGTGAGTGACCCTAGACTAGTACTGCATCTTTCTTTCTTTTCTTTTCTTTTCTTCTTCTTCTTTTTTTTTTTTTTTTTTTTTGAGACAGAGTCTTACTCTGTTGCCCAGGCTGGAATGCAGTGGTACAGTCTCAGCTCACAGCAACCTCTGCCTCCTGGGTTCAAGCAATGCTCCTTCCTCAGCCTCCCGAGTAGCTGGGATTACAGGCATATGCCACTATGCCCAGCTAATTTTTGTAGTTTTAGTAGAGATGGGGTTTCACCATGTTGGCCAGGCTGGTCTCAAACTCCTGACCTCAGGTGATCCTCCCGCCTCAGCCCCCCAAAGTGCTGGTATTACAGGTGCAAGCCACCACGCCTGGCCCAGTGACTGCATCTTAATCCATGTCAGCATCTGCAGTGCCCAGCAAAAGCTGTCTTAGTTATGGACAAAATATCTTGAAGAGCTTGTGGGTGTATCTCATAATCAGAGCGAAAATCCTTTTTAAATCTGATAATACACAGCAATGGTGTGAAACATTTATTTTTCATTTCACTATCTTCCACTTCTGAGCCCAATTCACACAGATATTTGGGGCTTTTCTTCCTCCCTGTATCTCCCCTTCTTTTCCTATACCCACTTCCTACTTCTACTTCTTTCTCTGCCTGGAATCTGAGCTTCAACCTGGAGGGGCAGCATTAAATCTATAAAGCTTTAGGTGTATCAACACACCAAATCAGCATTTCTCCTGTCAACACTGACCAACTTTCTCAGCAACCTTCCATGGATTTTTGTGCTGCTACAGCCTGTACGTCTTTATTCTGTCTTGCTAATAATCTATTCTCTGTAAAATATCTGTGGCAGGAGACAGAAGGGAGTGAAGGGGGAAGTAAAATGCTATCTTAGTCTGTTCAGGCTGCTATAACAAAATATCATAAACTAGGTGGCTTCTAAACAACAGAAACCTATTTTTCACAGTTCTAGAATCTGGGAAGTCCAAGATCAAGGAGCCAGCAGATTCAGTATCTAGTGCAAGCTGTCTTCTGGGTTGCAGACTGCTGACTTTTTGCTGTGTCCTCACATGGTAAAAGGGGCAAGAGTCTCTCCTGGACCTCTTTTACAAAAGCACTAATCCTATCCATGAAGCTTCCACCCTTATGACCTAATCTTCTCCCAAAAGCTTCACCTTCTAATACCATCACCTTGCTGATTAAGATTCAGCATATAAATTTTCAGGGGACACAAAATTCAGGCCATAGCAAGTGTTATCTTCCGTGTAAAGATTTCAAGTACAGATGAAGGGATGGGTGTCTGGATGGCTGAATAAATGCAGGCAGGATGTATGGTGTAACAAATGAATGACATGCTCCTTTTCTGGCCATGACCCCTGGCACCATAGTTATTATCATGTTTCTGCTTGATTCCTAGATGTGGTCACTGTCTTGAACCCCAGGAGCCTGAACTCAAATATTGACAGGGATTCAATTATTTGCAGAGAGTCCTATCTGGTGCTGATCACTGACCTAGGCATCCTAATATCTCCTGATGGTGTGAATCTCTAGGCTTATCCACTTGTCCCTGCCATCCTTTCCTTGTCAAAGAATTCACAAATGGACATCAATTCATCAACAAATAACTATTAAGTCTCAGCTAAGTGCCAGACCCTGTAACATCCTTTGTTCGAGACTATGACCTACTGTCACCATAGTCTCTCAGAGTCTCATAGTTCCACCCAGCAGACTGAACCTCCTAGTTCCACCCAGCAGACTGAACCTCCTCTAGAAATTTTAGATGCCCTATTTCCTGACACCTGTCCACCCAGAAAGGGCCTTTCTGAAAACTGTGCTCCTCCCCGTCTGCCCAGCTTGCTGAATTTTTCCAGACCCATCCTATGTGGAGTCTGGGCTGTGTAGGACAAAAAGTCCCTGAGGGAGCACTTAGGAGACCCTCATGGAAGTGAGCTTAATGAAGAGGGGACAGCAATGTGAAAGGCAAGGCTTTTATTTTTCCAGGATTACGATGACAAGAGAAAGCACAGGAGTTCAGAAAGGTAGAGAAGTGTTGTAGCTATTCCTTTATTTGCTTCTTATCTTTTTTCCCCTCTCAATTCAAATACCTATTCTTTTCCTGGTTTTACCTCTCAGCTTTGAATGCCTTTCCCCCACTCCTTCAGGAGTCAGTGTCATCTACCCCTAGAAGTCCTCCCTATGCCCCTGTATCTGATTTATGTGCCCACCCATTGTGATAAGTATGGACTTCTGCATGGGTTTGTCCAGTTGCCAGGAGTGTGGTTAGCAGGCAGCCTCCAGCTGTCAGCTCCTCCAGGGTCAGCTTGAGCTGCAGAAAAATGCTTTGCCTGGAATCATGCACCTGCACTCACTGGTATTGAGCACGTCAGTAGCATGAAGGCCTAACCGTTTTAGCCTGAGGAAAACTTCACCATTGGGCGGTTAGCACTGGAGTCCCTTGCTGTGTTAGCTAAGCCTTGGTTAAGCTTACAACAAGGTTCAACTTCTCCCTCTGCTCAATCCTGCTTCCTTCCTCTTCCTTGCACAGGTGCTCATTACTACTAAACACTTTGTATTCCGAAATTAATCTTGGTGTCTGCTTCTTGAGACCCCAACTGTGAGATCAATCATAGACAGCATAGCATATTAGAAAAGAAGTGAGAGCTCTGGAGTGATATAAACCAGAGTTTGAATCTAGTCTCCCTACTTACTATTTGTGTGACTTTGAGCAAGTTAGTGAACCTTTCTGAGCCTCAGTTTGTTCATCTATAAGATGGAGTTAATAGTACCTCATAGGACAGCTGTGGTGATTACATCATAAATATACCTAAAGTATTTGTACAGTAAGAATTCAGTATACATTAACTATTCTTAGTCTGTTTTATTTTCTTCATCATAGTACATAATATACTCTATGGTAGTTATAAATTAAACTGTTTATTTCTGTTCTTTGAAGGTAGAGACTATTTCTTATTAATTATTGCATCCTTTGCACCTAGCATAAATCCAGTAGATAGCCTGCTTTCAATAAGTACTTGTTCAATAAGAAATTAGTATCCCTATTTTACAGACAAGGAATTAAGCACAGAAGTCACACTAATAGTAAATAGCAGAGCCATAATTTGAACCCAATTTTGTCTTCTTCAAAGCAAATTATCTTGCATCATAGCCTTTCAAAGCTGAAGATGAAGATGGGGCCTGCTCTTTCTCCTGAGAGCAGTGGGGAACTATAACACATTTTTAATTGGGGAAATTTGTAAGTCATAAAGAGGTTACAAAGGATGCAGGATGGAGGCAGAGAAAGAGAAGCTGGGTCTGAGGGGATGGAGAATGTATCAGTTGTCTATTGCTGCGTAACAAATCACCCCAAATTTAGTGGACTGAAACAACAACATTCCTCCAGGCCTGGCTTATCAATGGGTGGCTTAGCTGGATCTGTCAGGGTCTGTCACAGTCTGCAGTCGAGAGTTGGCTGGGGCAGCACTCATCTCAAGGCTCAACTTGAAGAGAGAAGAGCTCAACCATGTGAACTTGGAGGGTTCAGTTTCTTGCTGACTATTGGCTGGAGGCCATCTTCGGTTTGTTGTCATGTGGCTAGGTGCTCTCATGTGGCCTGAGAGCAGCTCATAATGTGATATATTCCTTGAAACAGAACTAGTGAGAAGAACCAGAGAGACAGAGAGAGAGCGTGCTAACAAGATGGAAGTCATATTCTTTTATAACCTAATGTTGGAGGTAACATCTCCTCATTTTTGTCATATTCTGTTCTTTAGAAGCAAGTCTGTTAAAAAGACTTGTTGAAGTCCTAAACCTCAGTAGCTCAGAATGTAACCTTATTTGGACATAAGGTCCTTGTAGAGGTAATCAAGTTAAAACAAGGTCACTAGGGTGGGCCCTAGTCCAATATGACTGGTATGCTTACCAAAAGAAAAAATTTGGAGACAGACATGCCTACAAGGAGAACATTGCATACATATTAACCGTAAGTCAGCCATCTACAAACCATGGGGAGAAGCCTGAAACAGATTCTCCCTCACAGACCTCAGAAGGTCAAAACCTTGATTTGGGATTTCTGGCCTCCAGGCTATGAGGTAATCAATTTCTATTGTTGAAGCCACTCAATTCGTGTGGGACTCTGTTACAGCAGCTCTAGTAAACTAACAAAAGGGATCACTGGGAACCATTTCAGAAGCTTCCTGGGATGGTTACTTTTATGTGTCAGCCCAACTGGCTCAAGAGATGCCCAAATAGCTGGTTACGCATTATTTCTGGGTGTGTCTCTGTGGATGTCTCCGGAGGAAATTAGCATTTGAATTGGTGGAATGAGTAAAGCAGATGGCCCTCCCCAAAGTGAGTGGGCATCATCCAATCTATTGAGGGCCTGAGTAGAACAAAAAAGTGGAAGAAGGTAGAATTTGCCTTCTGTCTGACTGACTGAGCTCAACACTGGTGTTCTCTTGCCCTTGATGCTCCTGGTTCTCAGGCCTTCAGACTTGGATGGGAATCTACACCTTTGGCTATAAGACTCTAGGGTCTTCCAACTACACCACCAGCTTGCCAGAGTCTCCAGCTTGCAGATGGCCGATGGTGGGACTTCTCCACCTCCATAATTGTGTGAGCTAATACCTTATACAAAATCTCTGTTCCACATAACAAACCTTCACTTGTACCCACGAACCTAAAATAAAAGTCAATAAAAGTCTCTCTCTCTACACACACACACACACACACACACACACAAAATATACATGTATATACTCTGTTATTTCTCTGGGGAACTCTGACTGATACCCTGCCTATCACAGAAGACTAACATCTGGCAGAAACAGCCTGATGCTGAGGAAGGGACTGATTTGGGAGATGAATACATGGAAATTTCAGGTGTTGATTGATGAACAGAGGGAGAGGGTAAGAAAGGGTGTCTGCTGTGCCTGTCTTTATTTGTGTAATATATTGATATGGTTTGGCTGTGTCCCCACTCAAATCTCATCTTGAATTCCTACATGTTGTGGGAGGGACCTGTGGGAGGTAATTGAATCATGAGGGCAGGTCTTTCCTGTGCTGTTCTCGTGATAGTGAATAGGTCTCATGAGATCTGATGGCGTTATAAGGCAAAGTTTCCCTACACAAGCTCGCTCTTTTCCTGCTTCCATACATATAAGATGGGACTTGCTCCTTCTTGCCTTCTGCCATGATTATGAGGCGGTAAGTCTAATAAACCCTTTTTTCTGTATAAATTACCCAGTCTCAGTATGTCTTTATCAGCAGCATGAAAACAGACTAATACATGTATGGTCTAGGTAATCATAGTGAGAACTGAGGAATGGGTGTTAATTAAGTAGCACTTTGAATGGAATTCAAGTTGTTAAAGGCAAGGACTGCCTATAGTTCTGTAGTTCTGATCCCACCAGAGGAAGGTGACTGTTCCCCACCATGGCAGAGTGGCCTGGTCTCTTGAATCTTGCAGTGTCTTGCGACAGGTGAGAAAGTTCAGATTCAGCATCAAATGTTTATAAAACTTTTATTCTTATTGGCACTGGGGAAACACAGGCAAATGATCTTCCTAGCTCACAAATCTAGCTAGGATCCTGAAAGCCTTCAACAACTGACTGAAGAAAGTACAGGCTTCCTAACATGGCATGCACACAACCTGGCTCACCTTCCATGACCCAGCTCAGGCCTAGCCCTTGCTTATGGCTTCTCCCCATTCTCTTCCCACCATGCTCGACCCCCTCTGTCCCACTGACCCGCACTTGCTTCTGCAGCCATGTTGAACTACACACTTGCAAGTTCCCAAATAAGATGGACCATTTCAGGCTTCTGGGTCATGGCTGCTATTTAATTCTGTCTAGATCTTTCCTTTCTTTGCTTTTCTATTCTCTTATTTTCTTTTATCTTCTTTCTCTTTCTTTCTTTTGTTCTTTCTTTCATTCTTTCTTTCATCCTTTCCTTCTCTGTCTCTCTCTCCCCCTCCCTCCCTCTCTTCCTCTTTCTCCCTTCCTTCCTTCCTTCCTTCCTTCCTTTCTTTCTTTCTTTCTCTTTCTTTCTTTCTTTCTTTCTTTCTTTCTTTCTTTCTTTCTTTCTTTCTTTCTTTCTTTCTTTCTTTCTTTCTTTCCTTCTTTCTCTCTGTCTTTCTTTCTTTCTCTCTTTCTCTCTTTCTCTCTCTCTTTCTCTCTTTCTCTCTCTCTTTCTCTCTTTCTCTCCTTCTTTCTTGGCTAAATTCTACCTTCCCGTCACCACTAAGCTGAAATGAAATCTTCCTCTGTGAAACCCATCTCACTCCTCTAAGTAGATTCCTTTCCTGTATTCTCTATTGTGTGGGAGAGAAATGTGTAGTAATTTTTTCTATTAGACAGCAAACTCTTTGAAGGTGAGATCTTTGTCTTTTTTGTTGTGTACCTCCAGAGTCCAGTACCTGGCCTAGAGTAGAGCTCAATCAATGTTAGTTTAATGAAATCAGTGATTGAAGAAACAAGTGGGCAAACAAAATATAATTCTTATACCCATGAGAGGCAAGTAAATAAGCAGTTCCATAGCAAAGGGTCAAATACTTTATAGCGAAATTCTAAATGAGGATAGAGGATAGAACATGTGCAATTTGCCTGGGGAAAGTGGAGAAAAACCAGGGACAGCATCCTGGGGAAAGGGACACTTACACTGAGTCTTGAAGGAGACCATGGGTTCATGCTATGGACCGGGAAAGGCATTTCCAGCTTAAGAACTGATGCATGCACAGGCATGGAGACAGAAGAGAGCTCACTGACTCATCAGGGAAGATGTGTCCTGAAACGCAGTGGAGCTGGGCAAGTGAAGAGCACAGACAGTTTGCAGGCACCTGCAGGATCCTGGAGGCCCGGAATACTATCTTAAGAAAGATGATGACTCCATTGCCGAGTCATTGAATGCCAAACATGAAGAACCTGACATGGGTCAAAGAGAATTTTGTTTGAGAAGGGGCCATGCCAGAGGCTCATGTCATGGAACCTGTACTCACGGCCACCTTTACTCAAGCAAACGATGGGTGGTAGGGATGGCAGGGTTGGGGGTTCTGTGGACAGGCTGGTTCTGAAAAGAGAGGGAGCAGAGATGCTGAGCTGGGCATGCTTCAGCTCTGGTCCTAATTTACCAATCGGATAAGGTGCTTTTCCCAGGGAGAAGCTAGAACTCTTTTTCACACACCCGGTCCTTCTGGCAGAAAGCAGAGGTTTTCTTTCTTCTCATCCACCCTTCCCTCTCCTGGGCCTGACATATAGCAAAGCCAGAATAGTAGGTTAGACAGAGTTTCTCTGGGCATAACTGCTATGGGAAACATTCTCAGACAGTTCCCCAATCAGGCCCTGGTTACCTGTCCCTGCCCTGTGCCTACACAGTTCCCTGAACTTACCTGCAACACTGGCACATGTCTTACTGCATTGAAACATCCCGTTGTCTTGTCTGTCTTCCATACTATACTGCAAGTCCCCTGAGAGCAGAGTGTCACGAGTTGGTACACTTTTGGATGCCCAGATCTTAGTGTAGAGTCTGGTGCAGGTTTGGAATAAATGACAGGATTGAATGAGTGAACACAGCTAACTTGCTTTGGTTTGTAAACTCAGGTCCTGTGCTTGGCTCTGTGAAAGTTCCTATTTCTTCCTTATTCTGTTCCTCAGTGTCACCTGTCTGGTAAGGTCAGACGCTCAGGACAAATAAATCCAGTGACTGTATGAGGGAGTAGGAGCCTTGGCAGGCTGGTCAGGCCCAACGGCAGAGGCCCAAAGGGCCAGCTGGAACGCACGTGATGTAATCACATCTCCAGGCCTGGTATTAGACCCTTCTAATTTGGTTTTGAAAACATGTGGTTTTGTCCTTGTTCAAATATTGATTTTAAGTAACTTGAGCCTGGCAGAAAAGGCCTCTGCCGGGGCCAGCGGGGCTGTTTGTTGCCTTAATGACATTTCTGTGTGTTTGTATAACACGAACTGGCAGTCGAGTCGTTGCTCTCAGGGAAGATTTACGGGACTTTACACTTTGGAAGATATTGAGGCAAACTGTTGATGAAGGCCTAGGGCATAAATCAGACCCACTCGGGCCAACAAAGGACACTTTGGAAACTTTGCCAACTGCCTTCTCCCCTCATGTACAGTGAAGGGTTTGAATTAGGTCAGCTGGTTTCGGAGCATTTGCTCTATAATCCTTGGGTTTCACAGAGGAGTTTGGGGGAGGCAGGGAAGAGGGGTGTTTTGGGTGGGATGCTGGGCAGGCAGGGTTCCACAGCCTTCCAGACCTTTATTGGTTTCGTAACTGGGGTTCTTACCAGATTTATGCAGGTAAAAGTAAAATGTTTGAAAACCACAAGAGTAGAAGACTGTGACATCCCTTCCAGACCTAAAACTCTAGTATTGAATTACCCTGTGTCCTAACAGGAAACATCCCGCTCAAATGAGGTTACTGAGAAGAGTTTGATGAAGGGACTATTAACAAAGGTATGAATGGAATTAAGGGAAATAAATACAGGATGGTTAAGTACCAGGGGCGGGTAGCAGAGCCCTTAGAGAGAGCAAGAGCTATGCTTGGGCTTTGGCAGAGGACTGCCTGATGGGAGTCAAGGCCTTTGTTAGAGGAACATGGCCACTGAGAAGCTGTGGCCCTACATGAGGAGACCAGGGAATATATACCCTAACCTCTCTCTCTCTTGCCTTCAGCTCTCCTGAGGATGCCTTCTGTTTGCCAAACTGGACTGGAATCCAGAGAGTTGATGTGGTGTACAGGTGGTAGGCTCCTGGACCCCACAGAGACTGAGGGTGGAGAGTGAATTTGCAGGAGTGAATGGAAACTACCCAGCTTATATCACAGCTTTGCAGACCACTGCAAGGTGGCAGGAGGTAGAAGGTTGTGCTTCTCCTTGACCTTCTGTCAATTGACAACCTTCATCTCAGGTCTTCAGCTACCCTGTTTCTATTTTTAATCAAATGGGAGTTTGGTGAGCTCTTCAAATCTCTTCCAGCACTGCAAAAATGATTTTATGTCTACCTGAACAGGGGAATGCTGGTTAGTAGAGTTTAAAGGGAAATAGTAAAGGATATTGACTAAGAACATGGACGTTGAGGTTGTACATAATTGGATTTTGATATTGGTTCCATCTCTTAATACCTGGGTGACTTTGGGAAAGTCCCATCACCTCTTAAGCCTTAGTTTCTCATTGGTGAAATGGAGATAATCATAATACTTTACAGCATTGTGCCAATAACAAAATGAATTTAAACATATAATGCACTTAGGATTAAACACATGGTTAGCAACCAATTGGTAGAAGCTATTATTCTCAGATGAGAGCTCACTGGAAAACTCTCTCTTATACATAGCCCCAATAGATTCTTCATTCTCTATTGATTTTTGCATGCTTATGTCTTCTTTAATCCTCTATCTTCAAATTTTCTGGTCAAAATCCAGCAATTTGAAGGGAGTTCTCTTGGGTTAGTACAAAAAGACATTTAATGATATCACCTGCAACCCTTCAGCTGACCAGGCTACCTTAAACTTCAATGTCTGCCCTTGGGAAAATCTTATTACCTATCCAAGACTCCAGTCCTCCAGCTCAGTCATTCTTGGTCATCACAACAAACTGTGACATCTTCAGGGCATGCCAAAGTATCCTAGAGCACCAGATGAGCTCAGCAAGTCCTTGCTTTCTCTCTTCAGCCATACAAGGTTCAGCCAGGGCAGGCTAGCCCCAGCTGTGCTCCCTGGCACATAAAATTAAAAATCTTGTCAAAGCCAAAACAAAGAGAGTAGTGGGCATGGGTGACCCAAGGCAGTAGCTTCCTCCTCCTCATTCTACCAAATGCCATTCCCCTGGGTCCTGGGGAGACAAATGACCAGTTCACATCTCAGCTGCTGGCCCTGATTGTAAGTCTGCACAATTTACCTTGGCTCTCACTGGCACTGAGAATGAGGTCATTGAAAGAGGGAGACAGTGGAGAAGACCTCTGGAAGGGCAGCAGTAAAACACACTGTCAAGAGGCAGGAGAGAACCCTTGAATCATGGGGTCCTTGGCAGCTGTCTTTGAGAGGTAAATAACTTCAAAAAGTACTTGCCTGGATGATGAAATGTGTGATTTTATGCATACCAAAGGCCATCTCCAAACTCTTTTCTCATTCAGTTATTTTTATTGAATCAATTTCCTTAAGACTCAGGAGTATAGTGTGGTAGAAATGACCAAGAACTAGGATGGTGAGAGGAAATGTAATAGATTGTCAGAGCCAAACAGGGTCTATGGCTGGCTGGGTCATCCAGTCCATGCCTACCTTTCCCCCTCACTCCCCATGTGCCAACCCTGCTGGGCTTCTCCTGATTCCTCCACCCACCAGTCTCTCAGAACTGAAACCAGCACCCTCTCACTTCTTTTTCTGGGAAGCTCTTCCTTGCCATTCTTCCCTTTGCTAATTCCCTCACATTCTTCAAAATCTCAGTTTTTACGGCGCTTCTTCAGGATCCTTCCCGCATTCTCCATGTTGTTATTTTTTCCTCCCTGATGGCTGAATTGCAATTGCTATTCTTGGAGTCTGAGCAGCCATTTTTGACCAAGAGGTAGAAGCTAAAACCTGTCGATGGCAGAATTTTGAGACAGAAAGAGCCTGGATGCCTCCTGCCCTAACATTTTCAGAAAGCTGACTGTCAGTTCTGATTTCTCACCCCTGGATTTCTTTTAATTGAGGTAAAATTTACATAACATAAAATTAACCATTAACCATTTCAAAGTGTACAATTCAGTGCATTTAATGTATGTACTATACTGTACAGACGTCACCTCTGTTCAATTCCAGGGCATCTTAATCACCTCAAAAGGAAACAGCATACCCAGTAAGCAGTCACTCTCCATCCCCCTCCACTCAGTCCCTGGCAACTACCAGTCGGCTTTCTGTCTCTATGGATTTGCCGATGATAGACATTTCATACAAACAGAATTGTATGACATGTGACCATTTGAGTTTGTTTTCTTTTACTTAGCATGTTTTTGAGGCTCGTCCACATTATATCACATATCAGTACTTGGTTCATTTTTTATGGCTGAATAATATTCCATGGTATAAATATACCACCTTTTGATCATCCATTAATTTGTTGATTGGACATTTGGGTTGTTTCCACATTTTAGATATTGTGAATAGTGTTGTTACAAACATTTGTCTGCAAGTATCTCTAAATTTCTTTTATATAACACAGAAATACATTTCTATCTGTTTATCTCATTTTTATTTGTCTTGCCTGTCACCCTCAAATTATACTTTAGCTGAGACAAGGGATCTAACAAGTATGATTTTAAAATTTGTATTTTCTCCTTATCTATCCTGTCTGGAAGGAAATAGTACCAAGAAGCAGAAAGACCTTTGTATCATTTTCACTCCACCACGATTTCCTGTGTTTCTTTGCACCTCAGCAACGTTATCTATAAAATGGGGATAACCAGGCCCTTGAAGACAGAAGTCTAAGTGAGATGATCTCTTGAGATCTCTTATATTTGATTCTTCAAAGTATGGTTTGAAAGGTCACAAGAAGCAGTGTAACTTTCTTTGGAACACTTTCGCTAACTCATCCTCTTTCTCTCTTTTTGAGCTGGGTTTTTTGCTTTTTATCCTTGCCCTGTTGCATCTCTAAAATGACATTTTTTTAATAATGCATCTTAAATTCATTGTGTACATGTCTGTTTTCTTGGTAGAGCGTACAATCTTGAAAAATAAGTCCTTTAAATGCAGCCTGCTCTTTCAAACAAATCAAGCACATAAAAAGCCACACAACAACAATAACAACAACAATAACAATTCCAGGTGTTTCATCTCATCCAACTTCTTGTCATTTCTAAGGCCTTCTGTTCCCTTGGGACTTGGTATCTAGGTTTTGCTATCTTTTCTAGTTCTCCTTGATGAAGATACTATTCTTTTTTTTTTTTTTTAAATTCAGGTACACTATTTTACCTTACTATACTTTAAGTTCTGGGATACATTTGCTGAACATGCAGGTTTGTTACATAGGTATACACGTGCCATGGTTGTTTGCTGCACCCACAACCCATCATCTACACTAGGTATTTCTTCTAATGCTATCCCTCCCCTAGGCCGCCACCCCCTGACAGGTCCTGGTGTGTGATGTTCCCCTCCCTGTGTCCCTGTGTTCTTTTGCAACACCCACTTATGAGTAAGAACATGTGGTGTTTGGTTTTCTGTTCCTGTGTTAGTTTGCTGAGAATGATGGCTTCCAGCTTCATGTATATCCCTGCAAAGGACATGAACCCATCCTTTTTTATGGCTGCATAGTATTCCATGGTGTATATGTGCCACATTTTCTTTATCCAGTCTATCATTGATGGGCATTTGTGTTGGTTCCAAGTCTCTGCTATTGTGAACAGTGCTTCAATACACATACGTGTGCATGTGTCTTTATAGCAGAATGATTTATAATCCTTTGGGTATTTACTCAGTAATGGGATTGCTGGGTCAAATGGCATTTCTGGTTCTAGATCCTTGAGGAATTGCCACACTGTCTTCCACAATGGTTGAACTCATTTACACTCCCACCAACAGTGTAAAAGCGTTCCTATTTCTCCACATCCTTTCCAGCATCTGTTGTTTCCTGACTTTTTAATGATTGCCATTCTGACTGGCATAAGATGGTATCTCATTGTGGTTTTGATTTGCATTTCCCTAATAACCAGTGATGATGAGCTTTTTTTCCATATGTTTGTTGGGTGCATAAGTGTCTTCTTTCAAGAAGTGTCTGGGCCGGGTGACGTGGCTCATGCCTGTAATCGCAGTACTTTGGGAGGCCGAGGCAGGTAGATCACGAGGTCAGGAGATTAAGACCATCCTGGCTAACATGGTGAAACCCCGTCTCTACTAAAAATACAAAAAATTAGCCAGACATGGTGGCAGGCACCTGTAGTCCCAGCTACTCAGGAGACTGAGGCAGGAGAATGGCAAGAACCTGGGAGGCGGAGCTTGCAGTGAGCCGAGATCACGCCACTGCACTCCAGCCTGGGCAACAGAGCGAGACTCCATCTCAAAAAAAAAAAAAAAAAAAAAAAGTGTCTGTTCATATCCTCTGCCCACTTTTTGATGGGGTCGTTTGTTTTTTTCTTGTAAATTTGTTGGAGTTCCTTGTAGATTCTGTATATTAGTTATTTGTTAGATGGATAGACTGCAAAATTTTTCTCCCATTCTGTATGTTGCCTGTTCACTCTGATGATAGTTTCCTTTGCTGTGCAGAAGGTCTTTAGTTTAATGAGATCCCATTTGTCAATTTTGGCTTTTGTTGCCATTGCTTTTGGTGTTTTAGTCATGAAGTCTCTGCCCATGCCTATGTCCTGAATGGTATTGCTGAGGTTTTCTTCTAGGGTTTTTATGGTTTTAGGTCTTTTGTTTTAGTCTTTAATCCATCTTGAGTTAATTTTTATATAAGGAAGGGGTCCAGTTTCAGTTTTCTCCATATGGCTAGCCAGTTTTCCCAACACCATTTTTTAAATAGGGAATCCTTTCCCCATTGCTTGTTTTTGCCAGGTTTGTCAAAGATCAGATGGTTGTAGATGTGTGGTGTTATTTCTGAGGCCTTTGTTCTGTTCCACTGATCTATATATCTGTTTTGGTACCAGTACCATGCTGTTTTTATGACTGTAGCCTTGTAGTTTGAAGACAGGTAGTATGATGCCTCCAGCTTTGTTCTTTTTGCTTAGGATTGTCTTGCTAGGATTGCTCTTTTTTGGTTCCATATGAAATTTAAAAGTAGTTTTTTCTAATTCTGTGAAGAAAGTCAGTGGTGGCTTGATGGGAATAGCACTGAATCTATAAATTACTTTGGGCAGTATGGCCATGTTCACGATATTGAGTCTTCCTATCCATGAGCATGGAATATTTTTCCATTTGTTTGTGTCCTCTCTTATTTCCTTGGGCAGTGGTTTGTAGTTCTCCTTGAAGAGGTCCTTCACATCCCTTGTAAGTTGGATTCCTAGGTATTTAATCATCTTTGTAGCAATTGTGAATGGAGTTCACTCATGATTTGGCTCTCTGTTTGTCTATTATTGGTGTATAAGAATGCTTGTGATTTTTGCACATTGATTTCGTATCCTGAGACTTTGCTGAAGTTGCTTCTCAGCTTAAGGAGATTTTGGGCTGAGACGATGGGGTTTTCTAAATGTACAATCACGTCATCTGCAAATAGAGACAATTTTACTTCCTCTCTTCCTATTTGAATATGCTTTATTTCTTTCTCTTGCCTGATTGCCCTGGCCAGAGCTTCCAATATGTTGAATACGTGAGAGAGGGCATCCTTGTCTTGTGCTTGTTTCCAAAGGGAATGCTTCCAGCTTTTGCCCATTCAGTATGATATTGGCTGTGGGTTTGTCATAAATAGCTCTTAATATTTTGAGATACATTCCATCAATACCTAGTTTATTGAGAGTTTTTAGCATGAAGAGCTGTCGAATTTTATCGAAGGCCTTTTCTGCATCTATTGAGATAATCATGTGGTTTTTGCCATTGGTTCTGTTTATGTGATGGATTACATTTACTGATTTGCATATATTGAACCAGCCTTGTATCCCAGGGTTGAAGTTGACTTGATAATGGTGGATAAGCTTTTTGATGTGCTGCTGGATTTGGTTTGCCAGTATTTTACTGAGGATTTTTGCATCGTGTTCATTAGGGATATTGGCCTGAAAGTTTCTTTTTTTTGTTGTGTCTCTACCAGGTTTGGGCATCAGGATGATGCAGGCCTCATAAAATGAGTTAGGGAGGATTCCCCCTTTTTTTTTTCTAGTGTTTGGAATAGTTTAGAAGGAATGGTACCAGCTCTTCTTTGTACCTCTGCTAGAATTCTGCTCTGAATTTGGTTACACTCTCCCTGTCACTTTCAGGTACACCAACCCAAGGTAGGTTTGATCTTTTCACATAGCCCCATATTTCTTGGAGGCTTTGTTCATTCCTTTTCATTCTTTTTTCTCTAATCTTGTCTTCATACTTTATTTCATTAAGTTGATCTTTCATCTCTAGTAATCTTTCTCCCACTTGATCGATTTGGCTATTGATACTTGTGTATGCTCCATGAAGTTCTCGGGCTGTATTTTTCAGCTCCATCAGGTCATTTATGTTCTCCTCTGAACTGGTTATTCTAGTTATCAATTCCTGTAACCTTTTTTCAAGGTTCTCAGCTTCCTTGCATTGGGTTAGAACATGCTCCTTTAGCTTGGAGGAGTTTGTTATTGCCCACCTTCTGAAGCCTACTTCTGTCAATTCATCAGACCCATTCTCTGTCAGGCTTTATTCCCATGCTGGCAGGCAGTTGTGATCCTTTGGAGGAGAAGAGGCATTCTTGTTTTTGGAATTTTCAGCCTTTTTATGCTGGTTTTTGCTCATCTTCGTGCATTTATCTACCTTTGGTCTTTGATGTTGGTTACCTTCAGATGGGGTTTTCGTATGAATGTCCTTTTTGTTGACGTTGATGCTATTCCTTTATGTTTGTTAGTTTTTCTTCTAACAGTCAGACAGGCCCCTCTGCTATAGGTCTGCTAGAGTTTGCTGGAGGTCCACTCCAGACCCTGTTTGCCTGGATATTACCAGGGGAGGCTGCAGAACAGCAAAGATTGCTGCCTATTCCTTCCTCTGGAAGCTTTGTCCCAGAGGGACACGTGCCAGATGTCAGCCAGAACTCTCCTGTATCATGTGTCTGTCGACCCCTGCTGGAAGTTGTTTCCCAGTCAGGAGGCACGAAGGTCAGGGACCCACTTGAGAAGGCCATCTGTCTATTAGCAGAGTTCAAGTGCTGTGCTGGAAGATCTGCTGCTCTCTTCAGAGCCAGCAGGCAGGAATGTTTAAGTCTGCTGAACCTGCACCCACAGCCGCCCCTTCCCCCAGGCGCTCTGTCCCAGGGAGATGGGAATTTTATCTAAAAGCCCCTGACTGGGGCTGCTGCCTTTCTTTCAGAGATGTCCTGCCCGGAGAGGAGGAATCTAGAGGGGCAGGCTGGCTACAGTGGCTTTGCTGAGCAGTGATGTGCTCCCCCAGTTCAAACTTCCCGGTGGCTTTGTTTACACTGTAAGGGGAAAACTGCTACTCGAGCCTCAGTAATGCCAGATGCCCCTTCTATGACCAATCTCGAGGGTCCCAGGTTGACTTCAGACTGCTGTGCTGAAAGTAAGAATTTCAAGCCAGTGGATCTTAGCTTGCTCGGCTCTGTGGGGCTGGGATCTGCTGAGCTAGACCACTTGGCTCCCTGGCTTCAGCCACTTTTCCAGGGGAGTGAAAGGTTCTGTCTCGCTGGCATTCCAGGCACCACTAGGGTATTTAAAAAAAAACAAAACAAAACCCTGCAGCTAGCTTGGTGTCTGCCCAAATGGCCACCCAGTTTTGTGCTTGAAACCCAGGGCCCTAGTGGTATAGGCACCAAGGGAATCTCCTGGTCTATGGGTTGTGAAGACCATGGGAAAAGCGTAGTATCTGGGCCAGAATGCACCTTTCTTCATTGCACAGTCCCTCATGGCTTCCCTTGGCTAGGGGAGGGAGTTCCCCAACCCCTGTGCTTCCCGGGTGAGGCAATGCTCCACCCTGTTGAGTTATCACATGCCAGGTACTGTGCAAATTCCTTTACACAGATCACCTTATTTATCCTTGCAAAATTCTATCGGGTAGATCATATAATGATTTTTATTTTATATGTGAGAACACTAAAACCTCTCAGATTAAATAACTTGTCCAAAGTCTCACAACTAGCCAGGGTTTCATTCAGGTCATCTAATTTCAATCTGTTCACACAACCACTCTGCCATACTCAAGATGAAATGCAAATATATGCATATATTTCCATACATCCATTCATTTATTTTTGAGTATCTCTGCTAGGTCTCTTGGTTGGGATAAGGAGATAACTAAGATGGGGTTCTCTTCAAGGCATGATAATATAAAGAAATTCAACATTATTTTTTCTGACATGCCTCAATAGTCCCTTCCTGATTCTCAGCTTCCATCTCAAGACTTTTTAAAATGATGAGATCCGTCTGAGACTCTCTATCTCCTTATTAATCAAAAAGAAGTTCATTAAGGGTGCATAATGGAACTCCAAGATACCAAGCCCTAATATCTGGGACCTATAAGTTTCAGTGTTAGCAAAGACTTTGTAGATGTAAGTCAAGGGTCTTGAGATGAGGAGTTAGCTCTGGATTATCCAGGTTGGTCCTGAATGAAATCACAATTGTCTTTATAAGGGAGAGGCAGAAGGAGACTTGACTACACACAGAAGAGGAGACAGCTTGAACATGGACGTAGAAGTTGAAGTGATGCAGCCATGAGCCAAGAAATGCTGGCAGCCACGAGAAGCTGGGAAAGGCAAGGCACAGATTTTCCCCTAGAGTCCCTGGGAAGACATTCCCATTTTGGACTAGTAAAACTGATTTCTGGTCTCCTGAACTATGAGAGAATAAATTTCTATTGTTTTAAGCCACGAAGTTTGTGGTAATTTGTTACAGCAGCCACAGGAAACTAATAAACCAAGTTACTATACTGCTGTTTTGATGGCTCCTGGAATCATTAGAACTCAGGACAAATATGAAACACACAAAGCAGGAAATAGAGTTTCAGAAAAATAAATGAACTTGCCCAGGGTCACACAGCTAGCAGGTAGGGGAACTATTAAAACCTGTTTCTAACTCTTGAGCTTTGCAAATCACTTTACAGTTTATAAACACATTGACATGATATCTCTTTTTATTTTCATAGGAACCCAGAACAATTTTCTTTTTTTCTTCTTTTTTGATAGATAGGCAATGTGATGCCTTAGTTTACAATGGAGAGTGAGTGAGGAGCTAGAATTGGAGGCCAGACTGGGTCCTTGGATTCCTTGCCTCTGTAATCATATCCTCTGGCCTGGGATGGATTTGAATGCTGGATGAGGAGGTCTTGTCATGAGCCTCCTGCCAGCCTGGCTGCAGGCAGTTTCAGCTTATCAGCCTGACCTTTGGTTTTCCATGGCAAACCCCTCTGTAGAGGAAGCTGCCAACAGGCAGCCAAGGCACTGGCTCTATAAGACTGTATTGTCCTTATTTAGAATTGCCTTCATTTAAACCAGCCTTGGTCTTGCAAAACATGTTTATCCTGGTTTCCTCTTCCTCCTGGCTGCCTGACCAGTGTAAGCCCATAGCACAGCAGCTCCAGATCTTAAACCTGGGCCAGCAGGGTAAGGCAAAGAGGAAAACAGGAGACTCTGGAGAAAGGACACAGGAGGGCATGATTTCCCTTCTTAAGTTGTGCACCAGATGGGATGCGCACCCTCTCCGGTGGTGTTGTGTGACCCCTGGGGAGAATGTAGCCATTCAGAACACACCTTGCTGAGACTGACCTCAACTTAAAGAGCACAAAAAACTCAGGAGTAGAGCTTTACCTTTTGAAATTCCAATAGTTATAGACAACAACAATAATGATGATGATGACATCAACAACCATAATGATGATGACAGTTTTAATAATATAGCAACTTCCTCTTATTAAACACCTACTGTAAACCAAGCACATTGTCAAATCGCTTATGTAGTTTATTTCATTTTATTCTCAGAACAGTCATATTAGATAGGTATCTTTTATTAATCCTGCTTTATAGGTGAGGAAACTGAGAAAGGTCCAGGTCATATAGCTAGTCAGTCACAGGAGTTGAGATTTGAAGCCAGGTTTGCCTGGGTCAAGAGAGGAGACTGTTCTCATACAACACTCTTCCTTAGGGACCCTCTGTTCTCAGCCCCCTGAACAGTGAGGTTCGGAGAATGGAGTGATTTGTCCAAGATCTGCTCCTAGCAGGGCCTCTTTTCTAGGATTCCAGGACAGGGTTCTTTCTGAGAGGTTACCCCATTATGATCTGGAATTTTAAAAAGCAGTAAAAGGAGTTGAAGACTGACCACTTGCTATACTTTGAAAGGCTTGTTCTCCCCTCCCTTCATCTCTTTGAATCCTGTTTCACAGACATTATTGTCTTTGGGACCAATACATTTCTTCCATCTGCATATCTGAGTAGAAGCTCACATGGAAGAAAAAAGAAAAGCCCCATAGGTGAAGGGGAGCGTGCCTGCCAAGTTCGTTGTAATAACTTCACACGGAGAGCATATTATGAAATGAATCTGCTGGAGTCATCTCATAGAATCTTCCCATTCTTCTGGAGAGTCTCCTCATTTTAGAGGTGAGTAAAGTGAAGTTCAGAGGCAATAAATCACTTGTCCAAGTCAAACAGCTTGGAAAGGGTAGGCTGGTCCTTGAATCCTAGTCATCTGGCTGCCTAGGGGAAGTGCAGGAAAATGGCGTATACCAGCTGGGCTTCTTCCTGGCCAGAGAACTCGCCTGGCCATCAGTCTCCTTTTTCACTTTTGAAAATGGAAATCTGTTGAAATTGCTGATTTTGCTTTGAGGAAAAAGGGTGGGAAAAGGGAGACTCTCAAGTGCATTTTCTTGGTAGTAGGGGAAGTGGTGGTAGATGGGGAGGAAGGCAACCTAAAAAACAACCAGCAACAACAACAAAAAATACTTTTCCTCTCAAGTCAGTCTCTCATGGGATCTAGAGCACATATTTCCAAATAACCTTTCTGAAGCCTGTGCCATGCACAGATGGGAGTAGCCTTCTTCCCAATGACTGGCTCCTTGTTGAGTTTAGGGGCAGATGTCAACATCTGCATGAAGAGTATGATCAACAATTAAAAGGGGTGGGTGAGTGGGTGGGTGGGGGACCAGGGAGTAATCCTTCCCTGTGCAGTGGATTAAGGAGGGCCGCTCCTTTGGGGGTTGGCCAGAGCCTGTCCATTGAGTAGCTAGTTTCCTTTTCCTTCCCCTATGGTTTCTGCCTCTCTCTTGTTCTAATTACCCACTGTTTATGTCCTTCCCTCCAGGGTTGTCACAGCTTTCGACAAGGTTCACAGCCGGCTTACCAAAGGTAGTTATGATACCAGTTTAATGAGGATGAAAGGATTGTAGTCAAAATCTTCTGTGCTCCCTTTAATTTTTCATTTCCTATGTATCCAATGGCAAAGAGTATGATCAGCACTGTCTCCCCAGCATAGTCATATAGCCATAGTCCTTTTGCTAAAACTAAGCCTCAATTTTCTCATCTATATAATAGTCATGATAATCTTTGCCTTTCCTATCTCATGTGCTATTGACGATCAAAGAAACGTGGAAACTAAAAATTCTAAAGTGTTAGATTATTGAGCAGACTATGATATTTAGAAATTTGCTTTCCCTTCATGGAAAAAATTCCTGAATATGAATTTGCTTAGCAAATTGTTGCTACCCAGGATCTCTGTTCTGCTTCTTAAAGAGACTGTGAAGGTGGGTGTGTGGGCAGTGAGTCTTGGGGTGATGGTAGGAAGGTATTTCCCCAGTTGAATCAAAGCTGAATTTCAATTCTTAGAGCTGCCGTTTGCTAGCTGTGTGATACAAAGCAAACCACCCACTTTTTCTAAAGCTCAGTTTTCCAATCTGTAAAGTGGGACTCCAGTGCCCACCTCACGGGGCTTTTGTGAAACTTAAAAAATAAAAATGGCTGCCAAAACTGAGCATTTGTTTTGTATCAGCTATTTCACCTCAGCACTCATGGTGTCCTGGTAACCTATGTTTTATTAGACTTTCTTTAGAGTTAGAAAAATTGAGGCTGAGTGAAGTTAACCAACTTGCCTAAAATCATGAAGTAAAAAGAACTAGAATTCTAACTCAAGTCTATTCATTTCAAAATCTGGGAACTTTCCATTCTCTCACTTTGCCTTTCAGTAGGATATGTGGAAATACTTTAAAACAGCAAAGAAACTGCAGAACTCTTTGTTTCATGACCAAATACTTACTAAGAATATATTATGTTGAAGCCCTGGGATGCAGTCTAATGACAGAGCCCATGGGTTCAGTATTTCCCTCCTTTGGGCTCCAGTTTTCCCATCTGTAGAATAAGAGAAGACTCTCTTAGACCATCTTTAGAGTCCAGTTTTGCTCAGCTTGAACTTTCTAAAAATATATATATTTGAAGGTTTTTTAAAAGTAATGAGTTAAAGTAAAAATTGGGCAGAGTGAACTGATACTCATTGTGTGTATGGTATGCCATGTGCTTTTGTGGTTGGTAGTACCCACAGATGACTGCTCCCAATTCCTACATCAAGAGGTAAAGTTCACTTAAATCTTCTCTTTGACTCTGGGCTGGCTTCAGTGACTTACCTGACCACCAGAATATGGGAGAAATAATGGCCCGTGAGCCAGGGCAAGCTCACAAGAAGCTGAAGCTTTTGTGTGGGTCTTTGTAATACTGTTCCTTGGAACTCAGCCCTAGTGCTTTGGGCGATCCAATCCATGACACGTAGAACGGCCATGTTTAAGTGCCCCGATTGGTAGGCCTCGCTGAGCTCCCAGCTGGCACCAACTGCCAGTCACATGAGTGCACCATCTTGGACATGTAGCTCAGTCGAGCTTTCAGATGACTTCAGCCCCAGCCAACATCTGACTGCAACTACCTGAGAGACTCTAAGCAAGTGCTGCCTGGCTGAGCTCAGCCAACCCACAAAACTGTGAGAGCTAATCATTTGTTGTTGTTTTCAGCCACTAAATGTTAGAGTGGTTTGATAGGCAGCAGCACATAATAGAAACATACGTCACTTAATTACCACAATAAAATTTGTATTTTCAGCCCATTTTATAGAAAGAACACCTGAAAGTCAAAAAGGTTAGCTTGTCTAAAGTCACATGGAAGGTGGCAAAACTATATTCAGAAATCTATTTGATTCCAAATGCTGAATTTTTAACCTTCGTTACAAAAAGATCCTTTTGTTCATTTAGTTGTTTATTAGTAAAGCCATTAAATTGTGGTAGACAACCGAGCCTAGATGCTGATGTATATAGTAATAACGTTTGGGGGGGAATTACAAAATAATCGCTCTAACTTTCCTTTATTGTGCGTTATCTACCAGATTTTAATGATATTTGATTATGACCTGTAAAGCTAGGATTATTCTTCTACATTTCAATGCTATTTTGGCCGAATTGCTGGGCCAAGTCTTGTGAAGTATTTACATATCAATGAAAGTGCAAACTCCTTTTGTCTCTTCCTAGTATAGTTGTCCCTGTTGCCAACTATGCAGATATCTCTGCCACCTGCTGCCTTCATTGCACCTGTCCCCTAAACCCTGAGAACTGGCTCTTTTATTCGAAACTCATTCTACAAATAACCAAGTATTGATTCTGGGCAGGCACTCTTCTTGGTACTGCACTCAGAAACTGGAATCTGAACTATAGACAAGTAAGCAAACAGCCATAACCCGAAGTCACGATGGAGAGGTGAGGCCCAGAGGTATTTGTTCATCTTCTCCTGATGACCTGTTGAAACACATTCCTTTCCATTTCCCTCCACTACACTGAGCAGACACTGAGCTACTTATAAGTCTCTGACCATGCCATGCTGTTTCTCACCTTTGCCTTTGCTCATGCTAGTTTTTTCCATGCTTCTTCACCCTGAAAGTCTCTATGTAGTTTTGCTATGCTTGTCAGCAAACTTACCAAATTGCCCTGTGATTCTCTGCTACTTTGTGTATCTCTCCTCTTAGACTGAGTTCCTTCAAAGCAAGGATTATCTTTTTTCATTTTGTTTTCGCTGCTATTTATTTTTAAAACAATAGATCAAATTTATAACATGTAATGACCATGAATAAAAACAATAAAGGTAGGTTACAAGCACTTTAAATCAGGTGTCACCCTGAGCACTCAATTTTCTTCTGCATTTTGTTTTGGTTGTTCAGTTTGAAAAACCTGAATTGCCCAGATGAGCAGTTACAAGACAGCTTTTAAAGAGCGAGCCTTTCAATCTCAGGAGAGTGCAGTTCACGCAGGCGGCAGGCAAATGCTCATTGAGAAGGTCGCATATAAACAATTTAGCCTGGTAGCACATGAAATCATTAGATAACAATCATGCAATCAAAGAAATAAACAAGGTAAGCACAGATTGTGTTTTATGTTGAAAAGGATAGAAAGAAGGTGGTGGTTTAGAGAGTTAACTGGGACACAGAGAGGAAAGGAAGCTTTGGATAGGATACGGGGGAAGGCATCTTTGAAAAGATGATATTTGAAGGATTAAGAGAAGAGTGTGAATAATTCAGGTAAGCAAAGGGCTGAAGGAAGAACATTCTGGGTAAGATAAGTGCAAAGGCCCCAGAGCAGAAAAGAGCATGGGATTCTATATGCACTTTCCCTTTAGAAAACAAAACCAGAGACTCCACATAAACCCAAATATCTTCAGTTGTCTCTTACAGATGCCTAACCTCTTTTCTCAAACAAGTGTCACTTAAGCAAAACTTGGGAGGTACTTGGCCCCATTTGATAGCTGAGGAATAGAATGAGAATATGATGGTTACATGCAGCTGGTTATTGACAGGGCCATAATGAGGTCTCAGCAACACTCTGACTTCAAGTCCAAGAGTCCTAACCACTGCATAGCTGTATAACCCCATAGTGAGAAGGTAGAGTCATTCCTAAAACTAAACCTTCTTCCATAAGAAATCAGGGACTCCGTGCCAGGGCAGGATTTATGACCTAGTAACTGAGGACAGAAATAATTGGTTGCATTACTGCCTGGCAACCTGAGTCTGGGCTCCACTCCGGAGGGGAGGCACAGATTGAAATAGCTGAGGCAAGTTTACTTTTCTCTGTCCAGGTGCTCTCCTGCGGCCAACACAGCCCTAATGAGCTCTGCATAATCAAAGCACAAGTAATTGATGGTCCAATTTAAAGTGTGCAGGGGCCAAATTTCTTTCCAGACTCTGAAGGAAAAACACCAGCTGAGGAAGAATGAAGAACTGCCTGTTCTAAGTTATTCTCCTTCTGTGGTCATTCGAACCCCAGGAAGACCAGGTTTGCCCCATCAAGTACCTCAAGAAAGAAGTCAATTACCTAAAGAAGTCAAGCAAAAAGGAAAGGACAAAATGAAAATCATGTACCAGGGTACACATCAAGGCTCCAAGCTGGAATGAATATGGCCTTCATCATACTCTTCATCATACAGAAGCTTGTGTTCAGGGCTTGGATTTTGAAGTCAGACAGACCTGGATTAAAAACTAATTCAACAACCTATTACATATGTGACCTAGGTAAGATCTAACCTCTCTGTGCCTCAGTTTACTCCTTTGCTAAGTGGGCATTAGGAGCACAGATTTTGAGGCAGTCAGTGTTGGATTTCAACCTCAGCTCCACTACTGACTGTGTCAAAAGGGCAAGTTAATGAACCTCCAATGTTAATTTCTTCTTTGCTAAAGAGGAAGTGATTATATAGGTCCATTGAAGGGCTGTTTAGGGGACTGGTTGAGATAAGATACAAAATGCCCATGCACAGTGCTTAGGAAAATTATTGTGAACTTGTTACATATCTCCTCTTAAGCTCGAGGACAGTGGCTCTCAAAGTGTGGTCCCTGGACCAGCAGCATCAGCTTTATCTGGGGAACTGTGAGAAATGCAGATTCTCAGGTCCCACCCCAGACTCACTGAATCAGAAACTCTGAGGGTGGGCCCAGCACTCTGGTTTAACAAGTCCTCCAAGGGATTATGGTGGATGCTAAAGTTTGAGAATCTCTGCTCTTGGGGCTAATTCAGAATGCACCTGAGACTTTCAGTCTGCACACAACTGCCGTAGGTTCCCAAGAACCTGTTCAGTGCCACGATTCTTTAAAATGAGTTGTCTGCTCGTTGTTTTCTGCACCCAAACAGGGAAGAAATACTTCAATTCTCAGGATTTCCCTCTGACACTAGGTAACATCTTCTATATGCTTCCTTTACTCCAGGCATTCTGATAATAGTTTCACATAGATTATTTCAATTTATATCTCCAGTAGCCCTCTACGATAGATATTATTATCTCTGTTTTGCAGATAAGGAAACTAAAGCTTCATGAGGTGAAATAAATTGCCCAAAGATCTATAATTCTTAAGTAGTGAAGCCAAGATTCATACCTCTAATATTAAGTCCATTTCTGGAATCAATGTACTTTCTACCTTATCATATTACCTCTTGATACCAGGATAAATTAGGGATGTCAAGTTTGGTGAAGAGAAGCATCCAGGGAGCAAGTGAAAAGTGTCTTCATGTATCGTAGGGCTATTATGATCATAGGAGTCAACCAGTTTGATGTTCCAACTGCAGAATATAGAACCAGTGGGTGGAAACACAGGGAGACAGATTGTGGCTTGACAGAGAGAATAAGTCAGTAATAGTCTAAATTTCCCAGAACTGTCTTACCTTATGAGGTAGTAGGGTCCCTGTCACTGGGGATGTGAGCACAAGCTGGGTGAGCATCTGTCAAAATGTCATAGAAGAAGTATTTGTACCTTCCCTCTCATGGTGCTTTAACTGAGTGGAAGTAAGTAGGCAATCATCTTTCTTGGGTGGCTTTTTTTTTTTTTTTTTGATGGAGTCTTGCTCTGTCATCCAGGTTGGAATGCAGTGGCATGATCTCAGCTCACTGCAACCTCTGCCTTCAGGATTCAAGAGGTTCTCCTGCCTCAACCTCTCAAGTAGCTGGACTTACAGGCACCTGCCGCCACATTCAGCTATTTTTTGTATTATTAATAGAGACAGAGTTTTGCCATCTTGGCCAGTCTGGTTTCGAACTCCTGACCTTAAGTGATCCTCCCACCTTGGCGTCCCAAAGTGCTGGGATTACAGGCATGGGTCACTGTGCCCAGCCTGACTTTTGATGTTTGTTAAGAAACTGGAGATATTTCACTTGTACAGAAAGAAGACTGAGGTGAGCTCTCTGGTTTAGGGAAGAAAGAATCCACCTTACCGTGGCCCCAGTGAGCTATATTAAGACCTTCCCTGGTCCTCTTAGCTGGAAGGGATTTTGCTTTCCTCTGCAGACCCATATCATGTCACACTGATACCTCTCTTAACGCTGAGCCCAGTCCCCACTGTAGGTAAGCTGTTGATAAATGGCTAGATTTCTTCTGCTAGGGAAGCAGCAAGACATGTATACATAGAGGCGAATAGACCTGGGGGATCATCCACAATACTGTTAACCTTTCTGGGTCTCAGTTTTCTTATCTATGTAAAAACTTCCTTATTGAGATTTGAAGTATTCAAGGAGCCTGGAATATGGTGTACCACATCTCCACCCCTCTCCAACCCTCTACAAATCGTAACATGTCTTTGGGGAGGATGCATTTCTGATTAATCAAGATATCCTTTCTACTGCTCCCCACTAACCTCTAATCCCTGCCTTCCCATCAAAACATAGATTTTCAATATGTGGCACATGATTGGCTCTTACATTAGTCAAAAATGAAAGGGAAAGGAAGAAGTGAATAAAAGAAAGAGAGAGAGAAAGGAAGGAAGAAATGAAGGAAGGAAAGAAGGAAGAGAGGGAGGAAGGGAGAGAAGAAGGAAAGGGAGAAAGCAATTTAACACATGAATGCTCCATCTTATTTGCTACTGACCATCAGATAAGCACTCCATCTGGGTGGACATTTTTCTTGTACACACCATGGTTCGTGTATGTGCGTGTGTGTGTGTGTGTGTGTATGTGTGCATATGCACTTAACGGAATTGTCCACAACATGCTATAGTATGAAGAGATCTATGGGAGAAGAGAGTCAACAGGAAAGAATGACTTGAACTAATCTCTCTGTAGGCAACTAATTGCAGTTCTGTGGCTATTTGGGGTCATTGTTTACTGTGGGATGAATGTGACCTCTGGGGTAACAAGCCTCATACATGCTGATCTCCATCTTGAACCACTTTGGTAGGAGCAGAATGTTTCAGGTGCAGATTCTGGAAGACTTAAAAGCAGGTCTGTTTTTAAATACACCACATATTGAACTTTCTCCACTATGGGAGGCAGGCCAAGTAGTGGGTTTTGAAGGTTTTAAAGGCTCACTGGCCCTTCAAAAAATGGCTGTTGTGGACATATGGTTTTAGAAGCTTTTAAAAAAGCCTTGTGGGCTTATTTTTAGAACAAACCTTAACCTTATAAAGCTTCTTAAAGGAGTCACAGAGGACCTAATCACTTGAGCCCCCTCAGAGCACCAGGCAGCTGTGCCCAGAGGCTTCCAAAACAGCCTTTCCTTGTGCTTGATGTGACCCTATCTTAGCTAAGCCTAAGATATACTACCCCATGACAGGGTGTGTCTTTGGAGCGGGAAGAGCTGGGCCACAGGTGAGTCAGCCAAGGAGGCGGAGTTTGCTGGCCAGTGAGTGGAGACTAGAGGATCACAGACTAACAGAATTTCAAATACTCTACTGAAGTAAAGGAACCTTAAAAGTCATCCAGTCAACCCCGAATGGATGCTAAAATCTTTCCTGAAACACACTTGTAAAGAGATGGGACCATTTGTGTTTGCACACCTCCAACTATGAGAAGAACGCTGTCTAGGCATTCATTCATTCAACACATTTTTAGTTTATTGAATACACATTATGTGCTCAGCACTATTCAAAATGCTGGGGATATAACAGTGAGTAAAAAAATAGATGCAATCTCAATACAGACTAAAAACTGGTAGAGAAAAACAGATGGGTCAAATGATCACACCTACACCTAACTGTATGTGAAAAAATGTTATTAGAACAATCCAAAGATTTATGAAAGCTTCTGACAGGATGTGAAGGATGTGTGAACGTTAACAAGGCAAAAGGAAGTCAAGAGAGGACACAGAGGGCAAAGCAAACATCTCTGCAGAGGCCTTCAGGCAGGGAAAAGCATGGTGTTTTAGGATAAATAAAAGCAGTCCAAGTGTGTGATAGAAAGTGAGGAAAGACTTGGTTTGAGGCTGGGAGCTTGCAAGGGGCAGAGCATGCAGGACCTTGTTGGCCATGCTGAAGATTTTGATCTTTAACCTGACACATATTGGAAGCCTCTGACTCCTTTAAAGCAGAAGATAGGTAACTCATACCAGAGCTGCCAGTTCATGCTCATGTTGCTAAGTGTGGTGGTCTTAAATCAAGTCCATAATTCTCCTCCTTTTAAAAGGCAAAACCTAGTTTCCCTCCCATGAATGTGGGTCAGACTTAGAGATTTATTTCTAATTAATAAAATGTAGTGGAAGTGATGCTATGTGACTTCTGAGATTAGGTCATAAAAAGGATAGCTTCCATCTGGCACTCTTTCTCTTCAGTTGCTTGCTCTGGTGGAAGTCAGCCTCCATGCTGTGAGGAAACAAGCAACCTATGGAGAAGCCTACATGGAGAGGAACCAAGGCCTCTTTCCTACAACCAGCACCAAATTGCCAGCCATATCAATTGGAAGCAGATCCTCCAGCCCCAGTCAAGCCTTCACATGACTGTAGACCTGACTGATATCTCGGCTGTTCACCTCATGACAAACCCTGAGCCAGAACCACCTGGCTAAGCTGCTCTTGAATTTCTGATTCACAGCAACTGTGAGATAATAAATGTTTATGGTTGTTTCAAATTATTGACATTAGATAACTTGGTAAGCAGCTAAGGTACATAACAAGGAATTGCAAGGTATGGGGGTAGGAAAGCTGGGACTTTGGGGTTGTGAAGACTTCTATTTGAAATCCAACTCTTCCGTTGACTGGTTATTAGACTGAAGCCATGTTCCTTTACCTCTTAGAGCTCCCATTTTTCATTTGTAACTTGACATCATGCCCATAGAACCTCCAAGATATAGTAGTATACAGTAATTCTCAGTGTCTTTGTCTCCTACTTTATATTCAGTGGAGACATACCATTTTCAAGGCTGAGAATAAAAGAAAAAATAGATTGTATTGACAACAGGTGCTGCAGAGTCTGGTGTATTGATTGCCCTAGAAAGAGTAAGCCAGAGAGCTGTTAGTCTGAGGTTACCTTAGGCCATGTTTCATGGTAAGTACTACAGATTTTCAAGCCTATTCCTCACTTGGGTTAATTGGCTTTAAGAGTCCATCTCCTGCTATGTAAACATAATTGCCTTTTATTTATTTGAAATTTATCTCTTCATAATTTCATGTCTTATTTTCTTCATTTGCAATGCAACAAGGAAACAGATTTATGATGAGTATTCTTATGAAAGTGATTATTGAATTATCTCTTATTATGGGCCATATATATCATGAAGACATCTTAGTTAATTCTCAAAGCACCATCCAGGAAAATCTATTATTTGTGCCATTTTACTGATGAGAAAATAGATATAAATGCCAAGAATATTACTTTGCCAGTTAGTATTATGTGACCTTGGCTTTTAGGTCCCTCTTACATCTTATTGTTTTTATGTTTTTGAGATGGAGTCTCACTATGTTGCCCAGGCTGGAGTGTAGCAGTGCAATCTCGGCTCACTGCAACCTCCACCTCCCAGGTTCAAGCGATTCTCCTGCCTCAGCCTCCTGAGTAACTGAGTATACAGGCAGATGCCACTATGCCCAGTTAATTTTTTTTTTACATCTTATTATTAAACCTTTACATTTTAGTTTCCTCAACTGCCTAATGGAAGGTAAGAACAAAACCTATGCAAAATGAACTTTATGTGAATATTAAATAAGTTAACATGAATGAAATACTTAAAACAGTGTCTGGTATATTCTGATAAATTACTGGTTAGTTTCTATCATTATTTTTCTAATCAGCATTTAAAAAGTTTAGAGCAAAATTTCTCTGTCAGCCATTTTGTTCCATCCATGGTATCTCTCTCCTACAATAATACTCCATTTTACAGCACTTCCCACATCCATTTGATCCTTTCAACAATCCTATGACTCAGCATCACTGTCGTAATTTTTCAGGTGAACAAGCTAATGCTCAGAAGGGTGAATATGAATTGCTCCAAGTTCCTTTGGTTGCAAGCAACAGAAACCAACTTACGCTAGTATAAATTAAATAGAGAAATTCATCCTAAGATGCAAGTATGACTTATTAAACTGAAGTTCATGAATGGGTTACAGGGAAAAGCCCTGAAAATGACAACTGCGATGAAGAAAGCCATAGCAAACTCAGGCAATGTGGCCTCTCCTCTTCTTTCCCCTTTTGTCTACTTAGTTTTAGTTAGTTTTTCTCTGCAGACTGGCTTTCTCAGCTACTCAGTGCAAATAGTTGGAGGAACGGCAGGCTCCCAAGTTCATACGTTATTATGCCAACCACAGGGTAGACTGAATTTGTACTTCTCTTTTTGGATTCTGCATTGCCACAGATGGACCTCTTGTTGGACCAGCTTGGGTCAAGAGCCTTCCCCTAATCCAATCAAACATTGTCAAGAAGTGGGGTCACAATGTACTAACATTGCTGCTGGGAACTCACTTCTGTGGATTCTTGTAGGAAGGCCATGGGCAAGTGAAAGACACTCCAGAGGAGGCCCAGAACATGAAGTGATTTTCCTAAGCTGTTTCAAATGTTGGAGTGGCTGAGGCAGGATTCTCTTTCAAATATTCTTTTCCCATGAGATCAGCACTTTTCCCACGAGCCTTCAGTTTCTTCCTTTCAGGAGGTCAGCACCTCCTCAAGTTCCTGCTGAAGGAGATCTGGGTACTCTTCTAACGGTGGCCCTTCTGCAGATGGAGCTGGCTTCACACACAGGCAGTGTGTCTGCAGTTATTGGATATTATTCTTTACTCCTCCTCCTGGTAAGAGAATTTTGCATCCTAACCTTGGCCCTGTGACTTTCAGTGTTTCTCTGGAGCAGGAATGTACTTCTCCATATTACTGACACCAGACTTGAGTATATGACTTGCTTTAGCCAATGGTATCTAAATGGGAATGATTTAGGCCAAGTACAAGCAGAAACATTAAGAACCATTTGCAAGGTTCAGCCATGTCTTTTTTTCTTCTTTTCCACAATAATAGCATGTCCTAAATATGGGCTGTTCCTTCAACCTGGGTCTTGGAATGAAGAAGATACATGGAGTAGAGCCATGAACACCTGTTGCTGCCTCTGACAACAACACAAGAGAGAAATGAACCTTTGGAAAATAATACATCTGAGTTCAATGTTGAGCATGCTGAGTTGAGAGGCATAGGGGATAAATTCAGTAGGATGTATTAGTTTGAATTTTAGGAAAGAGATCTGGGCGAGAGTTATAGATGGTTGTTCATCTGGCCATAGATGGTACTTGAAGCTTTGAGATTCACTGAAATCCCAAAGAGAATAGCGGCATAAAAGACGGAGGGAATAAACATTGACTCAGCAACATTAAAGTGGTGGTAGAGGAAGAGAAGTATGGGGAGAGCCTGGGAAGGATGGGCAGGGGAAATGGAAGCCACATAAGCATAAAGAAAAGTGAGCTATCTTCGCCTCCAGCACTGGAATTGTTCTTGAGAAAGAAATCTTTTTTTTTCTTTTCTTTCAATATCACTTCATGTGAGCTTGAAAACAGCCTTGTGAGGTACAGTTAGAGAATAGAAACATTTATCTCCAAGGTAGAAGTGAGGAAAACTAAGACTCAAAAGGATAAAGTCCTTGCCCAAAGTTATTTTTTAATTTTCATTTGAAATTGTGGTAAACAAAACCCACATAATATAAAATTTACCATCTTTCCCACCTCTAAGTATACAGTTCAGTAGTGTTTAATATATTCACATTGTTGTGCAACCAATCTCCAGAACTTCTTCACCTTGCAAAATTGAAAATCAGTACCAATTAAACACTAACTCCCCATTCTCTTCACCCCACGTCCCTGGGAAACCACCATTCTACTTTCTGTCTCTATGGATTTGACCACTCCAGGTACCTCATATAAGTGGAATCCTATAATATTTGTCCTTTTGTGTCTGGCTTATTTCACTTAGCATAGTGTCCTCAAGGTTCATTCATGCTGTCGGATGTGTCAGAATTTCCTTCCTTTTTAGGGCTGAATAATACTCCATTCTGTATACAGACCTCATTTTGTTTGTTCATTCATTGTCAATGGACAACTGCTTCCACCTCTTGACCCCTGTGAATCATGCCTCTAAGAGCATGGGTGTGAGGCAGTCTTTTTGAGGCAAGGAGGACAGAAGGGGGACCCTGAGAGCATGTCGTAAAGACAATAGAAAAGATTTCATTACTGCCCTGTATGAGGAAATGTGGGGAGTTTTGCTCCTGAAGAACAGAGAGGGGCCAAAAAGGAGAGGTGGACAGAGATGATCCAGGGAGATGGGGTAGGGTAGGGATTATCTGGGGTGAAGGGGCCAGTGAAAATTGTCTATTGTTTTGTGGTCAAAGAACAGAGGTATTTAGTGTTCAATATAAAGTGGTTAAAGTGCATATTTTGTTTCACTCTTCCTTCTTAGCACATTTTAGGAAAATCTCCTATATATAAATGCCCTGTATGAGTTAGTTTTTGGTGGTAACTAAAGAAGAGGTTAGTTTCCCATCCAGGTTGACATGGAATAGCCAGAGCAAGTGAACAGGGGAGGGCAACACAAGCTATACACTGTCCCATGCAGGGAGATGCAGGGAGGCAGTTGTTTCCAGAGGTAAATACAAGACTGCAAGCCCCCTGGAAGTTCACAGACATTTGGGGGAGGGATCTGGACTTCCACGGAACCCACTTTAGGGCTTTGAACTTCCATGGAACACAGTTGGGAGCTTTGAGTCAATCTTGTCTAGATCAGTGCTTCTTAAACTTGAGTGTGCCCAAGCATTGCTGAGGGTCTTGACCAAGTGCAGATTTTGATTCCATTACTTGCTGTAGGCCTGGGATTCTGCATTCCAAATGATCTCAAGCACATAGGTGATGGTGGTGCTGTTGGTCTGTGGACCACACTTTGGGTTGTAGGGCTACAGATCTTAAAAGGTTGGGAAAGTCCTGGTGGCAATCATAGCATCCCCCTTCCCCCATCATGACCCATATACCATTTCCTGGGAAAACAGGGCTCTCCTACCCTCTCAGAGCAAGGCTGTGACGGAGAAGGTCACGAAGAGCCTCTGCTGTCTTGTTAATCATCCGTACCCCAATCCGTCCTCCATCCCCCACTCCTACAGGGTGGAGGTCACACTGGGGTGCAATGAGTAGCCCATTCTGCATGCTTTGGCCCAGGTTATTAGAACAACAAACAGCAAGGGGGAAACCAAAGACTCTTTCTCCATGGTTGGCCTCAGGAGTCCTTCTCCCAGGAAGATGGACAGAGGTGAAGAAAAATTGAAAACTGATATTTTTCTTCAGAAAAGTCACTCTGGGGAGCCAAGCATTACTTGAGTACTTGGTTGTGAGAGGGCTGTGTGGTAAACTCCCTTGTTTTCAACAGATGTTGAAGGAGTCTGAGCCAGAGTTCAGGAAAAATGTTCTCTCTACATATCTACCCCAGCCGCTGAGCTGTGATAAAGTTGGCTAAACTATATTCAGGTCAAGTCAGGTTCTGGTAACCTCAAAGAAACATCAGAATTTACTGAATGTGAAGTGGAAATGTGAAGTGGCTGGAGAGCATCCAACGAGAGGAAGAGGAGGGGACATCAATGAACTGGGCACCTACCCTGATTCCAGCCCTGTGCTAGGAGCTTCAGGGTCTAAGAACTTCAGGTCCTGTATACATGATCAGTGAATCCCCCTGCTGCCTTCCTTTGCTGGGGGAGGTGAGGACAGCCCAGTTCACTCAAGATGGTCTTACTATGGAAAGATCATCTTCACTTACAGCTGAAATCTGCCCTTCTAAAATATCCATGCTATGGGCTCCTGTGCTAATGCTGCCCTTCATAGCCACAGTGAGCAGGACAGCATCACATCTCGGCAATACATTTCACAGTTAACAAAGTGCATCATGGTCATATCCATTGGCCTATCTCATGTTAGAACTACCTGGGAGAAAACAGGGGGCAAGTATTCTCCAGGGCTTGGATTAGGACATGGAAACCTTAATATGCTGCTTGGACTCATGGTAAAGTCACAGGCACTAGAGTCTGACATCCTAGGTTCAAAGCCCAGCTGCTCATTAGCTGTGTGTCTTTGGACAAGTCCCTCAAGCCCTGTAAGCCTGGGTTTTCTCATCTGTAAAATAGGGTTAATGATATTACATACTGGAGAGGGCTATTGTAAGGACTAAATAAAGTGCCTTACTTCTGAGTTACAGAAACTTCTTTCTGCTATTGAGGAGGGAGAGAAGAAAACGATGGAGGTTGAGTGACTTGCTCAATGCTACAAAATGGTGGCACCATATCAAGAATGCAGATATTCTGATGTTAACTCCAAAACCCTTTCCATGACATTCAATATCTCGCATTCCTAGGTCTTTCAGAGACTGAAACTCCCCAGTGATCCCATGTTGGCAGGGTTTGGCCCCACACTGTACTGCTCACAATAAGTGATTACACTGTGATATGGTCAGGCAGTAGCTGCCTTCCTTGAGTCCCCTGCAGCGTGGAATTGCTGTGTTAACACTTCACGCCTAGGAGTTAGGCTGCCCTTTTCCCTTCAGCCTCTTTTAAAATGTGAACACCCTAGCAGGGTAGGGGGGTAAAGAAGCAAGCCCACATTGACTGAGAGCCTGTCATGGTTCAACCATTCCACAGAAGTCAGCTCCCTGCATGCTCACAACATTTGTGCAAAGCATGATGTTATTCCTGCTTCGTATGCGAAGAGAAAAAAGCCCAGAGAGATTAAGTAACTTACCTGAGGTCACACAACTAGCACTGGATAGGATAAGGATTTGAACATAGAAGTCTGACTCCAGTATGTACACTCATAATCACTAGGATGTAGCCCCTAATCGGATACTACTTCTATCTTATAGGAAGAGGAAAAGATTAATATTTATAGAGGACTTCTCCTGCATAGCACAGTTGATAGCTGTTTTGCCCTCCCTTGCTCATTCTCTGTTCCATATCAACACAGATGTGAAACTTAATCCCTTTATCATTTCCCACCCCCTCAAAAAAAAAAAAAAAAAAACTTCATACACAGCATTGGTGTGTAGGAGACCTTCCCCAAATATGCCTTTACACATAAATATACATTGTCTCATCTGACCCTTCCACCAACACTACAAGATGAACACCATTGCCCTTTGTTTTGCAGCTGGTGAACCTCAGAGAGGTTAAGTAACTTGCTGAGTAACTATCTATTAAGTGGGAACTCAGCTAGCTCATCCTCTAGGCCACACTGCCTCCAAGCTTGCAGGCAGTGTCTAGTATAAACCCCGGGAGCCTTAGTCAGATTCTTTTAGGATGTCATAACAAGCAGCTGGGGCCGGGCAGGCCCAGAGTTCAACCCCTCCAGAAAGAAGTCTCATTCACCAGGGTGGGGAGGTCACTGGGGAGTAATGAGGGGTGGTGGTGGGGGTATCCAACACAGCGGGTGGAGTAGGTTTGCAGAGAGTTTGGGATGGGAAGGAATGAAGGCTACAGGCAGGCTGTCAGTGTCAGGAATTTCAGCTATTTTCCAGACGATAAGTCTGGTCCACTGTGGATCTTGGAATCCAGCTATGTGTATACCCAAGCAAGCCAGAGATTCAACAGCATATGGTCCACAATAGGCAGGTGTGCCCCACCACGGGCAGATGATAAAGGCTTACAGATAGAATGAGGCCAAGGAAGAATCAAGCAGGGCCCCTCTTGGGGTAACTGGAGAGGTGGGGTATCATAGTGGTTAAGAGAGAAGATTTCTGAGGTCACATCACCCGGGTTCCAACCTGAGCTTCTCAGTTTTTTAGCTGTGTGACCTTGGAAAGTTACTTAAGTCCTCTGTGTCTCATGTTACTCATCTATCTAATGGAGATATTAACAGGATTGAACCCATAAATGTGTTATGGAGATTAAATAAATGAGAAAGAGAAAAGCAGTCCCTGACTTCTCATAGGACTATGAACAGGCCCAGCACTGGAAGCTAGGCCTCCGTGGTAGGTGCTGGCCTGGCACTCACGGCTAGGTTGAGGTGTTCTCCCATGGAACATGAATAATCTCACAAGTGAGACAAAATTTTTAATAAGACTATTTTATAATTTTTTGCCAAGCATACACAAAAAATGGGGTCACTGTGCAAACCACAAAAATACCAAATAATCTGCCTCTCCCAACTAATATGAGTGATTGCTGCTTCTTTACTAAGGACCTCTTAGGCCTCCTTCTAGGCTTCTCTCCCTCTAGATAAGATTAATTAAAATACTCAATCATAGGATCATCTCCATTTCCTGGCAGCACCCAATACAGAGCAAACCCCACTTCTGTAAACTCTCCATTATCACCTAACTCAAGCTCGCATCATGTAAGTCCTTTCTAATACCCTCTGCTAAGGCACCCCATGAATCCCTATGATGTGATTTCTCCCACATTGCAACACATCAATAAGCTCCATTTTGTTCAACTACAGTTGTGTTCCTGGTGGTCTTTGGCTGGAGGGCATGGACGTAAGTTAATAATTGGAAAGCATGTAGAACAGTTCCTGGCACAGGAAGAGTACCATGTAAGGGAGAACATCATAATTACTGGATGGGTTACCAAGGCAGACTCAGGTACAGGAGGCAAAGCAACAGTCAGGACAGAGGCCAAGTGGAGTAGTGGATTTAAGGCCGGGGACTTCAATTTACATCCCTTCCTACTACTCATAACAGTAACTAACATGCTATCAAACACTTCAGAAGGGCCAGGCAAGATATTGAGTATTTGATGTGAATGATCTCACCTATTCACTGTGTTACCAGGGGCAAGTTGCTTGACCTCTCTGAGCCTTAGTTTCTCTGTCTGTAAAAAAATGGGAACAAGAAAAATACTTACCTCATAGGTGTGTCCTAAGGCAACAATGAGAATGTAAGTGTGCTGTAGGCTAGGAAATTATACAAAAATACGACTTCAATGGGCAAAATGTGGGCTACAGGCATAAGGCTGCCTGGTTATTCCAACTGAAATCCAAAGTTGGCAAGGGAGAGAGAGCTAGGCCGATTTAAAGTAAGGTCACTTAAATTCCTGTATTATTTTACATTGGTATTGTGGAGACTGTGTGACCGTGAACTTTGTTGCTTTGCAACAAGAGAGGAAGAGCATCACTCTCAGGATTCCCTTCATGTAGCCTCACGCTGCCACAGAGTTCCTTGTTTGGGGAGACCAGGAGTGATGCAAGCTTTGTTTCATGTCCCTTACTCACATAAGCAAGAAACTTGTTCAAGACCTGGTTGCTTGGACAAAATGAATATATACTTAATTTTAACTGTAAAGAAGAAGGGGGGTATGAGACTGTTGTAAGTTATAACAGGGACGTTATCAGTCCTTCTGAGGCTGCTTCCTGCAGAGCAGTCTCTCACTTGGGAACTCAATCAGCTGTTGAGGACTGAGTTCTTGCCCAAGGTGCTTGTTCATGTGTTGGTGTGAATTAACGCCCGCCCTGTAAAGCCACAAGCATTAGGTAGTGTACGGGGTAAGTGTACCAGGGATCCCTACACTGGACTTATGTGAAACAGAACTTTATTTCTCGCTTACCTAATAGTCCAGAGGAATGTAGTCAGGTGAGTGGGGTGGCTCTGCTCCAAAAGGCACCCCAGGTGACTTCCAACTTGTTTCTGAGCCATTCCTACAGTGTTGGCTTCATTTCTGGTTGAGGCTGGGTTACGGTCTTATTCCATTTCCAGCCTGCAGGGAGAAAAAGTAGCAAGTCCAGCATAAGGGACTTTGTTTTGAAAGAGGGTGACCTGGAGGTTTCAGGCATCGCTTATCCTACGTCACATCCCCACACTGCAAGGAAAGATGAAAAATGGAGTCTCCAGTTGGGTGACCATGTGTCCAGCTTCCATTTGGTAGTTTTATTATTCTAAGTTGAGGAGGAGAAATAGCAGAAGCAAGGAAAGCATTACAGGAAGGAATGCTGATGAGTTTACCCACTGGATCACTGAGCCGGAGCTAGTATCTGTACTGAGTAAATATCTGGGTGAAAAGCAGAGAGAGAGTTTATTCAGATGTTTGAATTACACAATGCCAAAAGTCAAATATTTCGAGCCATTCCAGCAAATCCTTATATTTTTTTGTTTCCCTGTAGATCTTGGCACTGGGCCAGCAGAGCCTAGTTTACATAATTTACTATGTGAACACTCACATACACCCACACACCTATAAGCAGGTGTGTACATACATACACAATATATACATATACACACATGAACATATAGGTTTAATATGTATAGATCTTAATCATGTACTTACGGAATGTAAAACATTCCTTACCCTCCCTCTTTTTAGCATAATAATGAAGTTGTTGAAAACAATGAAGTCTTAGGAACCAGAGATAGGGGTTCAGGTGTAGCCTATGACATTGGTACATGTTGTAACTCTGGGAAAGTTATTCAATTTCTCTTGACTTCAGCTTCCACATTTGTAAAATGAGTATGATATTACCTGGTTTGAAAAATTGTTTTGATATTAGATAAAATACCGTACTTATTTGCCGGACATAATGCTTTAAGTATAGTTGGTACACAATACATATTAACTTATTTTATTATTATTATTATTATTAGGCAAGTGAGGCCCAAGCAAGTCAATAGTAAACTAAGAATTTTTCATCCCCTACTTCCTTCATCAGTATAAAGCAAGATCCTTTTGAAACATTTGCTGCTCTTAGGTATACCTATTTCTTTTTAAAACTTGGTAAGGTTTTTAAACTAAATTGTTTATTGAAGTATAATATCTATACAGAAAAGTACACAAATCCTAAGTGTATAGCTCACTGATTTTTTTCAAATGAGAATCTGTCCAGGCTATTAGTTTAAAAAAAAAAAAACAAAAAACAGAAGATTCCTGGTGCCTAGAAATCCCTTTCACTATGTCCCCTAAATACAATTGGTATTTTACATTATAGACTAATTTTGCCGTTTCATATTTTATACAAGTAGAATCACAAATAGATATTCTTTATAACTGGCTTGTTTTTTCACTCTATGCACTGTTTGAGACATTTATCCATATTGTTTTTTGCAGTTATAGCTTGCTTGCTTCTTTTAAATGCTATACAGTGTTTTCGTGAATACACTACAATGTGTTTATCCATTCTACTGTTGATGAACATCTGGGTTGTTCCTGGGTTTTGGCTATTATCAATAATACTGTTAACAAACATTCTTGCATGTGTCTTTGGTGAACCCATTTCCACTGGGTACATACCTGCAAGTGGAATTTCTGAACGTTAGGATTTGTACATGTTTACCTTCTGTGGATACTGCCATGCAGCTTTACCAAGTGGTTGAAGGATCTCCTACTTTTAACTCATAGGGACATGAGAGGCTTCCATCTGCTCCCAGTCTCTCCCTCACTGGACCTATACTTCCTGGAATCCAGGAATTTTACTATTTGGACCCAGTAGCATCAGGGTAACCCAATATATTAGTTATTTATTGCTATGTCACAAATACCCTCTAAACACAGTGGCCTTAAAAATACATATTTATTATTTCTCAGTTTCTGTAGCTCAGGAATCTGGGAGTGGCTTGGCTGATGTTTTAAGCTTGAAGTCTCTAATAAGATTGAATTTGGTGTTGGACTGAGCTATAGTCATCTGAAGGGTTGCCTGGGCCTAGAGGATCCACTTCCATGGTGGTTCTCTCATATGACTGGCAAGTTGGTACTGGCTGCTGGCAGGAGGCCTTAATTTTTCTGTGTGTTAATCTATCTACAGGGTTGCTTGAGTATCCTCACAACATGGTGGCTGGCTTCCCCCAGTGGGAGCAATCCAAGAGCCCAAGGTGAAAGCAGCAATGTATTTTATGACATTGCCTTGACATCACACACTGTCATTTTCTCAGTATTTTAGTAGCCGTAAAGTAATCCTTATTCAATATGGGAGGGCTCTATAGAAGGGCATAAACTCCAGAAAGTGACACTTATTAGGAGCCCTTTTGGAGGCTGGCTACCACATCATTAAGCCCTTCCTAACACCAAATAAAGACCTTTCTTTGTGATAATTGGAGCTATAAGTGATTAGCACAGGAAACAGGTAAATTGTGATAGACATGGAGAGAGAAAGAAGAGGAAATATAGAGAATAAGTTAAGTCCAGAGAGAAAGGCAGACTTGAATAAAGCATCCAAGAGGCAGCTGAGTATCTGGGCAGCAGTGAATGAAAAAGCAAAGTACATGTGTGTGGTCGTGTTGGGAGTTGAGGACTGTAAGTAGAGGCCATAAATGCTTTCATTTACTTACAAATTCGATTAGGATTTTCACCGATGAAGACTCAACTCTGATATCATTTGGATAAAACTATTAGCTCAATGCATTAGCAATTTTTCTCATAGGCCATGTAATTTACCTCCCATCCATTCATTGATCCATCTTGAATTAAGCATGCAGAAAAATGCCAGGTGTATTCTAGAGGGTGATGGGGGATGCAGAAATGAGCAAATACACAAACCCTGACACAGGGGATGAGAGAGGGAACTAATATGTATTGAGAATCTGTTGTGTTCTAGGACATTCACATTCATTGTCTTAATTCTCATAACTACTCTAGATGTTAGTATTATGGTTCCATCATGCAGATGAATAAACTGAGGCTTGAGGGTTTAACTGACTTACTCAGAGTTAGAACTGAAAAGTAGCGAAGCTGAGTGTGCTTGTACAAAGTAGAAAGTGAGTAAGTGCCAGAAAAAAGTACAGATACAGTATAATGGCGTTCAGGCAATGGCGTAAGTTCTGTTGCTTGGGGAGGTAAGAGGGAGCTTCATGAGATGGTAGCATTTTAGCTGAGTCTTAGCAGATGAGTAGCAGATGATGGAGAAGGGCCATTTGTCAGGAGTAAAGTGTATCAAAAACAAAAGCATAAAGGGAGAAATGGATAATTTTAAATAAAATTTATAGGAGGCCATTGGTTTGGACTGAGCTCCTGTACCAGGTCCAAAAGACCAAACCAAAATGGAATCATTCATGTTAAAGTTCCACATCACCAAGCTGAGACAAAATTGTTTATCTGACTTTCTGATAAATCGACAGAGTGAGAAAGAATAGCCAAATCCTCAGACAAGCTAGTTTTAGCTGGCATGATAATGAAGTTCCCTCTGCTTTGACCTTTATAAGGAAAGTAACTTTGAAACAACCAATCTGCTTTTTGTTTTCTGTTTCTGCTTTCCTTGGCCCCTTTCTGTTTATAAAACCATCTTCTGCTTGGCTTATGGGAACACTGACACTGCTTTGTAGAATGAGGTGTTGCCTAATTCTGGAAACAAACAAAAGTCAATTAGGATCTCTAGATTTGTTGTAATTTTGTCTTTTGACAATATTAATATGCACAGAGAAACACACAGATATATACAATGTGCCTTAATGAAACATGCATAAAGAAAAGAAGTGGCTCATAGGGGTGAATAAAATGGGTTTAGGCCACACAAATACTGGACAGATGCCAGACCTAGTAGTTCTATAAAACAGCAGAGAGTCAGAGAAAGCTAGATCATTATTTTTACAACTATGAACTCCCTTTTGTCCGTTTGGATAACATCTTCTTCAAGGTTTTTCAAAATTAAATTATGAGTGCTGCTCTGCATACACACAGCAAAAATCATAAACTGACAAACTGTGTGAGATTGTCCAAATTACTGAATAAAAAATGAGAAATACCATTGATCGATGACAATGCCAACAAGTGTACTTTTATTAACTGAGTTGTGAAATCTTGGGCAATGAGAACCCCAGAGTGAGGAGGCCAAGAAAGGGATAGGATATAAGTTTTAGACATAAAACAGATTAGCAAAAGAAACAGCAAGGTATTCTAATGGTCAGGTTGCTGCTAGTTAGAGATGAGAGAACTCCTAGAAAAGACAGCAGGCCTTGGGGTTACTGATTTCCAGAAAAAAATCCAAGGATCTCAGATCTAAGAGAGGCTAAAGGGATTATTTACTCTACCTTTGTGATTTATATATGAGAAAACTGAGGCAAAGAAATAGGAGTCACTTGTCCTTTTAGAGCAGAGCTCCCTCTGAGATACCTCAACCTCATGAGAATAGGACGTAATCCTTAACCTCAAGAAGGCTGTGAGAGTGGACAGCTCTTTGAAAATTGCTAAGTGTAAAACACGACGGTTATGAGTAGGTGTGTGTCCTCTCCAAATTTAGAATTTGAAGACCTAACCTCCAGTACCTTACAATGTGACTCTATTTGGAAATAGGGTCAGTGCAGACATAATGAGTTAAGATGAGGTCATAATGGAATAGGGTTGGCCCTGATCCAATATGACTATTGTCCTTATTAAAAGGGAAAATGTAGGCATGCACACAGAGAGAATGCCACATGAACATGAAGGAAGGCAGAGATTGGAAAGATGCATCAACAAGCCAAGGAATGCCAAAGGTTGCCAGCAAACCACCAGAAGTTAGGAGGGAGGCCTGGAACAGATGCTCCCTCATAGCCCTCAGAAAGAATCAGCCCCATGGACACCTTGACTTTGGACTTCTCATCTCCAGGACTGTAGACAATACATTCCTGTTCTTTAAGCCAATCTTGTTTGTGGTACTTTGTCATGGCATCTCTAGGAAACTAATACAATAGCTGTAAGAAAGAAAGATTACATAGGAGCCACAGGAAGTTGGCGGTGTGAAGGAAGGAACACTACATTAATAAAATGTTAAGCCATGCATTATTTCATTTAAACACTGGGTGTGTACGAGGCACCTAGCTTGATCCTAAAGTACACACATGTAGAATTAGAATCAGACTCTTCCTGCCTTTGAGAAGCTCAAAGCGAGGCCCAGTGAGGCACATAACACAAGTAAATGTTACGGGGTCCTAAAGGCATGAAATAGAAAAGCTTTGAATGTGGAAGATGACATCTGAGCCAGGCTTTGAAGAATTAGTGTGTTTGCTTGCTGGTTGCTTAATAGAGCTGATTGTTTCTGCCACCAGAAAGGGCCTCCTAAAATCTCCTGCCTGGTCCACATAGCCATCGAAAGGGCAAAATCGCAGACATGCTAAGTTTGTTCAATCCAGCAGATCAAACAAACGGCTCCAACAACCCAGGCCAATTGCCTTGCTCCCCTGCCCTAGTTGGACTGCCATTTATAGGAAAAATGGAAACAGAGATGCTGACCTCTGGCTGCTCAGGCCTGAGTCCCCCTGGAGCTCCAGGCTCGTGCAAGAACTGGCTTCAGAAATTCACCCCTGTGGGGGGTCTTCCTATTCTGGCTGCTCAGACCTCTCTGCTGTGCTAAAAAGTCAGATTGTGTTATTTATGTATTAAAAACAATGACAAAAAAAACCTTTTCTTCCTAAATGTCCCAAGCATGGAAAGCCAAGCCTTCAGCAGGTCATTAATATGTTGATGTTTTGAAGGACTAAGCTTCCAGGCCCTGAAACAGGAGCCAGGCCTGCTGGCCTTGGCCTTGAGATCTCTTGGCTCTCCCTATTAAGGCCCCACAGGCTCCTCAACTTTAGCTCCTGGCGGTCATTGCTCTGAGCAATGCTGCTAAGGAACACAGCGAAGAACAGAGCCGATTACAACTGGAGCCACGTCTGCCTCTGTGATGATGTCAAATGTGCTGAGGGGGAGGGAGGCCTCTCTTGACTCAAATTACCTCTCCAGTGGTCTGACATGTTCCCTGAAATTCCATTAAGATGATGGAAACTATCCTCTATGTTCTTCTTTTTATGTTTCTTTTTTTGAGACAGAGTTTTGGTCTTGTTGTCCAGGCTGGAGAGCAATAGCACGATCTCAGCTTACCACAACCTCCACCTCTTGGGTTCAGATGATTCTCCTGCCTCAGCCTCCTGAGTAGCTGGGATTACAGGCATGCGCCACCACACCTGGCTATTTTTGTATTTTTTAGTAGAGACGGCATTTCTCCATATTGGTCAGGCTGGTCTTGAACTCCCGACCTCAGGTGATCCACACCTCGGCCTCTCAAAGTGCTGGGATTACATGCATAAGCCACCGCACCTGGCCTCCTTCTATGTTCTTAAGGGAGAACAATGGAATGGGATGGGGGCAGGACAGAAACCAGAAGTCTGCTTTCCTTGGCTGATTGCACTGGTCAGGGCCTGCAAACTCATTTGCCCCAGGTCCTAAGCTCCCTTGGGGTATTGCATCAGCCACCATCCACTATGGTTGTTGCCTGTCTGGCCCCTCCAGGCATTTGTTTTTGTAACTCTTGCTCAACCCATCCCTACACATGGTTTTGACCACTACCTGGGTGGAAATATTTCAAAAATTTCCATCCCTAGCCCATGCCTTTCTTTTTAAGTTCATGATTCTTCTAATTGCTTGTCCCCAAGTGCTTCACCCTTAACTAACTCATCATCATTCCTCATAAAACAACCCCTCTGTAGTTTCCCAAGTCAGAAACCTGGAAAGCATCCTTGAACCTTACCTTCTGGCATATCCAATTAGTCACTACATTCTGCTAACCTTACTTCCTAAAAGTTTCTCGTAACTATTTCCTCCTCTCCATTTCTTTCTAATACTACCCTAATTGGTAACTACATCATCTTTTGCTTAAACTATTACAACAGCTTCTAAAAGGTCTCCCTACTATCAGCTCATATCTACCCAGTCCATTCTCTACGTGACAGCTAAAGTATTTTTGTAAATGTAAATCACATTATAAAACTAGGAATAGAAAAAAATACCTCAACGTAATTAAGGCCATACATGAAAAACCCACACCTAACCTCATACTCAGTGGTGACAAACTGGAAGCTTTTCCTCTGAGATTAGGAATAAGAAAGATGCCTGCTTTTGCTACTTCTATTTAACACAGTAGTAGAATTCCTGGCCAGAGCAATTAGGCAAGACAAACAAATAAAAGGTATCCAAGTTGGAGAGGATGAATTAAAATTGTATCTGTTAGTGGATGAGATACGATCTGATTTAGCAAAAACTTTGAATTCCACAACAAACTGCTAGAACTAATAAATCAGAAAAGTTGCCAGATACAAAATTAATGCACAAAAAATCAGTTGCATTTCTATAAACTCAACATAGGTAATATGAAAAAGAAATTAAGAAACAATTTTATTTGTAGTAGCATCATAAAAATAATAAAATAGAAATGAACTTGACCAAGGAAACAAATGACTTACACACTGAAAACTATAAAACATTGTTGAAATAAATTGAAGACAACACAAATAAATGGAAAGACAGCCTGTGGTGATGGATTGGAAGACTTACTATTCTTAAGATGTTGACACTACTCAAAGCAATCTATGGATTAAATGCAATTTATATCAAAATCTCAATGACATTTTTTGCAGAAATTTTTTGGATGTTTTTCCTAAAAATCTATTCTAAAATGTGTCTGATACTTTGAGGAACCCAGCTAGTCAAAATAATCTTGGAAAAGAAGGACAAAGTTGGAGGTCTTGACTTCCTGATTTCAAAACTTATGGCAAACTATAGTAATCAAAACAGTGAGTCCAGGGGTGGTGACTCATGCCTGTAGTCCCAGCAACTAGGGTGGTTGAGTCAAAAGGATCACCCAGTAGTTCAAGGCAGCAGTGAGCTATGATCACACCACTGCACTCTAGCCTGGGCAACAGAGCGAGACCTCGTCTCTTAAAACAATGAACAAACAAAAAGCACACACAGAAAACAGTGATGTACTGGTATAAAGGTATAAAGATAGACATAGACAAATGGAATAGAATAGAGAGCCCACAAGTACACCCTTGCATATATGGTCCAATGATTTTCAACAAGGGTGTCATGACCAGTCAATGGGGGAAAAGGGAATCTGTTCAACAAACAGTATTGGGAAAACTGATTATCCACATTCAAAAAAATGAAGCTGGACCCTTACCTTACACCATATTCTAACTTAAAATTGATCAAAGACCTCAAAAAAAGAGTTAAAAATATAAAACTTTTAGAAGAAAACATAAGGGAAATTGTTCATGACATTGGATTTGGCAATGATTTTTTGGATATGACCTCAAAAGTACAACAGAAGAAAAAATAGATGTTAGACTTCATCAAAATTAAAAAACTTTTGTGTGTGAAAGGCCACTATAAACAGAGCAAAAAGGCAACATATAAGATGGGAAAAATACTTACAAATCATACATCATATAAAGAATCAATATCCAAAATATATAAAGAACTCCTATAACTCAACAACAAAACAACAATCCAATTTAAAACTAGGCACAGAACTTGAACAAATATTTATCCAGAGAAGATATTCAAAAAATGAATAAGCACTTTAAAAGATGTTCAATATCACTAAATGTTAGGGAAAGGCAAATCAAAGCCACAATGAGATATCACTTCACATACATTAGGATGGCTAGTATATGAAACCCAGTCAACCAACCAACCAAACAAACAACCAAACAAACAAAATAAAAAAAATCCAGAACATAGGGCCAGGCGCAGTGGCTCATGCCTGTAATTCCAGCACTTCGGGAGGCTGAGGCGGGCAGATCATGAGGTCAGGAGATCAAAACAATCCTGACCAACATGGTGAAACCCTGTCTCTACTAAAAATACAAAAAAATTAGCTGGGCATGCTGGTGCATGCCTGTAATCCCAGCTACTCAGGAGGCTGAGGCAGGAGAGTTGCTTGAACCAGGGAGTCAGAGGTTGCAGTGAGCTGAGATCGTGCCACTGCTCTACAGAAAAAAAAAAAAAAAAAATCCAGAACATAACAAGTTTGGTGAGAATGTGGAGAAATTAGAATGCCTGTGCATGCTACTGGTAGGAAAGTAGACTGTGCAGCCATTGTGGAAAGCAGTATGGTGATTCCTCAAAAAATTAAACATAGAATTATATGATTTAGCAATTTCACTTCTGGATATATACCCAAAAGAATTGAAAGCAGTACTCAAACAGATATTTGCACACCCATGTTCACAGCAGGATTATTCACAATAACCAAAAGGTGGAAGCAACCCAACTATTTACAGATGGATGAATGGATAAACAAAATGTGGTATACACACAATTACAGAATACATGGAAAATGCGGTATATGTATAATGGAATATTATTCAGCCTTATAAAGAAGGAAATTCTGGAATATTATTCAGCCATAAAAAGGAAGGAAATTCTGACACATGGCTACAACATGATTGAATCTTGAGGACATTATGCTCAGTGAAATAAGCCGGTCACAAAGAAAGAAATAATGTTGATTCCATTTATATGAGGTACCTATAGTAGTCAAATTCATGGAGACAGAATGTAGAATAGTGGTTTCTAGGGTCTGGGAGGAGGGGAAGATGGGGAATTAGTATTTAATGAGTACAGAGTTTCAGCTGGAGATGACAAAGTTCTGCAAATGGATGGTGGTGATGGTTGTATAACAATGTGAATATACTTAATGCCACAAAATATTATACTTAAAAATTGTTAAGCCGGGTGCGGTGGCTCACGCCTGTAATCCCAGCACTTTGAGAGGCTGAGGCGGGCCGATCACAAGGTCGGGAGATCGAGACCATCCTGGCAAACACGGTGAAACCTCGCCTCTATTAAAAATCCAAAAATATTAGCCGGGCGTGGTGGTGGGTGCCTGTAGTCCCAGCTACTCGGGAGGCTGAGGCAGGAGAATGGTGTGAACCCGGGAGGCAGAGCTTGCAGTGAGCTGAGATCCGGCCACTGCACTCCAGCCTGGGTGACAGAGCGAGACTCCATCTCAAAAAAAAAAAAAATTGTTAAAATGAGAAACTTTATTATATATATTTGACCACATAAAAATATAAATCTGGTATGTACTCCCCTGCTTAAAATCCTTAATGTTGTCCCATCACCTTTGGGGTAAAGGTCAACCTCTTTAGCTCACAAATAGCTCACAAACAAGGGCTTTCTTCATCTGATCCTGTGTATATCCTCATCTCATAACTCCTTCAATTTTACCTTTCTTGTTTCAGGAACAAGTAAGTTCTAGTAGTTTCCCAAAGAGGAAGGTGGTTTAGTCATCCTGAACCTACTCAAGCAGTTTCTTCTGCTGATCTTCATAGTTCTCAGCCCTGATTACACAATAAAATCAACCGGAGAGCTCAAATCAATACCAGTGCCTGGGTACCACTCAAAACCAATTAAATTAGGAACTCCTCTGGAGGAGACCCAATCATTAGTATTTTTTAAAGTTTCCCAGATGGTTTGAATGGATAGCCACTGCTTTAGAATATAATGTCCCACATGTTGGAACCTGGCTAGTTAGTTCATTTATTCTTCAAAATCCAGCTCAGGCATCTCCTCCCCGAAGAAATCTTCCCTGATGCCACCTGCTAGGCTGGGTCTGGCACCCATGCTCTGGGCTTCTGCAGGCGCCTGTTGCAGTTCTCACACTGTATTGGAGGTGTCATTAACTTCTCACTCTCTCCTACCAGGCAGAACTCCTTGAAGGCAGGGATGATGTTTTACTCATCCTGGTTGTCCCTGTTCCAGAGCAGGATCAGGGCCAGCAAATGCAAACTGTCTTCCCTTTCCCTTACTCACTTCCCCTTGATAAAGGTCTTCACATACATTTTCTCCTTTCAACAAAGGCCCCCCAAAAATGAGAATATCTGCCCAGTGAGTCACAGCAATGTGGCAAAGGCAGAATTAGAATGAGTTTCTCCATTAGCCCAGCCCAGGCCTCTTCTTACTTAACAGCCTAATATTGTATGTGAAAATCAACAAAAGCACCCCTTAAGAACTTTCCCAAACTCTCCCTGAATCGGCAGTTGGAGGATGACTCATCCTCAGGAGTACTAAGGGGGCTTATCTGGTGGGTGAGTCTGCACACTTAGTGGAAATGTGTGGTTCAATGAATGGAATTTGAAAATTGGGATTTAGAAATCAGGAGGCAAGAGTTTTGGGCCTGGCCCTCATATGATTTATTTGAACTTTCACAAGTGAAAATGCCTCTTTGAACTTCAGTTTCTTCATCTATTGAGGATAGCAGTGCTTTGCTTTCTAGCTCACAGGGTGTTTTGAAAGTCTGAAATCAGACCATGAAGAATAAATAAATGGAGGTATATTCACACAATGAATATTATACAACAATATGAATGAACAGACTGTAATTCTATGCAATGTCACAAACATAATGTTGATGAAAGAAGCCAGACATAAAAGAGTATAATAATTCTGCATGATTATACATATATAAAGTACAAAAGTAGACACAAGTGGTCTGTGCTACTAGAAGTTAGGTTAGTGGCATGGTGATGGTGAATAGCGACCAGAAGGAGGCATGAAGGGGCCCTGGGTTGCTCCATCTGAGTGCTCATTGCTAAGATGTATTCACTCTGCGAAAATTCATCAAGCCATATCTTTACATGTGTACTTCTCTGTATGTATATTATACTTTAATTAAAAGTCTTTTAAACTCTAAAACAAATGAGGCTCATAAAACATACAACACTATATAATGACAATACATAATAATGACTATATAGGTATATATAAAGATATATAAACATGTATGTAGTATCTACACACACACACAAACATATTACACTTTTGTCGATGTCTTCTACTAAAGGCACAGTGGCAAATACTTTACACATATTATCTCATTTAACCTTTACAGAAATTCCATTTAACAGAAGAGGAAACTGAGACCACAGAAAATAAGAAATTTGCTTAAGATTATTCTGATCTTGGGCAGAAATGGGCTGTTCTCAAAGTCAGATTTCTGGCCAATTCAAAGTAAATAATTAAAAAGGGTATAGGCTTTGAGATCAGGAAGAACACTCACTAATTCTGTGGACTTGGACAAGTTTCTTAACCTTTCCGTTGATTCAATCTCCTCATCTTTTGCATGGAGATAATAATACCTGACCTTTTGCAAGTCACAGGTGGTGAGGACTAATTAAAAAGAAATGGGGGGAAAAAAAGAAGATAAAGATCTATGACTCAGTCACTCAGGCTCTCCTGAAATACACAGGAAAGTCAGAAAATGACCTGCTTGGAGGGGTAAAACCTACTCTGGAAATGGGAGGAAACAGAAATGGAAATAGAAATAGAGAAAGAAAATGAAAATGGAGGTGAACTCTATAAGAAATCAACATATGATAAAAGACTTTGGAAACTCTTTTGTCTCATTTGTTCATGGGAAAGGAATTATAAATATATGTATCATGCAAATTACCTTTAAAAATAATGTTAAAGACAATTTCTAAGGCAGTATGATATAGTAGAGAGAGTACCCTGAGTTCTAATTCTAATTTCACAACTTCAAATCCATAGTTACATTTGGAGATGTCATTTAAATGCTCTAAATATTTTGATCCCTATCTGTAAAACAGGACTATTAAATACCTACCTGACTTCCTGGGGAGAACAAATTGAGAAAATACAGAAACAAATTATTTGAAAGGTTAAAGTACCATTTGGTTCCAGCTTAAAGTCATTTTACTAGCCATATGACTCAAATCATTTCACATTTCTGAAGCCATTTACTCATCTGTGAAAGGCATGAAGATCGAACCTGTGTCATAGAATTGTTAAAGGGATTAAATGAAATACTGTAGTTAAATGCTTAGCATAGTGCCTGGCATGCATTCAGGACTCAGTAAGTGGCTGTGTTTATGACAGATATCAATGATGACAGCAATAGAAACATTACTGCTGGGAAGTTTTTTAAAAGGTAAGATATATCAGGCATTTTAGAGAAAAGAAGAATTCATAAAAAATGTTAAAGTTTGTGTTTCTCTGACTTTTAAATTTGTCCTTACCCTGAGAAACTACAACAGAATGGCATGCCTCAGGTAATGTGCTTCTCTGTGAATTTTCTTTGACTCTACAAGGTTAGAAGCCTCCCGTCTCCTGTGATTGAGCACTCCCAAGACATTGGATCATTTCCTGAACTTCATTTATTTAATAACTAATCTTTTATTGCCTCCTCGTTTTTAAACCTGGCCAGTCTTGTTCCCACTCCCACCCCCTTTCAAGGTCTCACCTCTTTAATCATCTGGATAATGCTGAGACACACTACAAACCATTTTAATGGAGGGCTGATAAGTGAAGGCCATTTTTCTTCCCGTCTGCTTCTCAACCAGCAGTATTTCGGATGATTTTCAATAATCCCAGCAAATCCTTCATGTCATTCTCCCACAGCCACCTAGTTAATATTCCCAGTCAACAGGTTTCTTTTGGCTCTTTTGTCTGGGAAAGGCTGCTACACAGGGCCCCCAAAACAGCAGAAAAATGAGTCTGTACCTAGAATTTGCAGAAACCAAACCCTCAACTTCAAGATGAACGTTTTCTCAAGTTAATAATAATAGCTACCATCTCTGAGTCATAATTCTGTGACAGACACTGTGCCAAGCACTGTACCTATATTATCATGTTTGATCCTCATAAAACCTACTACCGAATACCTCTCATGTTCATGTTATGGATGGGGAAACTTAAGCGCAGGACAATGTTTCTCAAAGTGTGGTCCTCTGAGCCACGGTATTACCTGGGAATTTGTCAGAAAGCAAATTCTCCCGCTCCACCACAAACGTATTGAGTAAGAATCTCTAGGGGTGGTGTTCATAAATCTATGTTCTAATAAGCCCCCCCGGTGACTCTGATGCAAGCCAAAGTTTGAGAAGCTCTGGACTAGAAAAGGTGAGAAACTTGCCAAGTTCACAGCGCTAATGAGGGGCAGAGTGAGGCTTGGAAATCAGAGCCTGACTGACTCCTAAACCAAAGTCACAGGACTATGGAATGTGAGGGCTCACAGAAGTTTTAGAATTTGAAGTAAAATTGCCTCGTATAACAAAGACAGCTATTATTTCATTTAGCAAGATGGGCAGAGGTAGTAGCTCAGTTCCAGGACTGGTTTAATTCAACAGTTCAGTGACTTATGCCTTCAGATCAACAGCATCGTTCTCATTCTCTTGGCTTTGTCTCCATGGTCACAGGAGGACTGCAGCAGTTCCAGTCGTTGTATTTTGTTCCTCAATGCCAAAAGGTCTGAAGGTAGGGGCAGGGGGAAAGACCCTGTCTCTTCTTCCATATTTTCTTAGGAGCAATATTTTTTTTTTTCCTAAGAAGTGGTTTTCCCCAACTCATGCATTACTGTCCAGAGAGAAGAGTCTCCCCCTCTCATGCATTACTCTCCAGAATTCCATCCAATGCTCATTCCCAAACCAATCATTGGGAAGAAAGATGGAATAACATAGTTCGGTAAGACTAAACAAGATTCACCTTACCTGAAGCACGTGGCTACTTGAATGAACACAGAGGGTGGAAGTGCTAGTCAGAGCAATGGGTACAAATTATGAAATGGTGAAAAATGTTTGGATTCATAGGATGAGATCAGATGATGGAAACTCATAAGAAATACAGAACCTGTAAATGTTTGAGTAGGAGAGAGGAACACATACAGACACACATGTGAAGAGTCTGCTGGTGGTATGCAGGAGAGATGGGCACTGGATGTGAGAGTGGAGTCTATGTGACAGGCTGTGGAGAAGACCAGCTGTGGCTGTGACCTTGGTGGAATTTGCAAAGGGCTTGGTTTAGATAAGTGGCAGTGGGTATGAAGCATGGGTAAACATAACGGTCTTTTGGAAGGAAAATTGGCATGAGTGGGTGGCTGACTGGCCACAGAGAGATAAAGAGGGGCTGAGTCAGGGTTATGAACTATTTCTACGTCTATGACCAGTTGTTCTCTGTCCCTCTGGAGCCAGGATGGAAAGAAAAGTGCCAAATCCTGCAAAGAGATTTTAGGCAAGTTAAAGCAAAACTGTGCATTGTGTGATAGGCTATTTAGGGGTATATGCCTGAGTTCTTAAATTTGGTGCTTGGCTCTGTGATGTAACAATAACAGTGCCATTTATTGACAGTCTAATATATCCTTCTGTTTTTTATTTATATTTATTTTTATTACGGACAATTTCAAACATGCACAAAAGTAGAGAGAATGGTATCATGAACCTGCATTTACTATTAGCCAGCTTCAGCATGGTGAAATCCTAGTTAATCAATCTTGTTTCCTGTATTTGCTCACCTACACTCCCCTATCTCACCCTTACCCAGGTTATTTTAAGAACAGCTTTTCTGAAACATAATTCACATAATATACAATTTATTTATTTAAAATGTACAATTCAATAGTGTTTAGTATATTCACAGAGTTGCGCAACCATAACCGTAATTTTAGAGCCGTAATTACATTTTCCCCAAAAGAAATCCTGTATCCTCTATTACCCCCATGACAGTTCCCTCCCCCTAGTACTAAATAACCAGTAAACTACTTTGTTTCTATAGATTTGCTCATTATGGACATTTTACACAAATAGAATCATATAATACGTGGTCTTTTATGACTGGCTTCTTTCTTTTTTTTTTTTTTAATTTTACTTTATGTTCTGGGATACATGTGCTGAACGTGCAGGTTTATTACATAGGTGCACATGTGCCATGGTGGTTTGCTGCATCTATCAACCTGCCACCTAGGTTTTAAGCCCCGCATGCATTGGTATTTGTCCTAATGCTCTCCCTCCGTTTTCCCCCCACCCCCTGACAGGCCCCAGTGTGTGATGTTCCCCTCCCCATGTCCATGTGTTCTCATTGTTCAACTCCCACTTATGAGTGAGAACATGTAATGTTTGGCTTTCTGCTCCTTTGTTAGTTTGCTGAGGATGATGGTTTCTAGCTTTGTCCATGTCCCTGCAAAGGAAATGAACTCATTCTTTTTTATGACTGCATAGTATTCCGTGATGTATATGTGCCACATTTTCTTTATCCAGTCTATCATTGATGGTCATTTGGATTGGTTTCAAGTCTTTGCTATTGTAAATAGTGCTGTAATAAACATATGTGTGCATGTATAACTGGCTTCTTTCAATTAACATAATGTTCTTGAGGTTGTAGCATATATCTACTTCATTTTTTATTGCCAAATAATATTCCATTGTACAGATAAACTACATTTTATTTGTCCATTTTTCAGTTGATGAACATTTGGGTTGTTTGCACTTTTTGGCTATGATGAAGAAGGCTGCTATGAACATTCATGTACAAGTGAGTATATTTTCATTTATCTTGGGTATATACCCAGAAGAGAATTTTCTGCACTATATAATATATCTGTTTAACCTTTTGAGGAACTACTAGACTGGTTTCCACAGTGGTTGCACCATTTTACATTCCCACTAGCAGTCTATATGGGTTCCAGTTTCCTTGCATTCGCTCCAAAACTTGTTATTATCTGTATTTTCAATTATAGCTATCCTAGTGGTTGTGAAGTGGCATCACCTTGTGATTTTTATTTGCATTTCCCTGGTAGCTAAGAATGCTGAGCATCTTTTGTTATGCTTATTGTCCATTTGTATAATTTTTGGCAGAAATATTTATTTAGATAATTTGCACATATTTTATATTGGTTGTCTATTGAGATGCATAAGTTCTTTATATATTCCAGACAGAAGTCTCTTATCAGATACATAACTTGCAAATATTTTCTCAATTCTATGGGTTGTCTTTTCTCTTTCTTGATCATGTTCTTTGAAGCACAAAAATTTTTAATTCTGAAGAAGTCCAAGTTATCTATTTTTTCTTTTGTTGCTCATATTTGTAGTGTCATATTTAACACACACTTGCCTAATACAAAATCACAAATGTTTATGCCTTTGATTTTTAAGAAAAGTTTTATAGTTTTAGCTCTTACATTTAGTTCTTGATGAATTTTGAGTTAATTTTTTAATATGGTGTGAGATAAGGGTTCTACCTCATCCTTTTGAATGTGCACATCCAGTTGTCCCAGCACCATCTATTGAAAAGAATATTTTTTAAAATGATTGAATTTTCTTGACTCTCTCATTGAAAAATCAATTGACTTTTGTTGCAATTCCTTTTGGTATCTTCATCATGAAATCTTTTCCTGTTCCTGTGTACAGAATGGTATTGCCTAGGGTTTTTTTTTCCAGAAGTTTGATAGTTTTGGGTTTTACATTTAAGTTTTTAATTCATCTTGAGTTAATTTTTGTATATGGTATAAGGAAGGGATCCAGTTTTAATGTTCTGCATATGGCTAGCCAGTTATCCCAGTACCATTTACTGAATAGGGAATCCTTTCCCCATTGCTTGTTTTTGTCAGGTTAGTTGAAGATCACATAGTTGCAGGTGTATAGACTTACTTCTGGATTCTCTATTCTGTTCCATTGGTTTATGTGTCTGTTACTATACCAGTGCCATGCTGTTTTGGTTACTGTGGCCCTGTAGCATAGTTTGAAGTTAGGTAGTGTGATGCCTTCAGATTTGTTATTTTTGCTTAGAATTATCCTGGCTATTCAAGCTCTTTTTTGTTTCCATATGAATTTTAAAATAGGTTTTTTCTAGTTGTGTGAAGAATGCCAATAGTAGTTCGATAGGGATAACATTGAATCTATAAATTGCTTTGGGCAGCATGGCCATTTTAATGGTATTGATTCTTCCTATCCATGAACATGGAATGATTTTCCATTTGTTTGTTACATCTCTGATTTCTTTGAGCAGTGTTTTGTAGTTCTCCTTGTGGAGATCTTTCACCTCCTTGGTTAGCTGTATTCCTAGGTATTTTATTCTTTTTGTGGCAATTGTGAATGGGATTGTGTTCAAAAGCAAAAAATGAAAAATGGGATCTAATTAAACTAAAGAGCTTCTACACAACAAAGGAAACTATCAACAGAGTGAACAGACAACCTACAAAATGGGAGAAACCTTTTGCAAACTATGTATCTGACAAAGGTCTAATATCCAGCACTATAAAGAACTTAAACAAATTTACAAGAAAAAACCCAAACAACTTCATTAAAAAGTTAGCAAAGGACATGAACAGACACTTTTCAAAAGAAGACACACATGCAGGTAACAGTCATATGAAAAAATGCTCAACATCTCTGATCATTGAGAAATGCAAATCCAAACTACAATGAGATATCATCTCACACCAATCAGAACGGCATTTATTTAAAAGTCAAAAAATAACAAATGCTGGCAAGTTGCAGAGAAAAGGGAATGCTTATACACTGTTGGTGGGAGTGTCAATTAGTTCAACCATTGTGGAAGACAGTGTAGCACTTCCTCAAAAACCTGAAAACAGAAATACCATTGGACCCAGCAATCCCATTACTGGGTATACACCCCAAGGAATATACATTTTTATTGTAAAGAAACATGCATGTGTATGTTCATTGCAGCACTATTCACAATAGCAAAGACATGGAATCAACCTAAATGCCAATCAATGACAGATTGGATTAAGAAAATACAGTACATATATACCATGGAATACTATGCAGCCATAAAAAGAAGGAGATCATGTCCTTTGCAGGAACATGGATGAAGCTGGAGGCCATTATCCTTAGCAAATTCACACAGGAACAGAAAATCAAATACTGCATATTCTCACTTGTAAGTGGGACCTAAAGATAAGAACACATGGACACATAGAGGGGAACAATATACACTAGGGCCTATCGGACGGTAGAGGATGGGAGGAGGGAGAGGATCAGGAAAAATAACCAGTAGTACTCAGCTTAATACCTGGGTGACGAAATAATCTGTACAACAAACCCCCATGACACACGCTTCTGTGTAACAAACCTGCACATGTACCTCTGAACTTAAAATAGAAGTTAAATTAAAAACAAAACAAAAAAACAAATAAGAAAAAAAAACAGAAAGAAAATCAATTGACTATCTCCATCAATTACTTTGAAGCAAATCCCAAACATCATGTCAAGTCACCTGTAAATATATCAGTACATATCTCTTAAGATTCAATGCTTTTGCATTGTATCTATCTAATCCCTGATACTCACAACAACCATCAAGGTACCAGTATTCACATTTAACAGAAAAGGATACTGAGGCTTAGAAGTGCTGGGTAACTTGTCTAAGATTATGCAGCTACTGAAGAGACAGAGCCAGATGCTAAGGCTATGCCCTTCCTATGACACTGTCATCCAATGCAGCCAAAACACAGTGAAATATAGTAATAGCAAGGGCAGCATGACTCAGGCAACCCTTGTCTTCAGTTCCTTAAAGGTATCATTTAACTTGTTTACTTTCTTTACTGGCATCATCACCATTTTTATTTGCCCTTCATCTAGTATCCTGTTAATCAGGAGACAGAAAGACAGCTCTCTAAAAACCCATAAATTACCTCTACAGAACGCAGAGAAAAAAAATGTGAGGTAGAAAAATCAAAACTTTGGGGCAAAAGTCCGTGAATTTGTATCAATCTCAGAGGTGATACTCTTCATTCTGAAGTGAGGAGTGGGTTGAATAATCTTAATTTTCAAATAGAATTTGAAATTTTGCTTACTAGAAGGAACACTTGAATTATAAAATATTAGAATTGAAAGACATTTTCAGTAGTTTGTCAGAACTTTTATTTCAGACATGTCCATTGGCTTTTCAAAGGTGACACCATGAGTTAGTGGTGGAAAAGGGAGTCAAGGGCAGGTGCTCTGATTCCTGTATCAGGGAACCTCAGATGTTTTGGGCTGTAGAGCTTACTGGGCATGAAGTGGCAGATGAGCTGCCCTCATCCCATAAAGGGTAATCTTATGAGACTCTAAATAAATTGCAGGAATTCAGAAAAGGAAGAAAAATCCCTGATGATTGGGACTTTTCTGAACCTGCCCATGAGGCACAGTAATTTTCAAAGGTCTATAAGGTAACAATCAATTCATCTTCTGAGTCAGAGGTAAGATATATAATCCAGGAATTGGAGAACATCAGGCAGATTCTGTCATCTTTCCAATAAGGCAAAGAAAGAAAGAGTTGGGTTCAGACCCAATTTCAATGTACTGCCTAGGACACTTCAGAAATACTGTAGAGACAACGTGGGTTTGAAATAACTGAGGTGAAGAAGAAAGGTATAGCCTATGCTAGAATGGTTTAGGAGCTATACCAGAAGCCAGATTCCCACCAAGGTGGGCAGTGTAGGGGAGGGGATATCAAACAATGACATCACCTTTAGGACACTTCAGTGTCTTCCACCCAGCCCCTTTCTATACCTCAAGCAGCAGGTGCTTCTGGGAAAGGTCCTAATGGCAGCTTAGTATAGGTGTTGTAGCAAGACTTCAGGATCAACTAGACCAATGTTCACATCCTAATTCCTTTACTATCCAGCTATGTGATCATAGGCAAGTCATTTCACCTCTCCGAGCCTCAGTTTCTTCCTCTGTCCAAAGGAGAATGTTGTGAGGATTAACTGAGACAATGGTATAAAGCACACAGCACAGTGCCAGGCACAGAGCAGATATTTCACTTGAGGTTTTTTTTTTTTTCTGTCCCCACTCTTTAGTCTTTAACAGCTTAGTATGAGTTTTGGTCTTCATGTCTCTTAAGACCTGTATCTTTCAGGATAGAATTAGGTATTTCATTCTCCTATTGAGAGATTTTAGACCTAAAGGGGCAGCCCTGCTGAGGAACCTGAGGCCAGAGTACTCAGGGCAGAGTCAATGTCTGGACTCTCCATTCAATGCTTCCTCCTCGGCGTCACCGTGGTGTGCCTGGGATGCTGGTTGCCATGACCACCTAATTATTTTCTCTAGGTCTGACCACCATGACAAAGTGAAATACTTAAACACTTGCCAAACTCCCAGCCAAACAAGCAGCAGCTGTCCAATTTGAAAAAACATCATTCCTGAACAATAATGTTTGGTTTCCCATCAATCACGTGGACTCATCCACAGAAATGGATGTAGAGAGAGGCAGCTGTGGGGAAGCCAAGAATAGGAGCCGGAGAACAGAATGGAGCCAGGCTTATGTTCTATGTCTCCCATGGATGAACCATGCAGGAGTCACTCTTTGCCCACATGACATACTGATTAATTTATGGAGCCACTAAGTATGTCAATTGATCTTAGGACAAGCTCTGACAACTATCCAACAGCAGTGGAGGGCAGAGAGAATGGCTTTTTGAGTCAGACGTCGGTGTCAATACCACTTTTGCCTCTGACTTGCTGGGTGACTTTGCCAAATTCACTTCTCTGAGGTTTACTTTGCTCATAGAAAATGAAATTAGGAATGCCTGCCCCATGAAGTTGTTGTGAGATTAAAGCAAAAACCCTTAAGGATTTGGACAGCTTGGACCTAGTAAGTCCTTGATGAATGCTAGCTATAAATTTGTTTTTGAATCACAACACAGTCTAATATACCTACTCTTCCACAACGTATCAAGATTCATGACTAATTCTGAGAAGTACAGAATCCCATCCTAACAAATGGTCTCTTACAAATTATTTAGTACAACATTATTCTTTTATGGAGGAAATGATTGTGATCCAGAAAGGATCAGACATTTGCCTGAGATCACACAGCTAGTTAATGGCAGGGCTAGGGTTAGAATGCCAGGTTTCTAACATCCAACCTAATACTTTTCCCAGCCTCCTTCAAAGTTTAAAAAAGAGAAGGAGGGAGGAGAATTAGCATTTATTGGGGAGCACTTATTATTCATAAATCTTCCTCATAAATGGTGTTATTTAATCATTATAGCAACAATAGACTGTAAGGGATTATTATCCTTATTTTTAAATGAACAAACTAGAATTTAAGCTGTAAAGAGCAAGAATTATGTCCTTCTTTTTTTAATGCATCATTAGCAGGCAGAACAGTGCCTGGCACGTAGTAGGTGCCCAGTAAATATTTTTGAATGAGTCAGATAGCTAATAAATGTTAGAGCCAGGACTTGAAATGAACTCTGCCTGACTATAAAGCCCATGATTTTATTGAACTGGCCTTGAACTAGGATGTAGAAAGGAAGAAAGAAGAAAAGGCTTAAACATCTTTGAGAAATGTTTTAATGTAGGTGGATTTCAATGTATTAAACTAGGCACTCTTCTAGAAATTATTTCATTTATTTTTCGTAACCACCAAGGTTAAGTGCTTTCTTTTTAAACATATGAGGAAACAGAGATGTAGAAAACTTCAGTGATTCTTCCAAGGTAAAAGAGTGAGTCAGAAAAATAAGGGCTCAGATTCTGGTTCCAGACTTTCATCTCCATCCTGGGCTCTTCTCATCCATCACAGTGGCTTATAGACTGCATCCAGAAGAAGGCTTCTGATGGGCCAGGAATATATCTGGCCTGCCATACGATGGGAGGCAAGCATTGCCCCTCCAGGCTTGCCACTGAATGTTGATCAGAATGCCCAGATCTGTGGTGGCTCTCTAGGACCAGAGGCACAAAAATAGAAAGCCGGTAAGTTGAGGGTGGCTGGATACTTGGGAATTCTGTTGGGGCTTGGTTCAAATCTGGGAGTTCTCTGCCTCCCCACTCCTAAATTCAATAACTAAAGTTCTCTGTTTCTTAAGATGTTATTAGTTGGCTTTCTGTTATCTGTAGCCAAAACCACTTCTAATATGCTGTACTTCTCTGGAGTGAGAGTGCAGTAAAGACTATGGCATTTATTGTCCATTTTCTAATAAACAGGTGCTATGGCCTGAATGTTTGTGTCCCCCCAAAATCCATATGTTAAAACCTAACCCCTATGGTGATGGTAGGAAGAGGTAGGGCCTCTTAATTAGGTCATGAGGGCTGTGCCCTCATGAAAGGGATTAGTGCCCTTATAAAAAAGGCCTGAAGTGGCTCCCTCACCCCTTCTGCCATGTCACAACACATAGAAGGTGCCATCTATGAACCAGGAAATGGGCTCCCACCAGACACCAAACTGACGCGTACCTTGATCTTGGAGTTGCCATCCTCTAGAACTGTGAGCAATAAATTTCTGTTGTTTATAAATTTCCCAGTCTAAAGTATTTTGTTCTAGTGGCAGTCAAGCTAAGACTAAGATAGTCTTAGCCTAAGACAACAGGTAAATCTTCTTACTTCCAGAGTTCTCAGTGTTTGTATTTTTATCAGTGGTAGGTATTTGTTGGTTGAAAGTATCAGAAAAGAACTGAAGCTAACTTGTAAGAATGAGAGGAAACTATAATAGGAATAAGGGGTGTCTCATGAAACCCAAATACAGGAATTTAGCTGAGCCTTGCAGTGGCCTAAAACCAAGATCTCAAATGCATTTGGCAATCTGTTTCTTTCCAGTGTTTTCTGCTCTGTGTGCTTCATACTTCTCTATATTTGAAAAAATAGACTTTTTTTTTCAAAGTCTTTGAAAAATAGACTTTGTCATCATCAATATTTATATGTAACATATTTAACCACCAGGGAAGAGGCTGAATCTTAAGCCCAATAAAAATTTCTAGAAGAGTAGAAGTGATTGGCTAAACTTGGATCTTATGCCCAGTGGTATGACAACCAGCTCTGCGCAGATCACAGAAGGATCACAGAGTATGAACTTGGCTTCTTGGGGCTGATCCCCATGCATCATGTGTATGATGAAGCAGAGGAGTTGTGAGAATAGAGGGGCTGGGGAGGCAACCCAGAAACTATCTATTATAAAGTTTCATCTCCTCTGTCTTCTTGAGGCATTCAGTGCTAGTTTTGGCTATTATCAAGGCTAAGTGGCAACCCTGCCTTTACTGCAGTTTGGTCATTCATTCATTTAACATTGAACAGGCTGGATTCCAGGCATCAAGCATGCAGCAATGGACTAAGCTGGGAGTCACTGCCCTCAGAGATCTTATGCTTTCCCCCTTCAGGTATATATGGTGTCCTATATATCCTTCTAATAAGTCACCCATTTACCTAAGCTTATTTCAGATGGGTGTTTGTCACTTCGCATCAAAAGAGTTTTGAGTAGTAGCGAAATGGGTAATGGAAGTGGAAAGTTCCCACGACAGCCCCCCATTGCAAAATTGGCTGAGTTAGGATGGAGTGGGGAGTTGTTAGGATGCTGCCTTATGGAGTTGGAATATTTGCCATCTTTGTTAGGTGGTAGAAAATCAGTTGGTTAAAGAATTATCAGTTGTCTGCTAAACTCTGCATTTTATGAACTCAGACCATTATTCATAAAATAGGAACTTGAGGTGACCTGGTAGAAAATGTGAAAATATTTCCTACTTCTAATAAGTTATTGATTTTAGCTGATTTGATAGCAGATAGTGAATAGCTGGGTAGGTTTATAGCTTTGTTTAAAGAATTAATTTGTTTCTGCCTGAAGTTGGCAATTTGAACCATTGAATCAGATAAGCAAGTGCCTTAAGAATACAGCCTCAACATTTGTTAGTGCATCGATTAGGATATTGGATACCTGGGAGGATTCAGAAGAATCAGGGAGACCTGATACTCCAAGATGGCTTCAGCAACTCTGCTCTTGTATCCTTGTGTCTGGAAAAGTTGAAAATGCACATTTAGGGCCGGGCGCGGTGGCTCAAGCCTGTAATCCCAGCACTTTGGGAGGCCGAGACGGGCGGATCACGAGGTCAGGAGATCGAGACCATCCTGGCTAACACGGTGAAACCCCGTCTCTACTAAAAAATACAAAAAACTAGCCGGGCGACGTGGCGGGCGCCTGTAGTCCCAGCTACTCGGGAGGCTGAGGCAGGAGAATGGCGTGAACCCGGGGGGCGGAGCTTGCAGTGAGCCGAGATCCGGCCACTGCACTCCAGCCTGGGCGACAGAGCAAGACTCCGTCTCAAAAAAAAAAAAAAAAAAAAAAAAAAAAGAAAATGCACATTTAGATGAATAGTGAAGTGGAGACAGCAGCCACAATTAGCTTTGCTCCACTACTCCAGCCTTTTGTTCTTCAAACTCAGAGGCAGAGGCCAATAAGCTAAGATTTAGGGAGATGTACAGAGTCCTCAGATTTGATACTGAGAAACTGATGCTAAAAAGTAAGATCCAAATTCAAAAATGAAACTTTGGTAATTTTTCTGGTATTGGCTGCCAGCAAACTGAGTCCTTCATGTGTCTTCTGTGCCCTCCCCATGCAATCAATAGGCCTGGATGACAAAGGACTTAAAAGAGTTGTACTGCAAGAAATGTTCAAGGTTGGTAAACAGAAACCTGTGGTTGTTTTTTCAAATATTAAAACAGCCCTTAGTCCACATTCATGATCCAAACAGAAATGAATTACCCAGGTGGTATAGTCTTCTATAATGAAATCCTCCTCAGTTTTCCTCTTGGTTTTGGCACTGATTGACACTGGCCAAAGGAAGTCTTCCCAGGGGGGTAGAACCCAGGGTGGCCTGAATGACTGGTGAAGGAACAAACAGATATCAATGAGAGTGAGTGGTCCAACAGAATTCAGAGGATACTCTGTCCTGGTGACTCAGTATCATGTTGCTTCCCCTGGCCCTCATTAAGAGAGTCTTCGTATCCTTTATTTGCATGACCTTTGGATAATTAATATATTGGGTAGTTATTATTGGGTGCATTATTTAGCATGTAGGCTGCAAAATTTCAAGAGGTCTCAGTGAGCTGTGTTAAAGAGGAGGAATCAGCACTCACCAGACAACTTGGCTTGAAAAATCACTGGCCTCTGGAGTTGGCAGCTGGATGGGGCTTTAAGTTTTCTCCTATTGGGAAACTATTGACTTCGGATGAAATGAAGTAATTTGTCCAACAATAATAATAGCTATATGTATTAATTCCTTACCATATGCCAGGCACTGGTCTAAAGCTTTGTGTTCATGAGTCATTTAATTGTCCCAACTATCATATGAAGTAAGTTCTATTACTATCTGCATTTTACATAGGCAATTAAATGCATCGCTTAAAGTTAAACTGAGAGTCTATGGTGTGGGTTCTTAGCTATTATATTGTATTTCCTTTTAGGTAACTTACCTTACAGGATTTTGCTTTATTTTTCCTCTCCTATCTCCTACTACCGCATCTTCTTGACAGCCTTCTTCCACCAATATTTTGAGGTGCAACTGACATACAATAGCCAGTTCAAATCGATGAGTTTTGACATATGTTTACACCCATGAAAACATCACTGCACTTCAGATAAGAAGGAACATATCCATTACTCCCCACCCACACTTTTCTCATGTTACTGTAATCTAGCCCTTTCGCTTTTCACTCCAATCCATAAGTGATCACTGACCTCCTTTCTGTCACTATAGATCAATTTGCATTTTTGAGAATTTTATGTAATTGATATCATACAGTATATATTCTTTATTTTCTGCCTTCTTTCACTCAGCACAATTATTTTGAGATCCATCTATGATCAATAATTTGTTTTTATATGTAACTATTATTTCATTATATGACTGCTCCAATGTATGGCGGTATATATCACAGAAGAAGTATAACTGCTGTGAACATTTATGTCCAAGTCTTTATGTAAATGTGTACTTTAAATAAATGTCTAGCAATGAAATGTCTGGGTTGCATGGTAGGTATATGTTTAACCTTTAAGAAACAGCTTAATAGTTTGCCAAAGTGGTTGTTTTTTTTTACATTTTTCACCAGGAGTGTTTGAGAGTTCCAGTTGCTCTGTATCCTCACCACTTGATATAATTAGTCTTTCTAATGTTAGCCATTTTAGCAGGTATGCAGAGGTATTTCATTGTGATTTTAACTGGTGTTTTTCTAGTGAATAATGATGTTGACATCCTTTCAGTGCTTGTTTGCCATCTACATTTCTTCTTTGCTTCTTCAAATATTTTGTCCCTTTTATCTATATTTGGTAGTTTCACTTTATTATTATTATTGGTTCTAGCTCTTCCCTTTGGAATTTGCTTCAATTTCTCAAAGAGGATATTCTACAAATTAGAACACATATGAAGGAGGTACACATGGTTTAGTAGATAGGGCACAAGTTTGGAAATGATCAGGTATATCTGGATATGAATTCAAGCTCCGCTACTTGATAAATTATGTCACCTAGGGCACCTCAGTTAATGTTCCTGAGCTTTAAGGTAACTTGTCTGTAAAGTGGACCTAGTGAACCTATCTCCTAGTATTTCTATAAAAAATAACTGAAACACTCTTCTTTAACAAATGTAAGAACGATTAGAATCCCTTCAATGCCAGATAGTCATGTAAAATATCTGGAGTGGTGTCTTGCTTATCATTTCCTATTTTCTCTCTTCTTCCCTTTTGTACATACAATATATATACTTTTTATTTCTTTCTTTTCTTTATTCTTTTTTTGAGATGGAGTTTTGTTCTCGTCACCCAGGTTGGAGGGTAATGGCATGATCTTGGCAGTGACCTCTGCCTCCCAGGTTCAAGTGATTCTCCTGCCTCAGCCTCCCCAGTAGCTGGGACTACAGGTGTGCCACCTATTCAAATTAATTAATTAAAAATTAGCATGCCTGGCTAATTTTTGTATTTCTAGTAGAGACAGTGTTTCACTGTGTTGTCCAGGCTGGTCTTGAACTCCTGACCTCAAGTGATTCGCCTGACTCGGCCTCCCAAAGTGCTGGGATTGCAGGCATGAGCCCTAAATACATTTTTTGAAAGAGGCTTATTATACATAAACATGCCTGACACATTCCAATAATACCACACCCCAATACTACCCGCTGTGGTACCAGTCTCTCACCAGGAATTCAGGAACCCTCTGATCTGAGGCTTCTCTTCTTCAGACATCCTGTTTTTTCCCACCGCCCTCATCCCTTTCTGAGTCCCTCCTTGTTTATATCTTGCTCAGATAGGGGAAAAAAAGAAAAAAAAAAAATCACCACCACCACCACCAAAAAAATGGTCATATAAAAATGTGTGTTGTTTTTTAAAACAATGGTAGAGAATTCCCAGTCTCTCTTTCCACAGGGGCTTAAGATACAGATGATCATCAACAGCTAACAAGAAGGTTTGTTTTTCTCCATTGTGCACAAAGCTTAGTAGTAACTCTCTGGATCTCTACTCTTTCCCATGAGTTTCCATGGGAGCTGAGCTGCCTTTGCTGTGCTCTTGGTGGGGGAAGGGCAGGGTTGGGAGACTTGGTGATAGCTATTGCCCCTGGCTCTCTGACAAGAAAAGAGCAGCTTCCAGACAGGGTTCAACCTGAAAAAAGGCTCCCCTGCTGTGCAGGAATTATTCACTCTAGGATATGCTTCCTGTGCAGTAACATCAAATATTCCCACTGGCTGCAGAAGCTCAGGATTTGACAGCTTAACTGTTTCATGCCCAGTCTGCATGAGCTACAAAAGCCCCTGCCATACAATGCTGTGCATGTAATGGATGCCCTGTCATGGTGGTGTTCCTCCTCATTCTAATTTCCACCCTCAAACAGGTATTGGGGCCATCTCTTGACGTTGCTCTGTGGTTGATGTCACTGAGGTTTTATATGTGTCATCACTACAATCCTCCCAGGGGCTACTTCTTCATGCCTTCAATTCCTGTGGGGCTCACTCCCTGAGTCCTACCCATCCTGGACTAGCTCAACAACTGGCTTTGTAGAAGGTGCCAAGGGACCCTTGAATATCATAGTCTCATTGAAAAAAAAAAATGCATTGTCCTCCTAGTGTTTTGGGGCTTAGGCCTTTTCCATAGAATTTTGGCATTCTCTACTCTGAGGAAATACAACAATATTGTATTGAAAAGGCCAGTGAGATATCTGAGACAGCTATTTCTCTCACTAAGTAGAAATCTAGTTCCTTTCGCAGAGAAATTCACAAAAATAAAAAGGCATAGGTTACAAAGGGCACAATGGAAGGAGAAGTTGCATTAAACCCAGAGTCCTGCAGGATGCCACAGAAAGACTGGCTTAGACTCAAATGCTAATAGCCCCACTGATGAGCATAGACTACATGAACACAGAGAGACTGCGAGGACAACTTATGCACTCTCTCTCCAGCTGGCAGGAGCAATCTTCCTGGAACAGCTCCCTCCTACCTCCCATCCTCTCAGTGCTTAAAAACTTCTGGGAATCTTACTTCCTGCCCCAAACCTTTTCAGACAAATGAATGGATTGAGAAGTTACCCTTCACAGAAACTTCAGAGCTTTACCTTCAGACAAAATAACTAAAAAACCAAATAAAATATTAAATTAAAATTTTTTGAGACAGAGTCTTGCTCTGTCACCCAGACTGGAGTGCAGTGGTGCAATCATAGCTCAGTGCAGCCTGGAACTCCTAGGCTTAAGTCATCCTCCCACCTCAGCCTCCCAAGTGGCTGGGACTACAGGCATGTGCCACTGTGCCTTGCAGTAAATTAATATTTTATAGAGCAAAGTGGGAAGACTAGAAAAAATAGCAGACAGAGTTTAAGGCACATCCAGAGAATGAGGATAGGAAAGAGGACTTGCCGAGGTCTGAGAATGTGCCAGGCCCTCCCTGTACTAGGCCTAGTCTCACACATCTTCCCCTTCAACCCTCATGAGAGTCCTTTGGAAAAAGATTATAATCTTTAGTTTATGAGTGAAGGGATAGAGGCTTACAGAGTTTGGAGAATTTGTCTCAGATAACCAAGTGATTTGTACAGATCTAGGATTTCATCACAAGTCTGTCTGATTTCCAAAGCTCATGGATTTTTTTCCTGCATGCTTTTTAGCAACCCCTCTGGTCTCCAGCTATGTGTGCGTCAGACCCTGAGGCTGTGCTAGGCCCAACCATACTTGTTTTCTCCATTCTTCACAGTTTTTCTGAAGAGACTTATAAACTGGTGGGAGCTACCCCTTGGGGAAGTGGAGTTTTCCCTCTCCTCCTCTCCTGGACTCTTGTGGAAAACAGCACCTCCTTACCATGCTCCCACCATGAGGAGCAGGGTCTGAGTCTTCCTGTTTCAGACCTGACACTGCTGGTTCCAGTCATTCCTTCAATCCCTATTTCTTGTTGTTTTGCTGGTGGTGTGTATGTTTGTTGGTTTGTTGGTCTGAAAGCAGCTCTGTACTCAAATTTCATTTGGTGAATGAAGATAAATGACCTGCCCTGAGTCCACTGACAATCCCTTCTCCAACTTAGGTTAGTGATCTGCCCACTTCTTTAAGGGGTTCATTTCCCAGAAGTCTCTCTTGACAATTTTGAATAAAGGCTTTATTTCCCAGAAGCCTCTTTTGACAATTTTGAATACTAAGAATACCAAGATAAATTAGTCGCAGTCTCAGCCTCCTACTAGTTCCCAGTAGGGTGAGGGAAATAAGTACTATCATGCAGTGTTCAATTCAAGAAATGGGAGCTATTCTAGGTATTTCAAGCAGAAAGGATTTTAATAGGGGAATTAGATGTTTATAAAATCATCCCAAGGGCTGGAAGTATGGACTATAGGCTCTAGCAAGGACTTCCAGAGACAGCTACTACGTGTACCCCATCAGGAAGGGAGAATGTAGTCACCCAAAACTGTTGAACTACTGAGTTTTAGATTCTTGAACCTGTAACATACCACATACTTGCATTCTAAGAATCAGAAATCCAGCATAGGAAGCTGTTATTGCTGCTATTAAAACTCTTGACGATTGTAAAACTGTTGATTTGTTACTAGAATATGATGCAGAAAAAAATTCATGTCTCCACAACTCTGTTCACCAATAGAAAATGTCTGAAGCAGCAAGAAACTTTGCTTTGCTTCATATCCTGTATGTGTGTATCTGTTGGTGGAACTTAATTTGCATCCAGCACCTTATCTGCAAGGAAGTCTGGAAAATGGACTTATAGTATAGAAGATGAGGGCGGATATTGGGGGAATATCTAACAGTGTCTGTCACAGACTTATGCACACTATGAAAGGCATGGTAGGTCACAAAGAAGAGACAGACCAGTTCTATCTGGAGACTCAAAGAAAGTGCAGAGAAAACACTCAGCTTGGGCCTTGAATAATATCCTGTAGAAGTCTGCCTTAAAGAGGGCTAAAGGATATTTATGGCAGAGTAAACTTATGTGTTACAGAAGGCAAGCATAGTGCACCTAGAACCATCCTGCACTTCCAGACAAGAAACAGAAGGGAGAAAAAGGATCACAGTGAACAAAGCAATTTGAGTGGGGGCAGGGCCCAGTCCAGGCAGGCCTCATATAACTTGCTCAAGAGCCCAGACTTTCTCCTAATTGATCGGGGACCTTTGGAAGGATTCATGCAGAAGGACAACAAAATGAGATGCTGTTTTAGTCCATTTGTGTTGCTATAAAGAAGTACCTGAGACTGGGAAATTTCTTAAAAACAAACAAAAAAGGTTTATTTGGTTTATGATTCTGCTGGCTGGAAGACTGGACACCTGGTGAAAGCCTCAGGCTGCTTCTATTCATGGTGAAAGGCAAGGAGGAGCCTACATGTGCAGAGATCAAATTGCAAGAGTGGAAGGCAGAGACAGCAAGAGGGCAGAGAGCAAATGCTTTTAAACAACCAATTCAGAGCAGTAGTAACAGAGCAAAACTCATTCACCTCTCTCCATGCTGGAGGGCATTAATTTATTCATGAGCTATCCACCTCCCTGACCCAAACACCTAACATTAGGCCCCAGCTCCAACATTGACCTCCAACATTGAGGATCATATTTTAACAGGTTTCTGGGGACAGACATCCAAACTATAGCAGACAGGTTTTAGAAGGGTCACTCTGGAACCTGTCTGGAGGACGCACTGAGAAGGGGAGAAATCAGAATAAAGGGAACAATTGGGAGGATATTGCCATATAGTAGACTAGACATAGTACCTAAACTAGATCTATGGATGTTGGGATGACGTAGAGAAGTCCTGGAATATATCAGCAAGTTGACTCAATAGGAGTCTATCAAGCTAAAGAAATTGGGAACAATTATTGCTTTTATACTATGCACCAGGCTCTATTCTATGCACTTTGCATGTATGAACTAAGTAGGTTCTATTGTCAATCCAAGTCTACATATGCAAAAACTTCTGCACAGCTGGCAAATGGCAGAGCCAGGATTTGAAACCAGGTAGTCTAGTTTTACCAAACAAATGCTTACTTTGCTCAATCAGTTCCTCTACTGTCAGGGATAAAATCTGCTTTCCTGTACCTTATGAATCTTCATCCCACTTATTAATTCTGGTTTGGACCAGAATCAGGAGTTTTTATTTTTAACCCAGAAGTTCATGGATGAATTTTTGCAAATCTAGTGAACTCTGAAATTGTAAAGAAATTTTAATGATTTTTTTAGCATTTGTGTATTGTTCACTGGGAAGTGGTAGAAAAGCTTTTCAACAGATTCTCCAATGGGTCTTTGATCTAAAAATAATTGTGAACATTGCTTTAGAGCAGTGGTTCTCAAAGTGTGATCCTGGAGCCAGCAGCATCAGCATCTCCTGGGTACTATCAGGAATGTAGTACCTATCCCAGACCTACTAAATCAGAAACTCTGGGAGTGGGACCCAGAAATCTGCGTTAATAAGTCTTCCAAATGATTCTGATGTGTGCTCAAGCTTGATAACCATTGCCCTAGAGCAAGCATAAACATGAATAATGTGGCAATAGGGTCTGTTCACTGGCCTGGGTGAGACATCCACAGTGGATGTGATGTCAAGGAGGGGAGAACAAAATCATAGAAGGCTGAGATCTTCTTTGGATACTCTCAGGAAGGAAACACTGAGACATAAACTTTGAACTGAGCCGATATTTTGGACAAGGCACTCATGTAGGACTTCTGTGGAGCTCAGAACAGGCATTTCTGGGAGATGCTGAGCTCTTGACTTGCAGCTTAGAAGATGCAACCTGTAGACTCATGCATCATTCCCCAACCCCTCGGAGGCTAGCCGTCCCCCTCTCCCATACAGTTTCTTCTAGGGCTAGAGTTTAGATATCTTGTTTCATCCAAGGTACACAGAACTCTAATGACATTTCACAGAGGATACTTGCCTGGACTCCCAGGGCATTTAGTATCACTGACACCCTAACCACTCACTCTGAGGTGCCAGGGCCCTGGCCCATACATTTGCCCGGCAGCACAACAGCTGTGCAGTCTGTGCAGGATTCATCCCTGAAATGCCAGTCTCTTTCAACATCTTCCTTGAAACACAAAAAGGTCCAGAAACAACCTGCAGTGCTTGGCAATGGAAGTGGTGAGGAACCCTGTGGCCTACTCCCTTGCAGCCTGTCCTCCCCCAGGACCAAGGCTCGGCCTCTTTCTTTCTGCTAAGTCACAAAGCTGGAAAGTGCTGAGGGTAGGGAGAGAGCCTGTGCCTGCTGGTTGGCTTGGAAAGGTTCTGGGAATTCATTATGATCTAAACAACTATTCCAGTTATTCATGTGACTCAGCCCCTGAAATCAGGATCTTCCTGTGTCCACAGGGCCGGGTGTTGCTGACTCAGTGCTGAAGAGGGCACCTTGTCAGCCCTCCTAGGCTCCCAACTCCCCCTCTCCCTCCCCTTCCTCCCCAGAGGACACTGAAGGGAAGCAGATGTGTGAGTAAGCTTCTCAGCCTGTTCAGTTTCATTTTTAAACAAGCAACCAACCTCCTCCCATTCTAGTTCTCACCGCACACATCTGTCAGTCTTCTGTGCATTTCGATAGGGAAGCAATCACAGTCACTTATGCATCATGCATTCACATATGCATTTAGCACAGGTTTAGCCTGCACCTACTGTGTGTCCAGCTGATTGCTAAGGGCTCAGATCCAGAGAGAGACATGCGCTATACCTGCCCATAACATTCAGGGGTCTAGTGGGGAACATACATTAATGGACAATAAGGATGCAATGGAAAAAGCCCTGTAGCAGAGCACTTTTAGCTCTATAGAGAGCTTTGAGAATGCCGAGTTGCAAGTGCCAACCCTTTTTAGGTGTCTGGCATTCCTCTTCAACAAACAGCAGAATTCATAGAGTGTGGTTGGGAACTACTTCATCTATGAGAACTAGAGAGAGAAGAAAATTCCAGGAACCAACATGGCACAAGAAAGGGCTTTCTGGAAGGCTGAAGAAGGCTGCAAGGGTGTGGAGACTAAAGTGACAAGTTTTACAGTTTTCCCCAAGGGCCTTTTTTTAAAATATTTACCATTTTTATTTGTAAATTTGAAACACATAACATGGAAAAGGAAAATAGGAAGAGAAAAAGAAAATATATGTGTGTGTGTGTGTGTGTGTGTGTGTGTGTGTGTGTGTGTGTGTGTGTGTATAGCCTAGTGTAATAGTTTGAGCATTTTTTGTTTGTTTTGTTTTTCCCTGAATATCTCCTTCTAGGTGAATTCTATCCATCCAGTTACTCTACTGCAGTACATCATACCACTCTAGATTTGCAACACAGATGATTTCATGAGACTCCCCTTCATTTCTGTCTTGAGTTGTTTCCACTCTTTTCTCCAATACCTCTTTAATCTTTGTTGTTTTATTCCCCAGTTCCACTGGCGGTGGAAGGTGGCGGGGGATCCTTAATATATGGTCAAAAGTAGATCTGTGGGTGGCACCCAAGATGGCCAAATAGGAACAGCTCCAGCCTCCAGCTCCCAGCGTGAGCGACACAGAAGACGGGTGATTTCTGCATTTTCAACTGAGGTACCAGGTTCATCTCACTGGGGTGTGTCGGACAGTTGATGCCAGTCCATGGGTGCAGCCCGATCAGCGAAAGCTGAAGCAGGGCAAGGAATCGCCTCACCTGGGAAGTGCAAGGGGGAAGGGAATTCCTTTTCCCAGCCAAGAGAAATTGAGACACACAACACCTGGATAATCAGGTAACTCCCACCCTGATACTGAGCTTTACCAAGGGTCTTGGCAAATGGCACACCAGGAGATTATATCCCATACCTGGCCCAGAGGGTCCCACGTCCATGGAGCCTCCCTCATTGCTAGCACAGCAGTCGGAGATCTAACTGCAAGGCGGCAGTGAGGCTGGAGGAGGGGCGCCCGCCATTGCTGAGGCTTAAGTAGATAAACAAAGCCGCCAGGAAGCTCGAATTGGGTGGAGCCCACCGCAGCTGAAGGAGGCCTGCTTGCCTCTGTAGACTCCACCTCTGGGGACAGGGCATAGCTAAACAAAAAGCAGCAGAAACCTCTGCACATGTAAAAATCCCTCTGTGACAGCTTTGAAGAGAGCAGTGGTTCTCCCAGCACGGAGGCTGAGATCTGAGAATGCACAGACTGCCTGCTCAAGTGGGTCCCTGACCCCTGAGTAGCCTAACTGGGAGACATTCCCCACTAGGTGCAGACCGACACATCACTCCTCACACGGCTGGGTACACCCTAAGACGAAGCTTCCAGAGCAAGAATCAGACAGCAACACTCGCTGTTCGGCAATATTCTATCTTCTGCAGCCTCCACTGCTGATACCCAGGAAACAGGGTCTGGAGTAGACCACAAGCAAACTCCAACAGACCTACAGCTGAGGGTCCTGACTGTTAGAAGGCAAACTAACAAACAGAAAGGACACCCACACCAAAACCCCATCAGTACGTCACCATCATCAAAGACCAAACGGAGATAAAACCACAAAGATGGGGAAAAAGCAGTGCAGAAAAGCTGGAAATTAAAAAAATCAGAGCACATCTCCCCCTGTAAAGGAACGCAGCTCATTGCCAGCAACAGAACAAAGCTGTACAGAGAATGACTTTGACGAGTTGAGAGAAGAAGGCTTCAGTTGATCAAACTTCTCAGAGCTAAAGGAGAAACTACATAACCAGCGCAAAGAAACTAAAAACCTTGAAAAAAGAATGGATGAATAGATAACTAGAATAATAAATGCAGAGAAGACCTTAAAAGAACTGATAGATATGAAAACCATGACACGAGAACTACGTGACAAATGCACAAGCTTCAGTAACTGACTCGATCAACTGGAAGAAAGAGTATCAATGATTGAAGTTCAAATGAATGAAATGAAATGAGAAGAGAAATGTAGAGAAAAAAGAGTAAAAAGAAATGAACAAAGCCTCCAAGAAATATGGGATTATGTGAAAAGACCAAATCTATGTCTGATTGGTGTGCCTGAAAGTGACAGGGAAAATACAACCAAGTTGGGAAACACTCTGCAGGATATCATCCAGGAGAACTTCTCCAACCTAGTAAGGCAGGCCAACATTCAAATTCAGGAAATACAGAGAACACCACAAAGATACTCCTCGAGAAGAGCAACTCCAAGACACATAATTGTCAGATTCACCAAAGCTGAAATGAAGGAAAAAATATTAAGGGCAGCCAGAGAGAAAGGTCAGGTAACCCACAAAGGGAAGCCATCAGACTAACAGCAGATCTCTCGGCAGAAACTCTCCAAGCCAGAAGAGAGTGGAGGCCAATATTCAACATTCTTAAAGAAAAGAATTTTCAACCCAGAATTTCATATCCAGCCAAACTAAGTTTCATAAGTGAAGGAGAAATAAAATCCTTTACAGACAAGCAAATGCTTAGAGATTTTGTCACCACCAGGCCTGCCCTACAAGAGATCCGGAAGGAAGCACTAAACATGGAAAGGAACAACCGGTACCAGCCATTGCAAAAACATGCCAAAATGTAAAGTCCATTGATGCTAGGAAGAAACTGTATCAACTAACGAGCAAAATAACAAGCTAATATCATAATGACAGGATCAAGTTCACACATAAAAATATTAACCTTAAATGTAAATGGACTAAATGGTCCAATTAAAAGACACAGACTGCCAAATTGGATAGAGTCAAGACCCATCAGTTTGCTGTATTCAAGAGACCCATCTCACATGCAGAGACACACATAGGCTCAAAATAAAGGGATGGAGGAAGATCTACCAAGCAAATGGAAAACACTCTGCAGGATATCATCCAGGAGAACTTCTCCAACCTAGTAAGGCAGGCCAACATTCAAATTCAGGAAATACAGAGAACACCACAAAGATACTCCTCGAGAAGAGCAACTCCAAGACACATAATTGTCAGATTCACCAAAGCTGAAATGAAGGAAAAAATGTTAAGGGCAGCCAGAGAGAAAGGTCGGGTAACCCACAAAGGGAAGCCCAAAAAAAGGCAGGGTTTCCAATCCTAGTCTCTGATAAAACAGACTTTAGACCATCAAAGATCAAAAGAGACAAAGAAGGCCATTACGTAATGGTAAAGGGATCAAGTCATCAGGAAGAGCTAACTATCCTAAATATATATGCACCCAATACAGGAGGACCCAGATTCATAAAGCAAGTCCTAAGAGACTTACAAAGAGACTTAGACTCCCATACAATAATAACGGGAGACTTCAACACCCCACTGTAAACATTAGATAGATCAACGAGACAGAAAGTTAACAAGGATATCCAGGAATTGAACTGAACTATGCCCCAAGTGGACCTAATAGATATCTACAGAACTCTCCACCCCAAATCAACAGAATATACATTCTTCTCAGCACCACATCACACTTATTCCAAGATTGACCACATAGTTGGAAGTAAAGCACTCCTCAGCAAATGTAAAAAACAGAAATTATAACAAACTGTCTCTCAGACCACAGTGCAATCAAACTAGAACTCAAGACTAAGAAACTCAATCAAAACCGCTCAACTACGTGGAAACTGAACAACCTGCTCCTGAATGACTACTGGGTACATAATGAAATGAAGGCAGAAATAAAGATGTTCTTTGAAACCAATGAGAACAAAGATACAACATACCAGAATCTCTGGGACACATTTAAAGCAGTGTGTAGAGGGGAATTTATAGCACCAAATGCCCAAAAGAGAAAGCAAGAAAGATCTAAAATCGACACCCTAACATCACAATTAAAAGAACTAGAGAAGCAAGAGCAAACACATTCAAAAGCTAGCAGAAGGCAAGAAATAACTAAGATCAGAGCAGAACTGAAGGAGATAGAGACACAAAAAAGCCCTTCAAAAAATCAATGAATCCAGGAGCTGGTTTTTTGAAAAGATCAACAAAATTGATAGACTGCTAGCAAGACTAATAAAGAAGAAAAGAGAGAAGAATCAAGTAGACGCAATAAAAAATGATAAAGGGGATATCACCACTGACCCCACAGAAATACAAGCTACCATCAGAGAATTCTATAAACACCTCTACGCAAATAAACTAGAAAACCTAGAAGAAATGGATAATTTCCTGGACACTTACACTCTCCCAAGACTAAACCAGAAAGAAGTTGAATCCCTGAATAGACCAATAGTAGGCTCTGAAATTGAGGCAATAATTAATAGCCTACCAACCAAAAAAAGACCAGGACCAGATGGATTCACAGCCGAATTCTACCAGAGGTACAAGGAGGAGCTGGTACCATTCCTTCTGAAACTATTCCAATCAATGGAAAAAGAAGGAATCCTCCCTAACTTATTGTATGAGGCCAACATCATCCTGATCCCAAAGCCCGGCAGAGACAAAAAAAAAAAAAAAAAAAAATAGCATTTTAGACCAATATCCCTGATGAACATCGATGCAAAAATCCTCAAGGAAATACTGGCAACCCGAATCCAGCAGCACATCAAAAAGCTTATCCACCATGATCAAGTGGGCTTCATCCCTGGGATGCAAGGCTGGCTCAACATATGCAAATCAATAAACACAATCCAGCATATAAACAGAACCAAAGACAAAAACCACATGATTATCTCAATAGATATCATTGAGATATCATTGTCAAAGGAAAGGCCTTTGACAAAATTCAACAGCCCTTCATGCTAAAAACGCTCAATAAATTCGGTATTGATGGAATGTATCTCAAAATCATAAGAGCTATTTATGACAAACCCACAGCCAATATCATACTGAATGGGCAAAAACTGGAAGCATTCCCTTTGAAAACTGGCACAAGACAGGGATGCCCTCTTTCACCACTCCTATTGAAAGTAGTGTTGGAAGTTCTGGCTAGGGCAATCAGGCAAGAGAAAGAAATCAAGGGTATTCAGTTAGGAAAGAAGAAGTCAAATTGTCCCTGTTTGCAGATGACATGATTGTATATTTAGAAAACCCCAGTGTCTCAGCCCAAAATCTACTTAAGTTGATAAGCAACTTCAGCAAAGTCTCAGGATACAAAATCAATGTGCAAAAATCACAAGCATTCTTATACACCAGTAACAGACAGAGAGCCAAATCATGAATGAACTCCTATTCACAATCACTTCAAAGAGAATGAAATACCTAGGAATCCAACTTACAAGGGATGTAAAGGACCTCTTCAAGGATAACTACATACCACTGCTCAGTGAAATAAAAGAGGACACAAACAAATGGAAGAACATACCATGCTCATGGAGAGGAAGAATCAATATTGTGAAAATGGCCATACTGCCCAATGTAATTTATAGATTCAATGCCATCCCCGTTAAGCTACCAATGACTTTCTTCACAGAATTGGAAAAAACTGCTTTAAAGTACATATGGAACCAAAAAAGAGCCTGTATTGCCAAGACAATCCTAAGCCAAAAGAACAAAGCTGGAGGCATCAGGCTACCTGACTTCAAACTATACTACAGTAACCAAAACAGCATGGTACTGGTACCAAAACAGAGATATAGACCAATGGAACAGAACAAAGCCCTCAGAAATAATGCCATACATCTACAGCCATCTGATCTTTGACAAACCTGACAAAAACAAGAAATGGGGAAAGGATTCCCTATTTTATAAATGGTGCTGGGAAAATTGGCTAGCCATAAGTAGAAAGCTGAAACTGGATCCTTTCCTTACTCCTTATATGAAAATTAATTCAAGATGAATTAGAGACTTAAATGTTAGACCTAAAACCATAAAAATCCTAGAAGAAAACCTAGGTAATACCATTCAGGACATAGGCATGGGCAAGGACTTCATGTCTAAAACGCCAAAAGCAACAGCAACAAAAGCCAAAATTGACAAATGGGATCTAATTAAACTAAAGAGCTCTTGCCCAGCAAAAGAAACTACCATCAGAGTGAACAGGCAACCTACAGAATGGGAGAAAATTTTTGCAATCTACTCATCTGACAAAGGGCTAATATCCAGAACCTACAAAGAACTCAAACAAATTTACAAGAAAAAAACAAACAACCCCATCAAAAAGTGGGCAAAGGATATGAGTAGACGCTTCTCAAAAGAAGACATTCATACAGCCAACAGACACATGAAAAAATGCTCATCATTACTTGCCATCAGAGAAATGCAAATCAAAACCACAATGAGATACCATCTCACACCAGTTAGAATGGCAATCATTAAAAAATCAGAAAACAACAGGTGCTGGAGAGGATGTGGAGAAATAGGGACACTTTTACACTGTTGGTGGGACTGTAAACTAGTTCAACCATTGTGGAAAACGGTGTGGCGATTCCTGAAGGATCTAGAACTAGAAATACCATTTGACCCAGCCATCCAATTACTGGGGATATACCCAAAGGATTATAAATCATGCTGCTATAAAGACACAAGCACACGTATGTTTATTACAGCACTATTCACAATAGCAAAGACTTGGAATCAACCCGAATGTCCATCAGTGACAGACTGGATTAAGAAAATGTGACACATATACACCATGGAATACTATGCAGCCATAAAAAGGGATGAGTTTGTGTCCTTTGTAGGGACATGGATGCAGCTGGAAACCATCATTCCCAGTAAACTATCGCAAGAACAGAAAACCAAACACCGCATGTTCTCATTCGTAGGTGGGAATTAAACAATGAAATCACTTGGACACGGGAAGTGGAACATCACACACCGGGGCCTATTGTGGGGAGAGGACAGTGGGGAGGAATAGCATTAGGAGATATACCTCATGTAAATGATGAGTTAATGGGTACAGCACACCAACATGGCACATGTATACATATGTAACAAACCTGTATGTTGTGCCTATGTACCCTAGAACTTAAAGTATAATAATAATAAAAAATTAAAAATAAATAAATAAATAAAATAGTAGATCTGTGGCAATAAAATTAACAGTTCAAATTATTTTCTTTTAAACATAGAAGCAGTTTTCCCATTGTCTTTTAATTGCTAGTTGGAGAAATTTTTTTAATAGCTTAATTCTTGTCCTTTTCTTAAGTCTGATACACACCACGTACTAGGCAGGATGGCTCAATCTTCCCAGATAGTAAACTGCTTGAACTTTCCTTCCTTGTTTGATGGGGGAAAGGTGGCGTGAAAAAAAGAAAGATCACATGCTGTTGAATGAAAATTAAAGAAAATATGGCCATCTATCATGTATCAAGCCTTTACATGTATAGTATCATATCTCATTAACTACTAAAAGAACACACACACACATACACACACACACACACACACACACATAGAGTAGATACTGAGGTACAGAAAGCTTAAGTAGCCTCACTGAGTGTGGCTGAGCCAAGATTAGGGCCTGTGTTGTTGCGACTTACAAACTTACTGTACATGTAGGTACCTAATGCAAAGAGATGCTCAGATCCCATTTTACAGATGGGAAAACTGAGACTTGGAGAAGTTAAGTAACATCTCCAAAGCCATACAAATAGTATGTGAGGTGGCAGATCTTCAGACCCAGGTGTGTCTGAATTCAAAGTCTGTGCCCTTTCTGCCACACCATCCTGTTTTTTTTCTTTCCATTTTTGAGACCAGATTTCATTTCTCTTTAGGATCTAGTCTGAATCTCTATAAACATGGAATCTGATACCATTGTCATCCAGGATTATGATTTTAATCCATTGCAACATTAGAATTAGAATGCTTAAGCTTAACCCCAAGCATACTTCCTTATATTCATTCATTCATTCATTCAATACGTTTATATTGAATATTCCTCTGTTTGTGCCAGACCCAGGTCCCAAGAAAAGAGCAACGAAAAAGACAGGCAGGCAGGGTCCTCTCTTCTTGTGGACTATTGAGTATAACAGGGAGAGAAAAATGTGAAGTAATAGTTACACAACTGATCCGTGTATTACAACCGTAGAAAGTGGTATTATAATGATAGCTACACTTCCATTGTTTACTATGTGCCAGTACCTATCCGAGGCAATCTACATATATTAACTCATTTCATTCTCATAGGCATATGAAGGAAGTAGAGAAATCAAGGAAGACTTCTTGAATGAAGTGTCAGCTCAGTCTGGAAAGGGAAATTATGTTAAGGAGAGGGAGTTGGGAAGGAACATGAGTAGTCTAGGACTGTGCTGGCCAGGTAATCCTTAGCTACATGAGGCTATGGCGCATTTGAAATGTGGCTAGTCTGTACTGAGGTGTGCTATAAATGTAAAATACACACTAGGCTTCAAGACAGTATAGAAGAAAATATGTATGATAGTGTGTTAATTTTTTATGTTGATTACATGTTGAGATTATATTTTGGGTATACTGGGTTAAATCAAATATGCCATTAATATTAAATTTACCTGTTTCTTTTTACTTTTTTTAATGTGGCCTCTAGAAAATTTAAAATTAAATATGTGCCTCACATCATATTTTGATTGGACAGTGCTGCTCTAGCAATCTGGGAAGCCTCAGGGAGCAGATATGTCAGGGGAACAAGAACTTAGGATCACGGAGAATGATGAAAGAAGAGAAAAAAAACTGTTGAAAGCAAATGTAAATTACCAACTTTCTAATCTGCAGGTCAGAAAGGGTCATTGCAACCTTTGCAAGCCCCAAATCTGAGAGGTTGGGGCCCACTGACTTCTGAAAATAGTATCATTCTCAAAACCAGCTCCAGCTGTGAGCCAGGGGATAGTTAACGGCTGTTTTTGAGGCAGATTTTGTAGATGAATGAGGCAAGAATCATTAGGGCAAAACAGTAAATAAAATTGCAGGAATATCTCAGGGTAAAAGTCAAGTCTTTAACAATGGCTGGGCCAGCCCTCTAACATCTTCCTGCCTGCCCCTTTACCTCTCTGGCCTCGTGTATTCAGCTTCTTCCCCATCCCTACCCCTACTCCGGTTACAACGGCCCCTTTGCTGAGCCTCCAACACCCCAGGCATGCTCCTGACTCAGGACCTTCGTGCTGGCTGTTCCACCTGTTGGAAACACTCTTCCCCTAGCTATCACATGGCTTACTATCTTAACTCACCTCATCAATAAGGCCCACCCTGACCATCTTATTTAGAATTGCAACTCCAATTGCACTCCTTTACCCTACTCTTGTTTTTCTTTTTATAACTTTTATTACCTTCTAACATATTCAATAATTTACTCTTTTATTATGTTTACTGTTAATCTCTCTATTAAAAAGTATGTTCTCCAAAGACAGGGATCTCGGTTTTATTTCCTTCATTATCCCCCACACCAAGACAGTGCCTGGCATACAGCACCTGCTCAATTAACTTTGTTTTTTGAATGAATGAAAGTGTCAATGGTGATGCTCAGGGCAGGTTTGGTCAATGGACAGGCATCCTCTGTGTACCCTCTCCTCTCCTGAAGAAAATGACTCCTTTTTCCTCTCCTGCAGTTGGATTTAACTAACCTTGCTTCCCGTTCAGCTTTTACTACTCAGGGTTCTGCCCTGTTCTGGATCCCACACATAGGGTCCCAAGAGAGTAAAAGCAGCAGTGAATGCAGAAGAAAACGCCCTGGATTGGAAGTTGGGATTCCCAGGTGCCTTCCCGGCTTAGCAGCAACCCACCTGTTTCCCCAGCTGTCAAGGGTTCCAGGCTCAGTGGGAGGCTGAACAAGGTGCTGACCGAGTTCAGAAGGAAAATGAGGGGAAAATCGTTACCTAAAGGGCAGTGGCTCTCCAGGGATGGTCCTTGGACCAAAGGAATCAGCATCACCACCCTAAACCCACAGAATCAGAAACCGTGGAGGGAGCCAGAAACGTGTTTGCATAAAGCCTCTGGGTGATGCTGATGGACTCAAGTTTGAGAACTGCTGCTCTGGGGGAAAGAAGGGACTTTGTTGGAGCCTTGCAGGCAGGGACGGACTTAATAGGTCAGGCGAGAGGACAGGTCCCCGCGAGGGCGGACTAGCACTGGGTTGGGTCCGTACATCAAAGTCTGCGCAGTGTGGTCCCGGCCCAAGTCTGACCTGGGAAGTTGGAAAGGTCAGGGTTCCTACGTGCTTCCACCCCCACCCCAGGAAAGTCCCGGCGTCGAGGCCCTGACCCTCCGCCGGCACGCCCGCCTCTCCTGCAGCCGCAGCCCCGCCCGGGAAAAACCGCTGCGACCCGGGGCAGGTCCGTTCCCCACCCCGCCTCCGCCCCCCGCGCCCCCCCCGCCCCCCGCGCCCCTCTCCCCGCCCCCCGCGCCCCTCTCCCCGCCCCCCGCGCCCCCCGCGCCCCCCCTCCTCGCCCCCCGCGCCCCCCCTCCCCGCCCCGCTGCTCGCAGCAGGCGGTCCCTGGCCTGGCGCCCTCACGCCGCGCTGGTGGGGAGCGCGGTCCCTCCGCCCCGTGGCAAGATCCCTCCGCAGTTGCCCTGCGCCTCCGCTGGCCGCGTGGCACCCTCTCTGCTGCCTCGACTGACTGTCTATTCCGTGTCTTGATTGTGGCCTCTGCCTCTCCCACTTCCGATTTCGTTCGATTTCTTTCTACAGTTACTAAGCGCCCACTGTGTGCCCTGGACGGGACTAGACGCAGCAGGTAACGGGAAACAAAAGCACCTGCCGCGCTGAAGTTTCTCCGCATCTCCCTGGATCCTCCGCTCCATCCCCACTCCCAGCATTTGTCCCCTCCCTCCTCTTCTTCTTCTTCTTCTTCTTTTTTTTTTTTTTTTTTTAATTTGATCTAAAGGAACCTTTCTTCTGGAAGACCTCACAGTAAAATTAAGAAGCCTACTTTTATCTGACTTCTAGAAAGTTGCAATTAAAATGTACATCTTACCTTGACTCATGCCAACAATTTAAGCTGTTATCAGCTATTAACACCTCGACCAGAATGAGTTTATTAATCTAAAGCAGACAGCTTTATCCTATGGAGGTCACCTACTTGAGAGAAACTATTATTTATATACTTTCACTTTTGTGCCACTCACTCATTCAAGGAAAAATATTCAGTCATTCAACTATTTATTGAGCACCTAGTATGTGCCAGCATTATTCTTGACGAGCACTGCTCCATAGAAATAGTATTAACTACATACGACATTTTAAATTTTCTAACAGCCACATTAAAGAAAGTAAAAAGACATAAGTAAAAGTAATTTTAATAATTTAACCCAATATGCCCTAAATATTATTTCGATATGTGATCAATATAAAAATTATCGATAAAATATTTTACATTTACTTTTTTTTATGCTGTGTCTTTGAAATGTTGTGTGTATGTTACACTTCCAGCTCATCTCAGTTCCTGCTAGGAACATCTCAAATGCTTAATAGCCACATTGGCTAGTGGCCACTGTGCTAATCAGTGCAATTCTAGACACTTGGAGAACAGCTATGGAAAGACAAAGGAAGAAAGTCAATAAACTCATGAACAAATAAAATAATCATAAGTAATGTTCAATGCTAGGAAGAAATTAAAACAAAGTAATGACATAGAATGATGGACATGACCTTATTTAACCCTTTCGATACCCCCCTCAAGTTGAGTAATAGTATATAACAATGTTATATAACAGTTTTATAGCTACAAAAACTGAGGCTGAGACACAAAGAAACTTGTCCAAGCACTTACAACTGGCAAATTCTATGTCCAGGATTCAGATCCCAGCTTGACTGCCTTCCGTGCTGGTTTCCATTACTCTACAAGGCCAGGTCATAAAGAAGACAGAGGGGAGGGAGGAGGAGTTGAATGGCTTTTGGGGTTTAAACTTTTGAGCACTGAACTAGGAATTTGGTGCTGCTGTGTGTTATTGATTAGGTCCCATGACCTCTCTGGGCCCTCCTCACAGGTAACATGGAAGGCCTGGCCTTTTTCAGGGGACCATTCCCCAAGGGAATACAGAGTTGTGAATAAAATAGTTAAACTTTGTATCCTCAAATGTACCTGCTTTTACACAAGTTTTGTGAAAAGCTCAAAGTATTTTTTTCCTTAGTTCAGGTGGACTAGACTAGGGTCTAAAGACAATAGGGACAACATTGCATAGTGCTAGAAGCAGGGGGCTTTGAGTGGTGGTTGGCTGGTCATCCTAGCTATGGAACCTTAACTGTTTTGAGTTTCAGTTTTCTTTATTTTAAAACAGGTATCTACCTCATGGCATATTTGTAGAAGGAAAATGGAATGTTGCATGTAAGCATTTAACATAGCAACTAGCACATAGTAATCACACAATAAATATTGGCCATTATATGAATAGCCCCCATGGGTATTATACATTTGGCATTCAAAAGACTTGAATTTGAGTTTTTTTTTTTTTTTTTTTTTTTTTTTTTTTTTTTTTTTTTTTTTGAGACGGAGTCTCACGCTGTTGCCCAGGCTGGAGTGCAGTGGCGCAATCTCGGCTCACTGCAAGCTCCGCCTCCCGGGTTCCCGCCATTCTCCTGCCTCAGCCTCCTGAGTAGCTGGGACTACAGGCGCCCGCCACCGCGCCCGGCTAATTTTTTTTTTTTTTTGTATTTTTAGTAGAGATGGGGTTTCACTGTGGTCTCGATCTCCTGACCTTGTGATCCGCCCGCCTCGGCCTCCCAAAGTGCTGGGATTACAGGCTTGAGCCACCGCGCCCGGCCGAATTTGAGTTTTAAATCTATCACCTACAGGCTGTGTGACTTAAACAAATCAATTAATATATCTAGTTCATCTGAAAAATGGGAACAAGAACATTATTTATACAATCTGCCACAGTGTCTTCATAATTGTCAACTAACATTCTGTATATAAATGTGCTTTGCAAGCTGTGAAGTACTGTGCCCATGTTGATAAATCTTGGTAGTTATTGTTCTGTCAAGGCTTCATATCCAGTCCTTTGCAGATCTGAGCTGCCTCATCATTGCCTTTGTAGCAGAAAACTGAGAACTCAATCTTATTTTTCTTTGTACCAGCAGTGCTCATCAAAATGTTTTGTGTGCAGTGTGCCCAGATGATTAAAGTTAGGAGTCAGAGGATCTAGTTTGGCCTCTGCTACATACTGAAGGTGTAATCTTAGACCAGTCATTTAACTTCTCCAAGCTGTTTTCTTAGTCCCAAAATAGGAATAGTCTTAATACCTGACTTTCCTACTTGTTGGGGTTATTCAGGATGATAAAAGAGATGAAAATCCTCTTGAACACCATACATTTCTATAAAGGCTGAGGGGAACATTCCTAAGCATTATTCCCAGTAGGCAGCATGTCTTTCCTCCTGGCAGCTCTTAGCCTGGCAAAGCAGCCTCATAGAACTACTAATGGTTTCCTGTCTACGTCCCTGCTGTTTCATGCTTCGGTGCTTGTGCACTTTGCACAGGCTGGTTCCTCTGCTTGGAATGCCCTTCTACTCATTTCCTCATCTTTAAACCTCACTCCTTATTTACGGGATGCCTAAGAAACTCATTTTCCAAAATCCAGCTTCGAAGAATCTTCTCCCTAAAACCCATTTAGACTCATCCAACCAAAGTCAATTACCACCTCCGCTCTGTGTCCCACAGTAACCAGTAAAGACTGCCATCATATTTCTCATCACCCTGCAGTATAACTATTGTTTAATCATTCATTTGATGGCAGCAGCATAGCACAGCAAAGAAGCACATAGGTCCTGGAAACTGGGTTCAAATCCTGGCTCTGATACTTAACTAGTTGTGTTGGGGAAGTGACTTACTATCTCTGTGCCTCAGTGTCCTCGCCTGTTAAGCAGTGGTGATAATGACACCTCCTTCATACAATTGTTGCTGAGAAGAGACACATTACCTTAGTGCCTGGTGCATAGCAGATGCTCCATAAATCTCAACTTTTATTAATGTTCTGTCTTTCTTATTTGACACCAAGGACTTATCCTCAGTGCCTAAAACAATCCCTGACACACAGGAAGAACTCAACAAATGATTGTTGTACTTATGACTCAGAGAATCCCACATGCCATGAATTCCTGTGTCTCTATTCAGTCCTCTCCCCTACCCCCTGGATCCTGTCTGCTCTCCACTTTTCCTTAGAAACAGGTCTTGCAGCTTCTGCTTTCCATTCAGCATCAGCACTGCTTTCTTGGCCAGGAGTTCCCCCATCTCCTGCCCTGTTTCCTATTTGGCTTTCTGACTCAGATTCTTCCTGTTCCACCCAGCTGAGAGCCCCGCTTCAGCCCCAACCTGCTAAGACACTGTTTTCTCCACTCATTCTCTGCTTTGATCCCTCCAGATCTCATACTTTCTACTGATTATGTCAGACGTCTTCTGCCAGGGGTTTTAAGATCCCCCATGACCGCTAATTTAACTTCTCACTGCTTGCCTGGGCCTTTCTCTGAGCTTGGCAACCCCTTGACCATCTTATCCACCTACCTTATCCATACACCCATCCATTCCTCCACCCAAATTACCCCCCATCTACTACCATCCCTTCAACTACCTACTCACCCATCCATCTCCCCACCCACCTTTCCATTCATCCATCCATTTGTCCACCCAGTCATTAAATTAACATTCACCGTGTATCTGTCACTCTCCAGTCACCATATAGAGCACAGACGTGGGCAAGAAGAAAAGTTGGTCTCCAACTCCTTGTAATTTTTAATCTACGAAGGGAAACCAGATAACTGAAGAACTATACTTTGTGGCAGAAGATAGTTTGTGTCATATGGGTGCTATCACAGACTTCTAAATTAAGCTTCAGGGAATCTGAACTTCTTAAAATCATAAGCAAAATTGTGTGGGTGAGAGGGTATGTGTGGTGCCTCTTTATATATATGGGTGTTTCTCAAAGGAGAGGCTCCATGACTCTGTGATACTGTCAAAGGGGTTTTCCAGGAAATACCAGGGGTTGGGTGAGGAAAAACCCGGGGAAGAAATAGCTTTAGTTTAGGGCTTTAAAGGGAGAGAAATGGAAACTAACATTTATTTCAGACCCACTATGTGCCAGGTACCACTTCTAGTGTGGCAACCTTAGATATGTCCTTGTTTGGAATATGGGAATGGGTGAGAAACAAGGTGGAGGAAGCTAGCCTTAATTGAGTACTGGGCTAGGCAGCGTCATTTGATTTAATGCTTATAGCAACGTTTCAAAATAGATACGGTCGTATGCCATGTACTGTTTTGGTTAATGGCTGACTGCGTATATGATGGTGGCCCCATACAACTATAATATCATATTTTTATAAGATTACAATACCTTTTCTGTTAATTTATAGATGCATGAATATTATTGTATTATAATTCCCTATAATATTCAGTAATGTAACATGCTGTACAGATTTGTAGCCTAGGTGTGTAGTAGGCTACACCATCTAGGTTTGTGTAAGTACATACTATGATGCTCCCACAACGACAAAGTCACCTAAGGACACATTTCTCAGAATGAATCCTTGTTAACTGTCACATGACTGTATATTATCTCTATCTTACAGAGGAAGACACTCAAAGAGGTAAAGCAAGGCCCACACCCCCACAGCCTCGAGGCATAGAGTAAAAAAGATTTGAACTGAGGTCACTTGGGCTCTAGGGCCCATGATCTCTGCGTCCCTCCCAGGGCTTCCTGTGGATCAAGTATGTCACTGTGTAAGTGCTTTACACTGTAAAACACCACTCAGTGTAAGAGAAGATGCTGTTGTCTGTGCTTTGAGAACATTCAAGGGGTTTTACAAGCTTAAGGAATTGCTGTCATTAAATTTTCAACAACCTCCAAAGAGAATGACCTTTTCCTGCAGATTCAGCCTATGTAAAAGGTTAGTGAAACTTGGTTCTCACCCAGAGAGTGTTATCACAGCAGTTTCCAGGAACAAGGCTGGGTACAGGGCAGTCACTCAGCAAGCACTTGTGGCTGGGTCTGTTGGCAGAAAGGAGCCCTCAGCCTCATGCCAGCCTCTGTGGCACCCCCTCTGCTGGGGGTTCTGCCCGGGGAGGGCAGGAGAGTGCTCCATCACAGCCAACAGAGGAAGTGTCACCTCAAAACCACCCCTTTGCCTGGAACCATGGGCCTGGCCAGCGGAATACACACTTCTATGTCTGTAAAGTTCTGGAACTTCAAGAAAGCTTGTGCCCAATTCAGCTGCCCACCCAGAGTATTCCCCCTGCTGCCTAATATTCACCCACTCCCATTGTGCATGAAGGAATTCAAAATCCCTGGACTTCTTACAAGGGGGAAATTGAACTAAGTGACCTCTAAGCGTCCTTCTAGTCACAGAAGACTGGGATGAATTAAGAGAGAAAATATGTTTTTCAACTAAAATTATTCTCTATTTGAAAGCAAGGACCATATAACGTGTTGATTTGGCCTTGTCACACCCTTTACCCTCATGCTCCTGTCTATCTCCACGGCCGCCACCCACCTCCAGAACACCACTATTATTGCACCGAATCACTGCTTCAGCCTCCTAACTGCTCTCCCTGCATGTATCTCATGGTGTCCCAGCTGTCAGCAGAAGCCAGATTGGTATTTCCAAATGGACCTCCTGTCTCGTGCCTGCTTATGATTCTTCCATTGCCATACTTGATAGATTTCAAGACCTGAAGATTATGCCGACTGCTTGGCTCTTCTTTCACCTCTTCACACATTGTGTCCTTGTACTCTGTGGTCTGGCCACCTCATCCTCACCCACCCACCTTCCCTGGCTCTTTCCATGTGCTGTTGTCCCTGTTCCCTGCATCTCCAAACCCCTCCACGCCATAACTCTTGTAACTCTTTTTCAGTCTTCAGGGCTCAGTCACTAACACAGAGATGCTTCCCTTGAGCCCTCCTGCTTTTTTTTTTTTTTTTTTTTTGAGAGGAAGTCTCCCTCTGTTGCCCAGGCTAAAGTGCAGTGGCATGATCTCAGCTCACTACAACCTCTGCCTCCCAAGTTCAAGCAATTCTTCTTCCTCAGCTCCCCGAGTAGCTGGGATTAAGGCATACACCACCACATCCAGCTAATTTTTGTACTTTTAGTAGAGATGGGGTTTCACCATGTTGGCCAGGCTGGTCTTGAACTCCTGACCTCAAATGATCTGCCCACTTTGACTTCTCAAAGTGCTGGGATTACAGATTATAGGCATGAGCCACCATGCTGGGCAAACCCCTAATTCTTGATAAGGTGCCTTCCTCTGTTGCTATTGCACCCACAGTCCTCTTCAGCCTGTGTTGTAAATTTCTGGGAAGTTTTCTGTCTCTGCCACCGGCTGTAAGCTCTGGGCAGGCTGTGTCTCTGTTTGCTGGTTTGCCATATTCTCAGGGTCTTGCCCACAAGGCCTAGGACCCTCACCTATAAGAGGTACTCCATGAACATGTTTGCACTCCACAGAGCAGGGATCTACTCAGAGGTAAGGTTAGATTTCTTTGCCCCAGAGCTTGAAAGGCCTCACTGCAGAGGGCCCCAAATGTGGAAACCATTAGTGCCTCCTCCCTCTGCTCTTAAGTGAATTTGCTGGGAAGGCAGGGGGCCATGGGAGGCACCTGAATCATATTATAGAGCTTGGAACCAAAGCCAGGCATAACTGAGTGGCCTTCCCTACCCCCAGCCCCTGTTTTTAGCCAGATGACCGGCACCCTGCCCCCTCAGGCACCCTGCCCACCTCTCTGCCAACATGTTCTGGCTGTGACAGCACCACCGCTGCATAGGCAGGGGCAGTCACATTCAGAGTGGGTGAGGCAGAGAGTCACTTCAACCCTGACATTCTATCTGTCCCTTGTGACTCAGGTTGCCACTTACCCCTGGGGCTTCAGGACACAAGCAGGGATCACCCTTTCAGTAGATATCAGTGATATGGGGAAAAGGCCAGGCAATGGGCTGGACTGCTGAGTCACCAAGAGTGAGTTTCCCTCCCTTCTGCTCTACCTGAGGTTGCCTGTCTATGTGAAGGGGTGTCTCTTCCCTTCTCTGAGGCCAGCGTGATTCCTGGAATGGATTTAATTCACAGCATGCAGTGGGGATATCCCTTGTCTACCTTTTTCTTCTCTCTCTCTCTCTCTCTTTTTTTCTTTGGCAGAGTCTCGTCGCCCAGGCTGGAGTGCAGTGGCATGATCTCGGCTCACTGCAACCTCCACCTCCCAGGTTCAAGTGATTCTCCTGCCTCAGCCTCCCGAGTAGCTGGGACTATAGGTGCACACCACCACGCCTGGGTAGCTTTTGTATTTTTAGTAGAGACAGTGTTTCACCATGTTGGCCAGGCTAATCTTGAACTCCAGACCTCAAGTCATTCACCTGCCTTGGCCTCCCAAAGTGCTGGGATTACAGGTGTGAGCCACCACGCCCGCCCCCTTGTCTGTCTTTTTAAAGGAAGATGATCTAACATGGTTGGGAAGAAAGCAGGCTTTAGAGTCAAACACGCTGAGCTGAATCTCAGTTCTGCAGTTTACTAGCTGTGGTACCCAAAGCAAGTTGCTTAACCTCCCTGACCCTCAATCCCTCCTCTATAATGGGAGTTTAATGCTACCTAATTCGTAGGATTATTTTGATAATAAATGCAGTAAAGTATGTGAAAGGCTTAGCAGAGTGCTTGGCCAATGGTGAACAGTTCCTAAATGGTAGGTGTTATTATTTGTACAAGCAGACGTCTTCGTAAATACTTGATCTCTGGGGAACACCGTGTCTCTCCAGAGACCCCAGGCTCTAGCCTCCAGCTCTGCACATCCACAGTCATATGTTTGTGGCTTTGGAAAATTTAGTTGAAATGTGGTGAGACAGGAAGAAAAGAAAAGGAAGTAAAAGGGTAGTGACTTTTTTTCTTAACTGTCTCAGATGCACAAACTGCTTCCTCAACTCAAATAATTCCTGGCTGTGTTTGAGCAGAAGCCAGATGCACGAGAGAACCCGGGGGCTGTATAGATAGTCCGGAGAGCAGGGTTTTACTATGTCAGGCTTTCTGTCTCAGACAGCCAGAGAGGGCAGAGTCTGTTAACTGAGACTTTGAAATACATGCACTCCTTTACTGTCCACTGAATTAAGACTGAGGTTCTGCGCTTTGGCTCTTGGTTCAATCCCTTTCCCCTCCTCATCCAATGCTTCCACTCCTCCAAATAGAGGAAAAACATCAGTGTACTCTTTGGATCAACATGGAGAAGACCTAATTTGCTCAGTGTCATTTGGCAAGATGTTTAACCTCCCTTGTAACCTAGCTATCTTTAGCTTCCTTGATGCTATTTTGAAATGTCAAACTAGCAAATACTGCTTCCAGAAGGGTTCTGATCTGGGATGTGACAGGATGCATGGGGGTGGGGGAAGCCAAGGAGGAGGTGGGGATGGTGAAGGAGCCTGCTGGTAGTGGGTGAGATAATGTACCAACTTTGCAACCACCAGGATTCTCTCCCTTCTATGGCCTCTGCCACTTCCTCCAGGGGACTGACCCATTTAAGGGAGACATAGGGCATTGACTCTCACCTGGGTCTGACCTAGAGGGATGTCTGCTTCTCTGACTCTGGAGCCAGAACTGGACATCACATTAGCCAAAAGAGAAAACTGACTCTTATGTGCCTGATCCACTCTAAAAATATTTATTCATTCACACACTCACTCGCTCATTCATTCATTCATTAGGTATTTAAGAGTACCAGCTATGTGCCAGGCACTGTACTAGGTACTGGGGATACAATAGCTTGCAAAGGTTAATATTCATTGGAATCATCTGGGGAGTTTGTTCAAATGCAGCTCCTCAGGCCCTGTCCCCGAGAGTTGATCCAGGAGGTTTGACGTGGGCCCGGGAGTCTGCATTTTGAGCAAGCCCTCAGGTGTTCTGATGTAGATAGTCCAGGGTGTACAAGAAACCTTAGCCTGCAGTAACGTCGATTTCCTAAGTAAGCATTATCCTGATGCTGAAAGCTTGGGATATAGAAATACCACCACACACCTTGAAGAGCTCATGGCTCAGAGTCTCCAGAAAGTGACAAAGAATGCCATTTTAGGCTACAAAGTACTTTGAAAGCAGACATACAAAGTGCTGACAGGGCTGTAGGGAGGAGGTATCTTGCTCTGGGAGAGCTGGGGAGGCTTTTTGTAAAATAAGGGATATTTGAGTTAGGTCTTGAAACGTGAGAAGTGTTTTTCAGGTAGAAAAAGAGTAAGTGCAGATTGTACTTTCTGAAGATGGACTCACCAAGATATATCTCCCATCCCACATGCTCTTACAGTGGGACTGGCATGCTTCCCACAGAGAAGTGGGGGTCTGTGTTCCCTTCTCCTGAATCTGGGTGGGGGTGTGTGACTCCTTGCACCCAGACAGTGTAGCAGAAATGATGCATGACACTTCTGAGGCTGGGTCACCAAAAGGCCATAAGGCTTCTGCCGGCTCTTTCTCTCTCAGGATATACCCCTCTGGAACCCTGAACCAACATGTGAGGAGTCCAGTGACACTGTAACTGTCACATGGAGAAATCAAAGCAATAGACAGAGATGGCGGATAATTCCAACCCCCAACCTTTGAGCCACCCCGGCTGACACAGGGTCAGCTGTTCCCTCTCAGCCTGCCTGAACCATGGATATTTGAACAAAATACATGGTTTTACTTTTTTGTTTGTTTTAAACCACTACATTTTGGGGTGTCTTATTACACAGCACTGGATACCTAGAACAGGCTAGAAGAACAGTTTAGGAAGAGGAAATGACAGCAGGTGCAAAGGTATTGAGGGGTGAAAGGGGCGTAGAAACTATTTTTGAAATTTGGAGAGAATCAATATTCTCACACAGAATTTAGAAGTCTTGCTTCGCCGCAGACTGACACGTGCAATCAAGCTGTCTGTGTGTTTTCCCAAGAGGTGCAGGCTAAGCTCTTTCCCTAGGCCACGTGACCCACCAATTTGGTGCTGCCTCAAATTGGCATAGATGATTTTAACTGTCGTGCCTTTGCTGAGATGTAGCTTTAAGAGTGTGGGCAGCACCTTTTCAATCCCTAGGAAAAGATTTATTAGATGTTGAAACAAGTGATTCAGGCATCATCTGGTCTTCCTGCCTAAGATCTTATGGTGCCAAGCACCGTGCCTGGCACACAGAGGGTCATACAATGGTGACTGAGCCTGCCTGTGAATAGTATTATCAGCCCTAGAGCCTATGTCTCTGATTTGTGGGCTCAGAGTCTTGGGAATGGGAGGAGTCTTTACAGGTTACCTTCCCAACCATTCTGCCAATATCAAGGATTCAGTTCTGCTCACACAGCTCTTCTAGCCACCTGTTCTCATCATTATGAAGTTCTTTCTTCAACTGGGTCTATATCTTTTCCTCAAAGTTCCCACCCATTAAGCCTGGTTCTGTCTTTGAGGAATAGGAATTTGCTCCCTTTTCCTTATGATTACTGTGGGAGCTTTGGGAAATAGAGGAAAAACATCAATGTTTTGGGACATAGAGGAAAAACATAAACTTGGCTAGGCCGAGCCACCCACCCCAGAATTCCCTCTTTGGTCTGTTTCTGGTTAGGGTGGGCCATAAGAGATATTCCTCCATGAGAGTTGCAGGTTGAATGGGAGGTAGAGGCCACTTTATAGCATATGCACACCATCCCCCAGGGATTCAATCACACACTAATCTAGGTGCTGCAGTGAAGGGGATTTGCAGATGTAACGAAAGTTCCTATTCAGTTGATTTTGAGTGTATCAGGTGCAGCTGGGCTTGCAATTGTTCTCTCTTCCCTGTGGGTCTTCCCTTCCTGATTGCCTTCCCCGTGGCTTAGCCGGCTTCCCCAATTGCACAGGATAATTAATAATACTTGAAACAATAATAACGATAAGTTATTTAATTTAATTATCAATCTATCTATGTATTTATCTATCATACATCCTTTCATTCACCTATCAATCAATCAATCAATCAACCAATCATCCCTCCTGTGGTTCTGCTTTGCTGGTTAAGCCCTAACTGATTCAACCACCTTTCAGAAGACCTCAGTGCCCCAGTCTTCCATCACTATGTGCAGCTCGCCTTCCACCAATGTGCCTTATACAATGTGGTTTTGAGTCCCATTACCATGCTGGCCTCTTTCCAAACACGCTGCATTTTTATGCCTGTCCCTCTTACAATTTATCCATTCAGAAAGCATTTATCGCATTACTGCTGAATGCTGGGGATCATCTGGGGTATACCACAAGAAACAAGACTCACCAGTTCCTGTATTCATGGAGCTTGGGTCACTAATTCTGAGACCTTATTTTCTATAGGGTATAGACCGCTCTTACTAGCACTGGAAGAGGAAGGCTGTTTGACCATCAGTACCATAAGTACCACTCAGTGCTAAGGATAATGTCAGCATCATTATTTGATGACAAGCCTGGACAATGCTTCTATTAACTTCCAGGCATTTAAAAACTGATCATTCCATATAACCTTCCTAGCAATCATATGATGTAGACAGGATCCTTCCCATCCCTCAAATGACCTAGAAGACTACTGGCTTGTAAGTGCAGAGTCAAGATCCCAAGTGTATAAGACCCCAAATACCATGCTTGTGGTGGAATGACAAAATGTGGCCTTTTCCTCCAAGGGGCTCCTTGAAGACAGCCAGCTGTCATCCATCTGGGACCCAAGTTTTTTCCAGGTTCTCTTGTTCCTGTGGCTCTAATTCTCTGACAATCTTACTTTAGTCTCTAGTCCACCCTGCAGGGAAGACCCCAGTGCTCTTCAAAGACTCAAAAGGCAACTTGCTCAGACTGGAATAAATTGTAAATGATACTGAGAACAATCCTTTCTGTAGTTACCAATGTGGGCCTTTGACATATGATGAAATATGAAACATGGGCCACTGCTCTGCTAGGCCTGTGGGATTTTAAGAAGACCCATGTAGCAGAGGACAGGAACTAGCAATTGTGGGCACCCACCATGAGCCAGGGTCTGTGCCAATGATAGTGATAAAATTAATAAGAATTAGTAATTGTGTACTTTTGTGCCAGATACTATTTTAAACTTTTTACATATATTAACTTGTTTAATCCTTTTAACAACTACATGAGTTAATTACTCTTATTATCCCCTTATTACTGGTTAGAAAAAAGAGAGGCTTAGACACTTCATTACATGATATAGTTAGTAAATAGTTGGGATTTACCAACAAAGTTGGAATTTGAGCTCACGCTGTCTGGTTCCAGAGCCTGTGCTCTTGTCGAAAGCATGGTGACCCATTAAAATCATTTATCTAGTTGAATCCTAAGAGGCTATGTGTGTGAAATGCCATCTCAGCCCTGCTAGAGCCTCCCACAGCAAATGCTTTATTCTGGTAACGTGTCAGTCCTTCCCTTTACTCAGTAAGCTTCTGGCGGGTGAGGGTAGGGGTGGGCAGGCACTGTGTCTGTCTAGTTCACTGCTGTGTGTCCAGGGTTCAGCACAGCTTCTGACACAACAACATAGCAGACCATCAAGACACAGAAAAGAATACACATATTTTACAAATGAGGAAACCGAAACAAAGCATGTGAGGTCAAAAAGGTAATGAGTGACAGAACTGAAGTTGAAGTCCAGATTTCCACGAGGCTGAATTCCATCAAAAGCTGTCTTTTGATCACATTTTCTTTCCTCCTGTATATTGAGCTCACAGAGCAGGCCCTCTTACAAAGTAGGTGCTTAATAAAATGTGCTATTAAATGAACAAAGTGCCCTGTTCTTTAATTCTTCCAATATCCCATTCCTCCACTCTTTATCTTAGAATTCTATCTTTTCCATGATGCCAACACACAGTTTAAGACATGTTTTCCATGCTCATCCTTAACCCTGACCCTGTTATCTCTAGCTACTCTTTAATAATCTGACATTTTAAGAAAATTTTTTTATTTTTTTATTTATAAATATATTTATTATTATTATACTTCAAGTTCTAGAGTACATGTGCATAACGTGCAGGTTTGTTACATATGTATATTTGTGCCATGTTGGTGTGCTGCACGCATCAACTCGTCAGCACCCATCAACTCGTCATAATCTGACATTTTTATATCATGTTCTGCATGCGTCCCCAGCCCCTTTCGGAAATGCCTGCTGTTTGAGTTTGCACCATCTTTCAAGACAATGAGGCCCACCTACATTTTCCCCCTTCGGAACCTCTCAATATAGTTTCAGTTTGATTTCTTGGAATCCATGTGCCATAGATAGGGGAGATTTTTCCAACCTACTAAGGCCTCAAAGGGAGAGAGTTTCTTGGGTTTTTAGGAGTTGGGGAGCTTTTGCCAAGAGAAATATGGTAACTTCTTGAAATAAGTGGCGCCATGTCATACCCAAAGATTACAATGAGAGAACCTCAGGTAAATGATAAAGTCACTGCAGAGAAATTAAAATTCTTGTAGGTCAGAGGTAGTTTGAATTGCTGGAATGAGCACTAACCCAAAGAGGCAATGCCTGATAATAAAATGAGCTGTAAACTCATGTTTTCGGTCCTTCCTTTCCTCCTCCCTTCCTCCCTTTCTTTTCTTCTTTCCAGGAAAAACATCCAGGCAAGTGGACAGCATTTGCATCAGCCCAGCAATAAGAAGGACCATATTCTACTTGGGAAAAGGTAAAGATGCTTCATATGGATGGAGGTGAGTTCAAGGGGGACAAGACATGGAGCTTGCCAGGTAAGTGGAGGCTGGCTTTTAAAGATTGTTCTGAAGGCAGTGGGGAGCCATTGATGAGATGTAAGTTAGAGAGTGCTTATGTTAATTTTCAATTTATAATTAAAATACTTTGAATGTTTTAGGAACCTTTTTAGAGCTCTACACATACTTCTTGTGTTTTGGTGGTCTTGAAGCCACAGGGCGGAGCTAGGAGTTAATTTCAGTTCCAACTCATGGTATGACTTAGCAAGTGATTTCTTATTTTAGGTCCTTAGTTTTCTCATCTCTAAATGAAGAAAAAGAAAAGCAAGGGATTGGCAAGCTTAATTTAACATGCTCAATAATTTTTCTTTGCTGAACTGTTCCCAGAGGTTCAACCAGCCTTCAATAGGTGTGATTAATAAATTACAAAAGATAAATAGAGTGCCTTGAAAGATTTTATGTTCCTTATTTAAATTTTACCTGTCTTTACAGCCTGCCAGGAAACCTGTCATTCAACCCTTCGCAATAAAACAGCTCCTCATGAATGAAGCAAAATAAATCAGAAGTCGTGGGCTTTTAAACTCACTAAATGAAAGCCCAGCATGCATGCAGCCTCCCTCCAAATTAATCACCAGATTAAATGCAAGATGTGCACACCAAATCAATAGCTTGTGACAGAGACCTCCTGCCTGTGCTTCAGGAAAATTCCACTTCCTTTCAGATGTTGTCACTTGAAATGTCAGGAAGTTTCCATTCATCACCCGCCCTTGAAAATGCCACCATCACCATACTTCATGTTTCCTTGCTTTCTTTCTTCAGAGGAATTCAAGCACCTTGCAGAGGGAGCCCACTCATTGTCACAGACTCTCCTGGAGGCTGAAACAGGGGCAGTCTGCAGAGAGGAGAGGTGTAGAGAGGCCTGATTTAGAAATAAGAAAACCAAATCATAAAGCAGCCTAATGTCTTGTTGCAACATCTGAAAGAGACAAGATGAATATATTCCCCTAGGTGGGAAACTTAGAGTAGTGGGAAGAACATGGATTCAGGACTTTGAGAAACATGGGTTTACATTTTGACCCCCAATGCCTCTCTGCACTTCACTGTTATCCATAAAATAGAGGAAATAAAAATACTATACATTCAAGTCTTAACACAAACACTTAATTAGTTGTGTAACCTTGGACAAGTTATGTGACCTCTCTAAGCATTGTCATTTGTATATGAGATCATAGAGGTTAAATGTCCAACCAGTTGTCACTGTGCAACACAAAATAATAATGAAACATTTCATCTCTCGATCAAGGCTAAATCCACTTTCTCTGCTCTTCAAAACTTGATCTTGCCATCACCTTCTCCAGTAACCCCTAGGTTGAGTAAGATCCCTTTTTGTAGTGCAATAATAATAATAATACTTAAGAAAAACAGTGATAACAATATTAAAAACTAACACATTTATCACTACATGACATGCTCTGGGTACTTTATTTGGATAATTCATTTAGTACTCATAGTAATAACCTTATCAGTTGTGTTATTATGTTGTATGTTTTACAGATGAAGAAACTGGGACACATAGAGTTTCTATTACCTACTCACTGGTATCTTAGTCAGTTTGGGCTACTATAACAAAATACCATAAATGGGGTGGCTTATAAACAACAAACTTTTTTTTTTTTTCCTCACAGTTCTGGAGGTTGGGAAGTGCAAGATTAAGGTGCCTGCAGATTTGGTGTCTGGTAATGGCTTTCTCATTGATGGGTGTCTTCTCACTGTTAACTCTCAAGAATGGAAGGAGTGAGTACTATTTCTGGATTTCTTTTATATGGGACTAATCCTATTCACAAGGCCTCTGCCCTCAGGACACAATCACCTCCCAAAGGCCCCACCTCTTAATGCCATCACCTTGGGGGTTAGGATTTCAACATATGGATTTGGGGAGAACATAAACACTCAGATCAACAGCAACTGGAAAGCAGGGGAGTGGTCCTGCTTCCCAGAGAATCCCGAGCATCACTCTGTCTTGATTGTATGACCATGATATTCCCCCTTATATGGCTTTCAGCTCCACCAGACTGGAGGCCTTCCTGAAATAGGGACTTAGTGTAATCCAATTTTGTATTCCCAAAGTTTAGCACAGAGTAGGTACTCCTTGAATTTGAAATGAAACAAAATTGACTTCTTATACAAAGGCAATAGATTGTATTTAACAGAAAAGGCTCTGAATTGAGAAGGTGACATCCTCCATCAGAATGTTGCAGAGCTAGATGTCATTTCACGTGGAAGATACTCTGCCAGATTGGCACAAAGCAAAGACAACAGCAATGCAGACAACAACCAAAAAAAAACCAAAAAACAAAAAACCCTGCAAAGCCCCAAAAGCCCCCCAACTAGAAAACATAAGACCCTTCCCTTCCCTGCCTAAGCGGAAGACCCTCGATACATGTTTAAAGTGTTTGGTCTAGAAGTTGCCACTAGAACCTCAGTGAATGGTACATGTGATTGTCACACATGGATCTGCCCAGTAAACGGCAAAGGAAAACTTCTTGGGGCTCTAATTCCAGAGTGCTGGCTCAGCCATTCTTAGCAAATTCTTGTGTTCTTGTCACATACCCTTGTGTTGAAAAATTTCATGGGGTATTGTTTTTCATGGGGTATTGTTAGAGTTAGGCCTCGGGACTGAGGGGTACTCCCTTATTATTGCAGTCAAGATTCTGATGCTAATACTCACAGCACAGGAGAAAAATAAAATCCCTATAAACATATAGAACAAAGCTCAACTGAATTGATCATTAAAGAAATTCAAACTAAGTAATGAGAGTTCTTCAACATTTACAGAAATTAATACAATCAACAATATCTGGGTTCAGTGGGGCTTTGAGGAAACATGTATGCCTATGTCCTATTAAGTGGGAGTGCAACTTTGGAGTCTCCACCCAAACCTTATTTCTGGGATTCCGTCACTCAGAAATACCAGCACATGTGCTCACAAATACATTTTCAAGCAGATTCATTCCCGCAACATTTGTAACAGTGAAACATTGGACGCTCCCAAGGTAGGAAAATGGCTTAAAAATTTCATGGTATATTCATGCAATAGTTAGGGAGCAATGAAAACAAATACAATAGGTCTGCATGTATTGACACAAAATGATTACCAGACTCTAGCAACTAAAAAAATGAAACTTGGCTGCACAGGAGGCATCTAGCACTCTGCTCTAGCTCGTTGCCTGCTTGGGTTGGTCCTTGCTTGTACCACACCAGAGAAATAACTAAGTGGCTCTCAGGGATAAAGATGGGAAGGGAAAGGAGAATATAATTTTTTTTCATTTATATTTTTGATTCCCATTTCATCCTTCCTTTCTTCTATTATAATGTACATGAATGTGTTAGTGTGTTCGGGCTACTATGACAAAAATACCATAAACTAGGTAGTTTGTAAACAACAAACTTTTATTTCTCATGGTTCTGAAGGCTGGGAAGTCCAAGATCAAATGCCAGCAGATTTGGTGTCTGGCAGGGGCATGCTTCCTCATTGATGTCACCTCCTAGCTGTATCCTCACATAGTGGAAGGGACAAAGGAGCTCTCTTCAGTTCTTTCATAAGGACACTAATTCTAATCATGAGGGCTCCACGCTCATGACCTAATCATCTCCCAAAGTACTCACCTCCTAACACCAATACTAATATTTTGAAGGTCAAGTTTTCACCATATGATTTTGGGGATTGGGGTCACAAACATTCATACCACAGCAATACGTTTTTTGGGGTTATCACTATTACTTTATTTGTTCTTTTTCAAAGTCCTGGTGTCCAGTAAAAGCAAAACCAGACTCTTGATGTGATGACAGTGCTATGTGTAACACAAGTATGGACAAAGCCCTTTGGTAAGAGAGAAAAAAATGTAACAACAACAATAACAACAAAATCCCATCAGGAAGAGTGGGGAAAGGGGTCACTGAACAGGGAGACCTAAGATTTTGCCTGGCCTTTGACTGGGGGAACTATGAAGGCAAAGCTTTCCAGGCAGAGGCACACAAGAGCCCAAGCTGAGAGGCACAAAACCATGTGAGCTGTGGTGGGTCTGCAGCAGGATGACTTCCTTGGTGCTCAGACAGTTTATTCCACCTTGGGAGGGGGCACCAGAAGCACAGTCTAAGGAACAGCCTGGATTTAGCTCTAGTTGGGGAGCAGCCATGGGGAAAGAAGGCAAGAAAGCTACAATGGATAGTTTGCACATCGTTTTCATCTGACCTGCTGTGGAATGTGGCTCATAACTCATTTACATATGCAGCTATTGAGGTGGACAAAGGAAATCCAGCCAGTGGAAATTCCTGGGAATCCATGATGAGGCCCAAATAGGAAATGCCAGTAAAGAGATTTTACTGGTGCCAACCCCAAATACCAATGTTCAAGCTGTGTTCAGAGAACCTTGATTGCTTGTCAACTTTAGATGAGACACTTTGGCAAATGGTAAATCGATAATAATTAGGGTCCCATTGATATTATCCTTTCCAACCCTTTGCATCTAGCTTGATGCTTCAAGAAACTTTGAGACAGGGATGATTATTCTAATTTTACAGATCTTAAATTGAGGCTCAGGGAGGTTTGGTAAATTCTTCAAGGTCACACAGCTAAGGGAGACAGGATGATATCGTAAAATAATCCTTTCAGTTGGAATGATATAGGCCTGTTTTAAAATCTCTATTTCATGACTCACTGTTTGGGTGACTTTGGGCAATTTCCTTTCCTCTCTGCATTCATATTCCTGTCTGTAGAATGTGGATAACTTTACTTCACAGAACTGTTGGAAACATGGAATGAGATTATATATGTTGCCTACTTGCTACCCATATCCCCCTTCTTCCTTAGTGACTCATGCCTAATTTAGTTTGGAGGAGGCAGCATATACACCCTATTAAAACATTCAATTTTCCAGTCTCCCTTGCACCTGGGGGTGGCCACATGACATTGTTCTGGCCAATGAAATGTAAGCATAAGTCTCAGGGAAGGGTATCTAGTCCTGAATAAGAAAGCTAAACCTTTTTGGTAAAAGCCTTTCTTCTCCTTTTCTTCCTTCTTGGAATAGGGAAGAGAGACCTGGAGATGCAACAGCCATCTTAGAAAAACAATGAGCGGGTCTTTGATAGTATTGTTGGACTGCTTTTCTTGGAATTCTCATGGCTTGAGACAAGTAGACTGTAGGTAGTTGAAGTGATTTGCAGCTCACCATATTTCTGGCTGATGGAGTAATTAAGGCTTTGACTCATCATACATGCTCAATGAATAGCAGCCATTTTGATCAAGGCAGGGACCTTTCTCTGAACTGTGAGAATTTAATTCCCTGCACCCTACACATAAAACATCATTAACATGCCCAACCATCCCCACTGACACTACACAACACAGCACTCTTCTCTGTTCTCTGCCTTGCTCACCTCCAAAGTTGGCCACATAGCCCTCTCCACCTGCAGACCAGTCTCAGTTCAAATGAGATAACATGTAAAATCCATAGCACAGTGCTTGGCAAACAAGTACAAAACAAATGGGATTGTCCTTTTTTGAGACAGAAGGTTTTAAAGCAACCTCTGCGAATGAGCCTTCCCGCTTCACAAACATGTATGAAAAATTTTAGAGGGCATCATGACCTGCAAAATAAAGAAACCGAAGCAGCTTTTGCATGGCATTCAAATCTCCAACCCATGCCTATAGCTCTGGGCTCCTCTTCCTGAGTCCACAGATAATGTCCCCTCCCCTATAAACTCACAGGAAAGTTTTTGTCCCCATCTGGTATTGCACTCATCTAATCATAGTCATTGTGGTTGCCCTTCCCACTGAAGGTGAGAAATACATTGCATTTTTCTATGTAAGAATTGTAGATCAGCCTCAGTTTAAATGAGATAACATGTAAAATCCATAGCACAGTGCCTGGCACGATATTTATACAAAATTTGTATAAATTTATGGGGTTTAATTTTGTTACATGGATATATTGTGTAGTGGTGAAGTCTGAGCTTTTAGTGTATCGATTACTGGAATAACGTACATTGTACCCATTAAGTAATTTTTCATTATCCACCCCCCTGCCACCTCATACCTTTCCTTGTCTTCAGTGTCTACTGTTCCAGACTCTAAGCCCATGTGTACACATTATTATGTTCTCACCTGTAAGTGAGAATATGCAGTAATTGTCTTTCTGTGTCTGAGTTGTTTCATTTAAAATAATGGCCTCCAATTCATGTTGCTGCAAAAGACATAATTTCATTATTTTTTTGGGCTGACTAGTATTTCATTATGCATATATACCACATTTTCTTTATCATTTTTCCTTGACCCCCTAGTAACCATGCACAGTACAGGTACTCAATTTTTATTATCAAATGACTAAATAAGGTTCTAGTCTATGCCTAGGAGTATTCACATGAAGGTTTTAGCTGTTTCCTGAACACAGTTGAGTATTTCTATGCCTCAACTATTGCACATGCTATTCTTTTGGCTTAGAATTATCTGCATCCATTTTATCCCTGCAGGACTCCTACTCATCCACACACACCTCCTCGAATGTCACTTCCTCCAACTCTCTCAGTTGCTCTGTCCCCTATACTTTTAAGGCATATTACACTTATTTCTACTACAGCATATAACTCACTATTATTGTGTTTTCATCTACATGCTTCTCTTCCCTGCCAGACTGTGAGCTCTTAAAAACATTTACTATTTTCTTCTGTCAATTGTGTTCAATATACGTCTGGCATATGGTAGATATTGATAATTTTGGTGAATCTGGTTGCACAAAACTTACAAAACATTTTGGCTTTCAGTTGTTGCCACCCCTATTCCTGTAATGAGACTTGTAATATCAGGCATTATGGGGGAAAGTGAAAGGAAATGATCCTTTATTCGGTGTCTACTATAAACCAGGCATTTTTGTTGTCCAAAGTGCTTCCAGATGAAGCATGAACATACTCTCAAAGAGCTATGACTTCATTGTGGAGATGTAGTATAAAACACAAATGTTTTAGAGGTTGGTACGTTTGTCACTTTAAATCACACCTCCTGGGGTGACTGACTCACTACACATCCATGGCTTTAAGAATTTCAGGAGCCCCCCAATGGCCCTGTCTGTATTGTGACCTCTTAACCCACAAAGACACCAGAGCCCAACCCAAGCTACGTTGGTCAGATTCTCTTTAATAGAAGTATGAAAATTGGAATGAGTTGCGGAAGAGATTGGGAGTTGCTGGGGGAAGAGTCACATTTGTGGCAGTCCTCAAGGGTGAAAGAAAGACCGTGAAGAATTTCAAGAAACCAGAATTGCCCTGGGTCCTCCTATCTTGGTAGTTCAGCATTTCCTTTGATTCTCTGAAACACCCCCAGCATTCTTCCAATAAATGTTTCCTTTGCTTAAGTGATAGAAGTCCATTTAAGATGCCTACGAGTAAAAAAAAAAAAAACTATAACCAATGTAGTCCAGATGAATTTCCTGTTCTGTCTCTGAGTTCGTTAACATTTGCATCAGCTACAAGTGAGAGGAAATCCAAAATAACGGTGGCCTAAAAAGAGCACAAGTTTATTTTTCTCAATGGAATGTAGGCAACCAGGTCTAGTTGCCTGATTCTCAGGGATTCAGGTTCCCTCAGGGATTCTTATTCCACATGTCTCAGGATGGGGCTTCCATCTTGTGGACCAAGATGGCTACTCAAATTTCAGTCATCATGTCATTACTCTAGCTTACAGGAAGGAGGAAGACATGCTTCTCCCGCCAAAGATGTATCCCAGAAGCTGAACGCACCATTTTTGCTTAGTTACATAACTCCCATATGCCAATTATCTTCCATTTGCCTCCTCAGATGCACTGCCTACTCCTCGTCATCTTCTCTCTGCATTTGTGGGTTGGCATGTGTCAGCCACATCAGTGGGTTATTGTAACCTTTGGCTTCTATGGTTCTAGCTCAGACAGTTGGGATTCTAGCAGGGGATCAGAAAAAGAGAAGAGTGAGGTCAGGGTATATATTTTTCTGGATCCCTCCCATCAAGGTTGCATTGGCTGGCTCTATCCTTCAACTCAAGATAACTGATCCTTGCAAAATGAATGACACTATTTGACTCTCTCTTTTTCCAGTTTCTGGTAACTCTTACTTCTCTCCATCCCGTGAGGCCCCAAAGGAGTTAATAACAGCCTAGCTGACATGAGTTTTGCTTACTACACTACTCTTAAAGTTTCTCCATACCCAATCTCAGTCATTAGCCCCTTTATAAATCAGTCTTCTTGGAGTTATGCTACTTTGCATATCTCATCTATATTCTGTGGGGACTTTGACACATCCATTTAAGTATAAGGTTTTTATTATGGGCCATGTACTCAACCTAAAAACTGAAGGCTTTGTTACTAAAAAAGTACAGGACCAATGTTATAGGATAACTAGCAGTCTTTGCCACACTCCCATCAGTCTTTCATGATCAGTTCTCCTGTTTTTTATGTCTACTTTTTATAGCTTGAATCTTCTATTCCCTAATCTTAATATCCACAATAGAAGGAAATCACCATCTTTCTTACTTCATACATACAAGGCTGCAAGAACCTACAGATCCACGTCTATATGGAAGAGTTATAATTGTTGATTAGTCCTGTTTGACCCAGGCAGGGTAGTAAAATCAACATATGCTTAGTGAATATATGAATGACATGATGAAACTATGTTTTCACTTTTTTCAGTTGAAAACTGGTATATTGTACCACAAAAAGGTTTAACTCCCTTCTAGCTCTGATCTCCAAGTATTATTTTGTCAGTTCTATGTCACAATATTTCATGAGTCATAGAGAGAAATATAGTAAGAGTGGAGGTTAGAGTCCAGAGCACACAGTGGGGGAGACCTACCTAAGAAGGAACCTGACATGGTGACCCAGACAGAGCCAGGAGAGAAGCCATAAGCTAGGCTCACACAGATTCTGACTGTGATAAGAGGCAAGAGATGGAAGGCAACTTTAAGAACAGGAAACAAACTCACACATCCAGAGGAAGTGCATAGGTCCGGGCAACGAAAAGCCTGAAATCACATGGATAGCAAGACAAGAGTCAATCCTAACAAAACCAAGGAATTTGATATTTCTTAATAGAATACTCCAGTTCTCCAAGTCAAAACCTGGGTGCTCTCTATGATGGCTACCTCTTCCTTAATTTCTGTATCGAATCAATCTTCCAGCTTAATTGACTATGCCTTGTAAATATCTCTCATTCATCTACTTTTCTTGATTCCCATTTCCAATAACGTAGCTTAGGCCCATGTCATCTTTTGCCTGCATTAATGCTACAGCTTCCTGATGGATTATTCTTTCCCCGCTAGAGCCCCATTTTCCAAACATCTTTCCATGACATCTCTCCAGAACATAGATGAGACCATGTTATTTACCTGGGCAAAATGTTCGATAGTTCTCAGTTCTCCTAGAATAAAGTTTAAAATTTTAATAAGACCTTATGTTACTCATCAATTACATCTCTTTTCACCTAATCTCACTCCATTCCTCTACTACCCTTGTGACATTTCGGCCACACTGAACTGCTTCCCATTCCCAGAAGAAATTAAATTAGCTTTTGCATATGTGTGCTTTACTTTTAACTCCCCTCACTTTCTTCAGCTGATGCTTTCTTTCTTACTCATCCACTGGGACTTTACTCATAAGCCATCCTCACCCACAGAGTTCATCTTGATTCCCCTACCCTTGCTCAGGCTGGAATAGGTATCCCCCACTTTCGGTTCTCATAACCTCTGGGTTTATCTCTACCGCATTCCTTACCATGATGCATTGTTATTTCCATGTTATTTGCCTATTCCTTTCTGGTCTATGAGTTTCTTAATGACAAAGGCTATACTTCATGCAACATGGTATCCTCAGTGTCTACCACAGAAGCTGACAAAGGAAGTGCTCAAAGCATGCTTATGGAATAAATGAATAAATGAACATGTCCAGTCATGTGTGGAGAACAATGGGATGATCACCTTCCTTGTCTCAGACACCATACCTCTATTCATGCAGACCAGCCTAGCTTTTTCATTTTGTTTGGTTGTTGTAACACGACTATCTCTACCTCCAGTCTTGAGGTTTGCCCTTCTCTCTTATGTAGAAATAAAAGTGTAATAGTGGAACTTCCATTTCAGGCCATGATGGAATGACAAGAGACCAGACATATTCTCCCATCATAAACAACAAGAAAACTGGGCGAAAATGACACTAAACAAGTCTTTTTGGATATTGAACAACAGATAGTTCAATACTTAGATTCCTAAGGAAAGGGGGGAAAAGTGAGGTAAGCCCTTGGCCTTCTGTCTGAGATCTCATTCTGGACCCCATGGCAGGTTGAGGAATCTGCAGAAGAGCTCAGCAATCTCACTAAGTTGAGGACAGAGATTTAGTTCAGGGAGGCTGAGGTGACTCAAAATTGTGGAGCAGAGTTTCAGAGAGGAGAGCTGCGTAGAAAAAACACTTCAGAGTCTTTGCTGAATATTAAGTCATGCATGTCTAGGGCAAAACTCCATGAGGCCAGGCAATGAATGGGGAGCTGGAGACTGAGAAATGCCCAAAAATCACAGCAGTGAGAGACATGTAAACTCCAACCAGCAGGAGCAGAACATCCTCACGGATCACCTGGACCTTCAGTAGAGACCACAGAAGTGTCATGACTGGGTGGTGGGATTATCCTTAGAGCCACTGCTTCTCTAGACTTGCCCTAAAAATCTTCAAAACAAGTTGTGGGAGGATCAAACCAATCAACAAGTAACTTATCTAACTGTCAGGAAACACCTTAACTTCTTTAAAGGACAACAAGAAAATCCAGACACTCAAAACACGATATTCAGTATCCAATAAAAAAAAATTACTGGACATGCCAAAAAGTAGGCAAAAGTGATCTGTAATCAGGAAGAAAAATCAATCAGAAAATCATAGAAATGATCGAATTAGCAGACAAAGACTTTGAAACAGCTGTTAAGTTCTGTCGAAATGGTTGAAAGTAAACATATATGTAGTAAAGATATAAATGGAAGATACATTTTCAAAAGACAAAATGAAACTTCTAGAGATTAAAAAAATACAGTATATGCCAAGGAAATGTCTTCTGGAAAGATTGAAAGCATATTATATATTGCAAGAGAAAATACTAGAAAACTCAAAGACTAGTAATAGAAACTATTCAAAATGAATCATATACAAGAAAATGACTCAAAAAATAATGAACAGTGTCTCAGGGACCTGTGGGACAATTTGGAGTGGTGTAACATAAAGTTCCAGAAGGAGAGGCTGGGGCAAGGGAAAACAGTAGAATATTTGAAGACATGATGGCTAAAATTTTCCAAATTTGATGAAAAATGTAAGCTCAATGAATCTCAATTAGGAAAATGAAAACTCCACTAGAGCACATTATAATCAAGTTTTTGAAAACAAGTGATTCAGAGAAAATCTTAAAAGTAACCAAAGGAAAAAAGGCACATTATGTATAGGGGAACAAAGATAAAACATAGGTTCAGACTTCTCATCTGAAACTACACAAGGAAACAATGGATCATGTTATTTAAAGTGCTGAATGAAAGACCAAAACAAACTGTTGGCTTAGATTTCTAGATCCAGTAAAAATATTCTTCAGAAATAAAATTAAATAAATACTTGGAGACAAATGTGAGCTGGGGTAATTTGTTGCCAGCGGACTTAAACTGTAAGAAATATTGAAGAATATCCTTTAGACAGAAAGGAAATTTCAACAGATGGAAACTTACATGTAGAAAAGAAATGGAGAATGCAAGGTGTGGTAAATGTGCAAGGAAATGTAAAATGGACTCTTCAAAACAAATGTAATAATATATTTGCAAGCTTATAATATATACAGAAGTAAAATGTGGAAGAAAAGACAGGAGAGGGAAAATGGTAGTATATTATGGTTTTTATATGTGAAGTGGTATAATACTATTTGAAGGTAGATTGCGATAAGTTGAGGAAACCTATAGTAAACCCTAGAGCAGAGAATGGCAAACTTGTGTAAAGAGCCAGATAGTAGAAATTCTAGGCTTTGCATGCCACATGGTCTCTGTCACAACTACTCAGTGCTGCCATTGTAGCATGAAACTCATCAGCTAGAGAGACAACCATAGGCAATACATAAATGAATGAGTGAAACTGTGTTCCAGTATAATTTTATAAAAGCAAGTGGTGGGTCAGATTTGACTGCAGCCTGTAGTTTGCTAACCCCTGCCTTAAAGCAAGAACTAAAAATAAAATAAAATACTGGGCTAATAAGACAGTAGTAGAGATAAAATGGAATAGTAAAAAAAAATTTCAATCCAAAGGAAGGTGGGAAAAAACAAGGAAATAAAAAATAACACATGGGACTAATAAAAATACAAATAAGCAAGATGGTACATTGAAGCACCACAACATTTCTAAATATATTAAATGCGAAGCACCACAAGATTGCTAAATTCAATTAAACCTAGTTGAAACACTCAAAAGACAGATATTTTAAGATGAGATTAAAAAGCAAAGCTCAACAATATGTGGTCTATTAGAAATCTATTGAAATATAAAGTCTTATAACAAAGGGGTAGAAAAAACATACTGTGAAAATATAATAATAAAGCTGGAATGGTTGTAATAATAACAGACAAAGTAGACTTCAGCATAAATGGCATGGCCAGAGATAAAGAAGGATGCTTCATAATGATAAAGGGATCAATTTATCAAAAGGATACAGTAATCCTAAATCCCACCCCAGAGCTTCAAAATTCATGAAGCAAAAACTGACAGAAAGAAGAAATAGATAATCTACAATAATATCTGGAAGTTTCTAATACTTCTTTCTCAGTAATTGATATCATAGATATAAAGAAAATCAGCAAGAATCTAGTAGACTCTAACAAAGTTATTAACCATTTTGATATTATTGATATCTATAGAACATTCCACTAATATCAGAATATACCTTCTTTTTAAGTGTACTTGGAATACTTAAGATATATACAAGGCAATAAAAGAAGTCCCGGTAAATTTTAGAGTATTAAAAGTATTTAAAGTATGCTCTTTGGCCACAGTAAGAATATGTTAGAAATCCTTTTTCTAGACACATGTCTGGAAAATCCTCAAATATTTGGAAATTGTATAAGATAGTTCTCTATAATGATCAGAAAATGAATCACAAAGAATATTAGAAGACACATTGTAGTGAATGAAAATGAAAACACACTTTATAATTTGTGGGATGCCGCTAAGACGGTGACCAGGGCGTTTATGGCTTTGTTTATATTGGAAAATTAGAAATGTCCAAAATCAATGACCCACCTTAAGATGTTAGAAAAAGAAGATTGACCTAAACTCAAATGTGTATCATTACACATTTGAAGAAAATGATACATATATGAACAGAAATTGGCTGGGCATGGTGACTCGCAATGGTAATTTCAGTACTTTGGGAGGCTGAAGCTGGAGGATTGCTTGAGCCCAGGAGTTCAAGACCATCCTGGGTAACAAAGTGAGACCCTATCTTTACAGAAAATAAAAAATAAAAAATAATTCGCCAGATATGGTGGTGCACACCTGTAGTCTCAGCCCAGCTACTTGGGAGACAGGGGTGGGGGATGGCTTGAGCCTGGGAGGTGGTTGAGACTGCAGTGAGCCATGATTACACAATTGTACTCCAGCCTGTGTGACAGAGTAGGACCCTGTCTCAAAAAAAAATAACAAAAACAAACAAACAAACAAAAAAAAACAGAGAGATTATAAAACCTAGAAAAAAAAATCAATGAATCCAAATCCAAAAGCTGAGTTTTTGAAAGGATAAATGAATTGATACATTTCTGGTAGAGTCATGAACTAGCAGAGGAAGAAGATATGAATGTTAAATAAAAGGAATTAAAAAGGAGCCATAATTGCAAATCTTACAGAAATTAAAAAGATAGTAAGGTAGTATTATAAACAACCTTATGGCAAAAATTCAACAATTTACATGAAATGTATCAATTCCTTGAAAGACTCTTAACTACCAAAGCCGACTTCTGATGAAACAGAAAATCTGTATTGCTCTAAATTTATTATAGATTTTATTACCATTATTAAAACTTTTCCATAAATAATAATAAAGACTTCCAAGGTAAATTATCAAACAGTTAAGGAAGAAATAGTACCAGTCCTACACAAACTGTTTCACAAAAGAGTGGAAGAGGGAATACTTCACAAATCATTTCATGAATCTAGCCTTACCCTGCTATCAAGACCAAAGAATTTATGAAAAAAAGAAAACTACAAGCATATCCTTCGTGAACCTAGATGTAAAAATCCTTTTAAAGAGTAGTAAATAAAATCCAAGAATATGTAAAAAAGGATAATATACCACTTCCAACTAGGGTTTCTTCCAGAAATACAAGGTTGGTTTAATATTTACAAATCAGTTAATGTTATTTTACATATTAACACAAAAAAGGAGAAAAATTCTGCAATGGATGCAGAAAAAACATTCTATAAAATTCAATATCCATTTATTACTTTAAAAAGGCAAGCTACTCAAGAGCTAAAAATAAAGGGGTACTTCCTCAACCTAATAAAAGATGTCTGTGAAAAATCCACTAACATACAAAAAGGGGAATGACTAACTAAATAAATACCTTCATCCTAAGATAAGGAACGCGACCATCAACTTATTACTTTATATCACAACACAAAAAGTTACTTGAAATGGGTCATAGATCTAAATCTGAATCTAAATCTCCAAATCTAAATCTATATCTAAAACTAGAAATTCCCAGAAGAAAACACAGGGCAAAATATTTACAATCTTTATGTTAGCAAATATTTCAATGGAAAATATGCAGTATGAAAACATTGGACTTAAAATTTTAAAATGCTCCTCCAAAGAGAGAATCAAAAGAATAATAAGGCATTTCATAGACTGGGAAAATGTTTGTCATAGATAAATCTGACAAAGGACAAGTATTCAAAGTTTATAAAGAACTCTTGCAACTCATCAGAAGACTGGAAAAAAAAATTTAAGTGGGCAAAAACTTAGAAAAGGGTTTTCCAAATGAAGATACATGATTGGTCAATAAACATATGTGAAGGTAACTAATATTACTAGTTATCAGAGGAATGAAAATTAAAATCACAGTGAAACACCAAGATATATCCATTAAAATGGCTAAATTTAGAAAGACTGATACTACCAAGTGTTGGCAAGGATATGAAGCAATTAAAATTCTCATATGTACTGGTGGTAACTAAAACAGTATAACCACTCTGGGAAACTGCTAAGTGAAACGGGGTTCTTACATGCCAGCAATTTCACTTAAAGGTGTTTACATAAGAGAAATAAAAACATACGTCCACACAAAGATTTGTATACAAATGTTCAGAACAGCTTTATTGATACAGTTCCTAAATTGGAAACGACCTGAATGACCATCAACAGGTGAATGGGTAAACACATTACTCCTCAACAAATAATTCAACCAACCAATCTACTAAAAAATGCAACCACATGGAGGAACCTAAAATACTATTATATACAAAGGTATATATACTGTATAATTTCATTGATATGAAACTCTAGAAGAGACAAATCTAATCTACAGTGACAAAAAGTTGTTTGGCAGTTGTCTGTGGCTAGGGGTGTTTGGGGTTGATCAATTGGCTAGACAGAAAATTTTTAGGTGACAATGGTGGATATCTTTCTTGATTGTGGTGGTGATTACATAGGTACACACATTTGTCAAAAATTATTCAACCATACACTTAAAATGGGAACATATTTTTATATATAAATGATATTCCACAAACCCCAAGTTTCCAGAAGCCTTCCCTAGAGTTCCCAAGAGAGGTGCACTCGAGTTTCTGGAGCTCACCCTATGAACTCATCCACCTCAGTTCTCACCCATTTCTCACTCCCTCATCCCTGCTTCTCATGGCTGTCCCAGTTCTCTCTGGCGTATTTCACCAGAAAATCCCTGCATGCTCCTCTGTCCTTTATCTCCCAATGCACCACCAACATGACACTGCTCTGTAAAGAGCATTTTACCAAAGTTTTGGTGATAAAAGCGGAAAGTCACATCACAGGAGAGGAAACAGTTAAGACTAAATGTCAGACAGCATGTCAGTGGTATTCATCCTCCACCCCTTGAAGTCTATGACTCACTGCCCCTTCTCTCTTGGCTGCAGCCTCCTTCCATGGGGCTGGGCCCTTGTTCCTTTCTCTCCCTAATTCAAGGATGTAAGACTTTGACAGGGGTTGACAGTGGAAAAACCCTCTAGTCCTATTATGTTGTAAAAGGGAAAAATGTAAATCTCATCCTTTCTTGACCTTTCTCATCAAGAGGAGCCCTAACACCTATAATTCCATACACCCAAAAGCCAACTAGAGTAACTTTTTTTTTTAGCAAAAGAAGATTTACTTTCTTAAAGAAAGTTTTCCTAGATTTGTGTTTTTCACCTGGAACCCTTACTAAAAATGCAAACAACTGTGCCCACCCCAAATCCAGTGAAGAAGAATTTCTTGGCTTGGGACCTGGTAATCTGTATTTCAACTAGCACATCCCCTCACCGAACTCTCCCTACTTTGAATTCTTAGGCAGCTTAAAACAGAAAAAAAAAATGCTGCTTGTTTTGTGGTTACTAAATTATCTAAGTATATTCTAATAAATGTCCTTTAAGCCAGAAGTCTCTCATCCTTGATTTCAGTAATTGATATTTGAATTCTTTGTGCAGGACTGGTCTATCTCCCAATCTATCCCCACAGCCCACACTTGGAGCACAAGGAAAGTTTTGGACCACCAGTCCCACAATGCTGCAATAGGGGCAGAACTACAAAAATAGAGTTAAAATACAGTTTTGTCATAAGCCTTCCTTGGGGCTCCCAGATTGCATTTAAAGCTGGTGGCCTGGGAAACATCTTATAACCTCATAGTGTGATGTCTGTCTGTAACTCCTTAAAGTCATAAGTCACTGCAAACATTACCCCTGCTCTGAACCACAGGTTACTGTAAGTTGCTCATGCCACCAGGAAGTTTTGTGGCAAGTCCTAAAAATGCAGATCATCCTATGGAATCTTTAGATTGGCAAGATCTAATTGAAGTCGTTAGACAAAGTTCTGGAAAGGTGGTCTGGGTGCGTGCTCTGTCTAGAACCATAGAATTGCTTAAGGAAAAACCTTGAAATAGCAAATGACAAGACTTTCCTTGAGGTTCGCAGATGTTATCCACAAATGCTAGAAGCATGCCAAGGACGAAATTTCATTTTATGGGTCTCTTATCAGTGAGCAGATAAAGATCAAGAATCAACACTAAACATGCGGCTTGATGTAAATAAAATTTTTAAAGCCCTTCTGTTTTCCATTCCAATAATTGCTTACAGCACAATTCTTTTTTTTCCTCTAGATTTTGTTGAATTGCTTTGATTCCTCCTGAGATTATGAATGTAGAGACCAAGGTATAGATGTATTAAACTTAGGCATTAGCCAGAGACCTTTCGGAGGTACACTGTGTATCTGCTCATGAAAATTATGGTGATCCTCGTGGCCCACAGATAAACTCGCTTAGTAGGCATCCATCTAGTCTTTTAAATATAAATATATTTGCACTTTTCTATTGCATATTTTGAATCTCCCTGAGTACAGTTGACATACAAGTTTTTACTAGCCATGAGAATGTTATGATTCCATGGATAATAATGGCAGCTAACATTTATTTAATGCCTCTATGTTCATGCCACCTTATGTATTTATTATGCCCTTCAGTCCTCAACACAATCCTATGAAAAACGTTATATGTTCACCTCATTTTGCAAATGAGGCTACTGAGGAAAAGTTGCCACAACTATAGATTGAGGGCCAGAAGGTCCAACTTCAAAGCATTCATGCCTAACTATGATGTTATACTCACTCGAGAGATATTTGCTGAGTGTTTACTCTGTGCCAGGCACTGTGATAGGCTCTGGAAATAAAGCAGAGACCAAAAGAGACAAAGAGTTCTGCCCCGATGGAGCTTACATTTTGTCTCACATCTATCATGTGAATTTACAATAATTTACCTAACAAATCTCTGTTGTAGGATGTTTAAACTGCGTCTGATTTAATGACCTTAAAAAATTAAAAAATTAAGTGTGAGGGAGAGCATTTTGATTTGTAAATCTCTGTGTATCCTAGCCTCTGCTTAATTCGTTAGGAGAGTTTTCCAGAATGGGAATTATAAGGATCAAGGTTATGAATATTCATTTGCGTTCTTGATTCATATTGCTAAATAACCCCTGGCAATGGTGTAACAATTTACACTTCCATCAACTTCGGCAGTTTTGAGAATGTCCATTTTTCCACGCCCTTTCCAACATTCTTTCTCTCTTTTTAATCCTTGTCTACCTGATGTCACATTTATAGCTCTGTAATAACAAAAATGGTACTTGTTGACTTACTTTTATTTAGAGAAAATGAATTTCCCTGATTCAAAATCATTGAAGAATGACCATTTGTTTTAAAAACACCTCACCTCCCCTCATAATCAAAAGGAAGAATTAAATACTTCCCTCACAGTGCATATGAATATCTTTATTCAAGTCTCAATTGTGTCTGAGAAACTTATCTGATACTGAAAGGCCTTGTGAACATAGAAATCTCTGTGGAATGGCTCACGGGCACCTGTAACCATTGTGCCTGTGAGTAAATTGGCTTTTGTTGTGAGGTAGTGACTTATCCACCCTGAAGGAATCTAAAATCATGCCACTCTGCTGGAATGACATTTGATCTGTCCCGTTTTAGAATCTTCCTTGCTTGCACTACCTCTCTTAATTAAGTGCAATTTCTATCTTCTTGGAATTTCCAGAGCACATTTTATGTATCTCTGTTATGATACTCAACATAGGTTAAGTATGTACTTTTCTTAGTTCTTGGGCTAGAAAAATAGAGTTAATGGCACCTGCTATATAGATCTGTTGAGAGAATTAAAATGAATCAATGCACACAAAGCACTTAGCACAGTGCCTAGCACAGAAATACCGTCAACAAATGTTTGTTGAATGAAGGAATGAATAGTCAATGCATAATAAATCTTAGATGCTGTCAGCGGCTGGCAAGTAGTTCTCAAACCTTAGTGTACATAAAATTAGTGGGGGGAACTTGTGAGAATGCAGACCCTGAGACCCCACCTCCAGAGATTGTAATTCAAGAAGTCTGGCGTAGAGGCCCAGGAATCAGGGTGACACTGAGACGGGTGATCCAGACATCACACATAACTTAGGGAATCATTGGTTAGCCTGTGAGCTCTGTGGTAGCAAGGAAACTATGATATTCATCTCTAGTTGACCCTACACCTATCGATCCCAGCCCTTGGTATGCAGTAAGTGCTCAAGGAGAGGTAACTTGAGTTTCAGCCTTGATGGTGGAGGAGGGGTTGTTTCCAGTCCTGTCAATACAAAGTAGACAGACAACTGATGGTTCTAGAATGTTTGGACCCTAATCTCTCTCCAGACATGATCTCAAAAATATGGCTGCTATTGTCCTGAAGCAGAATTTCCTCAACGCTCACATTCTTCTATGTGCCCCTAAGCAGCACCAAAATTTGAGCACTTTACTATGTACCAAGTGTTTTATTTGATCTAATCCACATGATAGCTCTGTGGGTGGGGAAACTGAGGCTTAGAGAGGTTGTTACCTGTCTGGAGTCACACAACAAATAAGTGACAAGGGGGTTCATTCTAGGCATAAACCGTTGCCAAATCTGAGCACCTTTCCCATAGCTCCCTAGTGGGATGGAGGAAGGCAACTGAGAAACATTGCCCTTGGCCTGCCGGGGCAGGTGAAGTGTGGGTTCCAGTGTGAGTATGAGTGTGTATGTGTGTGTGTGTGGGTGTGTGTTGCCAGCAAATTCCTGATTAGAGGTACCTGCATAAAACAGAGGAGATTTTTCCCTTGTAAGTAGATACTATAAATACAGGTTATTAAATAACCCTGACTTCATCCCTAACTAACCAGCCCCTGCCAGTTTGCATGCTACTCATGTATACAGCATGACTCAGAGGACCCTCAGGGAGCAGGTGGGCTAAAAATCTATCAGACAATAATAATTTTCATAGATGGGAGCTCCCCAGCTTCCCAGTTGGCTGTTCAGTTGATCATGAGTCATGAATTTCCTTTTTAGGGTAATATTTACCATAGAGCATGGCTGGTTATAGGGAATACGTAATATCCATTTATCTGATGGGAAACATGTTATTAAAACATTACCTAATGATAGATTTACCTGATAAATAATCCTTGGGATTAAACAAAAAAGGCTGGGGAGGGGCTAGGGAGTGATTGAAGGAAGCAGAAAGGTGAACAGGAATAAGCCATGGCTTGGTCGTAAATAAAGAGGGCATTTGTTCAGAGCTGGGTGTTGAAAGGATCCTTACTGTAATAGTTAGAATAGAGAAGAGAAAGGGAGAGACAGAGAGACTTGGTCAAAGATAGATTAAAGGAGGAGGGAATAAGGACGAACATAGGAAATGGTTAATAACATAATAATAGGCATCTTTTAAATGTATTGTTAGTATGTTGAGGCACTGAGCTAATTCTTTTTTTTTTTTTTTTTTTTTTTTTTTGAGACGGAGTCTCACGCTGTTGCCCAGGCTGGAGTGCAGTGGCGCGATCTCGGCTCACTGCAAGCTCCGCCTCCCGGGTTCCCGCCATTCTCCTGCCTCAGCCTCCTGAGTAGCTGGGACTACAGGCGCCCGCCACCGCGCCCGGCTAATTTTTTGTATTTTTAGTAGAGACGGTGTTTCACTAATTCTTTTACATATATCATCACTTCTATTCTCATGAGAACCCCAGGGAATACTCCCACTACCACCCTTATTTTTTATTCCAGCCAGTATAGTAAAGCAGTTGAAAGCACAAACCTGGAGGTAGAGTGTCTGAATTGGCGTGTCAGCTCTCTATTTATTAGCTGTGATCCCTGAATTTTTCTGTGCCTGTTTTTTCATCTGTGAAATGAACATAATAATTTTGCCCACTTTTAGAGGGTTGTTTATAGGATTAAAATGGTTAATTTAACAATTACTTACAACAGTGTGTGGCACATTTTAAACAATAAATTCAGCTACTATTTCAACTGCAGCTGAGGAATCTGAGCACAGAAGCTAAATCACTTGTCCAAGATCACAGAATTAGAAAGTGACAGAGCTGGGACCTGAACCCAAGTCTGTCTGATTCCAGAACATGTGCTCTCAATCTCTCTGCCTTGGTTGATGGGAACAATAATGGTGGGCACTAGAAATACCACAGAGCATCTTTTCCTAATGCACATGATGCCAATACCCTCCATTTGAGTCAATCAATTTTAAATTTTTGGGTCATTTTATAACCAGAGAGTACAATTTAGAAACAACCCTAGAGGGCATCTCATCCGAAGATTGTGAACTGTTAGCCCAGGCATCCACTCATTTCCTACAGATATGATTTGTTTGGTCTGCACAGTGTTGGCTAGTGCAGAGCTATGAAAGCTTTTGAATCAGTTATTCAAATGAAAATTGTGAGGTTTCACGAAAAACAAACAAACTAACCCAGAGGTATATATTCTCTAGAAAAGTTGGAGGATCTTGCAACACCAGACTCCTATCCTTACGTGTAAGAGTCAGGTGTGCTCAGAAGCCTCTGAGTCTGTTCTCTTCACTTTCAGCTGTCTCCTGCATTGGGCCCACTTCAGATGTTTGTGTTCACATAACTGTCCATGTGGACATCAAATCTGGGACAATAGAACCCCTGTTCCTCAAACTTCCTCTTTTTAGACTTAATACCTTGCTCAGTACATTTTTCCAAAGGATGGGATCTTAATCCTCTCCCCAGGCTGCCTTCCTCTTCTAAAGCCTTACATGGATCCATGCCCTTCTCCCAGCATAAGGCACTGAGAGAACCCGATTCCTTGGGTGGAGTCTGACCAGCGCAGAGTACTGGGGAATAGCCAACTCACTTCCCCTGAGGCCTCCCATTCGACTGTCTCCTGTTAGACCAGCCTCCCCATGTTAAGGAGGACTTCCATGTGGCTCTCCTGAGCTTCCCCGTGACAAGGAAGTTTGGGATATTCCAGAACGGCAATCTGTCCCGGGGCCTTCACTGGGCATTGGAGAAGCTTCTTGTCTGAGGTTACCTGTTATCTCTGAAAGTTACAGGGTTTCTCTTCCACTACAGCCAAGCCCATCTTGTTCAAGTGTTTTCAAGATCGCAGTGACACTCACTTAACTTGTACAGCTGCAGTGACACCCAGCTAACTTCAGAGACTCCAGCAGGAGCCTCCAATTCAATAGCTCAGTAATTCCCCATCCCCAGTGAAGACCTCCTTCATTTCAGGCTCTGTGCTTCTGCCACATTCTCGGGAGCAGGTGCTGCTAACCTTGCTTTGAGTACCAGGCTCTCCTATTTAATCTTCATGACTACTCTGTGAGGCAGGTGTTAAGATCCCTATTCTACAAATGGGAAAACTGAGTTTGAGCAAAGTTAGTATCTTGTCCAATGGCAAGTCTGTCTAATTCCAAGGTTCCATGTTCTTTACAGTCTGGCAAATATAAAAACTCAGATATATACAGATATATACTATGGAGGAAAGAATATAACAACATAATAAATCCTCCATAAGATAAGAGGTAATTCAAAAAAATGTGAGATAACATCTTATAGAGAAGATAGCTCATAGAGGATTGAGATAGCTCAGAGCTCCATAGAGAAGGTAAACTGGAGTAGATCCTTGAGAAATGGGGACCATCTTTAGGGTGGAAGAGAAGATTACATATGGAGGCCACAGCAATACACAGTGTTGAATGGGAAAAATCTTAGGATATATAATTTAGTTTACCTGACTTGGGATATCTTTGCAGTAATGAAGAGAAAGATAAGGCTAGATGATAAGTGTTTCTCTAAGAGGCAATGAGGAATCCCAGATGGAGTTGGAGCAGTGACCAGTCATAATCATTAGCCCCAGAGAAAGACACGCTCTCCTCCCCCACTTCCTCCTTCTGCTGGTGTTGTGTCCTCCTGCTACAGACAGGCTTTAGTGTGGGGGTCCAGAGAGGCAGTCATGCGTACCAAAAAATGTATGGGCTTTGAAGATTGACTCCAGCTGGGGCAAGGAGAGTTGGGAGTTACTGATAGAGAAGGGGGCATTTGACCAGAGTTGTGAAGGACAGTTGAGCTGTCAGCACTCAGAGATGAGGGCAAAGGACATCCCAGGTGGAGGGACCAATGGAAGCAAAGGGACAGAGGCAGGAATTTAGCAGGCACATTTGGAGAGCAGTGAATAATTTACTCTTCCCGAAACAGAAAGTTTGTGAGAGGACAAGAGGTGTGAAGTAGGTATAAGGCAGAAATGATAGATTTTTGGCAAATGACAGAATAAGGGCTCCTTTTCTCATCTGAAACTCAAAGTTGGCCTGGACCCACTTTGAGCAAGGGAGTGATATTGAAGGCTTGGGCAATAGCTGGCAGTATGGATCAAGGAGAGGGAAGGAGACTAGAGACAGACACCAAATAGAGAGCTGACCCAACATTTCTGGTGAGATGTAATGAGGATACTGGAACTGTGCCAGTGAGAATGTAGCATTCTTTCTACCTCAGACTCCAGGAATATTGTAGCCTGGTTGTAAGCAAGATACATTCCTGTCATTATCATCATCTCCTCCTCCTTCCCATCCCCTTCTTTTCCTCTTCCTTTTCTTCTTCCTAGTCTTTCTCCTCCTCCTCTTCTTCTGCCTTTCTCCTCCTTCTCTTTGCTTTCTCCTCCCCTTTCCCTTTCTCGCCTTCTTCTGTAATTATGTACATCTCAACAACTACTCAAATCTACTTTCACAATTATTCACTCATTTGGTTGATCAGAATGTTTTTCAACTCTATAAGAATTAGAATTGGATTCTACTGGGAGTAACAGAAGACCCAAAATAATGATAAGCTTCCTTCTCCGTCTCCTCCTGTATGCAGCACAGGCCTAGTATGGCAGCTCCCTGATTGTCAGACCCAGGCTCTTTCTATCTTATTGCTCTGCCCTTCTCAACTCATGGTTTCCATCTCATCACTGAAGATGGCTGTTCAAGCTTTAGTCATATCTGTTTTTCAGACAGCAGCATGGCAGAGGAGGGCTGGGGAAGGGTACCCTCTCCGCTTTAAGGACACTTCCTGGAATTTGTACACTGCAGTTCTGTTTACATCCCATTAGCCAGATATTGGTCCTTTGTGTTTCTTAGTCCTTTTTCCACTTCTGTGTTTCAGATTGCCAGGCCTAGGGCTCAGGGAGACTGAGAAATGAGGGCTTTGTTGCCACTTGCTGGAATTGAGACCTGCTAGTGTGGCAAAGAGAGATCTCCTTGATCGTTCATTTTGAGGACCAGGAAGAGGAAAGTGATTACATTACTGGCAACACCAGCAGACATTTTCTTACCACTGCCTGTGTAGGCCTGTGCCGTATGCTCTGGGGAGTATGGAGAGTTATTGAATGCCATATCTACCCTCAAGATGCTTACATGCTCACAAACCGTAGAATCCCCCAGCTAGAAGGGATCTTAGGGATTGTCTAGTCCAGGCCTCTCTCTACTTCATTTACAATGGAGTAGAAGAGAGGCCTGGACTAGACAATCATCTAGTGCAATTATGATGTGCGTCTCCAGAGTTGGGGGCTACCATCTGAGCAACTTACTCTGAGTCAACAATGGTCATTTCCTACACGGAGTGACATGTGCAACCCTGTAACTTCTACGTAGCAGCTCTCAGTGTTTTCAGGAAACAGGTCTTGCTTATTCTTCATTCTACAAAATAAAGTATTTGCTCTGTGAAGGCAGCCCTCACATCTGTTTGTCCATCTGTCTGTCCCCTGCTTTCCCAACCAGTCTCCTCTTTACTAAAAGGGGTGAGCTGTAAGTTTAAGCTCACACGCTTTGGAGCTCTCGGGCCTGGCTCTCACACTTACCAGCTGTGTGACCTTGATTGAGCAAGTGACTTACACTCTCTGAGCCTTCATTTTTCCATTTGTAAAATGAGGCTAATATTAATATTACTCACCTCATGACATTATTGTAAGGTTTAAGTGAGCTGATGAGTGTAAAACACAGAGACTGACACCAAAGACAGCAGTTGTTATCATTACTTATATCTTTATAATTAATAATAATGAAACGTCTGGTCCCTCTTCTCTCTTGAGTAACTTGTGATATTAGCTAATAAAGGAAAGGAAACTTTTAACACTTCGGGGGAAATTAGCATAAAAATGCTGCCTACAAGTGTGAGCAGGAGTCATACTTTTTGTTCCTTTTACCAGTGCCACTGGATCCCTAATGCTGTTCATAGAAAAATCACCTCCTGGGGTCGCCAGTTTGCTGTCTCCACTTGCAAACTGCCTCCTGGAAGGTTCCATCTGTTACAATGGGTATTGGCATTCCTTGGCTTTTTTTTTTTTTTTTTGGTTAGCAGAAGCAGACAGAACACAAATAAACAAACATATTGGAGAATTCAGATTGTACAGTATGGGGAAAAGAAGTCAGGAAGACTGGGATTCTGAATTCTACCTTACCACCCACTGGCTGGGTGGCCAGGGATAATTTACAGTGCCCTGTGGGCCTCTCGGATTTTTGAGAGCCTGTTCGGCAACAGCATCCTGTGACTAGAGAAAGGATTTGCAATGGCCTGGATTCCCCTGGAATCTCTTTCTTCCCACCTAGGGCTGGTCCAGGTGGGACCAGCATCTGGGCGGAGGCTGGGTACATGCCCAGACAGCCCTGTATGGTCTGTGAGCCAAGCATAGACTGCCTGCTACCAGGGTGTGATTGTTCTTGTGATTTGGCAATACCCGGCAAACATGTCCCATCGGGGCTGAGCTAAAAATAGGTCCTACGCATGGGGCCCAGGAAAATCAGCAGCCCAGCACACAGGAGGTTGCCCAACAAGGCAGAACCAAGCTGCCACCAGCACTTCAGTGGCACAATGACCAAAGAGAGGAGGTTTGGCCAATTTTTCAACATGTATCCTCCTTTTTCACTCTCCTCTGGTATCAGGGCCAGTGTCTTCCCACTCTGTTTTCTCCCTCTCTTCTACTTCTGGATAACTTGATTTCTGCGGAGGTACTGAACACAGGCATGGTATGGTGAAAAAAGCTGGTGTTTGGGCATTAGTGGGCTCAGGTTGAAATCTTGGCTCTACTATTTTCTAGCTGTTTGACCCATGAGCCTGAGACCCTTTTAAGGCTCAGCTGCCTCAGTGAAATAGTGGTGTTAATTATCCTTAATTATGAAAATTTTTATGAGTTACTAAAAGCAGTTAGTGTCTAGAGCAAGGTTCTCAAAATTTATCATACATGATAATCACTTGAGGAGTGGGGAAGCTTGTTAAAATAGAGCTAGGCCAGATGCAATGGCTCATGCCTGTAATCCAAGCCTTTTGGAGGCTGGGGCAGGAGGATTGCTTGAGCCCAGGAGTTTGCCACCAGCCTGGGAAACATAGTGAGACCCAGTCTCTCCAAAAAAAAAAAAAAAAAAAGCTGGGTGTGGCGATGTGCACCTGCACCTGAAGTTCCATCTACTTAAGAGGCTGAGGTAGGAGGATCGCTTGATCCCAGGAACTAGAGGCTGCAGTGAGCCATGATCACACCACTGCTCTCCAGCCTGGGCAGCAGAGCAACACCCTGTCTCAAACAAAAATAATAATAAAATAAAATAAATAGTAAAAAGCAGAGGGCCCCACTGTACCCCACCCCCACTTTCTGATTGGGTGGGTTGGGGAGCATGGCCTTGATGCTGCTGGTCCAGCAATCATGGCGAGGAGGAGCACGAGGTTAGAGGTCAAGTATGTGAGCTCTGGAGCCCAATCATGAGGGTTCAACCCTGAGCCCTGCCCCTCTAGCAGAGTGTCTTCGGGCAAGTTCCTGAACCTTTCTGAACCTTATTTGGAAAATGGGAGAGTAATTGTTACTTTATAGTTGATGCAAAGATTAAGTGAGTTAATTCGTATGAAAACACTTAAAACAGCATCTAGCAAACAGTAAGCTTTGAGTGAACATTAGCTTTTATTAGTATCACAGAGTCTGCACAGGGTTCAGTATGTGTTCTTTTCCTGCTCTCTCCCTGCAGTTATTGCCAGTTTCGCTTGCATTTCTGTCTCTAGGCCACCCCTCCCAGGATCTATGCTCTGAGCATTGCCCTTCTGCATGGAAGGGCAGGCAGGCATATGCCGGGAGGATCTGGGGCCACCAAGGAGCCCAGACTGAATGTTAAAATTTAGAGATCACAGAAGAACCTGAAGCCCTCAGACAGGAATGGGCTTACCCCAGGGTATCCGTTCTGGAGCAGCAAAACTAGAACTTGACCCAGGTTTTCTGTCTTCCCAGCCAGGACACTTCCCATGACATCATGGCCTGTCCCCTGTTACACAGCCCTGGCTATTCCTGAGAGTGCTTAGGAAGCAACCAACTCCCCACCCCACTCCTACACCATTGCTTGCTTGGCATTTGGGAGGTTTCTCCTTTGATTGTTTGTGCTTGAGGAGGACACAGTGGTAAACATTTAACATCTGACTATAAATGACTATTTGCTTTTGGATTTTTTTTTTCCCTTTGGGCTAATGTCCTCAGAATGGAATTACTGGGTCAAAAAGTGCAGACAGTGTTATAACAAAAAGAAAGCTAGACTTAGCAACTCTCCCAGGGGGAAGAACTCACTGCTCAGAAACTTGAAGGTGGCTGGGATGTTGGTATCTGAAGCAAGTTAGGGAGTGGAGGGAGAGCCCAGAGCTGAATCTTCAAGTCAGCAGTAGGAGATAACAGTGGCTTGGAGAAGACAGCCCTGGACCGTAAACGGGATGCCTACCGGCCACTGGTAATTTCCCCACGAAATGGTGTTTAGACGAACGCCTCTCAAACATTAATGTGTTTAGGAATTCCCTGGGAGATCTTACTAATATGCAAGATAAGATTCAGGAGGCCTGGCGGGGCCGAGAGTCTGCATTTCTAACAGTTCTAGATAAGTTTTAGATAATGCTAATTCTGCTGATCAAGGGACCACACTTTGGAAAGGCAATGGTTTAGGTTACCATGCTTTTGCTCATGGTACTTCTCTTTGTAAGCCACCAGTCCCACCATTTTTTAGACCCAGCTCTGAAGATGTCCCTGGATATACCTCACCAGGCTGGGTTGGGTACCCCTATTCTATGGTACCCTGTACCTATGACTATGACAGCGCTTACCTTGCTGTATTAAATTGTCTGTCCCTCTCTCTTCCTAGGGCATGGAGCAGTCTTATTCATCACTGTATTCCCAGAATCTAGCACAATGCCTTTTGTGATGTGGGCCTAATTATTATTTATTTATTTATTTATTTATTTATTGAGACAGGGTCTTGCTCTGTTGCCCAGGCTGGAGTTCAGTGGTGTGATCTCAGCTCACTGCAATCTCCACCTCCCAGGTTCAAGCGATTCTCCCGCCTCAGCCCCCTGAGTAGCGAGGACTACAGGCATGCACCACCATGCCTGGCTAATTTTTGTAATTTTTAGTAGAGACAAGGTTTCACCATGTTGACCAGGCTGCTCTTGAACTCCTGAACTCAGGTGATCCACCCGCCTTGGCTTCCCAAAGTGCTGGGATTACAGGCATGAGCCACTGTGCCCAGCCACCTAATTATAATTCTTTCTCTAGTGGGTGAATAGATGGATAGATGGATGGATGAATTAATAAATGACCATAAGGAGAAAGGAATAGAAAGTGATGGGTTAGGAAAAGCACCATGAGCAACCAAATTTGGCTTCAAGATCATTATTATCCACTTGGCATTCTTTGAACCATACTCACCTACTGAAAGCCTGGAGTCAGTGACCCTCCTCTGATCCTTGCCAGCTTTTTCTAGGCCCTGAAAAATGTTGACCCTGAACCAAGAGTGAACTCAGATAAATGAATAAGATCCAGGAAGCTTAGAGGTCCTTCACAGGGTGGCTCTAATAAATACCAGAAAACAAATAGCAGGTGTTGGCAATCTTTCTCCTGCCCAAAGAGCTATTTACACAAGTTTCCAAAACAATCCCTTCATCGTTTTACATGCCTATTACATGGTTCTCTTTAGGGAAAGGTCTGGAGTTGGTTAGCTCAGTGAATTGAAGAGTGACTCCCTCAAAGACAAGGGGTGGTGGGAGGGGGCCTTTTTCCTTCATTTTTTCCAAGGCTGCAAACTGACTCCCCAGTCCTGGCCACTGTGTCTATGATCCTTCGTCTTAATGATTAGAGAAAGCATGAGTCAGTGCAAACCCGATTCTCCTGCTCAAAACGAAAGGCAGTGCCATGGAGTAGAATGAACTTGAGCTTTGGTATCAGACAACCCTAGATACAAAAACGCACACGCCTCAGTCACTTTCAACTGTATACTCTTTTTCTAAAAATACTTTTTATTTTGTAACATTTCAAATCTGTAGAAAAGTTGCAAGAACAGTACAGAAAACTCCTGTGTATATTTTGCCCAGATTCACCAATTTTTTTAATCTCTTTTTTTTTATTATTGTACTTTAAGTTCTGGGATACATGTGCAGAATGTGTAGGTTTGTTACATAGGTATACACATGCCATGGTGATTTGCTGCACCCATCAACCCATCATCAACATTAGGTATTTCTCCTAATGCTATCTCTCCCCAAGGCCCCCACCCCACGACAGGCCCCAGTGTGTGATGTTTGCACCACCCCTGCTATGATCATGTGTTCTCATTGTTCAACTCCTAATTATGAGTGAGAACATGTGGTGTTTGGTTTTCTGTTCCTGTTTTAGTTTTCTGAGAATGATGGTTTCCAGCTTCATACGTGTCCCTGCAAAGGACATGAACTCATCCTTTTTTACGGCTGCATAGTATTCCATAACAGATTCACCAATTTTTCACAGTTTGTCATATTTGCTATCTCAGTCTCTTTCTTTCTTCTGAGTTTTTTGTTTCAGTCTTTCTCACTGAAGATGGCAAAAGTTCACTGAAACAAAAATATTAAAATAAAAATGTTATTCAGAAGTCTCAAAACTGAATTAAAAGAAACAAGTAAATTTCAAAATGATACTGTTTGTAAGTTGTAGCATTTATATTATGAAAACTCTAAAAGTTAAATCTGCACTAAGATTTTTGGGACACTCTGTAATACAGTCATGTGTCACTTAACAAAGGAGGTATGTTCTGAGAAATATGGCATTAGGCAATTTTGTTGTTGTTTGAACATCACAGAGTGTACTTACACAAACCTATGTGGTATAGCCTACTGTGAACCTAGGCTATATGGTATAGCACATTGCTGCTAGGCTACAAACCTGTACAACTTGTCACTGTACTGTTGTACAATGGCAATATTCACACAATGGTGAGTATTTGTGTATCTAAACACAGAAAAGGTACAGTAAAAATACTGTATTATAGGCTGGCCGAGGGGGCTCATCACTTTAAAACATCCTTAAAACATCTGTAGGTTAAAATAGTGTAATACTACTATGTGAATAGTAGTGATAATCTCAGCACTTTGGGAGGCTGAGGCGGGTGGATCACTTGAGGTCAGGAGTTTGAGACCAGCCTGGCTCACGTGGTAAAACCCCATCTCTACAAAAATACAAAAATTAGCTGGGCATGGTGGCGGGCGCCTGTAATCCCAGCTACTTGGGAGGCTGAGGCAGGGAGAATCAGTTGAACCGGGGAGGCAGAGGTTGCAGTGAGCTGAGATTGTGCCATTGCACTCCAGCCTGGGTGACAGAGTGAGACTCCATCTCAAAACAACAACGAAAACAAAAAAAAACAGTATTATAATCTTATGGGAACACCATCATGTATGTGGCTAACCATTGATTGAAATGTCATTTACAGTACATGACTGATTTATATAATAATATATTGTGTATTTTTTTTAACCATTTGAGTGTAGGTTGCCTATATTGTGCTCCATATAGCATACCTTTCAATACTTCTGTATATACTACCTAACAACAAGCGTATTCTCTTGTATAACCCCAGTGAAGTTTCAGGAAATTTAAAATTAATAGAACACTTTTTAACATATAGTTCATATTCCAGTTTTTAAAATTGTACCAATAGCGTCTTTTATAGTAGCCTTTGTTCTTCTCCAGTATCTGAAGTAATTATTTGGTATATTTGTTTCTGTTTGTATTCAGTTTTATGTTTTTCTTTGTTGATTTAACTTTGTTTTTTGAATCTGTAGAATATTAACATTCTTCCAAAGTCAAGCTATACAAAAAGGTATACTCAGAGAAGTATTCTCCCTTCCTTATCCTTTCCACCCCATTCTCTCAGGCTTTGTAGGTAACCAATTTTATTGTTTCCTGATTTATCATTCCTGTGTTTCTTTTTGCAAAAGTAAGGAGACAGATACATACGAGTTTTCTTATTTCTCTTTTTTTTCTCACAAAAGGTAGCATCCTATATGTATACTTTCATATTTTGCTTTTTTTCTGGCAGTCACTCCAGAGGTACTCATGGAAATGATCCTTATTATTTTTTTACACTTGCATATTTGTGGTAGATTATTTGATGCTCCTCTGAGCCACAAATTATCTGCTGCTCCTCCTAGGGAGAGGTAGAGTCTATTTCCTCTCCCTTGAACTTGGATGGCCTTGTGAACTGTTTGAGCAATAGCATGTGGTATATGTAATGTTCTGGGACTTCTACGCTCAGACCTTAAGAAGACCATTGGATTTTGTTTTCTCACCCTTGGAAGGCACCTACCATATTGTAAAGAAGTTCAGGATAGGCCACTGGGTGATGAGAGGTCACATGCAGAGTGGTCCTGGAAAACAAGAGACCATCTTGTATGTTCCAGCACCAGCTGAATGACCTCAGCCTATTTCATGTGGCCAAGAAGAACCACCCAGGTGAGCCCAGTCAACTTACAGAATCATGAAGAATAATAAGTTGTAGTTTTAAGCCAGTAAGTTTTGAGGTGGTTTGTTACCAAGCAAAGGATAACTGAAACAATAGTGTGCCACTGTAGGTATGCTCAATCTCCCACATTTGAGCATTTAGGTAGTTTTTGCAATTACAAATAATGCCTCAGTGAAAGACCTTGTGCATATGCATTTTTGTATTATTGGTGGTGTATCTTTAGGGTAAAATTCTAGAAGTAGGATTACTAAATTTCGCTTTTGAATTTTTGCCAATCTGATGTGCGAGAAATGGTATCTCAGTGTAGTTTTAATTTGCATTCATATTAGTTATCTATCATTACATAACAAATTGTCCCAAAATGTAGTGGCTTAAAATATTAAAAGTTTGCTCTCTCACAGTCTTTGTAAGTCAGGAATCCAGGCATAGTTTAGCCGGTATTTCTAGCTCAGGGCCTCTCAAAACAGCAGATCAAGGTGTCTGCTGAGGCTGCAATCATCTCAAGGATGACTAGAGAAGGATCCATTTCCAAATACATTCATGTGCCTGTTGGAAGGCCTCAAGTTTTTGCTGGCTGTCAACTGGAGACACTGGGGGCCTCTCCAGAGGGTGGATCACAACATGGCAGCTGGCTTCTCTCAGGGTAAATGAGCTAGAGAATGAGAGGAGGTACCCAAGACAGAAGCCACAGACTTTTTGTAACCTAATCTGAATAGTGACATCCCATCACTTTTGCAATATCCTATTCATTAGAAGACAGTCAGTAGGCCCAGCTCACAATCAAGTGAAGGCAATTATATAAGGGTGTGAATACCAAGAGGAACAGATAATTGAGGCCTTGTTAGAGGCTCCCTAGCACAGCATTTCTTAGTGGGAGTGGGTCATTTATACATGTATCTCTGGCATCTATTCATGTTTTTTTACATACAATCTTTGTTTTTCCCCTTGAGATTTGAAATCTCTTTATATGTTAGAAATTATCTGTGATTTGCATAGTAAGTACTTTTTCCCGATTTGTCATTTGTCTTTTGGCTTTGCTTATGGTATTTTGCCATGCAAAAGGTTTTCTAAAATTTTTAAGTAGTCAAATTTATCAATTTTCTTCTTTTATCATATCTTGACTTTAAGTCATAGAAATCCTTTCTCAACAGTCAGCCTATAGGAAATTTATCCATGTTTTCTTCTAATACTTGTATTATTCACTTATTTTACCTTTAGGTCTTTGATGCATTTGGAATTTATTTTTATCTGTGGTATAAGGAATAGATGTAATTTTATATTTTCCAAATGTCTAACTAACTGTTCCAATACGACTTATTTAAAAGTCCATTTTTTTCTGATCATTGAAAAAAAGCCCATTTTTGTCCTAGTGATCTGAGTTACTACTTTTATTATATTCTTGAAATTCATATATGGTTAGGTTTATTTCTGTACTTCCTAATCTAGTCTATTGGTATGCCTATTCACATAGTAGTATTATACTATTTTAACTTATAGATGTTTTAAGGATGTTTTAATATTTGGTAGGGCTAGTGCCCTCTTCTAGCAATTTCCTGCAGTGTTTTCCTAGCCATTTTTTGCATTATTTTATACAAATTTTAATATCAGCTTGTTTAGCTTCAGCAAAAATGTTTTTTTGTATTTTTATTAGAATTATAATAAATTAATAAATTAACTTAGGGTAGACTGACTGACTGATGATGTTGAGATGTCTGAACCAAGAACAGAGATACTTTTCTACTTTTTCAAGTCTACTTTTATGTCTTTTAGATGTATTTTAGTTTTCTTCACATAATTTCTGAACATTTCTAATTTAAATTTATGTAATCTTAAACAAGTTACTTCATCTTTCTGAATCTCAGATTTCTCATCAGTCAAAAAGGGGACTGTGATATCTTTCTTAAAGTTTTGTTATGAAAAGTAAATGAGATAAATTGCAAAATAAGCACTGTGTTAATCCTGGTTCCCTTATTCCTTGCCTTGAAGCTCATGCTTGCTCTTGAGCAGGGAGAGAATAATTTGTCACATATATCTAGCAATAACATTGTCTATGTCAGTCAATAAGTAAATCGATATTCTGGAGTTCATCGTGTACCAGGGGCTGCGCCAGTTGTTGGGGATATAATGATGAGAAAATCAAACATGATTCCTGCTCTTATAAAGCTTCTGGTTAATGAACCTTTCCTATTTATCATATGGGGTTTTATAAAAGCAAAATGTAAACCCAATTAGCAAGCCAGGCCCTGGAATTTCAACAGATTCTATAATTGCATAGCATAGAAAAGTGAAGGCTTTAAATACTTTTATGATCCAGATCCCAGTTTGACTCATCATGCAAGCAGATATTACCTAAAATGAGAGAGGATCAGAGTTGGAGGGAATACATGAAGGAGGGAACTGGGGAACAGTGGGTCATGATCTGACCAGCATCATATAATTAGTGAGTAACTGAACTGGGACGGGAACCTTGGTATCCAGCCTCCCAGGCTGGGGTGCTTTCCAGCACACACCCACTGTCTTTCTACTTTCCATCTGCATCTTTTGTCACTGCCATGGATGTATCAGGGTTTCAGTATCTATGCTGATTGTCTAGAGAACATTAGCCAGAAATGAACAGCACATTTCTAAGAAGGACCTGATATCACCAGTCATTATGTCATGAGGCTGCAACTCAATCCCCAAAGAGGGTAATTTAACAAAACTACACGGATATGTAGATTCAGGATGTGGACTGAATGAGACAAAAATCAGAGTTACTCTAGCACAGAGTTTCCTGGAATCAAACAGACACAATAATTTCCTCTCTGTGTGACTTTTTTCAGGTTGCTTAATTTCACTAAGCTTGATTTTTTTTTTCCACCTTTAAAATGATCTTACTAGCATGTTTCTTGTGGGATCCAGGGAAGAGACAGCAAATTGTTCCCAGTTTGGTTTTCTCCTTCCTCTGTAATACTAGAACTCTTAGTTCTTAGCTGAGCAAATGACTGTCTGGAATGAAGACAACATTTCCTCAGTTTTTATTGTAGTTAGGGATAGCCACATGAATCTGTTCTGCATAGCGGGTCAGCAGAAATGGCATGTCCAACTGCTAGGAAATATCCTTAAAGTACAAAGGCATGGCCTTCTTTTTCTCCTGTTTTTCCACCACCCCCTCTTTGTTTGGAATACAGGGGTGAAAACTTGAGCTAGAGGAGCTATCGGGGACCACGAAGTAACTTTGGGAATGAAGGCCACATGCAAGGAAGCATAAGATAAGAGCCTGGGATGCTGTGAGCACTAAACCCCTGTCCTTTTAAACTATGGCTATTTGAGAACTAAGATGTCTCACACAGCGATGGGAAGAAGTCCCACGAATTTTAACCCCTTGCTATAAGGACAGCTGTTGCTTTTGTCTGCTTGGCTTCCATTTCTCCTGATTTTAATAATTGCATCTCATGTTTTCTTTGAGGGATGACCTCTTCCTCCAGCCTTAGCAGAACTGTCCATTTAAGTTGTATCACCTTTTCCTAAACTGGACCAACTGGATTTTGACTTTGGATGGAACTTGAATCTTGAACAGTGTAACCCAAGCACCAACAGTGCAAGAATGGACATGTTCTGGAGGTGGGTGACAAGGAAAGCTCTTTCTTACTAAAGAATATAAATATGGAAATGTAGCAGAAACTCTAAAACTAGAAAATCAGCATGGCCATCATACTGGATTCAAACAAAAATTATCAATGGATGCTAAAACCATTGCATGAAAAGATGCTGGGAAATAGGATATTCATACAGTCTCCACGTATAGTGCTCTACAGATTACTTATCAACTACAAAGGCATGAAGCTACATCCCCATTGGAGTAATCTGGTGAGCACCACTTAGCCAGGTGATCAAAATTTATGTCACCAATGATAGAGCATACTGTGGGGCCCTAAGAAGGAACATCACCTACGTAGTATTCATGACCAAATGGGTTAACCCGAATTGAATCAAGAAGAAATAAGCAGATAAATCCAAACTGAGGGAGCTATTTTATTTCAATTGGCCTAGACTTGGCCTAGACTCTTCAAACATTTTATTGTTATAAAAGACAAAAGACAAACAAACACAACAACCCGGGAATTCTAGTTGAGGAGACTAAAAATAATGATAGTTAAAATACATGATGCTTGATTGAATCCTGGATAAACAAAACAACTTTAAAGGACAGTTTGAGGACAACTGGAGAAATTTGCATTTGGACTGTGTATTAGATTATAGTATTGTAATAAGTTTCCTGAGTGTGAAAACTGTTGTTATGTAGGAGAATATTCTTGCTTCCTTGTTCTTGGAAGCTCCATGCTGAAGTATTTGGATCAAAGTATCATGATGACTGCAACTAATGTTCAAATGGTTCAGCAAAAAAATTGAAAATAAACACACACACATACACACAGGAGAGAGAGTGCGCGCAAATGTCGCCAAGTGTGAACCCTTGGTGGGGCTGCTTGGTGGCTTGACGAACTTATGCTCATTGTACTATTCATGCAATTTTTCTGTAGCTTTGACATTTTTACAAATAAAAAGTTGGGGGAAAAGTCTCTCTTCCTCTTTCCATTTATAGAGTGAAACACAAAGACCTTCAGTGCAATGCTTATCTCTTGTCACATGCCTCGGGTCCTTAAAGCAAAAAAGCCGATGGAGGGGTGTGCCTCTGGAACTATCAGCACGAAGCTGAGGAGACTGTCCACTGCTAGGAGTGACACTTGATGTGACGTCCGTGAAGTCCATTCAGTCCGTGTATCAGTGGCCTTTGGGACGTTCCCGGTGCGAGGAAATTGAGAGCCCATGACAGAGGTAATGAGGCCTGGCCCTTCTCCTTCAGGCTTGTCTCCTACCTCTCTCTCCTGGCCTTCTACTCTCTGGTTCCTTCTTCCCCACAAATAGGCACTGTTGGTCCCCACCTCTGGACATTTGAGCCTGTTGGTCTCAGAGTCTGTAATGTTTTCCTCAGGAACCTTGCATGGCTGCCTCTCTCAGCTAAAAGCCTTCTCCTCACCAAGGCCTTTCTTGCCCACAATAGCTAATACTTTCCTCCTCCCCCAAACCCCTCTCTCCTCTGTTTCACCGTTAGGTTTCCTTCACAACCTTCATCACTAGCTGAAATTCTAGCTGGAATTATCTTACTCATTGTCTTCTGCACCCAGATACTGTATTATTCAGGATTCTGCAGAGAAACGGAACCAATATGAAAGGAGATTTATTATGAGGAATTGACTCAAGTGCTTATACAGATAGAGAAGGCCCATAATCTGCTGTCTGCAAGATGGAGATCCAGAACGGCTGGGGGTATAATTCAGTCTAAAAGTCCGGGGGCCAGAGAACCAGGAAAGCCAATGGTGTCATTCCCAGTCTGAGGGCAGGAGAGGATAAGATCAAGATGTTCCAGCCCAAGCTGTGAGGGAGGGGAAAAAAGGGGGTGAATTCTTCCTTCTTCTGCCTTGTGTTCTATTCAGGTCCACAGTGGATTAGATGATGCCCACCCAGGCTGGGGAGGGATGTTTGCTTTACGAAGTCCACTGATTCAAATCCTAGTCTCATTGGAAGTACACTTGCAGACCTACCCAGAAATAATGTGTAGTCTGGGCACCCCATGGCCCCATCAAGTTGATCCATAAAATTAACCATCACAGATGGGACAAGGCCTGCATAGCTGCTGCTCTTGTGGTGCTTACGTTCTACAGGGAGGGCGGCATTGGACAAGTAGCCAGGAACGTGATGGGGTTAGGACATGGGGAGGAGCTATGGGAGGAGAGGGCAGGCACACTTGGGCTGGAGGCTGGTGGGATTATTTGCAGTCATCCAGGGATGGAGTGATTCCCATCAGGGTAGGACATATATTCTACCTGTGTCTAATAATAAAACTACAGTGAGGAACTAGGTCTCACTGAAGCTCCTTTCCCTACTCCTAGAACCCACTGTATCAGGCTTCTGTGGGTGCAGGGCCACTGAAATTATCCTCTCTAAAATCACTAACTGGCCTTCCAACTGCCCAATCCACTGATCACTTGTTTTAAACTTTACATTTTATTTATTTAATGTTTTATTTGATAAGAATATTTACTCCTGCAAGAAAAAGCTTGCAAAATTAGATTAAGTGAAAAAGGTAGTATACAAAGCCAAATAAAGTATGCTCTCACTTTCATTATATATAAATCTATGCTTTTGTTTATTTGAACATGTAAACCGATGTGCACATTGCAAGGATGTGCAGCAAAATCCTAACAGGGATCATGTGAGGAGATGGAATTATGGTGATTTTCATTTTCCCCTTCCTACTTTTTTTGATAAGCATGTATTACTTTTAGAGTCAGGGGAGGAACATTGTTATTTTTAAAGTGTGCTGGGTGTGTTCCACTATCTTGCACTATGAACTGACTGTAGCAGTCATTCATGGATGTAAGATGGCAGCTTAAAGAAGTGGCGCCAGTTCTTTACCTTTCTCTGGACCATGTGACTGCAGCTCCTCCCACAGAAGGCAGAGTGAACCTCGTTGCCTCTGTTTTGTTTTGCTTTTTCTTTTTCAACTTTTACCTTAGAATTGGGGGTATATAGGCCGGGCGCGGTGGCTCAAGCCTGTAATCCCAGCACTTTGGGAGGCCGAGATGGGCGGATCATGAGGTCAGGAGATAGAGACCATCCTGGCTAATACGGTGAAACCCCGTCTCTACTAAAAAATACAAAAAAAAAACTAGCCGGGCGAAGTGGCGGGTGCCTGTAGTCCCAGCTACTCGGGAGGCTGAGGCAGGAGAATGGCGTGAACCCAAGAGGAGGAGCTTGCAGTGAGCTGAGATCCGGCCACTGCACTCCAGCCTGGGTGACAGAGCGAGACTCCGTCTCAAAAAAAAAAAAAAAAAAAAAAAAAGAATTGGGGGTATATGTGCAGATTTGTTACAAAGGTACATTGCGTGATGCTGAGGTGTCGGGTGTAGCAGAACCTGTCACCACTGGTTACTTTCAAGGCCTCTTCTCACTTGATTTTTCTCTGTGATATCTCTGGTATTGATGGTCACTTTTTCAAAACTCTTTCCCTTCTGCATTTCTGTGACACATTCTCCTGATTCATTAACATTTACCACACTATTAGTAAGTGCAGGACACTTTTTTTTTAATCTTACTTGCAACATCTCACTTGATCCTCACAACAATCTTATAAGCTAGATGCCATTGTTGTTTCCTTTTACCAAAGAGGAAATAGAGGCTCAAATGTGAATTAAGTTGCACAAGCTCACAGAGTTCATAGTGGCAGAACCTGGACTCAAGTCTACTCTTATCTGATGCCCAAGACCACGGCCTTAGTTGGGCTCCATGCCATCATGCCATCATTTCTCTCCAACCCCTCTCAATCTTTCTTCATCAGTCTCCTTTGTGGGCATTGCTTTCCAGCCAGCTTAGCAAATGTCAGGGTTCGGTAAGGTTTTATCTTCATGTCTCTTCTTCATAACCTCAGCAGTCTCTTCTTAAATAACCTCAGCTACCTTCAGCTTTGAACTACCTACATGCTGATGATAACCAAACCTTTGTCTATGACTTGGATGCTCCCAGGATGCTACTGGATATCACTGCCTGGTGGTTGTCTCCTGGACATTACTATCCTAATATTTTCCAAGTTGAACTCATCACTGTTAAATGAGACCTGCTTTTTTGCCTTCCTGTGTTCCCTGTAGATGGTATGAATATCCATTTAGTTACCTGAGTCTCATATCCTGCATTCCAGCAGTTAGCAAAGCCTGGGAAGTCTATTCCCTCCTCTTTTTCCTTGCTCTATTTGCTCTAGAACTGCTCCTCATCATCTCTCAGGATTGTTCTCCCCGTCTGGACCCCTCCAACCCATCCTCCACCCATTCTCTAGAATGTGGAGACCATCACAGAGACCATCACTTCATGTCCCAGCTTAAATTTAGGCAATGTCTCTCCAGTTGGGATGGAACTCCAGTCCTTGTTGTACACAGAGGGCCTTCCACCCTTGGATCTTTTATGTTTCATCCAGATATATTTTCATTTGACTCTTTTGCTATGCTTTTGTACCTATGTACAAGTCAGTCTGGACCTTCTGTTGTTTGCCAACTTCAACACATGCTGCTTTATATTTCAAGGCTGCCCACCAGAAGTGGCCCTCCTTACCCTGTCCAGTGACCATCCACACTTTCTTCAACCTTAACTCAGTGCCTTCTTTAGTGGAATTTTTCCTGGTCTCTCTTCCTGCTACAGAAATTACTATGTCTACCAGTCTCCCTCCCTAACTGACCCCAGTACACGCTTTCATTCTAATCAAGGCATCTAAGACATTTCTCTCTTCCTCGATCTTTCTCCTTTATGATTTTGTGAACTTCTTGATACCGGGAATGATGACTGACCCATTCCAATGTCAAGAGAAATGTCTAACACAGAGAAGGCACTTCAGGTTTATGAATGAATGAACGAAATCAATCAATCAATCAAAGGTGAAAGACTTCAGGTTTAATGATAAGATCAACCACAACAGCAACACTGTTGATAACAAACATTTATTGAGTAGTTATTCTGTGCCAAGCATTGTGCTAGTTGCTTTTACCCAAATTACTAAGTTCCCAGAGGAGTCATGGGTTATTGGCTCCTAATAACAGACAATCAGTATCAAGCTATTATCATGTGTTTAAGCATTTACATGCACTTGCTCATTAAGCCTCACAATAGCCTTAAGAAGAATCTACTACTATTATTATTTTTTCTTCAAAATGAAGATACGGAGGCCTCAAGAGATAAGGTTATTTGTCTCAGGTGCCACATCTAGTCAATGAAGGAAGTGGGATTCATCTCCCTAAAGTCAATGACTAGACTCCAGAATCCAATATCACATACCTCCGAGTGTCCTTTTCAAAGTTTAGAATAACTGTAACTACAGTGTATAGTTTTGAATATTCGATGTGGTCATTGAAAACAGTTCTGAACTTCAAAACAAATTTTTGGGAGGTGAGAATGTGATTCACATGCCTATGCACACCACACCTCTGAGTTGCCTGTTAAACTCAGATGTCATGATAACAGACATTTTTACTTGCTTCAGGTGAGATAAGTAACATGATAAAATATCTTAGTATGAATAAATGCAGATGTGACCAGGAGTGCTTTGGAAAAGCCATTTGTTCTGGATTCCTAAGTCATAATCCTCCAGCAAAAGGACTTGAAATTCAGACTTGCTGGAAACAAACAATAGACTAAACATTGCATGCTCACATTCATGCCAAAAGGTGGGATGTTAGAGAAGCCTGCCAAAAGGTGGGATGTTAGAGAAGCCTGACTTGCTGACTTTAACCTCTGGCTCCTTGGAATATGGAGTGAAGCAGGATCTAGAAGTTCACAATCTGTGCATTTATTTGGCATGAATGCTTGAATCACAAGTGGACTTCAGAATTAGGGCCAGCCTGGGGCTTGTGCTTTCCCAACCCCAGAAACGTTGGGAGCTAGAGTCAAAGAGAAGGAGCTGAGAACAGTGGATATAGTGGTAAGTCTGGAATCCTTCAATCTGGGGCTAAATTCATGCTCTATAACCTACTTTCTGTGTGAACTTACGCAAATTACTTAACCTCTGAGTTTTATTTTCTGTAAGATGGTGATGATAGTTTCTACCTCATACATTTGTGAGAATTAAATAAGAATGTGTCTGTAAAGTTCTTAATAATAATGAACAACATTTATTGGGAATTTCCAATGCCAGGCATTGTTTTAAGCATATTTTACATGTATGAACTTATTTAATCTGTAAGGAAGGTACCTGGAAATCAGTAGGCTCTCCTGGGGCACCAGAGACCAGGGATCCAGGAATGGAAGTAGTCAAATACTTTGACTGTCCCACATAGCAGGTGCATCTTGGAAAAGCCACTGCTTAATCTAGATGCCTGCCCCTCACCTCCACCTTTAAAGAGGAAGCACAGCAGTGAATAGGAGCAGACAACTTTAAAGTTAGACAGACTCTGTCCTCATTCTAGTTTTTCCGCATGCCACTGAATATCCTTAAGCAAGTTGCCTAAACATTCTGAGCTGTAGTTTCTTCATTTATATTATGAGGGATGATCCACTGAACTAAGAGGTGGCAATGAAGATTAACTCTGATAAGATCTACAATGATCCTAACTTTAATGGGTGCTCAGCAATGAAGCTGCTACTGTTATCATTTTAATTATTATTTCCCAAATGTAGGCAGTGCACACCTGCAGCCCCACCCTTGCCTCAACTTTATGCAGGTCTCAGAGCTAATTTCCACTCTCCAGAAGAAATTCATTTCTACTAAAGATGGATTTTGCTGGAGATCTTATCAGAGAGACAGAGGAGGTAATTTACCTCCCACATTCCAGAACAAGCTCTTGGAATCCTCTGTTATCTTCCTTCATATTCTTACTAAATCTATTTTCTGTGCTGCCCCTAAACTAGCTCATCCGTCTACCATGCAAAGCTCCATTCTCCAACTTTCAAATTCTTCCAGGATCCTTTCAGTCTCTCACCGCTTGTTAGTCTTGACTGAACTTTACATTTAAACTCACACATCCTACTCAACAAACCCAAAGTGCTTCCATGAACCAGGAGATCCTCCTTAGAAGCTATTTAACTCTTTAGGGATCTCAGCTCTGCCTCCACCCTAAGCCACCTATGAAAGCTCCTTCTAAACTCACAGAGCCCACCTGAAAGGTGTTCCATTAAGTAAACCTTTCTCTATCTCATTCCATTAGTACACCCTTCACTACTAATATTGGGTAGTGAAATCACCTTTGCAAAACTGTAAGTGAGAGAATTCTGACATAGCTGACTCTGTCTTGCTTCTAACCTCACAAACTACCTTTTCTCATTCCTATTTGTATGCCAAGCTAACTATGAGAAGAATTTAGTTTTCATTTTAATTTTAAACTAAGGATGATAATAGTCTCTTCCCAAAACTAACCCCTCTCTTGTTCATTGACTGAAGCTGCTTTTGTAAAACTAATGAAAGGCCACAAAGTTAGAATTATGGTGGGGGCCTCAATTATGCTAAGATGTAAGCATAAACTCTAATTGGTCATTGTTTCTTCTGCTAAGATATAGATATTGTTAAACTGTAACCAGGCTATGTTTTACAATCTGCCTTTTGGAACTGCTTACTACTCAAGAGTCACATAGCCAGTGGTCATAAGATTTATAACATCCCCAATTGCTCCTTTAGATAATGTCAGTATTGTAAAATCTAAGACTGGTGTTTGAGTTATTTTTTAGAACTTACTTTGTGATGGACCAACTGGAACCACCTGGACAGGTAACCTGTACCAAGAAACTGACTCAACTGGTCCTGCAACTCCCATCTAAGAACTGACTCAGTGCAAGAAGACAGTTTTTTGGTGTTTTTGAAAGAGTTTCACCCTATCGCCCAGGGTGGAGTGCAGTGGCATGATCTTGGCTCACTGCAACCTCTACCTTCTGGGTTCAACTGATTCTTGTGCCTCAGCCTCCCAAGTAGCTGGGATTACAGGTGTGTGCCACTAACACCCTGCTAAATTTTGTGTTTTTAGTAGAGACAGGGTTTCACTATGTTGGCCAGGCTGGTCTTGAACTCCTGACCTCAGGTGACCCACCCTCCTCAGCCTCCCAAAGTGCTGGGATTACAGGCATGAGCCACAGCACCCGGCCGAGAAGACAGTTTTCACACCCTATGATTTTATCCCCAATCCAACCAATTATATTTTCTATTCTCTAGCCCTCCTGCCCACCAAACCATGCTTGAAAAACCCTAGATTCTGATTTCTCAGGGAGGCAAATTTGAGAAATATTTTCTGTCCTCCTCATTCAGTTGCCCTGTGATTATTAAACTCTTTCTCTGCTGCAACATCTGCTGTTTTCAGTGTATTGTCTTTTTCTGGGCAGCAGACAAGAATAACACAATTGCACAGTAACAGTAGCTTAGCACATAAAAAGTATTCAGTAAATTACAATGATTATATTATTATTTACAGATCACTCTTTCTGTTCTTAGTAAAGCAGATTTCTTACTGACTTTTCTACAAAATACACTTAACTGATAGAGTAATTCTGCATATTTGGGTGTCACAAACATATAACTTTTTAAAAACATGATAGTAGAGTGTCTGATATGGTTTGGCTCTTTGTCCATAACCAAATCTCATCTTGAATTGTTCTCTCATAATTCCCATGTGTTGTGGGAAGAACCCAGTGGGAGATCATTTGAGTCATGGGGGTGGTTTCCCCCATACTGTTCTTATAATAGTGAATAAGTCTCATGAGATCTGATGATTTTATCAGGGGTTTCTGCTTTTTCATTTCCTCATTTTCTCTTGCCACCGCCATGTAAAAAGTGCCTTTCACCTCCCGCCATGATTCTGAGGCCTCCTCAGCTATGTGGAACTGTAAGTCCAATTAAACCTCTTTTTCTTCCCAGTCTCATGTATGTCTTTATCAGCAGCATGAAAACGGACTAATACAGTGGACTTACCCAAGATTTATTCAAATGATGATGACTTTTTCCACAGTTTACCATGTAATAGCATTTTTTAAAACTAGGATTTTCTTGAATGTTACTGACTCATAAGTAAATAAAGAAAATTGAACTGGTACAGAAACACCGTTGCTTGATCCTTTAATAACAAGGAAGACAAAATGATACCTGCTCTTTATAAAGCAGCAAATGACCATTAGTTTGTTGGATGTAAAACACTGATGACCTGCAAGTAATATTAGCAGTTAGACAAAATCATCAAAATTTCAAATATTATTCTGGTTTCAAAGGATTGGACTATCAAGTCTCATTGAATATTTAACTGACAAACAAAAGTGTGTGTATGTGTATAAAACAGATAGAGTTTCTGACTATCCAGGCCACTTTCTAGAGCAGTTAACTTTGCCCCCAAGGCTGATGAATCCTATTCTTCAGTACTGGAGAAGAGGGAAGGTCTTCTATTCTTGGACAGAAAAGAACTCAATATGAGATCCGACTTTCTTTTTTAGAACCACCTGCTCCAGGCAGAAATTTGCAGATCTTGGTAATATGCCACATTTCTAAAGACTTTTCTTATTCTTTTTGACTTTGGGTGTTTCCAATTCAGATGCATGAATCCAAGGGAATAGGAGTAGGGTATAGAAAGAAAATACAAGAGACAGAATGTGGGGGATAAAAGTATTTATTGAACACCTACTATATTCCAGGCATGCTGCCAATTGGTATCACCTACATAAGGAAGTTTAATTTTCATTACATTTCAGGTGATCTGTATTATTATTTCAATTAAATAAATGAGGAAACTGAAACTCACAGAGAGTAAGAGGGTTGCCCAAGTTCTCAGAGCTCTGGAGGGGCAGAGTTAAATTGTTTCTTGATCTTCTGATTCCAAGGCTATGTTCTCTTGTATGTTCTTGGTCTTCTGACTCCAAGGCTACGTGTACTATAATGCCTATGAGAGAGAGAAGAGAGGAAATGTGCTATGGTTTTCCATAGTCAGACTCCTTGCATGCCTTTTGGGGAATGTGGATGGTGGTAAGAGCTCAGGCTTTGGCGTGAGTTTGCAATGTGCCTGTAAGGCTGCACCCATTGTTAAAATAGTAAAAAGTGAAATATTTTTATACCAATTGATATATTTCTGTTGCCCTGAGTCCCTTGAATATTCTCTCTGTTACCTCAGTCATTCCAGACTCTACTCCAGGATTTTCCATACCTCCCTGTGAGTCAGCAGCCCAGTGGTTATGTCACTGGACATTAGAGGGCCTTGAGGACCCTAATTCAATTCCTTGGCTAATCTATTCTGATTCATCTTTATGATATGGTTTGGCTGTGTCCCCACCAAAATCTCAACTTGAATTGTATGTCCCAGAATTCCCATGTGTTGTGGGAAGGGTACAGGTGGAAGTAATTGAACCATGGGGGGCTGGTCTTTCTCGTGTTATTCTCGTGATAGTGAATAAGTCTCACGAGATATGATGGGATTTCAGCTTTTGCTTCTTCCTCATTTTCTCTTGCTGCCACCATGTAAGAAGTATCTTTTGCCTCTCACCATGATTCTGAGGCCTCCCCAGCCATGTGCAACTGTAAGTCCAATTAAACCTCTTTTTCTTCCCAGTCTCGGGTGTGTCTTTATCAGCAGTGTGAAAATGGACTAATACTCTTTACTATATCCATCATTAATAATTTTGAGTACCATTTCTTCCCCATTCTCCTTCCTCCTCTCTCATGAACCCAGTCCATCTATGGAGATTTCTATCTTTGCTAATATGAGTCCTTGATTTTTGTGGTGCTTTATGTGAAATATGGGTTGAGAAAGGCAGGAGAAGTAGTCCATACAAGGCAGAAGACAGAAACTCAGTTCATCCACATTATAAATAATTGAGAGGAGATATAGGAAAGAAAATAGCACCTTGAAGGCTGAAGTTTGATAAAGAGTGCCAGTGTGTTTGCTGAGCATGTGGTCCTGCAACAATAGTCAAATTCAATAAATTAGTAAGGAAGCAAAGATTGCTTGAGATATGTTTTTTGGGAATTGATCTTTCTTAAAGTTTTGAAAGGACCTAAGAGAAAATGAGAATTTGTTTCTAGTTACTACTGGGTTATGCTTCCTTATATTCTAGTCAATGCAAAGACTGGGCCACATGAAGCTCCTGATTTATGAAGGTGACAAGAGGATCTCTAAGATTCCTTCCAATGTTAATCATAAACAAAACACCTGAATCGACCCCTCAGAGGTTCATCAACTTCTATGGGTTCTATAGGTAAGATGACAAGCTATGAGGTCACGTGAAACTGATCTCAGTAGGTGAGTTATAGTCTTGGATGTACCTACATTTGACTGTGAGTTCTTAAGAAAGTATCTTACCTTTATTGGTCTCAGTATTTTTATTTGTAAAATAGTAGGTAACCTTTATTGCTGTCACTTATTTTGAAATTGTTTTTGTTGTTTGTTGTTACTATTTTTTGAGTTTAGGTTGTGCCACTCTACTTTTTGTCTAACATTTGATTAAATCCGTACAGCAAAGGTATAAATTATGTATGATCATTTCCTTTTCACAGAGTAGACGTAGAAAACATGAGAGGCATGCTGAAGACTCCTTCCTAGACAGTGGCAGAGCTGCAATTCACAGTGTCCTCTCTGCTCCAAATCTAAAGCTTTCTTCTTTATAACACATGGCTTCCCAACCTACCTCAAGACCCTAGACTGGAAGTCATGAGCAAGCTTTTGTCTAAGAGAATGTTTTGAAAAATATAAAATGCCATAGAAATATCAGGGTTTTCAATATATATGATCAGCTACTCATCTTCTTCTCTATACTTTTTGTTGTTTCATCAAAATTGACCTTATAGATTTGAGGTGGACGAGGTGGACACTGGGATGCATCTCCCATATCCCCTTCCTTCCTTCCTTCCTTCCCTCCTTCCTCCCTTCCTTCCTTCCTTCCTTCCTTCCTTCCTTCCTTCCTTCCTTCCTTCCTTCCTTCCCTCCTTCCTTCCTTCCTTCCTTCCTTCCTTCCTTCCTTCCTTCCTTCCTTCCTTCCTTCCTTCCTTCCCTCCTTCCTTCCTTCCTTCCTTCTTTAGTTCCTCCCTCCTTCCCTCCCTCCCTTCCTTCCTTCCTTCTTTCCTTCCTTCCTTCCTTCTTTCCTTCCTTCCTTCCTTCCTTCCTTCCTTCCTTCCTTCCTTCCTTCCTTCCTTCCTTCCTTCCTTCTTTTCTTGAGACAGGGTCTCACTCTACCACCCAGGCTAGGGTGCAGTGGTGCGATCTTGGCTCACTGCAACTTCTACCTCCCGGTTTCAAGTGATTCTCCTGCCTCAGCTTCCCAAGTAGCCGGAATTATAGGCGCGTGCCACCATGCCCAGCTAATTGTAATTTTTGATAGGACAGGGTTTCACCATGTTGGCAAGGCTGCTCTTGAACTCCTGGGCTTAAGCGATCTACTCACCTCAGCCTCCCAAAGTGCTGAGATTACAGACATGAGCCACTGCACCTGGCTCCAGATCCCTTTTCAATCAAGAACTTGTTACTCTAGTTCCTGGAGTACTGTCAACCTTTAGGGAAGAGATGGCTGATCCCAAGTCACACTCCTTCCTGGAGCAACCTACATCTAGTGACTGATTGATAAAGGAGTATAAGGAGCTCTGGCTACCTTGGCTTCACTTTTGAAAACTCTGAAGGGTCATTTTAGTTCCAGGGCTGTTGGTGGGGTTGACCAAGATAGTTTTGGAGCCTGCATCATGCTTTGCCTTCTCACACTGCCAGTCCTGCTTGTGGCCTTTCCCTCTTCCACAAGTGTTCATCTCAAGGCATTCCCTGAGAACATCCTGAGTGCTAAACACCTTCTGAGCCTGCTTCCTAGGGGAATCCATCGTGTAACAATATTTTGTTATTGTTGGTTCTTCATAAGTCTGACTTTCCTACTGACCTAAACATTTCTTGAGGGCAGGAAATGTGTCATATTCATTCCTAAGTCACCAATGCTTGGCTTGATATTAGGTCCAGAAAAAAAAAAGCTCATTATATGTTCAATGAACTTCTAGGATAATAATAATAATAGTTAACCCTTATATAGTATCCTCATTAGCTAACTTCTGTATTAAAGGTGTTGAACATATTAGCTCAACCCTACAATCATCCTAGAAAGTATTATTATTATTATTACCATTTCACAGACAAATAAAGGCAAGAACCTAATGGTTCGAAGTTCTACCCAAGCGTACATATCTAGTGGAGGATCTGGGCTTTGACTGCAGGAAGTCTGTCTCTGAAATTCACTCTCCTAGCCACTACTCCTTACTGCTTCTTGTATCTGTGTATCTATCAATCCACCACTTTATTGAAGGGGGATAGGAAAGAGCTAGGTAAGAGCATAAGGAAGGATAGTTTTTTGTTTGTTTGTTTTTTGTTTTTAATTTCAGGGGGACTGGAATTATCACAGAACATTTCTGGGGATGGAGTGTCTGCTTTTCTTGCTTGGAGTCCAGGCATGGCATATGAATAGTGTAGGGCAACAGAGCTCCCCAGGTGACTCTGATGTATAGGAAGGTGTGGGAATCCCTGATGCAGGGGGCAGTTTCAAGTGTACAGAAGGCACTTTCGCAATTGCCTTAACAGAGGCCCTAAGATGTGAAATGATCTGGCAGTAGCTACCCTGGTAGAGAGAGAGGAGCCAAGACTTTCCCTTGTTTCAGGGTCCTGGTCCAGGGCTCTTTGAGCTGCACTTCCTGAAGTTGGGCCAGGAATCTGCCTTGGGCATGGGGGAACCACATACCTCACACGTGCATCTAACGATTACTCAGGAAGTGGACGCTTTGGGGCTGACAAACGCTACACCGGAAAGGAGAGGGGAGAGCCTGCCAGGAGGGGGTCGGCAAAGCCAGTTCCCTCAAAGCATTGTCCTTTCCTTCCTCCAACAGGATGCCAGGAGCCCCACAGAAAAGGGACTCATTTGTCTTCCTTCCCAGCACAATAACTTGTTGCTGGCCTTTCTCTTGGGCCTTGCTCAGAGCAACAGGATACAGTCTTTGCCAGGGGAGAAGGAAGGAAGGAAGGAGGGGAGGGAAATGACAGGAGCTCAGGATCTCCAGTCCCCATCCTGGGCCCTGGAGAGACCCAGCACTGTGAGACCAGGACCCAGCCTAGGGCTGTCCAGGTCCGGTGGGCCTGGTATGAGGAACAATTTCCAGTTTCACAGAAAACCTTAATCAGATGTAAGCTGAGTACCCGTTAGAAACTGAGCTATCATTTGTGAGCATATCTGAGTGGCCTCTCTCCAACTTTTATCTTAATCTCATTTAGAAAAGAAAAAATAAATTGGGTCAATTCAGAATTGTACCTTCTTTCCTCTTTTAATTCATTGTTAAGAAGAAGAAAAGAAGGTATGCATTGGAGTTTTTGTTTGTTTGTTTGCCATGGAAAAACCCTCTTATTGACTTGATTAAACAAAAATAACACAAGCTACACAGGAAAAATTTTAGCTACATAGACACCACCTTTGTTTTAAGGCTGTAGTAGTTGGCATAGCATCTTCTTGCTACTTTCTCCAGCCTTCTCTGTGGACCGCAGTGATACGTTCAGAAGCCTTTTAGTTAACACAGGAGTTTCTAAACACTTTTCTATTAGTTTTTCACCTGCTCATTGTCTGTCATGCCTGAGGCCTGCAATGGTAACCTTTAAAATTTAAAGGCGAAAGCTGCTGGGCACAGTGTCTCACACCTGCAATCCTAGCGCCTTGGGAGCCCACGGCAGGAGGATAGCTCACGTTCAGGAGTTCAAGACCAGCCTGGGCAATGTAGTGAGACTCCATCTCTACAAAAATAAAAAATAAAAAATTAGCCATGCACCATGGTGTGCACCTGTAGCCCCAGCTACTTGAGAGGCCGAAGTGGGAAGATTGCTTGATCCAGGACATTTGAGCCTGGGAAGTGGAGGTTACAGTGATCTGAAATTGTGCCACTGCACTCCAGCTCCAGCCTGGACAACAGAGAAAGACCTTGTCTCAAATTTAGAAAAAAAAAAAAAAAAGGAGGGTGGGGTAGGTGGGAGGAAGCTAAAAGAGAAAAAAAAAATGGAGCATTTTTAAAGCTCTTTTTTTTACAATTGAGGTTTTTCTGGTCTCATCCGAAACCTACAGCATCAGAAAGTGCATGTGTGGATGGCAGAGGCCTGGAGGGGGCTTAGCTGTGGGAAAGATGGCAGTGGGGTGGGTTGTAGAATTGGAATCAATATTGCAATCCACCACAGAGGTATAAACAAAACTGAACAAATCAATGCATTTTAATAAATGTTTATTTGTTATATTTATGAACATGTATATATGCCAGACCCTGTGCTGGGTGTGGGTTGTACAAAGCTAATGCTGGAGCTTGTAGTTTAAAAGGTGGCTCAGATGAGTAATGAATAACTGACAGCATTAGAATTATTTACGCAGGGAGAGTCAGCTGTCTGGGAGACTGACAGGCCCTCCTGAGGAGACTCCCTTACCCTGGCGAAGCAAATGGGGGAGAGGGACAGATGAAAGTGAGTCCGAGCTCACCTTCCTCCGTGGGAATGGTTGTTGAAGAAATTTGCACTCCTTTTAGATTAACATTCTAGTCTTGCCTCTAAGACTTTTCCAAGGTGAAAAAAAAAAATTGTATTCAGTTGAAACATGGGCCCTTGATATGAACTCTGCTGCCTGTCAAAGAGATCACATAATTAATTTTTAAAATTAAAGTTATTTGGATTTCAGCACCGACAATTTAGTGATGAGACTAGTGCTCTCGCATACACACACACACTCTCTCTCTCTCTCTCTCTCTCTCTCTCTCTCTCTCTCTCTCTTTTCTGTATTTCCCACCTGGAGTTGAGATGCAGATGTGAGGTGGTGAAGAGGGCCTGAAGACATTTCTGTGGTGGGCCCTGAGGGAAGAAGGGGAAGAAAACAAAGTCCCTGGCCTGTGTAGCTCCCAGCCCTGATGGAGGCCATAGTAGAAAGTAGTAGACTGGGATAAAGTCTAGAGTCAACTGACTCCATCCTCTCTTCACCACTCAGAGTTGCCCTTGGAGAAGACTTCCTAAAAGAGGTGAGAAAAACAGGAAGGGTGGTGGGAAGGAGCGAGAGGGCCAGGGAGAAAGAGGGGCAGAGGAAACACTCATTTATTGTGTGCTCTGTGAAGCACTTTACACATAGGATTTCTCTTGGTCCTTACTATTAATACATCTCCATGAATTACAAATGCTTGTCCTCATTTTCACCGGGGTGAAAATGGAGGCTCAGAAGGATGGATGATTCATACAGTCATATCACTGGAGAGAAGAACTGGGATTCTTCCCCAAACCAGCCTCATTCCAAAGCACATATTCTTTAGAGTACCCCACTCTTCAGAGTAAAAACCCTTTCCTGGATGATTTTGCATTATCTGATGAAACTGAGATGTGACTGGACGGCAGGTGAACCTTGCCTGGTGAAGAGCCACTCCACTGTCCAATGGGGAAGGTGCCCTCTTTCACGTCAACAAAGGCACAGTTTCTCTCTCAGAATTTTAATGATTATTTTACAACTTGTAATTTTTCCTCCTTTCTGTAGGTATCTAGTGTTTCTTGATTGTTAAGGAAGGGAGGAAGTTTTCGTTTTTTAAGAGAGAGAATTTTTCTGGCTAATGTATGCCCATGAGCCACAGCTTTGGCATCACCTGGGAGCTTGTCATAAAGAAAGAATCAACAGTCACAGTCTTCCAGAATCAGAACTTCAACAAGATCTGCAGATGTTTCATATGTATATTCAAGTTGGTAATGCATGGGATAGAGGACATGATTTAGATTCAGACCCGGCTTCAAATTCCCATTCTAGTGTTTACAAATAAGACCTTGGGCAGTTTACTGAATTCCTGTGGATTTCACTTTCCTCACTCATAAACTAGGAAAGATGATGCCCATTGCACAGGCTTGTTGGAAGAGTAAGGCAGCAATGTTAACTTCAGTGCTGCTACTCAGTATGTCAGTATGCCATCCATGAATGGTAATTCTTCCCTTCCAAAAAAAAGGAATTCCCTCTTCAAGAATGTGCACACTACAGAATCTGTTCTCTGAAATACAATGTTTCTGAAATACTAATCATATCCATTTGACCAGTGCTTTGCAATGTGGTAGCCACGTGTGATGCATGACTTGCTTGCTATATGACTGACCACTGGAATTAAATTAAAATTAATTAAAATTAAATAAAACTAACACTTCAGTTTATCTGTTGCACTAGCCACATTTCACTCCTCAGAAGCTGCATATGGTTAGTGACTAGTGTGTTGGACAGCATTGATATTGGACATTTTCATCATCATGGAAAGTTCTACTTGACAGCATTACATTAGATACCTCCCATTTCTCCTGGGCATTTGCTAACCCACAGCTTAACTGCTCACGCAGTAGGAGCTCAATAGGTGCACCTTGGCTTGAACTCTGCCGCCTCCCTTATTGGAAAAGAGAAATGATTTGAGAATCCCAAGATCTGTTTTCCAGTTACTGCTCCATCTGCTGAGGAGATGCGTGACCTTGGCTAAGTCACTTTTCCTCTCTGAGTCTCAGTTTTCTTATCTGCAAATTTACAGGGGAAAAGGTAATAAGAATACCTCAGATTAGTCTAGAAGCTTCTTCACTTTTTATCTCTTTTGGTAGTTTCACCAGTCTTCCGTCCTATAGGGTGACCAACACATCCTAGTTTGACTGGTCCTGAAAACTGAAAGTCTCACGTCACAGGAACCCCATCATTCCCAGGCAAACCAGGACAGTTGGTCGCCCTACGTACAGGTCCCCTCCAGTTATAAAATCCATGGTCCTGTGCAAGCCTGAGAGTACTGTGCCAGAAACCCCAAAACTGCTGCAAATACCAGAGGAGTCTGAGCTCAGGCTCTGAAATCAGACAAACCTGAGTAAGATGCTGATGCTCCCACTTTATTTCGATGTAAACTTAGGCAAATTCCTTAGTTTCTCTGAGACTTAGTTTCCCCTTCTGCAAAATGAGAGTGCTAATGATAGTTCTTCCTCCTGGGTGTTGTGAAGATTAATTTAACAAAGCTTTGCAGAATGCTGAGCACTCCGAACAATGTGAGTAATTAATTCAGCAGACTCTGGAAAGGGGGCCGATCTGCCTTTCGGGAGATGTGATTAGGACATTCGTGTGTAACCCAAAGTATCTGCTAAAAGAGATATGACTTGCTTATGAGCCATTAAGTTCCTCTTATCAAAAACTCCCACAACCTCTGCCCCAGACTCAATTCGAATACATAACAGTTCAAACTGGTTAAATAGAGTACATTTCAACTCCCCCTGCCCCTGCTGGGATAATGACTCTGATGCAGCAAGTTTACTGAAACACAAACTAATCATTCCTGTTGCCAAAGTAGGCTTTTGGCAGAGGTCTGTTAAGAAAGAGAGAAAGAGAGAGTGAGAAAAATGTCCTGGATTGCTGAGGCAGCACTGTATTTAGACAATTAAATTTGGAAAAGCAAGACAGTTCCTGTAACTACCTCCCACATCCCCTACTCCAAGAACAAAAGGTTTTGTTGAAAGTATTCATATGGATATTAATACTGAAACTTTAATGAGCCCCTCAGTAAACTCATCAGCTAAGTAATTACACCCAGCCACGGTGCTACCAGTGGGAAGGGTACAAAATCTCGCCTCCAAAAATTAGTCACTTGTAAGTTAACCCCACAGTCACGTCAAGCAACCCACACTTGATGGCTGATTCACAAAGATTCCTTGACATCTCTGTAGTTAAAGGGGCCAGATCACCATGGGAAGTCTGCAGAAAGGGAAAAGTTCATATTTACAAAAGACCTTTATGTTGCAGAAGAGTTTTGAGGAAACCAGGGTTATAAGTTAGTCACTGGGTTAATGAGGGCAGAAAGACTAGTACTGCCAAGAACTTGCTGGGTGTGAAGCAGGGCGCTGAGCATTGCGCCTGCCTGATCTAGTTTAATAGTCACCTAAATCCTGGGGACAGGGATATTTCTACCATGCCCAGGGGAGGAAACTGAGACTCAGGGGATGTGGAAGGCTTTGTCTAAAGTCTCATTGCTAAAGGGGCAGGGCCAGAGCTTTGAACTCAGGCTGTAGGTGAGATTTGAGCCTCACCTATGAAATTGAGATAGAAGAAAAAGATGGGAGTTTTCTTTTTTACTTACTGGAGTTGTTTCAGGGGTTAAATATTCACCTTGGGTTTGGCCTTGACCCTTGGAATGTAAATCCATAGAGGAAAGACTCTCTTTGCTTTCCTAACCCACCCCATCTCTAATTGTCTCTCTCTCAGGCTCAGAGTCTACACAAAAGACCAGGGCTCAGACCTCTCATCTACTACCCAGACTGCTATATCTTTGTCCAGTCTTTTATCTTTCCTTTTTTCTAGCTGGTTATATAGAGAAATAGGAAAGACTAAGAATGAAAAAAAGGGAGCATATAAGAGTGAATGAGAAATAATGAAAGAGAATAAAGAACAAAAAAATTGAATAAGGAACATTGAAGAAGAACAAATGAGAGTGATAGGTTAGGCTGCTTTTGTCATCCAAACTGCATTTGAATCATTGCTCTTATGTACACTCGCTAGCTGTAAAATTTTGAGTAAATCTCTCTGTCACTCAGTTTCCTTTTCTGTAAAATGACAGTGATACTACTAATTTCACAGGATCATTGTGATAATCAAATAATATTGTCCATGCATTTTCCATTCCCCATTAGGCACTCCATAAACCAACTAACCTGCCTCCCTCTTGCTAACTTCCTTCTGGTTTAGTCCTTGAAACAACTCATGGAGCAAGTGGTATTTATATTCTCATTTTACAAATGAGGAATGGGGAGCCTAGGGAGAGGAAATAATAAGGATCACCCAGCAAGTGAATGTCCTAGCCAGAATTCAAATGCAGATCTGTCTTTCTCCACTACTTAGGAAAGAAAGAGCAAGGTTGGGGGTGGGGGTCATCTGAATGGCCCGGGCTTTTACAGTTTCTCCTTTAGCTGCTCCACTGGAGGGCTGTTGAGAAAATTATCCAAATCATGTTAATGAGCAATTGAGTGCCGAGTTTCTCTGAGGGAAGATAACGAACAAAAGCTCTGGTTAGGGCTGGCAGCCAGGAGCTGCGATAGTTATCTCAGCTGATACCACCAAGGAGCTCTCAACTCAAATAATTAACTCAATTGCCTTCTCTCAGGGGTGAAGTGGGGCTAATAAAACGTAACCACCTAGCCTGTGGGAAAATGACTGTGCGCCCGTAGATGAAGTGCTTTCAAGACCATCTGGTGCCTAGTGGTATCATCGCAGAAGCCATGGTGAGTACCAACTGGGCCCAGGGAGAGCCTTGACTCCTTGGAAGGAGCCTGCCAGTCTTACTATTGGCTCAACAGAAGTGGATCTGAATCCAGGATGTATCACTCTGGAGCTTAGGATGTTGGATGTAGCTCTCAACCTCTTTGAGACTTGGTTCTTCCTCTATAAAATTGAGTTAATAGAATTTACATCCTGGCAAAAGTGTTGGATGGGTATAAAAGAAAGATCTTGATATAGGACCTGACACACAGTAGTTACTCAGCATACTTGAGATTTGTCCTCCTACAACAGATGTCTCTGGGGAAGGAGAAGAAGAAAGAAATGCAGTCCCCACAAGCAAATAAACTGATTTGCATCTTCTTGTTAGGGAAATGGCAGTTTCCCAACGCTAAGATTTGAGTAGGCAAATCACTTTTACTGATGGTGTGAGTTTTAATGGCTTCAGCCAGTTGGTCTTTTCCTCCCACTGCTCCATTACTACAGAAATGTATTTCCTTTATTCCTTCTGACCCATAGTCCCGGTTGATTGAGAGCTTACTTGAGGCACCGTGCTAAATGCTTTCCTGAGATCTCCCATTTCACAATAATAATAAATGAGTGATCACATGTATCCTCCAACAACTCTGGAATAGGAGCAATTGTTATCCCTATTTTACAGATGAGGAAACCAAGGCACAGAGAGGTCAAGTCACAGACCCGGGGTCATTTAGTAGTAAGAGGGAGAGTTAAGACTCAAACACAAGTCTGTCTGAGTCCACTACTCTTAGCATGGTTGGAGTCAGGAACTCTTCCCTAGATCACTTTGCAAACACCAGCTGACCAGGTTGGACAGCTCATCTGTTCAGTTCAGTCACTCCTTCCTAGAGTCTGATGTCTGCCACCCTCATCTCCCGAAAGCCGGTTCAGAGCTTCATCTTCATTCAGAAGTCACTGGCTACCTTTCCCAAAGCATCAGTAGGGTTGCCTGACAAAGAAGACTATACTAAAGTTGCCAAATTGAGTCGTGGCCCCTCTCCCCTTGCCCAGTCCATCTCTGCTCCCTCATTCTGTAGACCCAGGCTTCCTCTTCCCCTCAGTGCTGCATGGCACACAGTAGGTACTTGTTTGTGGCCTGAGCTCTCATCACATTTAATCTTAAATAGTCTTATATAGTCACATATAGTCTTGCTATATTACTGACCACTGGAAAAATCACATTCTCTGAGTCTCATTTGCCTTATCTATAAAACCAGCAGGGGGAGAGATGAGGATAATTCCCAGAGAGAAGTAATATAGCTAGAGATTAAGAGCATAGGCTTTAGAGCAGACTGCCAGAGTCCAAGTCTTGCTTCTACTAGCTCTGTAACCTTGGCCACTTCACGTAACCTCTGTATGACTCAGTTTGCTATAAAAGGCGGGTGATATCAATAGTACCTAGTTTGCAGGTGTGTTGTGAGGAGTAGTGAATACATGTAAACTACTTAAAACAACCTTCTAAAGGGCTGTATTCAAGATTTAATAATAAAAATAATAAACAATAACTATTACTTGTATCCTGTTACAGAATATAAATTTATAAATACAAATGAGATTTCACCAGTCTCATTAGCCTCCCATGGAAGCCTTTGAGAGGTTACCCTGCCTCTTTACTTTTGAGATAACAGAGATTCAGAAAGGCCAAATAATTATTCCAAGATCAAAGAGATGCAGACCAGGATTTCTCTCCCCTGCAGAGGCAGATGTATGGTAGAGCCTGACATACATCTTAGTGATTTTCTCTTTCTCTCTACGCCCCTTCCTCCTCCATCTCTGTGAATACCTGAGAATGTCTATGTAATCTAAGCCTTAGTTTCTTTAACTATGGGGGTGATACAGCCTATCTATCATCTGGGAATATCTAAACATTTGCTGCTCAAAATAAGAGCCACAGAACAGCAATATCAGACCCCCTGGAGCTTGTTAGAGATGTGGACCCTCAGGCCTGCTGAGCCCAAATTTGCATTTTTAACATGATCCCCCAGGTGATCTGCATACATGTCAAAGTTTGATAAACACTAAACTAAAAGATGTAAAAGTGTTTTGTAAACTGTGAAACCAGGTACACCATGTTAACAGTAATTTGATATAAATGAATAGCAGCATACCTATACATGCTCAGTATTTCCATTCACGTAGTCATTACTGGCCACTTGTTCCTGAGGAAGGGGAGGACAAGAGTGACCAAAGAGAGGCATTCCCTTGGTTAAGTGAATTGGTTCCTGGGGAACACGCTTATGTGGGACATACACTAAAAAATTACTGTTGCTTATCTGAAATTCAAATTTAACTGAGTGACCTGTTTCTTTTCTTTTCTTTTCTTTTCTTTTCTTTTCTTTTCCTTTCCTTTCCTTTCCTTTCTTTTCTTTTCTTTTCTTTCTTTCTTTCTTTACTTCTTTCTTTTTCTTTTCTTTCTTTTCTTACTCCTTCCTTCCTTCCTTCCTTCTTTCTTTTGAGACGGAGTCTCACTCTGTCACCCAGGATGGAGAGCAGTGGCACTATCTCGGCTCACTGCAACCTCTGCCTCCCAGGCTCAAGCGACTCTCCTGCCTCAGCCTTTGTAGTAGCTGGAGTTACAGGTGGGCACCACCATGCCCGGCTAATTTTTGTATTTTTAATAGAGACAGGGGTTGCACCATGTTGGTCAGGCTGGTCTCGAACTCCTGACCTCGTGATTCACCCGTTTTGACCTCCCAAAGTGCTGAGATTACAGGCGTGAGCTACCGCACCCATCCATGACCGAGTCTTATCTGGGAATTATTCCTAAATGGATCCAGTTGTCTTTTAAGTGCAAAGTCCTTGAAGTTTGGGGTATTCATTTAGCTAATCGCAGAGCTCAGCGTTAGGCTTTCTTTTGATCCTAAGGTTACTGAACAATGGTAGGGAAGGGAATCCTGAATCCTATTAGCAAGTGTCCCACTTTGTGGAGTACCCATCATTTCCAGTCACTTAGATAATTACTGCTTCAATCTCGAGCCTTGCTACTCCAAGTGTGTGATCAGCAGCGTTCCTTGTTAGAAAGGCAGAAAGAATCTTAGGCTCCCCTCTAGACCTACAAAGTCACCTGCAGTACAGGTGATTAACATGTACCTTAAAGTTTGAAATCCAATGGGCTAGGCAATTTGGGGTAAGGAATAGTCAAGTATTCCTTGAAAAAAAGAATCACTAGTAGACTTGATTTTTTTTTTTTCTAGACTGGTTTAGGTGTACAGCAAAATTGAGCAGAAAGTACAAAGTTCCTATATACTCTTCTCTACCTTCACCTAGTTTTCCCTATTATAAACATCTTGCATTAATGTACTACATTTGTTACAATGGATGAGCCAATATTACATTATTACTAACTCAAGTCAGTAGTTTACAGTGAGGCTCACTCTTTGTGATGTACACCCTATGGCTTTGTGGGTTGTTTTTTTTTTTGCAGTGTAAATTTCACAATTTATTAAAATTTAAGGTACGTTATAAAACTTAACCTTTGCAATAACCCCGTGAAAGTAGATAATTAAGGGTATTTCTAATTAAATTTTACAAATGAGAAAATTGAGGCTCAGGGGGGTTATTTAACTTGTCCAAAGTCACAAGGCTACCAACTGGCAAAGGCAAAATTTAAGGCTAGATCTCTTAATAGAAATGAATATATTTTCTCATTCAACCACAATGACTTAAAGAATCTGTTCTCTGTTTTCAAAAAAATTATTTCAACTTTTATTTTAGATGCAGGGGGTACTTGAGCAGGTTTAGTTAATGAGTATATTCATTGCATAATGCTGAGGTTTGGAATACATATGATCCCTTCACCCAGGTGTGAGCATAGGACTCAAAACTCATTCAATCCTTGCCTCCCCTCTTTAGTAGTTCCCAGTGTCCATTGTTGCCGCCTTCTTCTTCTTCTTCTTTTTTTTTTTTTTAAGACGGAGTCTCACTCTGTTGCCCAGACTCGAGTGCAGTGGCGCTATCTCGGCTCACTGCAAGCTCTGCCTCCCCGGTTCACGCCATTCTCCTGCCTCAGCCTCCCGAGTAGCTGGGACAACAGGCGCCCGCCACCACGCCCGGCTAATTTTATGTGTTTTTGGTAGAGACGAGGTTTCGCTGTGTTAGCCAGGATGGTCTCGATCTCCTGACCTCGTGATCTGCCCACCTTGGCCTCCCAAAGTGCTGGGATTACAGGCGTGAGCCACCGCACCCGGCCTCATTTGTTGCCTTCTTTATGTCTATGAGGACCCAACACTTAGCTCCCACTTATAAGTGAGAACATGTGATATTTGGTTTTCTGTTCCAGTGTTAATTCACTTAGGATAATGACCTCCAACTGCATCCACATTGCTGCAAAGGACATGATTTCATTCTTTTTTTGGTGACTGTGTAGTAGTCCACATTTTCTTCATCCAATTCACCATTGTACCACATTTTCCAATGTACCACATTTTCTTTATCCAGTTCACCATTGGTGGGCACCTAGGTTGATTCTGTATCTTTGCTATTGTGAATAGTGCTGTGATAAACATACATGTGTCTTTTTGGTAAAATGATTTACTGTCTTTTGGATATATTCTATGGGTTTTGACAAATGCATGATGTTGTGTATTGGCCATTACAGTATCATATAGATTAGTGTGTTACTGCCCTAAAGATTCCATGGGCTCCACCTGCTTGTCTCTCCTTTCTTTTCCTTGAACAAACTATCAATCTTTTCACTGTCGAATACCGTCTTGATTTGTTGAAAGAAAGAAAGAAAGAAAGAAAGAAAGAAAGAAAGAAAGAAAGACTCCATCCATAAGGACAAAGAGTATGTTTCTGATAAAAAAACTGATACTTGCCCAAGGTCATCAAACTAGTAAGTGTAGTCGCTGAGTTTTCAACTCATGTCTGCCTAACTCCAAAATCTGGGGGTTTTTTTTCTTTTTTTTCCCCCCTCTCTAATATGACCATGCCCTCTCTTACTAGGAGAGGAGACATTTGTACTTTCGTGCTATAGGAAGGTGTAGAGTTCTCCACAATTTTTCCCTCTAAGGATAGCATTAGGGCAGGGAGAAGGAATCTGTCTGGTGTTTGAACTACTGAGGCTCCCAAGGGTTCCCAGTGGGCACTTCAGTGGGACCTGTAGGTAAATTTCTAAAATCTCCCACCAGCTGTTTATTTATTATTATTTTTTAAATCACCTCACTCAAACCAGTTTTCATTTACAAGTGGGATCATAGAAATGCTAATGATCCAGATTGGGCTTGCTAATTACTTCTTAATCAACTGTGAATGGGCCTTTGCTACCAGCACTCGGTGGCTGAGAAGAGGGCTCCAGCTGGACAGATAAAAGGAAGCAGGTTGCTGAAGTGCCACTGGCCTTGAGAATAGGAAGCCGTGGAGTGTGGTGGTGTCTTCTTTGCATGTTTTCTGTTCTGCTCTTTTGTCCTGATGCTTTGGCCCAATCATGAGGTATCCCAAGGGAAGCCAAGGTATTCAGAGGATGTAAGAAGCCAGACAAAGCCGTAGTGAACAGTTAGCAAGCAGAGGTTAGTCAACAAATGGTGACTGGATCTACATAAAATGTTGGATATTGTGTTGAGTGCTTTCTTCCTGACCCTGTGAAGATTCTGGTTTTGGAGAGAGGACATGAAGGCAAGTGAACGTGTAGGGAGGAAACTTCGAGGAACATTTATGAGAGAGGAAGTCATGAGTCAGAGGCACCTGCAGGGGGGCAGGAGAGAACAGGAAGAAAACACTTACAGGGCATGTTCTAAAATAATTGTTGAATAAATTATCTGAAATCAAACACTTTCTATGAAAGATACTTTAATAATAATAGGTGCCACAAATTGTGTACCTAATATGTGCCTGGCCTGTGCCAGTCCATCACAATGACCATTTGAAGTCGAGGTTTACTGCACCTATTCTATAGATGCAGAAACTAAGACTTAAAAAGGTTAAGGGTCAGACCCACAGTCATAGTTCTAGTAAGTAGCTCTTCTGATTGCAAAGCATATACTTATTCCATGGCTGGGTCTGCCCTTTTATTTGGTTAGACGTTTAGATGATAGAATAAAGTTAGATATTTCAAAGCTCAAAAGTTAGAGAAGGGAAAATCCTATATTGCATCAGTAAAGGTCCAGCCGAGAGAGAAACCATACCAATTATTTTAACATGGATAATTTAATATAGAGAATTGCTGCCTGGGAACTGAGCAACCAACATGGCAAAAAGAGAATGCTAAGGTATCATGGAGCCAACAACTACAGGAAGCAGCTGCCTCTGGGACTGGGACAACAAAAGAAAGAGGTTGGCATTATTAAAACTTAGAAATATGGGAGAGAAGGCCCTTCAGAGATGAAACTCAGACTCTGAGAAGGGACACTGCCTGGCTGACGATAGTGTTTCTGAGTTTGAAGGACAAGTCTGGTTGGTCTGGGACCCAGATCTCTGAGGAGGGAGGGGCTCAGATTGGTTAGTGTCACTGAGGGGGCACAACGAGGCTGTTTCTGCGAGTGTTAGAAAAACTGCAAATTGGATTTAACCATTGCTTCTGAAACAACTACTGCTGCCAAGGTGAAGAGACATTGCTCATGGACATAGGCAGGAATGGGAAGTAAACCGAAAGCAGGAAGCAAACAGAAAGGAACAATCACTTCTTTCTCTCCTCCGGGTGTGCAGCCTCCTGCTACGGCCCCCATGGGCTGAGTTCAGCAGGTAACTAGCTAGCCAAGCTGAAATGTGGTTTGCAGAGTTCTAGCTGCAGCATCTCAAAGTACGTGTTGTGGTTTGTGAAAAGTATCTGAAATTTAGCATCCAAAGACCTGGAGTACTGCAAAAGCTTTTAATTGGTTTTCCTTATTTCAGTCTTAAATCTATAAACCATGCCTATTGCAACCAGAGTGATTGTCTTAATCATAAATCATATGGTCATTTCTCTTTCTAAACCTACATGGATTCCTACTGCACTTACAACTACTTAAACTCCTTGATCGGTTTGCAAGACCTTGCTTTGTTTCCAATGTCTCCAGCCTTGCCTAAACCACTCTTTCCCTCAATTGCTATATCCTGGCTACAGCAGCCCTCCTGGGGTTCTTTGAATTCACAGAGCTCTGTGACAACTGAGAGACTCTAGACTTGCTGCTCCCTTGGTACAAAATCTTCTTCCCCAATTCTCAGTCTAATTCCTCTTCATTTTTCAAAGCTGAGACTAAACATACCTTTTCCATTCTCTGATATTTCTCTCTCTTGACTGGACCTTTATTGATGCAATGTAGGATTTTCCCTTCTCTAACTTTTGAGCTTTGAAATAACTATTGTACTGCATCATCTAAAAGTCTAAGCAAGCACCCACCTGCCATTTTTCTTATTGCACACTGTATATATTTATGTACAATTTAATGCACTTGTGTGTTTTATTTGTAACTACTAAGTATGTATCTCAGCCATTGCATTTTGAGTCTTAGGAGGGCAGAAATCCTGTCAGTTTTTTTGTCTCATAAAACCATGGGCCTGACATAGAGTCATTACTCCTTAAATATTTGTTAAGGAATGTGTGGGTTTTTATCTAGTTCCCAGATTAATGGTTGTGCACCTCATATTACTTTTAGGGAATATTTAAGCTCTTCGAGGGCAGGGATCACATCCTATAGGCCTTGTATAATAATGGGCAAAGAATAAGCATTGATGGGCTGGGTGCAGTGGCTCACACCTGTAATCCCAGCATTTTGGGAGGCCGAGGCTGGTGGATCACCTGAGATCAGGAGTTCAAGACCAGCCTGGCCAACATAATGAAACTCTGTCTCAACTAAAAATACAAAAAATTAGCTGGGTGTGGTGGTGGGCACCTGTAATCCCAGCTACTTTGGGAGGCTGAGGCAGGAGAATCACTTGAACCCAGGAGGTGGAGGGTGCAGTGAGCTGTAATTGTGCCATTGCTCTCCGGCCTGGGCAACAAGAGCGAAACTCAGTCTCGAAGAATAAGCATTGATGAAGTCTTGTTGGTTTTTTATTCATAGTAACTAGTCATATACAAGGTCACCTACAGACTGTCCAGATTCTTTTGTACATTTTCTTTTCTTTTTTTTTCTTTTCGCTCTGTCGCCCAGGCTGGAGTGCAGTGGCCGGATCTCAAGTCTTCTATCTGGAGCTGGTAGTGGCCGCCTTAGGGGACAAAACAGGGAAACTGTAATCACAGCTAAGCATGGAAAGCATATATAGAAGTGCTGAAGAACATAGGCTACAGATTGCCTGGGTGTGAAACCCAACCCTACCACTTCCATGACCCAGATAACCCTGGGAAAGTTGCTTATTCTCATTGTCTCAGCCTCCTCAACTATAATGGTAATAATAATGCCTTCTTTATAGGGTGCTGGAGGGTGTATTGAGGTATTCATAAACACAGATGCTAATGGAAAAATACAAACTAAAGTGAATATGTAGAACAGTAGTCCCCCTTTATCCTTGGGAAATACATTCTAAGATCCCCAGTGGCTGCCTGAAACCATAGATACTCCTTAACTTTCTATGTATTAGAGTTTTTCCTACACACATATATCAGTGATAAAGTTTAATTTATAAATTAGGTACAGTAAGAAATTAACAGTAATAGCTAGTAATAAATTATAACAATATTCCAGCATCACCACTCTCGCACTTTGATGCCATTATTAAGAAAAATAAGGGTTACTTGAACACAAGCACTGTGATATAATGCAACAGTTGATCTGATAACTGAGATGGCTGCTAAGTGGCTAACAGGCAGAAAGCATATGCAGTGTGGACACACTGGACAAACGGATGATTCACCACCCAGGTGGGACAATGTGAGACTTCATCATGCTACACAGAATGGCGCACACTTTAAAACTTAGGAATTGTCTATTTACATAATTTTCCATGTAATATTTTGGACCACAACTGAAACTGCCAAAAGTAAAACTGCAAATAAGGGGGGACTACTGAACTGTGTTTGGAAATATAAGCACCTGACAAATAATAGCACCTGCCTTTCAGCTAAGTTTCATTTGTAACAAGGAGCTGTCCATATCTTCTGTCACCCTCTTCCAAAATAGAATTGATTATGCAGTATCCCGTGACCTGAAATCTTTATTTTCTATCAACACTACTTACACGTCAGGCTAAGACTTCTTTGTTCATCTCACCTTCAGGTGTAACACTCAGTTTTTTTGTTTGTTTTTTTGCAAGGCCATTCTTGTGTGTTAACTTAGATTTTACAACTGCATTATATGTTTCCCAAAGCCACATGTTAATTCTATGTTACTTTTCATTTTGCTAATGAGACTTTCAGGATACAAAGTGGGCTCCACATCTACTGCTTAATTCTATCCCGACAAGGCGAAAGCACCTCTTGATATCAGTTTAAGTAACTGTAACAGTCAGTTTTCAGTTGCAGAGAGTATATTTAATTCTTCTAGCTAGTTTAAGCTGGACAGAATTTTTTTGTTGTTCATCAACTATGCAGGAGACTATTATTCACCAACATCCATTTCCTTCCTTTCAAGAAGAGGACTTCATCTCCTTCCAAGTTTTAGCTGGGCATTTATGTGGCTGCCTACATTGCAATTACATTTGCCAACCCCTTGGCAGATAGATATGGTCCTGTGGATAAATTATGGCAAATGGGATGTGTGTAAAAGTAACGCATGACGTGTTAAGTCATTTCCTTAAAAGGAAGCTGTTAGACTTTCATTTCTACCCCCCACTTCCCACATACTGGATGATGGGACCTGGTGGTGGGAAAAAGCTTCAGGTGGGAAACACTCTAGAGGTTAACAGGACACCAAGAAAGAAGAAAACTAAGTCATTGAATATCTCTGGGAGATAGAGCTACTATGTTCCCCTGGACTGCCTACCAGCTTATAATTTTATATGAGAGAGAAAAAAAACTTTTACTTTGTTTAAGTGTCCATTATTTATCTTGGTAAGTCAGCCAACACAATGTCCTAATTAAAATATATTAGTATTAAAACAGCTTGTAGAATTGAGCTTTTATAAATCATTCCAAAGCCCTGGGCAATACAGGGATCTTCTATTTTTTTCCTTGGACCTTCTATGAAATGGAAGCTTTGGTTCCAAAACTACCTCAGTACTGCTCTAACCTGGAAGAGCCATGTTATGTATGCTACAGTCTGTACCAACAGAGTAGATGTTCAGTGCCTTGCCTCCTGGTCCCCACAAAGCAAGTGACCCAGCATTGGGCCCTCCACTGACATGGCTGCAGAAAAACCAATCACCCTTACAACTATGTTGGCCATAGACGCAGTAGAGGCAGCAGAAGTGTGTCCCCTCACTCCTCCATTCCAGAATTTGTGCTCCTGCTTCTGACTGGCCAAGCCTGGATCTCACCCAGTGCTTAGCTGTGAGAGAGTCTATGATATATCTTTTTTCTCTCTGGATTTCACACTGGGGACACATACTAGAAAGAAGATGAGATGGATTTTGACTGCCAATCCACCATATCTGGCATAGTAAACTTATCAAATCCAGAAGGTATATAGCTAATCAACAGATATTTTTGAGCATTGGTTATGTGTCAGCCGCAGCATTAAGTGCTGTGGTTATAGCTCAGTTGGCACAGTTCACCCTCAAAGGATCATCTATGCAATTTGCAACTCAGTGTGCTAAGTTCTGTGAGGTGATGGGATTCAGGACACACTACCCCCAAAATATGGTACCTCAGCATACTGAAGAAAACAGCAAAGGCAGGAAGGGGACTCTGACTTTCCTGTGCTCTGCTCCCCTGAAGTGGGTCTTAAAACCTGGGAAAGAATTTTTGGCCTTCTCTTAAGCAAATCATAAGACGTCCCTGTGAGAGGTGCCTTCCTTATACCTGGAAGAAGGGAACATTTTGATTTCTGAAGACCCAGGGATACAGAGAAGAATCTGAACAACCAGCCTTGATACGTTTCCTCAATTTACTCCCATTAGATCATACCCTTTTTGCCTTATCATATTTCTCCATGGCTGTCTACACTTCATCAAACCTAGTATAAAAATATTCAGATTTAACCATCTCTTTGGGTCCTCATTTCCTTATGAAGGCTGCCATGTCACATAAAATGTTAAATATATTGATAAATGTATATAAAGTATGTTAAATAAATGTGTATGTTTTTCTCTCATAATCTGTCTTTTGTTAGAGGAGCTTCAACCGTGAACCCAGGATGGTGAGGAAAAGGCATTTTTCCTCCCTTACAGAGGGAAGCCTGCAGCCCTGGGGAAAGAAGAGCAAGGCTGCTCACAGGAGCCACATGTACATGTGGGGAAGAGGATGCACTGCTCAGGGAACGATGGGCTGCTCAGGGAACGATGGGCTGCTAGGGGAAGGCCTGGGCAGGTGATGCTTAAACTTATGCTGACGCACACCACAGCTTTGTGCTTGAACTTGGACTCTGGTGTGAGACTGTGTTGAATCCCACTCTATCACTTATTAACTAAAACCTTGAGTAAGTTGATCTGTATGTCTGAATAAAAGGCAACATTTGGTTTTGTTTTTTCCCCCTTAAAAAAAAAAAAAAACTATGCTTCAGAAAAGAGGGAGTGACTTTACATTCAACTCTTTACAAGAGTCAGTGTTTCATTAAACAAAAAGATATGACATTACCTTGAAATAATGATCCATTAATTGGATATGTGATGCCTTTGGAAGAAGTCACTCACCTAAGGTCACACAGCAGAGGCTGGTGAAGCCAGAATTGCACTTTTCTCCATAGCCCAGCTCTTAGCTATTCACCACATCATTCTTCATGCCTACTGGCTGCTTCTCCCTGGTGCACATTCCCTGCCCTGTGAGCTAATTTTCAGGCAGAACTTCTGATGCTTAGTACTTTGCCTTTACTGTGGATTTTTTCATTTAGCCTGCACCTTTGGCCTTAGTATCTCCCAAAGTCCCAGGCAAAGACTCAGCTCCAGCTCTGGGGCCCTGGGGAGCCCTCTCATGTTCTGGCCCCTTTGCTGATTGGTGCTGGACTCAGCCCTTTCTTGAATCAGACATACCCCAATCTGAGCATGTTTTCAGATCAAGAGGAGGAGACAATCCTATAGACCCCAGACATGCCAACAGGCTGGGATGATTCTGTCTGCGAGAGGGAGCTGAATTCAAACTCTGTAAACAGCTGGCCTGCTTAACATTTGTACGAGCACTTGCAACTCAGTTACAGGCAATTCCCTTCTCCGTAACACAGCAGCCAGAATCTGACTCATCTGCCACCTGTATAAATGGGAAGCGATACGTAAGGGATTCCCAATCCTTTCCCCTGCCCCTCCCTGAATTTCCAGAGATGCCCTGACATCACTAGCTTTACCTGTTTTTCCACCCTCACTTGTTCTTAAAACCACTTTGAGCTCTCTCTCAAACACTATGAGAATATGATTTGGGGCCCAATCCAGGGCTGGTGGGCCCAGTTCCCAGCCTGCCAGTGCCTTAACTTACCTAGCAGTATGGAACTGTATTAAAGGACTAAGGTTCACCTTCCATGTTACCCTGAGACTTAGAAGACATTTTCTTATAAAGTACGGAAAAATAAGCCTGGCTTCTAGGAAGACCACAAGCTGGAGAGGCAGCCTGAAGGCATGACTTTTGGGAGTCTAAAGATGGGAACTGGAGTCCTAGCTCTGGTGCTGATAAGCTGTGTGAACTTTTGCCAAGTGATTCCCTCTACCTCTCTTGTTGCCTTCACAGTAAAATCCAGAATTTGGCTAGATGACACGAGGGCTTTTCAACTGCTAATATGCATACAAGTCACCTGAGCATCTGTTAAAACGCAGATTCTGATTCAGGAGGTCCAGGGTTGGCCTGAGATTCTGCATTTCTAACAGAATCCCAGGTGAAGCTAAATACTGCTAGACACAGTTGTAGTAGTAGGACCTTTATATGATTTCAAAAGCTCCCTCCTGCTCCTGGTCTCCGTGTATCACATACTCTCTTAGTAACAACAATAACAGCTCCAAAGGGTTTAAATATATGCTTATACACACATTTGTTAAATTACACCTATCATAGGTGGTTAAACCATCAAACAATACAGAAACATAAAAACACAGAATGTGGAAGTGCCCTGGTAACTGAACCCCCCAAAAGAACTATTGTTAATGGTGCAAAGTACTGTAGAATATGAGGACCCACACAAAAGTTTACGGCCTTCAGCTGTCCCTGCCCAGTGTGCCTCCAGTATGTTTTCTGGAAGGAGTTAAAGTTTCTTCTCTAGCTCAAAGTCGCTGCAACACCCCAGTGTGGTAGATGACAAGGTGGTAAGCTTGGGCATGTTAAGTGGAGGACCAGAGCTCTTTGTGCTGTATTCTTCTATGGGGATTTAGAGGTTATGGTGACTTCAGAAAGGGATCTTCACAGAGCTAAGGAAGGGAGAATGAAAATACAGCCTCAGAAATCCAGTCACCTGGGGCTTTCCAAATAGGGGCTTTTTCCTCTTTAGTCTTTCTGTGGGGCCATTGCCCACTTATTAGGGGGAAAGTTTGGTGCAAGTTTTCCCTAGAAAATGTCCTGTGACGTCAAAGAGTGACCTAATGGAACCAAGAACAATGAGAATTTCTTTAGCGATGGGGGCTCAGGATCAACTGGGTCCTAGCTATCCAGAGCAGAATCCTTAGTCCAAGGTACACAGGCGAGAGGGAGATTTTATCTTCTGCCACCTCAAGCATGCAGGTGAGAAGGCCAGATGCAGACTCTGCTCTTGTGGCTGTTTTGAGAAGAGACTTCTGAGACAAGCTTCCACAAGTGCCCTCAGAACTACATTCAAGCTATTCCAGGTGTCCTTTCTTGGCTGGGCACCTCCCCAGTTACATTTTCTTCTCCAGTCTTCCTCCTCCTCTGCTCCTTAGGAGAAAGGCTTGGTGTGTTTACAAAAGTAGTTTTCCCAAGTGACTCTGCTGTTTCTTGTCCCGGACCTTTTGTAGGCTGTACTTTCTTTCTGGAACACATCCCTGGTGCTATCATCTCCTGACAGCCTTCACTGTTTTCCCATTTTCCTCCTCTCCCCTCCCCAAGTGGAGTAGAGTGTCTCTTTTCTCTGCTGCTGTCATCTTACACCATCCCTATAACACTTTTTGTACATTATAATGTTATTTTTAATCTTCCACATTAGACTGGGAGATCCCTAAAGGCAGATATCCTATCCTATTTAAAATGGTTTCGCCTAGGAGTTTACAGCCTAGAATGTGCCCATTGAATACTTGTTGAATGAATGAAATCCTAGAAATTTCAATCACTCAAGGAGAATTTAAATGATCATAAGTAAAGATGTTTGCATGAATTCGTTTCTGGTTTATTGAGGATTTACTAATAAGGATAGGGCCCTTGATGGACACATTTTGAGGAGACAGTATGGTATAGTGAAAAAAGCCCTGGGCTTGAAATCGGAGAGACTGAATCCCAAGTCTACCATTTGCATATTGTTCATCTTTCAGCAAGTGATTGACGTTTTTGGGCACTGTTGTCTTCAATGGGGAAAGAATGATTTTTGTCATTCTCACAAGATTAAACAAGATAATGGCTTGAAAGAACTGTATTGAGATGTGCAGATGTCAACACATTATTATTATGGGACATTTAAGGAAATTAAAGAATATTCCATATTACTGTCACTTGAATTGGGGGTGGCTCCATGTACAAGTGATGAGGATATTATCTCTCAATCACAGTTACAAACTCTTTCACCCCCATACTCTGTTTTGGGACACTGGGCTGGGACTCTACAAACCAAATTCCTTCTTTGTCAGCAGCTCCCTTTCAGGCCCTGCCAACAAGGGATGCTAGAGAGAGACTGTATGACAGGAGGAGGAAGAAAAGACTTGCTGCTTCCTGTTTGCTTCCGTTTCCGTCACCTCAGCCTGGCTTCTTCACTCTGGTACCAGCACTTCCTTCCAGTTGAGTCCAGTTTGCGGTTTTTCCAATACATGGAGGAGCAGCCTGGTTGCATTCCCTCAGAAACACTAACACTAGCTGCTGGAGTTTCCTCCAAAGAGGTCTGGCTTCCAGCTCCACAGAACTCCTCTTCCTAGCCCAGAGACCTCAGCACCAGCTGAGCAATTTCTATGCATTTGTGACCTGTATTCCAGTGCTCTGGGGCTAATCCTTCAAGTTTCTGCCTTTTAATCATTCTAACCTCTCCTTTTGTTTCCTCAGCAGTAGGGGTTGTAACTATTTCCTGTAATTGCTAACACTTGTTACTCTTTTTGTTATTATAGTTCTTCAACACTTAGTTAACAATTCTTTATGTCAAATTATCTCTTAAAAATAAGCGATGTGTTTTTTTCTGTATCCTGAACCACTGTACAAATGGACATATTAGTCTAGATTTGGAGAAGAAATAGGAGGAGAACTTGCATAGAAAAGAGCTCAGGAAACTCCAATAGTCCTTTATAAAGGTTCTTTGAAAAATTCTAGAATGTTCCTAAGGTAAGTAGCTTCTGTGATGCCCCCGATGATACTTACATGCTAGCATTCATGGCAGAATTGATAATGCCAATGCCACTTCTAAGATTAGGTTACTTAAAAAGTCTGCAGCTTCCATCTTAGGTACTCTCTCTTGTATTGCCAACTTTGGGGAAAACTAGCTGCCAAATTATTAGGTGGTCCTGTAGAGAAACCCACATAGTGTGGGACCACAGCTTGCAAACACAGAGTGAGCTCAGAAGCAGATCACCATCCCTGCCCCCGCATAGCCCTCAGATAAGACTGCAGCCGCAGCTGACTGCCTACAACCTTGTGAGAGACCTTAAGCCAAAGACACTCAGCCAAACCACACCCAGATTCCTGACTCACAGAATTGAGATTAAAAACGTTTGTTATTTTAAGCTACTAAGTTTTGGGGTAAGTTGTTATGCAGCAATAGAAGCCCAATGAAGTTTCTCTTATTGAGAAACTATGGAAGGATGAAGAGAAAATATTGTTCCAACCATATTTTCCTAATCAGTGAATATAGAAAACTGATTTAAGAATCAGCAGTTGTATATAATTATATTCCACTGATATTCTTTCAGTTTCTGAGATTTTACTTTCTCCAAACCTTGGTGTGTTTCTCTTTCCTTTTTAGTGAAATATATGCTGTTGGAGAGGGAACTGGGGCAGAGAGAAATAACACATATTTCTAAATAATCTTCTGACTCTAATTTACCCACAGGCATACCCTGAGCTAGGTATTAAATAAAGAAAAACTGTATATTTCAAACCCTAGCTCTCATTTCTAAGGCACTTAGAAGTTAATTGAGATGACAAGACACAGACAAAATTAAGTAACCCAAGGAGACCAGGACTAATCAGGATTCTTGTTTGGGAACAGTGTATTTGTCATGGTAGGTTAACATCTTTAACAGGCAAACACAAAGTATCAATGCTTCAACATTATGTACAACTTTATTTCTTGGCATGAAGGGACTGCGAGGCAGGAGGGGCTGTGTTCTATGTACTGGTATAAGAATCAGGAGCTCTAGGTCCTCCCATCTTGTGCCCCTGCCTTCCTTAGTGACTTCAGTGAGCAGCTGGGGAAGGAGAGCAAATAGCTGATGATGTGGGAAGTTTTTGTGGGCTAGCTCTGGAAGTACATCACTTCTTTTCATATTCCATTGGTCAGAATTCAGTTATTCAGAGCTAGAGAACTTCAAGGCAGGCTGGGAAATGTAGTCAGCTGTGTGCCCAGGAGGAAAAGGAAGTGAGGTTTGGTGAACAAATAAATGCAGCCACAAATGAACAAATTCTTATTGAATTCAATAGAAAAAGTATATTGAAGTGGTATTTGCATAGCTAGTGCTACCAAGTAGAGTTGTGCAGGTTTTGTACTGCAGAAAGGTTCCTGGATGAGGGTGAGTGAAAGCTGTGTGCAGCTTGAAGAAAGGTTTGCTTCTTTCAAATGATCTACCAGGAGGGAGGTGCCTTTAAGAAACCCATACAAAGGCACTATGTGTGTTAGGACACCCTGTGTCTAGCTTAAGAATCGATGAGAAGGCACAAGGATGAGGCTTGGATATCAGACAGAGCCCAATGCTGGTCAAGAACATTCTATTACAATGTTGCTGGTGACCCTGCCACCACTGGGCATTCACTACCATGTGACAGGACCCTGACACCCTGGCAGCTGTGTCCTTATATGGTAGAAATGAGTCTAACTGGCTCTCAGGGGTTTCTTTTATAAGGGCACTTGTAAGGGTGGAACACACATGACCTAATCATCTTCCCACAGGCCCCACCTTCTAATACCATCACCTTGATAATTAAGTTTTAACATATGAATTTTGGGGGACACAAATACTCAGACCATTGCATCATCTTACTGTTTCCTCAGATCACTCCAGGGACCACTTATCTGGGTTCTCTGAGAAACAGACACTAGATAGCCTTCAATGTGTGATAAATTTATTAGGGAAAGTGCCTACAAGAGACAAGGGAAAGAAAGTTGGGAGTGTGGGAGAGCATGCAAGTGATGCAAGTTTGACCCCAAGTGCAGAAGAGAGGGGGGATTAATGAAGGAAAATCGGGCATTGAGTGTCTAGATTGCAGTGCACCTCTAAGAGAAGGGTGGCAACGTTGTTGGGGAGGCCTGAGCTAATGTTGCTCATCAGAGGAGCCCCTGATCTCCCCAGGACCTGACCTACTTTAGTACTCCTGGAGTGCTCAGTCGTTGGCTGGGAGCAGCAGTGGGAGCATGGTCCAGAGGCAGGTGCAGAGATGGATTCCAGTGCCCAGCAATGAGGGCACTTATGCTCCATGTAGTTGGAGATCTGAGGAGCCCATTGTCATGACCACCATAGCAGCAATTAGAATGCTCTAAATCAGTGCCTGGACTCAACTGTTTAAAGATTAAGCTTTTGTCATCATTCCAAAGAGTGAAGGGTAAAAAGCTCCCTGGAGGTGAAACCCTGTCTCTACTAAAAACACAAAAATTAGCTAGGCATGGTGGCATGCACCTGTAGTCCCAGCTACTCAGGAGGCAGAAGAATTGCTTCAACCTGGGAGGTGGAGGTTGCAGTGAGCTGAGATCATGCCACTGCACTCTAGCCTGGGTGACAGAGTGAGACTCTGTCTCAAAAAAAAAAAAAAAAAAAAAAAAAAAACAAAAAAAACCTCCCCGGGTTCTTCATCAGTGAATATAGAAAACGGGAGGATGGACTCTACAATCTTTTAGCTAACCCACGTATCTTTAAAATCATTAATTTCATTAACAAAACCCCTTTTATAATCTCTATTGTGATAACTAACAAAACTTCTGGTGTTGAATAGAGATGAAAGTAACTGAAATGGCTCTGGAGTGGCCTTTTGACTAAATGCTGGCTTAATATTCAAGCAGTGTGTTTTCCTGCTTAGAGTCACTAGACATCCGTGGTGTAGAATAAAATGAACTGCTATCGTTTGGGTCTGTGTCCCTGCCCAAATCTCATGTTGAATTGTAATCCCTGGTTTTGGAGAAGGGTTTTGGGAGGTGATTGAACATGGGGTTGAATTTCTCCCTTGCTGTTCTTGTGATAGTGAGTAAGTCTCATGACATCTGGTTGCTTAAAAGCATATCACACCTCCCCCATCACTCTCTTTCCTTCTCTGGCCATGTAGGACATGCCTGCTTCTCTTTTGCATTCCGCCATGATTGTAAGTTTCCTGAGGCCTTCCCAGCCATGCTTCCTATACAGCCTGCAGAACCATGAGCCAATTAAACCTCTTTTTTAAAAAAATAAATTGCCTAGTCTCAGATATGTCTTTATGGCAATGTCAGAATGGACTAATACACTGACACAGACTTGCAGAGCTCACTGAATCTACACTGAATGACGTTAAAGCACATTGGGGGTGATATAACATGATAATCCCCATATATGGCAGAAATAACAAAGGTGGAGCAAAAAAGACTAATATCTTGGAATCATCGAGCTAATCCACATACAACACTTTATTATTATATCTTACCATATCACAATTTAGTAGAGTTTTGTAATATTGTGGAAAGAAGCCTTTGATGCTATGGGATGACCAGAATTTTCTCATTTCCCTTTGCCAAGATATGAACAGAAGCAAGCAGAGGAGGAATCTGATGGTGTGCATGGTAAGAAAGGAGGGCCAGCCCTGTATGTGCTTTACATATGCAGGATATGTATAGACAGGTAACTGGATTAGGTGTATGCTGGAAGGAAGGGCTACACCCCTGACTGTGTGCACAGGTGTGTCACAGGTGGGGAGCCAGGAAAACACCAATCCATTCAGGTGCAACTTTTGATTGATCAGAATCTGTTTCAATATCACAATGAATATTTATACACAGCTTTGCTATTTTCAAAGCCTTTTCCTATACTACATTGTCTCATTTAATCCTCATAATCCTGAAAATCAAGTAGCATTTTTGTCCCCACTTAAAAAATTTCCTAAGCACACCTAGTCATTGTAAAGCCTGAATCGAAACTGAGTTCCCAGACTCATGTCCATCTGTCACCTGTCACCACTAGTTCATGCTGAGGTTACAAAAGCAACTGGGATATATTCTGTGCTTGCAAAGAGCTCTTCTCTACAGAAATTCCTTGAGAATATTTGACACTACTAAAAATTCTGAGAAACTGGAGAAAAAGTACTTTTTCAATTCAGGTTCTGGGAGAGTAGGGGGAGTAGAGTCACAGTGAAGGGAGGGTATTTGTGTGTGTGTGTGTGTGTGTGTGTCTGTGTGTGTGCGTGTGTATGTATGAGAGAGTGAGACTGAAAGAGAGAGAGAGAGAGAGAGAGAGAGAGAGAGAGAGAACTTGAGAGAGAGAACTTGAGAGAGACAGACAGAGGGGGGCAGCCAGCAAGGCATCGCTAGCTACTGTCATAATGAGTTCTTTCTAGGCCAGTGCTTGCCTACCCCACAGCTCTAATGGAGACACACACTTCCTCCTTGGGAGAGGAGCTGAGGTGGCTTCCACGGCTCCAGAAAGTTCGTCTTGGGAGGCAGAAACCTGGAGACACTAGCCTGGTGGTTACCACGCAGGTTGAGGCTTGGATCCCTGCTCTGTCTGTGACCTTGGGCAAGTTTAGGAACCTCTACACTTTTAGTTCGCTAATAATCCTAGCCTCCTAACCCCTCCCTCTTGTCCCCTCTCTCATTCCCTTTCAGAATTGCCATGGTGTACCCAGGAGTAATCTTTTAAAAATGTTAATCTGCCGGGTGTGTTGCCGTACACCTGTAGTCCCAGCTACTCGGGAGGCTGAGGCAGGAGAATTACTTGAGCCCAGGAGTTCGAGTCTGCAGTGAGCTCTGATCAGACCACTCCAGACTCGCAAAAGAGACTCTGTCTCACAATTTATTTTTTTTCAATTTTAAAAAGTGAATCTGATCAACTCAGGACTCCAGCAGCTTCCTCAACATTGTCATCAGTAAATAAACCCCAAAGATTTCTCATTGTACTTAGGACAAAATCTCACATCCTTCTCATGGAAAGGATTATGTGATTTGGCCCCTGCCTCCCTCTCTACTTCACCACCCCCTTCACTGACTGTTCTCCAGCCCCACTCTTTTTTTTGTAATTTACCCCGAGCAGCCACCTCTTCCCCACCTCAAGGCCTTCTTGCCTGCCTGCTTCTGGGAACTCTCTTTCCCTTCTTTTTACCTGGCTAATCCCTGCTCATTCTTTAAGTTTCAACTTACCTTCCTAAGAGAGGCCTGCCCGGAATACTTTGTTCGATCCAACTCCTCAACCCCTTTGTTTTCCTTTAAAGCATTTAGCATGATTTATAATCATGTATTTGATTGTGCAATTCCTTATTAATCTCTGTCTCCTCCCATAGGTGGTGGATCCCTTGAGAGCAAACAGTGTTTCTATTTTCTTCCTTTATGTCTACTCCTGGAGTCAGTCACAGTGCCTGGTACATAGAAGGTACTCAAAAAATACATGGTGTATGAAGGAATAAATGATGGAGAGGCACATGTAAAGCACCTTATCAGGGAACTTTAGCAGATTTTTATAGTCCTGTCCCCTCCTAGTGGATACAGCCAAGCACCATTCTCAGGAGTGGGTACAGACAGCCCTCACCCCAATTATCCACCACTGGGGAGAAGGCCCTGACCATGACCCTGTGGGTTAGCCAGATGCAAAGCCCCCGAGGCTGTGGAAACAGGCTGAGCAGGTCCAGTGGCAGCCCTGCCACCCCGGAACATAGGAGTGGCCTGGAGGGGGTCGGGACAGGTTGCTGGAGAGCAGGTCCCCTGGATCCTCATCAGACTGAAACCCTCCCTGTCTCTTTTTCCCTACTGCAGAAAGCTATTCTGCCCTGTCCAATGCCAGTGGATCAGCTGCTTGTTTTGTTGTATGTGCTGCTAGGCAACTGGCCTGTTTTTGCTTATTTACCTCCCCTGGGTCATTTCACAACACTTTGTAATAGGCTGTGCTCTCTCTGCTGCACATCTGGTTGGGATTTAGCCTGTCAGAGGTCCCTCTGCGAGGAGAGCTAGTACTTTCCCCAGCAGTCACCAAGACGGCCCCCCAGGGCTCTGGCTGCTCCTTAGTGCCAGACCCCTCTAGGCCTACCCAGCCCCCATTACCTCTTCACTCTTCACCTCCCAGTCTTTTTCAATGGTTCACACATTTCAAAGCCTGAAGAGGGGAAATTTTGAGATGAAAAAAACTGACAAGTGTTCAAGGAATATAAGAGGAGAAAGGAAATTTAACAAGAATAAAGTTTGAGTCCCAAACCCTCTCCTCCTCAACCAGAGAGGAGAACTGACTTACCCAATGGGACAGAAAGAGAAAGTGACAGACTCAAGACACTGCTTTCCTTGACACCACACTCCCCAAACTGCAACTCTCTCATCAGCAAAACCACCCTGCAGATAGAGAGGGTTCATTTGGACATTACTAGATTTGAAGGAAAAACTAGGTTTGCCCTTCTCCCCATCTTACCTGAAAATTTCAAGTGGGGTTTCTGTCAAGGACCAAAAGAGAATCAGAGGTTTGAGAGATGTCATCTTAGAGACACAGGGAGAGAAATGAAAGTTTCCAGCTTTTTGACCCACCTGCGTAGAACAAGTTGGCCAAAGCAGGGCAGGGTCAGGCGCAGGTGAGTGAAGGAGGGCTGGGAACAAACACAGGGCACCTCTCTCTGCAACTCCCCCATTGTTCTGGCAAACACATTCCATACACAGTAAAATCCAAAATTCTGACAATGGCTTGCCTGGCCCTGTTACCTCTCTGACCTCATCCTCCCCTTCACCCACCCTGGTACATTCAGCTCCAGCAATTTGTGCCAAGAGAGCAGGAAGAAAAGGTTTTCCTCGTGTGAAAGCAACCAGCCACTGGGCAGAGCTCAGTGAACAGAGCAAGGATTGGATCACACACCCCTTTGTTCTGTTCATTGTTAGTTCTTGTACCTAGAACAGTTGTGCACAAAGATTGGGCTCCCTAAGGATTTACTGAATGAATGTATGAATGAATGAACAAATGAATGAGTCTGTTTTTCCTCCCTGCCTTTTCACATGATGATATTTCCCTATACTTGCCTCTCACAACATAAAATGCTGATCTATCATCTTACAGTGTAAATCTCTCATGAGCATCCCTTTATCTCTCTGTTCCAGGTCACTGTGCTCCTGCCCATTTTTGAGCTTCTGGAATACAAGCTGTGCCTTTGCCTGGAACGTCCCTCCCAGTCTGACTAGACATCTTCTGATGGAGTTTGACCCGGTCGCTTCTAACACTAGGATGGACCTCTTGGCAATTTCTGGATACTTTTCTGTGGTTTGTTATAGTGGTAATTATTATTTATCTGGCTGCTTCACATTGATTAATTAGTGACAGATAAGAAAACCAGATGGCTAGTTGTGTTGTAACAGAGAGCAGTCCATGATCTCTATCCTCTAAGGTTTTCTAGTGATTCTTTTTCAGGTGTTTTTTTTTTTTTTTTTTTTTTGCTTATTTTTGACCTTAAATATATGCCGCAAGGGTGCGGAGTGATATGTAAAGCAGAACTCTTGATTTATATTTTCTCCTCAAACTTTCATCTTCCCCAATTACTCACAGTGCATGGTAATACCATCCATTTAATTTCTTAAGACAAAAAAGCCTAGGACTTAACTGTTGATCATGATTCTGTCTTCCTCTAGACCCAAGCCATCAGCAAGTCCTATCCATTCTACCTCCATGGAACCCCTCAAATTCATCTTCTTCTCTCTACCTCCATGGTCCAGGTTTCCAGCATTCTTCTCTGCACCACTAACTCTTTATTTTTATTCTCCATTGTCCAGCAAGTGATTGGAATCATGTTTTAAAGCAAATTTAATCATGTTGCTCCTTTGCTCAAAGATGCCCAAATGGCTTCCTGCTGCACGTGGGATAAAAAGTCAGGCCTTTGCCTTGGCCCTGGAAGCAACACTCTGGCCCCTGCTAACTTCTCCAGCTTCAGGTGGTACCGTCCTGTTCTCCACTTCTGACTGTGCTTCAGGCACCCCAGCACTCTTTCTGTTCCTTGAACTGGACAAATCATTCCATTGCCAGAGCTTTTTCATCATCTTTGTCCTCCTTTTGGAATATGCTTCCCTCCAGTCTTCACATGGCTGACTCATTTGAACATTCAGATCTTGAATTAAATGACACCTCTTCAGAGAAGCCTTCCCTGACCACTCCGCTTAGAATAACATGATCTCCCTCCCCTCTGTACACACAGTCATACTCTCCCATATCATCTTGTTTCAGGTTCTTCCCAACATGCACCACCAGATTTTCTATTTGTTGTCTCTCTTCGCCTAGTCAGAATGAACTCTACTAGAGCAGGAACCACTGTGGCTCCAGCACCTAGACATATAATAGGCTCTCAAAATGTTGAATGAATAAATAGATGAGTCAATAGTAACCTGAGAATAAACTGAGAGTCAGACATCCTGGGTTCAAATCTTACCTGGCTGCTCTCAAGCTATGTGACTTTGAATATGTCATGTGTGGTCTCTGGGCCTCCCTCTCAATATCTCTAAAATGAGATCTGATTTAATGATCCCTAAAGTCCTTTGCAAGTCCAGATATACTCTGATCCTATCAGTCTTTCAATATTGTTGACCATAACAAATGGTCAAAGACACTGATGACAGCAATGACCCCAGTTATAGTTGAACTATTTTTTAATCCCATGCAACATCCCAGATTACATTTTATTTATTATTTATATTCAAGCATCATATCCAAAAAGTATTTGACGCAGCTCAAGTTTCAGACCCACTTCCCCAAAGAAGTCCTTACTTGTACCATTTATACAGGGAGAAGAAGAAGCGGTTCCATCTAGATTGCTGTATCAGAATGGACTGCTATGATTTCCAATGGCAGAACCCTAACTCAATTCAACTATAATAATGAGGGAAATGTCTTGGAAGCTCTTGAAGTCCATGGAAGAGCCAAATGATCCAGGTGCTGGAAAGACAGCAATAGAGCTGGACCTCAGGTGCCGCTGGAGTCAGTGGCTCAAATCTCACTAGTCTTCCTTCCAACTTCATCTCTGTCTCTATCACTGTATTGATATTCTTCTCTCTCAATACAGCCTGGTTCTTTCCACATAGTCCAAGCACAGCATTTATTACACTCTGTATTAACTTATTTATTTGTTTTCAGTCTCTCAGTACAATTAAAATTTGTCGAAGGCAAAAATCCTATGCATGTCCATATCCCTTGCATCCAATGAAGTTCCTGGAGCATAGAAGGTGCTCAATAAATATTAATTGCATAAATGAGTGGTAGAAAACATAGCAACCAACTTCTTCAGTATTTAATATCCAACAACTTCAGTTCCTGGGAAAAAAAAAAACTAACAAAACTCTCTGGGCTTCTGCTCAAAAAATAAAATGAATTAATGAGAAAACCAAATAAAATCTCAAGGAAGGGACTCTTTTGTCCAACTAGGCCATATGCTTACCCTTGGACCAAACAGTAGTAACTATTGACTGTGATGTCTTTCTTTGCATCTGTGTGAAGTAGGGGAGGAGAATCTTTTAGAAAAAGGTCACAGGAGGAAATCCCAGAGAAGTCAACACACTCACAGAGTTGTTGTGGAGATCAAATGAGCCACTGCAGAAGAGGGCGCTTTGGAGAGCTGTTATGAAGTTCCCATTTTTGTAGATCAAAATTGATCAAATACTGGCCATTTTATATATTTCCACTTAATATGAAAGTGTTAAAAGTGTTACATGGATGTAAAATATGACTAATTGGATTTTAAGTCAGCAGAATAAGAAAAGAAAACCGTGTTTTTAAGATGAAAGGTTAAGTTGATGCACTTTTATAATGATAGTAGCCAAATAGGGTTAGCATGTGCTAACTTTATGGGGAACAGTGCTCCATGGGTTATCTCATTTTTTTTCTTCCAACACTTCCATGAGGTAGGTACTAATAATTACATCCCCATTCTACAGACAAAGAAACTGAAGTTTCAGTGAGGTTAAATTATTTGCTCTAGATGACACGGTTCAAAAGTCACAGAGCCAGGAATTGAACCTAGGTTTCTTGGCCATTTGTTATACTATGTTACAGAAGGAGTCAGAGGTTCAGCTCCCCTTTGAAAGCTAATCCACTACTACTAGGAAGAATGAATCTTTCCTTTTCCTGTGAATCTACAGACCTGGGTTTACTCTGCTTCCAAGTCATTTGCATGGCATTATAAGTAGTAGAGTATGTGTGACCCATGGCCAGACACATCTCCTTGAGGGCCTATCTTAATCACCTTTGCTGTCACAATGAGCCTTACATTCTACTCAGCTGTGAAAGGTACTCATCAAAGGTTGATTGAGGTAGGCAGAAGACAAAAGATACTTTGCTATCACGAAAGGATGTAGTCCTTGGTCTGCAAGGACTACAAGTTCCAGGATGGTGAGGGAGACGGAACAATGGGAATGGCAGGGACAATTATAAAGACAAAGCTCTCATTTGTTGAGAGCCTATTAAGTTTCAGAAAGTTATGTCCAGTATCTCTAGTTTTTCTATTGCCTTGCAAGGTAAGTGGTGGTATCTCCTGGTCTTACTGCTTGAGAGCTACAGATTTGTGTTATTTCTAAACTGTAAACATCTCTGTGATACCGAAGCTGGGCCATGAAGACGTATTTGCTCTAATTAGGATCGCACAAATCACTGAACCTAAAAACTATCCACAGCTAGAATTTCACAGAATTCCATTCTGGGCAGGCCCCTAAATTTCTCCTGAATTCAAACCTCACGCACACTCCAGCGCCCTACAACTGTGTCAAACGAATGCTTAACTTGATTTTATACATGAACTTGATCTTGAGCCATGGAATTTCAGTGCTGTGCCTGCAAGTCTGGAATTTAAATATTAGCCTTCCCGACCTAGATAGCTTTGATCTCTCAAGTTTACACACATAAGTATTGATAACATAGCTCGAATCGCAAGCAAGAGCACCAGGGCTGCAGCCCATGGCTGCCAAATGTGTGCATGTGTACATAGATCTCTACTGAGATCAAAATAGACTTAGGTTACACAAGTGCTTATCTGATGGAGGTGGGAGCCCTGCACGTGGGCAGAGAAACAGACCTTACTTTCATGCAGCCGCTCTTATTCACTGCATCCTACAGGACAGACTTAAGAGTGAACTGTAGGTGAACTCTGGCATGACCAGGCCATTTCAATATGGCCCAACCTTCTTTAATTTTCTGAAGTCTGATTTCTCGTTTGGGAGTGGCTGCCATGGTTAGCTACTATTTGCCAAATATCTGTCTTGCACCAGGTACCTTATGTGTTTATATAATATTAATATACACATATATTATATATAACATATATTAATATTAATATATACTATTATATATTATAATCAATATATTATATACTGATTTTATAATGTAATCAATACATCATATAATATATTATAATGTATTGAAGTTCCCATTTTTGTAGGTCAAAAGTGATCAAATATTGGTAATTTGATGAACTGGCCATGTTCCTCACTGCTCCTCCTAATAAATATAGAAGTACATATTTACCACATATACCATATATAAATATATGTATATATTTATTATGTATTATGTCATATAATAATGTCATATATTAATATATTAATATATCAATATAAATATGTGTTTAATATAATTATTATGTAATAGTAATGTTATACAAACATATAACGTACCTGGTACAAAAGAAATACTTATTACTATGTAAAACTTATACATGGTGGCTGGGTGCAGTGGCTCACGCCTGTAATCCCAGCACTTTGGGAGGCCGAGGCGGGCGGATCACAAGGTCAGGAGTTCGAGACCAGCCTGGCTAACATAGGGAAACCCCATCTCTACTAAAAATACAAAAAATTAGCTGGGTGTGGTGGTGAGTGCCTATAATCCCAACTGAGGCAGGAGAGCCGCTTGAACCCGGGAGGCGGAGGTTGCAGTGAGCCGAGATCATGCCATTGCACTCCAGCCTGGGCGACAGTGCGAGACTCCATCTCGAAACAAACAAACAAACCAACAAACCTATACATGGCAGAAACTATTCTGTGAGTTTTACACATTAGTCATTTCATCCACATAGCAGTCATATAAAGTTGGTACTACTCCCTTTATTTTACAGATGAAGGAACTGAGACAGAGAGAGGTTAATTAGCAAGAGTCACACTGAAAACAAATGGCAGAGCTAGGATTTGAGCCTAGACATATATCTTTCTGTCTCCCTAGGAGCCTGGCGAGGTAGGTGTGGTCATTTAACAGAGAAGGAGAAGTTTAATTAACTTGCCAAAAGTTACATAACCTGTCCACAGCAGAACCAAAATTCAAACCCAGGTCAAAATGTTTTTCTTTGGACAGCCTGTTTTTTTGCATGGCCTGGTTTTTGTATGGCTGGTAAGCTGAAAATATCTCTTACATTTTTAAAGGATTTTTTTTTAAAAAAAGAATATGTAACACTGATCATATGTGACCTCCCCCCACCACCAAAGCCCAAAATATTTGCTATCTGTCTCTTTAGAGAAAGTTTGCCAACCCTCCGCTATACTGTCTCCTCTCCATATTGGCCTAAAGTATTAGGTTGGTACAAAAGTAATTGTGTTTTTTGTCACTGAAAGTGATGGCAAGCATCGCAATTACCTTTGCACAACCAAATACTTTATGAGGATCAAGTGAAGGTGGGAGTGTGTATATATAATTTGGGGCAAGTAATTTCCCCTTCACTAGACCTCAGTTTCCCCACTTAGAAGGAGAAGTAAGATCTGCAAGCCTCACTACAGTTCTAATCTGCCCCAATGTAAGGTGTTGTTCTGTTGTTGTACTAAAGTATTACTTTTTCTATTCCACCAACTCCCATGTTATTACTTGTCACCTAACTTATTGCAAGGAATTCAGACACAATTATACTTCAATGCTGGAAAAAACCATAACCTCCAAAATAATCCTGGAAGCTAAAAAATGCTCCACCTCTAAAACATCAGCCTTTCTGTGATGTGCTCTGAACACAGACACCTTAATCTTTTCTTATTCTCCCAGCCTCTCTGCGTTTCAGGTTGTTTATTTCCTCAGAAATGTTTGCTTCTGATCCTACCAGTCTCCCCTACTCCCCTCCTTCTCTCCCAGTTCTCCATGATATTTAACAATAGCAAAAGAAAAAAAAAATCAAAGCAATCTACCGATTTTCCTCCAATTTGTTTCCTAGTGTCAGATGCACACACTTTCCCTTTTCGGGATCCATTTCTTGTCTTGAGCATGGCCTCCCACATATTCTAAGAACAAAGGCAGCTCCTTCTAATCTTCTGATCTCCTTTATCCTTCTCTTCCTCTCTCAGTGGTCAAGGCAGCCTTGCCCATTTACAGATTTGCAGTCTCTCCCAATGTCCCCTTCACGACCTCCCTCCACCCCAAAAGAAACCTAATCTAGAACTCTCCCCAGGACACTAAGACCTCACTCTGGTCTTGAGCACTAGCCCAGCGCATGGGCTGACCAGCAGCCACACCTGTTCCTCACTTGCCCTTGAAGGAAGACAATGGCACTATGGTGAAGTAGACCCAGCCTCCATGAAGCCCATGGGTCTAGTTTGTCTTCATCTTGCTCAAGAGAGGGTAGGCCTCTGCTTCTTCAGACCTTCACCCTCATCTCTGTAGGATGGTTGCAGTAGCCTCCCAAGGAGACCCCTGCCTCTAGACCTCTTCCCTTTCCTCAAATCGTTCCCCGCTCTGCAGTCATAGGAAGTCCACGCTTAACTGCCCTTCATGGTCCCCTGTGGCTGCAGAATAGTGCTCCTTGCCTTAGGTCTCCATGAGCCAGCCCATGCCACTCTCTGAATACATTTTTATTTCCTACCATGCTGTCTCTCATTCCAGATGCCTTTGCTATGCCAAAGTACTTAGACTATTCTAAGTATTCCACACAAAAAGATCGCACATTCTTTCCCTCCATGGGATGTCCTTCCTCAACTCTGCTTTCCAGAAAAAATCTGCATATCCTTCCAGTTCGTATTAGGCCATTCTCGCATTGCTGTAAAGAAATACCTGTGGATGGGTAATTTATACAGAAAAGAGGTTTAACTGGTTCACTCTTCTATAGGCTGTAAAGAGAGCATGATGCTGGCATCTGCTTGGCTTCTGGGGAGGCGTCAGGAAATTTACGATCATAATGGAAGGTGAAGGGGGAGCAGGCACATCACATGGCCAGAGCAGGAGCAAGAGAGAGAGGGGGGAGCATGAAACACACTTTTAAATGACATCTCTCACGAGATGTGAAAACTCGCTATCATGAGGACAGAACTAAGGGTATGGTACTAAATCATTTATGAGAAATCCATCCCCATGATCCAGTCACCTCCCACCAGGCCCCACCTGCAACACAGGGGATACATTTCAAGGTGAAATTTGGGAGGGACACACATCCACACTATATCACGGTCCATGAAGAATACCTTTCATTTGTACCTCTAGATTCATACATTACCTTTCCTCATCTGCTCTGTGTTCAAGAGGTTGATCTATGGGGACTGAATTGGTGGGTTCTTGAACCTTCTGCTTCTGGCTGGGTTTGGCCAACAGGGAGCCACAGGAGACCAGAGGGAGGAGGAAAAAGGGAGGGAGGGAGTATGATATTCCTTTGATACATTGTTTGCAACATCACTGAACTGGCCATGTTCCTTACTGCTCCTCCTAGGGAAAGCAACTCTGCAGGACAGTTCAGCAGCTATTAAGTGCCTACTCTCTCTCTTGTGATTCTTCTATATCCGCACCTTTGCATATAAGCCCTTTTTGAAATTTGCTATTTCCTGGGAGCCATCAGACTGTTGGGACCCTGACTGATACATAGTGTGACCCGGCACAAACCTCAGGGAGCTCTCTGAAGTGACATCTGCTATAGATCCCATTACATCACCTGCTGCAGGTTTGCTTCCTTGACTTTCCCACCAGACTGTTTCATCTCACCTTGTCTTGTGGATATGCAAGAGGCCTACCCACATGTAGTGAGCAGCTACTATGTGCTGGGCCATGGCCTAGGCACTGCAGATTCAGAGATTGATAAATGGTCATTCCTGACCTTGCAGATCCCTGACTCTAGTGCAGGAGCTGAGACTTGAGCCCCATTGAACACTGTGGCTCTCAAATCCCAGATCCACCACTGACTAGCTGTGTGAACTGGGCAAGTCATCTCTCTGAGCCTCAGTTTCCTCATCTGTAAATGGAAATCAGGGCAGCTACCTAAGAGGATGATTGTGAGGATTAAAGTAGTTAGCATAGTGCCTGGCATACACTAGGTACTCAGTAAGTGTCAATTATTATTTTTATTGTAGCAGGTGCTTAGTGTATATTAAATGAATAACTCAATGTATTATCTCATTTGGTCTCCATAGCAACCCTTTCTCTACCCTTCCCCACTATATACAATCCAAATAGACACGGAAGGAATTTCTTTCCCCATTTCACAGACGAGGAAATTGGGAATGAAAGAATGAATATCTAACCTACCAGCCTGTTCTGCCTCCCACCTTCTCCCAGAGGCCACAGTGAGGCTGTTTGTCCAGGGAACTGCGAGCCCTGGGCCCTAGAGGAGTCATCCTGGCTTTCTGTCTGACTTTCTGGCTCCAGAGGACTTGTGCCAGTAGCTCACCACAATTTGCTCTGTGCCTAACACAGTCTGGGGTTCAGGTGCTCCTGAAGTTTGTGAACACTGGGGTCTGCCAGGCGCTGCCCCCAAAGCCCCAGTTTCCCAGAACCAGTGGCCCCAGTTCCTGTTCAGTTGCCGCTCTTTCTGTAACTCCTTTGCAAGTACCACTGCCCCTTCTGGTAAGTGCAGGGGCCAGGAGGCAGGTTCTACTTTCACATTCACTACCACACCCACAGGAGGGAGATTTCTTAAAGTGGAGGGGAACTTTCCTTTCGCCGTGGGCCCAACCTCAAGCCTCCTCCTTAACACCTCAGTTTTTTCAGGGGATACTTAGTTTCCCACTGAAGCTCAGGAAGGGTAAGTCCCCACAACATCAAAATTTCAATCTGGCCCCAAAACACAGGAGTCCCTGATCCCTGCAGAGACCCTGCCCTGCGCTTGGCACATTTGATGTATACCCTGTGTACTCCCTCCAACGCCCCTGCATGGTGGGCATAGCTTCTGAATGACGGCTGCGGGACTGAGGCTCAGGGTAATGGAATGCCTAGTATTGGAATGTTCGAATAAGAAAAACTACACCTTCAAACTTTAGAAACAGAGTTGGAAATCATTGCAAAACAAAAGTCCCTAAACAGAATGAATCTTTGCTGCTTCTGTACCATATGCACAGCACTGCTAATTTGCTTTCTGTGAGTTGCATGTCTATTTGTGTCCCTATCTGTCTCCCCTACTGGACTATACCTCCTCAAGGATGGAGAAGATGACTCACTCCCGTCCATCTCCCCATCCCAGCACACGGCCTGAGGCAGGAAGTGATGGTTGTCCTGAGAAGCTGAAAGCAGACCATCGTGCTTGGTGGTAGGGGTCAGAGTAGGAGAGATGCGGGGCCAGGTCACACAGGGTCCTGTAGGTCATGGTGAGGAATCAGGATTTAATTATAGGTGCAAATGGAAGCCACTGAAGGCTCTTGAGGAGGGCCCTGCCTTCCACGTTGTAGAAAGATAATTCTGGCTCTAAGATGAAGAATAGATTGGAAGGTGACAGAGGAGGAAGCAGGAAGCCCAGTTAGGAGCTATCACAACAGACCAGGCAAGAGCCAGGGACGTTTTTTCAGCACAGCTCACTGGCCCCAACCTCAGAGTTTCTGATTCAGTAGGTCTGGGGTGAGGCCTGAGTGTTGAGTTTCTATGAAGGTGAGATGCTGCAGTCCCCAAGAACCAATGCTTGAGAAAAGGAGAGGAAGAAAGGCATAATGTGCAGTCTTGTTCTCAAAGAACTTTCATCTCTGTGAGTACTACATGAGCAGTGCAATTCTAGAGAGCCAGATGAATGTCCATTGTGGGAGCCCGGGGAGGAACATCTCCCCATTGTGCGTGTGGAGGAGAGGTTCAGAGGAAGTGTAGTAGTTCATTCTCACCTTGCTCTAAAGAAATACTCAAGACTGGGTAATTTATAAAGAAAATAGGTTTAACTGGCTCATGGTTCTGCAGGTTATACAGGAAGCATGGCTGGGGAGGCCTCAGGAAACATTCAATCATGGCAGAAGGTGAAGGAGAAGCAGGCACGTCTGTACAGGGTGGAGCAGGAAAGAGAAAGTACACGAAGTAGGAGGTGTTACACACTTTCAAACAACCAGATCTTGTGAGAAGTCTGTCACAAGACAACACTAGGAGACGGTATTAAACCATTAGAAACCACCCGCATGATCTAACCACCTCCCACCAGGCCCACCTCCAACTCTGGGAATTATAATTCAACATGAGATTTGGGTGGGGTCCACAGCCAAACCATATCCGGAAGCTCCTAGAAGAAGAAACTCTTGAATGGAGTTATACTAGTTAACTGGGACTTAACCAAGGGAGGGAGGTCCCTGGAAAGAATGAGAAAAGGAGGATCTTCAAGACAGAGGACACAGCTTGAGCAAAGGCAAGGAGATAAGAAATGGCAAGATGTGTTTGAGCAATTGGAGCTGAGAGTTCCAAAATGAAGATGGTGTATGTAAAAACTGTCATGAATGGCTTTGTATTTCCTTTAGACTGAGAGGTTTTAACTTTATCCTGCAGAGCAGCGGTTTGTAAAAAGTTTTTAGAATTTTTTTTTTTTTTTTTTTTTTTTTTTGAGACAGAGTCTCGCTCTGTCGCCCAGGCTGGAGTACAGTGGCCGGATCTCAGCTCACTGCAAGCTCTGCCTCCCGGGTTTACGCCATTGTCCTGCCTCAGCCTCCTGAGTAGCTGGAACTACAGGTGCCCGCCACCTTGCCTGGCTAATTTTTTGTGTTTTTTAGTAGAGACGGGGTTTCACCGTGTTAGCCAGGATGGTCTCGATCTCCTGACCTCGTGATCTGCCCGTCTCAGCCTCCCAAAGTGCTGGGATTACAGGATTGAGCCACGGCGCCCGGCCTGTAAACATTTTTTAGTACAGGGGGTTGGTCACAGACCCCTCTGAGAATCTGATCAAAGTTAATACTCACACAAACAGAACTAGGGTATACATTTCAGGGTGTTCACATATTTCCTGAAACCTACCCATGATCTTCAAATAAAGAATCCCTGCAGTTAGCCAGGTGTGGTGGCTCACACCTGTGATCCCAGCATTTTGGGAGGCTGAGGCAGGAGGATTACTTGAAGCCAGGAGTTTGAGACCACCCTGGGCAATATAGCAAGACCCTGTCTCTGTAAAAAAACCAGACATTTTTTGTAGAGTGTGGTGTGGTGTGTTGGTGCATGCCTGTAGTCTCAGCTATTTGGGATGCTGAGGCAGGAGGATTGCTTGATGAGCCCAGGATGTCAAGGCTGCAGAAAGTCATGACTGCACCATTGCATTCAGCCTGGGTGACACTGTGAGACCCTGTTTCAAAAAAAAAAAAAAAAAAAAAAAAAAGAATCCCTGCAGTGAATAATGGGTTTTAAGAGGGGAGGCAGCCTAATTGGATTTTCATTTTAGATGGCTTTCTTGGTGACCACACAAAGAATGGATTTGAGCAGGGGTAGTGGGCACAGAAAAGCTGGGGTCTAAGAATCTGAGTGAGAGATAGTAAGTGGTAATGCAGATGGGGGACCAGGTTAACACCTGTAGGCAAGGGTTAAGTTGCTGAGTGTTATGATCAGACTTACTTTTCAGCAAGGTCACTCGGCTCAATTCAAAAAGCATCAGTTGAGAGCTGAGCTCAGAGGCCTTCTTTGCATGGCTTGAATCTAGGCTGATGGGCAATGCAGGCCAGTCAAGCAAGAATGAACCTTCCCCACCCTCACCCCACATACTGGAATCTGCTGGTCATCAGTCAGTTGGAGCCCAGATATTCCATGCCGGTGGGGGCTGGAATCCAAGGACGTGAAGGAAGGCAGCACTCTGACAAGCTGGGGAGAGGCCACGAGGGCAGAGTGGGGTGGTTAGTTCCTGGGAGGCAGCCGAGGTGTCATTCCTTCCAAAGCTTTCGCAATAGCCAGAGGAAGCAGACAGAGCTCAGATGATTATCTCCGTTGTATAGATGGGAAACTAAAGGCTAGGGAAGGTAAGGACTTGCCAAAAGATGTGTAAGAAACACCAGGGCAGAACTGGGACCAGAACCCCAAGAACATTTGACTCCTATGTCTGTGTCTTATTTTAGGCTGGCCCTGGGGCAAATTCTGTCTTGCCCACTTCTGGTGGCTCTCAAATCCTGTAATTCTGTGATTTTAAGTTACTGAGTCCTAGCAAAAGGCTCTCCACCATTCCTTTGGGTTATTTTATCTGTATCAGCCGTTCCACCCCAAGATCTTACTCTCAACCACCTGTGAAGTTTGGAGTGAGTCATTTGGCCTTTCTAGCTTGAGTTTTCTTTTCATCTCTAAAACAAGAGGGTTCCTTTAAATGTTCCCAAAATATTTTTCTTCTCTGAGTGGCGGTGGTTCAGCAATGGCTTCTGAGACCTTAAATTCTGCCCCAACTCTGACATGATTACATGATTCTCAATAGCCCATCTCCTTTTGTGTATAGGTACCAGGGAATAATAACAGTAATAATTAATATCTTTTCTTCCTTCCCCTTGGGCCATGCACTGAACTAAGCACTTTGAAGCTTCAGAACAACTTTACAAGGCAATTGCTACTCTTGCCCCCACTTTACAGATGAGTAAACTAGAAAACACGGAGAGGTTATATTACTTAATGTAAGGCCATCAGCTAACCAGGGTTCAAATCCAAGCAACCTGCCTCAGGGTTCATGCTCCTTATCCCTAGGAGCTGAGTAGTGAGGGATTGAAAGTGTAGGGAAGCTCTGAAAACAGCCAAGTAAGCTGTCTGTGACAAGAGGCTCACTACCCCTCTGTGGCATGTTCTATCATTAACCCCATTTTGCAGGTTGTGCTATGACATGGTATCTCCTACCACCTGCAGGGGGGCGCAATTATAAGATGTTTCTAGTGACTTGTGGAAGAAGTTGTCAGATTTGGCAAATAAAAATAAAGGACATCTGGTCACATTTGAATTTCAGATCGTGTGTGTGTGTGTGTGTGTGTGTGTGTGTGTGTGTGTGTGTGTGTGTAAGTATGTCCCATGCAACATCTGGAACATATTTATTCCAAAAAAGTTTTATCATTTATCTGAAATTCAAATTTAACTGGATATCCTATATTTTATCAGACAAATCTATTTCCAGTGCAACAGAATAAGGACAAGTGATGGTGATTTCTTTCCCTTTAGAAGACTTGAATGCGTGTGATTACTGCTTTGCTCAACTGGTGCAGAAGGTTGACATGAAAGGCTTGGCTGAATCAGTCTCAAAGGAATGGGGATGACCTCTCTTTGCTCATCTCCACTGGGAAGTCCTTTGAGGCCCTCAAAATCACCACTGAGGGAACCTGGAACAGCCCTCTAAACTGGATGGAGCAGGACTCCCCGGAATGATCTGGAGCAGGCCTTGCTCAGTGGCTGGCTGTGTCCTTGGCTTACTTTCCAATGCCTGGTGCACAACTCGGAAGCTACCTTAAACAATAATCTCCCTCCTTCTCAACTTCACAAAGGATCTCCAGGGTCCTTCTAGGACATTTGGATCTCCAAGCACTAATTCCTGCTTCTTTCTGAAACTTAGTAACCTCTTCTGTGATAATCAGAGAAAGAAGAAGAAAAACCCATGGTAGATTTTCAATAGACATAACCCATTCACTCCCCCCAACCAACGCCACCATCTCACCATCAGATGTCATAGTAGTCATTCCTTTGGGTTTTCCTGCCAGTGAATATTACAGAGTCCTAGAAGAAGAATAACAAACCTCAAAGGATTGCCTGGTTTTAACAACATATTGTGAATTCCCAAAAAATTTCCCCCAGGAAATCCGTTTTGAAATATGCATGGGGTTACTCCACATCACAGACATCTGTGTTGAAGCTTGCTTTCCTCATGGCTGGCATCCCAGACAGGCCCCTTGGCTTGAGCAAACCTTCATCTCCTTGTCACAACCTGACCCCCAACCCTTCCACCTCCCCCTCTTCCCCACAAAGTCACACACCCATGCCCTGTGTGGAGTGGTTTCTATCAGCAGAGCATGTTTGAGCTCATTGGGCAACTGGCCTCTCACATGATTTTAATCTGCTTTGTCTTCCCTGATTACCAAGATATCCCAGACCAAACTACATTTAGATGAAATGCATTTGGGTGGGTGTACTCTGCCTGCCTCAGCAGAAATATTGGAGCAGCCACCCAGCACATAGCTGAGACATGCACAAAATGCAGACCAGCCTCTCAAAGCAAAGGGAACTTTATAAGGTATATTACATTAACATCCACAAATATGCACATTTACAGGCATCCTGATTAGGCCTCAGGCAAAGGCCACAGTATTTTTTTACAAAGGAAAGCTCAGTTAAAAAGGACTGAGAACAAAGCAAAACCAAACCCTTCTTGGGTTGTTTAGCTTTGTGGTGTGGATATGAACTTTTCCTTCCTCCTTGCCCTTCCTTAAGTACAGTACATCTCACTGTGGTACTGTAAAGGACAGGGCTCCAGTTTTTTTTTCTGAATAACTTCTTAATGGAAGCTGCTAAACTGACTTTATCAGCCAGATATGTCCTTGACTTTGTCAACTGAAGCCAGAATATCCTCATCACCATTATCTTCATCATCCCATGGCTAAGAGTCATTGATCATTTTATTTTGTGCCATACATTTTGCTAAATATTCTGCATGATTTATCTAATTTGATTTCATAATGATCTTCTATTAGATATGTAGTTTTTTTTGAGATAGGGTCTTGCTGTGCTGCCCAGGCTGCAGAGTAGTGGTGCAACAATGGCTCACTGCAGCCTTGAATTCTTGGGCTCAAGCAATCCTCCTGACTTGGCCTCCAAAAGTGTTCAAATTACAAATGTGAGCCACAGGAGCACCCCAGAGGTATGATTTTTAGTCCTCATTTTAAGAATGAGAAGATTGAGGTTTAATAAGATTAAGTGATATGCCCAGAGTCATATAGCTAATCAAGGGGAAAACTGGTATTCAAATTCCAGAATGTGCAACTCAAGGTTGGCACACTTAACAATGCCTATTGCTCCCCAGGGATTGATAGCAAGGCAATTCTGGTAACTACTGGGCCAGGGAGATTAAAAAGACTCATCCTTGAAGGCCCTCACTCAAAACCTTCCTGTATGAGTAGAGCGGGTCCATCCCTCCTTTTTTTTTTTTTTTACCTCTCTGGTCTAGGAAGTCATTTCTAAGAGTTTGAGCTGTTTTGAGGAGACAAGAGGACATAGTGGGGCAAGGAAAAACCCAAAAACTTTGATGTGAGACAGAGCTAGATTTATAGCACGGCCCAGAATCTTATGAGTTATATGAAGTCGGGACACTAAATCTTAAGTTTTCTTACCTCTGAAACAGGCATAATTATATTTACCTCATAGGATTCATATGATTATTAACTAGAAAAACCAAGCCTCCTGCTATAGTTCGAATGTCGGTGTGCCCTTCACCCCAAAAATTTATAGGTTGAAACCTAACTCCTAAGGTGACAGTATTAAGATGCAGGGCCTTTGGGAGGTGATGGGTCATGATGACTCTGCCCTCATAAATGGGATTAATGGCCTCATAAAAAGAGGGTTGTTTTCCACCGCCATGTGATGACCCAGTCAGAGGGTGCAATCTATGAAGTAGAGAGCTCTATGAAGCTCTCTATGAATCTATGAAGTAGAGAACTCTCACCAGACATTGAATCGCTGACACCTTTATAAAGTCCATGATCTGGGACTTTCCTTTTGCTAGAACTGTGAGTTATGAATTTCTATTGTTTATAAATTACCTAGTCTAAGGTATTTTGTTACAGTAGCTCAAATGGACTCAGACACCTGCATTCAGACATCCAGTTTTGTTTGTTTGTTTGTTTTGTTTTTTGTTTTTTGTTTTTTTAGTACCTATTATCTATAGGGACCTTTAAAGCCTTGAAAAACGTTCATTCTCATCTTTCAATGACAGGATTTCTAAATTACAGGCTTTGTATTCCCAGGACCTAGCACAGAGCCTGGGAGATAATATGTGCTAATTAAATGTAGAGCATATGATGCTCTCATGAATTAATAAATGAATGCAATAAAAGCCCATCCAGTTTATCTTTCTGACCTCATGGACCACCACTCCCCTCCAGCTGCATATGACTAATTTGGTATTTAACATACAAGCCATGTCTTTCCAAATCACAGCCTCGACACAGGGCTCATATGATTCTCTGTGTCTTGAATGCCTGCCACACCCACTTTGTTGGCCTGGAAAACTACTTAGGAGTTTTACTTTATGAAAAATGCAGAGTGAGTCTGCTCCTACTCCGTATGTCAGCTCTTCAAGCAGTTGAAGTCAGTCCTCATGACTCCCTTCCTTGTTCTACAAATTAGTGCTGCCTTCCAAGTCTAATTTCCATCCCTCCAATAATTGTTATTGGAAATGGCCTCTGAATCCCATACTATTTTGGATACTCCCTTCTTTTCCAGTTGCCTTCTATTCATTCCTTCATTGACTATTTATTGAGCACCTACTGGCTGTCACATGAAACAGATATTTTCACTAGACTATAAGCTTATGAGGTTTGCATTCTGATGAGGGGAGCTGAACAACAAACAAAAATGTACTACATATATCAACTGTTGATGTGTCATGAAAGAAAATTAAGTGGGGAGATGAGGATGGAAGGAGAGGGGAGGACAGACAATTTATGTAGAGTGTGGTCAGGGGAGACCTCTCTAATACCATCCCATTTGAGCAGGGGAATGAAATGAGGGAACAAACCATGTGACTGTCTGAGGGACGTGTGTTCCAGGTGAAGAAGAGAAGCAAGTGCCAGTGCCCTTAGGCAAGAGTTCCTTGGAGAGTCTGAGGCAGCGCCAAGAGTCGGGAGAAGGAGCGATTGGAGATGATCTCCAAGACAACTAGAGGCAGATCATGTAGGGCCTTGAGGCTGGTGGAAAGGACATTGCTTTAAATAAGATGGAAATCCAATTCAGAGTTGATTTAAATCCCCTGGAAACTTCTCTCTAGGGCTCTGCAAAGTTGAGCTTTTAGAGGAACAATGATGGGAGCAGACAGAGCTGTGGGGGAGTGATTGCAGTGACTGCAGCAAGAGGTGATGGTGCCAGAACCGAGGTGGCTATGCTGGAAATGTGGAAGATGCACAGAAATTCTAGATGCACTTGGAAAGTGGAGCTCATTGCATTTGGTTTTCTGTATGTATTTTCCCCCAGTTCTATTGAGGTATGTTTGACAAATAAAAATTGTATAAATCTAAGGTGTACACAGTGATGATTTGATGTATGTACTAATATATATCATGAAATGATTATTACAATTAAGTTAATTAACATATCCATCACTTCATGTAGTTACTGTTTATGTATGTATGTGTGGTGAGAATACTTCGGGTCTATCCTCTTAACAAATTTCAAGTATGCAATGCAGTATCATCAACTGTAGTCACTATGGTGTACATGAGATCCCCAGAACATATTCATCTTCTAACTAAAAGTTTGTACCTTTTGACCAGTGTTTCCTGATTTCTCTCACCCCGCTCAGTGAGAGCAATCATTCTTCTCTCTACGTCTAAGAGGTCAATTTTTAAGATTCCACATATAAGTGAGAATATATACTTGTCTTTATGTGTCTGATTCATTTCACATAGCATATTATCCTCAACATTTATCCATGTTGTCACAAGTAGCAGGATTTCCTTCTTTTTATGGTTTAGTAACATTGCACTGTATAAATTTGTATAGCGTATTTTTTTATCCATCATCTATTGACAGACATTTAGGTTGTTTCCATATCTTGGCTCTTGTGAATAATGCTGGAATGAATGTGGAAGTGCAGATACCTCTTTGAGATTTATTTCCTTCAGATATATACCTAGAATGGGATGGCTGCATCATATGCTAATTCCATTTTTAATTTTTTGAGGAACCTGTATACTCTTTTCTATAGTGGCTGTATCAATTTGCATTCCCATCTACAATATACAAGGGTTCCCTTTTCTCCACAATCTTGCCAATAACACTTGTTAACTCTTGTCTTTTTTTATAATAGCCATCCTAACAAATTCCAGGTAATATCCCAGTGCGGCTTTGATTTGTATTTCCCTTATAATTAGTTACGTTGAGCAGCTTTATACACCTGTTGTACATCTGTAGGTCTTCTTTGGAAAATCTCTATTAGGTTTTTGTTTGTTTTTGAATCAGGTTATTTGTATTTTTGCCATTGAGTTGTATGAGTTCCCACTGCATTTGTTGGAGAATTAGATGTGGGGCATGAGAGAATGTGCCCCTATTCTCTTATTTGTAACCTAAGGATGGTATTTTCACTGCAGGGTTGTTAACCTTCATGGTAGATGCTCAAGGAATGTGAATTTTCTCCTTCATCTGTCCAGTGCTATGATCAGCAATGGTTGTAAGACCATTGATTGTGGTAAATTATTCAAGGAATGGATGGGGGAAGGGAAATGATGAAAGTCAGGTACCTATGTGATATCCAAGGGAGAGGTTCCATTGGATAGGGGTAGCTGACAATTTTGGATATAAACTTCAGATATAGGTTTGGGGTAAAAGTTCAGGAGATGTCAAATAAATAGTTTGAGAGCTGAAACTATTGAGACAAGTTAAGAACAGTCTTTTTCCATTTCACTAGCAATATTGTGTAATATTTATGGAACTAATATGTATCTTAAAGAGAGAATCATCGGATCACTAAAAGAAGTATGCAAAATCTGGTATCAAATGAAATGAAGGGATAATTATTCCAGAACTTTAGGCTAAGGCGAGTCAGGGAAGAGTGTGCATCTCCCAAAAGTGTAGTATAAAGAAAAGCTGAGCAGCTAACATATGTATTAGTCATCAAGAAAAGGAAGACAGTTTAGGCAACAGAGGTGTAAATCAAAGAGGCATGAGTTCTTATCCAGGACTTTCCCCCTACACTACTAACTACTTGCTTTTTTTCTTTTTTGAGATGCAGTCTTGCTCTTGTCACCCAGGCTGGACTGGTGCAATATTGGCTCACTGCAAGCTCTGCCTCTCAGGTTCAAGCAATTCTCCTGCCTCAGCCTCCTGAGTAGCTAGGATTACAGGCACCCACCACTACACCTGGCTAATTTTTGCATTTTTAGTTGAGATGGGGTTTCACCATGTTGGCCAGGCTGGTCTTGAACTCCTGACCTCGTGATCCGCCTGCCTCAGCATCCCAAAGTGCCAGGATTACAGGCATAAGCTGCCATGCCTGGCCCACTACTTGCTTTTTAAAAGATTGGCCATGTAATTTTCGTTGGTTCGAGTCAGGGAATAGTACATCCATTTGGTCAACGCTTCTGCATCTATGGATGTACTGGTGGTGTTCCGATGCATGGTCTGTGATCCCTGAATGATGATACAAACATGGTAAATTTCACACGCAGTGTTTGCATGTTGGGAAGGCTAGTCGCTTGTCCTGCTGGCTTATTGGTGTTTTCTCCATCATCCCCAGGTGCCTGGGGATCAGCAGAATGGGAGTCTGTTCTGGTTCTGTCATCGCCCAGTGGCATCTGCAGGCTGAGATGATTGCTCTGCTCTCCACGCTTGCATAGCCATGTGTAGTTCTGGACCAACACCAGATGAAGGTCACTGATAAGCTGTGATTCCAGAAGAAGGGACCAGGTGAAGCAGAGGGGTTGGGATTGCCTGGAAGACTTGTCTCCCTCGGTCACCCAGGCTGCAGTGCAGTGGTGTGATCTCGGCTCACTGCAACCTCTGCCTCTGGGTTCAAGCAATTCTCGTGCTTCAGCCTCCCGAGTAGCTGGGATTACAGGCGTGCACCACCACACCCAGCTAATTTTTGTATTTTTAGTAGAGACAGGGTTTCACCAGGTTGGCCAAGCTGGTCTCAAACTCCTAGCCTTAACTGAGCTTCTCACCTTGGCCTCCCAAAGTGCTGAGATTACAGGCGTGAGACACCATATCTGGCCCCATCCTTATATTACAAGTCTTTTTTTTTTTTTTTTTTTTTTTTTGAGACAGTCTTACTCTATTGCCCAGGCTGGAATGCAGTGGCACAATCTCGGCTCACTGCAACCTCCACCTCTTAGATTCAAGCAATTCTCCTACCTCAGCCTCCTGAGTAGCTGGGATTACAGGTGCACACCACCACACCCGGCTAATTTTTGTATTTTTTTGGTAGAGACAGGGTTTCACCATGTTGGCCAGGCTGTTCTCAAACTCCTGACCTTGTGATCTTACCACCTTGGCCTCCCAAAGTGCTGGGATTACAGGCGTCAGCCACCGTGCCTGGCCGACTCTGTCTCAAAAAAAAAAAAAAAAAAAACTGAGAGAGAGAGAATTAGCTGAAAAAAAAACAGGGTTTTTTTTTTTTTTTCGTATGGGGAATAAGAAATTCAGGAGGAATGTGATAATGTCTTCAAAGATTTTAAGGGCAACTATTTGGAGGAGAAATTGACCTGTTCCTCATTCACACTGACTAATATATTTATATTATATATCACATCTGTATTTATATAAATTTTTATTTATAGATATAATACATAAAAAATAAAATATTTCTAATAATTTTTGTCACCCAACAATGAAAAGAGCTCCCCTTGGAGAAGTCTCCATATTCAGGATGACTGACAGAACCCTTTGAGCTTGGGCTCAAGTGTGGGATCTAAGATTGAACTGGATAAACAACACCCTCTCGCCTTCTCACTCCTCAGTTTCTTCCCTTCCCCATCTCTATGGTCCTCTGTTTCTATCTTGGAGGAACAAAGCTACATGAACTTTTTCTAAGTGGGAGTCAGAACTTAGGCCCCTTTCCTGTTAAGATGCAAACTGTCACTTTGAACCAAGATATTCATGACTCTTCCAAGTGATTAATAGGGGAGTCAAATACCTCTCATTCCTCAAGGCTACTGAGGACCATGTGGTGACTGACCTCATCTGAGCACCGAATGGCACCCCAGCCCCCAACAGTTCCTTCTCTCTGGTGCGGCCCCAGGTCAAGGCAGATCAATTTTGCTTTGAGGTGAGGAATGTGAGCACATCCTCCACGAAGGCCTGGAACAGACGCTATGTTGTTCTTTCATGACTGCCTTTGCTAAGTGGCTTGTGAACTGAGCCCTTGACGATGAAGCCAGGCATGGCTGGGGAAGCTAACTACCCAGATGAGCAGCCCCCCTAGGACAAAGGGGTAAAGTCCAGTGGGTAGGACGGACGGAGAGGGTGAGCTGTGTCTCAGGAGCTATGGAACTATGCAGCAGTTTCAGAGCCAGAGAACCTAACAGGTCTTACAGTCTTCTGACCCCTTCATTTTACAGGTTAAGAAACTAATGGTCAGAGAGACAGTGACTGCCTTCAAGTCATGCACGAAATCAGCCGTTAAGGGTGAAATTAGGGTTAGGCAAATGAGGTACCTACATGACCCTAAGAGGACCCCTCCTTAAACTTTGCACCTCAGGCCCCTCACTCAGCTTACCTAATCTTGGTCCTAAGTCCTACACCACCCAGGCTGCGTAACCCTTGCCAGTCAAAGACTTTGCGAGAGATTATGATGATCTAAATGTTTGTGTCCTCCTCTGGTTAAAATTCGTACGTTGAACTCCTATTCCCCAGTGTGATGGTACTAGCAGATGGGGTCTTTTAGAAGTGATTAGGTCACAAGGGCAGAGTCTTCATAAATGGGATTAGTACCTTTATATTTAAAAAAAAGGACCAAGGGACCATCTTTGCCTCTTCTGCCATGTGAGGATATATAGAAAGTGCCATCTTTGAGGAAAGGGCTCTCACGAGACACTGAAACTGCCAGCACCTTGATTTTAGGTTTCCCAGCTTCTGAAACTGAGAGAAATAAATATTTGTTGTTTATAAGCCACCTAGTTTATGATATTTTGTTATAGCAGCCCAAACCGACTAAGAGTTTCTGTCCACAGAAGGTGCCATGTTTTCTGGCAGATGAACCTGTCCTCATCGGAGCAAAGAAGGGTGTCTGCCTACAAGCAGCCAGTGGAAGTCTGGCAGGCAGCTGGGGAGAGCTTGTGTGGGCCACTGTCCCACTGGGGCCTGGGTGATTTCACTGGATGATCAGATTCTCTCTTGGAAATTTGAACCATCAATAGGGGAGAGTTTGTAGTAGCTGAGAGAGGAACTCAAGGGCATTCTTGCTCCTCAGTTCTTTGTTGCTTGTACTGTCTTCTATACATTCCTGTGGTGGAAAGGGAGAGAGAGGTGACCACTCTTATGCCTCTCCCAAGTGGCTGTCGTGCCGGTCACTGTTCAGATTGCTCCCTACCTCATGGGAGAGTAGAGGAGCAGGGGAGGGGAGGGGCACTTGCCTCTGCATTCATCCATTTAACAATGATTGAACACCTCATTATTGCTAGACACAAAGATCATTAACGCTTGGTCCCTGATATTAGGTACTTACACCTTAGCAGGGGAGACAGAGGCAAAAAAAGATAATTATATTGCCATTACCACTTAATAATTGTAATGATGAAGAAAGGCAACAGATACTGTTGGGACACCAGGAAAACATACATATCCATATGGAAAAACTGGGGATGGGTGCGAAACAATGCTTCCTGGAGGAGGTGTTGCCTGAACTGAGTTTTAGAGGGATGAGCAGGACTTCTTCATTCACCAAGTGAAGAGCAAGGGAAGGGCTTTCCAGACTTGATCAAAGGACATGGCTGAGGACCAGCATGGCAGGTGTGGAGGTACTGCAGACAGTTTGGTAGCTATATGAATTTTAAGTGAGGTGGAGCACGGCAAGAAGGAGGCTGAACCTGGTTAGCCTGGCTAAGGAGCTTGTGCCTCATTTGCCAGGCCAGCTCTCACACACTGGTAGTCAAGGCCAGGCACAGAATCTCAAGACAAACTTTATTTGGCCCATAGACGATTTTACAGAATTCTGAGTTTGGGTGCCTTTAAACAGCTAAACTCCATTTCACTGCAATCCCCACTGCTCCCCATTGCCTACCTATGGACCCGGCACTCATTTCTGTTTCCTCCTGCCTTCTATAGACTGTAAGGATGTGGTGCCTGCTCTGGTGAGTGGAGAGTCTTTGAAGGATTTCCACCAGGTGATAAGCATGATCATGGCTTTGCTTTACCAAGGTTCCCCTGGTGATGATGCAGAGGAGGATGGAGGGGTGTCCTGGAGACAGATGAGTCCCTTTGGAAGTTGTTGCAATAATCCAGGCAAAAGATTTCAAGGGCCTGCAATTGTGTCCTGGAAGAAAGCTTAGTAGGCACGGCAGGATAACCCCGCCATCACCCATTGTGGACCCTTGAGGCCTGGGGCAATATGGGAGAAGGTGATGGGCCTGGAGCTAGCAATTCTATGTCCAGGACCACTTTAAATGACAGACTATTGTAAGCATCCCTAACCTACTGAGCACCTACTATACCCAAAGATATGACATTCATAGTCTTCTGTAATTATCCCAACAACCCTGTGGAGCTATTGCTGCCCCTCCCTGCACTATTCTAAGGCTCAAAGAGCCTTCAAGTAGCTCCCACAAAGGATCCTTGCTACGTGGTTGTCCTGAAATTCAGACTGAGAATTATGCAATTGCAAGGCTGGGGCTTCGTTCACTACAAGATACCTGTGTGGGTTTATCCTGATGTCATCAGAGTCCAGAGGCCATTAGAGTGGTATTTGAGGAGTGTGACCCAGTAGGGGATCAATATGGACTTTGGCAGCTCCCTGACTGAGAAAAAAATAACTGAGAGAAAACTACCCAAGAGGACAAGCTGAGAATGTGCATTTGGAGCTTGTTATTTGGCTTGGGGTCTTAGTCCATCCGGGTTGCTGTAACAAACACCATAGACTAAATTTATTTCTCATGGTTCTGGATGCTGGGAAGTCTAGGATCAAGGTGCCAGCAAATTTGATGTCTGGCGAAAGCCTATTTTCTTATTCATACATAGAGCCTTCTAGCTGTGTCCTCACATGGTAGAAGGGGCTAGCTAGCTCTCTGGGCCCTCTTTTATAAGGTACTAATCCCAGTCGTGAGGGCTTCACGTTCTAATAGCATTACCATGGGGGTCAGGATTCAACATATGAATTTTGGGGGACACAAACATTCAGACCACAGTACTTGGCAAACACCCCTCTACTTTTTTCTCAGAAAATTAGGAAATATTTCAAGTTTGTTTATACATTAGAACACAAATGCCAAAGCAAGGCTAGATGTTGTACTTTGGGTCTGCTGGCTATAAAATCTCTAAAGGAGAAACCAGGCTGGAGAGGGCCTCAGGTGAACTGGCCTGGGAGCTCCAGTCCCTAGCTCTGTTCGCTCTGTTCCCCTCCACCAGCTTTAAGGAGAATTAGACAACCATCTCTATGTCCCAAATGCCAAGCACTCGAAGTCAGTGGTTCTCAAAGTGCGGTTTCCCAACTCACAGCATCAACACCACCTGAGAACTTGCTTGACCAAATTCTCAGGCCCTACCCAGACCTCCTGATATGGTTTGGCTCTGTGTCCCCACCCAAATCTCACCTTGAATTGTAATCTCCATAATCCCAATGTGTCAAGAGTGGGACCAGGTAGAGTAATTGAATCACGGGGATGGTTTCCTCCATGCTGTTCTCGTGATAGTGAGTGAATCTCACAAGATCTAATGGTTTTATAAGTGTCTGGCATTTCCCCTGCTTGCACTCATCTTCTCTCCTGCCACCCTGTGAAGAGTTGCCTTCCACCATGATTGTAAGTTTCCTGAGGCCTCCCCAGCTATGCGGAACTATGAGTCAAGCAAATATCTTTTCTTTGTGAATTACCCTGTGTTGGGTATTTCTTCATAGCAGCATGGGAATGAACTAACACTTCCTGAATCAGAAACTCAGGGGATGAGGCCCATCAATCTGTGTTTCAATAAGACTTCCAGGGGACTGTGATGTGTACTCAAGTTTGAGAGCTACTCTGGTAAGTGATAATAAACATGACAACACATTTTTTTAAATGCTTTAATGAACCTCATCTATTTTCCTTGCAATGCCCTGGGCTTCCTCCAAATGAGTAAAGAATTTCTGCAAAGTCACTTAGGGTTCAGCAGAATCCCAGCTGTGACCAAAGAATGTGCACGGGCAGGTATAGATCATCAGTAGATTAGAGCTCAAGTCCCACGCTGGCTTTGAAAAAAAATTGATTTTGTTTGATCCCAGGGCACCTCTTCAGGGAAGGCTTCCCTGAGCTTCCTGGACTAAGGTAAAAGCTCCCATCACATTTTCCCAGAAGCATTCCAAATTTCTGCTGATCGTCACAGTGCTCATTATACTGCAAAAGGTCTATTTGTTTAATCATCTGCTTCCTTCACTTCACCCTAAGCTTAGCGAGGGCAGAGACTCTTGTATTCTTGTCCTTGAATCCCTGGAATCTAGGAGAAGGACACTTAGTAAATATGCATTTAGTTAGTTGAACACCAAGCTCACCTCTTTGCCTGTGGGGACTTATCATGCTATCCCTCGGCCTGAATTCTTTCTCCCCAGATTCTCTGTGGCTTGTTTAGCTTCTCATTCCAACCATAGCTGCTAGATCATCATCTCTTGAGCATCCAACCCAACCCGGGCACTACATTGCTCTCTACCATCCCCATCACTTTGCCTTCAACACGGTACTTTATCACTATTCGATAGTCTACTGATTATTTTATGTTCTGACTCCTACTTCCTAGAGTGCAAGTTCCCTAGTCAGGCACTGGTCTATCCCACTCAACTCCACCCTCAGCACATGAAATCCCTCAGTAAATGACTTTGAATGATGCATGACTTTTTACTGACTCATTTATCAAAACACTCAGACATTATCTACGTATGATCATTTTACAGATGGAGGAAAATAAACTCAAGAACTGGTGACTTGCCCAGGTCACACTGCTGGTGGGTAGCAAGACAGCAGCTAGAATCTATAGCTTCTGGCTTTCCAGCCAGTCCTCGTTCCATTACATTCATTATTTCTTTGCTGGACTGAAAAGCTGAAGACTTTTCCTGTAAGTAATAGGGAGCCATTGAAGATCTGAAGTTTCAAGGAAGTGGCAGGATGTATTCTCTTTTACTATAAGGTAAGTGCCTCCCTCTCCCATTTTGCCACATTGACTAGCTTATTTCAAAGGCATCTGTTTTTCCACCTGGGGGTCACAAAGTTACTGCCTCACACCGTAAATCCACCGTTGGCATTTCATTGCAGCTGTGTTAGTTGACAGCTCTGAATCACCAGCTCTGTGAAGATGTGGGAGAGCTAGTGCTATCAGACCCCATCAGCAGAAGATAATATCTGATTGCTGATGGTTGCACTAATGTACCTGCTCTGTCAGGGAGGACCTTCTGCCCTGTCTGACATTTCCAGGGAAAGATACAGTGGAGATAGAGATGTCACGTCAGGAGGCAACTGATTTATGTCAGAGGATTAATATGACCCCATATCAAGTTCAAGTTTTGGTCAGTCAACTCAGAGCCTCATAAACTTTAGAGAAAGGTAACCTCTTTGCTGTCACTTTGGCCCAAAAGAAGAGCACCAATGTTCACTAAAACACTTGTGATAACTGCAAAAGAGGGAAAGGATTGATTAAATCAACTGTAGTACTTTCATAGGATGGAATATTATGTAGCTATTAAGATTTCACTTAAAAATAGGTAGAAATTACTGGATTCTTATAACAAATTATTTAGAAAAATTAGGTTACAAAATGTAAAGTACCATATGAGCCTATTTTTGTTTTGGAAAAGTATAGATGGATAAATGAATGGGTGGATGAATAAAAAGATCATAGATATGTATACAAATGTATAGTTAGATGGACAGACAGATGATTAAGATAGAAAGACACTAAAGAAAGGGTGGAAAGGCTAACATAAATATGTTAACAGTGGTTATATCTGGTTGGAGGGATTAAAAGTAACTTTAAAAATCACTTACCTTTATTTCTTGGTTATTTAGTAATGAACTTACATTGTTTTTCTTAACACAAAAGCATAGCTATTAATACCAACAATTCTAATATTCGGAATCAGGAGCTCATCTTTTACCTATGTGTCCTCTTTATACCCTCTTTACTCTTGTTACATGAATGTTCATAATACCCATCCATCCATCCATCCATCCATCCATCCATCCTTCCATCCATCTGTCCATCCAGGTGGCAGAGTCGATTTGGACTCCAGGATGGCATTTAAATAATCCCCCATGGAACTTTTATATTGATTTCATGTCCTCTCATTTTCTGGGCTATTTTATTCTTGTTGTTATTGTTCCTCTTCTAGACCATGGAGCCCCTTTCTATATTCCACCATGCCACCCTTTGTCCTCCTGGTCAATTTCTACTCACGCTATAAGACTTTCTTCAGACCTCACCTTTCCTTCTTTCCCCTTGTTGCTTTCATCCCCTCCTTCTACTCCCTCCTCCCCCACGGCCTTTGTCCTCCAATTGCACCTTGTACCTTGTACTCCATTTGAAACTTTCCAATATGTACACTTATTATCTATGTCCTTGATGCTTCTTAATTAGACTTGGTGCTTCCTGATGCAGACACTATGCACTCAGGTCCTTTTATCTCTGCACTCAGGGCCTAACTGCTTAGTAAAAGCTAGTCTGCTTCTCTCACAAGTATGTTTCTGAGAGCCTAAACAGAAGATTGGCCAACAACCTCAATATCATTCATTTAATCAACAGGAATTTACTAAGCATCTACTATATCCCAACCACAGAGATTAGTAAGACACAGTTTCTTCCTCCAAAGGCTCACGGTCAGGTCAGGGAGGCAGACATGGGCACATGAAAAAGAACCATAAACAGGCCACCATAGGATGTCAGTGTCCTATTTCAGCCTAGAGAGTGGGCCTTCTAGGAGTTCAAGAGACCCCTATAGGCTGTCTGGACACAGGAGAGACTTGATGGCTGGGGGGTAGTTAAGGTTAGAACAGAGACTTCAAAGAAGAGAAAGATTGAGACAAATACAAGGGATGAGGGATGGCATTCCAGGTAGGAGGCACAGTGTGGCAAAGGTGCAGAGCTGGTGGGCGCCTGGCTTGTTATGAGTGTCCAGGCTGTAGGAGCTGAAAGGGCATAGAATTAGTGTCAGCCCCAGGGGTTACATCTAGTTAGTATCATTTAGAAGCATTGCAACTTCTCAGAGCCTCGTCTTCTTCACCCATGAATTAAATATTAAATTATCTGCTTTATATGACTTATAGGGAAGTTAGGAGAATCCAGTGACACACGGTGTGTGGAAATTTTTTGTAAATTGTAAAATAATACACTTATGCAATTCAGAGAATAAGAATAATCAGCACTATGGCTAGAGGAAGGGATTTATGAGGGAAGGAAAGCACTTAGCCATGTTGGAATATTTAGAGTTGGGTTTGGGGAAGGCCTTAAAGATTCTGACGCTGACTTTCCATTTGGCTCTCATGATCCCCAGTACCATTTCTCTTGTGAATTCACTGATCTAGCCCAGCCTGGGTTAGGTGCCCCATCTCATGTTCCCAATATCCCACTTACTTAGTAAGATAGCCTTTTAATTTCTGTTAACATCTATCTTCCCAACCAGGCTGGGAGTTCATTGAAAGCAGACATCTTACTTTATTCATTTTGTAGACTCAGTGTCTAGCACATTATCTGGCACACAGTCGGGTTCAGTAGATATCTGTTAGTGATAACTATTTTAATGGCTATTCTTCATGAAGCACTTACCAGTTGGCAGTCATTTTGATAAGCATTAAACAAGAATTTGCTCATTATCACAACAACCCTTATTCCCATTTACAAATAGAAAAAATGAGTCATAGGAGGCTTAAATAACTTAGCCAGTTTCATTCAACACGTGAGCACTGGAGCTAGAATTTAAGCTGAGGTCCTGAGGTTTCTGAGTGCCGTATGTTTCTTGTGAATTCATTCACTCATTCACTCCACCAATAATGATTGTGTGCCTGTCACGTGCCAGGAACCATTTCAGGCTGAAGGAATGTGTCTGGAAGAAGTGATAAATGGGATATCAGATAATCTCATGCTTGGTGAAAATGTGAAACGTATGTGTGACCAAAGTACAGAGTATCCCAGAGGTGTGGGCAACTCAGCTGTGGGTGGGGGTGGAGAGAAGCCTCCAAGAGAAGAGGAAGACAGCCAAGGGCATTCCATCCAGGTAGAAGAAAGGGCAAGTGGGAGGACACCAGGGTGGGATGTAGCAAGTTGAGTCTGGATGTTGCAGTGAGTCTTCCTGACTAGACAGTGTACTTCTTGAAGGTGGAAACTGTGTCTTAAACATCTCCACTTTCATAACCCTGCATCTGGTTGCTCAGTGAAAGCTTGGTGAATGACTGAGATGGGTTTCTACATTTTGAAAACAGACAGCAAACCTCAAATTTCAGAACACTAGAAGGTCACACGACAAAATGACTCCAATTTGCAAGGGGCAGCCAAGCATGACCAGAAGGAAATGAAGTTGTGTGTTTACCAAGAACCTCTTTGCTTGGCTCAGAATATCCTCAGGTCCCCATCTCAAACCTGCTCTCCTGTTAAGAGAATGCAAGACAAATTCTATCTAAGGTACTGTGGATTTTGCAAGTTGCTAAGATATTAATATATTTATCCACAACCACAGACACTTGGCTCAAGAACAGCCCACTCAGCCCTCACTTGAGGCTAGATCATGGGGTTTCAATCAACATGAAGTCCTGAAGGGGCTTTTATGTCAGCCAGGGACATGGTCATTGCTTGGAGGTGCCACAGCTGAAGTTTTTCTTCATGTTTGGTGATGATAAGTTATTTTTATTAAGTTGATTTGCTTTGGCCTCTTCTGAGGTTTCAGATTCAGTTGTGATTTGCACCTGCCTTTTTTAACCTAAAAACACATATGAAGGAGAGGAATGGAGTCATATTTTCCCATTCCACAGTCCTGGGCTTCCAAAATGGGGATGCTTTGGGTCTAGATGTCCTCAAGGAAAATAGGACATTTAGGTTTTGAGGCTCATTACATGGATGTGAAGGAAATATGGCCTAGAACCTGTGGATATTGTAGCCCAAGGGTCACATACTAGAAGACCACTACCTCTACAATGATTTCAGTGGTGGGCTTGGGGAGGGGAAGGGAAGAGGTGGGGCTGTCTTTTGTTAAACTGTAGGATATAGGGATGACTCATGACCTATACAGGGCCAACCATTTAGCTTTCACATGCCTCAAACACAAATCAATTGGACTACACCAGGGGAAAGCAAAATAAACTCACTTCCTGATTATGTTTTCTTTGGAGGGTGTCTTTTCTTGTTACCCAGGCTGGAGTGTAGTGATGCAATCATGCCTCACTGCAGCCTTGACCTCCCAGGCTCAAGAGATCCTCACACCTCAGCCTTCTGAGTAGCTGGGACCACAGGCGTACACCACCATGCCAGGCAATTTTTTTTTTTTTTTGGGGTACAGACAAAGTCTTGCTATGTTGCCCAGGCTGGTCTTGAACTTTGGGCTCAAGCAATCCTCCTTCCTCAACCTCCCAAAGTGTTGGGATAACAGGCATGAGCCACCATGCCCAGACCTATTCTTGTTTTTTTTTTTGAAGAGCTGCAACTTTCTCTTGGTATCAGCAACAACCGTCATTTTTTGCGGCTGTCTTCATGTAGACCCTGAGATTACAAATGCCAGCACTGGTTCCTACCTATCATGGTTGCATAATAAGTCACAAAGGTGTCCCACCCCACATTCCCACAGAGATGATTAAAAAAAAGTATTCTGTCTGACTAAACTTATTACTTCAATGGATAAGTGATCTTCCTTCAAATTATTGGCAACAAGGTTGGCTTAATATCAACACTTCTGAAACTTTATTTTGAGCTGGTAACTACAATAGCTCATAACACTTACAATAGCTCAAGTTTTTTTTTCCTGGTAACTTTAGTAATATAATTGGCAACTAATTTAACCTGGAAGATTTATTGGCAAGTTATATTGCTCAAAACTGTATGTTTATAGTTATAGTTTTAACTATAATTTAAAATAATTCTGTATAATGAAATGGGGAATATATATGGGAATAAATTCTATTCCATTTATTTCAATTTGAATGTCCAAATTACAATGTTTCCCTTTGTGCTATAGGAATAGGATTAAATGGGGGAAGACTAGAATTTATAAGGGTTGTATATGGGGGGAGGGCAGAGATGGAAGAATGAGGGTTGTGATGATAGTGAATAGCAAAGAGTGAATTCTCTATGTTTTTGCTGTGGCACTGAAGTGAAGAGATATTAGCTTTGACTGTTCACAAAATAAAGCATCATGATTTTCAGTGTTTGAGAGAAAATTGATGCAAAAAGTTTGCAGTACTTGACATGTATTTGCATGCACAAAATAAAATTATTTGTCCACCTTAAAAAAAAACCAAAAATCTGGCTGGGCACGGTGGCTCACACCTGTCATCCCAGCACTTTGGGAGGTCAAGGCGGGCAGATCACAAGGTCAAGAGATCGAGACCACCCTGGTTAACATGGTGAAACCCTGTCTCTGCTAAAAATACAAAAAAATTAGCTGGGCATGGTGGTGGACTCCTGTAGTCCCAGCTACTCGGGAGGCTGAGGCAGGAGAATGGCATGAAACCAGGAGGCAGAGGTTGCAGTGAGCCAAGATTGCGCCACTGCACTCCAGCCTGGGCGACAGAGCGAGACTCCGTCTCAAAACAAAACAAAACAAAACAAAAAAAACCTGCATGTTCCATGGCACTTTACTAAAATATTTACTAGTAGACAGTCAATTCCTACTTTAAAAAGTGTTCAGGTCTAAATCATTCGACTCTACTCAGTGGTTTAGATGAGCTTTCCCCAAAGCTTCCTTTGCCAAACAGAGTCCCACAAGAAGATCATATGTGTAGAGGAGATCAGTGATCTGACTAACCCTGTGATTGATTTTGGTCATAAGGCTGCACAGAATCAAATGGATCATTCATTGATAAACATCATGAGGGTTCTTATAATTTTTTCTGAACATCCTGATTTACATTTCACATTTTAACATTTTAAAATCTTATAAATACATAAAATTATGGCTTTTTTTTTTTTTTTTTTTTACCATCACCAGTGATGCCTCCAGGCCCCTTCCTTTATTAAAGCCTAAAATGAGTCTTTTTATGTTTTTTACAAAAACATAACAAAACAAGATTCTACTATCTCAGTTCCGTTCTTGTTGAATTTAAGACACAATCTCTGACCTCAAAGTGGCCATGGAGAAAGGGTGGAAAACCATTTTCTGCACTTGCACCTTTACCAGGGAAAACTGGAGAAACAATATGTACTCATATGAACTCTAGTGTGTTGTGTGTTGTAGCAGCTTTGTCAGGTCTGGTATGTTATAGAAATGTCTCTAAATCATATAAGTATAAATAGCATGATAGGCCACAGAGCAAATCCAAAATCCTCCTTGTCTTCTGCTAGTTTCCAGACATGATTTCCATACAAGGATCCTCTGCTCCAGCCCAACTGGAATTTTCCCAGTGGTAAACACCTCTTCTACATCACCACCTCTGCCCACCTCTGCCTCCTTCAGCCCCCTTCTCATCCACCCTGATCCAGGACCTTCTCCCTCCTTATATGTATTCACTCATTCAATCACTTATTCATTTGTTCTTTTCATTGATATCTACATCTATCCACATCCAACTGGCAAGCAAGTGGCATCTGTTTCCGATTAACCAGAGTAGAAGTCTAAGAACTTGTGCCCACTGCATGTTGGTATTGAAATTGCCACGGAAAACACAACACAGTCAAGCACTAGATGGAACAGGACTTTACTCACATAGAGAAGAGACACAGCAAGATCTGCTTAGTAGTGGGTGCCATTATCCCATGGTCAGCAGGTCCATCCCAACAGCTGACACGGGTCATTGGGTGACCCCTCTTATGCTGCCGCAGAAGGGCCCATGCCCTGCCTGCAAAGAACAGATAGAGTAGTGAAGTTTCTAAGTGCCACGTGATGCATGCCCTTAAGCAAAGCAAAAGAGTACAAACAGAAAAAGATATTCCCACAAAAGGTGGTAAGTCCAGCACAGGCTGAGGATTCTTTATTTCATGGTAAGGAAGTCTTCCAGGCCCAACGCGTATTCTTAGGTGTCCAAGCAGGGGTGGAAAGATGGCATGCAAGAGACTGCCTTTCCCAACACACATCCCCACCTTTATCCACATGTGTATCTGCATCCATATCTATCCATATCCATATCCATATCCATGTCTAAGTCATCTCCCAGGTGCTATCAGTTATATTCATCTTCCCAGTCTTGATTCATTTATTTTGATGGTGGATTTTTTTCTCCTATATTAGACCATGAGTTTCTTAGAGATAGTAGCATGATTTACTGATTTTTGCATCTTACGTCAGCACACAGTAGATCCTTAAGGATTTGAAGACGTTGAGGAAAGCAGCACCTTTGTCAGGCATTGTTCTGGCCAGTTAGGCCGCACCACCTTATTTTAACCCTGGTTACCCTATGACCTTATTCACCTTTGACCTTTGCACTGGCTGTCCCCAAATCTGCCTATGGTTGGCTTTTTCTTTTCATTCTTATTTAAATTCAAAAGTCATCTTCTCTGAGAGTCCCACCCTGACCACCTGACCCAGGGATCCCAACCTGGTTCCCCCACAAAGTTATTCTGTATCCCAGGGTCCTCTTTCATTCTCCCCATAACACCTATCAATGCTGAAGTTAGCTTTTTAATGAATTTATTGATTTGTTTATTGTCTGTCTTCTCCAGCCCCTTTCCCAACTAAAATATAAGCCCCAGGGTGGCAGGGTTAGCTTATCTTTTTTGAGGCTGTATCTACAGCTTAGAGTAATGTCTGACACACAGTAGATGCTCATTTATCATCCAGTGAAAGAGTAACCTCAAGCAGAGGCTGTTACTATGCCAATTTGTTTTGTTTTGTTTTGTTTTTTTGAGATTGGGTATCACTCTGTTACCCATGCTGGAGTGTAGTAGCATGACCTTGTCTCACTGCAGCCTCCACCTTCCGAGCTTAAGCAATCCTCTCACCTCTGCCTCCCAGTTAGCTGTGTCCACAGGCGTTCCCGGCTAATTTTTTTGTAGTTTTAGTAGGATGAGGTTTTACCATGTTGCCCAGGCTGATCTCAAACTCCTGAGCTCAAGCAATCCAACTGCTTCGGCCTCCCAAAGTGCTGGGATTACAGGCATGAGCCACCATGCCTGGCCTATAGCAGTTTTGGAGATGAGGAAGCTGAGGTTCATGACAAGCCTCATGTCAACAGATCTGAGATCCAAAGCCCTTTTCAAAGCCCAAGTCTCTTACAGGACAAGAGACTGCCACTTACCAAGCACAGTGGATACGTTGATAGACACATGATGCTTCTACTTTGATCAGACTTTCTGATGTTTCTCTTGTTCCCTTGTCTATTTTGAAACTGTAGACAAACAGGCATGTGAGTCTCTAATTCCAGAAAGCTTTAGTTACTAGCATAATAATAAAAATAATAGCTTCAAAGTATGCTAAGAACTTTGTATACACTATTTCACTTAATCCCCACAACAACCCTATTAGAAGGATAATTTAATCTCCATTTTACACATAGAAAAATAAAATTCAGGAAGATAAAATACCCTATCTAAGGTCAGTGGTATCAAAACAAGAATCAGAAGATACAAGCAGTAGCTGAATGTAGTGGCTCATGCCTACAATCCCAGCACTTTGGAAGGCTGAGATAGGAGGATTACTTGAGGTCAGGAGTTTGAGACCAGACTGGGCAACATAGTGAAACCCTGTTTCTACAGAAATTAAAAAAAAATTATCCAGATGCAGTGATGTGCACCTGTAGTCTTAGCTATTTGGGAGGCTGAGGCAGGAGGATGGCTTGAGCCCAGGAGTTCGGGCCTGCAGTGAGCTATGATTGCACCACTACATTCCAGCCTGGGTGACAGAGTGAGACCCTGTCTCTAAAGAGAGAGAGAAAAAAAAGATACAAATGGCATAATTTGAGAAGTGGTTGATAAAAGACTAAGGAAACCAAGACTCAAACTCACATCTCTGCCTAACCACAGTGCTAGAGTAAACACTCCCTAAAGGCAGGCTCTGAACTGGGTACCAAGGATACGAAGACTCATTCCCTGACCTCAGCAAGCTCACAGTCTAGAAAAGGAAGACCCAATTTGGACAAGAACGAAACCACACACAAGACAAGGGGAAGAGGAGAATGGAGAAAGAGGGCTGTGGGGACATGCTAGGCTCCTACAACCTTAATGGGGGTAAATATAAAAGTGATTGACCTTCTAGTTTTTCAGTGTAACACCAGAGCTGTAGAGGGAGAAGGGCCACTAGGAGATTCCATTTCAGTGATGTAGCCAGCAGGAAAGCCCACGTAAGTGACAGCCTGGAGAAGTATCTGGCTACCCTGGACCATGGCAGGAGGGAAAAAGAGGAGTCACTGTAGGGTGACTAGAGTGATCCTTAGATCCAGTGGTTTACTTCCCTTCCCACTCTTGAGGCAGCTGCTGTGACTCATGACTCTTTGGCTGCACGAAACCCATTATAACCTAACTTTCTGCCTAGGGCAATTGGTTTTGGTTTCATTTTCTAGTCTGGAGTATGATCAAGTTGTCTATTAAACTTACAAATTTCCTTGAAATTTTCAGTTTCATGAAGAATGAAAAAGAAGTGATCTTGTGACCACGTGATCACCTTGCTGAATGTTCTAGAGCTGACCAGAGGGACAAGGGACAAGGGCTTCCTTATCAGGATGAAGCCTCGGTCTATGAAGCCAGCAGTCCCAATATTTGAAAAAAAAAACTTGTCTCAGTCAGTGTTCTAGCAAAAAATGGATGGTACACTCAAACTGTGTAACTTGGAGGGAAATTAAGGAAAAGACTATTTACTTAGATGCAAAGGAAACTCTGGGGCTTATAACAGCAGGGAGTCATTACCTTCCCTATCTCTTAAAAGGCAAGAAGAGGGAGCAGTTCCTGGAACAAAGAGGGAAGTTGTAGGGACAGGGCTGCCCGAGAAGAGGCTGCCTTCATGAGAAGAAAGCAGCCAAGCCCTAGCAAAATCCTGAAAGGAGGGAGCAGGGAGAATAAATCCCCCACCCTCACTCTCCTGCCACTCCCTGCATCTCTTGCTGGTAACTCACAAAGTCTGGGCCCAATTGGAAGTTAGAAGGCAAGGGAGATCATTGATGGAGCCCATGCAGATCAACCTCCTAGGGGGCAGAGGTGGGTACAGAAGGGTGGGGAGATCTGGAGAGCCATGGAAACTCATGTAACATGTAACAATAGTTATGGCTGGTAGATAATAACTATACAAAGAGTGACGATTGTGGTAGACAACTGCCATTGACTACTCAGGATACATCTGGCCCTTTCGAAGCACTTTTATGAACTAGCTCTTTTGATTCTCACAACAAGCCCTTAAGGTGGACACTGTCCTGGATCCATTTTCCAGACTGGGAAACCAGGGATGGAAGAGGTTAAACATTAGCTGGGAAATGAAGGAGTATGAACTCAAACCCAGGTGGCTGTGGTTACAGATCCAGGGCTTGTTGTCCACTGGACGGGCCCATCTTACCCAAAATGATAACCGAGGAGGTAGGTCCTCAATCATTGCTGAAGGGGAGGGACATGAGTATGGCCTGGGGAACAAGAGGAAATAGTTCCATAAGCATTGTTTGGCATAAATGAGATGAAACAAACACACTTCATTTAAAAGATGTTAAAATATCACCCAAGGGAGTGGGGGTGGGGAGACGGAACCAGACAGAACAAGCGAGAGCGAGCGAGAGTGAGCATGTACCAACTGCACATAGGATACGGGCCAAATGTCTAATTATAGCTGATAAGGCCCCTCCTGATCTGTGCTCTGTCGACTCATCTTTCCCTGTTCCCCATGGGGCACTGTGTCCCAGCCAAAGGAAACTCTACTTAGTTCTCTAAATAGCCCTGGGTCTTCTGCCTGGGACACTTCACCCCACCTTATATTCAACCGTCTCAAATCCTATTTATCTATTGGGTCCTAGTTTTGGCCTTGCCTTTCTTCCTCTCTCTCTCCCTCCTCCCTTCCCCTAGCAAATACTTATCAGCATCGGGTGTGTGCAGGTACAGTGGCCAGTGTGGCTGACCTGGGTCAATACTGGTCCCTGCCTTCATGGAGTTTCCAAGAGAAAATCTTCCCTCCATGCCCAAGTGTAGGTTGGGTATTCCTCCTTTGTGTTTTCACAGCCTCTCTTACTCTGTCGACTAGCACCTGGTTTTGTGCCTGTCTCCTCTCTCAGACCATAGACTCGTGAGGGTGGGACTCTGTCTGATTCTGTGGGTGTTCATTTCCTATCACTGCTATAACAAATTACCACAACTTCACAGTCTAAAACAACACAAATTAATAATCTTACAGTTTCAGAGGTAAGAAGCTGGACACAGGTTTCACTGGGCTAAAATCAAGGCAGTGGGAAGCTTTACCACTTTCTGGAGGCTCTAGGGAAGAATCCATTTTCCTGCCTTTTCAACTAGAGGCTGCCTGTATTCCTTGGTTGATGGCCCCTTCCTTCGTCTTCAAAGTCAGCCAAGGCTGGTCTTTCTCACATCACATTTGGACATTGATTCTTTTGGATGCTGATTCTTTCGCCTCTTTCCTCCACCTTTTAAGGACTCTTGTGATTACGTAGGCCCACTCAGATAAAGTCAGCTGATTAGCAACCTTAATTCCATCTGCATCCTTAATTCTCTTTTGCCACATTCCAGGAATTGGGACATGCTAGTAGACGAGGGCAAAAATGGAATGTCTGAATATGCAGGATATGCGTGTGTGTGGAACACATAGAATCTCTATATATGTCAAAGGCATGTGTCCAGGTAACACATGTAAGTATGTTGCATGTCCACAAGAGCACATGTGGACGTGTGTGGTTTAGGAGGTATACACTGCCTGATAGCATTAGTTGTGGTCATATGCATGTATGTGTGTTGTGAGGTGGGAAGACCACTTGAAGGGAGAAATGTAAACATGAATAGGCAACCAACTACTATTTTTCTTACAGTTTCTGCACATAGGATACCGGCCAAATGTCTAATTATAGCTGATAAGGCCCCTCCTGATCTGTGCTCATATATTTGTGTTTTTTCAAATATTTGTGTTTTTTCTCCCATTATGGACACTTGTACTGCAGAGACCTGGATTTCTTCACATGTACTGGTGACCACCCTCAGAGTGAAGGCAGCATCCTCTCTGGGCCAGTAGCTCTTCTAGAAGGGCCTATATGAGTCAGCCTGCAACTCAGACATATTCAGTGCTGCGGGCAATGAAATCAATCAGAGCCTAGTTTCCCATTGTCCTGTGAGGGTAAAGCCCCCTGACATGGAATCCTATTTAAATTTCCAGATCATCCCTTACCTAATTTCACAAATCCAAGAGCAGCAGAGCCCTTAGAGATCATCTAACCTGAACACTTCATTTAACAGATGGGATAGGGCCTAAAGAGTAGGGACTTGTGCAGGTTGATGCGACCATCCAGAGCAGAACAGGAGGAGGGACCTCTATTGCAGTTAAGATCTTAATGAGATGACTCTTGCTTGATGTCAGGAATGTTGCATCACGTGCTCCCAAAACATCAGGCTTCTGTAGAGCCCCCTGCTCCCAGGTCCTCATGTTTCTAAGAGATAAAACCCAGAGATGGTGCTTCTAGACACAACCTCTTCCTTCCCAAGAGAAGCTTCTGCTCACAATCTCCATCGGATTTCTCACACAGGGAGTTTGGTTGGACATTCTAAAAGCCTCAAGGAATTTTTTCAACCCATCTTTTAAAGCTTAGACCAAAGCTAGAGCAAAACTGTAGCTTCTTGCTCAGTGTTCTTTGGTTCTGTCCTGGTCCCCTCAGCATTCCCAAGCATATATTCCTCACCCACATATATAAACCAATGTGTTCATGCAACAATTTTTGGGGCTCCTACGAAATATGACCTCTAATGCTAGGTGTCAGGCACACTGTGGTGAACGAACTGACCTGGATCCTAGCCCTCAAAGGGGTGGATAGTCATAGAACTTCCAGGTTACATCCAACTCCAGTCAGCCCCAAAGCTGTTTCACTTTTATTTATTTATTTATTTATTCTTTTTACTTTTTATTTTTTGAGATGGAATCTCACTCCGTTGCCCAGGCTGGAGTGCAGTGGTGCAATCTTGGCTCACTGCAACCTCCTCCTCCCAGGTTCAAGTGATTCTCCTGCCTCAGCCTCCCTAGTACCTGGGATTACAGGCCTGAGTCACCACGCCTGGCCCTGCTGCTTCACTTTTAAATACGAGAGAGAGGGGGAGAGGTGGACACCTGCATCGGAGTGAGAGTGAAGTGGGCAAAGAGAAGAGAGATCATGAGAGCAAGAAAAAGACATCAGAGGCACACAAAGACCCAGAGGAAGACAGTGTGGTGGAAGGCCTAGCTGTAGTTGTGTGCGCCCTGCTGTGACATCAGTGAAGCACAGCGGGTGTTCCGTAAATGGTCATGCCCTTCCCCAATAAGGCTGAGAGCAGAAACCATTCATTTACTCTCATGCTCCCAATGGATATTTGTTGAGCATCCACCGTGTGCTAGACACTGCACCTAGCATATGTCACATCCTTAACTTTGACCCAGGGGTCTACAGAGCAGGTCCTCACAACCCTGTACTGCAAACAGAACAAGGGTGCTAATCCCTATCATACAGACAGGGGCTGGGCAGGCCCCTGAAGGCACCTCCCACATTGAGTTAAGAGTTCTTGTACAACAAAGATGCTAGCTTCAATCCCTAGGGTAGAGTAGGCTCTCTGAAGAGTGAGTTTGCACGAATGAATCAAGCACTGGATTTTAGGCCTCTCAGATCTGAGAATCCTTACTGTCTCATTCAAGTCTTAGCAGGGGGACCCCTGCCCTCAACCCCAGAGCCTCTTTGCTATCCTATTCCCGAATGAAACATGTGCCAACAAGCAAAAGTGAGATCATCTTGGAAGCATCCTGGCACTTCTTCCTATGCAACAGAAGCTGAGTCAGGGCCAGATCAGAGTCGGGGGAGGTGGGAGCCTGAGCCAGGCTGGCCCCTACTTTAATTCCTCATGTTTAAGGGACACGACAAATTTAGGCTTGACCTCCCATGGGTCCAAGGGGGTGGAAATACATGGTGGCAGGAGGATCCAGACAATCCGTAGCACCTGGAGTTAGAGGAGGTCCAAGCTGATTTCCCTTTCATTCTCAAAGGGGATCTCTGAAGAGGACACAATTTTCTGCCTATAATAGCAGCCCCTGCCCTGTTCCAGTCTCCTCAGTCACCCTTAGACCTAGACCAAAGCTCTGTCCATGGTTTTCCGAGCAATGCTGGAAGCCATGTGTTCACCCTCATCACCACAAGCACGTCCCCAAATGGGCCTCTCTTGAAACGGGCTCAGTAAGGCCTCCTATGCCCATCTTAAGTCTCTCCCATAGGCCAAACTCTACAATGGGTAGAAGGGGTATAGTGTGAAGATGTGTACAAGCTGCTTCAGAAACACTTGGAGGGAGCAGCACTCTGCTTCAAGGAATTCAGGAAGGCTTCATAGAGGAGCTGGGGTTTGAATCGGGCCTTTAAGCATAAGGAGGGGTTTGTTTGTTTTTCCAGCTAGAGAAGAGGGAGAAGAGCACCCTAAGTCAAGGGACCAGCATGGAGCACAGAAGAGCATGGCAAGTGTTTCAGGTAGTGGCCACATGTGGAAGGGCATATGGATGTGGCCATTGAGTGGCAGAGCAAGCCTGGGACTGGCTTAGGGAGGCCTCTGAGTGCCATGCTTCAGGTCTTGGATCAGCTGCATAGGGTGAGAGGAACATAGGTGGTTTCTAAGCAGGGAAGCGATGATACTGCGGTCAGAACAGTCTTGTAGCTCTGGAGATTATTTTCATGTGGGGTAGGGAGAGTGAGATTTGATGGAGACCAGCAAGGAGGCTGCAGCACTGGTCTAGGTGAGAGGCAGTAAGAGTCTGAATGAGGCAAATGGCTGTGGGGAAAGAGAAAGGTGGACAAATTTGAGAGACGTTGGGCAGGTAGAATAAACAGAACTCAAGGCACGATCAGGCAAGACAGCAAGGAGTTAGAAGGACTCCAGGCTTCCTGCAAGGGCTTTAGGGGATGATGGTGTCACCAGGTGGGGAATTTGGAGAGAGCACAGATTGGGGGAAAGAGCAAAAATTCCATTTTCAACAGAGTGGGCTTGAAGTTTCTGTCTGATATCAGGTGAGATGCTATGGCAGCCTGGAGACCTGAATCTGAGGTCCTGGAGCCATAGGCGGTAGCGCTATCCAGAGGTGGATGGAGGGAGAGGTTGTACAGAAACAAGCAAGGCACTGACAACCATATTACGATGAGAGAAAGAAACAACACACCATCCTTTTGAGCCTCTGTGTCTTCTAGAACTCAGGATTGCTATTGGTAGAAAGATTCTTCAGTCTTCAAACTGAATATGCAGACATCAAGATTAGGTTTACACCTTCTGGCTGGAACAAACATTTACCTATCCCAGAATCTCAAGATTTTGCTAAAACATATTAGCTTTTCATTTAAAAATCTTTATTTCCTTAAAACACAACAAATTTCAGTCTGTGGTGGGAGGCAGAAAGAGCTCAACCTAGAACGAAAGCTCAGTGTTTGAGGCAGCCCTTTCCTCAGCTGGCTCTTACCTACGTGGTATTGTCCAAGATTCCTTGTACAAGATTAGCAGATTTTCTCTGTATTACCAATTTACATATTTTTCTTCCAGCCCTCAAAAAGAGTGTTTCAGGATTTTAAAATGTCCTCCTGGCATTGTACACAATAAGGAATAGCAACATGGTCCCCGGTCACCGAGGCTCCCATGTGCCTAGGAGAAAATGTTTACGGTACAAGTTAGCCTGAAGCAAATCCACCATCAGCGTTTTCATAAACCTCACAGAAAGAAGAAACAAAAGCTGTCGAAATGTGAAAATAATTAGGGAAGAGACTTTCCCAGGGAACGAACATGGCCCACACTGTACAGAGGGAAGAACAAACAAACTTTGGAGAGGTTATGGAGCTGTAAAACCCTTGTTTATTTCTGAAAAAAGAAATAAAGTTGGAGAAAAGCCACTAGGTCTGCACAATAATAAATCGCGTTCCAGGGGGCGGGGAAGGAGGAGTGAGACTGTAAATTCAGAGTCAAAAACAAAGCAACATTCCAGCAGTCCCTGGTGGCGTGTGAACCTGCGCCATTTGATTTCTGGAGAGATCTAGCTCCCGCCAGTGTCAGTGTCCTCAGAGAGTCAAAGTGCCCTGCCTGGTTGCTCCTCGGGGTGGTCACCCGTCAGAAAAGCATTTGGTTTGGGTTAAGATATCTAAATCAAGCCTTAGGGTTGTTCGGCTTTCAAAAAGAAAGAAAAAAAGCAAAACACCGCAGTTCCCTCTTCTCAAGCTGAACTTTCCACAGCAGTTTCAGCGCTGACAGAAACTGCAAGGAGCTCAGTGAGGCGTGGCCAGGGCCGGCCCAGGAAGGCCCTGGAGGAAATTCCCACAGCCCGGTGCCCTTGGAAGGGGAGCTCCCTAGACCTCTTCCCGCCCTCAGCTGTTAAGTAAATTTGCCTGTGAAAGGTCACAACGGTCTCTTGGCTAAGGGATTTTTCTCCAGGCAAACACCTCAGGTTTCTGGGAGAGACAGGTACAGTTTCCTGAGAAGTCAACCTCCTAGAAACACCAAGAGTAACTGAAAACCCTGCGCCTTATAAAATGAAGACAGAGGTCGGGCACCAAGCTGCAGTTTTCCCATGTGGTGAAGAGCCCAATAACGTTCTTTGCTTCAGATCTTCAGACTTTTTTTTCTCTATTTTTAAATGGAAATTCAAGCGAAGGAATTTAATTCGTTGACTATTGACTGAGTGCCTACTACCTGCGTATGCCAGCTTTAAAAGCACTGTCTTATATACTCTGCATAACAATTCTGTGAGATAAATACTATTATCATTTGATATTACAGATGAGGAAGCGGAGGATCAGAGTTTACATGATTGACTCAGTATCACACAGTACCACACAGTAAATGGTGGGAATAGAATGCAAACTACAGCCTCTACCTTCGTTTCTCTTAATCACTAAGCTCTGCTGTTTGAGTAATACAAGGTTCCTGCCTACAGAAGCTAACTGGTTCAAAAACACAGGACATGAAATGTTTCTACAGTTAATTAGGTTCCCTAAGAGCAGAGTAACAATAATAACAATAACAGTGCTAAGAAACTACTAATTAATGAGCACTGACTATGTATGCCCATGCTGAGTGCTTTCCTGTATTATTTTAATCTTTCCACAAAAGCACCCTTTGAGGAAGGTGGTATTCCCATTTTACAGACAAAGTAACTGAGTCAGAGAGCAGACGAGGATCTTCCCGAAGCTCACCCAGCTAGTAGGTGGCAGAACAATCTCAGAGTGTCAGCTAGGTTCTAGCAGTGGCTCAAAGACGGGTTCATGTGAAGAGTCTGGGGTCTTGGTGGTCCCTACAGAATATCACCTATAGGCATAATATTTTTTTTTAAACTTGAAATGACTAAATGTATAATTTTGTGCTAAGTCACATGCCATCTTAACAGGTTTCTGGGATGGGCAAAAACCAAAGACCTAAATGAAAGTATAAGGGTGAAAAAGTATGAGGGCAAAACATAAAATTAATACAGCTCTATCTTTTCACTTCTTTCTCTCCTTGTAAAGTGAGTATAGAGGGTTCCTATTGAATTTCATCAGTGTGTCACATCGGTTCAGCTATTGTGTTCCACAAAAGGAGAGGTAGAACCCACCTCCGCCACTCGGCCGTGTTTTGTCATTCTTTAATATTAATGTAATAGCAGCTGCCCTTTACCGAGCATCCACATATGACAGGTAGGTTTTCATCCTGTCTTCCAGATGAGGAGATTCTGGCTCACGGAGGTGAAGTGATCTGCTCAAGATGAAATAGCCAGTTGGTGAAATTACTGAGACAAGCACTCAGGTCCGTGGAGATTTTCTGCAGGGCTATTTCAAATCCCCCACATTAGTTCCACACCTCATTCTTATTTCTTTATTTCTGCTATTTTTTCCCCTCACTTGATGTCATAGTTTCCTATTGACGCTGTAACAAATGACCACAAACTTGGTGGCTCACAACAACACACGTTTGTTCTCTTACAGTTCTGGAGGTCACAGGTCTGAAATCAGTGTCCCTGAGCTGAAATCAAGGTGTTGGCAGGGCCGCACTCTCTGCAGAGGCTCCTGGGGAGACTCCATTTCCTTGCCTTTTCCAGTGTCTAGAGATACATTCCTTGTATTCCTTGGGTCATGGCCCCTTCCTCCATCTTCACAGCCAGCAGCGTAGCATCTCTCTCTCGGATGCAGCATCCATGGCTGCTTTGAAGCAGTCTAATCTCCCTCTCTGCTTCTTTCCACACATTGCCTTCTTTTCTGTCTGTGTTAAATCTCCCTCTGCCTCTCTCTTAAAAGGGCATTTGTGATGGCATTTAGGACCCATCTGGACTCTCCAAAATAATCTCACTAACTCAAGCGCCTTGACTTAATCACACCTTTTTCCATTTAAGGAAATAATCACAGCTTTCAGGGATGAGGACCTGATATCTTAGAGGGACATTTTTCAGCGACCGCACTTTCACTCAGAAAATTACACTTTGCATTATTTTTACGGAAGTGGAAGTGGGATTAAGTTGGATCATCCACACTATCTTGCTTGGTCTGCTTGGTGACCATGAACACTATATGTTTACTGATTTCTTTTCAGCTATTCAACTTTGTGAGCCAGTTGCCTCATTAGAGTGTCCAGTTCATGGTGCCCTCTCCCTTACATGGTTGTTATGAGAAAATTTCACACAAGGCAACGCCTACTCAACAGTAAAAGATAAGGAATTAAGCTCATGAGAAGGAGAAAAGTGCCTTTAGGGAGCTGATGACCAAATTGTGGCAATGTATCCCACATACACATGAAAAGTTGCCTAGTAATGCCAAGGATTGTTTACTAATTCACAAGCCATGGAGGACAAATTGAAATTCAGAAGAGAAAGTGTCCCATGAGCTGAAGAGGTCAGAGAAGGCTGGAGGGGCTGCAATCTGCATGGAGTTTTGAACAGTAGGTAGGATTTGTAACAAGTAGAAGGAAGCTACCATATTTGAACATCTTCTATGGGCTGAACCTTTCATATCTGTCATTTCATTTATTCCTTACCACAACCTTGGGTGGTGAGTATTATATGTTTACAAATGCAGAAACCGAGGCTTGATCAGAGAGATTATGTCCCTTGCTCAGCTAGTAGATGGCAGGCAGAGCTGAGATCCAACCTTAATCCACCAGACGGGTGCGTATTCTTTCTGCCCTCCAACATCTTTGGCCTGCCACCCTGGTCTCAGGGCTAAGTCATGGTAACATGGTCATGGTGTCCATTGGACAAAGGGAAGAAGATGCCAATAGTGCAGAGGAAAGACACCACATGATGCGAACACCTACAATAGTAGAGGTGGCCCACAGGCTAGATCAGACTTGAAGATATAGTTTTGGATGGGCTCACCCGAGGTTTAAAGAAAATATGAAGCCCATCCCTGCAGTTAAATTAAAAAAAAAAAAAAGTCACCTGGGCACAGTGGCTCACACCGATAATCCCAACACTGTGGGAGGCCAAAGCGGGCGGATCACCTGAGGTCGGGAGTGCAAGACCAGCCTGACCAACATGGAGAAACTCTGTCTCTACTAAAAACACAAAATTAGCCAGGCATGGTGGCACATGCCTATAATCCCAGCTTCTCGGGAAGCTGAGGCAGGAGAATTGCTTGAACCAGGGAGGTGGAGGTTGCAGTGAGCCGAGATCGTGCCACTGTACTCCAGCCTGGGCAACAAGAGCAAAACTCTGTCTCAAAGAAAAAAAAAAAGTCATCAACATAATGAAGGAGGTAGATTTTAATTCCTACCACCCACTTTCAGGCTTTAATCTCCAGGTTTCTATATGCATGCAGGTTGGGGACTCTTGGTAAACCATATCTTTCAACATGCAGGCACTCATTTTGACAAACACATCAGATATTCTCTACCTTCAACATTGATTAAACTTTCTAAATAATGTCATGACTAAAGACATATTAAAGCACACTTGTATGTTTGAGCCATACCTCCTAGAAGCCCTGCCACAGGTCCCTCCTTTAGCATCACTGAAGAAGCATCACATGACTATTTGAAATTAATAATACCTCTTGTCAGACACGTATTGGATTTGCGTACAAAACATTTTCCTATCCCTTTGTTCTTATTATCCTCAGAAAAGTGCTATGAGTTAGAGGTTCCTAGTCCCATATGCAGATGAGACAATTCTTTAGATTGGCAGTGACCCCTATTGGAAAGAACACTGTGTCTGGGTTCAAGCCGTTGTGAAGTATCAAGCCAGGGCTTCCCTTTCCTGGCCTTAAGGTCTCTACCATGTGGAGGTGGTCAGACAAGATAGCTTGTACCAACCCATCTACTCTGAAATTCTGCGAAAGAAGAGCAGAATTTTACAACTGTAAACATATTCACCAATGACACAAAACGGCTCCAATTTAAAATAAACTGTGAACCTTGGTGGGCAGGTTTAGAGCTTTAGTATCCATTTTACTCTTCTGACCCAGTTCTGCCCATATGTCTGTAGGCCCAGAACACCTTGCCATGTCTCCTTAGCACAGGTTTTTAGAAGGAATGAATTCCTGACTGTGAAAACTTAAACTGGTCCTCTGAAGAAAGTGAGGCTCAGAGAGGTTCATTACCTTGCCTGAGGACACACAGCTGGTGAATGACATTGTTCAATGCAAGCAGCACACAGGACAGCAATAGTCTGTGTAGAGGTGTTCCAGGTAAGAACATTTTCTCTGTGATTCCTCCTGGGGCTGAATGTCAGGTGAATTCAGATCTGTCCTTGAGGTTAGGCCCTTTTAGGTCAGATTCGAGAAGCAACCCTTGGCCTTTTGGAGGTCTGAGGCCTCTGTTTTTAAAATACACAGAGGGCCCAATGGCATTACAAGGCAAGGCTATGGATATATCTGAGCCAATGTGGACACATGTTTGGGTCTGAAGCCAAAGGTTCACAATTGGCTGGAATGGCCCGGTGGGTGACGGTTTGTCTAGCTGATGGTCCGGCACCGTCATGAGTCACAGCCTCAGGAAACAGAGCCATGTGCTTGAAGATGGCACTGCCTGGGACACCCTGAGCCCTGGTCTGTAGCATCCTCTCCACCTATCTTTACTTTGGTTTCCTCCTCTGCAAAACAAGAAGACAACGCGAATTCCCAGAACTGTTCTGAAGCATAAGACCACCGACTTCACATCTCAGCTTGTTTCCTTGCTGTGTGATTTAGGGCATGGTATTTAATCATCTGAGCCTGGCTTTCCTCATCTGTCAAATAAGCATAACAATGATGTCTCCAAAAGGTTGTGGTTCAGATGAGATAAAGTCCTAAGAGTAAGGAGCCTGGCGCTTAGGATAAAGGCAGCCAATTTTGTCAGACTCTGAAAGGGTTTTAGGAAACACTAAGAGCCGCTGCAGTCTACGGTGGAGGTGAAGGCAGCATCACTGCTGTGTTGTTATTACTATCCTTGACAAATGGGCCTGGATGAGAGGTCTGAGGCGACTCGGGGAAGACATGACTCATGTGAGGGCAGCCCCCGGAGCTCCCAGTGCAAGAGGCACTGCATTTTAGACTGGTTGTAGAATTCATTCCACTGCCTTTTTCAGCCCCAAAGACACTGGAAAAAATAAAAAATAAAAAGCAAACCACAGCATTTTTCAAGCCTCCCACTGGTTTTGCCTTTCTTCCCCCCACGTATTGTTTTTGGGAAGGGCTGTTTCAGCCACAGCGCTGTCAAGAAAACAAGGTGGTTTCCCTTGACCCTTGGCAACCAACGCATGCTTTTTCCTATGCTTTGGTGCAGAAGCCCACAAGTGATTTTTTAGAATATAAAATTCTTCTCTATAAATAAACCCTTACGCTTTCTGCTGTGGGTCTTGGAGGGGTGAGTTTCTTCTTCTTTCTGAACTCAGTAACGGCTAAGATCTCCTCCACAGAGGAACTGCACATTGCGAAGCAAGGGATATTTTGGGGAATCACCTGCCATTGTGTTTTCCATCAGTGCAGGAATGGCAAAGTTCTGGAACTTTTACTTAAAGATCCACTATTCCTCAAGAAGACCTATAGCCTCCACAGAATATCCTAGCCCCTCTTCCCCTAGAGATTTTACTGCTGCTACCCTTACTGGCTTTCCAGAGTCTGACAAATTAAGCATTAATAGGAATTGACTCAGTAACCCCAGAGCAGTGGAAAGAGGATGAGTTTTAGAGTCCAGAGACCTAGGTTTGAATGTTAACTTTGCTCTTGACTAATTGTGTGATTCTGGACCAAAGGCTTCTATAATTTTGGGCAAGTTACTTAACATCTATGTTAAATGTATGCCTGTCTTGTTTTCAGGATTCCTGAAATGGATATAAATGGTCCATAACTCATGGAGCTGTGGTGAAAATTAAATGGAAAAAAACAATGCATTTGAAGCCCCAAATACACAGTAGGTACTCAATAAATGGTAATCAGAACTAGGTAAATTCTCAGCATGACTAGTTATCATCAAGAAAAAGAAGACTCATGCAGCACGGACTTGGAAGTGGGATTTGATGAAGGGACAACAATTTATAGGGATAGGGACAGAGCTAAGGAAACCAATAAGAGATGTTGTAGCACTCAGAGACTTGCAGCACTGGGGAATCATTACTATCCTGAATCTGCAAGGACAGGAGGAGGGTGAGATGTTGCTGAAGCCATGGAGGAGGGGCTGCTGGGAGGAACTATGATTGCAGAGGAACCCGGCCACTGACAGACCCTGGCACAGAGGCAGGGAAAGAGCTGGAGGAAATTCCCAACCTCTTTCTCCTCCCACCCTTTAATCTCTTGCTGATGCCTACCACTGGCTAAAGCCAACTGGAAGACAGGAGGCAAAGGACTCCCCCGATGCAATCAGGGGCATTAACCTCTCTATGGCACAGTGCAGACCAGAGAACAGATCTGGATGGAAAGGGGGTACAAATGGAGAATCACCAGGTCAATCAGAGAGAATTTATTGTGATTCACATATTGGCTAGTGTTAGTCCATCCAAATCATGAATAAATCTCCTGCAAAAATCCTAAAGTGGTGACTGTGATCACATCACTTCAGGTGGAAAAACAGCACATTGGACTCCAGTGCCTAAAGAAATGAGTTCCCCTCTCACCAGGCGACCTGACCCAGGCCCTCTCTCCCAGCTTATCTCCTGCCTCTCCCCTTCTGGCATTCTCTGGAATGCACATGCCCTGTCATGTTTCCCTGCTTTCCGCTTACAGTTCTGTTTGAAACTCGATGGGTGAAAATTTGATGGGTGAAAATTCTCACCAATTCTCTGCCCCCATCTTCCTCTGATTGGTCAACTTCTCATCCTGCAACAGTTAGGCCAGTCTCTGCGAAACATACCTAACCAATCCTTCTCTATGTTCCCATACCTCTAGAAGCAGCAGAGAGTTACAAGCGGGGCTATTCCTGCTTGCCTTAGTTCCTAGCTGCATTGTGCACTTGCCACTTAATACTGTTGGTATGTAATTATCGTCATCTATAAAGTGGGCTGATAATAGTGCCCATCACATAGGGTTTGCCTAGGGAAGAAATAAGTCCCTGTATACAAATCGATTAAAGCAACGCCTAGCATATAGTAAGTATGTAATAAGAATAGATATTGACTAACTTAGTTTTATTTTTTTATTACCATTTTGTCATAGCACTTAACTCACTGTAGTATAATTCAACGTTTATTTTATTCCACCATTAATTCTGTGAGCAACTCAAGGATAGAGTCTATGTGTGTATTCCCAATGCCTGGCATAGTGTTTGGCACATAGTAGGTGCTCAGTAAATGTTGGATGAGTGAATGAGTTAATGAATGAATACATGAATGATAGGAGGACTCAAAGTGAGTTTTTGGAATCTGGTTTGAGTTTTCATGTGAAGCACACTATGTGCCTTTTCTCAAGAATTTGAATACAAAGAAGTCAGGTCCAAAAACATTAAGCCCCCCCAGAGTGAGATGGGGCCACTCAGCAGGACAACACTTCTGTAGGCCTAGTTTGGGTGGAACCCTGCCCTGAGCGGCCAGCCAGTTTCTAATCTAATTGTGTGATAAAAGAAACACCTCCTCCACCCTTCACACTTCCTCCTCCCACATTAGAAACCAAGAGTAATGATCTGCATTTGTGCCAGAGACCCAGCCATCACTGGGGAAGACACACATGTTCCCCTGTTCAGGCAAAATCTTCCTCAGGACATGCCGGGGTGGAGGGGTCTGAAAGAATCCAGGGTTCTGGGATGTTCCAGGGGTCAACTCAGTCCTGAGAGCAGGTGTGTGCTTGGGGAGTGGAGGACACAGAACCTCTGCTCCAGGCCCTCAGCATCTGGACACACTTCTGGACTTCTAGTACTCCTTCTGTACTTCCATTGACTCATGTACTCTCTTACCTGTTTCCTCCCATCACATTCCATCATATTCAGTTAAGATAAAAGGCAAAATCCTGTACAGCCCTGCATGATCTGCCCCCTGGCAACACCTCAGCCCTCATTTCCTCCGCCATCCCCTTCTCTCACCTACGGCAGGTGAGCAAACTCCTTAGCTGGTTTTGGCTGAGCAAACACACTTACTATTTCCTTGCTTGGAAGTTTCTTGCCTTAGGCATCCTCTTGGCTCTATCCTTCTCCTCATTCTTTCATTAGCTCTTTTATTTAACAGACAATTAACATTTTTGTTAAATTTTAAATTTTCACTTTTAATTGTGGAAAAATAGATATAACATAAAACTTACCATGTTAACCATGTTTAGGTGTGCAATTCAGTGGCTTTAAGTTCATTCACACTGTTGTGCAACCATCATCACCATCCATCCCCAGAACATTCTTCATCTTCCAAACCTGAAACTCCATACTCATTAAACAATAACCCTCCATTTCTCCTTTTCCCCAGCTCCTCACAACCACCATTCTACTTCCTGTTTCTATGAACTTGACTACTCTAGGTTCCTCATAGGAGTGGAATTATACAGTATTTGCCCCCTTTGTATCTGGCTTATTTTACTTAATATGATGTCCTCAAGGTTCATCCATGCTGTGACATATCTCCGAATTTCCTTCCTTTTTAAGGCTGAATAATATTTCATTGTATGTATAGGCCACATTTTGTTTATCCGTTCATCTGTTAATGGGCACTTGAGTAGCTTTCACCCTTTTTCCATTATAAATAATGTTTCTATGAATGTGGGTGTACAAATATCTCTTCAAGTCCCTACTCTCATTTCTTTGGGGTATACACCCAGAAGTGGTATTGTTGAATCATATGGTAATCCTATATTTTTTAATAAACTGCCATAGTGTTTTGTTCTGTAATTGCACAATGTCGCATTTCCACCATTAAGGCACAAAAGTTCCAATTTCTCTACATCTTCATTAACATTTGTTATTTTCTGTTGTCGTTCTTTTTTTTTATGGTAGTTATTCTATTCTAATGACTGTGACATGGTATCTTATGGTGAACAGACTATTTTTCGAGCACCTACTATGATCCAGATCTAAACTGGATGATTGTCAGAGCATGCAAGTAAAATCTAGTCCCTGCCTGCCAGGAAGGGAGAGGGCAGCAAAATAAACCAGAAGTGAACCATGCATGAAACTGAGCCCCTTACTGATAGTCTCTCATTTGATCCTTACAGTCTCCCTAAGGTGGGTGTAATTATCCCATTTTAGTGAAGAAACCAATATTCACCAAAGTTCAGTAACTTGCATTCTGGTCATAGAACTAATATATGTGACCCAACTGAAAACACATGTTTTTGAGACTTAAAAGCTCTTTTGTCTATGACAGTGTTCTCAAATACTTTCTTTTTAATTTAACTGAGCAGAAAAATATAAAAATAACTTCGAGGCATTGACAGAGTGTTGCCAACTTTTTATTTGGCAAAATGAGAACATTGGAAATCAATTAATTTATGATCTAATGTCACTGTCCCTGCATAAAAAGAAATTTTAACCACATACCCTTTGGGAAAACATACACACACATACACATGATAAAAGAAAGTTTATTCAACTGAATAAACTGAGCTTTGTAAGAACCCCACTCCATTGCCAGTATTTTCCTCATTTCCCATGATCTGCAGTAGTGAGCATCATGTCTCAAACTATGGCCAGTCCTTGGCTTCTAGGTGTGGAGTAAACCAGCCTTCCAGGCCCTCAGGTGCTGTGTAGGTGTCGTGGGAAATGCCAAGCCAAACGTGAGTCTGCCTTCAAAAACTACAGAAGACAAATGTAGTCATGCACAGGGCAGAGAGAATTAAGTGTTCTTGCTGCTTAGCCAGCCTGCTTTGCAAACAAGGAGGTGAGAAGGTTCACCAAACCTCACCGTTTCCGCCGCTTTTATAACCTCTCCTGAATTTTCCTCTCTTTCACCTCTGAATCAGGTTCCATTTTCCAGAGGGAAGTAAAAACTTCTATATACAAAAGCCACCATAAACAAAGAGAAAAGATGAGGCGTGAATGGGGAAAGTAGTTGCTAAATATATAAAATACACAAAGGTTTGCATTAAGAATATGTAAGATTTCAGCAGGGAGGCTGGGCGCGGTAGCTCATGTCTGTAATCCCAGCACTGTGGTAGGCTGAAGGGGGCAGATCACCTGAGGTCCGGCATTCGAGACCAGCCTGACCAACATGGCGAAATCCCTCCTCTACTAAAAATACAAAGATTAGTGGGACATGGTGGCGCCAGCCTGTAATCCCAGCTACTTGGGAGGCTGAGGTAGGAGAATCGCTTGAACCCAAGAGGCAGAGGTTGCAGTGAGCCAATATCCTACCATTGCACTCCAGCCTGGGCAACAGGTCAAGACTCCGTCTCAAAAAAAAAAAAAAAAAAAAGAATTTAGTAAGGAAATCAATAAGCAAAAAGAGCCCACTATCGCCCTGTCTTCAGCCTTGCCTGAGTCTACACTGTTGTCCACACAGCAAGCGGAGTAATTGCTCTAAACTAAAGCATTGCAGTGGATTGTTCGTGTGGTTGACCAGCTCAAGATTTGGGACTAGGCTGCCTGGTTTTCATCCCAACTCATTTCTAGCTTTCTGACTTGGAGCAAGTTATTTAACCTCTCTGGGTTTCAATTTATCTCTAGCTAAGGACAAATGTGCAAGCTTCATAGGGTTGTTATATAAAATAACTAAGCTACTACTTCTGGAAGTTAGAGCATTACCTGGCATGTGGTAAGTGTTTAAGAATTACTAGCATCACCTGCGGGAAGCCCTCCAAGACATTCTTCCCTCCGCCCCTAGGCTTTGTGCTTCCATAAGATCCTGAGGATGCTTTTATCAGAGTGTTCATATATTTTAAACATATAGTACTTATATATTTTAAAAACTTGCTGGGCACAGTGGCTCATGCCTGTAATCCTAGAATTTTGGGGGGCTGAGGCGGGCAGGAGTTCGAGACCAGCCTGCCAACATGGCAAAACCTTGTCTCTACTAAAAATACAAAAATTAGCCAGGCATGGTGGTGCATGCCTGTAATCCCAGCTACTCTGGAGTCTGAGGCAGGAGAATCGTTTGAACCCAGGAGGCAGAGGGTTGCAATGAGCCGAGATTGTGCCACTGCACTCCAGCCTGGGTGACAGGCTCAAAATAAATAAATAAATAAATAAATAAATAAAAATAAATAAATAAATAAAAGTAAATAAATAAAAATTAAAAACTAGAAAATATTCACTATGCAGGAAAATACAGACAATGTAATGAATGGTCATGTCTCTTTCATTTCACTCTTCAAATCTTATCATTTTGTCGTATTTGATTCAGATTTTTTAAGAAGAGTTCAAACATTACTGTAAAGCTGCGGCTCCTTGTGTGTCAATCTCCAATCCTGTTTCCTTCTGTCACTCCTCAGATGTGGCCACTATTCTGATTTTAATGTTTGCTATTCCCTTGCAAACATTTATACTTTATCCATAAACAATTGTAATAATTTTGCATATAGCAAAACTTTATATAAATTATATCATACTACACATATCCAGCAATTTCCTTTCTTGGTCAACATTTTATCTTTGAGATTTATTCATGTAGAATTATGTACTCTGTATTTTTGTAGCTGCCATTTACCATGTTAAGGAAGATCCCTACTATTTCTAGTTTGCTGAGTCTGCCATAGGTGGATATTGCTTTTTCTGCATCTATTATCATGTAGTTTTTCTTTATTCTGTTAATAGGGTGGATTACAGTCTTTGATTTTTTTCAATGATGAATCACCTTGCATTCTTTGTATTAATCCCACTTGGTTGTGAGCTATTATCCTTTTCGTATACTACCGGATTTGATTTGTCAATATTTTGTTTAATTTTCTTTTATTTTATTGTGCTGTGTCTGGTTTGAGTATCAGGATAATGCTGGTCACATAAAAGGAGTTGGGAATGTTCCTTTTTCTCTATTTTTTGAAAGATTATGTACAATTAACATTATTTTTCCTTTAATGTTTGGTGCAGTTCACCAGTGAAACTACTTGGGCCCAAACTTTCCTTCATTGGAAGGTCTTTAACTATAAACTCAATTTCTTTAGTAAATATAGGACTATGTAGGTCATATATCTCTTCATGAGTGAGTTTTGGTAGTTTGTGTATTTTAAGAAAATGGACCATTTTATCTAAGCTGTCAAATTTATGAGTCATTTATAGTATGTCAATTATCCTTTAAAATCTGTGAGTTCTGTGGTGATAGCCTCTTTTTTTTGTTCCAGATACTGGTAAATTACATCTTTTCTCTTTTTATCTTGTGCTTTCTTCATTCCTAAAGTCCAAGTATTTTTGTTGCTTTTATCATTTCCTCTCCACCTGAAGAACTTCCTTTAGCATTTATTTTAGAGCAGGTCTACTAGTAGCACATTTTGTTGGTTTTCCTTTATCTGAAAATATTTTGTCTTTGCTCCTGAAGGACATTTTCACTAGATACAGAATTCTGGGTTTGCAGCTCTTTTCTCATAGGCCTTTAAAAATGTTGTTCCACTGTTTTCTGGTCTCCATGGTTTCTGATGAGAAATATGCAGTCATTGTTCCCCAATGTTTTCTGGTTTCTTTCAAGATGTTTTTCATTGTATTCAGTTTCATCATGTGTCTTGGTGTATTTTACTTTGAATTTATCTTGTTTGGGGTTTCTTGAGCTTTTTAAAACTGTAAATCTATGGCCTTCATCAAATCTGAGATCTGAAGTGATTTTCCATCACTTTAAGCCAATCATGAAATTTCACAGTGATTTCTGGGGTGGGGGCAGAAGGAAGACAATGTTAAATATCATCAGGGCTGTGGCCCAGTCAGCCTGTGGAGGTGCAGGCAAGGTGGGCCCTCACTGGGACAGCTGGAGGAGCACAGACTGCCCTGCCAGCAGGTAGGTGATGTTATGAGAGCGTGAGAGCCGGTATACGATGTCCTCCGCAGCTTACAGCTTGCGCAGCTCAATCAGGCCATCTGGGGGCCAGTGAATTGGCAATCAGCTCAGTTGCCTTGGACTCACCTCAGCAGAGATGATGGCTGCCTTTTCCTGCTGCTCAGCCTTTTCCACCATAAATCTGGCCCTGTCTGCTTCCTGCTGAGCCGCCTGTTTGGCTTCCACCGCTTCTGTGAACTCCTTCCTGAAGGTCAGATATGTCAAGGACACGTCATCTAGGATGAGCCCAAAGGTGGCTGTTCGCTCCATAAGGTCGTTGCTCATCTGCTTGGAGACCAGCTCTCTCTGGGTGATTAGTTCTCCAGCATCAAAGCGAACTACCACTAACTTGAGTATCTTGGTCATGATGGACAGCAGCACATGCTCATCATAGTCCTCTCCAGTGCTGGTGAAGATGTGAGGAAACTGGCTAGTGACGGGCTGGAAGGGGATGCGCAGTGTGATGTTGACATTCTGTAAATCTTTGCTACCAGTGATGACTGGCACATTACATGGTCGAGAATGGTAGTCAAAGATAATTGGTTTCTGTACCCATAGGATGAGAAAGTGAGTCCCTTCCCCCACCACAATGTCCTGTACTCCATGGAATCGGTCAAAGATGACAGCTCTGTGCCCAGCATCCACATTATATAAGGCAGAGTTCACCACGCCTCCTGCAACAGCTAAGGCCAGGCCAAACTTGCCTACAGACTCAAACACTTTGACAGCCATGTTTTCTTCTGCTGGACCACTCATGCCTGCTTCCACTCTGACCTCCACATGAATTCCCCCGAATCTGAGAAGTTTTAGCCATGATTTCTTCAAATATTTTTCTAATACTAATCTCTTTCTTCTCTTTTCTATCATTCTGTCTTTTCACTCCAATGACATGAATGTTACATCTTTTGATATTAGTCCACTTGTCCCTGAGACTGTTTATTGTCTTTCGGTTACTTTTCTGCGTTTTTCAGATTAGACAGCTTCCGTTGATCTATCTCAGTGGTCAGAAAACCTTGGTTCACAGGACAAATCTAGCTTGCCTGTTCATTAAATAAAGATTTGTTGAAACAGCTATTTCCATTAATTTACGTACCATCTATGGCTGTTTTCATGCTATAATTGCAGAGCTGAGGAGTTACAACAGTTTGTGGTCATTCAATTCTGAAATATTTACTATCTGTAATATAGTAAATATTTACAGGAAAAGATGGCCAGACTAATTCCTCATCTTCAAGTTCACTGACTCTATCTCCATTATGTTACCGATCTCCTTCAGTGAATTATTTTATTTCTATCATTGTATTTTTTCATTATAAAATTTTCATTTTTTTAATAGCTTCTATTTTCTTTGCTGAAAATGCCCATCTTTTCATTTGTTTCACTATTCACTAATGTTCTCTCCCAATTCATGAAGCTTAATTATAATTGTGTGTGTGCATGTGTGTGTGTGGTGTGTGTGTGTGTATAATAGTTTCTTAAAGTCTTTGTTTATTCCACCATCAGCATCTGGGTCAATTTGGTGTTGGTGTCTGTTGATTGGTTGGTTGTCTTTTTTCTTTGAGAGTTGATGAGATTTTCTTGATTTTTTGTTATTTGTGTATTGACTAATTTTGAATTATATCTTAGACATTGAATTATGTTATAATTCTCTGGGTCCTGTTAAGATTCTTTGAAGAGGCTGGGTGTGGTGGCTTGCCTGTAATCTCAGCACTTTGGGAGGCCAAGATGGGTGGATCAGTTGAGCCCAGGAGTTTGAGACCAGCCTGGGAAACATGGCAAAACCTTGTCTTTACAAAAAATACAAAAATTTTATCAGGCATAGTGGTGTGTACCTTTTGTCCCAGCTATTTGGGAGGCTAAGATGGGAGAAGCACCATGGGAAAGTTGAGGCTGGAGTGAGCTGTGATCATTCCATTGCACTCCAGTGTGGGTGTTGCAGTGAGACTCTGTCTCAAAAAAAAAAAAAAAGATTCTCTGAAGAATGTTGAGTTTTTTTTAAAAGCAATTAAAAGAGTTAGGCTCATACCACAACTCCCAACTTACCTTTTGCGGACTGAGATTCTAATGCTAGCTTCATTTTCAAAGCCTTTGCAGTGCTATTAGGGTATGCCCCATGTGGACGCTATCCAGGGGCTGATCTGGGACCTAGGAAATGGTCCACATTGTAGTTCAGTCTCAAAGCCTTCATTATACTGTTTTGGGTCAGTTCCTTGTACATGAATCCTGGGAGTGAGCACAGGATTTCATACCCAGATTTAATAGATCATTTTTTCCAGCTCCCTCTTCACTATGATTTCCCCACTCTTCCATATGCAGGTTTGCATTGTCCCGTTGTGCTGGATAGAAAGCCAGGGTTTGAGCCTCCTGTGCTGTCAGACATTTTTCACAACTGTGTCCACTTTGAGAATGCAGCAGTTAGAAAAAGGAGGAACAAAATGATGGAGAACCCTTCATAGTCTTTAGACCACAGGAGTCTCTTTTCCCAGTTCTTTTGGTCAGAGGGAAGAATTTTCTCTTACACTTTTTATTGCATAAGAAACCACTGTTGCCACCACCACTGCAGGAGTATAGTTCATGACTAAGGCTGGCTTTAGCACCAAGCTAGGAGAATAAAAAGAATAAAATGAAATGGAACTACCCCTACAGTCTTTGTCCTGAAGGGCCCACCCTTTCAGTCTTCCAGCCAGAAAGAGATAGTTCGTCTTGATGTTTTTACTGTCCATGTTTACTGCGCAGTTCAGAGATCCAGGCTGCCTTAGGGTTTAAGCTAGGAGATACAGCAGGGGGAGAAAACCTCAGGAGACTTAACCCTCCAGTGATGGTTGACTTTATGTGTCAATTTAACTGGGCATTGGGGTACCCAAACATTTGATCAAACATTATTTTGGGTGTGTCTACAAGGTTTTTTGTGAATGAGATTAATATTTAGATCGATAGACTGAGTACGCAGATGGCCCTCCCCAGCGTGTATGGGTATCATCCAAGCATCAGTTGAAGTCCTGAATAGAACAAAAAGACTGACCTTCCCATGAGTAAGAGGGAGCGCTTCCTGCCTGACTGACTTTGAGCTGGGACATTGTTTTTTTTCCTTCCTTCAGACTTGAAGCATCAGCTCTTCCTAGGTCTTGAGGCTGCCAGCTTGTAGACTGGTTCTATACCAGCGGCTCTCCTGGTTCTCAGACCTTCAGATTCAGAATGGAACTACACCACCAGCTGTCCTAGGCCTCCAGCTCGCTGACTGAAGATCTTGAGACCTTTCAGCCTCTATAATCATATGATCCAATTTCTTACAATAAATCTCTCTCGATATATATATATAGATATCTATATATATAGATACATATCTATAGATAGATATATCTCTGTGTGTGTGTATATATGTACATATATCTTTATGTGTGTGTATATATACACACATAGAGAAAACAATACATGTATATATACATCTTATTGGTTTTCTCTTGAGAATGCTGACTAATAACACCCCTGTATCAGTTGTGCTTTTAGTTTTTATTTCCCTTCCCAACCCACCTGTTATTGTTTACTTGTCAGAGTCCTCAGATAGTTCCTTACATATTCTCTCCAGGCTCTTTAGTAGTCAAAAGTAAGAGAGACAGATTAGAGCGTGCTCATTCCATTTTAACTAAAACCAGAACGTCCCAGCTCACTTATTTTTAACTGTTATAAGTATTACATGAGATGAATATACTACGATGCATTTCTCCATTGATAAGCACTTGGGTTTTGTCCGCATATTCTCTGTGAATATGTGCAGAGCTTATCCAGAATATATACTTAAATGTGAAATTGCTGAGATACAGAGTATACCTATCATCAAATTTGCTGAATAATGCCCAAATGTTCTCCAAAGTGATGATGTAACAATTTAGACTTATACCAGCAATGTCTGAGTCTTCTTACTGTTTCATATGCTCATCAACTTTTGATATTATTAGATTTTTAAGTATGTGCCAATATGATATATATGAAGTGATAGCTCAGTGTTTTATTTTTCTGATTACTAGTGATATTGGGCTTCTTTTCCAAAGTTTACTGCCCCTTTATATTTCTTCTTCTGGACTTATTTGTTTATATCAGTTTTCTTCTGTTAGACTTTTAAAAATCTTTTTCTTATTGATATTCTTAGTTAATACTTATATATAGTCTATTGTCTTTCATATATGTAGCAAATACTTTTCCCCATCTGTCTCTTGTCCTTCTCACTTTGTTTATCGTAGCTTTGGTCTATAGAAGCTTTTATGTTTTAGTGCCTGAAGACGGAATCATTGTAAATACTTTCTTCTTTCTTACCCTCTACATTAAGTTAGTTTCCAAACCCTATTGATCTAGATTTCCAAACCCTGTCTCTGCCATCTAGACCACATTAACTGCTTCTGCCCCAGTTCAGGCCCTACTGCCTCTCTCCTGGACAATTACAATAGTTTCTTAATAGCTCCCTGATATCTGCTCTCACCTAGACACGCAGTCTTTATGGGGCACTTTAAAACATGCAAATCCAGGTATTCTTCTGGGTTAAGACATTTTGTGGTTTTCCTTCACATAGAGGATGAAGTGTAAGCTACTTCACATGGCAAACAACAACAAAACGCTCCACCAGGCTCTGCCCATTGGTGGTTCCCCAGCCCCATGGACTCCTGCTCACACCTGTGCTCCAGAAACATTGTGTTTCTCCTTTTTTCTTCAGAAGACCAGGCATTTTCACACACTGACTTCCTAACTGACACCATTATATTGAAAATAACCAGTGATAACTCCCTCTCTCCCTTGCCTCAAAGAAATATTTCCAAGGCTTCAAGGTGGGGTGGGAGGCTCTGGCACAGAATGAATAGCTGCTATGTACCAGACACCTCCACCTGTGTGATAGTCATATTTAATTCTCACAGCAACACTCTGAGTATAGACCACTGACCTCATTTTATAGACAAGGAGGCTGATGCTCAGAGATGTTAAGCAACTTACTAAAGACACATGGCTTGAAAGCAGCAGAACCAGAGACTGAACCCAAGTGTTTGGTGCTCTAGTGACTGATGCAGAGCCTTTCTGGCTCATAAGGACTGGATTTGAATCCTGGGTCTGCCTCTCCCTAGCTTTATGACCATGTGAAAGTAATTTCACCTCTCTGAGCCTCACTTTGCTCATTTGCAAAATAAGAAAATTGTACTTAATGGTCTGTAAGCTTCTTTTCCTCCTGGAGACATAGAATTCTCTGTAGTACCCACATGGTCCTACACATTCCTTCAGTACAGTGCTGCATGCTGAGAACAGTTGACTTTCTGATGATCCCAAGTCAGCAGAAACCTGATGATCTTCTCCTACCCCCTTTAAAGTTTTTACACCAGTTTCTGAACTAGCACAACAACTCCTGCCAAAAGTCTGCATGTCTAGGCTCATGCCTCGCTTATTGCATCTTTTCCTGGAGCCAAAAATCCACTAGAGAAAGGGAGACAATAAATGCAAACACAACATTCTCATGAAATTACATTAAATTCTGCTCACTCTCTTAGTGACCATGTGTAACCCTCTGCCCCACTTTGAGCCTTGATGTCCTCACATGTACAAAAATGAGGGTTGGTTTACAGTAGACTGAAGTCCAACCTTCTATGATACTAAGACATTAAAAACCATCTGTGGCAAGAATTTGCTAATGAAAGAGTGAATTATGAAATAAATCCCCAGTCTCCTAGGGAAAACCAAACCTCAGCATGTTCAGGCTGTCTCTTGGAATTCTCAGTTACTGTCTCAATTTCAAGGTGAGACTGCAGGAAAAATTTCCCAAAGAACAATGATTTAAAACTGAGGAAAGGAGGGAAGGAGAGGAGTAAAATGAAGTTCCATCTTACTGGATGGACATTCAAGATGGTGCATCTTAAGTTTGCAGAGATTTTGAGTCAAGTGATCTTAGGTTTAACTCCCCGTGCTGTTACTCACCAGCTGTGTAACCTTAGGTGTGTCACTTAACCTCTCTGGGCCAGTTTCATTATCTGTTAAGATGTAGGCTAATCCTTTTTATCACAATTACCTGTGAGGCTTACAGGAGATGGCATGTGAAAGTAGCATTTATTACAATGTAGGCATTCAAAATTGCTCATTTATTTTCTTGTATATTTTCTATTTAAAGAAAATTAGGAACTGCCAAGAGAACACAAAGAAACTCAAGGCCAGATGTTTTCAGATGACAATCTATAAAAAACGTGCTCTGGCAGCATCCTGAATCACAGAATCCTAAAACTGAAAGTGACTCTAGCAATGATCAATTACAGAATGATTACACCAGCTTTACTATGCTGTATCCCCCGCCATTTGCCACTGCCTGAATACTGACACTGATGAGGAGGTCACTGCTTTCCAGAGTTCAGGAAGAGAGGTGGCTTGGGGCAAATCATTGGAACTTCAAATGTCAGACCCAATGAACCTTCCAATAATGAAGTCTCCCTCTGTCCTTGTTTATAATCTAACCATTACTAAACTATTTGAAGTTTCTAACACACTCCTGTGTCATTCCACCAAGCTTTTGTCCTTGCTGTTCTTTCTCCTTGGATACCCTCTCCCTGCTTTGCCCTCTTCTTCATCCTTTAAGGTGGAGCTTAAACATAACCACCTCTGAGAAGTCCTCAATGGACTTCCTGCTCCAAGTTGGGTTAGGAGCTTCTCTGTACCCCTTAGGTCCTTTTATAGGGCATCCAATTAAAGTAAGTGATATTATCTCTTCACATATTGGTCTCTCTCACTAGACTGGGGTTGTTCAAAAGCAGGTGACTTTACTTCCACATGTCTATATCCCCAGCTTCTTGCACAAGGTCTAACTCAGTAACATAACTATAAACTCTCTGAGGAGCTGAGTCACCCAAAGGAGCAGGGAGGTCTCCATAGAGGAGGCAGTGGCTGTATTGCACGGGGAGGATCTGCTCAGCAAGTGAACTCAGATCTGGTCTCCGGAATGGGATGAAATCGAGAAGAAAGGCTTTTATTTCAAAAATTCTCTGGGAATGGTTCTTGTTTTATGTCTGTCTGCCTCCACCTGAATGCAAGGAAAAGCCAGTGGAGGGATCGAAACAGACTTTTCTGTTCTTCCCCCATAAACTATATCCAGCAAATGGGTGGAAGGCTTGGACACATGTCTCAACCACACTATGTTCTAAGAACAAGATAGTAACTGTTCTTCGGGTTTATTTGAACAGGACAATGGGGTGTAATGCCATCAAGTTGTAACCAAGTTATTCAATAATGTGGGAGTAGGAGGGGTAGACATTCCACCAGTCCAAATACTTGACATTGTGCTAGGTGCTTTCTACACATTAGGGCACAATACATCTGTGAGGATGAGGATGGTTGTCTATTTCATACATGTAGAAACTAACAGTCTACAGGTTAAATAAGTTTAAACTAGTCCTACATGTAGGAGGAGACTGAGCCAGGTATAATTCCAAAATGTATGCTTTTTTGTTACAGTCCCATGACCAATATGCTAGAGATTATAAATTACCTATAAATACTTGCTTTCCCCTTTGTGTTGCAATATGGAACTCCTATTCTTTACTGGGCAAATTGCCATCTGGAATAAAGCTACCTTTCCTAGCTCTCCTTATAGTTGGAGAAGTCACATGACAAAGTTCTGCTGAAGGGTGGTATAGTCAGAAGGGGCTAGTGGGGCTTCAGGGAAGGCTCCTCAAAAAGAATAGTGTAAGTGTCCTTTTGTTTCCTCCTGATTTCTCCTGCTGCTAAGCTAAAACCAGATGTGATGCATGGATCCCTGAAGCCATGTTGGACCTTGCAGAGACTTTGAGGATGGAAGCCATATGCTAGAGGTGTCCCTGATAAGCATAGAGCCTTCAACCAACTCTGGGACTTCAGACTTCTTTTGTACAATAGAGGAAATCCTCATGTGCTTAAACCTCTGTTTCAGAGACTGATAAAATACTTATGAAGTCTAGGCTGAATCACAAACTTACTGTGGAACTTTAGGCAAATTATTTAATCATTTTAGACCTTGATTTTTTAAACCTGGAAAATAAGTAAATTGAATTAGAGCAGCATTTTCAAAGGTTCTTTCTAAGGCTAAAGCAATAATTTAAATAACTGGGCAACCAGCACTGCTGGGTCTAAAAAACCACAGAATATCCAAGTCCTTTACTCAAGGATTTCCAAGGTAGTTAGGAAGACAAGCAGAACATTCATTCATTCATTCATTATTCATTCATTCATCCATCTATTCATCCAATGTAGTGAATGCTGTGGAGTACTGCCCAGATGCCCAACTAAGATCATTCCCCTAATTGCCAGTAGTATTGGTAACTGACAGCTCACAGTTCTTCCTGTTCAAGATTTACCCTTGGTTGAAGGGTACTCCCCCAAGCAAAGCTTTGCCTGGTTTCTATGGGCAGTCCATATCCATCAGTGGATTGATGTCAAAGGTACAAGAACCTGGTCCCCTCGCCTCAATTTGTGACAATTCAGAAGCGCCATCCAAATTGCAGAGCCTCTGACTGCTGCATCCTAGTTCAACTTCTCCCTCCATCTAATCCTACTTTACTTACTGCCTCATGGCTGGTGTTTCCGGAAGCACTCACCAGTAAACTTCCTGCATGCAAATATCTGCCTTACAGTCTGTTTCCCAAGGCACTGAACCTCAACCTAAGATGGTTGGTACCAAGAGTTGCTCTACATTGGGATTTTGGAGCTGAATCACCTACCGTCTGGCTGGCAATTAAAATCCTATCTCTGGAGCAGGGAGAGTACTGATAGAACCTGGCATGCTGTAGCCTGACAAATGGGAGAATTTTCACTTTCAAGGAGCTGAGACAGGGTTATAGTAAAACGTAAGGCACCCACAGCTGTAATGTATCAGATATTCAAGAGCTAAGAAGGAAAGCACATTTATTAAGACTGTGGAATTAGATGCGGCTGCTGAGTGCTATCAGTGTATTGGAGAAAGTCGTGAAGGCTTGGAGTGATTATTCACTAATTTAAGACAAAGAGTGAAAGTCAGAGGGCCTCCTGGACAGCATATTCTTATCTCCTGCAGCTGGAGGGCAGGAAAAACTGAGAATCAGGCACATGACTTAATTACAAGGGTAGCAGAGTTTCAGTGCAAGTCTAATTTACCATCCTGACAGACGAAGGCCAGGGCCCTGGTCAGGAGGAGCAGGACCCTTAGATGTGGGCTAAGGATATCTGGGTTGAAGCCCTTGAGAACCTGAGAATGTTGACATTCCAGCTCTGCTTGTACCTCCTGGGCTGCAGAAGTGGCTCAGTCTTCCCAATTATGGGCCAACTCTTCCTCCTTGCTTGAAGATGACAGAGAGGACTCTGCCTGGCAAGGTAGAACACTTCTGCTCCCCTTCCAGGCCAGCAGACCAAAAACGAGGATCGAGTCACAATGTAATTCTGCCAGGGACTTGCTGGGCTTCCAGGAAAGCGACTAGACCCTGAAGGAGCTATAAGGCCTAGCCTACCTGCACCGGCAGGAGCCAGGAGTGTGTGTCTGGAATTGGATCCTGAGGATGCAAGATGGGTGACGTGGGGGTGGGGGTGGGGGTGGGGGGTGATGATGGTGTAGACAGACAGTTGCATAATGGAGAATGTATTGATATGGGATCCCTCAGTAGTGTTACACAGTATTTAACACATGGTACTCTGAGAGACAGTCTCAATATGCCACTAGATTGGGTGTGAGGATCTTTCAGGAGGTCATGCTAGGGGCCCACACTAACTGAAGTAGACAAACCAGGGGCAAGAAGGGAGGAAGAAATCAAAAGACTCAGAGAAGTGAGCATGCTGGGGTGGATCAACTACATAAAGCCAGAGAATCTGACTTAAGGCCCCCAGTAAATATGGCCTGAGCATTCCCAGTGGGGAAAGGCACTGTGATAGTGTCTTGGGACACTAGGATCAATCAGACACAGCCCTTGTCCTCATGGTACCTATAAACTGTGAGTATGAAGCAATGAGACTGATTTCTAAAAACAAAATCACTCAGAATACATGGATCCGAATGGGTGTGACTCTTTTAAGAAGTCCCTTTGGGAGACTCCAGACATCTCACTCATGTGGAGGAATCAGGGGAGGTGAAGTCACACAGACTCGGGTGTAAGGGTTGAAGTCTGGTTTTGATATAATTTCATTAGACCCGCAGTTTAAACCTATAAGGCCTTGGGAAACAAACTTCTCTGTGCTCAGATTTTCTCATCTGTAGAACTCAGATGATAATATCTGCTCTGGTGGGGTGGTATCCCATTTATATTAAAGTAAGATCGCATAAACAAAATGCCTGGTCCATTAAACACGTTATAAACACCCAATAAAAGCTGGTTTCTTTTCCTTCTCTTATGATTCTGTCTACCACTCTGCCAACTCCCTTTTGTAAAGTGACATTTAAGTTTAAGAGCCAAATAAGAAAATTCATCTTGCTTTTCCTTCCTTCTTTCCTTCCCTCCATGTCTTCTTGCTCTGGTTTATTTAACAAACATGGACTAGAGAACCTATTATGAGCCAGTCCCTGTTTCCATCACTCACTTGTCCTCTTCGCCTGGCTCTGAAAGGGCTTTGACTAGTTTTACGTAATGTATGTAGACTTACAAGGTGAAGATTTGCCCCTCTAGGAGACACATGCCTTGGGTTCTGAAGCTGCAGGAAATGCTGGAGCCATAGCAGTTTCCCTGGAATAAGCCTTCGTCTTCACGATGTGATATGCTTGAGAAGTCTGCCCTCACTGGATGTCTGACCTACATACCCGAAGTTCAATAGGAAAAGAGAGAAGTGACAATCCAGAACAAGAAATGCAAAGGTGCACTATCTCATGTGTCGTAATCTCATATTTCATTTGTCATTATTATTAATAATGAAAAAAATACTTAGTGTTTACAGTGGGCCAGATGTAGACCCTGGACAAGCGATGAGGGAGACAAACCATAATGAGACACAGCTTCTGAGGGCTCCGAGTCCAGTGGTGAATGGCTCATAGGTAACTATGCCACGTGCTAGGAGACCCAACCAAATATGCTGGAAGCAGATGCCTCTGCCCAGGGGTCAGAAGGCTTCACATAGGAGGCAACCCTTAGCCTGAGACTTAAGGATGAAATGGATGGAGTGAGGAGGATGGCATTTCAGGCAGAGGGAACAGCATGTCCCAGGCACAGTGGCCAGAGCAAGCAAGGAACATTTGGTTAGCTACTAGTTGTCCATTAGATGCTGGGAAACTGCAGGTGGGCTGGAGCACAGGAGAGGTCAGCAGGTCACACAGGGACTATGTACCCAAATTTTAGTGTTATCCTAGTTTAGGCCTTGGTGTCATCCTAGTTTAGGCCTGTTGTCCAAGCATTATAATAACAGCATTGCCTTTCACCCTCGAAAGTATCCCCATTTGGGCAATCAATTGTAGAGTCACCTTGTTGAAAGCAGGAGAGACATATGCTCCAACCTGTATTGTAGGATGCTCACTCTAGTTGCCAGGTGTACTAGCTTGGAATAAGACTAGAGGCTTGATGATGGCCTTTTAAGGCCCATTCAGCTGCAGCATTCTCTGATCTAGATAGTTTTTAGATCACTTTTGGAATGGCACAAAACTGTCTTTTACTAACGCATAAATGCCTAATGAGCCCGCAAATGTAGCAGAGTTAAGAGGAGGGTTCTATCTCTGTGACCTGAGATGCTCTGGGCAAGATTCCTGGAGAAGATGGGTCTGGACCTTGACCATGAAGGATGGATAGGATTTACACAGTCAGAGAGGTATATAGTGGACATAGTATGAGCTAAGGTGCAAAGGCAGGGATGATGACAGAGTGCAATGAGAATGCCTAAATGAAACAACTCTCACCTAAATGTCAGCAGCCATGTCTACCACCCAATAATAGAAGCAGCTTAAAAGCATTTCCTCTTTTGTTATTTCTCCAAACTTCCTCCACATCCCTGGGAAGTGTGGAGGAAGTGCGTTAACCTGTGCGTTCCCAGAGCACTTTGAGCCCAGCCCTAGAAGCCATTCCATATGCACAGAGGGGCTCAGTGTAGAGTCTGCCTCCTTCTCCACTATAGGCTCCCAAGGGCAGCCCCAAGCATCCCCACAGCTTTGAGGCTTGGAACAGAGAAGACACACAATAATGTTAGCTGATCAATTGACCAGAGAGAAACCAAAGGCTCAGAAAGTTTGAGTGACTTGCCTAAGCCACACGTGGTGAACAGATGCTGGCACTGAACCTTGAGCCCAAGATTCTAGAACCCTGTTCTTGCCACTGAACCATGTGACCAACAGGTATAAATTAGTGCCCCAAACACAGACAGCATAGCTTTGCGAAGTGGCAAAGTTAGGAAGTGATTTGAACTACATAGGGTTTACATCTATCTCTCAGCCTCTCTTTCCAAAGGGATTCCTCGCTTTGCACATCCCTGGGTCTTTGCATGTCCTTCCACCCAGCATGACTTTCCCCTCCATCTCTCTGTAAAATCTCACACATCCTTCAAGGGGCAGCTGGAGTGTACCTCCTCTGTGGTCGTCTTCTTGCTACCCTGACTGAGTGAGTAACCCCTCCTCTTTGCAGTCATAGCATCATGCTCAAACAGCAACTATCGGCATGAAATCTACATTGTACAGTGGGGCACTTACATAGTAGAACACACAGCAGAGTCTTCCTTCTATGTAACACTGTGACCATTGAAGACAAGGGACTCTATTTTATTTATCTTTATATTCACAGCATCCAGAATAGCTCCTAGGTATTTGATGAATATTTGTTGAATGAATGAATGAATCTGCTTAGCCCTTATCCAGAACTCTTGCTGTGATCCTATCCTAATTGTACCCTTATCTACTTTTCAGCTGGGTTCAGCCCGTGGGAAGCCTTAGCAGGAGATCAGAGGCTGGGAGGAGAGGGGTGAGCCATTCATTCCTCTCTCTGACTTTCAAGCTTAGAGGGGAATGTGTTCATTTACTAGGGCTGCCATAACAAAATATCACAGGCTGGGTGCATAAACAACAGAAATTTATTTTCTCACAGCCCTGGAGGCTAGAAATCTGAGATCAAGATGTTGACAGGATTGGTTTCTTCTGAGGCCTCTATCTTCTCTCTGTATCCTCACATAGTCTTTCCTCTTTACATATCTGTGTCCACATTTCTTCTTCTTATAAGGACACCAGTCATGTTGGATTAGCGCCCACATTAATGACCTCATTTTAATTTAATTATCTTATGGAGACCTCATCTCCAAATACAGTCACATTATCAGGTACTGGGAGTTAGGGCTTCAACTTGTGAGTCTGGGAGGAACATGATTCAGCCCACAGCAGGTGCGAATGACTCCCTGCTATTGTGAGTTCCTGGGTGCCAGTCCCTAACTCTGCCTATACCTCTGTAATAGTGTCTTTATAAATTCTATTTAGCTTGAACCCTTTACAGGTATACTGGCTATTTTCTGGCAGGTTCTTGCAGATACAGATATTGACAGCTTTGGTGATAATAATCTACAACTACTAGTAAGTTTCTTGAGAAGAGGAGTTTAATGCCAGCTGTGTGAGAAATTCAAAGTCAAGTAATAGACCCTTATCTCTCTCTCTCTGTGCCTCATTATTTTCATCTGCAAAATGGGATACTAACAACAGCCCCCCCTTATAGAGTCTTGCCAGAGTCCACTGTGATAAAGGGTGGGACAGCTTTTCAAACTGGGAAAAACAGTAAGACTGAAGGTGTTTTGAGTCCACAGAGTAGATCCATTTTACAAGAAGCAAAGAACAGCTCTACAATTCTGGATTCCCAGGTTAGGAGCCTGAAGTTCAAAGCTGCAAGAATGGGGGAACCTCTTAAAGGACCAGGCGCTGCTGCTAACAACAGAGAGGGAGTGGAATGTGGGCCATGGCGTTTTTTCTGGTCTTCAGTCAAGAGGGCGTCTTGTCAGGATAAGTTCTAGGAACAAGGGAGGGTCTCTTTGTTCCTTCTTGGTAATAATGATGTAGCTCATGGATTTGCTGAGTATCTATGGAAAACAGTCCAGGCAGAGATCCTGGATATGTCTATTTATGATGATGTTGACATAGAGAGGACCAGTATGTTCATACAAAGGCCACGTTTCCTGTTTCTATAAATATCTTCAATGTGAGAAAAGACTTTGATGGGTCTGTAGGCACAAATTTATGGCTTGATCTGTGCGAATATAAATCAAGCATACATACCATCCCAATGAAATTGTGCAGATCATTGATTTAGGGTAATGAGGACCTGCAAGCAGGGTGGATTCCAAGGCAACTTATTTTTGCACATTGGTTAGTCTTCATCTCTGGGACCAGAAAGGGCCTATTTGGCCATGTAGTGCCATAAAAGGGGTGCAAGCTCTGGCTTAGACAGTGTGGGCTCACTGCTAACATGGGACCACATAATTTAATGCTTTAAGTCTTAGTTTTCTCCTCTGAGTTAATGGGGCTCCTTCAAGAGGCTGTTGGGGTGGGGGGTTAAATGGTGCTACTTAGTGATAAATGTCACTAAATTGCACTTAGCAGGTACTACTTTAGTGCTAGTTGATACTCCTTTTTTCTAAGATCCTGGGTTTGTTTTGTTGATGTCTTGGAATTTTAAATTGGTCTCCAAGTTGGCAGAAGCTGAGCCAGTCACAGGAGTGACCTCTAAAGGCAACCTGAAGCGCTTGAAATGTACTCGGAGATAATGAACATGACCCTAAGACCCCATCAGGAGCTCGTCTAACTGAGTGTGGAAGACCACAAACCCTTTCATTTGCAGTATTTGCTTTGGATGCTGATTCTCCTAACTACCTTTTGAGAGGAGTAGGTGATTTACCTCTATTTTTAATAATAATTATAAAATAATAAAAATGGAATAATAATTTAGCATCACAGTAAGTCAAGTTGCAGTCTACAGTATTGTACTGTCTCTTGGGAATTAAAATGGTTCATGGGTTACTGGGAATCCTTGGCAGTTTCTAAGAAAGAGAGTTGTTACAACCAACCCTCTACAATGTAGTCAGATTGAGTTACCTGCATCTTCCATGGGCCAATTGTTTCCCAGCCTATTCAACACTTACTCTACTTTAGAGCAGCAGAAAATATACATGATGTATCTCCTGTCACTTAGCCTTGGGGATTGTTGGTTTCATGGTTTCAGAAAATCTGACTTTGGCACCTAACTCTGCTACTCAGTCACCATGACACCACGTGCAATCATTTCCCCACTCTTGGCCTCAGTTTCTTCATCAGTAAAAATTCCTACCTGATTCAAAGGAGCATAAGAGAAGACCCATTGAGAAGATAAGTGTATGGTAGTTTGTAAACTGACTGTTGGGTCAAAGACAAGGATGTTTGCTTTTCCTCCCCAGACCTCAGCTTTGCCTTGTTTTAGTCAAAGTCACCAGCATCATCTATTTCCACTTAATTTCTTCACCCACCACATGCCATTCACCAGCAAACCCTACCAACTCTATTTCCTTAGATGTAGAGTGATTCTTTGTATTTGTAATATATTTATTTTGACATATTTTAACTTTTTATTTTAAAATTATTTGACTTATGGAAATGTTGCAACACTTGTACAAAAAATTGTGTTGTACCATTCATCCAGATTTCCCAAATGTTTACGTTTTGCTGGATTTGCTTCCCCACCACCCCGTGTGTGTGTGTGTGTGTGTGTGTGTGTGTGTGTGTGTGTGTCTGTCTGTCTGTCTGTCTACCACTGGTCATTCAAGTTTTAGCTCAAATGTCTCCTCTTAAAGGTCATCTTCCTAAGCCCATGGTCCCACCCTATGGCACCATTCCAACTGTAGTACTTTACAGAACACTGAACTCCAGCGGATATTTTTCTTGGCTTTTTATTTACTGGTTACCTCCCTGCGTCCCCCACGAGGATGGAAGTCTTATTGGAGAATTGGCCTTGTGTCCCTTGCCTTATTCACTGCTGAATCCTCAGAGCCTAGAACAGAGCCTGCACAGAACTGGCAGTTAATCATTATTCTGCTGAATAAGTGAATTGGGGAACTGCTGTGTCTGTCCTGTACAGGATCTTAAGTGGCATGCAGCGTGTTCTCTGCAGTCAAGGTGTAAATGTCCTTTGGAGCCTATATTGGTTGCAACATTCACTTCCATCATGAAAATATTTGCCTGCTCTTACCCTAGGAGGGAATTACTTAACACACAGCTAACACTTGGGTGTAAAGTCTCCAAGAAAGAGAGAGAAAACTACAGAAACATGGACACACATAGGAAGAGAGTATGGCAACTTAGTTGTTTGCATTTGGCTCTGGAGGTAGAATGCTTTGTTCGCATGCAGGTTTTCCACTTACTACTGTGATTTTAGACAAATTAAACACTCTGTGTCTTGGTCTTCTTATGTGTAAAATAGAGATAATAAAAAATCTTCTTCATAAACTTGTTGCATGATCAAATATATTAATATGTTTAAACTGCTTAGAGCCATGGCTGGCACATGGCAAGTGTTCAGTAAATGTCATCATGAAAAATAGTTACATAATTGAGAGCAGATGGTGCATACTGTCTTATAACCTTTTTTTAACTTGACAAAATATTCTAAATATTTCATATCAACAAATATTCTTTTACCACATGGTTATTAAAGGCTAAAATTTTTCTGTCATATAGACGCACTATAAGTTTCCTGAGATATTTAAGTTGCTTCCAATTTTTTTTATTATCAACAATACTACGTTGAATATCCTTGTACATGTATCTTTTCACACATCAGCAACTATTTCTCCTTCTTGTATTCCTAGAAGTGGAATTGGTGGGTCAAAAGCTATGCATATTTCCTGACCTGAAATACAGATTCCAAGTGCCCAAGACAGGTTGTCCCAAGAGAGGCATTTCCTCAGAGACCCAAGTCCAGAGGCGAGGGTGGTTCCTAATCTCAGCCATTTCCCTGTCACTCTCTGCCCCCGCGCCAGTCAGGCTGCAGCCAGTGTGTCCAGCTGAGGCCACCGCAGGTTCCAATAATCCTGTTTACTCGGCTCTGGGCAGGAACACAACCTGGATGTTCTCTCTCTAGGGGATATCAGGGACTTTTGCTTTGAACTTCATCCAAGAGACTAAAAACAACCACATCCACCACGTCTGCTGTTTCACCACTGGCCTCACCCCTGTTGCTTGACCCTGTTGCCTGGCTGTGTTTACAAAAGCATCTACACTTTTTAGACCCTTTTCAATCATGGCCTTCCCACCCCTGTTACCCAGCAGAAAGCCTTCTCTTCTTTAAGACTTAGCTCAAGTGCCACCTGTTCCAGGAAGGCTGTTCCCCTTCGATCAGTGCTTCCCACTGTGGGGAAAGGAAACTCCTGGGTAGTGGAGCCAGATGCATCTGGGCAGAGCAGCAGCACACTCCCCTCCAGCTCTGTGCCCTTCTCCTTGGGTGTTTTCTTTCTAGCCTTAGCATCCTCTTCTAAACTCACAGATAAAATGACGACCCTAACACAAACCTCTCAGTGTCTTTGTAAAGTGGTGTCTTTAAGCTCCCAGTAAGATTGATACCAAGGCAGGTGATTTTTTAAAAAGGAATGGTGTCCTCATGTTCTCACTCCTGAGTGGGAGCTGAACAATGAAAACACATGAACACAGGGAGGGGAGCAATATGCATTGGGGCCTGTCGGGGGTTTGGAGGAAGAAGAGCATCAGGATAAATAGCTAATGCATGAGGGGCTTAATGTCTAGGTGATGGGTTGATAGGTGCAGCAAACCACCATGACACACGTTTACCTATGCAACAAACCTGCACGTCCTGCACATGTATCCCGGAACTTAAAATAAAATAAAGGAATGGTGTTTTTGTGCCATTGGCTTATATGTTTAGTTTTTGTTCTGCTTGGCAAGAATGTCCTTTCCAAACTCCCCAAGAGAAGGAGGACACTCTTGTCTTTCTGACGGTCTGAGCAATGCTTATATATCCTCTCCCCTATTATTCTGCTTAAAGAGAGATCCATTATTCTAGAAGGGGAAGGGTAGGCCAAGACTGGTGCTGAGGTTGAGAAGTTGGAATGGCCCGTATCTGGCAGGAATTCTCCAAGATGGCAAAATAAACTACAGTGGCTGCCGTTTTCAAAGATAGGGAGCTGCATCCTACTACCATACAGCATCCCAACCCAAGAGGGGCAGAACCTCTGGAAGAGCAAAAGAAAAAGCCAAAAGACTTCACATACAGAGTTGTGGTTCTAGCGGTTACAGGCAAAGCTACCCCTAGTGTTTTTCTAGCTAGCAGGAGAGCTAGGAGAACTGTCCCCTTTAAATGGGGCACAGCACAGCACTGCAGGGGTAGATCTAGACTCTCCATTCTCATACAATCTCCCTTGGCTACAGACTTTTGAATATAGGACAGATACATTTTAATAAAGAGAATCTGTTATCCTAAAGAGAATTCTCTAGGTGAGCCAATGTATAAGAACTCAGGGTCACCACGTGTTATTATTACTTTGGATTTTTTTTGTTTTGTTTTGTTTTGTTTTTGTTTTTGAGACAAAGTCTCACTCTGTAGCCCAGGTTGGAGTGCAGTGGCATGATCTCAGCTCACCTCAACCTCCACCACCCGGGTTCAAGTGATTCTCCTGCTTCAGCCTCCCAAGTAGCTGGGACTATAGGCACACACTGCCACACCCGGCTAATTTTTGTATTTGTAGTAGAGATGAGGTTTCACTGTGTTGGCCAGGCTGGTCTCGAACTCCTGACCTCAGGTGATCCACCCACTTTGGCCTCCTATGGCTCTAAGCAGTTTAAACATTTTACACCCAAACTGCTGGGATTATAAGCATAAGCCACCACCCCCAGCACGGATTTTTTTTTTTTCCTTTTTATTGCTTAAAATTTTAATGTCTATCTCAGTGGCCAGGATATTGAAGTATATACAATTTGGAGAGCTTTCTTTCAGAAAACAATTACAAATACAAAATGCCTATGGTCACTCCAAGTTACCCAGCAGGAGGGGAAGTGTGATGGAGGCAATGTGGGAGTGGAAGGAGATGGAAATCTTCACTCTTAGAGACTAAACCATTACATTTTTGGCAAATTTTATAATAATATCTGACAGCAGGGACACATTGCTAGGGTCCCTCTCAAAAGAAGCCTGTGCAATGAAGGATTCAGAAGTATAAGCTTGTTAATGTCACCCTTGCAGTTGGGACATCTGTATGCTGAAGACTAAAGACAGACTCTTATCTTAAACTCCATTCCTTGTAAGTCCCCAGGATTTGGGGCAACCCCTACCCCATATAACAGATAGAATTTCCTACCAAATTGGGGGTGGAGGTGGCAAGCCAGATTTATTTGATTTAGAAAAACACATAAATATGACACTTTTGCACAAAAGCATCATAAAACATCTTAACTACTTCATGTTCAGGAAATACCTTTATTTTTAAAAGGCAATCAAGCAACATATTGAAGAAAATCAATCATGGGTCTTAGTTTCCCCATCTCAAACATGGAGATGACGTCACCTACCCCATTGATTTGGTGTAAGAGTAAGATGAGCTAATACTTAGAAAGACCCTGGAGCAGGAGAAGGCATTATTTCCCAGGCATCTCTGTGATCCCTTGCCCTTGCCTGAGTTGGTACCAAGAAGACAGAGATAAATGGAACCAGCTCCTTTCTTCAAGGCACTTATGGTCTGATCTCTCTAGGCTACTAAAGGAATTTAACTGTGCACAACTGAGCTCTGCAAAGCAGAGGAGGGGACAGGCCAGTGAGTGTTAGCTCACAGACAAGAGAAGCTCACTTAGACTGAGGCCCAGAGAATTCTAAGAGCGTTGGCTGGCTTTGGGAGCAAACTTTGATACAGCAGTCTGTTGGAGTTCATCTCAGGGCTAGATCTGCCTAGCTGTGTGTTTTTTGTAAGGTAAATTGCTTATGTTCTGAGGGTCTGAGTTTCTACTGGGATTTGGTGAGAGTGTCAGAAGGACTGAGTTAAGCATCCAGCACAGAACAGGCGCTCAATAGGTGGATACATGTTCCATTATGTCCATTCCTACCCTGGTTGAGATCCTTTGGTAAAAATCATCCTCTAGTTCTCTGGGAAATCATTTCTGGATCCTCTTTGCTGCAAGAAGTGAATTTCAAAGTCCAAGCAGAGGGCTCAGGGTGCTTCCCCCCTGCACTTAATTCGACTGAATTCTATTTAAATGAAGCATCTTCCTTCAAGGAGGAAATTCAAACCACTTCCTCTTATTAGAGAGTTTTTGCAAGGTCTACTTTTCTTAACGTCTGGCCAGATGGCCAGCTGTGAAGAGTCAGAATCCTTCGATTTGAGGGTGGTTTTGTGGCGCTTTCTCCTGGTTCCTGTGCTGACTCAGGCCAATGGTTCTGACCCCCAAAGCTCCAGTCTCCCATCCCGGAGCTCTTCCCCACCATCCTCCCTGTGGGTTTCTTGCCATTAGCACCCTCCAGACTGCCAGGCAGTCTGCTGCCAAGACAGCAGACCTCACTCCAGTGATTTCTTTTCAACCCCAGTTGTCTCTTGTCCCTCGACGCCTTTCCCCACTCCATCAGCTGTGTCTTTGTTGCAGCTGTCTCATGAGGGTGAGGGCCACCCTGATATCATGGCTGAGTATTAGACTGAGAATCAGAAAATCTCAGCTCTGCCAGGAACGTTTCCAGCCTCAGGGATGTCCCTAAGCTCCCATTTCATCATGTTCAGAATAAAAGGGGCTGGATCAGATTAACCCAAGGGGTCCCCCAGGAAACCGTCAATGCCCCCGCCCCCCATCCTACTGCTTTCTATTGAGGACCCTCCTCCCTGTTCATTGAAGCATCAAGGTTAAATTTTGGCATGTCTCTTTAAAGCATTCACTGAGAACCAGCTGTAAACCAGGCCTATGTGAGGCTTAAAGATACTTAAATGAATGACACAGTGCCTATTCTGAAGGAGCTCACAGAGAAAAGCATGAACTCTTGAAGATTATAAGAAAAGTGATATGCTAGGAAGGAATACTTCAGAGGTGTCGTCCCAGATGAAGAGCCACATTGAATCTTGAGGATCAGGTTGGTCTCTGTGCTCAAAGGAGGTAAGGGAAGGGTGTTCCAGGAGAAGAGAATAGCATGTGCAAAGATTGAACGTTGGTTCAGAGATTTAGAATTAATTCACTGGGGCTGCCATGCAATGTTCACATGTGAGCAGCAGAAGGGCCCCAGAAAGAGGACAGAGTATATAGTAGGACCTGGGGCCTCCCACTGTAGAAAGGGAAATCTCTGTCTGGTGGTCATTTGTGGAAGTTTCCAGTGCAATCTGATGTCAAGGAGCTCACCAAATCCAGAAAGCAGAAACAATTTGTTGAGCCTGGGACTCTTAGTTTCACATCAGAATATCTGAGTAAGACTAGAAGAAAACAGTCTTAAAAGTAAGACAAATATTTAAAGTTTTAAGAGCTAAGCCTACAAATTAGGAAGAATGGGCAACTTGAATGTCAGATGTGTACCTTTGTCCTCCCTAATTTAAAGCAGACTTTGTTTTCTGGTGGAAGATGGATTGAAATCCCCCTGCCTGCTCAATAATATGGAGACCTACTTCTGAAGAAACAGTGTTTTATGTTACAGGCAACCAAATTTAATAAGCTAACAGACGAGAAAAGAGTGATGTCAATATGGCTTTATCTGGGAATGCAAAGAAATAGATTGTTCATTTAGGCTGACGTTGTTCCAGTCTTAATTGTAGTAAAGGAGAAAATTGAAAATTTTCCATCTCTTGATCCTCTTTGCTAGGGGAAAAAGTGAAATTTTTCTGTCTCTTGATCCTCTTTGCTTTCCCCTACCCTAACCCTGATATATTCACTCTGAAAAATAAGCTCTTACTCAGCCAAAGAGATGAAGTTTCACTTCTCCTCCCTCCATTCCTACTCAAGGTAGGAGGGAGCTGATACTTACTGATACCTGCTCTGTGCAGGCCCTTTATTTACATTTACCTTTCACCATAAGACACGATCCTACAAGGAAATCAGTATTTTCTCCATTGTAAAGATGAGGTAACCAAGGCTCAAAGAGATTAGGTTAATTTGTTACAGTCACACAGCTCAGGTACATTTGAGTAGTATTCCTGTACGGTCAGGGCAACAGGAAAGTGGCTAGATTTGATTCTTTTCACTCAAGAGAGAATTGTTGAGTTGGGATTTTGATTCCCCTGTTTTTGCTGACACCAAAGCCCATGCTCTTTCCACCTGTTCCTCTGGATTCCTATAATCCAGAGATTTGCTTAATGGAGAGTGGCTGTGTATGTGTGGATAGAGAACTTTAAAGAAGTGGAACACAATAAGCTCTGTTTAACCATTCCTTAATTTTTTAATTTAACAAATAATTATTGGGCACCATGGTATGCCAGGTATTATTCTAGGCACTGAGAATACAGCAATGAATCAAACAGGCAAACCCCTGCCCTTGTGAATAAGAACTCAGGAGGCAGATTCCTGGGATCATGTCATAACTCTGCCACTTGTGAGCTGTGTGACTTTGGACATATTATCTACCCTCTCTGTGCCTTAGTGTCCTCGTCTATATAAAGGAGCAATAGTAGTATTCTCTTACATAGCTGTTGTGAGGATTGAATGAGCTGATATTTGTAAAGCAGTTAAAGCACATGAGTTTTGTTAAATGAATAGTGGAGTTTCACAGGCAATAGCAAAGTAAGTAAAATATATAGCATATCCCGCAATATTAACTGTTGAAGATAAGAAATAAATCAGGGAATGGTGATAGGGTATGTTTGTGGGTTTGCAATTTTAGATAGGGATACCGGGGAAGATCACACTGAAAATGCATCATTTGAGCGAAGACTTGAAGGTCAATGAGCCAACAGAAGCTGTGTTTAACACTTTCATTGATTGTTCAGAAGACACAGGATTTTGTGGCCCTGTGCCTGACTCTCGAATGTCAATTATCCACTTGGGAATATGATTAACAAATTGCATTCTTACATTGTGATGTGATATAAATTATCCATGGGTTTGTAAGATAGTCATCCTCTAAAGTGTTCTCAGAGACCAGTGAAAAGGCTGTGTGCCTTCAAAAATAAAGTAATTTCTGGAACATTCCTTTTAATAAGAACAAAATGACTGAAGCCATGGCCTACAAGGTGTACTCACAGTCCTTATCTCATAGATAAAGCTTGCCCCAGCTGGCTCCATGGCCTGTATGTTGTGTGCCTGTATTCTGCTCTTGACTTTCTCTCAAACCACATCTGGCTAAAATCCTTTGGTCTTGGGAGTGGAGGTGGGTACAAGGAAACTGTTGAGTTTAATTCTCTCTTGAGTAAAACGAATCAAATCTAGCCACATTCCTGTTGCCCTGACCATGCAGGAATACTATTCAAATGTACTTTCTGGATGCCAGAATGCTTGAAGAGCAATTTTGTTTAGATATATTCCCTTTATGTTCTCTGAAAATTATCTTTTATATGCTTCTGAGGCCCACAATTTAGGGATATGTTTAACAAATTGCAACCTTGTTATTATGGTGTGAAATAAGAACACTGGCCTGGTAGACTGGAGATAAGTCTTCAAGTCCTGGCTCTGCTGTTAACTCCCACATGTCTGTATATGTCACAACTTCTGTCTCTGGCTCTAGCTTCTCTGTACACACAGTGAAGAGGTAAGGAGGAAGACACACACACACACACACACACACACTGCTCTTTATTGCTTGTCTTCGCTTGGCCAGGCATATCACAAATATTATCTCATGTTAAAAATCACAACAATCCTAAGAAGTCAGTAATATTATTATTACACTTACAGGTATGATTTGTAAGTGGGAAGAAGCAGAAGAGTATTGTAACTCAGACCTGACTCTAGCTATTAAGCTACAATTGCTTAAGCTTTCGCTGTAGACTGAATGTCTGTGTCCCTCCAAAATCCATGTGTTAAAACCTAACTCCAAGGTAATGGTATCAGGAGGTGGGGCCTTTGGGAGGTAGTTAGGTCATGAGGGCATGACCCTCATGAGGGAATAATCTTCATGAATGCGATTAGTGCCCTTATAAAAAATATCCCAGAGAGGTCCCTTATCCCTTCCACTATGTGAGGATACAGCAAGAAGATGACGGTCTGTAAACCAGGAAGTGGCCCTCACCAGACACTGAGTCTGCTGGCAACTTGGTCTTAAGACTTTCCAGCCTCCAGAACAGTGAGAAATCACTTTCTGTTGTTTATAAGCCACCCAGCCTATGGTATTTTTGTTGTAGCAGCTGAACTAAGGCAGCTTGCTAAGCATCATTCCAAGACTGCAATTCCCTGATTTTAGAGACTGTAGGAACTATTCAGTCTGGCTTTCTAGGGAAGTCACTCCATCCTCTCAATTATTCAGTGTGAATTGTAGATAATCTCTCTTTTCCTCCAGTGCCTATGTCATGGGTTTTATTCCAGCTATGAAGACTCTCTGGCAAAGGGAAAACAGAATGGCAGATTGGCATTCAAGTGACAGAAACTGTCCAGAGCAATTATCCATTTCATCTTCTTGCCCCTGGAGGCAGACCAGACTAAACACAGCAACAGTGCTTTAAAGGAGGGTGAAAAGGCTTCGTAGAGCAACTCCATTGGCCTTGCAAGAAGCCTGAGTCTTCAGGGATCAGCCTTGTCCTCCGGCGTCAGCCTTGAGACTGTTCTCTGGAAATGCTTTTCCATGTCAGTGCATAGGGCAGACAGGTGATGTGGCTTCAGGAAGAAACATTAAGCCAGGAGTCAAGAGAGCTGGCCCTGTCCTGGAGCTCCCCTGATTCTCCATGTGACTTTAGGCAAATTGAGTCCCACATTATTAGAAAGAAAAGGTGGTGTAGGGTAACAGGCAGCTTAAAGTTTGGGAATGAAGCATCTAGGTTTAGATACTGGTTCTGCCACTTATCAGGGGGATATGAGATTTGACCTTTCAGCCAAGCCACTTAGCATCTAAGCTGGAGTGCCTCAGCTCTAAACTTAAGTCTGGACTGGAAGACCAAGCATTAGGCTTTGCTGCTTACTAGCTGTGAGGCAGAGAGGCAGTGACTTAGCTTCTCTGGGCCTCAGCTTCCTCATCTATAAAATGCATAGCATAATAAAGGCTATTGTGAGAATTAAAGATCATGTATTCAAAATATCTCACAGAGTGTGGGCCCTCAGTACCTTCTAGGATCAACCCATTGTCCCTCTCCACTCAACATGGATCAAACTGTCCAAGAAATGCTTCGGAACTCCACATCATTTAGAAAGTTGGTCTATCGGAGCCAGACTACGTTCAGAGACTGGTTTGCAAATTCCATCTCTATGGGCTAACTCATTCAAGACTAGAAATGGAGGTGTACAGCTGGGTTCCATGCCCACACAGTGGGGTGTACCGAGTTCTATATCACTATGGACATTCCACAGAAGAAGTAGGTGTGGATATAACAGGGCAATTCAACAATGCTGAGGCCTAAATGGACAATGGGCCTTCCTATTTATAAAAGCAGAAATCAGGTCATTCTGAGTCCAGCAGTTGGGTGACTTCCTCCAGGTCAAGATCCCAAGTCTGGGCTTTGGCATACTCAAACAGAAAGAAAAGATGGGTTCCCTCCATTCCTTTCTGGTTTAATTTTATTTTCCTTTGTATACCTGACTCAAGCAGAGAAAAACACGAAGGCATTCAGAAGTTATGTCTATCATTGTTAACGTTTTCAGCTGAGACCCAGAGAGGTCAGAGAAGGAACAAATACTTACCAGATGCTCCCTTCCAACAAGGTAGGCAGATGACATGTGCTGGCAGTAAGGAAAGTAGACACTGTCCCTCCCCTCAGAAAGCGTCGACTCAAGGGCAAATTCAGGTGAATTGTATGGATGATTCTAACACATTCTTGTGTTGAGATGTTATTGTATCCAGTGAATTTATGTCAGGGCTTGCATTGGCTTCTCGTCTGCGGAGAGCAGAGCCCTTATCCAGGTGTCCAGTCATGCCTCAGCATGTCACAGGGGCTCTGATTAGCTGTTTGGGTGGGGTCCTATCAGGGTGCAAAGGAAGAAAAGGATCACTTCCTCCTGGGGTCAGGAATTGCATGGATAATTGCATGCACCCTGATAAGACCCCACCTGAACAGCTAATCAGAGCCCCTGAGACACCGTGGAGCATGATTGGACACTTGGACAAGAGTCTGCTCTCCTTCTGCAGACAAGAAGCCAATGCAAGCCCTGATATAAATCCACTGGATACAAAAACACCTCAACACAAGAACGTGTTAGAATCATCCTTGCAATTCACTAGCCTGGGGATAGTGCAAACCAAAACCAGACAGGAACTCTGCCCTCAAAGAGCATCCACTCTAATGGAGAGAAGGAAAGACATCTGAATGAATGCCCATGGTAATTTAGTATAAATTAAGTGATATGGAAAAAAATAAAATGGGAATGAGAGTGAATGTTTGTTGGTTGTGGGGGAGACCTGCTTTCCCTAGAGTGTTTAGGGAAAGGCTCTCTGAAGAGGTGACACAGAGTGAGACCTGAGTGATGAGAAGCAGGCAAGCATGGGGAGATCTGGGGGATACTCTGCAGGCAGAAGGAACTGCAAAGGTCCTGGGACAGGCATCAGTTGGTGTGTTCAAGAGACAGAAATCAGGCCATCATGGCTAGAATGGAGGGAGCCATGGTGCATTTAGTAGAAGATCCAGAAGGGCCCATTCACATGCTTCAGAGCATGTAGCTTTTCCTGTGTGAAGACGATTTAAGGACAGAATGTGGAATAAGGCAGAGGTTTTACTGTCAGAGTTAGAAGCGTTGCTTCCCTGGGAGAGTCAGCTTGATGCAAAGAGGATATCCCCCCTCTGCCTCTTCCCAATTGTGTGAACTTGGGCAAGTGACTTCATCTCTCTAGACCTCACCCTCCTCCTGCATACAGTGGAGATGATAATACCTGTCTCACAGACCAGAAGTGAGACTAGACAAAGAGCACTGGCTCATCCCCTTCTCCTGCTAGATAGTTAATAATAATAATAATAATAATAAAAATCACCCTGGAGACCATGGGGCATCCAGCATGCTTTGAAGCTAGTCACCAGAAAAATTTTGACAATTTATTTCTTAACAAATAGATCATCATCTGTCCGTCTCAATGAATGGTATACTATTTAAGCAGTACCAGTACCTCTTCATGATCTGCACAGTTAAAACTACTGGGCTGCCCTCAGGTGATGTAGGTTCATCTAGGACCACACTTTGAGTAGCAAGGATTTAGAGTCAAGGGGCTTCCACAGCACAGGCAGTATTGGATCCGCCACCAAAAGGTTACAAATCAATAGCCTGCTTTTAGTAGTTTATTACTGAATTCATTAGATTAATAAATGTTCCTACAGTGCCTACTATGCACTAGCATCATTCTGGGAAGTAGGATTTCAGTAGCAAACATTGATCAGGGCTTATTCTCAAACAACACTTATCCCAGTAGCAGAGAGTCAATTAAACAAGCAATTAAGATCACCTCAGTGCAGGGCCTGGGGGTGTCCAGTGTGTTAGCTTGAGAGTGTCAGGGAAAATCTCCTAGATGAAATGACAGTGACATGGAGAGCTGGCCCTGAGGAGGTGTGCAGGCAGAGGGAACAGCATCACCAGGGGCCAAGGCCACCCAGCCAGTCAGAGGCACAACTCTGATTTAAATCAGGCCTCTCTTATCCAAAGACTTGCTCTTGCTAGTATCTTCCATGCTGTATGAATCAAGTCTTGCAAAAGAGCAGCTGCCAGCTGTCCTTCCCCAGAGACGTCAGAGCAGCCGCTCCGGACTGGAAAGATATCTGTTCTGAGCAGAGGTCTCGGCATCACCTGACAGGCATGGCCATTACGAAATTTGCCTCCACGCCAGACATGTGGCACCACAAACACCATCTAGGCATTGCTTCAAACATCCTTCCTCCCAAAGACTCCTGACTGGGAAATGTGATTGCCCTCTGATTGCTGCTAATAATAGCCTTATTTTTTTTAAGCAACAATGAACCTTGAGACTTGGGTGATGGTAGCTGGTCACATCAGCTTGGGTGAAGTTCATCAGAAAGTAAAAGTCTGGTGACCTAGAAGTTTCCAGGACTCTTTAAGAAGGACTCTTTAAGTGAATACAGAAATTCACCTGAAACAAGGACCTTCTATGTGGCAGACAGTGTACACGCCTTATTTACATTAAGTAGAGGTGACACAGACCTGGTATGAAACTTTGAATGCAGCTGTGTGACTTTGGGTAAGTCACTTAACATCTATCAATCTCAGTTTCCTCATCTATTAAATGGGAGATGGATTCCTACCTTACCTGTCTTGTGTGTGAGGATGTTCATAAAATGCTAAGCTCAGTGAGTGGCACATTGTCAGCACTCAGTAAGTGAGGATGGGAAATGGTCTCATTACAACCCGGAGAGGTAAGAAAAGATGAGGAGACAGATACAGAAAGGTTAAGCGATTTCTCTAGTCTCCAAAGCAGATAAATGATAACTCAGATTTGAAGTCAATTCTACCTTCAAACCCTAGTATCTTTCTTCAATTCTTCATGTTCTGTTTCCTTTAGAATTATCCCTTTGTCATTTGACTTCGCTGGGCCTCTGCCTAGAATGGGCAAATGTGTCTCTCTGTGCAGTGATATTGGGCTTGACCATTGACTTGCCCTGGTCAAAGTTATGGGGATGGAAACAACAGCATGGCAGTTCTAGGGTGAGACCTCAAGAGGCTTGATCTGTTTCTACTTATCTCTTGCTTCTGCTCCTGTCTCATGTCTCATTTACCACCATGAAAAGAGCAAGTCAGAGGTTCTTTCAGCCTGGCCCCCAGAATGAGACAAATGAAGCAGACTCAAACTGACCCAAAGCCCTAGTGGCCTGCACCTTGAACCTGAGGCATCCAACCAACTCTCAGTGAGAAAAATAAATGCCTGTAGTTGTAAGCAACTGAGTTTGGTGTGGTTTGTTACCCCGTATGATTGTGGCAGTATCTGACTAATACACTGTCACAAAAGAGTACAGCCTAGCCAGGCCAGCACTGCAAGTTATTTATTGAGTACCTGCTGTGTGTAATGGGAAGTAAAACGGAATTTAAAATTTTTTCTACCCGTGAAGATGGTTTTATCTTTCTTCCTATCTCTTTTGCCAAACATTGTCATGACACAGAATGGAAAACCACAAATCTTTATTTTATTTTTAAAACTGAAATAAATGTTTATATGTATTTATATCGTTGAAGAGAAAAGCATAGCTTCATTAAAAGATATCTAGCAGTATTGAGGCGCATATTTTCTAGGAACCCAGCAGTGGGTATTAGATTAGCCTACTGAGAATTTGTAAGAGTCAGCTAGTCCTTAAGGGGTGGGAAGGATTTAAAGAGGCTGGACACAGTCCTCCAGCCAAATCACACAGCTTTCACATTCAGGTTTATTTGCTGGGGTGGAGAAGAATCTGACAGGCCTGAGTTCAAATCTTCGGGCTGCCATTTTCTAGCTGTGGGATCTTGAGCAAGTCATCCATTTCTGACCTTCAGATGAGCTCCCACAGGTTTCTTCCCTGTACCTGGAAGGGCCCCCTCCAGACCTTTGTATGCCTATAAAGTCCTACTTGACTCCGTCTCCCTCAAGAACTAAGGCTTCTCCCTCTTTTGTCCCAGCCACACCAGACTGAAATGATCTGGACCCAAGGGTCCTCTAGGATTCTTATCCATGCATGGATCTTTTTCTCTTTTTTCTTGGAGGAGAACTACAGCTTTATTAATAATACTTAAAAAAAAAAAATGCCGGGCACGTTGACTCACACCTGTAATCCCAGTACTTTGGGAAGCGGAGGGGGGTGGATCACAAGGTCAGGAGATCGAGACCATCCTAGCTAACATGGTGAAACCCCATCTCTAGTAAAAATACAAAAAAATTAGCCGGGCATGGTGGCGGGCGCCTGTAATCCCAGCTTCTCGGGAGGCTGAGGCAGGAGAATGGTGTGAACCCAAGAGGCGGAGCTTGTAGTGAGCCGAGATAGCGCCACTGCACTCCAGCCTGGGCATCAGAGCGAGACTCTGTGTTCAAAAAAAAAAAAAAATTGTATACACGTAGCAATGTATAATTCAAATATGACAAATATAAACATTAGTTATTTCTACGTGGTAGAACAAATGGGAATTTGTCAAGTTGTCTGTGCTTTGGTTTTAATATTTTTGAAACTACATGTTTACTGTAAAATAAAGCCAACTATTATATCTGTTTAGAAAACAATATCCATCTTCCTCATTCTCTCACCTGATTATCACTCTTTTATGTTTGTTTGTTGTTTGCTTTAATTTTTTAAATTCTTTTTTATTTTTTAAGTTCTGGGGTACATGTGCAGGATGTGCAGGTTTGTTACATAACTAAATGTGTGTTATGGTGGTTTGCTGCACCTATCAACCCTTCACCTAGGTGTTAAGCCAAGCATGCATTAGCTCTTTTCTCTAATGCTCTCCCCACGCCCTCTCCCCCAACAGGCACCAGTGTGTGTTGTTCCCCTCCCTGTATCCATATGTTCTTATTGTTCAGCTCCCACTTATGAGTGAGAACATGCATGTTTGGTTTTCTGTTCCTGTGTTAGTTGGCTGAGGATAATGGCTTCCAGTTTCATCCATGTCCCTGCAAAGGACATAATCTCATTCCTTTTTATGGCTGCATAGTATTTCATGGTGTATATGTACCATATTTTCTTTATCTAGTCTATCATTGATGGGCATTTGGGTGGACTTTTTTCTACAGTAGCCACTGAGCTAGCTCAGGATGGGGCCGCCCCTTTAGCAACCAGGACTCCCAGTGCCAAGCTCAGTGCCTGGCATGGAACAGACTGTCAGTAAATAGTTGCTGACTTGAACTAAACCAAATGGAATTGCTCCAAATATTCTCCAGGAATAAACTATTCTAAAGTACAGTTTTGACATTGTTTTTAAAAATGATCTTAGAGCTAAATACATAATTTTAAAAAATACATGCTGAAAAACACATCCACACAAACAAACATGTGTGCAAACAAACATTTGCCAAACAGAACTCTAGGAGGCTTTTGCAGACTTGTCTGCCATTTAAGGCCTGTAATTTCCCTCTTGGCTGACACTGGCTTTGGCCTGGACCATGTTTCACAGACTCCTGGCAGGCAGCCTCGTTGGGCTTTGCTTAGCTTTTTTTTTTTTTTTTTTTTTTCTTTCAGCACTCTTGAAACTGAAGTGACAGGACTTTCTGAAACCTTCTGTCAGCTGTAGCTGCCACGCTTCATGTCACCTGCTTACCCCTCCCAGGTTCTATGGCTTTATAAATGTGTCTAGAGGTCCAGGAACAAGGTAGTAAACAGTGGATTCCTTCTAGAAGGAGAAAAAGAGGGCTCAGGAGGCACCACCCAGTGTGGGGACTGTCTGTGACCCAGGCCAGGCCCCTACTCCCCCAGAGCAGATTAGATCTGATGGTCTGGCCTGCAGGCCAACTTTCCGCATAAAAAAGGTAGGGATACTGGAGAGGAAGTAAAGGCACATGAAAACAAAACCAAATGAACTCTGCTGTGCTGCTGACATAGGTAAAACTTGTATGAACCTAACGGCTGGAGGAAAGTGGGGGCAGCTGGTGTATTCTACGGAGTTCTAGTATGAGATGCAGCTCATGTTTCTATGCCAGTTTCTACTGTGCAAGCTACCCCACTTCTCTGAGCCTCATTTCCTTATCCATGAACTGGATAATATCTACCTTGCAGGGCCAATGTGAGGTTGAATGAATTCATGTTTGTGAGGAGCTAAGCGCTTTGTAGAACGTTAATAAATGGTGGTTTTGTTGTGGTAAAAGAGCCCCCAATCACAGAACTAGAAGAGCCCATTCGAGGGATCCAGTCCCCACTACTCCCCACACCACTTAAAGTGTAGCCTCCTCCACAGCTGCCTCTCCCAGCCCAGGCTTGTAGGCTCACCCAGGGAGCCTGCTGCCTCCTGGGGAAATTCTCACTACTAGAAAGTTTTTCCTTGGGCTGAATCAAAATTGACGTCTCTGCAGCTTTCACTTATTGGGGCTTCCCACTCAAGAACACTGAAAACAAGTCTATACTCTCCACCCCTCTGCAGTCTTCAGCATAGAGGACAGCTCTCAAGCCCTCTTTGAGGTGTCAACAGAAATCTTGAGGCTTTAGTTAGGGATATACATATACACATACAATATACATATATACATACATATATACATATATACATATGTACACATGCATATATATGTATATATAGTATGTGTGTATGTGCATGTATATATCTATATATGTATGTGTGTGTATCCCATACATACATATGAGGAAAGAGAGAGTATAAGGTATACTTATATACACTCATATTTAAGTGTGTAGAGGCAACTACAAGGGCCTGTGTAGGCACATACACATGTACCTATCCAGGACTTGCAAGGTACAGGAGGGCTTCTTAGAGGAGGTGATGTTTAACCTGAGTAGGCAGTGTAAAGTACATGTGCGGTCCCACAGCTAATAGTGAGGAACCCGAGCCTCAGGCACATTCCCCTTTTGCTGTAGCAGTGGGTGACAGTTGGCATCTACAAAGTGGGAAGCTAGATATAATTATTGACCATTTTTAGTTGTGTGTTATTATTCAAATTTACCTTTCTAGGCCCAGTTTCCTCAGTAGCTTTGGCCCATTCTTCTGACAGCATGTTTCTCGATTTGCCACTGTAATAGACAGGGAGACCTGGGTTTGAGTCACGCTCTGTCACTCACAAGATGGGTGGCCATTCCTCTGGGCCTTGGTTTCCACATTGTGAGGTGAGAACCGTGGTGCCTACTGCCCAGGTTGATGGTGGATTGAACGAGGCATCTTTGGAAGGTGGCCCAGTACATGGCAGATGTTTGGCAGAAGCTTACTTTCTTTCCTAGTTTGACAAGATGATGCCGACTGATCTAATATTAGACCTCCTCAATAGTTGATGATGGCATAATATGTTATGCCTTCTGAGCCATTTGCATTTGCCTAGAGAGTACCAGCCAGCTTAGTGATATGTCATTGCCCAGTAAGCTTGCAACCCTGGGAGTGAGTGAGACCTGAGGCCAAGAAACTCACTCTAGAGAGAAGGAGAGGGTCTCAGGGGCTGACTGCGATAGATGCTGCAACAAAGTTTGGGGCACACAAAGGGAGGGAGGAATTTCATTCAAAGTGGAGTGATTGGGGGAGGCTTCATGATGGAGAGGGCAGATGTTTCTAATGGTGGCCATGCCATAATCTCAAATAGAAACTATTGCATCAGTCTCCGAAATATCTTCCCTGGGCTGCACTCACTCTCTAGAACCTGCTCTGCACTTGAAAGATAAAATGATCTTTCTAAAATTACAGATCAGATAATGGCACTTCCCAGCCCCCAAATCTGCCATGGCTTGTCTTTGTTCTTGCAATAAAATCACAACCTCCCCACCCCCATGGCCCCTGAGGCCCTCTGTGATGGAGCCCTGCTTCCTCTGCAGCTCTGCAGTCAGAAAGGCAGGGCCTATGGGAGAAGTGCCCACATGGGACCTCTGCCTGTCTTCTTGGAAGGCACCAAGGTACCAGGGGGCGAGGAGAGGGGCAGACTTGTGTTCTGCTCTTGGCGAGGGTGGAGTGTCTCTGAGGTACTTTGCAGACCCTCCGTGGAAGCACTGATTAGAATCATGGCAAAAAACAAGTCTTACACAGAAGGGCTTAGTTGAAAAGCATTTAGTGACAGGATTGTGTTTAGAGGTGAGGGCAAGGTGAAGGAAGCCAGAAAGAGAAGTTGATGCACTCCCAATCTAGTAACAGTACCTCTGTATGGGGGAAGGGAAAGTGAAGGAATGTGTTCTGGGATGGCTGAGACAGCTGTAGCTAAGAAAGAGAACCTGCCCATCCCCGTCCTGGGAGTTACCACCATACTGGTCACAGCCAGTGCAGGGACTGCAGCAAGAAAGGAGTTCAGGAAGGAGGGAGGCATAGACACCTGGCATCTCTCTCCTCTCAGCCTCCCGTCTCCCAACAAAGCTTCCCTTTGACCGAATCCAGCTAAAAGTTAGTGGATAAGGGAATCTGAGTGATGTATGATAGTTCTTAGGCATTAGCACTCTAGGGCTCAAGGCAGGCAAAGAAGGACAGTATAATGGATTGAATAGGAAGGACCACAAAAAAGAATTGGAAACACAGCAGGTGTCCAAGCATCCTGCAAGGAGAATAGGAATCACTAACCCTGAGTGGGTAAACTCTTCTCCAAGAAAGAGAATGCCATTTAAGGGGAGAAGTGAGCTTGGCTGACAGGCAACTTTCCCAGCCAGGCTGCAGTGTTCACATAGCATCCAGGTCCTGTGTTCAGTGCCTCCGCCAGAATATTCCACTCGGTCACAGATATCTCATACTTTGGCCCACACAGAGCTGTGGAGGGCAAAGGGGTTGTTCTCTAATGCTGGACCTTGCCCATTTTCCCCAGGGCCAAGATGTGGGCAGGTGTTCTGGGTGCCACCACTAGAGAGGCAGAGATTATTCAGATCCAATAATAAAATTGTGAGAACGGTAACAGTGGTAACAATAATACAGGATATTATTGTTATCACTATAACAGTCACATGAATTAAGCTTTTCCTATGTGCCCAGGACTGTGTTCATTCTATTAAGTTATGCAATCTTCTCCCAAACCCTAGGAAGTGGTGGCTATTATTCATCCTATTTAAAAGATGAGAGTAAGGCCCAGAGTGGGTGAGTAGCTTGCCGAGACCCCTCAGACTGGATGGAGAAGTCAAACCCAGGTCTGCTGCCTGCAAAGGTAGGCTCTTAGCCACCACGCCAGACTGTCCTCAAAGACACCTGGAGCCCATAGACATATGAGAGAGAAGCAGAATTCCTGCCTATGGCTTATGCAATCTTTCATGGTCAAATGACCAAAGCTTGCCTCTGCAGAGTGGTCTTGCAACACTGACCCTGCACATTTGACTTTCCAGCCGTGCTAATCTCTGTGGTATGCAGAGCATGCTCAGCTTTCTCTCACCCCTGGGCCTTTGCACAGGCTGTTCCCTTGGTTGAGGACATTGCTTTCCCTCTTAACCCTCTCATGGCTTGACTAGCTCCACTGAGATTTGCTACCACTTGCTCCACAAAGCCCTGCTGGACATCCCAAGTTCTGGATAGGGGCTCCAGTCCTGCATAGGGGCTTCTCCTGGGAGCCCTCACAGCCCCTTACAATGCTCCACCACAGGACTCAGCCTCTGTAAGCCCTGTAAAGGCCAAGACATGCCTGTTTTGCTTACCCCTAGAGCCCAGCACAGGACCTGGCACCTAACAGAGACCTGATAAACAGGTGGAGAAGGCAGTTGGATGCTGGCTCAGACCCGGCCACCCAGAGCCTGGCACACACCATGGCCCACACACTGCAAACCACACCTGGTAGTACAGGAAGGAGGAGGAGGGGAGCAAACAGCAGCCAGGATCTGGAGGAGGGGCTCCCAGAGCAGGAGCTGCTGAGCTGAGATCCACATATAGGAAGTCTTTTGATGGGCATAATAGAAAGGAAAAAGTATTCCAGGCAGAAGGAAGTGCATGTGCAAAGGCCTGGAAGAATAGCAAGTTACAAGGAGGGGTCATGGGAGATGAAACCTGGAAAGGAGATGGGGCTGGGTGAGGGAAGTCCAGTTTGGGGAACAGGGGACCAAATTATGTGGTGAAGAGCATATGCTTGGGTTTGTATTTATTTATTTATTTATTTATTTAATCATACTTTAAGTTCTAGGGTACATGTGCACAACATGCAGGTTTGTTACATATGTATACACATGCCATGTTAGTGTGCTGCACCCATTAACTCATCATTTACATTAGGTATTTCCTCTAATGCTATGCCCCCCATCCCCCCAACCCACGACATGTCCTGGTGTGTGATGTTCCCCACCCTGTCTCCAAGTGTTCTCACTGTTCAATTTCCACCTATGAGTGAGAACATGCAGTGTTTGGTTTTCTGTCCTTGCAATAGTTTGCTCAAAATGATGGTTTCCAACTTCATCCGTGTCCCTACAAAGGACATGAACTCATCCTTTTTTATGGCTGCATAGCATTCCATGGTGTACATGTGCCACGTTTTCTTAATCCAGTCTATCATTGATGGACATTTGGGGTGCTTCCAAGTCTTTGCTATTGTGAATAGTGCCGCAATAAACATACGTGTGCATGCGTTTTTATAGTAGCATGATTTATAACCCTTTGAGTATATACCTAGTAATGGGATCGCTGGGTCAAATGGTATTTCTAGTTCTAGATCCTTGAGGAATTGACACACTGAATGGTATTGCCTAGGTTTTCTTCTAGGATTTTTATGGTTTTAGGTCTAACATTTAAGTCTTCAATCCATCTTGAATTAATTTTTGTATAAGATGTAAGGAAGGGATCCAGTTTCAGCTTTCTACATATGGCTAGCCAGTTTTCCCAGCACCATTTATTAAATAGGGAATCCTTTCCCCATTTCTTGTTTTTGTCAGGTTTGTCAAAGATCAGATGGTTGTAGATGTGTGCTATTATTTCTGAGGGCTCTCTTCTGTTCCATTGGTCTATATCTCTGTTTTGGTACCAGTACCATGCTGTTTTGGTTACTGTAGCCTTGTAGTATAGTTTGAAGTCAGGTAGTGTGATGCCTCCACCTTTGTTCTTTTGGCTTAGAATTGTCTTGGCAATGTGTACTCTTTTTTGGTTCCACATGAACTTTAAAGTAGTTTTTTCCAATTCTGTGAAGAAAGTCATTGGTAGCTTGATGGGGATGGCATTGAATCTATAAATTACTTTGGGCAGTATGGCCGTTTTCACAATATTGATTCTGCCTATCCATGAGCATGGAGTGTTCTTCCATTTGTTTGTGTCCTTTCTTATTTCATTGAGCAGTGGTTTGTAGTTCTCCTTGATGAGGTCCTTCACATCTCTTGTAAGTTGGATTCCTAGGTATTTTATTCTCTTTGAAGCTATTGTGAATGGGAATTCACTCATGATTTGGCTCTCTGTTTGTGTGTTAATTGTGTATAGGAATGCTTGTGATTTTTGCACGTTGATTTTGTATCCTGAGACTTTGCTTAAGTTGCTTATCAGCTTAAGGAGATTTTGGGCTGATGCAATGGAGTTTTCTAAATATACCATCCTGTCATCTGCAAACAGGGACAATTTGACTTCCTCTTTTCCTAATTGAATACCCTTTACTTCTTTCTCCTGTCTGATTTCCCTGGCCAAAACTCCCAAAACTATGTTGAATAGGAGTGGCGAGAGAGGGCATCCCTGTCTTATGCCAGTTTTCAAAGGGAATGCTTCCAGTTTTTGCCCATTCAGTATGATATTGACTGTGGGTTTGTCATAAATAGCTCTTATTATTTTGAGATGCATCCCATCAATACCTAGTTTATTGAGAGTTTTTAGCATGAAGGGCTGTTGAATTTTGTCAAAGGCCTTTTCTGCACCTATTGAGATAATCACATGGTTTTTGTCTTTGGTTCTGTTTATATGCTGGATTATGTTTATTGATTTGCATATGTTGAACCAGCCTTGCATTCCAGGGATGAAGCCAACTTGATCGTGGTGTAAAAGCTTTTTGATGTGCTGCTGGATTCCGTTTGCCAGTATTTTATTCAGGATTGTTGCATCGATGTTCATCAGGGATATTGGTCTAAAATTCTCTTTTTTTGTTGTGTCTCTGCCAGACTTTGGTATCGGGATGATGCTGGCCTCATAAAATGAGTTAGGGAGGATTCCCTCTTTTTCTATTGATTGGAATAGTTTCAGAAGGAATGGTACCAGCTCCCTTTTGTACCTCTGGTAGAATTTGGCCATGAATCCGTCTGGTCCTATACTTTTTTTGGTTGGTAGGCTATTAATTATTGCCTCAATTTCAGAGCCTGTTATTGATCTATTCAGGAATTTAACTTCTTCCTGGTTCAGTCTTGAGAGGGTGTATATGTCCAGAAATTAATCCATTTCTTCTAGATTTTCCAGTTTATTTGCGTAGAGGTGTTTATAGTATTCTCTGGTGGTAGTTTGTATTTCTGTGGGATCAGTGGTGATATCCCCTTTATCATTTTTTATTACATCTATTTGATTCTTCTCTCTTTTCTTCTTTAATAGTCTTGCTAGCAGTCTCTCTATTTTGTTGATCTTTTTGAAAAACCAGCTCCTGGATTCATTGATTTTTTTAAAGGGTTTTTTGTGTCTCTATCTCCAGCTCTGCTCTGATGTTAGTTATTTCTTGCCTCTGCTAGCTTTTGAATGTGTTTGCTCTTGCTTCTCTAGTTCTTTTAATTGTGATGTTAGGGTGTTGATTTTAGATCTTTCTTGCTTTCTCTTGTGGGCATTTAGTGCTATAAATTTCCCTCTATACACTGCTTTAAATGTGTCCCAGAGATTCTGGTATCTTGTGTCTTTTTTCTCATTGGTTTCAAAGAAAGTCTTTATTTCTACCTTCATTTTGTTATTTATCTATTAGTCATTCAGGAGCAGGTTGTTCAGTTTCCACGTAGTTGTGCAGTTTTGAGTGAGTTTGTTAATCCTGAGTTCTAATTTGACTGCACTGTGGTCTGAGAGACAGTTTGTTATAATTTCTGTTCTTTTACAATTGCTGCAGAGTGCTTTACTTCCAACTATGTGGTCAATTTTGGAATAAATGCAATGTGGTGCTGAGAAGAATGTATATGCTGTTGATTTGGGGTGGAGAGTTCTGTAGATGTCTATTAGGTCTGCTTGGTGCAGAGCTGAGTTCAAGTCCTAGATATCTTTGTTAACTGTCTGTTTCATTGATCTGTGTAATGTTGACAGTGGGGTGTTAAGGTTTCCCATTATTATTGTATGGGAGTATAAGTCTCTTTGTAGGTCTCTAAGGACTTGCTTTATGAATCTGGGTGCTCCTGTATTTGGTGCATATATATTTAGGATAGTTAGCTCTTCTTGTTGAATTGATCCCTTTCCCATTATGTAATAGCCTTCTTTGTCTCTTTTGATCTTTGTTGTTTAAAGTCTGTTTTATCAGAGACTAGGATTGCAACCTCTGCTATTTTTTCTGTTTTCCATTTGCTTGGTAGATCTTTCCCCATCCCTTTATTTTGAGCCTATGTGTGTCTCCGCATATGAGATGGGTCTCCTGAGCACAGCACACTGATAGCTCTTGACTCTTTATCCAATTTGCCAGTCTGTGTCTTTTAATTGGGGCATTTAGCCCATTTACATTTAAGGTTAAGATTGTTATGTGTGACTTTGATCCTGTCATTATGATGTTATCTGGTTATTTTGCTCATTAGTTGATGCAGTTTCTTCCTAGCATCAATGGTCTTTACAATTTGGCATGTTTTTGCAGTGGCTGGTACCTGTTGTTCCTTTCCATGTTTAGTGCTTCCTTCAAAAGCTCTTGTAAGGCAGGCCTGGTGGTGACAAAATCTCTCAGCATTTGCTTGTCTGTAAAGGATTTTATTTCTTCTTCACTTATGAAGCTTAGTTTGGTTGGATATGAAATTCTGGGTTGAAAATTATTTTCTTTAAGAATGTTGAATATTGGCCCCTACTCTCTTCTGGTTTGTAGAGTTTCTGGTGAGAGATCCACTGTTAGTCTGATGGACTTCCCTTTGTGGGTAACCCAACCTTTCTCTCTGGCTGCCCTTAACATTTTTTCCTTCATTTCAACCTTGGTGAATCTGACAATTATGTGTCTTGGGGTTGCTCTTCTCGACGAGTATCTTTATGGCATTCTCTGTGTTTCCTGAATTTGGATGTTGGCCTGCCTTGCTAGGTTGGGGAAGTTCTCCTAGATAATATCCTGAAGAGTGTTTCCAACTTGGTTCCATTCTCCCTGTCACTTTCAGGTACACCAATTGAACGTAAATTTGGTCTTTTCACACAGTCCCCTGTTTCTTGGAGGTTTTGTTTGTCTCCTTTTACTCTTTTTTCTCTAAACTTCTCTTCTCACTTCATTTCATTCATTTGATCTTCAATCACTGATACTCTTTCTTCCACTTGATCGATTAAGCTACTGAAGCTTGTGCATGCATTACGTAGTTCTTGTGCCGTGCTTTTCAGCCCCATCAGGTCATTTAAGGTCTTCTCTATGCTGTTTATTCTAGTTAGCCCTTTGTCTAGTCTTTTTTCAAGGTTTTTAGCTTCTTTGTGATGGGTTCAAACTCCTTCTTTAGCTCAGAGAAGTTTGTTATTACCAATCTTCTGAAGCTTACTTCTGCCAACTCGTCAAAGTCATTCTCCATCCAGCTTTGTTCCATTGCTGGCAAGGAGCTGCAATCCTTTGGAGGAAAAGAGGCACTCTGATTTTTAGAATTTTCAGCTTTTCTGTTCTGGTTTCTCCCCATCTTTGTGGTTTTATCTACCTTTGGTCTTTGACGATGGTGACTTATAGATGGGTTTTGGTGTGGATGTCCTTTTTGTTGATGTTGATGCTCTTCCTTTCTGTTTGTTAGTTTTCCTTCTAACAGTCAGGACCCTCAGCTGCAGGTCTGTTGGAGTTTGCTGGAGGTCCACTCCAGACCCTGTTTGCCTAGGTATCACCAGTGGAGGCCACAGAACAGCAAATATTGCAGAACAGCAAATGTTGCTGCATGATCATTCCTCTGGAAGCTTCGTCTCAGAGGGGCACCCAGCTGTATGAGGTGTCAGTCGGCCCCTACTGGGAGATGTCTCCCAGTTAGGCTACTTAGGGTCAGGGACCCACTTGAGGAGGCTGTTTGTCTGTTCTCAGATCTCAAACTCCATGTTGGTAGAACCACTGCTCTCTTCAAAGCTGTCAGACAGGGACTTTTAAGTCTGCAGAAGTTTCTGCTGCCTTTTGTTCAGCTATGCCATGCTGCCAGAGGTGGAGTCTACAGAGGCAGGTAGGCCTCGTTGAGCTGCAGTGGACTCCACCCAATTTGAGCTTCCTGGCTGCTTTGTTTACCTAGTCAAGCCTCAGCAATGGCGGACACCCCTCCCCCAGCCTTGCTGCCACCTCACAGTTTGATCTTGGACTGCTGTGCTAGCAGTGACAAAGACTCCATGGGTGTGGGACCCGCCGAGCCAGGTGTGGAATATAATCTCCTGATATGCTGTTTGTTAAGACCATTGGAAAAGTGCAGTATTAGGGAGGGAGTGTCCTGATTTTCCAGGTACCATCTGTCATGGTTTCCCTTGGCTAGGAAAGGGAATTCCCCAACCCCTTGCACTTCCTGGGTGAGGTGATACCCTGCCCTGCTTCAGCTAGCACTCCATGGGCTGCACCCACTGTCCAACAAGTCCCAGTGAGATGAACCTGGTACCTCAGTTGGAAATGCAGAAATCACCCATCTTCTGCGTCGCTCATGCTGGGAGCTGTAGACTGGAGCTGTTCCTATTTGGCCATCTTGGAATGAAGATCCATCCTTGAGTTTAGAAAGACCCAAATTAGGGTTCATGTTTTGCCATTTCCTGGCTCTGGGACCTTGGGTGAATTGCCTAAACTTTCTAAGTCTCAGTGCCCACATTTGTAAAATGGGACAATACTATTATCTGCCCCATAGGAGAATTGAGTGAGGTAATACACTCAATGTATTATGAGCAAAGCAAGGCTTTGCATAGTAAATGGCACATGGCAAATGTCAATCAGTACCAGTCCTTCATGGCCTCATGGTCCTTTATGGAATTATGGTTGGGTGGGCATTGAAGGTTTTGTTGACTAGGGAGACAGAAGTTGCTCAGGAACTGTTTGTGGAAGGGAAGAAGGGAATGGGACAGGTTTGAGAAGGATACTAACAAAAGGGCTTCAAATGGTGAGATGAGAGTTGGAGGGGGGTGTGGGCTGGGGGTGAGGAGACTGAAGTACAGGGGCTATCTGGGGCCATCATGGAGGCCAGCCAGCAGGTGGGGAGGGGACGGGATGCACAGGAAGGGGTGTGAAGGGGCAGTGTGCTGGGTGGGCCAGGGCCTTGGAGTCAGGTGGGCAGGGTGATTGGTAAACCACTATGGGCTTTGGCTTCCTCATTGGTATAATGGATGAATCATTCCTGCTTCGGTGGTCTGGTGGGGTCCCCGAGGAGAACCCTGTTAAATCCCTTGGTTGTGGTGGCCACAGTCACTATTGGTGACTTACGGGGAGTCTAGGTGCTGCATGAGGAGTTAGAACCCAGGGAGGAGGCTCAGCCCACATCTCCTGGAGACAGGGCTTCCCTCAGCTCTCCTCCCCAACACTGACTTCCCTGAACCCACACCTAACATCTGACCTCAGCCTCTGAGCATGTGCGCCCCACTGAGCCGCCAGGCAGCCTTATCTCCATCCATCTGCCAGCCCCTGGAAGGTGGAACTGGAGGCTGCCAAACCCTCTTTTTGTGATTCTGAATTCCCTTGTAACCTCTCAAGGGAGAAGCACAGAGAAGAAAAGAAAAGAAGTGAAAATGGCTCAGCATCAGATTTCAGACAATTTAATGGTCCTTGTTCTGGAAATGTTAGGTATTATCATTATTGTCTCTGCCCTGGCCTCATCCACTTTGGCAGGAAAATATATCAGGACCCTTCAAGGGATGAGTATCTTAGGTTCCCAAGTCAAAGCCAGAAAGTTCAGTGTTCACACATGGAAGGGTACTCAGAGAGGACAGGGCCCTGCTCAGAGCCACCTGTTCAGCCAAGTAGTGCCAGAACCAGACTGAACCCAGGCCTCCAGTGCCAGACTAACAATGACCCTGATAAACTAAACCACCTCCAGTGCACAACACTGTGCCTGGAAGCCCTTAGGAGGCAAGGACAGGACCAAGTACCAAACACTACTACCACCACCATCACCAATAGCAACAGCTATCACATGCTGAGCACCAACAATATGCTGAGGGCTTTGCACTGCCTCCTGCCTAGCTTTTGCTCTAATCCTTCAGCCTGCTATGGAAATTTTCTTTCTAAAAGAGAAGTGATTCTGCCCCAGTCACACAGATGAGAGTAGGGGATCCAGAAGTAGATCTCTGATCACTGCCTAAGCATTTTCTATTCCGACATGTCCTCTAGAGAAGCAGCCCAGTGATCAATTTGGTGTCTTTGAAATCTGCCTGGACATCTACCCAGTGCTCTGCCAAATCTTGTAAACACTCTACAAAAGTAATATCCATTTTCCAGATAAGAAAAGTGAGGCAAGGAGGGGTTAGGAAACTGCCTGAAGTCACTCGGCTAGTTGTGTAGGTGAATTGGGAATTCTTACCATTATCTATGAATGAGGCAAACCTCGGCAGCTGCACTGGACACCATTGCAGATCCCAATTATATAGTATATGAGCATTTATATCTCTTTTGCCGTCTTTAATGTCTACACAAAGACATTAGACAAAATGTCAGGGTGGAACAAATTACCCTGTGCAGAAACCATTCTGGCAAGATAATTGACTACTTTGGGTCTCAGTTTTCCCATCTGTAAAATGCTGTGATAGCTCTTTAAGGCCACAGAAATGCTAGGGGTTAAAGTGCTGCCCAGACACCTGGTTTCTTGGTGTCTTATTGTGGGCCATTTCCTTTCCATGAAAAGCTCCAGCCAAAGGAGAATATCTATACACATATATACATACATATATGTATACATATGTACATGTACAGTTATGTGTTGCTTAACAGAAGGGATACATTCTGAGAAATGTGTCAGCTGATTTCACCGTTGTGTGAACATCATAAAACAGGGGTCCCAAACCCCGAGGCCACAGACCAGTACCCATCTGTTAGGAACCAGGCCACACAGCAGGTGATGGTGGGTAAGCATTACCACCTGAGCTCTGCCTCCTGTCAGACCAGCAGCAGCATTAGATTCTCATAGGAGCACAAACCCTTTTGTGAACTGCACATGCAAGGGATCTAGGTTGCGTGCTCCTTATAAGAATCTAATGCCTGACGATCTGAAGTGCAACAGTTTCATACCGAAACTATCTCCCCTCCGACCCCCATCCATGTGAAAATTGTCTTCCACAAAACTAGTCCCTGGTGCCAAAAAGGTTGGAGACCACTCTCATAGAGTGGACTTACACAAGCCTAGATGGTGTAGCCTACTACACACATAAGCTATATGACATAGCCTATTGCTCCTCGGCTACACATCTGTACAGCATGCTACTGTGCTGAATACTATAGGTAACTGTAACACAATAGGATTTGTGTATCTGAACATATCCGAACATAAAAAAATACATAAAAATAAATACATATAAAAGGTTTAAAAAATGCTACACCTTTATAAGGAACTTGCCATGAATGGAGCTTGCAGTACTCGAAGTGTCTCTGGGTGAGTCAGTGAATGAGTGGTGAGTGAATTAGGGCATTCTTTGTACACACTGTAGACTTTATAAACACTGTACACTTAGGCCAGACTAAACTTATAAACAAACATTTTTCTTTTTTCAATAACAAATTAACCTTAGCTTACTGTAATTTTTTTTTTTTTTTTTTTTTTTTTTTTTTTTTTTTTTGAGACGGAGTCTTGCTCTGTCACCCAGGCTGGAGTGCAGTGGCCGGATCTCAGCTCACTGCAAGCTCCGCCTCCCGGGTTTACGCCGTTCTCCTGCCTCAGCCTCCCGAGTAGCTGGGACTACAGGCGCCCGCCACCTCGCCTGGCTAGTTTTTTTGTATTTTTTAGTAGAGACAGGGTTTCACCGTGTTAGCCGGGATCGTCTCTCGATCTCCTGGCCTCGTGATCCGCCCGTCTCGGCCTCCCAAAGTGCTGGGATTACAGGCCTGAGCCACCGCGCCCGGCCAGTAATTTTTTTACTTTATAAACTTTTTAGATTTTGTAACTTGTTGACTCTTTTGTAATAACATTCAAAACACACACCGTATAGCTGTACAAAATATTTTCTCTTTATATCTTTATTCTACAAGCTTTTTTCCTTTTATTCTTTTTATTATTTTATTTTTCAAATTTTTTTCTTAAACATGAAGACACAAACACACACATTAGCCTAGGTCTACACAGAGTCAGGATCATCAATATTACTGTCTTCCACCTCCGCATCTTGTCCTACCGGAAGGTCTTCAGGGGCGGGAACACACACAGAGCTGTCATCTCCTGTGATAACAATGCCTTCTTCTGGAATACCTCCTGAAGGACCGGCCTGAAGCAGTTTACGGTTAACTTTTTTTTTTTTTTATAAGTAGGAGGAGTACACTCTGAAGTAATAATAAAAAGTATAGTAGAGAAAATACATAAACCAAGCCGGGCGTGGTAGTTTACGCCTATAATCCGAGCACTTTGGGAGGTCGAGGCAGGCGGATCACTTGAGGTCAGGAGTTTGAGACCAGCCTGGCCAACATGGTGAAACCCAGTCTCTACTAAAAAACACAAAAATTAACTAGGTATGGTGGTGGGTGCCTATAATCCCAGCTACTCAGGAGGCTGAGGCAGGAATCACTTGAACCTGGGAGGTGGAGGTTGCAGTGAGCCGAGATCACACCATTGCACCCCAGCCTGGGTGACAAAGTGAGACTCTGGTCTGAAGGTAAGAAAGGAAGAAGAAAGAAGGAAACAAAGAAAGAAGGAAAGAAAGAAAGAAGAAAGAGAGAGAAGGAAGGAAGGAAGGAAGGAAGGAAGGAAGGAAGGAAGGAAGGAAGGAAGGAAGGAAGGAAAGAAAGAAAAGAAAGAAAGAAAGAAAGAAAGAAAGAAAGAAAGAAAGAAAGAAAGAAAGAAAGAAAGAAAGAAAGAAAGAAAGAAAGAGGAAGGAAGGAAGGAAGGAAGGAAGGAAGGAAGGAAAGAGAAAGAAAGAAAGAAAGAAAGAAAGAAAGAAAGAAAGAAAGAAAGAAAGAAAGAAAGAAAGAAAGAAAGAAAGAAAGAAAGGAGGGAGGGAGGGAAGGAAGGAGAAAAGAAAGAAAATAAACCAGTAACACAGTAACTTATTGTCATTATCAAGTGTGCGTACTGTATATACTTGCATGTGCTATACTTTTATGGGACTGGCAGCACAGTAGGTCTGTTCACACCAGCATCACCACAAACACGTGAGTACTGTTTTGGATCAACTACAATGTCACCAGGCAATAGGAATTTTTCAGCTCCTTTATAATCTATAGGACCACTGTCATATATGTGGTCTATTGTAGATCAAGATGTCATTATGTTGTGCCTGACTGTATAACATGTTTATATGTACATGTGCATGTGTGGGAATGAGGCAGACCTGCTATACCCACACAGAGTACAGAAGAGGGAGAGTTTAATCCACCCTGAGGATAGGGTGACATTTGACCTCAGCCTCAAAGGCTGGTATATTGATTCTATGATATAGATATATCATAGAACAGGCACTGCTTAAAAAACTATAGGCTAGGGGAAATTCTTCTCTGATACACCTTGTGCAGGCAGGAGTTTGCATGGTTGGTAGCATGGGTTCCCACCTTTGTGGAAGGCTCAACAATCCACAGCCACACCTACTTGTTCTTCCTAGGAGATAATGCAAGGTAAAATGTGGCTCTGGCATCAGACTGCGTAAGCCTCAGCGCTGCCACTTAGTAGGTGTGTGACCTCAGTCAAGTTATTTACAATCTCTATGCCCCAAGTTTCCTCAGGGTTATTGAGAAAATTAAATGAGATACTACATAAGAGCACTTAGCACAAAGCTTAGCAGGGAGTAAGTACCTTCTGCAAGCCAGCTATTGCAATTCAATCACTAGCTGTGCACTAGCATTGGCATTTAGGCACCTAGTCTCCTCCTCCCCCAGTCTCTGTCAACAACATGACATGGGGCCTTCCTCAGTGACCTCTCTCCACTCAGTCCTGGCCCCAGAAGGGACATAAGGGATGCAAGTGGACCATCTGTTTTAGTCTCTGTGGGCTGCTATAACAAAATACCATAAAGTAGGTAGACTATAAATGACAGAAATTTATTTCTCATATATCTGGAAGCTGGCAGGTCTAAGATCAAGGCCAATGCAATGCCTGGTGAGGGTGCACTTTCTGGCTTCTAGATGGTGCCTTCTTGCTGTGTTCCCACAAGGTGGAAGGGATGAGGAATCTCTCTTGGGCCTCTTTTATGAGGGCACCAATCCCATTCATAAAGGCTCCACCTCCATGACCTAACCGCCTCCCAAAGGCCCCACCTCCTAATACTATCATACTGGGGTTCGAATTTCAATGTATTAATTTTGAGGGGACACAAGCATTCAGACTATAGTATTATCCTCTTATAGATTCTTGAAATAAGCTCAAATCTGGCAGTGGGGTAATCAGTGGGAATTCCCCACTGTATTGCTTCCTCTTGTTGCTGTAACAAATTACTGCAAACTCAGCGATTTAAAACACCAAGTGATTCTGTTACAGTGCTGGAGATCAGAAATCCAAACTCAGTTTCACTGGGTTAAAGTGTCAGCAGGGCTGTCTGTTTCTGGAAGCACTAGAGGAGGCTCCTTTCTTTGCCTTTTCAGTTTCTAGAGGCTGCCTACCTTCCTCAGCCCTTTCCTCCATCCCCAAGGCCGGCCAACAGCATTGCACCTTCTCTCCTCTCTGCTGGCTGCTGTCTTTATATCTCTTCCTGCTGGCCTTGATCTCTTGCGTCCCTCTTCCAAGGACTTTCCTGATTGCATCAGGCCACCTGGATGATCCAGGATAACCTCCCCTTCTTAAGAGCCTTATCTCAGTTACCTCCACACAGTCCCCTTTATCATGACAGGTAACATATTCACAGGTTCTGGAGATTAGAACGTGCACCCCTTTGGGGGGCTATTATCCAGTCTACCACACCCAGGCCGAGGGTCCTGACCCTCTGACACCTGGGGTCTTGGAGAGGAGAGAGATTAAGTTCCCCAGCTGAGAAGTCTGTGGACATCATTCTCTTTCAAATCATGGACACTTAGATGAAGGCCAACATGTGCATTTTTTTAGTTGATAGAAGAGGTCTGGATGTCATACAGCTCAGGTCAAGCCCCAAGTAAGTTGCTGTCTCCCCTCTGGCAAGGTCAGTTGTGGTCTTACCATAGTTATCTTCCCAATGAATTTCCAGAGTCCAGGCTTTTTTCTCTCCAACCCAATCTCAACCCAGCCTCCAGTATGATCCTGTCATAACAGAGCTGGTCTATGCCCTCCCGTACTTAAAACTCTTCCAAGATTCCCCATTGCCTCCAAGATAAAATCCAAACTCCCTGCGACCTTCTTGACCCAGATTCCGCGTGCCCCATTCTCATCCTCCTCTGTCTTTGCTCTCTCCCTTTCCTGCTTTCCTTGCCTCCATATCCTGGAGTCATTCTCAAGGATAGCATTATCTTTATTATCATCATCATCCATCATTGTGATACTGAAACCCACCACTTCCTATTAATGAATGCAAATAACATGCTAGCCAGCATGCTAACTCTCAGTATCATTGCAAAACTGTTCTCCTAACCAGCACTCCTGCCCCTTTCTCCCACCTGCCACACTAATACACCAGGCCTTCAGGTTGAAGTCAAAGGTCACCCTATCCTCCAGGCAGGATTAAACTTTCCCTTCTCTGTGTTCTGTGAGGCCGTAACATGTCTTCCTCGCATGCACTGCAGCATTGCAACTGCTCTCTACCTCCTGTCTCCCCCATTTTTCCACCTTGAGCTCTTTGGAGGGTGTTGATCTTTTCATCATTGTGGCATCCCTACACCTAAGCATTTAACATGGTGCAAAATAAACACCCAGCAAAATGCTGGAAGCAAAAATGAATCAATTCCTCCTCTCAGGCTAGTCACCTCCTCTATCCAAACCTGCTCTCGGCAACTCCTTTTCATGGAGGTACTGATTTCTGAGAACAGCATGGGGCAGGAGTCCTTGGCAAATTCCTGCTTGATCAGGATCCAAACCTCAACGTAAGGAGGGGGTAAGAGGCAGTGTTCTAAGTGTTTTGTATGTCATTAGTCTCTACTCATTTAGTCTCTACAACTACCCTTTGTAGTAGATTATGTTATTATACAAGTTTTACACATGAGGAAACAACGGCACCAGGAAGTTAAGATCTGCCTACATTTCACAGATAGTAAGCTGGGAGATGGAGCTTGTGATTGAGCTGGGATCTGAAGACAAGCAAACTGCCTCCAGACACCCTGTGTGCGTGACATCCCACTCCACTGCTTCATACATATATTAAGTGCTTACTGTGTACCAGGCACAATGCAGATGTTCTACATGCAATACACATTTGATCCTCCTAAAGAACTTGAGATGTACTATTAATCACCCCCCCTTTAGATACCAGCACAGCCACATCTGGGTTAAGGCTTCACACTTACAAGCACTTATAAGAAGGAGCCTCCTGACTGAAGTGCAAGAGTTGGCTTTCACCTCCATCCAAGGCTCAACTGAGTGAATGGTTTGCGGGGAGTAAGTCTTCTCTGAGAACAATGCAAGTTTTCAGCAGCAAAGTGTCCCTATCCCATTGCCCCACACCAGACCTAGAGAGCCTGGAGGGTTGTCAAGAAACAGTATGAACAGCTCAGAATTAAAGCTGGTAGCCAGAGGCCAGTGCCTGAAGCCGCCCTCTTTAAGCTGGGTGTAGGGAGAAAGGAAGAGGTTTGGAGTCAATAGACCTAGCATCAATAACACTGGCCCTTCCCTCAGCCCCTCATGAGCTCCATAATTTTGGATTATTTAAACTTTTGTGCCTTAGTTGAGGCATTGGTAAGTTGAGAGAGATAATATCTCCTTTACAAGGTTGTTATTAAGATTACAAGAAATGGGGTATGTAAAGCCCCTAATACAGAGGTCCCCAACCTTTTTGGAACCAGGGACCAGTTTTGTGGAAGATAATTTTTCCATGGATTAGGGTAGGAGAATGGTTTCAGGATGAATTCAGTTCATTACATTTATTGTATACCTTATTTCTATTATTATTACTTTGCAATATATAATGAAATAAGATACAACTCACCATAATGTAGAATCAGTGGGAGCTCTGAGCTTGTTTTCCTGCAACTAGATGGTTCCATCTGGGGAATGGAGGTGATGGGAGACAGTGACATATTATCAGGCATTAGGTTCTCATAAGAAGCACACGACCTAGGTCCCTTGCATGCGGTTCATAATAGGGTTCACTCTCTTATGAGAATCTAGTGCCACCACTGATCTGACAGGAGGCGGAGCTCAGGCATTAATGCAAGCAATGGGGAGCGTCTGTAAATACAGATGTAAATACGGCTGTAAATACTCACTGGCCCACCACTTACCTCCTGCTGTGTGGCCTGGTTTCTAACAGGCCACCAACCAGGATTGGGAACCCTTGCCCTCATACATGCCTGGCATATAATCATGATTTAATGTTAATATTAAAAACAAAAACTGAGGCTCACAGAAGGAATTAGCTCAAGATTGTACAGTCCCTTCCTACTCAAACTCTTCTTTTTGCAGTTTCTATTTTCATTGTTGACTCCAGCCCACTGTCAGTTACCATAGTTTAAAACCTCAGAGTCCTCTTTGTCATATCCTTTCCTCTGAAAGCCCCCCTCCCATCTGACTTCCAGTTCAGGTAGCAAGCAAGTGCTCAGTAATGGGCAAGTCTATCTGCTGGGTTGCATCCACATTGTTTCTGGCCCCTTCTGTCTCTCTTCTGGACTAATGCAATAACCTTCTCAAGAACTAGAGGCCAGCACAGTGCCTAGTGCTTAGTAGGTACTCAATAAATATTGCTGAACGAATGCCGTCATGCTCTCTGCAGATGTGTTCTTGTCAATCGAAACTTTCCCTGCAAACAAATTCTCTAATCCAGAGATAACTTCAAATGCCTTGCCATGCATATACAAGGCCCCCTCCCACCAGTTCACATGTGGTTCCATCTCCCCAGCTGACCACACCCCATGTCATTTCCTTTCATATCCTTCATAATTCTCATCATTCCTCTGCCTTTTTTCATTCTGCTGTCTGTGCTTGGAATGCCCTTCCCTTCCCTTCCCTGCCCTTCCAGGTCTACTCTGTGAATCCCTAGTGACTTTTCAAAATACTCTTGATTGATTCCACGAATATTTATTGAGTGCCCACTATGTGGCAGGCACTGCTCTAGGCTCTGAGGCTATATTGGGGAACAAAATAGAAGTCGCTGACCAAATAATGCTTACAGTTTACTGAAAAACCAGTAGCAGAAGCATCTAACCTGGTTAGAAATGGGTGGAAGGAGGCAGACTTGCAGCTCTAGCAACCTCCCCCAAGAACCTTTTCTCAGACGCTCCTTCCATTCTCAGATAGCATCATCCACCTTCCTCCTGCTGCCCTCTCTGTACCTGGGACACCTGATTGTAACTGACAGTTTACATGTCTGTCTCCCAGTGATGGCTGGGACTGTTTTGCTTCTGTGTCTGAAGTTTGTTCATTGGAAGGAAGGAGGAAAGAAGGAAAAAAGAAAGGAGAGGAGGCTGGAGGAAGGAAAGACTTCCAAGAAGTGGAACAAGAAAGTTTCAAAGAAAAGGAAAGGTTGGAGAGGGGAGTGGAATTTCAGATTTCTCTTGTAGACAAATTGGAATTTATCCTTTCTACACACTCTCACACCCTAACTTAGATTCTGCCTCAGGTGTTCAAATGGCTGAACTCTTCAACCCTATTGGTCTGGATCATCAGCATTTAGCATGCTTCTGTGGCTCCCAAATCTGGATGGCTTTTAGCTGATCCTTCCCAGTCACTCTGGGAAATAAGTCAACTTCACCAAAAAGTTGAGGCTGCTAAGGAGAAGGGCATGGGAGAACAAGATGAGAATTAACCCTTGGCCTTTCACACAGAAAGGATCTAATTTGATGCTACAACCTCCCCAGTGTGGTATTATTAACCCTTTTATGGCAGAAAACACTGGAGGTCAGAAGTTAAGTAATTTGCCCTTAGTTTCCAGAGAGTGGTAGAGATCAGATCCAAGTATATTATCTAGCCCAAGACACCATGCCCTTATCTCAGTCCAAGTTTAGGGTCTACAGCAGTGTTCCTCAGCTTGGCACTGTTGACATTTTGACCTGAATAATTTGTTGTGAGAGCCTATTGTATTAGTCTGTTTCCATGCTGCTGATAAAGACATACCGGAGACTGGGAAGAAAAAGAGATTTAATTGGACTTACACTTCCAATTATGTGGAGGTCCATAATTACACTCCAATGGCTGGGGAGGTCTCAGAATCATGGTGGGAGACAAAAGGCATTTCTTACATGGCGGCAGCAAAACAAAATGAGGAAGAAGCAAAACCAGAAATCCCTGATAAACTCATCAGGTTTTGTAAGACGTATTCACTATCACAAGAATAGCATGGGAAAGACTGGCCCCCATGATTCAATTACCTCCCCTGGGTACCTACCACAAGACCTGGGAATTCTGGGAGACACAATTCAAGTTGAGATTTAAGTGGGGACACAACCAAACCACATCATTCTGCCCCTGGCCCCTCCAAATCTCATATCCTCACGTTTCAAAACCAGTAATGCCTTCCCAACAGTCCCCCAAAGTCTTAATGCATTTCAACATTAACCCAAAAGTCCACAGTACAAAGCCTCATCTGAGACAGGGAAAGTCACTTCCACCGATGAGCCTGTAAAATCAAAAGCAAGCTAGTTACTTCCTAGATACAATGGGGGTACAGGTATTGGGTAAATACAGCCATTCCAAATGGGGGAAATTGTCAAAACAAAGGGGTTGCAGGGCCCATGCAAGTCCAAAATCCAGTGGGGCAGTCAAATTTTAAAGCTCCAAAATGATCTCCTTTGAGTCCAGGTCTCACATCCAGGTCATGCTGATGCAAGAGGTGGGTTTTCATGGTCTTGGGCAGCTCTGCCCCTATGGTTTTGCAGGGTACAGGCTCCCTCCTGGGTGCTTTCACTGGTTGGTGTTGAGTGTCTTTTCCATGCACATGGTGCAAGCTGTCAGTGGATTTGGAAGATGGTGGCCCTCTTCTCACAGCTCTGCTAGGCAGTGCCCAGTGGCAACTCTGTGTGGGGGCTTCAACCCCACATTTCCCTTCTGTACTGCCCTAGCGGAGGTTCTCCATGAGTATCTTGCCCCTGCAGCAAACCTTTGCCTGGGCATCCAGGCATTTCCATACATCTGAAATCTAGGCAGAGTTCCCAAACCTCAATTCTTGACTTCTGTGCACCTGCAGGCTCAACACCATGTGGAAGCTGCCAAGGCTTGAGGTTTCCACCCTCTGAAGCCACAGCCCAAGCTCTATGTTGGCCCCCTTCAGCCATGGCTGGAGTGGCTGGAATACAAGGCACCAAGTCCCTAGGCTGCACACAGCACGGGGACCCTGGGCCTAGCCCATGAAACCACCTTTTCTTCCTGGGCTTCCGGGCCTGTGATAGGAGGGGCTGCCATGAAGGTCTCTGACATGGCCTGGAGACATTTTCCCCATGGTCTTGGGGATTAACATTAGGCTCCTCGTTACTTATGCAAATTTATGCAGCCAGCTTGAATTTCTCCTCAAAAAATGGGTTTTTCCTTTGTACTACATCGTCAGGCTGCAAATTTTCTGAACTTTTATTCTCTGTTCCCCTTTTAAAATGGAATGCTTTTAACAGCACCCAAGTCACGTTTTGAATGCTTTGCTGCTTAGGAATTTCTTCTGCCAGATATCCTAAATCATCTCTTTCAAGTTCAAAGTTCCACAAATCTCTAGGGCAGGAGCAAACTGTTGCCAGTCTCTTTGTGAAAACATAACAAGAGTCACCTTTACTCCAGTTCCCAACAAGTTCCTCATCTCCATCTGAGACCATTTCAGCCTGGACCTTATTGTTCATATCACTGTCAGTATTTGTCAAAACCATTCAGTAAGTCTCTAAGAGGTTCCAAACTTTCCCACATTTTCCTGTCTTCTTCTGAGCCCTCCAAACTGTTCCATTCTCTGCCTTTTACCCAATTCCAAAGTCGCTTCCACATTTTCAGGTACCTTTTCAGCAGTGCCCTACTCTATTGGTACCAATTGACTGTACTGGTCCATTTTCATGCTGCTGATAAAGACTGGGAAGGAAAAAGAGGTTTAATTGGACTTACACTTCCACATGGCTGGGGAGGCCTCAGAATCATGGCGGGAGACAAAAGGCACTTCTTACATGGTGGCAGCAAGAGAAAACGAGGAAGAAGCAAAAGTGGAAACCCTGGATACACCCATCAGATCTCATGAGACTTAACATTAGGCTCCTTGTTACTTATGCAAATTTCTGCAGCCAGCTTGAATTCCTCCTAAAAAATGGGTTTTTCCTTTCTACTGCATTGTCAGGCTGCAAATTTTTTGAACCTTTATTCTGTGTTCCCCTTTTAAAATGGAGAGCTATCAAGAGAATAGCACGGGAATAGCATGGGAAAGACCGTCCCCCATGATTCAATTACCTCCCTCTGGGTCCCTCCCACAACATGTAGGAATTCTGGGAGATACAATTCAAGTTGAGATTTTGGTGGGGACACAGCCAAACCATATAACCTGTCCTGTGTTTTATAAGATGTTTAGCAGCATCCCTGGCCTCTACTCAGTAGATGCCACCAGCACTCTCACTTTCCCATACATAAATGTCTCTAGACATTGCCCTACATTGTCTGGAGGACAAACCTCCCCACTGCTCTATCCCAACTGAGCAACTTGGACAAGTTGCTTGGCCTTTCTGGGCTTCTGTGTCCTCCTCTGTAAAACAGTCTGGGTAAGTGATCTCCAAGTGCTCCATGACACATCAGGGGTCAGGTAGTAATTTTATTTATATTTGTATGCTTTATCTTATCCATGTGTATTTCATTTTATCCAAGATAAGAAATTAACCTTTACTAGTATTTGCTATATAAATTTTGTTTTTTGAGGCAGGGTCTAGCTTTGTCACCCAGACTGGAGTGCAGTGGCATAATCTCAGCTCACTGCAGCCTCAACCTCCCAGGGCTCAAGTGATTCTCCCACCTCAGCCTCCACAGAATATGAACCTACAGTCATGCACCACCATGCCTGGTTAAGTTTTCTATAAAACTTAACCAGGGTTTTGCTATGTTGCCCAGGCTGGTCTTGAACTCCTGGACTCCAGCGATCTGCCCACCTCTGCTTCCCAAAGTGCTGGGATTACAGGCATGAGCCACTGCACCCGGCCTGCTATACAAATTAATGGCAGAACACATATATGTTTCTAAATAAATATGATTGATGAGGACATGTTTCATATATTTACTGAGAGAGATGAGTAGCCAGAAGAGTTTAGAGACCACCCTGCCAATGGTTCTAAGGTTCCTGTCAGGTGCCTATCCTCGGAGTTTTGAGAATGAAGGAGAGCCCTCTGCAGGATTGCAACGCCAGTGGCACTTGTCATTTCTGAGCTTCAGTTTCTGCATCAATTAAATGGAGAGAAGAAAGAACCTACCTCATGTGGTTGTTATATGGATCAAAGGAGGTAATGCATGTGCAGTGCTTAGCACAGTGTGTAGAATGGCACTCAGAAATGTTCTCATGTTTTAGGCCAGGCGCGGTGGCTCACGCCTGTAATCCCAGCACTTTGGGAGGCCTAGGCGGGGGGATCACATGAGGTCAGGAGTTCGAAACCAGCCTGGCCAACATGGCGAAACCCTGTCTCTACTAAAAACACACAAAAAATTAGCAGGTGTGGTGGTGGGTGCCTGTGGTCCCAGCTACTCGGGAAGCTGAAGCAGTAGAATCACTTGACCTGGGAGGGGGAGGTTGCAGTGAGCCAAGATCACGCCATTGTACTCCAGCCTGGGTGACAGAGCGAGACTCTGTATCAAAAAAAAAAAAGAAAGAGAGAAATGTTCTTACATGTTATATTACAGATGAGGAAACTGAGGCTACAGAATATTCTAAAACCCTCCTTAGGTATCCTACTTTTGTATGGTGAGGCCCGCATATAAACCTTAGTCTCGCCTAGGTCCAGCACACCTCCCCACCACTTCAACCCTATGGGACTCCAGAGAAATTACCGAGGAAAGACACCATTGTGTTCTTGCCCTTACACATCTGTGTCTATAGTATCTGGCACACAGTAGTGCGTATCAAACATCTCTAGAGTTTGGTTGAATAAATAAGCTGGCTCCCAGCCCCATTTCATGTTATATTTCTGTCAGCTTTAATTTATATTTTCCTTGGGGAACACAAAATGCAAAGCCATTGCTTTAAATCGTATACAATAGGCAAGTGTTCATTAAAAATTTTTTAAGTAAATGAATGAATGAATGAACTATCAACCAAGACAGTTTCTGTTTTGGAGTCAAACCTTAGTCATAGTCATATTTCACAAAAATTCCAAAAGTGTTCAGGAAAGGATACTCTCCAGCACCCAAGAATGTTCCTTCAAAGCTTGTATCATGGTTTCTAATTGTATGGTCATCAGTTTTTCCTCCCATCCCCCTCACATAGACCGCAGTCTCCACAAAGTCAGGGACTGTGTCCTTTGCGCTCATTGTCATATCTCTAGTGCCCTGTACTATACCTGGTATACAGTGGCACTCATTAAGTGTATACCGACAGAACATGTGAGTTCATAAAGTGAGATATCATTCTAGTGTCTCTTGCATTTTAGAGCTGAGGCCCAGAAGATGGAAATGTCTTGGCCAAAGTCACTCAGCTGGCTGGCATCAAAACCAGGTCTATTGCCGTCACAATTTTCTTTCTCCCTCCCTTCCTTTACCCAGGAAAACTGGGGACTGTGACCTTCCAGGTGCTCAGAATCCCAGGGATGTCTTTAAAGAGAAAGGAACTCTCCTGAAAATCCCTTGGAGGAACCAGTGGAAGATTTATGACAGTGGGGGAAGGAACCCCTCCAAACTTCATCAAGGCCCAAGCTGAGAACTTGGCACAGCCCCATCCTCTGCCTACCCTAGCTCCTAACTCAAAAAGAAGTGACTAAAAAGTGCTTTGCAAATACGCAGGAGTCCTAGAAGGAGGCATCAATTAGTGCATACCAGCCCTGCACTCCCCAAAACCATGTAGCTCCTCTTCCACTCACCCACTCACCAGTCTTCTCTCTGTTCATACAAATGCACGTGACTGGTGGTCGGCGGCGCTATTTACTGCTTGCGTGAAAATCTGGGCAAAATTCTTGATGTCACTGTGCCTCAGTGCTCTCTATGTAAAATGAACACAGCGACAGTGTCTACTCCTCAGGGTTGTTCTGAGAATTTGGAGTTAATATATGTAAATGGCTAAGGGCAGTATCTGGCACATTGTGCTGTGGAAGTGTGAGTTTCTATGACTCTGTGCTGGGCACCGACAATATCCTCCCTATCTCTTAGGCACCTCCGTTGTGATCTCTCTTTATTATGAATGCATGTCTGTGCTCCCAGCAAATACCTACTTCCCTACTGGGTGCCAGGTCTCATGCTTGCTCATCTTCCCAGGGCCATTACTCCAGAAATTCTCCCTTTCTCTCTGGTATCATCAATGTTTGCCTCTAAGGCTTCATAATTCTTAGCAGTACAAAAAAAAAAAAGCAGTTATTTCTCCTATACATACACACACACACACACGCACTTTTCTTTTGAGCCCACATCCTCCTCCAACTCTGTCTCTTTGCTCTTTTATATCAAAACTCCTCAAAAGAGTTGAATATAGGCCGTACCATCAAATTCTCTTCTCCCCTCTGCTCTTGGATTTACCCTGGTCGGGCTCTTGCCCCCACCCTATTTCCAAACTGCTCTAGTTAAAGTGAACAGTGACAACTCACCATAAATCCAATGGTCAACTCTCAGTCTGGATCTTAACAAATGAGGCAACAGTATTTGAAACAACTGTTCACTTCCTCCTCCATGACACTCCTTTTGCACTTGGCTTTCAAGAATGGTCTCTTAGTTCCCCTCCTATCTCATTGGCTTCTCCTTTGTCTCCTTGGGTTGTTCTTCCTCATCTTCCCAAACACTTACAATGGAGGCCACGGGGCTTAGTCCTTGGTCCTCTTCTCTTCTGTATCTACCTTTATGCTCCTGTGATCTCATCCAGCATCCTGGCTTTAAATATCACCTGTACACTGTGGACATCCAAATGTCCAGCCTCTCACCTATATGTTCCACACCTCCATGTGGCTGTCTTTAGGCATTTTGCTTCTAATAAGTTAAAAAAGAAATCAATTTCCTGGAAGTCCTAGCCAAAGCAATCAAGCAAGAGAAAGAAATAAAAGACATCTGAATAGAAAAATAATAAGTCAAACTATCTCTCTTCACTAATGATTTGATTCTATATCTAGAAAACCCTAAAGATGCCAGCAAAAGACTCCTGGAAGTGATAAACGACTTTGGTAAAGTTTAAGGATACAAAATCAATGTACAAAAATTACTAACATTTCTATACACCAATAATGTTTGAACTAAGAGCCAAATTAAGAATATAATCCCACTTAAAATAGCCGCACACACACACACATATCTAGGAATACATCTAACTGAGGAAGTGAAAGATCTCTACAAGGAGAACTATAAAACACTGCTTAAAAAATCATAGATGACACAAATGAAAAAATATTCCATGCTCATGGATTGAAGAATCTATATGGTTAATATGGCCATACTGCCCAAAGCAATCTACAGACTCAACATTATTCCTATCAAACTACCAATACCATTTTTCACAGAACTAGAGAAAACTATTCTAAACTATTTCGAAATTCATATGGAAACAAAAAAGAGCCTGAATAGCCAAAGCAATCTTAAGCAAAAGAACAAAGCCAGAGGCATCACATTATCCAACTTCAAACTATACTTTAAGGCTACAGTAGCCAAAACAGCATGATACTGATACAAAAATAGACACATAGACAAATGAAACAGAATACAGAACCCAGAAATAAAGCTGCACACCTATAATAACCTCATCTTCAATGAAGCTGACAGAAGTAAGCATTGAGGGAAAGACTCCCTATTCAATAAATGGTGCTGGGATAGCTGACTAGCCATCTGCAGAAGAATGAAACTAGATGCCTACCTTTCATCATATACAAAAATTAACTCAAGATGGATTAAAGATTAAATGTAAGACCTCAAACTATACAAATCCTAGAAGAAAACCTAGGAAATATCATTCTGGATATCAGCCTTGGGAAAGACTTTATAAGTCTTCAAGATCGATTGCTACAAAAACAAAATTTGACAAGTGAGACCTAATTAAATAAAGAGCTTCTACACAGGAAAAGAAACTATCAACAGAGTAAACAGACAACCTACAGGTTTGTTCCTTGGGTATGTTTCCTGGGAGAAATTATTCACACACTATACATACAACAAAGGTCTTATATCCAGAATCTATAAGCAACTTAAACAACTAAACAAAGAACAAATAACTTGATTTAAAACATGGGCAAGAGACATGAACAGACATTTCTCAAAAGAAGACATATAAGCAGCCAACAAATATGAAAAAGTTATCAAAATCACTAATCATCAGAGAAATGCAAATCAAAACCACAATGAGATATCATTCCACACCAGTCGGAATGGCTAATTATTAAAAAGTCAAAAGACAGCAGATGCTGGTGAGGCGGCAGAGAAAGGGGAATGCTTATACACTGTTAGTGGGAATGTAAATTAGTGCAGCCACTGTGTAAAGCAGTTTGGAGATTTCTCAAAGAACTTAAAACAGAACTACCATTTGATCCAGCAATCCCATTACTGGGTGTATATCCAAAAACAAATAAATCATTCTACCAAAAAGATGCCTGTACTTGTATGCTCATTAAAGAACTATTTACAACAGCAAAGACATGGAATCAACCTAGGTGCCCATCAATGGTGATTTGGATAAAGAAAATGTGGTACACATATGCCATAGAATACTACGTGGTCATGAAAAGTATAAAATCATGTCCTTTGCAGAAACAAGGATGCAGCTGGAGGTCATTATCTTAAGTGAATCAACACAGAAAAAGGAAACCAAACACCGCTTGATGTGGTTTGGCTCTTTCCCCCTCCTAAATCCCATCTTGAATTATAACCTCCATAATCCCCAATTGTTGAGGGAGGGACTTGGTGGGACATGATTGGATCATAGGGGCGGTTTCCCCCATGTTGTTCTCATGATAGTGAGTGAGTTCTCACAAGATCTGATGATTTTACAGGGCAGTTTTTCCTCCTCTCTCTTGAACTTCTCTCTCCTGCCTCCATATAATACATGCCTGTTTTCCCTTCCACTATGATTGTAAGTTTCCTGAGTCCTTCCCAGCCATGCTGAACTGTGAGTCAATTAAACCTCCTTTGTTCGTAAATTACCCAGTCTCAGGTAGTACCCTTATAGCAGTGTGAAAATGGACTAATACATCACATTTTCTCATTTATAAGTGGGTACTCATGGACGTAAAGATGAAAACAATAGACACTGGGGACTGCTAGATGAGGGAGTAAGGAGGAGAGTAAGAGTTATAAACTACTGGGTGCTATGCTCAGTACCTAGGTGACAGGCTCAATCATGCCCCAAACCTTAGTATCATGCAACATACCCAGGAAACAAACCTGCACAGGTACTCCCTGAATCTAAAATAAAAGTTGAAATTATTTTTAAAAAATAAAAATTATAAATTTTTTTTAAAAGTATGTTAACAATTTCTAAATATCTGAGAATTTTCTATTCTTGATTTCTTGTTTAATTTTGGTATAACCAGAGAACATGCTTTGTGGAGTTTTAATTTATTAAAAATTGTAAAAGTTTATTTTGTGGCCCAGAATATGATCTATCTGGGTACATGCTCTGTGGGCACATGAAAAGTATTCTGCTGTTCATGGGTGGCATGTTCCACCAATGGCCATTATATTAAATCAGTTGATAGCGTTATTCAGGTTTTATGTATCTTTGCTGATTTTCCATCTATTTGTTTATCAATTATTGCGAAAGAAAATTTTGAAGTTTCCTAATTGTAACTGAATTTTTTGGTATCTCCTTTTAGTTCTTTCAGTTTTTGGTTCATTTATTTTGGATCTTTTTTAGTTGCATAGCATATATGAATGTTTATCTTCTTGGTAAATTGACCCTTTTATCATTATAGAAAGTCCCTATAATCTATCTATATCTTTAGATTTAAAATAGGTTTCCTTCAACCACAGAACATTTCAGAAGTAATTTTTTAAAATCAATTTCCTGCCTTCTATCTCCCACAACACCTCCAAATTGCCTCTCTTGCTATCTCCCATCTCAGTTAATGGCCTGTCAAACTTTCCATTTGCTCAGGTACAGAACTTTGGAGGTATTCTTAACTCCTCTCTCGTTTTCACACCCTCTTTTCAATGTCAGAAAATATAGTCTGTTCTTCCTTCAAAAGATGTTCAGGGTCTGCCCACTTCTTCCCATCTCTGCTACCTGGTCTGAGCACCATAACCCTCACCTGGGTTGTCCCTGCATCTTCATAACACGTCTCTGTGCATCCTTGTTCCTCTGCACTGTGTTATCGACACAGTCCCCAGAAAAATCCTGTTACAGCAGGAGTCACACCAAGTCACTCCTGTGTTTGAGCCCTCCAAAGGCTCCCATCACAACCATAATATAAGCCAGAGTCATCAAAACGACTCATGAGGTCCTGGACCATCTACTTCCCCTTTCTCTGCACCACTCTGATCCCTGTTTTCATACTGCCTCCACTTCTGCGCCCCCACACTGCCTCCTCACTGCTTCAGAAAGGAGGCCGCTGCTCCCCCATCGGAGGCCATGCAGAGGTTCCCCAGCTCCACTCCTGCTTTCACTCTGGGCATCTTCCCAGCGGGCCATTCTTGATCACCCACTTCAATGTGCATTCCCTCACCCTCCAGCCCTCTCTCCCCTCTTCCACTTTAATTTTCTCCTGGCTTTTCTCCCATCCTGACACCCCGGGTGTTTCCCTCACTTACCTCCCTGCCAGCCCCCTCTGGAATCTGAGTGCCATGCCAGTGTGTGTGTACTGGGGCAAGGGGGTTGGACAGGTTTGTTTAAGGCCCCACCAGCTACACATAGTCAGCACTCAGGCAACATTTGGCAAGGGGATAAATTTTCTGTTGGCTTTGTCTTCCTCTATAGGTTGGGAGGGAAGAAGCTGCGTCTTCTCATGGGTGCTTTCCTGTTGGTGCCCAGTGGACAGGCTTCCACAGCCTTTCCCAGTATTTGTCAGATGAATGAACACATGAAAAGAGAGAAGAACACACTGAAGAGTTTGTCGCAGCTGAGGCTGCCCTGGGCTGATATGTCATCTTCTTCCAGAAGCCATGGTCCTGCTCAGGGCCTTCTAAGGCAGACCACACGTGGGGACTTTGGCTTCACAGGGTATGGCCTCCACTCATCTCCCAGGGGAACTGCCCTGCCCACAAGCCCAGCCATGCTCTTCCAGCATGTCCCCCTAAATGCCTTCTCCTCCACCACGAGGCCCCTCCTGATAAGCACCTCAGCCCTCCAGGCCCTCTCTGACTCTCAGTCACCTTTCCATCTCCAGGCTCACCACGTCATGTGCCCGGTGAGTCAACCTGGGAGGATGTCTCCGGAAGTCTCCCTTCAGCTTCTGCCCTTGGGCAGAGTGAGGCCCAGAACGCTTCTTCCAGAAAGTTCCCTGACCCACTCCTTTCTAGTGTGGGAACTCAGTCCCTTCTCTCTGCCCCCTTAGCACCCTGTGCTTACATATATTCTGTTTCAGTGCCTGATTCATTTGTATATCCTCCTACTGGACTGTGAGCCCTTGAAGGAAGGAACCAGGCCCCCTCTTTCTCTGTATCCCAGTGCCAGACCCAAGAGGAAGCTTAGGAAGCACTCACTGGTTGATTGACTGGATAAATTTCTTTAACAGAACTCAGACCACGTTCTGTGATAATAATAAATCCTCATACTTGTATAGCAATTTGCAGTTTGCAAAGCAATTTCCCATTCATGATCTTATTTCAACCTCACAACTCTGCAAAAATGGCAACTCATTTATTCATTCATTCATTAACTCATTCACTGACCCTGTGTCAGGCACTGTTCTAGCCACTGGAATGCAGATGCAAACAGAACACACAACTATGCCTGCCTTCGTGGAGCTTACATTCCTACAGGAGGGATTGCCATGTCTATTTTGCAGATGGGCAGACAGAGGTTAGCTCTCACAGGAGGGATTGCCATGTCTATTTTACAGATGGGCAGACAGAGATTAGCTCTGGGAGGCTAAGCAACCTGGAACAGGTCACAGAGCTTACAGGTAAAAGACTCCCTAGTCAGGATCAGGGATGACTGATTCCAAGTCGAGGGAAGACATTTTTCACAAAGGTTACCTCAGAAATTGTGGGCTTATCCATGAGGTGTCTTTTTTTTCTCTCTCACTCTCTAAGTTAACAACAAATAAAAGGAAACTTGGCAGAAATCCACACCCTGGGACTACCTTGGAACTCCTTCCCTTGTCTGATGTGTGTGTTTAACAAAGATGTGAGAAATACCTGCCAGGTCTCTTCTTGCTGGAGCCAAGAAGACAGCAGCCACCCAGCATTGTGAGCACGTCTGCTTGTGTGCAAACCCGCAGGCATTTTTAGCAACTTTGGGGAACATAAAGAAAGCTGTTGGTTTTGTTTGCACATATTTTTCGCCTCTGCAGAAGGCTTCTCACCAAGCGGCAGCCTCAGAGTTGCCTTTTATTTGATCTTAAGACACACAGAGTCTTTACAGCTCACTAGCTGAGCTATAGTTGGCAAACTGCTTAACCTGCTCTTACTTCTGTTGTTGGGAAAACGAATATGATAATAAAGGTCTCTGCCTCTCAGAGTGGTTGTGGGAATTAAATTCAGAAATGCCAGTCTGCCTGTGAGGCTTTGAGACTGGAAGGAGGCAGCTTGGTGAGGAGAAGACCTTGTTACAGAATCTGAAGGAGCTGGGATTCCAGTCCATCAGCTGCAGAACCTTTGGCAGGTAACTTAATCACCTTCACTCCTCCAGCTTCAGTTTCCTTCATCAATGGAAATATTAGTACATTTCCCAAAGGCTTGTAATGAATGTCAGCAATAATGGATATATAGTGTCCAGCCCTGAGCCTGCATGTAATTATGTCTAGTAAATGGCATGCGGTGTGCATTATCATCATCATCATTATTGTTATTTGTATGTGGGTGGTAAGGTCAACAAGGATTTTGAAAATTTGAGACTAAATCTGTTGAGCCAAGTATTATGTCTATGTATGCCTGTACACCTGACGCTCAAAACTCTACCCAGCAGCTGGCAACTGCTCAGTAAAGTTTGAAGAACTGGATTCGATGAAGGAGGAGGAGACCAAGTCCCTCAAAGTGGTAGCTCAGGCTTGAACAAGAACTTGTGTTTACCACATATTTACCATGTGGCACACCTTTGTCTTTACTTGTGTTTGCTCCTCATAGAGACTCACAAGGCAGGTATCATTATTATCCACAGTTTACAAATTAGGAAACTGACACTAAGTCAACAAATGACCTGCTCAAGGTCACACTGTTAGTGGGTAGCAGAGCGAGGGCCAGAACCCAAGAGAGTCTGACTTCTGAGTCCACACTCTTAATAACCTCTGCCCTGCGCTGCCAGGAAGGGCTCTGGTTTGAGGTTTCCTCTTATTCTAACCTAGTTGATTTCCTGGCCCTCTGGTTGTTTTTGATGTTCTATGCCAACAGGAAGAGCAAACATTCTCTCCCCATAGCAGCTAAGTAGGTGATCTGCATGGCCAGCCCGTATTACTGTTTTGGCGTATTTGTGTTCTGATTTTCCCCCATAATAGTAGGCACTGGGAGTGAAAAAGGAGAGAGCCATCACCTATCTATCCCCCAGGAGGGGCTAACCTCTTGGGCTGTCCCATCCCCCTGGAAGCAGATGTTACATCCTGCCACCACAGGGCGCAGGCGTTCCTACCCATGCCCCTCTCCTGGGAAGCATGTCCTGGAACCCAGAGCTGAAGGAGAGGACAGACTGGGTGAACCTGCCTCAGGGACCCTCTAACCAGAGGCTGGGAATGAGGAGATGCCAAATCCCACCTCTGCTCCCAACCCTGCAGCTGCTTCCTTTAGGACATCACAGTGGATGTTTCCAACAGCCTTCTGTGCCGTCTCATGTCTAGCTGTAGAATCATGTGTCCTCAGTGCAGAGAGGGGAAGAGGCTTGCCCCCAATCACACTGCTATCAGTGGAGGAACCAGGACTGCCGTTTTCGTTATTCCCAGGCCCACGACCCTGCTACAGTGTGATACCAGAGATGGAGATCAAATGCCAAAGGACTTGTTTTAAGGACTATATCAGTTCTATTTTGGAGTGGCACGATAACATGGCAGCTCCGAGTTCCATTTCTAAAGTCAGAGCAGCCAGAGGCTGAATTTCAGCACTGCCCCTAGTTTAGGGACCTTGGGCAAGTCACATAATGTCAGCAAGCCTCCAAGTGGAGGAACTGGTAACCCTGCCTCACAGGCTGCTATGAGGATTGGATAATTGAGTTCATATAAAGCCCCTAGCCTACTTCTTGGCAAACAGAGAGAGGTCCAAACATATTAACTTTATTTCTTGCTTAATTCTCCAAACATGTATTGGATAGTAAAATGGGCATTTCACAATTTTTCATTCAATATTCACAAAAAGGCTCTAACGAATTAAGATCTCCATTAAATAGATGAGTAAACACAATGTTAGAAAGATTGAGTGACTCCTCCAAGGTCTTTTAGTTAGTAAGTGGAGGTCCGAATTCTCTGACTCCTGAGTCCTCATTTTCTATGCTAGTTCATGGAGGCATTTTGTATTGTTTCATTGTTTTGTTTTGTTCTAACACAAGATTGGGGTAGATGAACTAATATTATCTTGAAAATTGACATAAAATACCCATGTGTGAGATTCCTGTTATTAATTCCCATAGTGCCTACCTTCTATCTCTCCAAGCTTGGTCCACTTAGCATCTGCCTCATTAAAAATGTATATTCCAAGGCCTGTCTCCAGATCCACTAAACCAGAGTTTCTGTGTGCAGAGCTGTTTACCAAGCTCTCTAGATATTTCCAAAGCACTCTTAAGTTTGAGAACCACTGCCTTTGGGAGTCAATAATCCAATAAGCACTGATTGACTGGAAGAGGGAAGACAGTTTTCAAAAGCAAAAGTCAAATAGATAGCAAGCTTGAAAAGCCATCTTATGTGTTAGTATCAGGTATGTCCAGGAGGGACAGGGGAGAAGAGGACTCAGGACGCTGAGAGCGAGCAGAACTGGTGATCCCTAGTTGCCCCAGGTATAGTGCCAATAGGGAGTTCAAGCCAAGAGTAGTAAATATCAATCAAGGTAGTTTGGCAACACTGCCAGGGGTATCCCCAGGGGCAAGGAAAACATCATGTTACCAGGTCGCATGGCAGGTGATAGGAAAGAGCCAGGAAAGAAGGCAGCAGGAACCAAATTCTAGCTTCTGGGAAACTGCCTGGAGGAAAAGGTAGGTACTGGGGTTCCGACACAGTCCTGGTTTCCATTATAGAGATTTAACAAGATATCTTCATCAGGCAAAAGACCAGCTTGCAAGTCCAAGGCACAAAGTCAGAGGGGAGCTAAGAATAGGGAGAACTGATTCTAATAGCCCAGCAAAAGCCCAGGGGATATGGGCAGGGGAATGTCCATGGTGGAAACTAAGTAGTCCCAGCAGCAAGATTTGCAGGGCTGCAGGGGGAAGGAGCCAGGAATTTATAACACACCCAGTTAGCCACTCCTTCAATCTGGCCACTTACCTGCCACACACTGGGGTCTATTTTGATACTGGTCCTGCCGTGAGCCTTGTGACTTCAGTCAAGCCCCTTCATGACTCCAGGCCTCGTTCTTCCTCTGATTCATGAGGGTCCATATGTAATGACTCTAATCGAAGTCCCTAGCAGCTCTTGCAGCTACCTCCAAGAGTTTCTGTGAGAATTAACTGTAGACATGCACCCATACAATGATGTTTCAGTCAACAACGTATCACATATGTGACAATGGTCCCCTAAGATTATAACACTGTATTTTTACTGTGCCTTTTCTATGTTTAGATACACAAACACCATTGTGTTTCAAAGGGCTACAGTATTTAGTACAGTAACATGCTGCACAGGTTTGCAGCCTGGGAGCAATAGGGCATACCACATAGCCTAGGTGTAAAGTAGGCTATCCCATCTAGGTTTGTGTAAATACACTCTATGATCTCACAACAATGAAATCTCCTAACAAGGCATTTCTCAGAACATATCCTTGTCATAAGTGAGGCATGACTGTACTATATCTCTGAATGAGCTAGAAGCTCTACACCGATTTTTTTTCTAGACGGAGTCTAATTCTATCGCCAGACTGGAGTGCACTGGCGCCATCTCAGTTCACTGCAACCTCCGCCTCCCGGGTTCAAGCGTTCTCCTGCCTCAGCCTCCTGAGTAGCTAGGACTACAGGCACACACCCCCACACCCAGCTAATTTTTCTATTTTTAGTAGAGACAGGAATTTACCATGTTGGCCAGGATGGTCTCAATCTCTTGACCTCATGATCTGCCCACCTCAGCCTCCCAAAGTGTTGGTATTACAGGCATGAGCCACCGCGCCCCGCCTACACATTTTTTGAATGTGTTATCTTGCTAGTCTCTATCTGATCAGTATACACACATCTTCCTTCCAAACCCAAGCATAAACAGAACACAGGTCTCCAGTAGATTTCAAACCAATGTTTCTCCTACTGGCCAGTCTGACTTTCCCTGGTTCTGTGACACGGGTGACAGCAGAGAGCTCTGCTGGGGGCCTCAGAACTTCATCTTGTATTAGTGCAACAACAGAGGAAAAAAAAAAAGAAAAACAAAAGGAAGAAGGGGAACAAGAAGGAGGCACCAAACATGCAACACTTCTTGAGGAGGTACCCAGGTCTACGAGGAACGCAGGCGCACTCCATGCAAGTGACCGACTCCAGGAGATGGGCCACATGGAAACACTTGGTTAATTTGGAAATTTATGAAATTATGGGGGCAAACTAGTCTGCTCACTCAACAAATACTAGGAAGAGGAAGCAAAGCTGAAATATTTCCAGGTTGAACGGCAGCAAGAGGAGGGGGCAGAGGTTTGCCTGTGTGGCAAAAATGACTGAAATTTTAGACAGATTTTTAAAGTTAATGATAAGGGTATCCTGGCTGGCGTGGTGGCTCATACCTGTAATCCCAGCACTTTGAGAGGCCGAGGCAGTGGGATAGCTTGACTCTAGGAGTTGGAGACCAGCCTGGGCAACACAGTGAACCCCCACCTCTTAAAAAAAAAAAAAGAAGAAAGAAAGAAAGAAAAGAAAAAGGGGGGTATCCTGAGTACTCAAAGTGGCAATGGAGGCCATCGGGTGGGTGATAAAGGGCCTTTGAAGCACACAACTCTGGCAATTATGAACTGTGATATTGAGGACAAGGTGTAGCGCCTCACTTAGCCTTAGTGTTCAATATGTACATGTAGTTACTACCTGTTTGCTAAAAAAAATTAAAGATAACTCTACCATATCTCATAGATCTTAAATTATTGATTTCAGCATCTCTGAAATTAAGATATGTCACAATTTAGAGTATATGAAACAACAGTATGTAAAACTCATTACACAAACTAGACACTTAATACTTACGAACATTTATTATCTAGTAAGAGCTAGAAGTTGTGTCCTGTAAGACATCCTGCAGCACACTTAAGGCAGCTGACAGCAACACCAGGATGGCCAGATTGCTAGAGAATAGGAACCACATCTTCTGTTCATGGTACACTGTTCATGGTCTGTTGCATAAGTGGATATACCTGAAGGGCCCTGAAGTTTATCATTCCAAATCTGAGATTCCAGATTCCGTGGACATTAATGTTACCATGATAATACCAACCACCAAAAAGTGTTATATTTTCTGAATCCAGAATCAGGACACACAATTTATCATCTGCAAAATGAAATAAGACACTCAATGTCTCATCTAACTCAAGTCATCTTGAACCTCTCTCTACACTGGCTCCCTGACAAAACCCAGCTCTTCTTTCGAGATACAACTCAGTATCCTCTTTTTTGTGAGGCTTTCTTCTGTGAGGCTGTCCTGGACCCCTCAAGTTAGGCTGACTTCCCTATCAACGGACTGCAACCCTGGGGTAGCACCTTTCACTCTGACCCCACTTCTAGACTGTGAGCTTCTTGAGTGCAGAAATGTGTCTAATTCATAGCTTGGTTCCTAGGCCAATGGCAGGCACATAGTAAGTGCTCAGTAAGTGTTGCTGAATGAAGATGATTTGATGAAGGATTAATTTTGTGACTGGTGGGTTTCTCCCTATGAAGAACCTCACAAAAATATAAATAGCCAATTGTGTTTAGCTCCCTTTTTTACTGGGTCTCAGTATAGTCTCTGTAAATAGGGAATTAGAGTAATCAGCATATTTCTTCTCTTTTATTTTCCTACTTTGTCTTTCTTTTCTTTTGTTCTTTGAGTAGAACCCTTCCATCAATTGCAATTATACCCAAAAGCCCAAGGTATAATGTAAATAAAATCTGAACTTCTCTGAAGCTAGGGATGGGACTGGAATCCTTAAAGCTCATCTCCATTTTCCCTTTGCCAGGAAGAGTACATTTTGATACCCTGCATCCTCCCTGTCACCTCTAATGTTAAATCAGCCTGAAATTAACTATATCTTGAGTAGCTAGAACCACTGGGACTAGGTATTACAGCTGGGAAAATAACAACAAATATTTATAGAGTGCCTAATACATGCCAGGGCAGCCAGGCCTTTTTAAAAAGGATCTCATTTCTGTTTTTTCTTCTTTTTTAAAAAAATATGTGTTTATTTTTAATTTTTTTTATTTTCAGTTTTTGTGGGTACATAGTAGGTGTTCTTTTTTCTTACCATCCCTTTCTCTTAGTCTCAAATTACTTCTTTTCAAATTAAAACTAATCTTGTATTGTTAACCACCTTAAATACTTTTGAGAACAAGTTAACTTTATAAACAGATATTAATACAAAACACAGCATTCGTTTAATCCTCACAACAAATCTGTGGAGTTAGTTTCAGTAATTCTGTTTCATACCTGAGATCAGCGGGGCTCAGGGAGAAAGAGAAGTTGCCCAACATCACTCCAGGAAGTTCGCAAGCACAATCCTAGCTCCCTTCCAGTGGGGCTTGCCATGCCTGGCACCACTCTCCCTAGCAGGTTTACGTTTACTAATTTAATCCCCATAAAACCCAGTGAGATGGATACCACTGCTGTTGCCACTTTACAGACGAGAACACAGAGGATTACGCAGGTGAAGTAGCTTGTCCAGGGCCATGTGACCAACAAATACCAGGCCAGCCCTTGAACTAAATCATCCTGATCCATGCCCAAGCCTGTGCTTGTACCAATGTGGAGCCCATACTCTTGCCTCAGAAGCCTCCTGCCTCGGAAGCCCTTAACTTTCCTCTTCCCTTCGAGGGCCTTCTCCTTCCCTCCTGAACAGGGCTGGAGGAAATGCAGAAAGGCTGGGGCCATCAGAGCAGATGCCAAGGCAAGTACCATGATCATTAAGCAAACCAGACCATCTGGGGACAAATCTGAATCTCCCTGAAGCCTGGCTATTGACTTCTCCCAGGTTAGTCAATCTAGGTCTCCATTTTCTCAGCCACAAAACGGGTATTATAATAGTAACAATGCCAGAGGTATGGTAGTAAAGCATGAAAAGTGCTTAGAACAGTATCAGTCGGCCTCTTGGATCTGTGGGGTCTTGCATTTATGAATTGCACCAACTGCAGATTGAAAATATTCAGGAAAAAAATAGCTGCAAAGTTTCAAAAAGCAGAACTTGAATTTGCCATGTACCAAGTACTATGTTAAATCCACACAAGTGATGTCTAGACATTGTGTTAGGTGTTATAAGTAATCTAGAGATGATTTAAAGCGTACAGGAGGATGTGTGTAGGTTATATGCAAACACTACCCCATTTTATCTCAGGAACTTGAGCATCCTTGGATTTGGGTATCCACAAGAGACCTGGAACCAATTTCCCTGAGGCAACGACTCTACTCAATAATTGTTAGCTACAATTATGTGTATGCAAAAAGCCTAGCAATTAATAGCTGCTGTCTATGTTATTCCAGTTGAGTCTCTGTCTTGGGGGATTCCATATATCCATGGAACTTTTGACCAGGCGGAAGGTAGAATTAGCCAAAAAACCGAGTCAAGATGGGTATCCTGATCTTGTTCCTTCTTATTCAGGTTCTCTTCCTGTGGGCAGCCTTCCAACAGAAGCCTATTCAAATTGTCAATGGCTCTCAAGTAAACCTTTACTGTCTGCCAAATCCTGCTTGAGACTCCAGGGCCAGAGAAACCAAAGAGGCACAGGGTCTCCCTTCCATTTTTTGTTAATTGTGGGAAAATACTCATAACACAGTATTTATCATTTTAATCATTCGTAATTGTCCAATGCAGGAACATTAAACACATTGACAATGTAGTGTGAATCACCTCTATCTACATCCAAAATTTTTCGTCATCCACAGCAAAAAAAAACTCTACCCGTTAAACAAAAACCCACCTTTCTTCCATCCCCCCAGTCCCAGGTAACCTCTATTCTACTTTCTGTCTCTAACCACATTTAAAACAATGTTTTTGGCCGGGTGCGGTGGCTCACGCTTGTAATCCCAGCACTTTGGGAGGCCAAGGCAGGCACATCACGAGATCAGGAGATTGAGACCATCCTGGCTAACAAAGTGAAACCCCGTCTCTACTAAAAAAAATACAAAAAATTAGCCAGGTGTGGTGGCAGGTGCCTGTAGTCCCAGCTACTGGGGAGGCTGAGGCAGGGGAATCGCTTGAACCTGGGAGGCAGAGGTTGCAGTGAGCCGAGATTGTGCTACTGCACTCCAGCCTGGGTGACAGAGTGAGACTCCATCTCCAAAAAAAAAAAAAAAAAAAAATATATATATATATATATATATATATATATATATATATATATATTTGTGGTAAAATATATATAATGTATCATTTTGACCATTTTTAAAAGTACAGTTTAGTGTCATTGAGTACATTTGCATTGCTGTGCAGCCATCACCACCATCCATCTCCAAAACTTTCATTTTCCCAAAGTGAAATTTTGGAACCCTTTCCCCCATCCCCTGGCATCCACCATTCTATTTTCTGTCTCTGAACTTGACTACTTTAGGCTCTTCATATAAGTAGAATCATACATTATTTGCCTTTTTGTGTCTGGCTTATCTCATTTAGCATAATGTCTTCAAGGTTCATCCATGTGTAGCATGTTTTAGAAGTTCCCTTCTTTTTAAGGCTGAGTAATATTCTATTGTATGTAATATACCACAGTTTGTTTATCCATTCATCCATCATTGGACACTTGGCTTGCTTCCACCTTTTGGCTGTTGTGAATAAGGCGGCTCTAAACGTGAGTGTATATTTCTCCCTGCCTCTGAGCCTCTTGTGGTCTAATGTGGGGGAGGGACATGTAGATCCACCTTCAAGTTGCCTTCCATGAGCTTCTGTTTCCTCATCTGTAAAATGAGGATCATGTTGCCCACTGTGGAAATTAAATGAGACAATGCATGACTTAGTGCAGTGCTTGTCACACCGTAAACATTCTATAAATATTAGCTCTTGCTGCAGCTACGGCTGCTATTAGGCAGAGATTTTTCAAAAGAAGAGAGGACTGGAAATGGGGTGGTTAGCTTGAGATCTCTCATAAACATCACATCAACCTACTCTCACAAACATCCTGGCAAGTAAGCCTGAAGATCTCGATTTTCCAGACAAAGATAAAGACTCGGAGAGGCCCTCAACTATGAGACAGAAGAGGTGAGCCTGCAACATAGCTTGCTAGGGCTTCTTACTCAAACTGTGTGAGCAGGGACAGAAAGGCTCAGGGGAAAGCAGCCAATAAAATCTCCCTTGAATGCAGGGCTGTCCTGGGGTAAAGCCAGCACATTTGTCCCAGGCAGCTGGAGGAAGGAGCTGGGAGGGCAGAGTGAGGAAAGGTGTTATGCAGAGGCAGGAGCACAGCCTAGGCAAGAGCCTAGAGGTAAGAGGTATATAGCATCTGCAGAAGATATGGCAGGACTCCAGTCAATGAGGTGCAAAGGGCGTGTGCATGGGAGGGTGGGGCCAGGCCACAGAGGGCATTGCAAGGCGGACCAGTCCAGTCCAGTTCCTGGGCCTGAGCGGGTTCTGATGAACTGCCCAAGGTGGCATTTCAGGGAGATTAGTCAGACTGATTGGACAGAGGTGCTTGCCTTGCAACACTTTCCTGCCTTCAAACCACAAGCAGTATTTTAAATATTAAACTTGTGTCTTACCAACATTATGTACATAGTTCAAAAAGTCAGATAGTTCTACAAAGCCCATTTCCCTCCACTGCCAAATCTTACCACCCAGAGACAGCTACTGTTCAATATTTCTTCCAGTATTTAAGTCCGTGTTTCTAAATACTATGTCTACACATCTTTCTTAATTTTTTCATTAGCGATATGGCCTATTGAATTTCTATTACAAAAGAGAAGGACTTAGCTCTCTTCTCTCATGGAAACAGTTTACCTTCCCCAACTTTCCAATCTAGTTATAACACTCCTTTTGTTAGATTGGTGTTTATAGCATTGCGACCATATAAATCACAGCTAAGCCACATTGTATCATGATTAAATTTTTGCTTTTATATGACTTATTCTTTTCACTGAAACGGATGCCTCATTTAAAAAAATCTGTTAGCTTTATTTCCTAGGCACACACATCCTTCTCCCCTCAGGGAGAAATTTAAGTCTGCTCTCAGAATCTTCAAGCACATCAGGTAATCAAGTCATCCATCTTGCTTCCTTCTGGAGCTCTCAGTGGTTCTGCTCTCACCTGGATGTTTGTTCTTTGTCTGCTGCCAAGATGTAGCTGTCCCCAGGATGTGGCAAAGGCATCCCCGATGCCAGACAGGTGAGCCCCATTCATCTATAGATTTTACTCAGAAAACACCTACTGTGTGCTTCCAGATGCCAAAGCGGTCCCATGCTGGTGATGCAGAGATGACTTGGATACAGTTTTTACCTTCAAAGGGCCCTCAGCCCAGTTGGAGTAAATACAGTAAGTGATGGGCCAGAGGTGAGCCTGGACATTATGGGAACTCAGCCTTTGGAAGAGCCAGGAGTCATGAAAGGCTTCCTGTAGGAGGTGAGGTAAATGAGCCTGGGCTCGTTAGGAGGAGTTTTCCAAGTGTTCTGGGAACAGATTCCTGGTAAGAGAACATTAAGTGCACAGTCACGGGAGCATGACAAGACATGACTCCTTCTGGAAATTATAAGCAATTAATTAGTGATGATCATGTGGGAGGGTTCCAGTTGAGGGGTGAGCAGGGTCCTGTGTGCCAGGTTAAGGGACCTGAGGGCAGTGGGGAGCCACTGAAGGATTTTAAGAAGGGGTGATATGGTCAGGCCTGCATTTAGAAGGGCTAGTGAAGGGGACATTGAGGTCTAGCAGAGGATAAAGAGGCCTGAGCTAACACTGGCACTGGGAGTGAGGCATGGGGCTCAAGATACCTTTTAAAGAAACCAAATGGACTGGACTTGGGGACACAGGGGATGTGGGGATGACCGATAATTCCCAAAGGAAAATGGGTTTCAATTCCACACATCTCTCCTGGGAAACCTGAAGGTACTCTAGGCTGGGAAAGCCACTGGCCCCTTGGGATATTTGGGGACCAGACATGCTAAGGGGGTGGATGCTCAGAGACTGAAGGAACAGGACCAGGCCCTAGGGTCTCTATCAATTGGAGAGCAGAAGCAAGACTGAAAGGCCATGTGGTGGAAAGGGTTGGTGCAGCCTGATAGGTAAGAGCATGAGCTCTAAGCTCAGGCAGGCCTCAGTTTAAATGTCAACTCTGTCACCTGCTTATTGAGCCTCAGTTTACCCATCAGCAAAATGGGGACCATAATACTACCTACCTCGTGGAGTGGTTGTGAGGATTAAATGAGACCTGTTCTGTAAAGCACTTGGCATGATGCCTGGAAAAGAAGTGCTTCGTTTTATGTCTTCCTACTGTTGGTCTTGGAGAGCAAAACCTGCTTCAAAGATCGGCTGACATTTGAGGTGATCTCCGAAAAGGAGCAGGCAGAGATGGCTTCATGGGCAGGCCCACAGGGCCATGAAGAGCCCTGGACATGTTTGAATGTTCTGCTCTACCATCTTGAAATTCTCAATGATTTTTGAGCAAGGAGCCCCACATTTTCATTTTTCACTGGATGCTGCAAATTCAGTAGCTGTGCTGTCATAGGAGACCATCAGGCAGAGAAGAGGAGGGGAATGCTTTTTAAGCAAAAGGGCTTTGAGTGTGCAAAGGCATGCTGGAACCCAAGGCTCAGCCTCTTCTGAGAACAACCAGCACGAGGTTTGATGTTCCCAGCTGGAGAGTTGTGTACACGGTAGAAGCTCAAAGAGGAAAATAGTGAAAGACCTCAAATGCAACACCAAGGAATCTGGCTGTTACATATTGTATATGTGGGGGGCTTCCAAACGTTTCAAATATGAAAATGTTAAGGTCAATGATGTTCAGGCAGAACACTGGTGAAACTGGAGGTGGAATGGTGTGGAAAGTGTTATGATCTGTATTTTATAGAAGAGAAAACTGAGTCCTAGAGAGGTGATATGAGCAGGGCTGCAATATGATTTTCACAGGCCCTAGGCAATTTTGCCTGTATGGACTCTTTTCTCCAGAAAAGTGTGCAAGTATGTGTGTGTGCATAAAATTATACTTTACAACTACATTGACATAAAGGCAAAGATCTTGCTATTCTGTAAGAAAACATTTTCTTATAGACCCAAGGTGCTGTTTCTGCTGCGCTGAACGAGTAAGTCGTCTGGGATGTCAGTTGCTCTGTTTTCAGATGTTGTAGCCAGGACTCCTGGGCCTTTCTGGAATGGGTGGGCAGTCCTGTTTCTCCTCAAAGGGAATGCTAGCTAGTCCCAAAGGCCATTTCAACTGGGGCCTTCTGTGCCTCCAGAGACACTGTGTTCCAATCTCCTACAGAAGGGACTGAAGGTTGTCTGGGTTTGGAACTCAAAGGTGGGGCTGACTGACAGGTAAAGGAGAGAGAGTTGTGACTGTTCTGGGGCTTGGGGAGAAATCAAAGGTCTCATATCTGCAGATGTTTGCGACTTTACCCTTATGTCACCTACAGCTTCAACCCCAGGGACTGGGCTGCCTACCTACTCCACCCACGGGGAGGGCGGGGAGGCTGAGTCAGCGGCGGCGGCTGAGGATGTCTGGAGAGGAGAAAGATCACTGTCTGTCTGTCTGTTGGGGTTCCAGAGAAACCTGTCTGGAGAGGGGAAGCATGCAGGCCTTCCTTTGCACATAGGTCAACTGCTCACGTAGCCAGGAGAGTCGATAGAGGTTCTAGAAGGATAGTCCCTGCTTTACCTCTTTCCTGAGATTTTCCTCAATGATCTTCACTAGCCTTCTCTTCCTTTCCCCCTGCAACCCAAGACTGTGACAGGATGGCCTAATTCATGAGCTTCAGTCCACTCCTCCCCCTCTCCCAGCTTTGACTACTCATGTAACTGGTGGGGAGGGAGAATGGCAAACAAAAGAGAGCATAGGAAGCAGGGGGAACTATTTGGGCAAGAAAAATAGATCTGGCATAGCTGTCCCTTTAGGTCTCAATCTTCAAATCACCTTTCTCCAGGCCCTAGACCCTTTCTTACTAGGAGTTTATGAGTGAATGAATGAATGAATGAATGAATATTCAACCTTTCCTGGTCTTAAGTCACCCCACCTTCTGTCCTCCAGTTCTCATGGTCAGGAGATACCCAACTCCTTCTAAAATAGGAAGGAAATTGATCAGAAAGGAAACCTGCAGATAAATTTGGATGAGAATTATTGAGACAGTTCCTACCTGATGACCTCTATTTCCTCTACAAAGGCTGAAGGTTTGGTGGGATAACAAATAATAGGAATCACTATTGCATAGAGAAGGGATCTGACTGCGGAATTGCAAACACATTGCAGGGCAGTGTGTGGCCTTACCCTGTGATTTTGGTGGGTAGGAGTAATAGCTAATGTTTCTTGAGCAGTTATTATTGTCCAGGTGCTAAGCTTAATGCTCTGTGTACATGACCTCTTTGGTCTTCAGATGCACCTAGGAGGCAGATGCCCCAGTCAAGATGAGCCAGATCATACTGCAGGAATTACAAAAAAAATTCTAGGTGACTGCAGACACAAAGGTCTGTTTCTTGCTCCTGTTCCATGCATCCATCAATGTGGCAGGGGGAAGAGACATAGCAAGTTGCAAATCTGAGAAACAAATAAGGTTTGAAAGACTGGGAAGGAACGGAGAAAGGGGTTCAGAGTCTGGAATTCAGGAGGAGGTCAGTGAGTCAGTCTGAGGAGAGCTCTGAAAAGATAAGAGGGAGGGGTCAGAGTGGGACCCTGCTATCTGAGATTTCAAAGGTGGGTGCAGTAGCCAGCCGAGATAAGAGCTGGGTGTGGCTCTGAGTACAGGTGACTGTCGTGGAATAAAACAAAGGTCCCTGGAGTTGAGGAGGTCAAAGGTGGGAAAGAGGGAGCCATACTTCTAGTCTTAGGAAAAAGAGGGTCTGGAAGGATGGAACAAGCCCCTGGTGAAGTATAGTGCAGCTTCTTTGGGTGTAAATTTTACCAGGACATGAAATTTGTAAATGATCTTTTTAAATAACCAAACATGGAAATAAAATATAAGATTTCAAAAAAGTGTGTGTGGAGGTCCACATGCCTCTACTGTGGAAAGCTGGAGAAGCACTAGGTGTAGGGGAGCCACTTACCTGTCATAGATGACAGCAACCAGGAGGACTAGAGACACAAACACCCAAGGACCGAGGTCTTTTCTGATTTCCATCTAATGATGATAATAATAAGAGCTAACAGTTCATGAGAGCTTATTATATGCTAGGCACTGTCCTAAACACTTTAGGTGTATAGCTACTTCAGTCATCTCTTGATGCCCTGTGGGGACGTACCATTTTTATTCCCATCTTATGGAGGAGGAAAAAGAAGCCTAGAGGAATTGTGTACGTTGGCCAAGGTTACATCATGGAATACTATGTCACAAGTGGGATTTGAACTCAGGTAAACCAGCTTTAGAACCCATACCCTTAAATGCTGCACTGGTGGTTTTCCAACATGGATAACCACTAGAATTGCCTGGGGTGGGGTGGGGTAGAGGATTTGTTAAAGCAGGATGTTTGGTCCCTCCCCTAGCGTTTCTGATTCAGTCAGTCTGGAGTGGAGCCCAAGAATTTCCATTTCTAAGAAGTTCTCAGGTGATCACTGAGCAGCTGGTCCCAAGGCTGCACTTTCAGAACCTCTGTTCCACTTCATACCGCCTCGCAAATAGACACACACAGCATCTCTTCAGTGCGTGGCAGATCCAGCATCTCTTTCCAGATGTGACTACCAAATGTGTGGCAGCAGGTGTATGTGTGTCACAGGAGGGTAGAGGATTAAGGTGTAGGTAGCACTAGGGGACACAAAAGAAGCTCAGTCCTGCTTCTTAGCTTTGAGGTGTGTGAAATATGGAAAAGCAAACCATCTCCATGGAGACAGTAAGGTATACAGATTCCATTTCAGATCCAGAGACAGAGGCATGCAGAGAGGTGAGGTTTTAAGTGGAGTATATTTGGCACAATACTGGGATGCTACAGGCCGCAGTAGGAAGAGGGAGCAAAGAAGACAGCAGCAATGGGCAAAAATGAGCAAGTTGGGTGTGAGTGGAGTATTGCTGAGGGAGACAGGAGTTGTCTAAAGAGAGCAGTGCTGCAGGAAAGAAATGCAGACAGGCAGTCCCTGGAGGTGTTCCTGAAGTTGATGCTCTCCAGTCCACTTTCAGAATCTTCCCAGCACAGAATCTAATGACAAATAAGATAGAAGCTGATGCCCAAATAGAAGTGAAAGAGCTTGAGACTTCTCAGGGAAAGGGAAGAGAAAGAAGTTCAGAGTGAGTCAAAACCAGGTGTTGGCCTCTGCAAAGCCAACTTTTAAAAGCTCGAATTCACGTGTAACCAAAGTGGCCAACTTTTTACCTTTAAAGAAAATCTTCTGCCCTTCCCATTCATTCCTTTGCATGAGTGTGTGGGCCATGGCAGTTTCCCACCCGCCGTCTCTCCTGCAGTTTGTGGTCCAGCTTAATTAAGAGTTCTGCTGCTCCATTAGTCTCGTTCACCTCTCTAATTGGGCACCAGCTGTGTTTTCTCTTGACAACGACTCCTTTATGGAACTTCTAAAATGCATTACATGAAACAACATAACTGTTTCAGGGTTATATGGTTATAAAACCAGGAACACTTGTTTTCTAGAGAAATGAAGAGTTCATCTTTCTATGTTCCAGAAACTATTTTTTGAAAAACGGGGAGAGAGAGTATTGAAGGGCGAATTCTCTATGTGTTTATGTTTGGAATATGAACGCTGATTGTGGTTTTGCATAATCACAGGTGTTGCTGTATAAAGACTTGGGAAGTTTCCTGGCAGAAAAGTGAGACTTGAGAAATTGAACCATGAATGGCTCCATTTACGAACAGCCACCAATGATTGACAGAATGACTATTAGTAGCTAATATTAGCTGAGCTCTTCCTATGGGCTTAACTCTATGCCAAGCACTTGACATGGATTACCTTGTTTAAACCTGGCTGTTGCCTTATGGCCTTATTAGATGGGGGCAGTTACTTTCCCCATTTTCACAGATCAGAAAACCGAGTCCAAGGAAGATGAAATAATTCATGTTTAAGGTCACACAACTCAACATGAAGTGCAGCCGAAACTCAGGTCTGTCCCATGCCAAAATTCCTTTCTGCTTCTCTCCAACTAAACAATGCAATTAACTGGTGGAGCTAAAGTGCTCCACTTGCAACAATTGCAAATATCAACAACAATCTCCCCTAACATTGGTACAGAGCTTCCAAGTACCAAGTTCATTTATGTTTGCTGCCTCATGTGAAATGACAGCCCTGTGTGAGAAACAAAGCCATTGCCATAATCCTATATTACAGATAAGAGAACTGATCTAGATTCTCAGGCCTAGATTATTTAACCAGACACATGCTACTAGTAAAGAATGGAGTCAGACCTTTCTAATTCCTAATCCAAATCTAGTGTCCATATCACTACTTCCTACCCTCTCCCAATGTGGGTATCTTGTTGAAGAAAGGGAAGATAGACAGACAGATAGATAGGTAGGTAGGTAGGTAGGTAGGTAGGTAGGCAGGTACGTAAATAATAGACGAGAGATTGGTATTTCCAATTATTCATTTATTCATTTGTGCCTTTATTCATTTAATTAGTTATATTACATTTTTAATTTTCCTATCCTGATCACTTATAAGTTTATTTAGTTGCTGCCTGTCATCCTTCCTTGGAATGTGAGCTCCATGAGAGCTGGACTTTGTCCCTCTTTTTTTTTTTTTAATCAACTTTTAAGTTCCAGGGTACATGTGCAGGATGTGCAGGTTTGTTACACAGGTAAACGTGTGCCATAGTGATTTGCCGCACAGATCAACTCATCACCTAGGTATTAAGCCCAGCATGCATTAGCTATCTTCCTGATGCTCTCCCTCCCACCACTGCCCCCCAACAGGGCCCACTGTGTGTTGCTCCCTCTCATGTGTCCATGTGTTCTCATCGTTCAACTCCCACTTTTGTAAGTGAGAACATGTGTTTGGTTCTCTGTTCCTGTGTTAGTTTGCTGAGGATAATGGCTTCCAGCTCCATCTATGTCCCAGCAAAGGACATGACCTTGTTCCTTTTTATGGCTGTATAGTATTCCATGGTGTATATGTACCACATTTTCTTTCTAGTGTATCATTGATGGGCATCCTTGTCCTTCTTGATAATTATATTCCCAGGCCCCCAATAATGCCTAGAACTTAGGAGATTCTTAATTAACATTTATTGTTGAATCCATTCAAACAACAACTATTAATTAATTTGCTCAATAAACATTTATTGAGTATCTACTATGTGCCTGGCACAGTTAGGTCTGAGAGATACTGCCCTGAAGGAGACAGATATGGTTCCTACCTCCATGGAGCTTTCATTCTAATAGGGAGAGGAGATTTATTTACAAGTAAATGAGATCATTGCTGCTAATTGGGATTTGTGTCATGTGGGGCTTACCAGAGTGATGTGATAGAAAGTTTTTGTTCTAGAGCTGTTCACATGCTACTGAGGCAGACCTTGCAGCCCGCAAAGCTACTTCCATCTCACGTGATTAGTAGGGGCTTTACAAACTCAGATAAAATGCACTTAACTCAGAATGGGAGGGGTTGGGTTGGGGGGAATCAGGGAAGGCTTCCTGAAGAAGAAGCATCCCAGTGGTTTTAAAGACAAACAGAAGTTCTCTAGGAAAGGGGTGGGGAAGATTCTAGGCCTGTGCAAGGACAGGTGGCAGAAGGCCAGTGGGCACACTGCAAGGCGTGACTGAGATTTAGTGTGGGGTGGGAAGAAAAGAGGTGAGGGAGACGGTTATGAATCAGGTCCAAAAGCACCCTGTTAGGATGGTTAGTTTTATGTGCCAACTTAGCTAGGCTATAGTACCCAGGTATTCAATCAAACACTAATCCAGGTGTGCTGAGAAGGTATTTTGTGAATATGGTTAATACCTACAAGCAGTTGACTTTAAGTAAAGAAGATTGTCCTCAATCACCTGGGTGGGCCTCATTCAGTCCATTGATAGGCCTTAAGAGCAAGATTGAGATTTCCCTGAGAGAGAAAGAATTCGGCTTGTGAACTGCAGCTTTAGCTCTGTCCAAGAGTTTCCAACTTGCTGACCTGCCCTGCATATATCAGACATGTCTAGCTAGATCCCACAACTACAGAAGCCAACTCTTTGAAGTAAATCTCCAGATAGATAGATAGATAGATAGATAGATAGATAGATAGATAGATAGATAAAGATGGATAGATTCAATGATATATAGATTAGATAGGTAGGTAGGTAGATAAGATAGATAAATTAGATCGTTAAGGCAGATGATAGGTAGATAGGTAAGATAGATGATAGATAGATAGATAGATAGATAGATAGATAGATAGATAGATAGATAGACAGATAGAATCCTAATCTCTTACTGATTCTGTTTCTCTGATAGACTCCTTCCTGACTGATACACATCTACCTAGCTAAGAGACTTAGACTTCCTTATTAAGGTGAGGGGAAGGACTCGTGGAGGGTTTAAGCAAAGGCGCAGCATAACCAGATTTGTGGGGATTTTTGTTGTTGTTGTTGTTTGTTTGTTTGAGACAGAGTCTCGCTGTGTCGCCAGGTTGGAGTGCAGTCACTCAATCTCGGCTCACTGCAACTTCTGCCTCCCAGGTTCAAGCGATTCTCCTGCCTCAGCCTCCAGAGTAGCTGGGACTACAGGTGCCCGCCACCACGCCCAGTTATATTTTGTATTTTTGGTAGAGACGGGGTTTCACCATGTTGGCCAGGATGCTCTCGATCTCTTGACCTCGTGATCCGCCCACCTTGTCATCCTAAAGTGCTGGGATTACAGGTGTGAACCACCGTGCCTGGCCTGTGTTTTAAAAAAATAGCTCTGGCTGCAGTGTACAGTGGATTGGAAGGGGCAAGGCTTGAGCCGCTGGGAGACCAGGTTGGAAGCAGTTGCCTGAACTAAATCATGGCAATGAGAACACAGAGAAAAGAGGGAATCAACTCAAGTGATTCTATGGAAGCAGAATTGGCAAGACTTGGTGGCCAGTTGCACAAAGAGGGTGAGGGAGAAGGGAGTTGCAATGAGCCCCAGGCCCTTGGACATCTTGGTAGAAGCAGTGTAAGTGTTGTGAGAGCAGGGACTATGTCCTCTCCTTTGCTGTAATCTTTACTCCTTGAACAGTACCTGCACCTGGAAGGTGTTTATTACACATTTATTGAATGAATGGCGGTGCAATTCTCTGAAATCCAGATCACAGGTTGGATGATTGGGTAGTGAGCATGAGGAATACACAGTGCAGGAGAACCTCCTCTCTCCTCACTCCATATACTCTCAGAGTGACTTCAGTATACAGAGTGAGGAGGAAGGAGACTGGGGACTGAACCTTGGAGAAACTGTAGCATTTAAGGACTGAAGGAAGGAAAGGATCCCTTACAGGAGAATGAGAAAGTGGCCAGATGGGGAGGAAGGGAATCAGAGGCCACAGTGGCAGAGAACGTGCAGGGACAGAGGGCTCCCACTGCTGCTGAGAGGTGTCATTTAGATTTACAACAGTGACCTTGGGCAGGGCGGTTTTGTTTGGCGTCAAGGGGACAGAGGTCAGACTGCAGACATTTGCAGAGGGCATGGGAGATGAGGTAGAAGAGGCAGTGTCTCCAGTGGTGTCTCTCAACCTTCCTACCAAAGAGTTGACAGACAGCCCATTACCACTTCATTTTAAAGAGTCTGAAACTGAGGCACGCAGAGACAAAGTTGGTTCAAAGTCATCAGCAAAGGGGAGTTCTGCTAGAAGACCACAGCTGTCCAGACTGCACACTACCTTTTATGACTTGGCAGGATACAGACTTTGAAAGAATGGTTGTGCAGGGTGGGGCCCAGGCCCTGTCCGGGCTGATCGCTGCCGACGTGCAGGGCAAGAGCCTCCAGGGCGTGCGAGAACATTTTCTCAAGGGGAACCACCTTCCCTTGAAACAGCTTGTTCTGCTGAGTTGACAGGAGAGAGGAATGGGGACTCCTCAGTCCCGGGCCTTGTGCCAAAACACGGAGCAAAGGCGCCGGGAGGCTGGGCCTGGCTGCAGTCTTCCTGGGCCCTGTGTGGGCCATCCCAGCACCTCTACCCTCTCAGGGCACTGGAGGGAGGTTGCATGTGTTGGATTTGTTTGTTCTGAACTAATATTAAAAGAGTACTTACTATGGGACAGGCCCGGTATTCATCATTTTATGTACTGGAATTTACTTAATCCTCATTACATTGTTATGCTGATTGTCCTTATTTAAAGATGAAAAACCTATCCCCAAGAAGTCAAGTCACTTGCCCAAGGCTTCACAGCTAGTTCTGTAGGTGGGAGAGCAGGGATGCTCAACTTTTGAACCTATGGGGTGGACAACTATTCAGCCTTGGAGTGTGGGTTCAGATTATCCCCAGACACAGGAATAAGGATCCAGGTCAGGTCAGGCTTTCCTCTCTGGCTCTGGGACCTGGGGTAAATTACATCACTTCTCTGAGACTCGGCTTCTTCACCTGTAAAATGGGAGACATGTTGCCCACATCACAGGATAAAAGAAAATGTTTTCAAAGTGTCTCATGGAGAGTCTCCAGCCTAGGTGGGTGCTCCATAAAGGTTAAATCTCCTTTCCCCTCTTTTTTTTTTTTTTTCCCATAAGCTTTGGTCCAAGCCAGCAGGTTAGCAGATTAGGGCAAGAGCACTGAACTGTGAATCAGAAAAAACCAAGATTGCTGCTTCTGAAGCCTAATTATTTATTTTGAACTAGTCACTTTTCCTTGATAGAGCCTCAGTCAGTTTCCTCAGCTCTAAAATATGGGACGATCAGCTTAGTCCAGGATGGCATTCAGGCCCCAAGCACCTCCCTCTATGCCTCTGCGGGCATCACTAATTGATTATGACCTTTTCCACTGAGCCAAAATAACACCCAAGAACCCTTCTTAGTAGTGACTTCCTAGGTTGGGTGTAATTCTTCCAGTAAGCAATTATGCCGTGGGTTATATCACCATATTTCAAGAATGTACTTGCTGAGATGCAAAGCCCTCTGATAAAGGTAATATATTAATCTTATCATCTATTTGCATTAGTAAGGATAAGTTCATATAGGAGCTCCAGAAAGCACAGGTAAGTTTATTGTTGCAGTTTTGTGTTTGGGGTTTTGTTTCAATTTAAGTCGGGTGGGGTATAGATGAATAAGCCTGGGATAGAGGATTGATCTATGCATCCAGAAGAAAATAGGGAAAGGGACAGTTATCGAGAGGAAGTTACCAGTAATCGCAGTATACAGATGAGAACACTGTGCTGGAAAATGAACCAACTAACTGAATTAGCTATTTTCACAGCTAGTAAATGGCAGTTCCACCTCCAGAACTGACAACTATGCCATAAATGCAGAATCCATTTATTTAGTCCAAAAGTTATTGAATGCCTACTCTGCACCAGGCACTGCTTTTAAACCTGGGAATGCGGTAGGGAACAAAATTGTCCAAATGCCTTGCCTTATGAAGCTTACAGTGTAGGATCACATTTACTTGGCACCTGTTATGTACCTAGTGTTTCACTGGAGACAGCGAGACCCAATGTCAATGGCTCTTGTTGGCAGGAACATATGTTTGAAGTTTAGCTCGACAGCTTCCTATTAGATGAGGGAAGCCATTCCATCACTTTGCTCCTCAGTTTCCTCTTTGAAACATGAAAAGAGTAACAGCTACTTCCAAGGATTTCTGGGAGGTTTAGACAAAGCAGTATTTGTAAAGCACACAGTATTGCAAATTTTGGATACTCAATAAATTATAACTAGCATTATTAATTCTGCATCCTCTTAACAGCTATATGAAGTATGTACTGTTTTTTCCATTTTGCACAAAGGGAAATTGAGTCTTTGAGAGTTTAAGTCTCAGAGAGGTTAGGCAACTTGCCCAGGGCCACACAGCTAACCAGTGGTGGAACTGATACTCAAATCCAGGACTACTTGACTCCATTGCCCAAATATAACACCGTGGCCACATTTTTTAAATTCACAGTTGGAGTAGCTGCAAGGCAATGGCAAACCATGTTCCTCCTTGGCGTCTTATGCAACAAACCATATGGACCCTCAAGCTCTTACATAACTGGCCCAATGCTAACAAGAGGAAGTTTAACAACAACACAAAAAACAGATCACATTCACAACAGACCACCATATGTTCTCCCATCCCCTGACAGCAGCCGTCCCAACTCCTACTCGGGCGCCCACAGAAATCTTCTCCACAAAAACAGTTTTATTCCCAAGTGACTCAAATGATTGATGCCTTTATAAAAAGAAGGGGCAGCAGGAAAGAGTCTGCACTCCTTCAAAAGAAATCAATCTTAGTAACTCCTTGGGAAAGCCCAGAAACCTTCAGCCTCTACTTGGCCTTTTCTTGGAACCTGGAAGCTTCTCTGGGAATGTCATAGACTCTGAGACATGGCAGCCCCCTCACTCACAGTGAGGGAGGCCATGATGGTTTTTGGTTTCTGTGTTTACAAGCCAGATAGCCTGGGTTGTTTGGGTCACCCCCTTCACTTGGTCTCAAACTCTTACATACTTTGGTGTTCTGGTGCTCAGCTAGAGAGTCTCAAGTTTGCTGTAGGCTTTCTGGAAGTGCCACTTCTGGAGCTGAACCCAATTCTGGAAGGGCTGGTTTGACTGTGAACATTAGGCAAGGGGTGCCTGTGGATGCCTCCAAGCCAGGCACCATCTTCCTCCTCTATGTATAATGCTATACCTAGTCTCCTGTTTCCTTCACCGCCTGCCATCCATTTCCCTGCCCCGCAGCCAAAGCAATTTTGCTAACATGTGAATCCACTTCTGTAGCGCTACTGCATAGATCACGTCCACGTGGCCCTGTGCAGGCAGGATAGCCTTCACGCTCCTTATGGCCCCTGTGGTCCTGCATGCTCTACCCCTTCACCTCCCTTTGCCCTATTCCCCTGGTCCTCTAAGCTCCAGACACATTAGCATTCTTTCCATTCTTTGTGACTTTCACTTGCTTTTCCTTCAGCTCAGTCCGTCCATCTATTCTCCTTCTGCTCACTCCTCATTTGTTTTGTTTTGTTTTGTTTTGTTTTTTGACACAGTCTCGCTCTGTTGCCCAGGCTGGAGTGCAGTGGCGCAATCTTGGCTCACTGCAACCTCCGCCTCCTGGGTTCAAGCAATTCTCCTGCCTCAGCCTCCAGAGTAACTGGGACTACAGGCGTGCACCACCACGCCCAGCTAATTTTTGTATTTTGTAGTAGAGACGGGGTTTCACCATGTTGGCCAGGATGGTCTCGATCTCTTGACCTCATGATCCACCTGCATGGGCCTCCCAAAGTGCTGGGATTACAGGCATGAGCCACTGCGCTGGGCCACTCCTCATCTTTTGAATCTCAACTTAACTGTCACTCTTCCTTCTCTTTTCCAACAGTTTATTTGGAAAAACTTATTTTTCCAAATAAATAAGTTTATTATTTGGAAATAAATAAATAAGTTTATTATTTAGAAATAAATAAAAAAGTTTATTATTCTTTTTCTAAATTTTTTTCTTTTGTTTTGGAGACAGAGTCTTGTTCTATTGCCCTAGCTGGAGTGAAGTGGTGTGATCTCGGCTCACTGCAACCTCCGCTTCCTGGGTTCAAGCAATTCTTGTGCCTCAGCCTCCCCATTAGCTGGGATTACAGGCGCCTGCCACCATGCCTGGCTAATTTTTTGTATTTTTAGTAGAGACGGGATTTCACCGTGTTGTCCAGGCTGATTGTCCATGTTGTCCACCATGTTGTCCAGGCTTGAACTCCGGAGCTCAGGTGATCCGCCTCAGCCTCCCAAAGTGCTAGGATTACAGGTGTGAGCCATTGTGTCCAGCCTCATTTTCTATATTTTTAACATATGTTTGATCTTTCTGTTTCTGTACTTTTTAATTAATGTAAGTACTGAGGTATGAATTTTCCTCTGAGACTGCTTTATGGTATCTCATGGTTTTGATATATAATATTTTCATTAATGTTGTTTTTAAACTTCTCTGTCTAAATTAGAAGTTATTTAAATGAAGTATGTACATCACTAAATTAATTTTTAAATTTTATTATAACTGTCTTGTTTGGTTGCTTGGTAAGAAAAGAATATTACCATGAGCATTTCTGCATTTTGGAATGTTTGAAGTTTGGGCAGCTAATACATGTTAAATTTTCACGAGTATAAAATTAACATTTGAAAACAACATAAAATGTCTCTATTTTCAGAGTATGTAGTTTGAAACACATCAATTAAATTGGCTTTATATTTGTTATTTAAGTCTTTGTTACATTTAATTATGTATTTTACTTGCTTATGCATGTATTTATTTATTTATCCTTCCACTTGATCTATCAGGGATTGAGAAAATAGGTTACATTTTCGTACCATGATTTTTCTTTTTGTTAATTTTGTACCATGATTATTTTGTTGTTAATGTCTTCTTACAGCTTTATGAATATTTCTGCTGTGTTATTTTGGGTATAGATTTATAAAATTCTTGTAGCCTCATTGTGAATTTCACACTTCATCATTGTTGCATACCCCTCCTTGTTTTTTTGTTTTTGTTTTTGTTTAACTTGAATTCAGCAGTTTCTCATATGAAATGGCAACCTCAGCGTTCTTTATGTTTGAATTTGTCTATTATACATTTTCTCATCATCTTATTTTCTTAATCTTTTTGGACAATTTGGGATTGTGCTTTATGATCCAGTCTGATAGTCCTTCTCTTAGTAGGTGAATTAAAGTTCATTCATACTTATTAATATAACTGCTATGTTTGGCTTTTATTTTTGTCATTTAATTTTATATTCTCAGCTTTATATACATTTTAATTTTAAAGAAATATATTTTTGTAATAACTTTATTGAAATATAATTTATAAATGATTAAGTAAACATATTTTAAAGTGTACACTTGTAATAAGTTTTAACATACATATATATCCATGTAGTCATCACCATACTCTAGATAGGGAACATACCCATCACACCCAAAATTTCCTTTTGCAATCTCTCCCTCCCATCCTCGTTCACTTCCCACCATCCTGCCCCACCCGCCTTACCCTCAGCAACTAAGGATCTGCCTTCTATCACTATAGTTTTAGTTGCATTTTCTAGATTTTTCTATCAATGTAATCATACAATATGTACCCTTGTTTTGTCTGACTTTCTTCTCACTCAGCATAGTTTTGCTAACCATCCATAATACTGCATGTTTTTCTTTGTACTGCTAAATAGCATTCTGTTGTATGGATATACTATAATTTATTTATCCATTTTCCTGTTGATAAACATTTGTGTTGTTTTCCATTTTTAGCTATTACAAATATAGCGGTGATAAACATTTGTATACAAGTATTTATATGAACATATACCTGTTTTTTTATTGGTTAGTACCCAGCAGTGGAACGACTCATAAGGTAGGTGTATATTTAACATTTTAAGAAACTGCTAAACTATTTTCCAAAGTGGTTGCACTATTTTACATTCCCACCAACAGTATATGAGCGTTCTGCTTGTTCCACACCCTTACTTATATTTGCGATGATCGGTCTTTCTAACCTCGTGATTCTGATAGGTGTGTAGTGGTATTTCACTGTAGTTTGAATTTGCTTTTCTCTAATGATGCTGAGTATCTTTTCATATGCTTATTTGCCATCCATATATTTCCCTTGGTGAAGTGCCTGTTCAAATCTTTTGGGCTCTTTGTTTTCTTATTAATATATTTTGAGAGTTATTTATATAGTCTCTATATGTCTTTTTATCAGATATATGCTTTACACATATTTTCTTCCCGTTTGTAGCTTGTCTTCTCATTCTCTTAACAGTATCTTTCAAAAATAAGTTCTTAATTTTTTATGAAATCTAATTTATTAATTTGATCTTTTATGGACCATGCTTTTGATATTGTACATGAGAAAATTTTGTTTTATGTTTTCTTCTAGAAGTTTTATACATTTTGGTTTCACACTTGGGTCTATGATCCATTTTTAGTTAATGTTTTTATATGATGCAAGGTATAGGTCAAACATCAATATTTTTTCATACAGATTATCCAATTGTTTTAGAACCATTTGTTGAAAACACTAAATTGCCTTTGCACCTCTGTCAAAAATCAGCTGCCCATATATCTATGGATCTACTTATTGATTTTATATTCTGTTCCACTGATATATTTGTCTACCATTACATCAATACTACATTGTTCTGATCACTGCAGTTTTATAATGTACTTTGCAATCAGGTACTGCTAGCTCTCCAATATTGTTCTTTTTCAAAGTTGGTTTGTCATTTCAAGAACTTTTACATTTCTATATAAGTTTTAGAATGAATCTAGATCAATTTTGGGGAAACTTACCTTTTAACAATATTGAGTCTTTGGACCCATTAATAAGGTGCATCTCTCCATTTTATTGTCTTCAGTAATTTCTCCCAGCAATATTTTGTAGTTGTAAGTGTACAGTGTCTGACATCTTTTGTCAGACTTATCCCTGAGTACTTCACATTATTTGATCTTATCATAAAGGTTATTTTCTACAACTTAAATGTTCAATTTTCATTGCTATGATATAAAAGTATAATTTTAATCCAATGTTAATCCTGTATCCTGAAATCTTGTTGAACTCACTTGTTAGTTCTAATACTACTTTATTCCATCAGATTTTCTACTAAGCAATCATGACTTTTTTGTTTGTTTTTTGTTTTTGAGACAGGGTCTCACTCTGTCACCTAGGCTGGAGTACAGTGTCATAATCCCTGCTCACTGCCACCTCCACCTCCCAGGTTCAAGTGATTTTCATGCCTCAGCCTCCTGAGTAGCTGGGACTACAGGCATGTGCCACCACACCCAACTAATTTTTGTATTTTTGGTAGAGACAGGGTTTCACCATGTTGGCCAGGCTAGTCTTGAACTTCTGACCTCAAGTGATCTGCCCTCCACAGGCTCTCAAAGTGCTGGGATTACAGGTGTGAGCCACCGCACTGGACCCAATCATGTTTTTGAGAATAAAGAGTTTTATTTCTTTTTTTCCCAATCTGGATTCCCTTTATTTCTTTTACTTGCCTTATTGCATTGGACAAAAACTCCATTACAATGTTGAAAAGAAGTGATGAGAGTGGATATCATTGTCTTTTTCCCAATATTAGGGAGAACACATTTAGTCTTTCACCATTGAGTACGATGTTAGGTGTTCATTTTTCTTATATGCTCTCTATCAAGTTGAGGAAGTTCCCTTCTAGTCTTAATTTGCTTAGAGATCTTGTCAAGAATGGATGTCTCATCTACTAAGATAAGCATGATTTTTCTTTTTTGCCTTGTTAATAAAATAAATGTTATTAACTGATTTCCAATATTAAACAAAATTTGTATTCCTTGAATAAACTCCATTTGGGCATAGGTATTACTGTTTTCATATACTGTTGTATTCAATTTGCTAGAATTTTATTTAGAATTTTTAAATTTATGTTCATTATGGATATTGGTCTGTAGCTTTTTTTTTTTTTCATTTTAATATATTTGGCTTTGGTATCAGGGTAGTTATGGCATCTTAAAATGAGTTAGAAAGTATTCTCTCCTTTTCAGTTTTCAGGATGTTTGTGTCAAATTTATGTTTCCTCCTTAAGTGTTTGGTAGAATTCATCAGTGAAACCAATTGGAATTGGAATTATATTGGTGGAGAGATTTTCAACTACAAACTCAGTTTTCTTAATAGATTTAGGGCAATTCAGGTTACCTATTTCTTCTCAAGTGAGGTTTGATAGTTCGTGTCTTTTCAGGAATTTTTCCATTTTATCTAAGTTCCCAGCGGTTTCTTGATTTTCTCAAAGAACCAGTTTTCAGTTTCACTGATTTTCTTCATTATCCTTCTATTTTCTATTACATTGATTGTCATTCTGATTTTTACCCCTTTCTTTTTCCCACTCACTTTGGGTTTGAGTTGCTCTTCTGTTCCTAGTTTCTTAAGATGGAAGCTGAAGTCATTGATTTGGAACTTTCTTCTTTACTAATATAGGTGGTTAGTGCTAAAGATTTTCCCTAAGTACTGTTTAGCAGCATTCCACAAATTTTAATATATGGTATTCTGAGTTTCATTCGGTTTGAAATACTTCATAATTTCCTTCTGATTTCTTCTTTGACCCATGAGTTAGTCACAAGTATAGCAGTGATGGGTATTTTTCCCTCTAATCCTTTTGTTGGGTTCTTCCCCCAGCTTTGGATAGCTTCCTCAGATGTGTGTGCTGACCAGAATCTTCTGTGGATCTTTGAAGCCGTGTCTGCCTGTGGCTTTATCCTCTCCAGTACTCTGTCCTGTGAATTCTGTGTACGATGGTCTCTCTGAACTCTCAGTTTCATCTCCTCTACTCCAGAAGTCTGCTGGACTCTCTCTGGGTCCCTTCCTTATGTCACAGCCTGGAAACTCCCTCCAGGCAGTAAACTGAAGCAGTTGTAGGGCTCACCTCATTTGTTTCCTTTCTTTCAGGGATTGCTGTTCTTTATTGCCTGATGTCCAGTGTCTTAAGAGCCATTATTTCATATACTTTGGTATTTTTGGTTGTTCCAAGTGTGAAAATAATCCAGTTCCTTTTACTCATGTTGGTTGGAATCAGAAGTCAGTCTAGCTTGCATTTATGTATGTATGTATGTCATTTACTATAAAAACAGTTCTATTTTGTTTTTTGTTTGTGCTTTTTTTGCTATTTAGGATGGGTTACATTTCTATTTTAGTGGTTACCAGTTTATATCTTTATAAAACATCCTCAGTTCTCTCTACTTTTTGGAAACTATCTGCTAGTTCATTGTAAGTGATGACACAATTAGTGTGCTTATCTTCCTCCTTCTTAACAAACCCATTTCAGTCAACAACATTTTCCTTAGTGCATCTCTTTATATGGATACTTATGTAATTAAGCTTATACTTCTATTACTTGAGTCTTCTACTTTCCCTCCTGTTTTTATTGTCCCTTTATTATAATTTCCTGGTAATAAGGGCAAAAATGTTGACTTAAATAGACATATTTGCATTAGAAGTCCCAAAAGCATTGCACTACAATATAGAGACATGTATCTAAGCCCTGGTTCCTCTAATTACTAGCTCTATTCTGACCTTGGGGTAGGAGCTTAACTCGTCAAAGTGTCAGTTTTCTAGTCTATAAGAAAGAATAACAATACAGTTGACTGACGAACAATGTGGGGATTAGGGGGACCAACCCCCTGCACAATTGAAAATCCACGTATAACTTCTGACTCCTCAAAAATTTAACTTCCAGTAGGCTCCTGTTGACTGGAAATCTTCCCAATAATATAAAAAGTCAATTAACACATATTTTGTATGTTATATGTACTATTAGTATACACTGTATTCTTACAATAAAGTAAGCTAGAGAAAAGCATATGTTGTTAAGAAAATCTTAAGGAAAAGAAAATATATTTACTATTCATTAAGTGGAAGAGGATCATAATAAATGTCTTCATCCTCTTTGTCTTCATGTTGAGTAGGCTGAAGGGGAGGTAGAAGGGCGGAGTTGATCTTGCTGTCTGACAGGCGCAGAGGTGGGTGAAAATCTGCATATGAACCGACCCTTGCAGTTCAAACTGTGTTGTTCAAGGGTCAACTGTATCTATTTTTTAAGGTTGTCATGAGACTTACTCCATATAACACATGTAAAATGCTTAGCATAAAGCCTGATGCATAGACAATGCATTAAAAATGTCAGTTATAATTATTATTAATAGAAATAGAAATCAACAAGCAAATATATATGTACTATACATCAGGCACTGTGCTAGCCACCTTACATTCCTTATGTAATCTTTACAGTGAATCTACGGCAAATGCATTGCCTCATTTTATAGATGAGGGAGGGAGGCCATAAGAGGTTAAGAATATACAAAAATTGCTCAGCATGGGCAGGAATGAAAATGGTGAAATTAAGACCCAAATGATGCCAAGTTCAGAGCTCTCACCACTACTCCACAGCTGCCTCTATTGTGCTGAACCTTGCTCTGCTAATGAAAGCAGCACACATACACATACACACACATATGTGTGCCCACTTTATTCTGAGAACAAACTTGGCCTTACAGCTCAGTATGTAGACAGGATACACCTGGATGAATATAACCTGCCTGTTTTTCGAAACCCTAGGTTCAGAGTCTGGCTTGCAGACAAGGTACAGATGGAAATCTTCCTGGACTCAGGCCAAGAAGAGGAGAAAGGGTGGGAAAGGCTTGCCCCATGGCCTGCAGTAGCCATGAGTATGCCCTTTAGATTGATCCTTGGAGAGTAGCTGGAGGGATGAAGCCAGTGTCTCTGGCCTGCCCAGTGCTTTACAGTTTACAAAGTTCTTCTGCACTCATGCCCTTTTAGACTTTTCATGGCAGTGTTATAGCTGAGGAAATAGAGGGTTAATGTCCTGCCCAAGGGCACATGTTAGTTGGTGATAGGGCCCGGACTACAATCCCAGATCTCCTAGCCACCTGTCCAGCGCATTTCTCATGATATGGTTTTGACTTTAAGGATGGCATTTTCCCTTTTCTAGTTCTGTTGTGGCATGATTGTACCCCATAGATGTGAAAAAGGAAAATAATGTTTGACTGGATAGTGAATGTCCTCAGCATCATGCTATGAGCTGCAACAGATAAAAAGGCTTAAAGTCTGGTGCTGGTTCTTAATATTCATTCATTTACTCATTCATTCATTCATTCATTCATGCTAAAGGTTCACTAGTATCAGGCCCTGTTAGGATCTGGGAAATACACTTCAAGGGGTTCACTATATAATAAAATAGACAGATTCAAAAGTCAACTGTTCCAACTCAGAAGGAGAAGAGCTAAAATACATGTATTTGGGGTGCAGTGGGTTGTACTATTGAGAGTAGTTAACTTTGCCTGTGGGATCCAGGAAGGTATCCTAGAAATATGAGTGTGGAAAGCCTCATAGGAGCTGAGGGATAGAATCTGACACAGATGGAGGCAGAAGTGGGCCTACCAGTGAGTGGGTGTGACTGCAGGCAGGGAGGGTAGGGCAAGGCTGGGAGTTAGGTGGGCCACATGGCCACATTGTGGAGTCCTCATGGTCATGCTGAGGAGTTCAGACTCTATCCTGCGGATGATGGAAAGACATTCCAAAACATTAAAGCTGGGCAGGGTGGCTCACACCTATAATTCCAGCACTTTGGGAGGCTGTGGTGGGAGGATCATTTGAGTCCAGGAGGTCAAGACCAGCCTGGGCAACATAAGGAGATCCCCATCTTTACAAAAAATTGTTTGAAAAATTAGTGGGGTGTGGTGGTGCAGGCCTGTAGTCCCAGCCACTCAACCACTCAAGAGGCTGAGACAAGAGGACTGATTGAGCCCAGAAGGTTGAGGCTGTATTGAGCTATGATTCTACCACTGCACTCCAACCTGGGCATCAGAACAAGACCTTGTATCTAAAGAAGAAAAAGTGAAAAAAAAAAAAAGAGTAATAATATGATCAGATTTGATTAGAAAGCTCACTGTGGCACAGGTGGGAAGAATGGACCAACAAGAGTGGGATCAATGAAGAAACTGGTCAAGGTGAGGCCCACACAGCAGGGTGTGGGGGGATGGGGAGAATTGTTCTGGCTAAACCCTACTCACATTATAAGGCTCAGCATAGACAACAGCTCAAAGAAGGACCTTCAATATGGTTAGGAGCTCCTCCCCAGGGACCCCTCTCCCATGCCCTCGAAGCACAACCTGATCTCAGTAGTGGTTACAGCCACAGCTTTTACGCCAACTTTTTAAGCCATTGCACCTTCCTCCACTACTAATGAGTTGTGCGACTTTGGCCAAGTTGCTTATTCACTCTGTTGTCTTGGTTTCCTTATCTATAAGGTAAAGATAATAATATCACCTATCATTTAGGGTTATTGTGGTGACTAAATGGTTTAATGTATGTAACACTCTTAGAACAGTGTCCAGCAGTGATTAAGTGTGCAATAAAAGTGGGCTTTTATTATCACTACACCCACTTACTATTGAGAAATTATGTATTTATGGGTGCACCTGACCATCCAGGGAGCTCCTCAAGGACAGGTATTCCTGTGCCAGCAGAGGGCCTGGGACAGAGCAGGCTCTCAATGAATATTTGTTAAATAAATTGGAGATGTAGGGGAAGATACATACAATGAATATTTAGGAATTAAATTGTGCATCACTGGGTGATGGACAGAACATTAGGTAGAGGGTTAAGGAAGAGAATAAAATCATTCTGAGCTTTCTAAACTGGGACAAGAAGACGATGGTGATGCCATGGCTGAGACAGGGAATCTGAGAGAAGGAGCTGGTTCAGAGAGATAAGTATCTAACCTGCCTGAGATCTAATCTATAGGAATGGACAAAGCAGAGATTTGAACCCAGGTCTGTAAGAGTCCATGCTCCATAAACAAGTTTATGTAACCTTCATGTCTGTATATCATTGCCTAGCACAGGGTCTAATGCAGTAAGTATTAAATAACATATGTCAAATGAGTAGGTAGATGCTTAAGTAAATGGCTCTCCTTTGTAGATGCCAGGGTATTATGGTTGCTTTCGTTTTCAATGGTAAATAGAAGTCTGTGAAGACAAGAGAAAAAGAAAAGAAAATCCCCATTAAAGATTAAAGAAAGAGGAACTAGTAACCAATATTTCAAATGAATGAACATGAGGAGCCATCTTCCTTCTTTTTCCCTTTTTCTGACACATCAGGACATTTTTTAAATGATTTCCAGCTTCATAACATACTCTTGCAAACTGCTAGGAAGGATGACTAAAACTACCCACCAGGAAGTTTTGCAAAGCTCAAGCCAAAAAAAAAAAAAAAAAAAATGTGATATCAAGGAATCTAGGAAACAGGAAAATGCCTGGTGACAGGGAGACCAGTCATGCAGGCTCCTCTATATATGATCCCCATTTCAATCACCACCTCCTCAGAAACAGATTTCTTAAGTCAAAGTGCTTATGGAATTGGCACCTGAGCATTAGGGCAGGAAGAACTGACTACAGAGTGCCTATTTGAAATTAATACGTTCTCCTTCAATACAAGCCTGGGTAGCAGAGCAGTAATAATAATAATTATTATAATGCCTATAATTTATTGAACGTTTTCCTCTAAAAACTGGTGAGTACTTTATGCACACTATTTCACTGAAACCTCACCAAATCCTACAAGAAACATACTGTTAGTCCCATATGAAAGACAGGAAAACTAAGCCTCAGAGAGGTTAAGTAACCTGACCAAGGTCACTCAGCAAGTAAGGAGATATAAATCCTTATTTATAGATAAATTTTCTCCTTGACTCCTTTGAATTTGGAGCTGCACATGGTTTAATTTCATCCAAATAATCCTAGTTGAGGCGTGGAGCTGACATTCTAACTCCAGGGATGACAAGAGTGTCTCTGCTCAGATGCCTTTTGCCAGTCCAAAGAAATTAGAGTAGTGTTGTGCAAGGATCAAGAGACACGGATTCAGAGAACTGGGTTCCAGTATTGACTTTGCCACTTATTGCCTGTGAGGCTTCTGCTGAATCCCTTAAATTCTTTGGGCCCTGTTAGTTTCTTAGTTTTTCTTCCTTCCCTTTCAACCTTCCTGCCCAGCACATACTCTTTGGAATATAAAATAAAAGGATTTATCTCAATGATCTCTCAAAGTTTTTAGGAAACTGATTTTTTGTTTCAATAATTGTATCTTTTCTAATAAAAATTTTCTAGTTAAAAAGGAATACAAACTTATTAAAGAAAAACATACATGTTAAAGAAAAACAACACATACTTCTTAAAGGATACAAAAGAACAGAAAGTAAAAAGTTTCTTTTTAGTACAAGTAGAGTTATCGCTAGAATTTTAAATTTAGAAAAACTATTAAAGGCTGGGCATGGTGGCTCATGCCTGTAATCATAGAACTTTGGGCTGAGGCGGGTGGATCACCTGAGGTCAGGAGTTCAAGACCATCCTGACCAATATGGTGAAACCTTGTCTCTACTAAAAATACAAAAATTAGTCAGGCGTGATGGCGAGCACCTGTAGTCCTAGCTTCTTGGGAGGCTGAAACAGGAGAATTGCTTGATCTCGGGAGGCAGAGGTTGCAGTGAGCCAAGATCACACCGCTGCACTCCAGCCTGGGTGACAGATCGAGACTTTGTTTCAAAAAACAAAGAAACAAACAAAAAAACTATTAAAGAAGCTTGGTAAATCTTTAACATTTAGCAACGACAACAAGCATGTTTGAACACTTCTTGTCACTTTCCTAAATATTTATTGACTTTCCTTTTGAAGGCATTTGTATTTCATATCCCCTTTTCAACATTCAGTGTTAAGGCCTAACAAGTTCCTGGGAACATTTTTATTCCTTTGATGACTGAAAGTAAAATAAAGCAAAACCAAATCTTCTTGGGGAAATTCCTATCCAAAATAATTCACTCCACAGCCTCTAGTTCAGAGCCTACTGTGCTCAGGACTTGTGCAAGGAGATGCACAGAACACAATGTGGTACTAGATGAGGGAACCCAGTGCTTAGTGGAGGCAAAGCCAAAGAGGATCTATGAGTGAATGAAGGTGAGTACCCAGTGCTGTGGGAGTGCAGATTAATCCTGTCACAGAGGAGGTGACAGAGCCTGGGTCTTGAAACGTGAACTGGAGTCCAACAGATGGCAAAACCTTAGGAAAGCAACCACTTAGACAAGCTCTTGTTTGGTTACCCAGTGCTAGAGTGACCATATAATTTATTTTCCAAATTATGGTACCTGATAATAAAAGGGGGACTATTGGTAATTATGTCAGGACAATGGGTGTAAACCAGAACCTCCTAGGTAAACCAGATGATAGGGTGACTTTATTTCACGCAAAGATTTTTATATCATGAAAAACAGGGCCCTGAATTGCATGTCATACTTATTGAAACCCGTGACAAAATAGTATGTTAAAAATCCTCCAGAGATGGCTTCCGCACCCTGGGTAACTTTCTGAAAAAATTGTAGCGGTTTTCCTAACAATGCTTTTTAGTCCTATTGCTGGATTTTAGCATAACATCTATAGGGCAAATTGTTAAAACTTGGAAACATATTCTTGTACTATCTTTAAATTAGTTTGGTAGCAACTCAAGACTTTCCAAACCACACTGATACTCAACCTTATAAGTTTTTATCTTCCGACAATGCTTTGGGGACCCACTCAATGCCTTAACCTTCAGTGTTTCTAGTTGGTGGTTTTTGATTTGTTTAGCTGTGTTCTCAGCTGTAATTCCAAAGAGGCAGCAAAGGTTCTCTCTTAGCAGGGACTATTCAGGAATGGGAGAGGAAAACCAACGCATTTTAAAACAGGATTGATGTTTTCATCTAGATGTGACATCTGTGGTGGGTCACAGGGCAGGAGGGATAGCATGTGCAAAGGCAAGGAAGCAAGAACAAGCTTGGAGTATTCAGGGGACTACGCGAGATTCTCTGGCTGGGAGTGGAGCTGGAAATGTGGTAGGAGGAGAAAAGGCAAAAAAGGTGAGTTAGGACTAGATTGTGGAAGGCCTTGATTGTCACCCCAAGGAGTCCAGACTTCATTCTGTTGGGAAAGGTGAGCCTCTGGAGCTATCCGAGCAGGATTTTTTTTTTTTTTTTTTTTTTTTGGAAAGACAGCAAACTGAATAAAACCTGGAGCCAATTTCTCCCTCCAGTTTTGCAGGTCTGTTTTAGCCTAACTTTTTGCTAATGTGTTCGCTGCCTCCACCACACTCCAAACCCCGCTTCCAAGGAAATGTATCTCAATTGACTGGGAATTATAGACGCAAATTTCTCATGCTTTGAGTTCAGCCTACTCCTAATTAAGGTGGTACTGAAATTCCTTAGCATCTCACAGCTCTGTCCCCAGGCAGGACCTGTCAGTGGGGGACCGGGGGCGAGGTCCCAAAAAAGTAGGAGCAGAGGCTTCTGTCCTCTGGTCACCCTATTGTAAACTACTCTTGAGCCCCTCCCTGGGGGGAGTGTATATTCTCCCTTTTCTTAACCCCTTAATACAAATTATGTCTACCTGGAGCCCAAGGGCAAAGTCATGAATGAAGCTCACATAAAAAGGCACTTTAGGCCCGGAGTGGTGACTCACGCCTGTAATCCCAGCACTTTGGGAGGCCGAGGCGGGCGGATCATGAGGTCAGGAGATCAAGACCATCCTGGCTAACACGGTGAAACCCCGTCTCTACCAAAAATACAAAAAATTAGCCGGGTGTGATGGCGGGTGCCTGTAGTCCCAGCTACTCGGGAGGCTGAGGCAGGAGAATGGCGTGAACCCGGGAGGCAGAGTTTGCAGTGAGCCGAGATCGCGCCACTGAACTCCAGCCTGGGCGACAGAGCGAGACACCCTCTCAAATAAAAAACAAAAAAAAAGGCAGCTTTACCCTCTTTGGCTGTTCAGGATGCTTAATAATGAACAGGCTTGAAAGACAATAGCTTCTTTGTTCCCAGAGGTATCGAAACAGGAATGTGTTAGAGAGGATTCTTACAGGCCTTGGGAGCCTAAGCCTGACAAGTGATGATCCTACATCCCGCCCAGGTAGTTACAAGCTTGTTAACCTCTAGCCTCTGTTTCCTCAGCTATAGAATGGGGATCATAGTAGTGGCTTCTTTACAGGGTTCTTGAGAATATTAAACAGGACAATGATGGCACTTGGCCCAATGCCAGGCGCTAAGACATGCCCAGAAAAAGCTGGCAATTATCAAAACTGGTACAATCCTCTACCTCTGAGTTCATGGTGGCCAGTGGTTGAGCTTCATGCTTCCAGGGGCAAACCAGTCATTTATTTTTTAGTGTGACCCCTAACTCGGAACATTGCACAAGCAAAGTCCTAGAGGCACAGAATTAATACACTGAATATTACCCTTTGAAGTAATCTAGCAGTGGGAGCCAAACTTATCATTTTGCAGAAGGGGAGATAGATTCAGACAGAGGGAGGAACAGGCCCAATCCAAACATAAAGTTAAGGGCAGAGCCAGGATGAGAACCTAGGTCTCTGATGCCTACCCCTGCTCTTAACTCTGCAACATGCTTTCTGTCTCACTGTCTGTTAGTAAGCAACCTTCAAGACCTTCACGATTCCGTCTTCATTCAGTGAACACCTGATAACTAGAGGTTGAAAGTGCTTTCTATATCTTAACTCATTCAATCCTTATAGCAACCCCACAAGGCTGATCTTTTTGTCAATCTCCATGTTGTAGATAAGGACAGTGAGGCAGAAAGGGGTTAAGTCATTTGGTTAAGCCTCACAACCAGTAGATAGTAAAGCCAAGATCTGAAACTGGACAGTTGGGCTCCTAAGCCTGTGACCTTAACCACAACACCATATTGACCCTCCAATAGTGAAAAAGTGCATGGCATCTGCCTTACTCCACAGACATACTCCCCAGGGAGGAGACACAACCTGCAATAAGTGTGTGCAGCCTCCTACTATGGGCACCAAGAGAAGAAAGGAAGGAAGGGTTAATTTTACAGGGGGAGGAGGGAGAGAATCAGGAAGGCTGCCTGCAGGAGGTGAGCTTTATTGTTTCCAGAGCTGACTCACTTTCCTCTAGGTTTCTCTGCAGATGGAGCAGTCTTTGCTGAGGCAGGCAGGTATAAAGGGACTGGAGCTTAAGGGGTGCAGTCAAGGAAGTCAGTGAGAGAGGGAGGGCAGGACACCAGGCATTAAGTCATGAAGTGTGTGAGGTGGGCAAATTAACGAACCTCCAAGAACCTCAACTTCCTCATCCGCAGAATGGGGATGATAACACCCGCCTTCTGAAGCTGTTTGAATATTAAATGAGATAATGTGTATATACTTCCCGACCCAGTATTATTCCTCTTTATTTACCTTTCATAAAACTATTTCGGTCACTAAAAATAAATTTAATTGAGCATATTTTTGACACAGTAGCATTAAAAATCTTGAGTGTCATTATTAGTCATTCATAATAACAATATAATGAATAATAATATTAATTGCCATTGAGAGCACTAAGTGCTTAAAATGTATGGTCTGTATTTATCCAATCTAATTCTCAGAATGTATCTTAAAGATAGGTAAGGCATCATTATCCCCATTTTACAGATGAGGATAATGAGGCTGAGAGAGATGGAAAAAGGCATACAAAGGTCACCCAGCAAGGAAGCGGCAGGACGGGTATTCAGATCCAGGCCTGTCGGTCCCGGAAAAATGTCCCCACACACAGAGGATGTCCCGTGTTTGCAGTTCATGTTGGTCTTGGCCACGTCCCTCCGCTCTTTCTCAGAAGGAAAACAAACATTCTAAGAGGTCTGCTAGGCCGAGGGAACGCGAACGCCCAAGAGAGGGAGGGAAGGGGCTGGCCGAGGCCGGAGCATGGGCCCAGGCTGGGAGGGTGGAGCCGGCTCCTCGCCCCGAGCCCGATGGCCGCATAAAGCCCGCTGCCTTCACTGGCCCTGGGGCGCCCGGCAGGGTCAGGGCCCGCGGAGACCCTCGGTCTGGCAGGCCGGGAGGCCGCGGTGCTGCGCTGGGTCGGCGCGCTCCCCGGGTGGCGCTCAGGCGGGGCGCGTTCATTTCATCTACAGTCTGTCGGGAAGGATTCCCGAACTCCTCCTCCCTGCCCGCCTTTGCGCAGGGCCGGGCTCTACGCAAACTGAAATCACTGGCCGCCCGGCCCCACCAGTCCTCGTGGGATCCGGCCCGGGTTTACCTTCTATGGGGAGGCCCAGGAGGGCCGGGCGGAGCGCTGGGGCGGGCGGGCGCTGACGTGGCGGGCGGTTCCCTCCACCCGCTCCTCCCGCGGGCACTGCTGAGGCCCGTGGGCGGGAAGCCCGGCGGCGGGCGGGACGTGGCCTGGATCCCGGCCCTGCTCCTTCGCCGCTGCGACTCCCAACGCCACCAACGTCAGAGTTGCAGTTTCTTTAGCTGTCAAATGCAGACAAGTACTACCCATCTCGCCTTTGGAGTGAGCAGCATGTATGTACAGTACCTGGCACCTAATAAATGCTAAATGTATGTTCCCTACATGGTGTCATTGTGATTGCTGTCGTTGTTACGCTGGGCTGGGCAGCCCACCTTGTGAAATAATGAGCTTCCATTGCTGAGACTGTTCAGGCACAAGTTGAATGAGTTGGGGGGACAAAAAGAAATAAGTTAGAAGAGGAAGGGCCCCAAATTTGGCATCCCTCAATACTGATCTGGTGACTTCAGAATCACCTGGAAAGCTCAAACAGCACCTGAGACCAGGGATCGAAATCCCGGAAGGCAAGCTCATCTGAAAATACAGCTTCACGTGTAAACCACTGATCTAGGCCAATAGTCCCCGCACTTTTCATCTTCAAAGACCCTTCTGTGATTCCCTCCTGCCCCACTGACTGCACAGTGTAAAGTATGTTGTTGACCAAACTAGATTTAACTCACACTTAATTTACTCTCTAAATAAATTATTAATCAAAGCCCCAGAGTTCATTAAACAACTATCGAGTACCCACTATGTGCCAAGCACTGTGCTGGACACTGGTGGTCTGGTGGAGAAGAAGATGGACAAGGGCTCTGTCCTCATGGACTTGCCAGTCTGAGGAGGGAAAGAAGAAAATGAACAAGAATTCAAATACACTGAAGCCAAGAGAATCCAGCTGAGCCGAAGACACTCAATAGTCCTACAATGAGCAGATATGGGTATGTCAAAAGCAAAAACAAATAGAAGCCCGGCACGGTGGCTCACACCTATAATCCCAACACTTTGGGAGGCCAAGGCAGGCAGATCGTTTAAGTCCATGAATTCAAGACTAGCCTGACTAACATGGTGAAAGCCCATCTCTACTAAAAATACAAAAATTAGCTGAGCATGGGGGTGCACACCTGTAATCTCAGCTACTCAGGTGGCTGAGGCACAAGAATCACTTGGACCCGGGAGCAGAGGTTGCAGGGAGCTGAGATCATGCCACTGCACTCCAGCCTGGGCGACAGAGTAAGACTCTGTCTCAAAAAACAAAAAGGAACTGTATAATTCCCCTAAGAAAGGTGGGTGTAACCCTCAGCACACAAGCACACATGCATATACCACAGTATTATTATTTTCACGGATCCCAAAAAGTCCAGGTCCTAGATGGAGAACATGAAAGGCCTCATGAAGAAAGTGGCGTAAAGCTGGCATACAGGAAGACCCCACAGGCCGGATTCCCGCCTATGTGACCAGTCACACTGCCTGCCTCACCTGTGAGAAACTACTAGCAGCTGCCCCCAAACACTCCGAGTAGAGTGGCTAGAGTATGGGCTCTGAAGCCAGGCTGTCCAGGGCTGAATTCTAGCTCTATTCCTTGCTAGCTGTATGAAAAAAGGCAAGGTGCCTGTTCTCTATGCGCCTATGTTTCCTCTTCTATAAAGTGGTCTGAATAATACCGACTTCACAAAATTGACATGGGAATTAGAGAGATGGCACTTAAAACAGGTGGTAGGCACTCAATATGTGACCTGTTAAACGGTATCTTTTTTTTTTTTTTTTCACTTTTGATGCTCTCTCTCCCTGGAGTAAGCCCTTTCCCCCTTTCTCTGCCTGGAGAGCATATTAGCCCAATGTCCCTTCCTTTCCAGAGGCCTCCTTGCTTTACTTCATCAAGCAATTTGATGCTTTTCCTCTATGTTCTTGTGGCTCCTTTTAGACACCTCTTACAGCACCTGTCATATTGCAGTCATTTGTCTTACTGTTGTGTAGGTGTTTGCCCTCTTCACTGGATTATGAATCCGTAAAAAGCAAGGGCCAGATTTTATATATCTTTTCATCTCTAGGGACAAGACAGTCCCCGGAGTAAGCAGTTGACACGATCTGTTGAATTAATGAATAGATGGACGATGATGGATAGATGAGCGAAGTGACTTGCCCAGGATCACAGAGCTTAAATCCAGGGTCTCTGTTTAATTTATGTTGGGAAAATTACTCTTCTGAGCCTCTGGTTTCCCATCTGGAAAACAGATTTGGTAATAATGGCTCCTACATCTTGGCGTTGGGAGGGTTCAACAAAGTACACATAAGGAAGTATTCAAGAATAAAAGCTCTAGAGTCAGATTGTACGGGTTCAAGTCCCAGCTCCACCACTTATGAGCTGTGTGATCTTTGACAAATTCTTAACCTTGCTATGCCTAGAGGAGGCAGAGCACATTAATGAACTGTTCAGAAAATTAAAAGAGATACTCTCTGTGAAGTCCCCAGTGCCTGGCTCAGAGTAGGTATTCAGTAAGTAAATATTGGTTTCCTTCCCTGAACCCCCATCTTCTCCAGACCTGTGGGGTTTGGACTCTGAATACCCAAAACAGCTGTTTAAATGCCATGTTTTGTTCCTAGTGACTAATGTCCCTTAAGCCAAGGTTGGAAAGGCAACTCCAGAATCGAGCTTACACGTGGGTACTGAGTTAGATGAGGGGAACGTGGCTGAGTGGTTTATTTAATTAATAAGGAAACTTTTGAAAGGAGGCAGTTTAAAATCAACAAACATGTCAAAAAATTGAAAGCCAGAGCTATCCCACAATTTTATATGTGGATTTCATATGTCATTGGAATATTCCTTTATATAAAGCTATGAATAACAGGATCATCCAAACCCAAAATAATGTTTTACAAACCATAAGAGCAGTGATCAGAATTGGTTTTGCAGCAAATTAGCCAGTTAATCAGTGTACAACATTATAACAATTCTTGAATTTCCTTCTACTCTATCACAATATATTCTAATTAACTATTCAAAATTCTCCAATGGTCACATGTCAATTACTAAGCCAAAATGTATGGAAGAAAAAGGGAAAGATCTTTCTACGTTGGACCTAGTTTCCCATCACATGCCCACCTGGATCTCCCCAAACCTCCTTCTTACTGTGGGGTTTGGAAGAGGCTGAAATGTGGGTACCCAGGGCCCTGGAAGCCGGGGTTGTCCATAGCTCAGCCAGCAAGTATTTGGCAGTTCAGTTCAAAGAGAAAGTCCGAGAGGGTAGGGGCCTCAGCGGGACCAAAGGGATGAGATGCACAGAGAGGGAGGGAGAAGGGCAGGAATCTTGTTAGCAAAACCAGCTGCCTGCCAAGTAGGGCGTGTGTCTCAATTTCTGAAGAAAAGAGAGGACCGTAGATGTTAGTTTTAATTTCAGTCCTTCAAAACTTGAGTAAAAAGGGGAATTGCGCATGTGTATAATACTCCACTCTCCATTTCCCAAATAAACTCTATCTGCATCTTCCATCTGAATCTTTCTTAACCTGAACCTTACTTATCAATAACTTGAGGCTTGTTGAAACCTTGTTCTAAGAACTCCTTCCTGTTCTCTTCCGTTTGGGAACGAATCTCTACCTTCTTCTCTTACGTGCCCATGGTAATTTGTGTCTCCATTTTAAGACTGCTCACAGACTTATTTAATTATATGCCAGCCAACTTCCTTCATTCTTTTCCCCACTTATGTTCCTCTTTTCAAATAGCTTTATGGAGATATAATTGACATACAATAAACTGTGTGTATTTAAAGTGTACAATTAGATATGTGCAGACATGAGAAACTCTCAGCGCCGATAGTAAGAATGTCTACCACCCTAAAAGTTTCCTTGTGCTTCTTTGAATCCTTTCCTTCTACCTCACTTCCCCAAACAACCATGGATCTGCTTTCTGTCACTGTAGATCAGCTTGCATTTTCTGGAGTTTTCTATAAATAGAATTATACAATGTGTACTCTTCTTTGATTGGCTTCTTTCACTGTGCACAATTCTGTTGAGATTCACCCCTTCAACCTTCCCTCCTCATTGGATTGTGGACTTCGCCAGGCAGGAACGATGGCTCACCCAGGGCATGGAGCTCAGTGATGGGCACAACGCAAGACCCATGGAGGAGGAGGAGGTGGTGTGATGGGCAGCTCTGGATTTGGTGGGAGAATACATGTGGCCTTCAGGCTGGACTCAGTCACTTGTAGCCGCGTAGCCAGCAGTCAGTCAGTTACAGTTGCAGCCTCAGCTTCCTCATCTGTAAATTGAGGGTGATGATAAACTCCCTTCTCTCTGGAGGGTTCTGTGAGACTCCACTGAGCCAGGAGATGAAGTGCTCTGTAAACTGTGAAAGGTCAGTCCTGGGCAAAGGATTAGGCCTGGATCAAGCCAGCAGCATACTGGGAATGCCCCAGATCCCAGGGCTAGTCAAAGACAGCCTTGTCATCCAGGGAAGCCATGTGGATTTGAGATTCCTCGTAGAAATAACCAATAAGGACTATGCCTGGTGGCCTTTAATCCTGCCCCAGTCACCAAAATGTCAAGGTTTCTTTCCCCTTGACCCTCCCCGCTTCCTCGGTGTGGGCTGTGTTTATTTAGGAGGTCTCTCTCCCTCCAGAGAGCCACACATGACCGGAGGATTCCTCCTTTGGCCTGGAGCCGGCTGATAAGGGCAGTCCATCTGCTGGGGGCTCCCAGGACCAGCAGGAACAGGAACGAAGCCGGTGGAAGGGAGCAGGGGAGACTGCCAGGCCTGGCTGCAGCTTCCTCTGGCTAGAACTGAGGAGAAGGGGGAGAAGGAAAGAAGGAAATATTTGTCTCATATTTAAAGTCAACTTGACCTATAAAATCACACCGAACTTGGGGAGGCTGCCTATCTCCTCTGATGGACTACGTTTCTTTTTTTTTTTTTTTTTAATTTATTTATTATTATTATACTTTAAGTTGTAGGGTACATGTGCATAACGTGCAGGTTTGTTACATATGTATACTTGTGCCATGTTGGTGTGCTGCACCCATCAACTCGTCATTTACATCAGGTATAACTCCCAATGCAATCCCTCCCCCCTCCCCCCTCCCCATGATAGGCCCCTGTGTGTGATGTTCCCCTTCCTGAGTCCAAGTGATCTCATTGTTCAGCTCCCCCCTATGAGTGAGAACATGCAGTGTTTGGTTTTCTGTTCTTGTGATAGTTTGCTGAGAATGATGGTTTCCAGCTGCATCCATGTCCCTACAAAGGACACAAACTCATCCTTTTTTATGGCTGCATAGTATTCCATGGTGTATATGTGCCACATTTTCTTAATCCAATCTGTCACTGATGGACATTTGGGTTGATTCCAAGTCTTTGCCATTGTGAATAGTGCTGCAATAAACATACATTTCTTATATGGTATTGCTTAATAAAGAGAAGTGTGGTGAACTGGAAGAGCCCAGAGATGGAGATTCAAGGCCTAGCACAGTCACTAATTTCCTGTGTGAGCTTGCCAAAGTTGCTTTCCCTCTCCAGGCTTTACTTAATTAGAACTATTAACTGAATACCTACTGTGTGTTCACCACCACACTGCATTTTCCATATACTTTTATAAATGTAACCTTCAAAGCTATCCTGAGAAGTGAATATTCTTCCACTCATTTTACAGTTGATGAAGGTGTAGTAACATGTTCGAGGTCACCTAGGAAACAGCCAAATTATGAACTTAGCGCTGTCTGGCAACAGAATTGACTTTTTTTTTTTTTTTAAATAGAACTTAAGGACAGCAATTCTCAAGGAATTAGCTTAATAATAAATTATTTGTCTGGGCCCGGTGGCTCACATCTGTAATCCCAGCATTTTGGGAGGCGGAGGCAGGTAGATCACCTGAGGTCAGGAGTTTGAGACCAGCTTAGCCAACATGGTGAAACCCCATCTCTACTAAAAATACAAAAATTAGCAGGGCATGGTGGCGCTGGCCTGTATTCCCAGCTACTTGGGAGGCTGAGACGTGAGAATCCCTTGAACCTGGGAGGCGGAAGTTGCAGTGAGCTGAAATGGCACCACTGCACTCCAGCCTGGGCAGCAAAGTGAGACTCTATCTCAAAAAATAAAATAAAATAAAATAAAATATATATATATATATATATATACACACACACACACACACACTAATAAATAATAATAATAGTAAATTATTTCTTGCTCATACTCTGTGGAAAGAAGGCTCTGTGACTAACTTCATATGGGGAATGCTGCATACAGCATATCCCTATCATGAAGAACCACAATTTCATCTTCATGTCTTAGAAGGTTCTGAAAAATCTTGGAGTAAAAGGATTTAACTCCCTCATTTAACCAAAAATTTCTCATATTAAATTCATCATCAACCTTTTTACGTCTGTAAACCTATTCATATTCCAAAGAACAGGTGCTCCTCAGAGCACTGTCTGGGAATCGTGGTTGAATCAGAGTTGGAGGGATTGCAGAGTTTATCCATCTAGCTATCAGAATTTCACTAACGATGCTTTTTTAAACACCTGCAGTGATGAAAGGCTCACTACCTAGTGAGAGAGCTTACTCCGTTGTTGCACAAATATAGCTGTTAGAACAGCACTGCCCAGGAGAAGAATACTGAAAGCCATATGTGTGATTCTAAATTTTCTAGGACCTACAGAATAAAAGAAAAAAGAAACAAAATTAATTTTAATCATGTATATTAATCAGCCCAGTAGACCTAAAATTATCATTTCAACCAGTCATCAAAAGAATATTAATTTGATATTATGCTTTCTTTTTAAATTAAGTCTCAGTGCTTAGTAGCCGCATTTGGCTAGTGTCTAGCAAAACAGATAGCACAGGTTAGAAGATTCTTCTTCAGGTGGTGCTAAGCTCTTCTTACCTGTGCTTCTCTTCCAAAGTCTTTGGGTTCGAGGCGTGAATACATGGCCTCACAGGCAGCCACCAATCCCGAGGACGAGTTCTGCTTCGCTGTGTCCTCATACATCCTCCCTCAAGAGTCCCTCATCATGGAGCTCAGCCCTCTGGCAGTGATCTGCTAAGGTCTGTCTTTCCCTGGAAAAGGGCTTTCCAAACTTTAAAGTGCTGCATGAACAAAAGGCCTCATTCCCCTAACTCCTAGTGAAGCAGGCTTAGAGTCCCACAGGACTTTTCATGCTCTCATCACACTGTTACTTTATATTGAACCTGTAAGCAGTGGCCAACACATCGTCTAGCTTGGGGCAACTCCTTTCTGCTCCGTGGGCCTCAGTGTCCCCATCTGTCAAATAACAGATTTGAGCTTTCATGATTCAGACACTTTTAGTCTTTTCTTATCCACACTTCTCTCTTTCCCTACCTACCACATTTCTTATTAAACCAAGTCTTCTGTTAGTATTCAGGAAATAGTTTTATCCTCCCATATACCATAATAATAAGCATTTCTTGAATGTTTGTCATGTGTCAGGCACTGTGCTAAGAGCCTTATAGATAGCATCTCATTTAAGCCTCTCCATCCCCAAGTGAATTAAACACTATTATCCCCTTTCACAATTGTGGAAACTGAGGCATCAAGCAATGGAGTCATAGATCACATGCCTAATGAGGAGAACAGCTGAAAATTACAACCCAGCATCTTCACATGGCTCCCTGATCCTAGGCTGTGAATCAGAACCAGTCCTCGGACCTCAGCTCAACCCAGGTCTCAGATTACAGAAAAGAGAACAAGGGTCCAGGGTAGTTTTTCTTGTTGTTGTTGTTGTTTGTTGTTTTGTTTTGTGTTTTGTTTTGGTTTGGTTTTTAGCCTTTTGTTGTTGTTGCTGAAACCCATGGAGCATCCTCCTTTCTGTTTTGCAGAGGAAGGAAATACGGTTATACTTTCCTTGCTAAGGAAATCCAACCCTCCACCAGGCGGCTTTCCTCCCATCCCCTTGACCTTTTAGGGAAAAGGTGAGTGAGGCCCCTGGGAAGGCTCTGGGGGAGACCAGAGGAGCTCAGTGTGCCCTGTCTAGGGCAGGGGTATTTTTAGAGCTGGCTGCACACTGTTTACAAGGAAGCCAGTCCCTTGAGCGTGCCCTCGCCCTACAGGGAAACACTGGCCGCCAGCCCCACCCGCTGGCCCAGGCTCCTGCTGGCCCTCCCTTCCTCCCTCCCTCCCAGCTGTTCCTTTCTTATCGTCTCTATCAGCACGTGGGCTCTATCAGCATGTGGGTGTGCTGTCATTACCACCCTGAGAGCACAACTGAACAAAACTGTAGCCCAGGGCACTGGAAACCTCTTGGAGAGGGCCAGGTGTGACCAGGTACTGGGGAAAAAATAAGAAGCTGCTGTCAGTTGAGAAGATGGCCCTGGCAACTGGCAATCAACTGAAAATCCTGCAAACGGGTGTCTCTCCTGTGAAGAAGCTGTGGAACCTCATTGTCCGGGACCTCCTGAAAGTGAAGGCCTGATAACTGGAGAGGGTGGCTTGGGGGAATGAAGAGGCCACAGGCCTGGGCCAGGAGCTCAATTCTGCCTCCAAGTCTTACCACAGGCCAGTTGCTCTCAATTGTGACAAGTCAGTTACCCTTCAGAGCCTCTCTTTCTGCTGCTGTAAACCGAGGAGGGCTTGAGTGGTGAGGGCTGTCTAATCAATGACTGAACGTCTCAGGCTCCTCAATGATGAAATGAGAGTACTTAGGCCTGCCTCATGGGGCTGGTGGTGGATCTTCAATAGGGTGGTGGTGTTAAGCCCCTGGCACATGGTGGGCAGGCAATACACATGGCCATGAAGGATACTTTCCTTATCTTTAGCACTTTACAGTGTCTAGCACAAAGTAAGCACCCAGCAAAAGATGCTTTTCTTTATTCTTGTCGCTCAGAGTTCTTTCACCTCTAAGACGATACAAAAGCTCTCTCCAACTATGCACTTTTTATAATTAAGTATTTATTCCTTCTCCCCCAGCCCTGTGCCCATCCCACTGTGATTCAGGAGTCTCACAGAAGACACTGGAAAGCCTTTCTCTGAGTCACAGTCTGTATCTTCTAGAAAAGGCTGTCCATCTTCACCCCAAGCCCACTGGCTCCTGAAACATGACATCCAGACCCAGTGCAGCTGGACCTGGCCCAGGTAAGCCAGGCTTCCCAAGGTCCGACCCCAAGCTTGCAGGGTTGGGTAGGAAGCTGGACCCAGGCAGCCCCACCCTGCCCAAGCTTCCCCGGATGTGAGTATAGAGATTACAAGGCCTCCAGCCTCCTCAGAGGAAGTACCCTTCTTCCTCTGCCCTGTGGGCAGACTGGACTTCTCTAGCAGCTGCAAGATATTGCAAGATTGTTATTTGAGGTGGATAAACTCTCATCAAGTATTCTCCTCCTCACTGCCTCCTCCATCTGCCCCTCCGATTTCCCTCTTCCCTTCCCAGCCCTTTTTCCTTCCTCCTCCTTTACTCCTCCTTCTCCTCCTCTTCCTCATCCACATTTCTTTCCTCCTCTTCTTCCCTATAGCTGTGCTTTTGACCCAAGTGACAGCCTGCTTATATTTCTAAGGGGAGAGTCCCAGCCGAGGGGAGAGGGATTGGCTTCTCTCTGTGGCTTCATGCCTCCCCTCTCAGTCTTTCCACAAAGGTGTTCTGGTGGCCTCTGGTGTATGTGCCAGGCACTGGGCCAGCATCTAAGGGGCATAGCCAGGGGCTTGCACAGAGCTAGTTAGCCTGCTGGCCTGGGCCAGGCAAGCACACTTTGTTGGTTGGGTTGCATATTAAAAAGGTGTCACTTCTGGCCACCTTCTTTACTGTCTCAAGGTCTTGCATGCTCACTGTTTCTAGAGTCATTTGGCTGTGTCTTCAACAACTATCGTAACAACATATTACCTTAACTTTAACTAGGTGCCACTTTGGGAGAATTTTTTTTGTTTTTTGTTTTTTGTTTTCTTTTTGAGACGAAGTTTCACTCTTGTTGCCCAGCCTGGAGTGCAGTGGCACCATCTCGGCTCACTGCAACCTCCACCTCCCGGGTTCAAGCAATTCCTCTGTCTCAGCCTCCCAAGTAGCTGGAATTACAGGCACCCACCACCACGCCCGGCTAATTTTTTGTATTTTTAGTAGAGACGGGGTTTCACTATGTTGGCCAGGCTGGTCTCGAACTTCTGACCTTATGATCCGCCCACCTAGGCCTCCCAAAGTACTGAGATTACAGGTGTGAGAGAATGTGTTTTCGAAAAGAGGTGCCTCCTGTTTCTCTCTATCTCCTGCTCACCAGGAAAGAGAAGCAGCACTTTTTTTTCTTTCTTTCTTTCTTTTTTTTTGTTGCTGCTGCTGTTCTTTTTTTTTTTTTTTTTTTTCCTTTTTTTTGAGACGGAGTCTCGCTCTGTCACCCAGGCTGGAGCGCAGTGACACTATCTCGGCTCACTGTAAGCTCTGCCTCCCAGGTTCACGCCATTCTCCTGCCTCAGCCTCCCAACTAGCTGGGACTACAGGCGCCCACCACCACGCCTGGCTAATTTTTTTTTTTTTGTATTTTTAGTAGAGACGGGGTTTCACTGTTTTAGCCAGGATGGTCTCGATCTCCTGACCTCGTGATCCACCCGCCTCGACTTCCCAAAGTGCTGGGATTACAGGCGTGAGCCACCGCTCCCAGCCCGTTGTTGTTCTTTTTTTGAGACGGAGTTTCACTCTGTCACCCAGGCTGGAGTGCAGTGGCATGATCTCGGCTCACTGCAACGTTTACCTCCCAGGTTCAAGTGATTCTCCTGCCTCAGCCTCCCGAATAGCTGGGATTACAGCTGTCTGCCACCACACCCAGCTATTTTTTATATTTTTAGTAGAAACAGGGTTTCGCCGTGTTGGCCAGGTTGGTCTCAAACTCCGGACCACAGGTGATCCACCCACCTCGGCCTCCCAAAGTGCTGGGATTACAGGTGTCAGCCACTGCCCCCGGCCAGAAAGCAGCACATTTAATGGCACAAGTGGTCAAATGAGTAACAGGGCCAGCCAGCTAACATAGGTGGCTTGAGTGTGGAGTACTGGCAAGGAAGGATGTCAGGAGAGGAGGCTGGAGACCCAGCATGGGCCAAATCATGCCAGCAGCCAGCACTGGAAGCCATTGCCCCTCTCATTCTGCAGCAGGAACTGCCTCTAGGAAGACATGGAGGCTGGGCTAGAGAATGGAGAGAAAAGCAGCAGGAAGACCTGGAGGAAAACAGTGACAATTCTTCTGACCCCATCGAGCCTCTTTAATCCCAAATCTTTTCTTCTAAGCCACCCCTGACTTTACAAATCTCAAGGGTCCTAAGAGGCATGTGTTCATTCCCAAGCCTATACTTCTATACTCACTTTCTGTGCCTTGCTGCCTGGGTGACCTTAGATAAGTCCTTTAGCCACTCTGGATATATTTTCTTTATCTGTAATCAGAAAGAAGGGGTGTGTGTGTGTGTGTGTGTGTGTGTGTATGTGTGTGTGCATGAGAACACACACAAAAACACACACACAACCACCAAATGGTGGTTACAAAGCTTTAATAAATAAGACAATGTTACAAGGAAAGCACAAGCAGTTCTCCTTCTGCTCGCCTTCAGCTGCTATTCCCATTCTACGAGGGGAAATCCTCACCCGGAAAACCTTGTTCACACTGGCACAGGTCCCAGGGCGTGAGCCCCTGTGGAGGCTGGGTCTCTCCCTTTCCATTTCCCTTGTTGACTTCCAGCACGACTGTTGTTAGCTCGCAGATGGACAGGCAGTGCTCCATGACTTGCCAGCTGCCAGGCTGATTCCGCTTTGGTTTTCTTGGAGAACAAGCCTGATATCAAGGATGCAAAGGGGGCCAGGGCGCCTCTGCTCAAGGCGGGAATCTCGGGTGTCTACACATAGTCAGACAAGGGCTTATGTTTAGGCTGCAGCTTCGAGATAACCTGCCACCTCCAGAAAGCCTCCCAGGAAGACAGAAGTTGGTGAGGTGACCTGGGAGTTAGGAAAGAGGAAGCAACAGGGGAGGAGAGGGAATCCTAGGAAGAAAGATGGAGCTTCGCAAAGGCACAGAGGTGTGAATGAGCAGGACAGGATTGCAGTTCATGGCCACTACTCCCCTGAACACAGCTTCCCTGTTAATTAGTCGCATTTTTGCTTTGATCATTTCTTCCCCACAACTACCCCAACCCCATCAACTGCCAAGTTCTGTGCAGATTCTACCATCTTGTACATCTCTAGTATCCATTTCCTCTTCTCTACCCCTATGGCCATTGTCTGGGACACATAGCTCTTCTGGTCTATACTAATTAGAACAGTTTTCTAACCAATCTCCCCGCCTCTAGTTTCTCCCACCTTCCAATCCATTCACGTCATGGTTGCCAAAATAATCTTTCTGATTGTGTTCCTTTTCTGCTTAAGTCCTTCAAGGACACCCCATCACCTCTGGGACCAATTCTGTAGCTTAGGACTCAGAGCCTCCATAATCTGATCCCATTGTCTTCATTTCCTGCCTAATTTCCCAACAAAACCTACACAAACCCTGAATTATTGCCACACTAACTATCAGTTCCCCCAAATGAGGCATACAGTTTAACGCTGTCTGTTGCTCTTCCTTTTACCTGGAATTCCCTCCACCCCTATCTTTCTGGCTAACTCCTACTCCTTCTTCAGAACCCAGCTCTCACAGCCTGAGAGCACATATATCTCTAGCATCGAGGTTCTTAGGGCTAGAATTCACGAGCTTTGTGCATTTGTATGGGGGAAGAAATGTTCACTAACTTGTACCTAAAATTAATTTAACATTTCCTTCAATTACAAATGTAGGCTCAAATCACAGTGATATCAATAGTTCCTATAACTTATTACTAATAGAAATCATAGTTATTTTCATATCACTTTACAGTTGTTACAGATTATCTAAAAATTTTATCTATGATTATCAATATTTTGAACATAAAATAGTAGACCTATGTAGATCTGATTACTCAGTGTACAAGTATGAAACCACATACATTATCATCAATTTATTTTTTCTGTATTTTGTTAACTTTGAAAAATAATTGCTTTCTTTGCCATTGTATGTTCTTAATTTTATGCATTTTAAAATGTTATTCTGAGAAGAGGCCCAAGGGCACCACCAAACTGTCCAAGGGCTTCCCAGCATGAATGATGACACCTTCTCTGGCAGAATCCTCTTAAATCCCCACGCAACTGTTGGTTTATCTTGTCCTCCTCTGTCAATAGAGTGTGTGCATCTTGAAAGAAGGGGGCCCTCTTTTTACATGAAAGACTTAATGCAGTGCATGGCACCTGGCATATTCCTAGAAATATTTTTTGAAATAAATACATGCAGACAAAAAGGAAGAAAAGAAAGGAAGGAGGAAGGGAAATATAGAGAAAATTTGATCTTCATAGGCGATCTGCTCTTCCCTCTGCCTTGGACACTCTACTCCCAGTTGTGACTAGCTGTCCTGCCTCCTCTATGCCTCCGTAACTCTACTCTACTCTGTGACTCTATTCTACTCTACTCTACTCTGTGACTCGACTCTATTCTCACTCTACTCTGTGACTAGCTATCCTGCCTCCTCTATGCCTCTGCTCTAATGTGATCTTCTCAGGGGGACCATCCACAGCACTGTATTTAAAATTACAGTTCCACTCCATGGGCATGCTCTGTCCCCCTTCCCTGCTCTGTCTTCTTAACACTTAGCACCATCAGACACACCATGTGTTTCTGACTTTTTACTTACTAACTCCTTGCCTCTCCTCACTAATGTAAGCTTCATGAGGGCAGGGACCTTTATCACATTCATTCATGTCTGTATCCCTAGTACCTGAAATAGCACTCAACAGATAATAAGCATTAAGTAACTTGAACGAGTCAATGGAAGCCAGCAAGTGGTGAAGGCCCATCAGTTAGCATGAGCCCCATTCTGTTGGGAGAGGTTGAGGGCTGCCAGGGTCGGTGGCAGAGCCAACTGGCTATGGGTGAATGGTGGGAAGAAGTTGTGTCGTTTGGATTGGGCATGGATGGAAGGACCTGACACCGTGGCTGGGAAGTTGGACCCTGTGGTGTGCCTGTTTTCAGTGGAGAAATGACAGAGTCCCAGGAAGGCGGATCTGACCCTGGGAGAAGGACTGGAGTGCAGTATGGAGGCTCACAGGGAAACATCGCATCTCAAGGCCATTGCTGTTGGATCAACAGCCTGGATTTGGGAAACTCCTGCCACCCTGTTTTCCTCAGTGTCTGGGAAAGCCCAAACCTATTCCCCTGTGAGGCCTGACAGCTCTGAGAGCTGGGAAAGATTCAGGAACTACAATGAGTATGCCCCCTGGATTCCTCCCAGCTCTGTGTGCAAACCTCTGCCACAGAACTTACTCAGTGAGGTGGTGGTGTTCCTTCCTCCACAGGCAGCGAGCTCTCTGATGACAGCACTACCTCACAGTCTTCACTCGTTGGTAGTACAAGGCCAGGCTTGACACATAGTACGTTTTCAGAGACCATTTATTGATGGGAAAATTGTGATTAGAAAATCACAGATGTGGCCAGGCGCGGTGGCTCATGCCTGTAATCCCAGCACTTTGGGAGGCCAAGGTGGGCAGATCACGAGGTCAGGAGATCGAGACTATCCTGGCTAATACAGTGAAACCCCATCTCTACTAAAAATATAAAAAATTAGCCAGGCGTGGTGGCAGGTGCCTGTAGTCCCAGCTACTCGGGAGGCTGAGGCAGGAGAATGGCGTGAACCCGGGAGGCGGAGCTTGCAGTGAGCTGAGATTGCGCCACTGCACTCCAGTCTGGACAACAGAGTGAGACTCCATCTCAAAAAAAAAAGGAAAAGAAAAAAGAACAGAAAATCACAGATGTGATAGTGATCATTCGTTTGAATCATGGGGAGAGTAATGAACTTTGAGCTCCTACTGTAACCAGGTACTGTGCTGGCTACCTGAGCCACAGAGCTGAATCAAATGGGGCCCCTCATCTCCAGGAGCTTGTGGCAGAGGATGAGCTCAACACACAAACGTGTAATAACACAATGTGCCAAGGATTGAGGGACCACACTTAGGAAACCCGCCCCCCCACCCAGTCCTCTGGTACTTAGCAACCTAAGTCACATTATTATTTAATTACTTGTACTCCGTCTTCCCATAAGAATATTAGCAACGAGAAAAGCTTTGTCTTGTTCACTGCTCTCCTCCTAGCACATAGTAGATGCTCACTTAGGAAGTCTCAGCGTGGCACTTGTGTAGGTTTGATAAGTATCTGTGAATACGTGCATGGCCTGAGGAAGCACAGAGAGTTGCGGGAGCCTAGCTCAGTCCAGGGATGGGAGCCACAGAAAACTTCCAGCAAGAAGAGGCCTTGGCCAGGAACACGGCGTTCCGATACTCACACCCTTCAGCATTCCCCATTTAATGACTTCTTCAAAACTCAGTGAGGTCACACCCATTTTATGAATGAAGAAACAAATCTCAGAGACAGGAAGAAGCTTGGTAAAGGCCACTCAGCTGACAGAGCAGGGCCCACATCTCCCACCGAAAGTCTATGCCTTCTCCACACTGTTCCGCCTCCTGCCAACACATAACAAGGACTCCTTGTGGCAAAGGCTGACTTGCTGTCCATGCAGCTTCCGAGGAGGTGAGAGACCATTCCCACGGAATGGAGGGGGCTGGGTCCAGAGACAGATCATCATCTCCAACATTAGCAGCTAAAGGAATGCACTTTCCCAGAAACTCTACACAAGTTCACTCATTCTTCATAATCACCTGGTACTGGAGGTTCAATTATCGTTCCCAATTTACAAATGAGCAAACTGAGGTACTATTAGGTAACTTTCTTAGATCACACTGGTGGTAAGGAAAATGTCTGGGGTTCAAACCCACACAGTTGATCTCAGAGGCTACACTTTTAACCATTTTGTCTCCTGCCTCAATAGAACATGCCTACCTTGTCCAACTCTGGGAGGCTGCTAGAAACTTCCCAGTTAAGCAGTCTTCATGTTTTAGACATGACACTGGGTACTCTGAGGAAAAGCTACAAAGAATAACTTTCTAAACTTCCAGCCTTCAAGAAGTTGCTGACTCAGAAAAGAAGACATAAGAAATCAATGAAACTAAAATGAAAGGTACAATGTAAGTACACCGGGGATAGGACATTTGAGCTGGGCCTTGTAAATTAAAGAGAGAATGGTGCTCTAGGAAGAGGTTGCAGCATATACTACCTAATCCAGGCATGGCAATAGACTCCAGGTTAGGGAAACACCAAATCAATTTGTGTGTCTGGGGAACAGAGGGTATAGGGTGAAGACAGGGGCAAGTCAAAGGAGAATTGGGCCCCAGATCCTGGAGAGTTTGAATTAATACAGTAAATACAGAATTTGCTCACTGTTTAGTCAATGCTGACCTATCAGAGGTGGGGAAAAAAGAAAGTAATATAACCTGACCTGCAGTTTAGGAAGATCATGTGGTATCTGGGAAGCACTGGAGAAGGAAAAGGCTGAAGAAAGGAAGACTGGTGAGTCATTTAGCTCTTTCTGCAAAATTAGCCACCCCATAACCTAGAGGCCTAAAATAACCACTATCTTATTATTGTTCACAAGTCTGGGAGTCAGTGGGCAGTTCTAAGTCAGCTACCTGCTCACGTGTTTGGTGGGTGCTGGATGGGGCAATGGAGATGACTGGGGCATGTATCTCTTATTACCTTGGGCTTCTTCTCATGGTAGATGGTTGCCAGGTTACCAAGAAAAGCAAGAAAGAGCAAGCCCTGATGCACACAAGCTCTTTTCAAGCCTTGGCTTATGTCGTCTTTCTTAGTGTCTCATTGGCCAAGCACAGATTCAAAGGGTGGTGCAATAGACAGCATTTCTTGACGGCAAGAACAGCAAAGTCATATAGCAAAGGGGTGTGCATAGGGATGGGATGAATTTGGGGTCATTTTTGTTAGGAGGCCATTTCTGTAATGGGCCAAGCAAGAATTAATAGTTGCTTAACCTAGGAGATGGCAGAAGAAACAGAGAGATGATTAGAATATATTTGAGACATATTCAGGAGATGATTATGAGCGAGAGGAAAGAATTCAGGATACCTCCTGGGTTTTTGGAGAGAACAACTAGGCAGATGGTTCCTCATATCAATGAAGGGAACCAAAAAGAGAAGCAGGTTTAGCAGTTGTAAGCACGTTCCAGCTTATATGATTCCGCTGAGGTCCATGAATGTGCTACCTTCCTTTCTTAGAGAAATGTTCTTTTTCCAAACCTCCCTCCACTCTGACCATGTGTCCACATGGAAAGTGAGATGACTTGCATGACCCTGCCTTCCTAACAGTAGTAATTGGCCAGGTGTAGACATCTGATTTGAATTGGGAGTGCCCAGCCCCACATCCACTGCCAGCCAAGTCCACCATGTACAGTTGTGCAGGTTATACCCAGTACAAGCTTGCCTAGCAGGGATAATAAGTGGGGACTGGAATCCAGCCTGTGCTCTGCAGCGCAAGCTTGTACCTGTGGAGTTGCAGACACTCAGAAGATAGTGCCCTCTTCTAACTCCCACAGAGGTGCTCTTTGCTGCCAGCCCCAGTGGCTAGTCCAGGGGCAGGCCCACATGCCACACTAGGTAAATTGGACTCCCCTAGGAATTATGACATTGGAGCACATGGGAAAGAGGTTTTTTCTACTCTGACCCTAAAACTGTATAGATGGGAGTGTGTGGCATCCACATCTCTGTGATATTGAGGAAACTGCTGAGACAGAATGAGGCCAGTACATCAATGAAGTCAGCAAAGGGAGGTGTAAGAGAAAGAGAGCTGTCAGAATCAGAGCACCCCGTTCCAGGCAACTCTGCCTTTCCTGGGGCTTGGCAGTTTGGTTTCTCCATCAGTTCTTTGATTGTTCCTATATTCTTCTGATTTAAAATCTCCTTTTTGGCTTACGCAAGTTCAAGTTGGGTTTTTGCTCCTTGTAACCAATACAATCTTGCACAATAAAGTAAACAAGTTCATGTGTTCAGATTTGGAGACAGGTCACAGGGTGAAGTGAAAGAACGTAATGACCAGTTTGATGAGAGTCACAGGAGAGAAGGGGTGTCCTGGGGAAGTACTGGGCTTTTGGCTTGAGAGACTATAGAGAGATGAGGATCTCAGCAGAAGTAGGCAATCCAAAAAGTAAACTATGCCAGGGTAGAGGGAGGGAAAATGCACTCTTCCGTTTATTCATTGAACAATTGTTCCCCAAGCCTTGTCTAGGCACTAGGGGCTCAGCAGTGGATACGGTGAACTTAGATTCAGATAGTATCTGTAGGACATCACTGGCTATTTATTCAACAGTAAGCACCCACTCTAGGCCAAGCATTGTATCTAGAACTGAACATAAATCCAGGCAGTGATGTCCAGCAGGCAGCTGGAAAGAGGGTGGAGCTGGCATTTCTGTTGTAAGCATCATCCCCATGGGGATAATTTTGGAAGTTGTGGGAGAGAGCACTTGGAGAAGAAAAGTCTAGTTCCACAAGCCTTGTCCATCATGCCTCAGCTTCATTCGTGGGCTGGGAACATGGTGTTTCTTTGGCTTGTATGGCTGAAAGGCAGATGCAGAAAGAGTGTGAGTTGGAAGAGCCCAATCTGGGGCCAGCCTGGGGTCACACAACACCCCTACCAGGTAACCGTGTGTATGACTCTGACTGAGTTGGCTAATCTCTCAGAGCCTCAGTTTCCTCAGTCTCAGAAGAAAAACAGGAATGCTTATTCTCATATTAAGAAAGAATGTTTGTAAAAGTGTATTCATTCAACCACAAACAGGTATTGAACACCAATATATGCCATGTTACAGGGTAAAAGCCTCAAATGGGAGGATCAGAGCCATCATCTGGGAGGGATACATGAATCTTTGTGACTGCCATACCTGGCTTCTGCTGCACCTAAGGCTGCCAATCTCCCCCTGTCCACCACCAATCATCACCAATCTTCCCCTTCCCCAGCCCATCTGAAAGGCAATATTTTTGTGATTAGTAAAGAAAGAAAAAAAACGCATGTTGTGCTGTCCTGTGGAGAGCCGGTCTCCAGAGCGGCAGAAAAAGGGGCCACGTGAACCATGCTGTTCTTGGCAGCCACTGTGCTATTCCTCACAGCCAGAGGCTTAGAGCTTTATTTGTGGTTTGAGTTACAAGCAGGGGTGAAAACCCCAGAAAAGTGGGGGGAAGGGAGAAAACATTTTAAAAGTTGAGAAAATTGCCCTGTGTTCTCAAGTGCAGGCAATTTGTCCAAACGCCTGAGCTCTGTAGAATCCTAGTGGTCTGACTGCGGTTTTATACTCTGGGGCTCTGGGCCCAGTGTCAAGGGTGGGGGACATTTTTTCATACATTAAGAAAATCACAAAATCACTTTTTACAAGATATTAATGAATACCTTTACTGCTTCAATGGTGACATTTTGGGCGGTTTTGAAAAAAATCCAGGTGAAGGTTTGGGGGTGATTTTGTTTTGAAGGCTGCTACATAAGGTTTTTCACAGTCATTAAACATGAAATTTGGATGTTGGATCCCCAGGATCCCATGCAGAGGAGGCTAAACATTTTAGAGATAGAAGAGCCCTTTAACATCTTTAAATCCAACCCTCTCCTTACACCAATGATAAAAACAAGGCCCAGAGGAAGTAAGAAATATGTCCAAGGAAACACAGCAAGTCTGTAGTAGAAGCAAGTCCAGATTCCAGGACCCGAAGGTCTTTGCTGCAGCCTTTGTGGCAGCCTGGAGGTGACATTGGACCTCAGAAACCATGGCTGGCCTCCCCCTCATGTTGACATTTCTGCTGCAGTGACTTTGAAAGCTGCCTTTTATGGCTCTGGCTTTGGAAGGGCAAACACTGTTATCAGTAAAACAACACAGGTGCCTTCTAGAGTTGGAGCCAGGTGGAGCCAAGCAGGAAGGGAGACCCTTTCGCACAGGCAGACATGACCCAATCACCTGTCTGGTTCAGAAGGGTGCAAAGACCCTCCTTGGGGAGTGGAACAAGAGGCTTCTGTGGTGGTGAAGGGCATGGCTTGGGGGCCAGACAGGATGGCTTCACGTCCCAGTGACATGGCTGGCTAACTGCAACCTCAACAAGCTGCCTGACCAAGCGTCAATTTCCTCAGCTATAAAACAGGGAGGCTGATGGCTCAGTCCCATGCCTGAGCATATTTCAGGTGCTCAGTAGCCACATGTGGCTAGTGGCTACTGTATTATATAGCACAGATACAACATTATCACAGAAAATCCTATCATGCAATGCTGGTAGGGACTCTGGGCTCTTGACATTAGTTCTGGACCTCACCTACTGTAGCTACTGAAAACAGAAGACTGGTCCAGGTGAGGTCTCCAGCTCTAAGGGCTCAGATTCATGGCAGAGATCCACGGTTCCTGGCTCCTCTCTCTAGCCCTTAGTCCTCTCTATTACTGCAAAGATTTGGCTTCAAGGTTGGAGCCTGGCTGACTGCCTTTCTTATGCTTCCCTAAGCAGAACCCCAGGATGAGAGGATGTGTGGGTGAGGGGAAGAGTCTGGTCAGTGCCTCCTGTAAAGGTAGGTGTCCAGAGTCCAAAAGCCTTGGGTTCTATTCCTGACTCACTCATTCGGGTGTTAATGGTTCCAGGTAAGTCACTGAACCTCTCGGAGCCTCAGTTCTCACATCTGTGCTTGCTCTGGTAAGCGGTAAAGAGGCAATGGAGGGAGAAACACATTGGAATCTGTAAAGTACACTGTTCAGAATGAGAAACTTCTACAAGTAGGAAATTGACTCTCCTTGCTCTGCCCCTTTCTTCACTAAAAGAGTATTTAGATAGAGGCAGATAGCTGCCTTAGAATATATGCAACAAGATGTTATATTTAGAAACATTTTCCAGACATCTGGAGATGAGAAGAAGCTGGTATCCCAGAGACACACTGGAAGAGTCCCCTGAAAGAGAACGGGAAAAGGAAAACATTCTCTGAACACCTATTATACTCTAGATACTGTGACAGTCCCTTCCATATATAAAGAGTGGCAATGATGATGATGCTGGCTAACAAGAAAGTTGAGTGCCCACTGTGTGACAGGTACCCTTTTGAATGCTTTACATATATTATCCCCATTTTACAGATGAAGAAGCTGAGGCCCTGCAAAGTAAAAATAAGTTTCCAAGGTCACCCTAAGCTAGGGTTTAAATCTCAGCCGCCAGAGTCGCAGGGCCATGTGCATAGCTGTCTCTCCACACTGCATGAGACGCATTGTTAGAGTCTCATGTAACACCACCTGCCACTTTCAGATAAGGAACTGAGCCTCAGGAAGATTACGTTACTTGCTTAGGGTCACATAGAGGGGAGAGAGAAGGTTCATTGAGTGTTTTGCTTTTTTCTTCTTTCTTCAAAATATTTCCTTCTTTGGCTATCTTTTTGACAGAACAAAGGCATTGTTGATTCAGTTTGCATCTGAATCTTGCTTCCTATTATTTCCTCACTTGAGTTCTGGTTTCCCCTTAGGATCAGACAGAAGACGTCTACTGCCTTGTTCATAGGGAAATCTCTGAAATACCCAAAGCTTATCCTCCCAACACCTTTGCTTCTTTTTGTCTTCAAGAGAAGAAATACAAGTCCTTCCGCCTTGGCAAATATGATAGTACCATTCCTTTCAGTGTTCCGGTTCTGCTCTATTGAATAAGTTCCGGTTTGACTATGACTACGTGAAAATGTGGAACCAGACCTTCACCCCACATTCCAGCTCCAGCCCTACCACACAGGAAGTGCAATATCACCTTAGTTATTCAACACATTATGCTCCTCGTGATACAACCAGAGTTCACATCAGCAATCTTGGCAGCTCTCACCACACTGCTGACTCACGACTCTCTCATGTCCCAATTTCCTGTCCATTGTTCTTTCCTCTACTTGGCCTGATTTCTAAAGGCCTCTCTTGGTTGCATTAAACGGGATTCCTGAGGGATTCCCTTGGCAGTTACCTTGGGGGAGCCCTCAGGTTTGGGGCTGATCCATGTCCTCTAAATGTAGGACTTCAAAGCTCCCAAAGATAGGCAGACCCAGTGGGAAGCTGGGAAATGCTCTCTGACCCCTCTGGGAGAGCTGGCAGTCAGAGGGCTTTTCGGAAAGAGTCAGACCTGATCCATAAATCCCTGGAAAACACCCTGCCCAGGGAGCAAATGCCACTGTGGTCTTGACTGAGGCTTCCGAAGAGTTTGGGAGCTGCAATTCATCCACACGCGCATTCATTTTCAAGTAGTGGTTTGCAGTTCGGGCTTTGGAGCTATATAAGCCTGGCTTCAAAGCCACTTTCCAACTTTGGGACTTCAGGAAGTCTCCAAATTTTTAAACCTCCAATTTTTTTTCCTGTAAAACTGGGGTCTTCATGGTACTTACTTCATTGTGTTGTTGAGAGAATGAAAAGAGAAAGCATAAATAAATGGCTTAGCCTCGTGCCTTGGCACATAGAAAGTACTCAGCATTTGTGATTATTTCTTCACGTCTTTGTTCTCCTGGTGAAGTATTTATTCAGCAAGTGTTCACCAAGAGGCTGCCGGGGCAGCTGGGTGCTGCCGGGGAAAGAACACAGATGCTAATAAAAGCCTGAGCACAGGATCAGGCTCTGTGGGTAAAGATGCTCCAGGGGACCAGCTGAACACTTTACAGGAACTCTTTCTGGCTCTGCACTTGGACGGCTGAGCTCCCACCCACTTCATCCCCCACCCTCAGCACACACAGCAGCTCCTGGGCCATTTCTGAGTTTGGAGCTTCTCAGATTACGCTCAATGTGACCTTGGGCAAATCCCATCACTCATCTCAGCCTCTGGCATACTTCCTATAAAACAGTGATAATAATACCCACCAAGCCAAGTTTTTGTAGTAGATTAACCAACAGCAAATGTGAAGTGCCCAGCCAAGCCCAGCATGTGGCTGATGCTCCACAGCTTCTAGCTCCATTCCCCCCACCACACCTTCCATAACCGTGTGCCAAGCTTGGGCTAGATGCTGGTGGTCAAAAATTAAAAGAAGCTAGACCTGCCTGCAGGGAATTTAAACTTTAATGGGGGAAATAAACATTTGAACCTCTACCCCAGAGAAAGAGTGCTAAGGGCTGTGATGAAACTATGTCTGAAGGGTTATGGAACACCAGGAAGGGCAAATCGCTTTACCAGTTTGGCCCTCAGTTTCCTTGTGTGTCAAATGAATGAAATTGGTTACTACTCCATGTGAGATGACTTAAGTGAGTTAGGGAGTGTGCAACTACATGTTGGAAAGTTTAGCTCTGTGCTAGTGCTTCTATTTACTTATCTGTTTCCCCATTAGAACTTCATCCCCTTGAAGGGGATGTCTTCTAAGCCTATGTCTTATTCATTCCTCTGTCTCCAGCACACTGGCATAGAACCGGTGCCCAGTCAACATCTGTTGAGTAAACAGACACAAGGACTTATTATCTAATTTTATCCTCCCAGACCCCAGAGAGGTACAACATCCTATAGATGGAGGGAACACTGAATACAGAGTTCAGTGAGTGGCCTGGCAATCAGTGGCCGAGCCAGGCATCTTGGAACCTGTGGTGATGACCTTTCTGCTAGATTTCACAACACAGGCCACTCTGGCTCAGGTGGAGTGACACTGCTTTTCTGGATGTGACTCAGCTTTCCCTGGGGGTCACTGAACCCATCCATCAGCCTTCACACTGAGTCATGGGCTGAGATGAACTTCAGACCTAAGGAGGGAGCAGGGCTGCCCTGCCAGGTGGGTGTGCCTAGGGATCCCTTAGTCCAGCTGAGCACACCACCTGGGAAATCCTTCATGGGATGAAGATGGGGCGGGGACAAGGACGTCACACCAGATCCACACCCGTCTCCCACAAGAGTGTCTAAAGAGCAACACCTATCCCGTCACTGTGACTGGCAGGCTCTGACTCAGAGGCACCCCTTCTCCATCCCCAGTGTCACGTCCTCAGCCTTGACCCCAATCATCTTTTGTTCTGCCTGGACTCCCAGCCTCCACTCTATCAACCTTCCTTTCAAAGAAGTTAAGTGATTTGCCATAACCACACACTGTGAATATCATGTGCTTATGTTCAGAAATTCGTGACTGGCTCCCTAGTACCTAGAAAATAAATTCTAAACCTCCACCTCAGCACTCAAGGTCCTCTTGCTGAAGCTTCACCCTGCTTTTCCTGTTTTTTTCCTCTGTACACCCTTGAATCCTTCACTTTAGATCAGTCTGTGTGTTGCCATTCTACAGAGTTGCCCTTTACTTTCCCTTCTCCTTGTCCTTGCTAATATACTAACTCACTTTCATCTGGAATGCCCTTCCCATGTCTTATTCATTCTTCAGATCTGAGCTTAAAAACCACCTTTTTCATGAAGCCCTCCCAGATCTCCTCAGCCCAAACACTGGGATATTGCCAGTTACGTTTATTGATAATTTCTGTTGTGCAAATTGTTATGATCAGTACTTTATGTGCTTCATTTTAGTTGATATTTCCAACAGTCTTACACGTAAATGAATATTTATTACCCCCATTTTATAGATGTGGAAACTGAGACTCAGAGAGGAGAGCTAACTTGTCCACACTTACATACCTGTTAAGATTCATACACCAGTGTGCCTGACTCCAAGTTGTTCCACGACTTTGGTTTGTACTTCCTATGTTCTTTGCACCTCTTTGGGGTACTCATGTTGTTGGGTGTTGTATTTTCCTAGGGGACTCATCCACTCACTTCTACTGTGATTTTCCTGAAGACAAGTGACTAGCTCTGTATGTAGTGTCTAACATAGACTGGGCTGTGAGGCAGAAAGCAAATGCGAGAGAGCAAGAGTTATGGAGCACCGCTGTGTGCTAGTCCATGCTAGTTACCATAAACATGCGTACATAGCATTTAAGTGTTCTTAGTCTCATTTTACAGAAGAAGAAACAGAGGCACTGAGAGGCTAAATAACTTGACAAAATCTATAACAAAAAAAAAATGGGATAGACCTACATGGAATCATCTCAAAAATATACCATTAAGTGAAAAAAACAAAAAATGGAGTGCCTGTTTTCATTATGTGCTCTCATTAGAGAAAATAGAAACATATTAAAACATACATATGCTTGTTTATGCTGAGACTGCTTTAGGGACACACAAGAAACTGCTTTGGGGAGGTGACAAAGGAGGGCCTTAGAGGAATAGAGACTGGAGAGTTGAGGGAGACTTACTTTTTAAATCATCTAACGGTTTGAGTTTAAATAGGTATTTTTAGTTATTTGCATGTATTTCTTTCTCAGAAATAAAATTTGCTTATTTAAAATATGGATCCATGAAAATTTCTGAAGATCAAACATTCCAAAACAGAATTTGGCCTTGGGCTTTTTTGACTCCAGGAATCTTTCTATTATAACCATCTCATTTCTGACATACAGGCATACCTCGAACATATCATGGGTTCGGTTGCAGACCACAGCCATAAAGCGAATATCACAATAAAGTAAGTCACATAAATTTTTTAGCTTCTCAGTGCATATAAACGTTATGTTTATACTATACTATAGTTTTTTAAGTGTGCAATAGCATTATGTCTTTAAAAACACTGTATATACCTTAATTTAAAACTACTTTATTGCTTAAAAAAATGGTAACCATCATCTGAGCCTTCAGTGTGTTGTAATCTTGCTGGTGGAGAATCTTGCCTTGATGTTGATGGCTACCGATTAATCATAGTGGTGGTGGCTGAAGATTGAGGTGGCTGCAGCAATTTCTTAAAATAAGGCAACAATAAAGTTTACTGCATCGACTGGTGTTTCTTTTCATTCCCATCTTTGATGACAGATTTCTCTGTAGCATGCGATGCTATTTGATAGCATTTTACCCACAATAGAACTCTTTTCAAAATTGGAGCTAATCCTCTCAGGTTCCTTCCACTGCTTTATCAACTAAGTTTAGGTAATATTCTAAATCCTTTGTTGTCATTTCAACAATGGTAACAGCATCTTTACCAGTAGTTTCCTTCTCAAGAAACTATTCTTTGCTCATCCATAAAAAGCAACTCCTCATTCATTCAAGTTTCATTATGAGATTGCAGCAATTCAGTCCCATCTTCAGGCTGCACTTCTAATTCTAGTTCTCTTGCTATTTTTGCCACATTGCAGTGATTTCCTCCACTGAAGTCTTGAACCTCTCAAAGTCATCCATCAGGGTTAGATTCTACTTCTGCCAAACTCATATTAATGCTGATATTTTGACCTCCCATGAATCACAAGTGTTCTTAATGGCACCAAGAATGGTGAATCCTTTCCAGAGTGTTTTAAATGTACTTTGCCCAGATCCATCAGAGGAATCACTATCTATGACAGCTTTAGCCTTATGAAATGTATTTCTTAAATAATAAGACTTGAAAGTTGAAATTACTTCTTGATCCACGGCCTACAGAATGGATGTTGTGGTAACAGGTATGAAAACATTTATCTTCTTGTACATCTCCATTAGAGATCTTGAGTGACCAGGCTCATTGCCAATGAGCAGTAACATCTTGAAAGGAATCTTTTCCTGGGCAGTAGGTCTCAACGGTGGGTTTAAAATATTTAGTAAACCATGCTGTAAACAAATGCGCTGTCATCCAGCTTTGATGTTTCATTTGTAGAGCACAGGCAGAGTATATTTAGCCTAATTCTTAAGGGCCCTAGGGTTTTAGGATTGGTAAAAGAGCATTGGCTTCAACTTAAAGTCACTAGCTGCATTAGCCCTTAACAAAAGCCAATCTGTCCTTTGAAGTTTTGAAGCCAGGCATTGACTTCTCCTCTTTTGCTATGAAAGTCCTAGATGGCATCTTCTTCCAATAGAAGGCTGTTTCATTTACACTGAAAAATCTGTTGTTTAGTGTAGCCACCTTCATCAATGATCTTAGCTAGATCTTCTGGATAACCTGCTGCAGCTTCTACATCAGTACTTGCTACTTCATCTTCCACTTTTATGAGACTGAGACGTTTCCTTAAACCTCATGAACCAACGTCTGCTAGCTTCAAACTTTTACTCTGCAGCTTCCTAACTCTCAGTCTCCATAGAATGAAAGAGAGTTAGGGCCTTGCTCTGGATGAGGCGTTAACTTAAGTGAATCTTGTGGCTGGTTTGATCTTCTATCTAGACCACTAAAACTTTCTCCATCTCAGCAATAAGGCTGTTTAACTTTCTTATGATTTGTGTGTTGACTGGAATAGTGCTTTTAATTTTCCTCAGGAACTTTTCTTTCACATTCACAACTTGGCAAACTGTTTGGTGCAAGAGACCTAGATTTCAGCCTATCTCAGCTTTCAAGATGCCTTCCTCGTTAAGCTTTATTATTTCTAGCTTTTGATTTAAAATGAGAGATGTGACTCTTCCTTTCACTTGAACATTTAGAGGCCATTGTAGGGTTATTAATTGGCTTAATTTCAACACTGTTGTGTCTTAGGCAATAGGGAGACCCAAGGGGAGGGAGAAAGATGGGGAATAGCCAGTTGGTGAATTATGTTGACCATCTTATATGCGAGCAGCTTGCAACACCTTAAAACAATGACAATAGTAACATCAAAGATCACTAATAGCAGATCACCAAAAGAGATATAATAATAATGAAAGCATTTGAAATATTGAGAAAATTACCAAAATATGACACAGAGGCGTGCCTGAAATGAGCACATGCTATTGGACAAATGGCACCGATAGACTGCTCTGTGCAGGGTTGCCACAAACCTTCAATTTGTTTAAAAAAATCTAAGCACAATAAAATGAAGCTCAATAAAACTAGGCATGCCTGTAGTTGGAGAAAATTTTCACACATGGTATTATGAGAATTATGGTCAGCTGTATATGACAGAAAACTTACAATCACTTAAATGTCAATAAGAATAGCATCACTTAAATGTCAATAAGAATAATATTAACCTCACAGCATTGCTGGGTGGCTTACATAGCATCATAAGACATATGAAAAATTAATTTTGATAATATATGTAATACATAACCATAATGTTTAATTCTCTCACGTAATAACAGAAGTCAAGACGGAAATAATCCTGGACTGAAATCCCAGATTCCTTCTAACTTGTTGCTGTGCCATCCTCAACATATGGCTCTGCCATCCTCAACATTCTAACTGGTCCAAGATGGCTGCTCCATTAAGCAAGAAGGATGAAGATCAGGACAAAGGGTGTGGCCTTTGCATTTAAGAACACTTCTAAGAAGTTGCCAACCCTACTTCTGCTTACATCTCATGATCCAGCACTTGGTTACCTGGCAATACCTGGTTGTAATGGAGCCTCGACATTGCAAGATTTCATTTTCAGCATTCACATGCCCAGCTAAAAATCAAGCATTCTGGATGGGTACAGTGACTCATGCCTGTAATCACAACACTTCGGGAGGCCAAGGCAGGAGGATTGCTTGAGGCCAGGAGTTTGAGGCTGCAGTGAGCCATGATCATGCCACTGCAATCCAGCCTAGGCAACAGAGTGACACCCTATCTCTAAAACAAAATTTTTTAAAAAATTAAAAAATAAATCAAGGGTTGTATTGTTAAGGAGGAAGGGGAAAGTAGTTATTTGGGAACAACCAGCCTGTCTCTACCACAGACACGAATGCTTTGCTTTCAGAATTTATCTGCCCTGCTCTCTAAAACTGATGTATTACTGGATATGTTTCATGTTCCTGACATACTCCTGGGCACTCTATAGAGAATATTAACACACATTGAGAGAAAACAAGTAACTTCCCATTAAAGGCCCACTTTCTAAACCCAATCATCAATGGGCTTTCTCTGAAGGAAGGTCCAATTATATGATTCTGGGCAAATGAATTACCCTTCCTAAGTCATATGACCTTGGGCAAGTCATTTATCACTCTAAGCCCATTGTGCATCACTTAAATGGCAATAAGAACAATTTCCAATGCCACAGAGTTGCTGAGTGGCTTTACACAGCATCCTGAGACACATGAAAAAATAATTTTGATAATATATGTGATTTAACCCAAAATATTCTAAATCTTATCATTTCAACATATAATCAATTTAAATTACCAATGAGATAAATACATTCTATTTTTCACACTAAGACTTCGAAATTTAGTGTATGTTTTATCCTGATAAAACAGACCAGTTACATTTCCTGTGTTCTCTAGCCACGGGTGGCTGCCAAGTTGGACCAGGCAGGCTGAGACTAATTTAAGTGTCCTTGCTGGGTGCTCCCTTAGCACCCTATACTTACAAGTAAAGAAGTCATCCTTTCTGTGGCAAGTGTCCATTTACTTGGTTTATCCACAAGCAATTCCCTTGAGGAGATGGAATAAGAGGTACCCCCAGGACCTACATAGTACTTAGCACAGAGCAGACACTCCATAAATACTTGTTAAACAAATATTATTCATTTCTCTATCCCCAGTGCTCAGCCCAGTGCTTGACCCTCAGTAGGCATTTAATAAAGACTTACTAAATTAATGAAGTCATGACCCAACATTTTAATGGTAAGTGAATTTGCAATTTGACAGCAGGTGAAAACCTGGCAGTTTATTGCAGAGGAGACAATGGTACCTTTCTAACCCTCAAAGTAACACCTGCCGTTAAGTCAAATTTCCTTCACTGCCTCCTTTCTCCCAAACGGAACTGGAGCCAGATGGGAAGCCATGGGCCTTTCCATTCCAGTAAAATCACACAATGCCTGGTCTGCAATGATAAGCAAGCATATCAAGTTCCCATGAACAAATAAAATTAACTTTCAGCGAGGGCCAAGTTTCTCCATTTCACTGTATCTCTTTTTCTTGTCAGAGTGTGCAAGGTGAGAGGCTCTGAAAGGTTGCCTGTCACTGTCTGATTGAAATCTGGGGAGCTTTACAATAAGGCTGACAGTAATTAAAATGATCAGACATTTCAATCTTAGCACCGCACCACCACTTACTAAATGAACTGAAGCAACTTATGTGTCTTCCAGAAACATTCATTTTGTCATCTGTAAGATGGCCAGACTTATCTGGCCGTGCTGCTGTGAGGACCCTATAAGAACAGAGCTCCCCACACATGCTGGTGCTCAGTGACTGGCAACTTGCATCATTCCTGCAGCAACCTGGCACGGCTCTCTGAATGATATTTGCAAAGTGAGAGACTTAGCATTATTTTTGTCTTGACAATCAGCCATAGGCCAGATGATTTTCTTAAAGTTGTGTCGTGCTGCCCCCGCCCCCTTTGTGGACAACTAAAACACAAACACTATTTAGAAAGATCTGGGCCGAGTCATTTCTTTGGAGCCTGGTGGCAGGCCAGGAGGCTGATCACAAAGGCAGCATTCAGCTGCAACAACAGCAGCCTGGTGGGCAAGGGCCTTGTCCCAAACATTCTTGACTAGGCTTCTTGGGGGAAGGTGTTACCGGCCTGCAAATATTTGTTGCTCTATTTCCATAGCAACCACAGTGGTCATAGTGAAACCCTGAAACTGCACATTGAAACTTGGGAGGTGCTGCAAAGTCAAGCCTGTTCGGGAGGAAGCTTTCTCCTGGACCCTTCCCTCCCCTAAAACTGAAGACTTTTCCAGGATTCTTTCAAAGGGCATGAAAGAGAAGCTATTGTGCCAGCTGCACACAGCCTACTGCCTGCTCTGAGGAAGATGTATGGGCAAAGACTGTTGCCAATTGCCCATGATAGGCTTTAAGAGACTTTAAGCCAAAATGAGTTCCTGCTTGTTTTCTGCAGAGCTTTTGCAGCACGGTGTGCTGAGTCTGGCTCTGGCACAGAACAGTAACACCACTTGTGCAACCTCAGGGAAGTTGCTCACTGTCCCTGAGTCTCTTCCTCAGCAAAAAACACAATTAAGCCCAATGTAGTAAACTCATATTGACATCTACTCTGAGCTAGATGCTGAGATTACAAAGCTGAAAACACCAGGCTATTCCCCTCAGGGAACTCAGATAGCCTATCAGGCAGAACTGTATTAAATATTAAGTTTGATCAGGCTGGGCGCAGTGGCTCACACCTGTAATCCCAGCACTTTGGGAGGCTGAGGCGGGCAGATCATGAGGTCAGGAGATTGAGAACATCCTGGCTAACACGGTGAAACCCCATCTCTACTAAAAGTGGAAAAAATTAGCCAGGGGAGGTGGCGGGCACCTGTAGTCCCAGCTACTCAGGAGGCTGAGGCAGGAGAATGGCGTGAACCCGGGAGGCGGCGATTGCAGTGAGCCAAGATCACGCCACTGCACTCCAGCCTGGGTGACAGAGCAAGACTCCGTCTCAAAAAAACAAACAAAAAAAATTATACATATATATATGTATATTATACATATATATATATATATATATATATATATATATATATATATATATATATATATAAAGTTGGATCATACCAGACACCCACTGCCTGGCACCCAGTGGGACCCGTTGTACTATAAAAGTTTATTTCCCTTCTTCAAACCAGGTTACTCTAAAGAAAGCCCTGAAAAATGATCAAGGGCCCATGTATTTTTAGAACATTCTTCTTGTACCCAAGATAAATTTATCAGTTTTGGACATGATCTTTTACTGATGGTATACCTTATATATTCATTATAACATGCTTTCATGATCCATACCTCATTGGACTTTCTTAACCATCTGCTGAATTCGAAAGGACAAGAATGGTTGTTTTCACTTCAGACTGAAGACACTGAGGCACAAAGGTGAAGTGATTTGTCCAGGTCGCAGTGGGAATTAGAGGCACAGCTGGAATTCGAACACACATTTTCCAACTTATTCTTTCAGTAAATATTTCTTGAGTAGCTGCTAGGTGCCAGCATTGTTCTAGACACTGGGGTCAAAGGTAGTGAATAAAACAAATTTGCATTAAAGAGCTCAAGTTCTAGGGGAAGGAAGCAGAGTGCTAACAAACACATAAATACAGACTACATTAAGAAGTGATAGGCACAGTGGAGAAAAAGTCAGTAGAGTAGAGATGATAGCATTGCTGGATACTATTAATAGTTTATATAGACTGCCTGGGAAGTACTTTCTGAGGAAGCTGGGGAGAAGCGAGGAGCTGGCCCTGTGGATGTCATGGTTGAAAAGTGTCCAGGTAGGAGGAAGAGCAAGGCATGAGGCCCTGAGGTAGGAATATGTTAGCATATTGTAGAGCAGCCAGAAGGCAGGCATGGCTGTAGCAGCAGAGGGATAGGGAGGTTGGCAGGAGAGGAAGCCAAGGAGGAGTGAGCGGTCCAGTTCATGGGGAACTTGTAGGGCATGGAATTAATGTTGGGTTTTATTCCAGGTGAGATGGGAGCCGTTGGAGGGCTTTGGGGAAAGCAGTGGCCACAATGTAATTCAGCAAGTTAAAAAACATCCCTCCGACTCCCACAAGAACTACGGTCTGAAGGTCAGCAAGGATGGAAACAGGGAGACTGATTGTTAAGAGGCTACTGCAACCGTTGAGGCAAGAAAGGAGCATGGCTCCCTGAGGTGATGAGAAGTGTCAGATTCTGGATCTATTCCTCAGGAAAAGGCTTCAGGATCTGCTGATGGTTTGAAGGTGGGGTGTGAGCAGGAAGAGCCCCTTATGACTCCAGGGTTAAGTAACTGGAAGAATGAAGTTGCTATGTCCAGAGATGAAAAAATCTGAGAGAAGAGCAGGTTAATGATAATTAAGATGTTTTCTTTCTTTCTTTCTTTCTTTCTTTCTTTCTTTCTTTCTTTCTTTCTTTCTTTCTTTCTTTCTTTCTTCTTTCTTTCTTTCTCTCTCTCTCTCTCTCTCTCTCTCTCTCTCTCTCTCTCTCTCATATAGAGACAGAGTCTCGCTCTGTTGCCCAGGCTGGAGAGCAGTGGTGCGATCTTGGCTCATTGCCAGCCTCCGCCTCCCGGGTTCAAGTGATACTCTTGCCTCAGCCTCCTGAGTAGCTGGGACTACAGGCACGTCACCATGTCTGGTTAATTTGTTTTTTTTTTTTTAATTTTTAGTAGAGATGGGGTTTCGCCATGTTAGACAGGGTGTTCTCAAACTCATGACCTCAGGTGATCTGTCCGCCTTGGCCTCCCAAAGTGCTGGGTTACAGGATGTTTCTCTTAAATGTTACATTTGAGGTGCATATTGGAGATCCCATGGAGAGGGCAGGGAAGGTGGAAAGAGGCAAACCGAAGAGATTCTTTTGCCATTCTTCAGAATACATGTTATTTAAAGCCATAGGCTTCAGTCTAAATCCCCAAGGGATTAAATGGAGGTAGAGAAGAGGACCAGTCCTTGGAGCACTCTAGTGCATGGAGTTAGTAAGAGGAAGAGGACCCAGCAGGAAAGCTATGAAGGAGGGGCTTGTTAAGGTAGGAAGAAAACCCAGATACTCCATCTTGGAAGCCGGATGAAGTATTTTAAGAAAAGAGTGACCCAAAGGGTCAAATCAGTCATTGGTTAGGGTGACAAGTGAGAATTGATTTCCGGATTTGGCACAGAATGATCCTTAGTGATCTTGACGATATCTGTTTGGGTGAAGTGAAGGTAAAAGCCTGATCGAGTAAGTTCAAGAGAATAGGAGGAGAGAAAGCAGAGAGTGCAAGCAGGTCCAACTCTTTGGGGAGTTTATCTGGAAAGAGGAACAGAGAAATAAGGAGGGAATGGGGATCAACGTAGAATTTCATTTTAAAACATGGCTGGCTTCATAGCATGTTTGTGCATTGGTGGGAATGGTCTACCAGAGAAGTAGAAGTTAGTGAGGCAGAGGAGCCCTGGTATAGGGTCAATGCTCAGGAGTAGATAAGAGGACTGGGATCAATTTCAATCCCTAGAATGTCTTCTACTAAAATGACATGGCCTTTTATTCATAAAAGCATACATCTGGGGATAATTTTAAACTGCTTTCAAATGCAAACATTTCTTTTAATTACATAGCATAAGTTTACCAGGAGATGCCAAAATATTGCCTAATGGATCATGGAGAACCTACCTTAGTGGACACAATGAGTTAGCCACTCTTCCTACTGGGTTCCCTTGGCATTGCTACACACCTAATTGCAAGTTATTTATGTGGCAAGGCTTCCCTGGTAGATATGAACTCTCCACAGGGAGGGACTGTGTTCTGTTCTTGTCTGCAGCCCCATGCCTAACAAATGCATCTTCACAAACCATTGGGGAAAGGAAGGAGAAGAAGGAAGAAAAAGAAAGAAAGTGAGAATTGGATCATCATTTGAACCTCTCTCCCTTCAAATGAGGCATGAGCCTGATATTATTTTGGAAACATATTTTTCCAATAGTGGAGTGAGGAAACCATTTGTTTTCTTTTTAATTTGTGAAACACAAAGGAAGAGAAGGAAAGGAATGAACATTTACTGAGTGCCTGCAATGTACTAGGTACTCTGCTAGCCAGTCACTTGAGTGATCTCTTTTACAGATAGCCAACACAATTAGGAAAAAACTCCATTTTGCACACTAAGTCACCAGCACTACCATTAAGGTTAAATTGTCATGTGATGAAATGGGATGCCCCATGGAGCAGTGAGCTTCCCATCAATGGAGTTACATAAGCAAAAGCTGGATAATGTCTGTGGGGAATCCCAGCATGTAATGGTCATTGGGCTTTATTAACTTATGGACCAATCCAATCCTGGGATTCAATGAGTCCAAATTATATAATTCTATAGGTGTATAATTGATACTTCAGGGTTTCTCATCATCTAAATATGAACACATACAAGTGTTATGTCAAGAGGCAATGCTGGCATAGTACTTCAACATGTCGATGCTGAGGTCAGACTGCTGGAGACAATATCTGGCTCTGCTGCTTATGAACCAGACTATGTGCCTCAGTTCCCTCATCTGTAAAATAAGGATAATAATAGGATAGACTACAATCTAAAATTCATTTAAAATGCTTAGAACAGCATCTGGCATATAGTAAGTGCTCAGTAAATGGTAGCTATTATTTATTCAGTTCAACCAACTCATAGACTGCACCACCCTGGGACCCATGGGTATCTGTTTTGGCCTACTCTTACATATTAAACCAAAGCCAACTCCACCTAGAAAGGTTGGGCTCAGCAGACAGAAGCCCTCGGGAACTGAGTTAATTTGATGGGGGTACCAGCAGCCCCAGACAAATGGCCACCTTCCTGCTCCACAGTCATACCCATCTGCCCTGGCTGGGCAATGTGCAGAAATGTTTATAGCGACCTCATTTGTTTTCCTTTCTGTGACTGCTGCCTTCCAAAGGCCAGGAACTGCTGAAATTAAACCAAGGCAGGGGCCAGGGGAGCAGACAGGGCCTGGGCCAGGGCCAGGAGTAATGAAGTGGAAAATGTTCACACCACAGGCAGCATTACAATGCACCTGTACAAATAGAATGAGACCTGCCCACCCCCTTCCTCCCAGGGGCCCAACTGCCTTGCTGACTTCTCTTTATGGCTTCACTCTCTGCCTTGCCCGGTCAGTGCTTAGGCCTACAATGAAGATAAGAAACAAAGACACCTAGAGTGGAGCAATTAGAGAAGGGACAAAATCAGAAGCAAGTGAAAACAGAGATACCCTTAGCTCACACATTTCCTGAAAATTGCAGCAAGTTTTCTGAAGGCCCAGTCATCTAAAACATGGGAGAAATACAGCACAGTTAATGAGTGCCAACAATGCACCAGGATTTTAGCAGAGCACTTTCATATACCTTTACTCATTCCATTCATCCAGTACAGTGTAGCTCCATGTCACAGACAAGGAAACTGAAGCCTAAGAAGACAAAGCTGGCAGGTGACCCAACCAAGATTTGAACCCAGGTTATTGTCATTCCTCTTTTATAATGAAGTTACTCAGAACCAGGGTGGTAAGTGACTTTCTCAAAGCCATGCAGCTGTAGAGTGAAAACCCAGAGGTCCTGGGCTTTTGGGGTGGTGGTCACCATGGCACTAGCCAACAGGAAGGAGGCTTAAGAGAGACATGTAGGCCAGACTATCCTTGAATGGTTGGGGCAGTGAAGATGAGGGGCTTGGCTTCCCCAAGAAAGAGAGGCATGGGGGCCATACTGCTACCATGATGGAAGACAGAGAGAGGACAAAGGCTAACCTTTGACCCATGTTTTATAGTTTTTGAATTAGTATGACTCTTGGTGAGTCTCTCAATCCCACTGTGGCTCAGTTTCTCCATCTCTGAAATGGGAATTCTGTGAGCCTTAAGTGACATGGTATATCTTAAGTGACATGGTATATCTAAGACCCAAAGATCTGTTGTTTTTCACCTGTCCCAGACTCAGTCACTTCACTCCCAACTTCAACTGTAGGTAAGCACAATGTCTGATCCAGAATCCATGCCCTCCTAAGTGTTTGTTGTATAAAAACAATGACTGAAAGATGAATAATGTCATCTTTCCATGATGTTTATCAGAACTATTATAACCCAGTTGCTCCTAAGGCAAATTTTCCCAATCATATTTTGTGAAATGCTAGCAATCTTTGAGGTAGGCTTTGTCCTGAATAATTAAAAATAAAGAGTAAAAAATAATTTTGAGATGCTTAGCTAAAATATAATTTAACACACATACAGTTAACCCTTGAACAACATGGATCTGAACTGCATGGGTCCACTTATAGGCTGATTGCTTCTGCCTCTGCCACTCCTGAGACAGCAAGACCAAGACCAACCCTTCTTCTTCCTCCTCCTCCTCAGCCTGATCAATGTAAAGATGACAAGGATGAGGTTCTTTACGATGATTTACTTCCACTTAATAGTAAATATATTTTCCTTACAATTTTCTTAAGGAAATTCTTTTATTTTACTTTATTATATGAATATGGTATATAATACATATAACATAAAAATATGTGCTGACTCTTTGTGTTATCAGTAAGGCTCTGGTCACTAGTAGGCTATCAGCAGTTACGTTTTCGTGGAGTTATACATGGATGTTCAACTGTGCAGGGGAGTCAGCGTTCCTCACCTCCATGTGATTCAAGGGTCAATTTTACATAAGAAGTATGTGCATGTGTGTATTCCTTATTATTACAGCATAGGATGCATAATGCTGTAGTTAAAAAAAAAAAAGATGAGAAATGGCACATCTTAAATTAGAATGCCTGGGGGTCTTATGAGAGATTCCTGATCTACAAAACCTGGAACATTCTACTATAAAATGATACATAGGTGGCTCTAAACAACTCATTTATATTGCCTTTTGGATGATTGTCAGTCTATGTTATATATATTTCTTAAAAGAGCACCATGTATTTCTGATATTAATCAGTGTTTGTTGTACATTAAACATATGAATCAATGTGATCATTTCTTGCAACAATTAAATCAGACAAACTTTTCATTCCTCTTTTAATCCAAATGTACATTATATTTATAGGTTCCTTTTGGTATTTCATCAATATTTTAATACTATTTTTCCTAGGTTTCCTACATAAATAAGTCTGAAAAGTACTATCCTTATGGAGGCATATCATTGAATTGCTCCTGCTTCAACTTGCTGGTTTCCTTGGGGAAACAGAGATTTAGAAATGAAGGGAAAAGTGTATAGGGTAATAAAATGAGGTTCCACAAAAGTTAAAATTTTTAAAGAAATGAACCTCTTATAAATCCACTATTAACCAGGATGGCAAGGGAGCTGTAAAACATAGATAGATAAACAGAAATGAGCTTGTAAAGGATAGAAAGTCCTGGGCTAGGTTTTAAAACAGAACAAGTGGTTTGTGTGTATAAAAGACAGGCACATGAAATGTCACAGAAAGTTTAAAATAATGAGGATGCAACCTTATTAGTTAGATAATTTTAAAGAGAAAGCAAGATTAGTTAAACATTAGACAAAGCAGATTTCAAAAGGAAAAAGATAACAATAATCACTTTATAATAATAAAAGTTATGATTCCAAGTGAGGACATGTCAGTAATGAACTCATTAAAATTAAAACACTGCAAACAATTTTGAAAAATGGAAAAAAATGAAGATTTCAAATTTTATTTATGCTTTACTTAATTTATTCATTTTAAATAAGAAAATTGAATTAATAATATTTTAACTAAAAAGCATTTTTAAATAAACCATCCACACCAAAGAAAGAGTGACGTGAAGTAGAAAAGAAACTATAAAGACCAAAATTAATTATTTTGAAAGCAGGAATAGAATATATAGTGACTTCACAGATATTAATAAATCTAAAGACTGTTTCTCTGGGGTAAAAATAAATTATCCTTATAAACCTGTGACAAATCTATTCAAGAAAAGGGAAACAAATTAAAAATGCAGGAGGAATATAGTATGTATAGAAGATATAAATGTCCAAAGAATTTTATACATAGCTATGTGCTTATGCTTCCAAAATTCTTTTATTAATTTGGATAATTTCTGGAAAAAAATTAATTAATTGATTCAACAAGAAATACACACACACACACATATCAATAACCACAGTGCAATTTAAGAAAATTATCTTCAGGATTACCCTCTCCTTCAGCCTCGCAACCTCCAGGCCTTATATGGTGAATTCTCTAATACTTTAAGGGAAAAGATTACTCTGCTGCCTAAAGTGTTCAACAATATAGAGAAATATGAAAAGTTATCTCATTTTTTAATAAAGTTATCACAAATCCTCATACTAAAATCTGACAGATAATACCAAAAAAGTATTTATAGTTTAGCTTCACATATTAATACCTTTGTGAAAATGCTAAATAAAATGATAGTGATTTGAATTCCATAGTATATTAAAAAGAATAATCCACCATGACTAAGTAGGGTTTATCCCAAGAATCCAGTCATTCTTAATATCATCTCGATGACTACAGACAGGAGAAATACAAACTCGAACAAATAATCATAAAGAACTACTGTTGACAAATTTTGGACATATCAAAAGACTACAATTATTAAAAGAGCATAATGGCAAACACAAGAAAACACAGGCAGATGAATGGAATATAGTACATCCCCAAAATTGGCCCCATTTTACATTTAAATGTAATAACATATAATATATATATAATTATATCTATAATACTATATAATAATGATGACATCACAAATTAATAGAGAAAAGAGAAGAGAGGAGATATGGGTGGGGAGAGGAGGAGAACAACAGCTGCGTTTAAATATCTTAGGCTCATTGGCAGAAAGAGGGATCCTTCTCTCAGTTGAGACCTCAAAAGCAGCATACTTCGGAATGGCCAACAGGGAGGGAGATGTTTGCTCAATGAATAGTAAAGCATGCAAGCAGGGCCCAGTATAAAATTTGCGGGAACCAGTGCAAAATCTAACTGTGGGACCCCTGGTTTAAATGCTGAAGCATTTCAAGATGGCGGCAGCAGGGCATTATACCAAATGTGGGTGTGTGCCTGCACGGTGGCCCTGGCCTGGGCATGAGTTTCCCATCACAGGAGACAGGAACTGGAGGACACATTGCTGTGGACATTGTCAAGTGGCGTCAAGCATGAGACAGACAAACAGACTAAATATTTTATTCTAAGATAATCAGTGATGACCATTCCCCTTGCTCTCACATTTTCATCAAAATCAAGAGGCAGGACATGGACACACCCTGGGCTGCCATTTTGATACTTGCCTCCTTCTCCATTGAATCACCTAGAACTGTGCCAGTTATTAATATATAGTGCTTGCTCATATATGTCCTGGAAATTTAAAACTGTGGTTTGTGTTATGTAACTTTACTGTTTCACAGCATTTCCACACATATTACCACATTTGATCGTGATAGAGAAGCATTATTTTCTTCATTTTACCTGAAAGGGAAGTTTGACCCAGGTAAGTTCTGATGTGACTGAGTCACACAGCTGGTGCATTGGCCAGGTGGGGCTCAAACCCAAGTCCTCCAACCCTAAATCATTCCATTATTTATCCATCCTTCCATCCATCCTAACTCCTACTCCGTACAACCTCCTTGGTAGGCCCTGGGGACTCCATAGCTCTTGGCCTTAGGAGCTCATAATTTAGTGGGAAAGACTGACACATACCCAGGTTCCACCATGCCATGAGATGAGTAAAACAATGAAGGTGAATACACAGAACAGTAGCTGCACAGAATGCTGAACTCTATCTAAAGGGGCTAACAGAGGTTTCACAAAGAAAGCAGCCACTTAGTGGGCTTTGAAGAGTGAAATTGAGTGCTTCCCATTACATGGCTAAATTGAACCGTCACAAAAAAAGACATCAGCTCCTCTGGGTTCTCAAGGGAATTTTGCTGACAAAACAGGTCCACACCCAGTTGATGTAGTCCCACTAATGGGAACTTTGTGCCATAGGGAACCATGTGTAAAGAACAATTTCCCTAGCAAGTGATAAAGACCTGGGAACCCAGGTTAGGAAGTAGTCAGGAGCTGAGAATAGCCAGGAACCCAGAGATAGTCCACACCCCAAAAGTATGTTCTATGTGTTGGACAAATGCAGCACATCTCATTTGGGCTCATGGTTAGCACCAAGGTCAGTGACTAGGATCCTATACATGGTTCAAAGATGGCATTCACATGGAGCATGTTCAGGGTCTGTGCTGGATTGTACCTCTAGCAGGTACTAAGACCAGGATCAGAACATACTGACTTACCTCCTATCCAAACCTATATTCACTTGCTCCATGAGGAAATAAGATGTCTGCCTAACAGTCAAAGAAACAGTCCTCATCATTCTTGGGTAATTCCCTTCATCTTTGTGGTTCAGTTTACCTCCAGGGCAAACATGACTGATAGTGTCTGCTGCCTGCCTATTAGTCCTAATAACCCACCTGATATGTCAGCTGGAAAGCTCTAGTTCCCCAACAGATTTTATCAAATACTTGGCCACCAAAGAGTTCATTGCTATAATGAGTTTACATCAGATAGAATAGTGTTAGGAAAACAACAAAAGTGGTCATGATAACATTGTATTGTTAAACGCAGCATGGATATGAAGATGGATGATGCAGGCTAGTTTTGGCTCTGCCACTTTCTGGCCATAAGTGGCAGCCACGGGTGACTCAGTCTCAGTATCCTTTTATAGCAAATGAGCATGAGGTTACCTACCTTATAGAGTTGTTATGAGAATGAAACAACGTAAGAGACAAGAAAATATTTTTATGTTATATAATGCTATAGAAATGTTGGCTTTTATTACTGCTAGCAATAATATTCCATTGTACTCAGAGGAAATTTGTATCCCATTATAATTACAACCCCAAATCCTCATTACTTGTGTGAAGTCCACATTACTTCTTTACATAGGAAACAATCACATTAAGGTAGGATGAATTTTAAAGTAAATTGCTCCAGAACATATAAGTTGATAGGACCTTAGCTGGGACCAGAACTACCCCTTTACCATCACAAATGAACCACATATACATATACTCAAAGCCTAAATTAGGTTTCACAAGGGAAATATCTGAAGATCTGGGGCAAGTTGTCAACATCTCCTTGTAACGGTTGGTTCCTTAGTTGCCTCCCAAGGAACTGGCATCTAATGGCGGGAACCAAGACATGCCTAAAATACCATAATTTAAGGCATAAAGTATTAAGGCCATCAGCTTGACACAGAGTGTGAGGGAGGCATAAAAAAGACAAAGATCACCATTATCTGGATAGAAGAATCAAAGAAGCCTTCCTGTAAGAATAACTTTTAAACTGGGCTTTGCAATGAACACAGATTACCGGTTTGCTATGGTAGAAAGAGCACGGACTCTCAGTTCAGCAACTAACCAGTTGTTGACCCTGGTCAAACAACAGCCTCTACCTCTGAGCCTAAGTTTTCTCATCTGTGAGGTAGGATAAAGCTACCAACTGTTGGGGATAAATTAGTAAGCAAACATTCGTTTAAATTGCAGACAAAAGGCTTTCATTTCCACTTAATACTTCTGCCCCTCAGTGAGTTCAACTTATGTTTCTAAAAACTAAAGGTGAGAGATCGAGACCATCCTGGCTAACACGGTGAAACCCCATCTCTAGTTAAAAAAAAAATACAAAAAATTAGCCGGGCATGGTGGCGGGCGCCTGTAGTCCCAGCTACTGGGGAGGCTGAGGCAGGAGAATGGCGTGAACCCGGGAGGCGGAGCTTGCAGTGAGCCCAGATCACGCCACTGCACTCCAGCCTGGGCAACAGAGTGAGACTCCGTCTCAAAAACAAACAAACAAAAAACTGAAGGTGATAATTCAACCAGGGGGTATTTATGGAACATGCTATATGAGCCCAATAGAGTGCTGAAAGCAATTTGAATATCATGGACTTGCAGTAGTTGTTAAATTCTAAGATGCCTTTAAATGTAAAAAGCACCACTGACTTGATCACTTTTAGGCTTGGGGGAGGTAACATCATATGAGCATATCACTTATAAGATCATTACTGATTTCAGAAAAATTTTGAAAAAGTATGTTTTTCAATGTGAAGACATGTGGTCTATCATATAGCCTTTCCTCAAAAAGTAAGCAGTCTAGTTGGCAAAATAAGACCACATGGATGAAAAAGAAAAAAAAAAAAAAAGCCAAGTAAATAGATAGCTAAATAATGCAGGCAAATTACCAAGATCTCAGTCCATCTTTCCCTTCTTTTTTTTTTTTTTTTTTTTTTTTTTTAGAGCACTTGGAGATGTGCACAGGGTCTTACTCTTATATTGCTTATAACCCATAACTACAGGCCATGTGTTCAGACATTCTTGACCAGGCCTAAAGATTCCTGTAGACATCTACCATTAGGTAGCCTTCAGAATTGCAAGTGCATGTTCAAGTCAAACCAATTCAATTTTAACATTTCCTAAGCATCTACTCTGGGCACACTGTTGTGATGAGTGCTGTGGGAAGATCCAATGCCTTGCTTATCCCCACTGTCCCCTCACAGCCCCTAGTAGAGCACACAGCACACAGTCAATGTGACTATTGCTTTCCAAACCTAGCTGAACAGATCCTATTATCCAAGTGAAGTCTAAATTCTTATGCAAATGAAACAGAACCAGTCAATCATTAGAGAATGGTCTGCATCAGTGCTTCTCAAAATGCCTATGGTAAAGCACCAGGTTTTTATTTTCAATCTGTGGCCAACTGATGATTTTTGTAAAATACAAAATTACATGCTTGGATGCCATGGTGATGTCAAATGGCTATAAAATGTCTCAACATTCATTCTCAACTTCTGTACTTATCTCAGCAAGGACCCATGAAGGTGTATAAACTGGCACCGGTATGCAGACCTCACTGGGAGGAGCACCAGTCTATATGATTGCCAGAACCTCATTATCTGAAAATCTCAGAATGACTGGGAAAAGCAATTCACAAGGTTCATGAAGCACTAAATAATCGTGATGCTAAGAATATTTATTGTTTTTCAGGTGCTTCTTATGTGAAAGGCACCATCAATGATGAGAAACTTGTCTAATCCTATATTTTCATTGAGGAGACTGCTTTGAATTGAGGAAAGCAATCAGTGCACCCTTCAGTTCTCTTTGTCCATGGCTTAAATGGAGCAAGCACAGGTATCATTGGCAATAGAAAACACGGGGGCTCTAGAAGTCAGGCAGCTGTGGGTTAGTCCCTGTGCTTCTATTTACCATCGATATGAATTAGGTCAAGCAACCCCCATCTCACAGAGCCTTGATTTTCTTAGCTGGACATATGGACCTCGGTTTCCTGTGATTATTGTTTGAGATGTATGATGGATTCCTATGGTGTCAATGTTGTCAGGAGGCAATCGAGTGGCTTCTCATAGACTCCAATGAGAAACAGCAGCAGAGAGAAAAATTCTGATGAGGCTCTCAGAGTAGTAAAATTCCTCAAAGTCTCTCTAATAAAGAACAGCTGAGCGACAAGAGAAGCGTGGCCTGGAAGAGTAGCAATTCAGAAGGACAAAAGAGATGCCTTCATTTTAAAAGAGTTGTTACATGGGAAGGAACATGGCCTTTTCTGGTCCCAAAGCCAAGGAAACAAAGCCAATATGAAAAAGTTATAGAGAGAAAGATTTCTGCTCAAAGGAAGAAGTTTCTGGCATCCAGAGTGTTCCAAAGACGGAAAGGGCTAGCTGGATTGGAGTGAGCTGCTGCTGGTGCATGAAGCCTATGTCCTCTTGTCAGGGAAGCCTGCAGTGGGTGACAGTAGCAGGAGATCAAAGATTGGACTAGGTTGTCTCCAGGTATTTTCTGGACCTACCTTGACAACTCTAAAAATCCAAGAAGCAACTTTCCCACTGTGGGAAGAGCCTACTCAGCCTTTTGTTGACTTGGGTATATAAGGTAGTAGAGTTAGGCAGATGTCAATAATTCAACCAAAACTATTGAAAATGACAGAGTCAGTGCTGAAAAGTGGCCCTATGTCCCTTTTATTTGTCCAGTCTTGTATGGTATGTGAACCATCTTCACACATTGCCTCACACACAACTCTAGGAGGTTTTACAGAAATGAAGCAAAGGCTCAGAGAGGTTCCTAGTTCAGCAAAATTCACACCCAGAAAATTAGAGACCCAGGGCTCAAACCAAATAGTCTGATTCTCAATCCCAAGTTCTTCCCACTGCCTCTGACCCAGCTTCCATTCATCCCTTTCTGAGACTCAGTGTTCTTATCCTAGGTAATCATACCCACCACAACACTTAGGTTGCTTGTGAAGGTCAGAGGTGGAAAGATATTTGAAAATGCTTTGAACAATTAGAATAATTTCCTTCCTTCCTTCCCTGCCTCCCTTTCTCTTCCTTCCGCCCTTCCTTCCATCCTTCTTTCTTTCCTTCCTTCCTTCCCTCCTTCCCTTCTTCCTCACCCTTCCCTCCTTCCTTCCTCCCTCGCTTCCTCCCTCCTTTCCTCCCTTCTCTCTTCCTTCCTTCCTCATCTCCCTTTCTTGCTTCTTCCTTCCTTTTTCCTTCCCTCCCTTCTTCCCTCTCTCCCTCCCTCTCTTTTTTCCTTTATTCTTTAAATGTTTACTGGACAGATTTAATGTTCCAGGAACTATGACAACTATCTAGTATGCCAAGATGAATAATACATAGTCTTTACCTTCAGGGATCTACCAGTCTAGCTGGGGGATACAGACATGATCAAGAGAAAGTCATAAAGTTTGTCAATAGTGAAAATGTAAATGTGTATAATGAAGATCATTCAGAGGTAGGGATGATTAATTCAGGTCGAGGAGTGGAATGGTTAGAGGAGGCTTCCCAGAGAAGGTGACATCTGAACTAGGCTAGAAAAGAAGACTTGCAGCTCACCAGGCAGGTGGTATTGGAAAGGTTTGGGTGCGGAGGGAGAGGCTATTTCAGGAAAAGAAAGGAACGTTCACTAAGCCATGAAGATTTAGAACATCACGGTATATTCAGGGGCCTGGAAGTAGAATGGGGGAGTCAGGTAAGCACCAGGAGTGGTGAGAGGCGGGACTAGAGAGGTCACTAGCAGTGGAGAGATTCAATGCCAGCTTAAAGAGCTGTGATTTTTAATCTTGAGTGAAATGAGTTTCTAAAGTGATTCAGTCAGAGAAGAGACATAGTCTGGGTTATAGAAGTAGTATTCGGGTATCAGAGTGTAGAATGGATAAGAGGGGAGAGGCTTGTGATTCTCTTTCCTATGCCCCAGATGCATTCTCAGCAGTTTTCTGCCCTGCTCTGTGTCCAGGAGGCTGACCCTTGCAGACTGTTTCTTCTGGGCTCCCTAGAACTAGGCTCTGGGTCCAAACAATGGGAAGTACCAACAGAGGGAAGTGGGGTAAAGAGTGCATTGTGTGATTTCTCTCCTGCTCTCTCTGTTGCCACACGGCCTCTCTGGCTATGTCCCACTGGACAGCCCTTCCTCCACAGTTCCAGTTCTCACTGGGCTTCAATATCTATTTCTCTCCCTTGTCCCTTTGGTTGTAGAGATGATAACAGCTTCCAACTGTTGCTAGTCTCTAGGTGCCTCAACATCCCTTGTTTATTCCATTAACCCTGCTCCACCCCTCTAAGCAGTTCCTTCATTAATGTTTCTTCATTTGAATCACATGATGTGAATTCTGCTTCCTGCCATTTCCCTGTAGGTCACCGTCAAGGTTGGATAAAGGCCTAGAGAGAGGTAGAATCATTGCAGCAACCAGAGAGTGGGACACAGAGGTAGTGGAGGGTGAAAAAGAGCCAGCAGAGTGCAGAATCTTTCCAACAGAGAGACGACAGATCTTGATTTCAGCTTCTGCAAGATTTGCAGGTGAGAGACGGTCCTGAGAGATTTCCCACTTGGTGGGACATTCTCCAAAATGGAGAATTCAGGAGAAGAAGCAGGTTCCAGCAGACTGATGAGATTAATTTTCAGCAACTGAGTTTGAGGCACCTTTGGGCCATCATGAGAAGATGTCCAGGAGGCAGATGGATTAAAGGATCTGGTGTAAAAATATAGCCAAACCACCAGCATACAGAGCTAATAGTTAAGGTCCATGGACAACAGAGAAGTGCACTAAACTTGCCATAAGCTTATCTCATTGGTTCTGTATTAATAATTATTGATACGAAAATAAAAAGAGTTATAATGACCCAAGATTTCACAGAAGACTCTATTCAGAAGTGCCTGTTTTGTGCCATGATTAGTTGCCCCCCTCTTAAAGATGTAGGGGTTTGTTTTTCAAATCCATGATTTTCCCTGGTGTTCCATTTAGTCATTCCTATTTTTCACCACCAGACTGTTTGCTGGGGAAAAGAACAAAAACAGCAACAGATGTCTTTGTTTTGGGGTTTTGCAAAACTCCCTGGTTAAGATAACACTTTCAATTAAAGAAATTATATCATCCAAATACCATATGCCTATAAGCCTGCAATTGCAAACGTCACCTGCTTTCCGAAATTATTTGAAGAGTCCCTTTAACCACCACTCAATAACTCAGTTGAACATCCAAATAGATCCCTCTCTTCTTTCCTGTGGATTCGGAAAACTTCAGTTCAGAAAGCTAGTCAAGAGGGGCATCCTCTGATTTGTTCTCAGAGCTTCATAGACACTCACCACCAAGTTCTGAGTGTTCATGTGTGCTGGCCCCTGCCCCCACACATATACACACACCTGTACATGTGTAGCCTTTGTACTATTCTTTGTTCATTAGGACCTGGCACATTGCAGGCACTTAGCAAACAACTGTGGAATAAATTAACTAACTTCTTCTATCCTTTCTTCCTCTTTTTCTCTTTTTTCTTCTATAACTTCACATTTCCTGAAAGACTTCTGTGCCACATGGTTGCTAAGCACTGAGAGCACAAAGATAATTAAGTCGATTCCCTGTCCTCAGCACACCCATAGTCTAGTGGAGAGATGGTTAAGTAGAAGGAGAATGCTAATTCCAGGAAGAATAAGAGCTGCTTAAGAGAAAGAACCAGCCTTCATTCCCTTTTAGTCTCTTTTTGCACAGTGCCAGGAACTCTATAGACATTCAGTAAATGTTTGCTGAATGAAATGTTTGTTGAATGAAGTATGCCTTACCCCGATAAGCAAGCCCTATGCTGCAGAAGCACAGGAAAATCATGCTAAAAATCTGAGTGGGAGTGAGCAGAGGAGGATTCATTGAGCAGGTGGTATGTGCCCTGAGAGCTGAAAAGGGCTGGGGGAAGGCAGCAGAGCAGGGCCTGCTGTGCTGAAGAAAGCACTTCCATCAAAGCACTGAGGTGTGACTGTGCTTAGGAAAACACCACGAACCATCAGCAATCCAATTTGGCCACTACATCAGGTGAGAGGAGGACATGTGAGCTGAGCCCCAGTGTAGAGGGTCTTCAAGGCCTGCTTTGAAGAGTCTGGGCTTTGTGAGACATTGAGGAAACACTACAGGCTGTGACAAACATGAGGTGGCATCTAGTCCAACTCAAGCCTACTATGATAGACTCACCCACCCTGTCCTGTATTGTGAACATTAGGTAAGAGTCTGATCTTTCTTATTTGACTACAAGCAATTTCAGAGTGGGGATTTGAATTCAATATTTATGGAATAAGCAGCTGGATATTTTTTCTGCCCATCTAGATCCACTCTCTGCACTCCCCTATCCAGCTCTGTGCCCCTGGAGGCTGACCACGTAGAGGACACCAAGGGGCTCCCTTGTCCCCAGTCTCCAGTTGGTTTTGGCCAATGAGTGCCACCAGCAGGAGATCAGAACTGAAAGGAGAGTGAGGTTACGGTATTTCCTCTCCTGGCTCCTTTTCTGTCAGGTTGCTGTGGGTCAGCTGCATTTCTCTACCAAAGACCACAGCTCTTGAAAGGCTACAGCCCTATCTGTGACTGCCTCCTCCTGGTTCCATGACCATGCCTTCCCCTCACCCTTTCAGGCCCGGGGAAGATAACTGTGCCCTTCTGTTGCTAGCCTTTAGATCTAGCATGATCCTTCATTGCTTTCTCTATGCCTGTAACTCTTTCAATAACTCTTCACCTGAAACTACCTGGTTGGAGTGTTCTAAGACTTATACTTATACCTTGCATATACCAAGTACACTCTAAAGTACTTTTCATATATTTATTAATGTAATCCTCTCAAAGTATCAGGTAAATATCAATGTTTCCACTTACAGATTGAAAAAATACCTGAAGTTCAAAATTTTTAGATAATTGGTAAAGATCATCTTCTAAGTTGGAATCCCCCCATTTTAGAGTAGTTCCTAGCACATGACAGCTCCTTGACTGAATGCATGAATGAACACAAGGTTGTGCATACTAAATACTGATATGAGTGTTAGAGATCACGAGAGCTTTTGAAATTCAGTGGTAGTAGGAGTAGCTTTGGAGTCAGAAAAAGCCTAATTAAAATCCTAACTCCACTACTGACCACTTCTCTGAGCCTTAATTCCTTATGTGGAAATTTGCATGACAATTCCTACTACATAAGGTGGTTGTAAGGATTAAACAAGATAATATTCCAACAATACCCAGGATAGAACAGGTGCTTTATAAATGGTAGGCTTAATTATACATACTCTAATTAATAGTCACAGCAGTGTTGAAAACCCACGTGGACAGATAACCTCAATGAAATATTCTTTTCTTCTCTGCTCTAAATTATTGCTCCAAAACACAAATACATACAAACATACATACAATTCCTCATTAGAGAAATTAAGTTGCCAGTGCTTGAGGTTTCTTGTCCATACTGTTCCTGTTTCTTTCACTTGGCCATCTCAAAACCTTCATGTTGGGTCAGGCACAGTGGATCATGCTTGTAATCCAGCACTTTGGGAGCCAAAGCGGATGGATCACTTGAGGTCAGGAGTTTGAGACCATCCTGGTCAACATGGTGAAACCTGGCCTCTACTAAAAATACAAAAATTAGCTGGGTGTGGTGGCAGTCATTTGTAATCCCAGCTACTCGGGAAGCTGAGGCAGAAGAATCACTTGAACCTGGGAGATAGAGTGTATTAGTCTGTTTTCACGCTGCTAATAAAGACATAGCCGAGACTGGGAAGAAAAAGAGGTTTAATTGGACTTACAGTTCCACATGGCTGGGAAGGCCTCAGAATCATGGTGGGAGGTAAAAGGCACTTCTTACATGGTGGCAGCAAGAGAAAATGAGAAGGGTGCAAAAGCGGAAACCCCTGATAAACCCATCAGATCCATGAGACTTATTCACTATCATGAGAATAGCATGGGAAAGACCGGCTCTCATGATTCAGTTACCTCCCACTGGGTCCCTCCCACAACACATGGGAATTCTGGGAGATACAATTCAAGTTAAGATTTGAATGGGGGCACAGCCAAACTATATCATGGAGGTTGCAGTGAGCCAAGATCATACCACTGCACTCCAGCCTGGGCCACAGAGCAAGACTCTATCTCAAAAAAAAGAAAGAAAGAAAGAAAGAAAGCTTCATGTTGGAGGTTGTGCAGGTGGAAGGGATGTTAACAGGAGAATGAAAGAAGGAAAGAGACATATTTGAAAGCTACCATGTACCGGGCACTTTCATATTCTCTCATGTTTCATTTTCACAAGAACACACAACACATAGACAGAATTCCTGTCTATGTGATGAACTTGGTGCAGTTCAGAGATGGTAAGTAGCTTGCTCAAGGTCATACAGCTTGTAAAGAGTGCAATCAGGATTTGAGCTCAGGTGTTCCAGTTCCTGAGTCATATTCAGCCCTCCCTGTGCCTTGCTGTGGGCTCTAAGCCACCTCCCGCAGCCAGGTGGATTCCTCCATCTTTCACTCCACTGGATGCTTATGTGTCTTCCTTTTTAAGCCCAAACATCTTCAACTGGAAGCAGCCAACCATTCCAAGACACATGATAATTACTCACTTAGGAGTGAGCCACAGGTCTTTCCTGCTTTGCTTTGACAGCTCTTCTCTTTTGTTTCCAGGGGAGAAACAGCACATTAACAAAATTCCAATAATGAATATGATGGTGACAAAGCAGAGAGAAAGCACAAACAATAGAAGGAAATGTTGAAAGATTCCCTTTCATCTCCTAACGGCAGTGTGAGGCTGGACACGTCTACTCCTGGGAATAGAATCCAAGGGCAAAAGTCCCTCGCAATGAGGAGCCCACATTCTGTAAGTGCATGGTTACTCTTCCTTCCATTTTTTAAAAATATTTTTCTAACCAGGTCTCCGGAATTGAATATAAACACTGCCAGTGTTGTTTCATCCTTTCCAAACAGCATTCCACTCCCCAGCCGCTAACGCCCCTGTTGAGAACTTGAGTGTCTAGATAAATGGGCCCATGCCTTTGAAATCTTGGGAAAAAGAGGTGAGACATAACAAAATACACAAGCTCTGTTCTGATTCTGCTTCCATCTTCAGAGTGACTCTGTGAGAGCGAGCCGGAGGGGAAAATAGGACGGAAACTCGGATTTGATCTTCACTCACCCCAGAGCCTCAGCTGCGCTCAAAAAATGAGGCAATGAGAAGACAGTGGAATTGAACAGAAAGCCTTGCTTATGAATCCTGGCTCCTGCATGTATTAGCAAATGACTCAACACATCTGAGCCTCAGTTTCTTCAGCAATACAGTGGGGACAATAACATCTACCCCTCAGAGTTGTTATGAGGACTCAAAAGATACTCTGTCCCGTGCTATGGCACCCAAGCTAGTCTCTTTGGGGCTCAGGCTGGTGCTGGTTGTTGGGTGTGGCCACCCCATCCCTACCCCTGCAGCCTTTTCTAAGAGGAGGAGGAAGCTTCACGTGAGCACTTTGAAGCATCTGCTTACTGATCCGAAGCCTCCTCAATTGGAACCTTGGGCACAGCTGCACTCAGAGACTGAGGTTTCACAGCTCAGACTACAAAAGCTTCAACAATTCAGTGTGTTCACCACTCTCTTTTTCATTTTTATTTATTGTTTTTAAAAGGGAATTACCACATAGAAGGCAGGGACAGAGAGGAATGGGGAAGTGAGGAGCCAATGTGAAGACAGGATCTGGGGAGACCAGTCTGGCTCACAAGGTTGGTTGAGCCTATCTTATTGGAAGATCCTTGTAGAAGGATTGTGGAACAACATAAGGTTCAGACAAATAGCAGTATAGCAGCCAGGCAGACAGAGAGGAGCCAGAGCCCCACATACCCTAAAAAAGAGCAAAAAGCAGTTTATTTATTTATGTAACAAATTTTTTTTTCAGTACCAACTGCATGCCAGATGCCAAGCTAGATAGAGGTGGTGTATATATCTCTGAGTGAGACTAAAACGACCCCAGTTTTCCTAGGGCTTATATTTTGTTGGTCTGGAATCAAATACTTAATAGTTGTGTACCCTCAAGCATGTCATTCTACCTCATGGAACCTCAGTTTTCTCACCTATAAAATGAGAATACCCACCACCAGGGCTGACACCATAGGTCTTCCTGAAGGGCTTAGGAGTCTTTGAATATTTGTTTAACATTCATTTAGAAGAGAATGCATTGGATGAGGGAAGATCTGAGAGGGCACGCACGGCAGGTCCAGGAGCTGGAGTTATGCAGGGCACAATCTCACAAGCACACCTGGTGCCCCAGGATGGCAGCATCCCACTAAGCCCTCCACTCAGCTCAGCAAAAACAAGTCCTGTGATCATCTCAATCCACCCTCCATGGAAGACAGTTTAGCCACTTGCGGGCTCATTCCTCCCCTCAGGCAGTGTGTCTAACTTTCTTCCAGCCACATACATTGCTCTGTCTCAGAGCTCTTAAAATGCGTCTCTTATTTCCAGTGATACTTAATCCCATTTGAACCCTGGTGGACTGAGTTCCTGTTCAACTGGCCAAACTATACCATAACCCAGCTTGGTTTACTTCCAGGATTTGAAGGGTTAAATGAAAAAGAACATGTAAAGCAGGACCTGGCAGGCAGGACCCACTCAACAGGAGATAGCCCTCATAATCTCCATCACCCTCAGCACAAAGCTGTTGGAGAAGTAAATGAGGTGAGACAGAGGGGGTGGTATCCAGACAATGCTCTATAGATCCCAGTATTATTATTGTCCATTTTATCAGTGGTAGGAGCAACAAAGTCCCAAGCAATCAGCAAACTAGATAGCGAAGGGTCTGAAACCTCAGAACAAACTAAGGAAAACAGAGTAAAGGATGACCAGAAACACCTCATAGTTTGCAACCCCCTGGACAAAGACATGCCTGCCCTCTGCTCCTGCACAGATTCAGAAGGAAACCTCTCCCCCTCCCCCATTCTCTCCTACCTCCCCAGTCCCCACCCCAGCTTCCGCCACCCAGTCTACATTATTTTCTGGGCCCCTTTAATTTGGAGGCTTTTAGGGCCATATCCTGCCATCAATTTGGGGGCTGACTTCAATGAACGTTCTGTGCAGGGCAGGAGAGGGGCAGGATACAGCTTTCTCCTGGCGGGCCCTGATACAATAGGGTTTTCTACTGAGATCAATGGATTAATTGCAAACGCTCCATTTGGGGCCATAAGGAGGTGCATTGTTTTCCCACAGTCGGCTGGCTGTCAGGGCTATGCTTGCCAAACTTCATTTTTGAAAAGTCAGGGAAAACAATTTTGTGAAAAAGGGGTAGGGGTGGAGGGGTACAGCACAGTAATTTTGATCATCTCACTAAAGGTCAATAACAATTATAGAGAAAATTCAGAAGGCACATTTGTTCTCTGACTGAGGCCCTGTCTGGAAAATTCCATCCCGAAACAATTTGCTGTCTCTCTTCCAGCCCTCCCCTCCTCCACAAGGCTCTCTCTTCACCAACGCCCCAGCCCACTTCTAACTACCACATCCTCTGGCTCCTCCCACCACATCAGAAACTCTCTGCCCTGGAAACAGCCTTCTAGGTTGAGAAGCAGAAGCCACCAGGGAATTATCTTCCTTTCCCTTGGGAAGTTGAGATGGGTACAGTGGCATCATTCCTTTCTCCCTGGAGTGTGGAAGTGTTTACCTGGTGGTGGAAATGGCATGGGCATAGGGAAATTAAAGTCCTACTTCTAACAGTTAATAGCTGGTACTTGGGAAAATTCAATTCTCTGAACATCCACAGTGTCGTCTGAAAAATGGGAATAGTAATCTGGACCTTGTGGGATTACAGTGAAGATGAAATGAGAAGACTGAGATGCCATCTGAACTACAGTAGATGCAACATAAATGCAGGGCTGAAAACCACCTGAAGCAAGAGGTTCTGATCATGGCATTTCTCTGTGTGGAAACCCTTCATGGCACACTACTTGCACACCATCAAGGCCACATCTGTTGGCCTAACATTCAAAGTCCTCCACTTCTGCCCTCCTTGTCCCTTTCCAGCCTTATTTCCCACTCTTTCCTTCCTCCCTCCCTCCCTTTTCTGTACATAACCTGTCCTTTCGCTATCCTAGCCACTGTTCTCTGAATTCTGAAATGCACATGTTGACATCCTACCCATCCTAAAACTAAGTTTAGCTGTCAACTTCTCCAAAAAGTTGAATTCTTTCAGCTACGCTGAATTCTCTCCTCTACACTTAGCACCTTGCTTCTTCCATGCTTTCAGAACTCCATATTCCACTTAGCTGTAGTTCTCTCAATCCCTCACTGATTCATCGAACACTTAGAATTGTAATTCAGAGCCCAGCCCTGGGGTCATGAGTATCTGAATTTAAAACTCAGCTCTACTTCTTGCTTGTTGTAGGATCTTGCCCTTTCTGTACCTCAGTTTCCTCATTTGTAAAATGGGAATAATAATTGTAACTACCTCAGAGGTGGTTAATATGGGATAATATATGTAAAATCCTTCAAAGAATGCTTGGTACATGGTAAGTGCTCAGTAAATATTGGATAGTATTACTATTAAATACCTAGTCTGTTTCAGAGTCTAAGAATACAGTGATGGATAAGACAGGCTTTTCTTCAACAAATATTTCTTAAGTGGCTTCTATATGCCAGGGATTTCTACTATTTCTAGGGGGAAGAAGAAAGGAGTGGAGATAGATAATAAACAGGAAAAAAAAACAGATAAACAAGAAAAATATCATCTTGTGAAAAATGCGACATTGCCAATTACAGTAGATTTAAGTGATGGAGTATATGTGAAGGGCTTTTTTACACAGAAGGCTGAGAAAGCATCTTTGAGGAGGTGGCATTTAAGCTGCATGGACTAACCCTTAGCTCCCACTTCCTGTAAAGATGAGCACGAGCTCCTACAAGGGAATGGCATAGGTGCTGGCTAGGGATGTAAGGGTTGTGATGTGAATAGAATCAGGTAATGTCTTCACTGGATGGCAAACACCTTTGTATTCTCTTAAAGGAGCTGAAACGGATGAACACCACAGCTTCAGGGCCAGGCAAAGTTGGGTTTGTGTCCCAGCAGTACAACTCTCGGGCCTTTGAGCCTCACTCTCCTCTTCTATACAATGGAGCCACTGACACCTCTTTCCTGTGTGTTAGAAACACCACCTAAGAAGATGTAGATAAAGTGACTCTACAAGGTAAGAATTCCATAAATATTAACTCCCCTCCCCACCACATCAGAGAGCCCTGAAGCTGAGAACTGCATTTCTGTACTCATTACTATATTAAAAACCTAAAGGGGGAAAGAATGGAATATTCTAGTGACTACTTTGTTCATCTCCCACTCAAATGCCATAAAATGTTTTTTCAAGGGAAACAAAATAGTAGGAAAAGGAAGGGTGCTTTTTTAAAAAAAAAAATTCTCTCTTCTCCCTTGCCCTAAAAAAAAAAAAAAAAAAAATGGTTTCTAGAACATCAAAAGCTCCTCAAGGAATCAACAATATTTTTTGATGATGGAAGTATGAATAATCAAACATATGGATTGCATTTCTTTAAATTATGCAGTACCTAAAAACCAGGAGGGAAAAGAGGGTGCTGGTAAAAATGTTTTTCACATTTTATTAAAACCTCAAGTTCTGAGAAATACTTTTATGACTATTACACACACACACACACACACACATATTTCTCTATCCAACTTTCAAGAAAAAAAAAAATATCACAATGAGCACTTTCTTCCTGCTCAAAGTGTTGTTCTGGCCAGTTCTAATTCTTCAGCACCAGCTTCATTCATAGAAATTAGGGGACCATAAAATGGTTTGGCTCTCAAGCTCTGCTAACATACCACTTGTGTGACCTTATGCAAGTCACTTAAATTCTCCAAACTTGGGCTTTCTCTATTGTAAATAGGAAGGAAAGTCCAGACTTCACAAATGGTGGTGACAATCAAATAGAATGAGACCCTATTTGAACAAACCTTGTAAACTGCAATGTCAAGTTGATGTGAGAGATGGAAATGGCTCCAGGAAGCTATCTGTGCCTGGACAGGGAGACCAGCAATGGCTAAAGAGGCCAACTGCCCACCTTCAAACTCCTGCTCTGCCTATTATAAGTTGTGTGTTTCTGGGCAGATAACTAAGCCACTCTATGCCCATTTACTTATTTCCAAAATGGGATACTGCTAACAATAATGGTACCTACATCACACAGTGGTGATGAGGATTAAATAAGTAAATATTTATAAAGTAGTTAGGATAGTGCCAGTGTTTGTTCTGAAGGCGAGAACACGAGAAGAAGGGAGGAAGGAAGAAAGGAAGAAAAGAAGGAAGGAAGGAAGGAAGGAAGGAAGGAAGGAAGGAAGGAAGGAAGGAAGGAAGGAAGGAAGGAAGGGAAGGAGGAAATAAACATCCCACTAGAGATCTCCTGTGCTGGAAATTCACCATTTAGTCCTTGGTATTAAGTACTATTTTTTCTAAGAGTCCTTTTTGAAAATGCAAATGCTCATAAAAGGCATGGCATAGCAATTCAAATTTAATGTGCATTTATTGAGCAAGTGCTATATGCAAGGCAGTGTGTTGGTGTCATTTAATCTCTGACCGCTTCGAGAGTGGGAGTGGGGAAGGTGACACATGGAACCAAGAGGAAAAGGGGAGACAGAGGGAAAGAAAGAGACAGAAGGGCCATTTCCCCTACAGTGGCTTTGGCATTGAAAGGACTTGGGTCCATATGTCGGCTCTGCCAGTTACCAACTCCACGACCTTGGAGAGGAATTCATCACCTCAAGTTTTACCTTTTACAAAATCAGGATAACGACAATTAGGTTGTTGTGGGGATAAAATGAGATAACGTGTGTACACATCTAATTTTTCTCCTCCCTACTCCACATTTTTGTGACATGCCTCCCGTGACTTCTATGCACTGGATGGAAAGGAATTGCTAACGGCAGCAGATAGAGGATTAAAGTCAGAACTCTCTGAAGAGGAAATCAGTTTGCCACTTTCTCTGTTCAGTAAAAAGGCAATTTTTGTGGAGACCATGCTCCACTAACTCATAGGAAAGCATTTCCTCCCTGTGACATCTCCAATCGATTTCAGCCGGCAGTAACCAAGTGACTAACTCTTCCCCCAGGGGCAGAGAGCCAGACCTGGTGTTCGACTTCTCCCTAACCTCCCAAGTGCAGAGATGATTCCCCCTGGTTACTGGTCCTTGGAGAAAATGGAAGAGAAATTCAGCTTTGGATTTAGCAATTCAACTGATAAAGGAGGCAGGGAAAAAGCTAAGTGAGACAGAGAGACTACAGAGCCCTCTTCCTGGATTCTGGCAGATGCCAAAGGAAGAATCCGTGAGTGAGTAATTCTGCAGCCTGGAGCCCAAAGGCTGCAGCCAGAGGTCTGTGCCAAGAAGGCAGCGGGTGCAGGAGAGGTGGGCGGCTCCTGGGCCGGCCTTAACCGGATGGGGGACAGCTCAGTGTGAGTCAGAGGCTGAGCCTCTCCTCCAAGGGCCTCCCACAGGCCACATCCATTCAGAGGGGCCTCCCACGAAGGAAGCTTTCCCCTGCAGAGACTCAGGTGGCCTTTATTGTGATAGTGTGTCATCAGTAGGCATTGCATGCAGATGATAGAAAATTCCTGTGGTCCAAGCACAAGTCTGCACAAAAACAGAACAGATAGTCAAGGACCCAGGTATCAGGTCTGTGCCCAGATTGTGGGCTGCCGAACTCCCATGCTGAAAATGACAACAGCTATCATTTATTGAGAGCTCACCTGGTCCCATCACTGCACAAAGTGTAAGCCAGCTCCAAAGCCCTTATGTGCAACTACTAAACATTTTGGTCTCCAGAGTGTACAGTAGAGCTAGGGTAATATTAGGTAAGCCAGTTCTCTCACTACCTCAGTTTCCCCATTGCAAAATGGGGATGATATTTGCCGACATTATGGGTAATTTTTAGAACTGGAGCACAGCGATTCAAAACCCAGACTTTTGAGTCAAAAAGATCTGGGTTCAAGTCCCGGCTCTGCCTCTTATTTGCTGTGTGAGTCTGAGCAAATGTCTTACCCTCTGTGAGCTTCAGTGTCCTCATGTTTTGTGGATTGTAAGGGAACTGACCTCAAAGGGTTATGACAAAGATTAAATGAGATAGCATATGAACCTGCTGCCTCATCTGTAAACCAGAGAAAATAATACGCATTTTTCTCATTGTTGTAAAGAGTAAATAACATTTTAAGATGGCTTATTAGTATATTTCATATTCAGTAGGTTCATGGTTATTATTATTACCATTTCCATCAAATAAGCCCTTATATGAAAAGTTATAGGTAAATTTTAAAAGGCTGTTTTTGATTTAAAAAAATATATTGTTTACTATATTTAAACAAGGCTCTAAATGTGGTAATTAGTATTTTGATTGTAACTGCCATTTTCCTCACATACTAGAATCTCAGTATGGGGCAAGGGAGCAAAAACTCACTTGATCTCTCTGAGTTCCTTTCCAGGAGAAGTTTAGGTTAGTTACATCAGGATTTTCAACCTCAGACCTGTGGACTCAAAAGGGTCTGGGAATGTAGTAAAGGCAGTGAGAGAAGGGTACCTAGAGGTATTTTCAATATTCCAAAAGATATGGGAAATCATATACTTGTCAATAATGTGACCTCCACAGGCTACCTTGAAGACCAAGTTTCTTTACTTCAGGTTGAAATTGTAGTGGTTTGGCATGACACTACTAGTTAACTGCTGTTCCCCAGACCTTCTATCTGGCTGAAGCATGGGTGATAGACAAGCTCTGTTAATACCGTGGGACTCTGGAGCCAGAGTCCCTGGCTCCCCACTTATCAGCTGTATAAACTTAGGCAGGATTTATAACCTCTCTGTGCCTCGGTCTCTTCATCTGACAATACTGGATAACAATATTGCTTCCCACGGAGCTATCATAAAGAACCATATATGTAAAGGAGTTAGGATAGTACCCAGTCCACAGTAATCACTCCATGTGATGAACTCAGTTGTCATTGTCATTGCTATCAGATTTCAAGAAACACCTTCCCAGACTCAAACATGAATCATCAATGGTAACAATTGGAAACATGTTCAGAATGAGTTTCTGTGATGGGAAGAAAGCGAGCCCACACTTATTGGATGTGTATGAAGCGCTGGGCTACATGGTACAGATGTCATCCTATTGGATTTGGCTCACCATGATGTAAGACGAGTGTCTTACAAAGGAGGAACCAAGGCTCAGAGGGGTCCCAAAGTCATAAAACTAGCAAGTAGAAGAACCAAGATTCCAATACAGCCCTTCTGGGCTCCACAACAAAATTTCTATGAATTATACCATGGGGATGCCAGAAGAAAATTAAATTACAGAGGGTCTTTTTTTTTTTTTTTTTCTGAGATGGAGTTTCACTCTTGTTGCCCAGGCTAGAGTGCAATGGTGTGTTCTCAGCTCACCGCAACCTCTGCCTCCCAGGTTCAAGCGATTCTCCAGCCTCAGCCTCCTGAGTAGCTGGGATTACAGGCATGCACCATCATGCCCAGCTAATTTTGTATTTTTAGCAGAAATGGGGTTTCTCCATATTGGTCAGGCTGGTCTCGAACTCCTAACCTCAGGTGATCCGCCCACCTCAGCCTCCCAAAGTGCTGGGATTACAGGCGTGAGCCACCACGCCTGGCCCGGAGGGTAATTCTTAAACAACAGCATGAAAGTCCTTAGTCTAGGGTTGCAGATGCTTGGTGAAATGGGGCATTCTTCTCCTCTTCTGATATTGGCAACACTGAGAAAAACTTCTGAGCCCTCTTTGAGTCATAGAGTTCTCTCTCTCCTGGTGGACTTCAGCTTCTCTTATCCTTGGAATCCATACCCATATTTATGATAGCCACAGATTTAAACAGTTCTGAGGAGCGTTGGTTGAAAATCACACTTCTTATCTTGGCAGTGGCAAAGAAGTGATTTTTGCTTCCCAATTCACTTTAATTGGTCTCTTAACTAATGTATTCAACCCAAGACTTGAGAAGGTAGCAAAGAATGACTGACACTCCTTCACACGCGTGCTCATTCACTCCACAAACACACACCGAACCTTCTGTGTCCCAGGTTCTGTATTGGGTGTTAGGGACACAAAGTTGCCGGCATAAAGAACTCTCCACCTATCAGGGGGTGCAGACAAATATATAAAAGGTGGCAGTTGCCACTTTAATGGAGGCAGCCACAGGTCCCTGAGCTCACAGGTGTCTGATCTTCCCTAGAGGAATAGTGAGAGGGACCTGGGAGGAGATGGTGTCTTACAAGACCACCAAGGTTTCCTGAGCAGAGAAGAAAAGGAGGAACTGCATCCTCAATAGAGGAAACAGCATGGGGAAGGGCCTGATGGCACGAGGATGCAGCAGTCAGATGAAGAAGGACCTCGAAAATGCCTGCTCAGAAGCTGGGATTTTATCCTTGGAGCTATTGACGAACCTGAAGCAGGGGAATGGCATGATCATATTCTGCAAGTTTCACTTGTGTCATTTCCTGGTTTGACCCCTTGACCTGTTTTATCAGTAATATTCATGAAGGTATCTGCCATCCAAGAGCTTTCATCTATACCAAGAAATTAGATGACAATAATTATTAAAATAATAAAAATCTCATATTAGAGTTATATTGAAATTTCTTTCTTGCTTAACAATGAAGTTCTAGAAGACAGACAAGATTTTGTTTACTAATGTTTTCCCAGCGTCAACCACACACAATGCCAACATACAGCAGCTTTTCCTCAATAAACATGTAGTGAGTGAATGAATGAATGAACAAATGAAAGTTTGTTTCCACTGCTCAGTTTGCCAAGCACTTTCATACTCATTTAAATCTCTCAAAACTTCTGTGAGGTAGATAATTCCCCTCCTTGCCCTGCCCCATTTTGCACATAGAAAAACTTGGGTCAGAGAAGAAAGACATCTTATAGTGATGCAGGGACAATATAAGACAACATGTATGGCAGGCGCCATGAGAAAACACTCACTGCTAACTGGAGTGGCCAGGGAAGGCAGCCTTGAACCTAGCCTTGAAGACCTAGTGTGTGCTCTTGGCCCCCATTCCCCACTCAACATCCCTCAATGCTGGAATTTTACCTTATTAATAGACCTCCATATCTATGGGTTCCACATCCTCAGATTTCACCAATCACAGATCAAAAATATTTAAAACAATAATATAAATACATAACAAACAACAATAAAAATACTTCTTTTTAAAATGCAGTATAACAACTATTTACATAACATTTACATTGTATTAGGTATTATAGGTAGTCTAGAGATGCTTTAAAGTATACGGGAAGCATATGTGTGTAGGTTATATGCAAATACTACACCATTTTATATTAGATTAATATCAGGGGCTTGACCATCCTCAGATTTTGGTATCTGCGGGGATCTTGGAACCAATCCCCCACGGATACCGACAGACAATTGTAATTGGTATTGTTTATCAAGTATTTACTATGTCAGGCATTGGACAGGTTCACATGCATTACCTCATAGTTTCACATGAAAATTAGAGTAGTAAATACAGTCACCAGGTCTATTTAATGAATAAGGAAACTAAGATTTGAGATATTACATAATTTAACCATTCTTCCGCAATAAGCAAGCAAGGAGCTGGATTGAAACTCAGGTCTGTTTGACTCAAAAATATTTTTTCTCACAAATGCAGGGCCAAGAGTGATAACCTGCATTTCAAAGTATCATCTATGGGCACAGAAATATGGAAAAATGAGTATAAACACCTTTTCTGCCACCATTCCATTCCCACTCCACAGGGTTAGCATAAAATACACCAGGAGCCGGGAGAAGGAAGGACAGCCTGCATTCACCACACAAGCTTTAAATAATGAATAGGGCAATGGATTAGAAGTCGAGGTATCTCTGAAATAATGTCAATAGATTACTTTTAAGGTGTAGACCTTGGTAAGCCAATTAACTCCTCTGCTATATAAGAAAGGGACCAGAATTGACACATTCTAAAATCATTTTAAACCTGAGTCTCCACGACTCATCTAGACCTTTTTTTTTAGTTTAGTTGAAGCATTTCTAGAATATCTTGCTTATATATTATGTCACAAGACTTGCCTAGCCCACATCTTAGCAGTCTCATATTCCCTTCCCAGGAAATCTTAAGAGGTTTCTAATTGATGACCAATGCTATATTAAAAATCAAAAAGAAGAATAATTGTTTTTCCACCTGACCATAAGAAAAAAATGATAATAATAATCAAAATACTGCTCTTTTGTTAAAAAGGGTTAAAAATCTGACTTAAGGCCGGGCGCAATGGCTCATGCCTGTAATCTCAGCACTTTGGGAGGCTGAGGCGGGGGGATCACCTGAGGTCAGGAGTTTGAGACCAGTCTGGCCAACATGGTGAAACAAAACAAAACAAAACAAAACAAAACGTAAAACAAACAATCAAAAATCTAAAAAAACAAAAAAATACAACATGGTGAAACTAAAAAAATTTTACAAAAATTAGCCAGGCATGGTGGTGTGCACCTGTAATCCCAGCTACTCTGGAGACTGAGGCAGGAGAATTGCTTGAACCTGGGAGGTGGAGGTTGCAGTGAGCCAAGATCGCATCACTGCACTCCAGTCTGGGTGACAGACTGAGAGTCCAACTAAAAAAAAAGAAAAAAGAAAAAAGAAAAAGAAACCTGACTTGAGCACGACCTTTTTACCCAGCTACCTATGTGCCCTCTGGCCACAGGGACATTATATTTCTCCCATGGGGGAATCAGCACCATGGCACAGCAGTTAAAGGGAACCCTCTCTAGGACTCAGTTTCCCTCTGTAAAATGGGCATTTTCAAAATGTTTTGTTCTGCCTACTTCACAACGCTGTTTTGTGGATAAAAAGAGATAATGGATGAAGAAGGCACTGAACAAATACAAAGGGGATGAAGATGATTAAGATGATTGCATATGTTAGGGTTCCTGAGAGAAACAGAACCAATAGAATGTGTATACATGTACAGAGTGAGACAGAGATTTATCATAAGGAATTGGCTCACACAATTATGGAGGCAGGCTAGTCTCAAGATAAGCAAGATGAGTCCACAAGCTGAAGACCCAAAAGAGTCATGGTTTAGTTCCAGTTTAAGCCCAAAGGCCTGAAAACCAGGAGAGCTGATAGTTTAGCTCCAGAGCAACAGTCTTCAGGCTTGAGACCCAGAGAGAGCCATTCTTCCTATTTGAATCCAAAAGCAAAGAAAAGCCAGTGTCCCAGTTCAAAGACCATTAGGCAAGAAGAATTCTCTGTTATGCAGGGGAGGGTCAGGGTTTTTGTTCTACTCAGGCCTTCAACTGACTGGATGAGGCTCACCCACATTCGGGAGGACAATCTTTTACTCAGTCTGCCAATTTAATTTCATCCGAAAACCTCTCACAGAAGCACTCAGAATGTTTGATCAAATACTTAGGTACCCCACAGCTCAGTCAAGTTGACACATGAAATTAACCATCACAATGATGAAAATGTAAGCTCAGTGAGAAACCAAAATTTATCTATTTTGTTCCCTACAGCATCCTCAATGCCTAGGAAAAAATCTAGTACTGAGAAAGAGCTCAAAACATATTGAATAAATGAATGAATGAATGAATTAAAATGAATGAAGGAAGGAAGGAAGAGGAGGAAATTTGGAAGCCAGTGCAGAAAAAAAATCCTAATAAACAACTATTTGCTAGTGACATTTTCATGTATTTGATCAACAGTTTAACTCCTAAGTAATTGAATCCTTCCATCCTTACTTCTGTATGAGTTCAGCATTATTATTATTTTCATTTTTCCAGGTAAAGAATCTGAGGTTCAGAGAAATTAAGTATTCAACAGCAATGTTATCTTTATTCTGCAGCTTTGTGGGTTTACTCTCCTATCTCACTGCTCACCACAATGTGCAATCATATAACTGTTTGTTTATCTAACTTTATTATAGCCTCCTGCTGTGGGTTGAATGGGGTCCCCCGAAAAATAATGTCCCCATGGAACCAGTGGATGTAATCCTACTTGGAAAAGGGTCTTTGTAGACATAGTTAATGATTTCAAAGTGAGATCATCCTGGATCAGAGTAGGCCCTAACTCTAATGACAAATGTCCTTATAAGAATAGAGAAGGGGAGAGATCCACAGAGAAGGTGGTATGAAGACAGAGATAGACATTGGAGGGATATATCTACAAGTCAAGGAATGCCACCAGGAGCTGGGAGAGAAGCATGGAACAGATCCTCCGTCAGAGCCTTCACAAGGAACCAACCTTGCCAATACCTTCATCTTGGACTCTGGCCTCCAGAACTGTGAGACAATATATTTCTGTCCTTTTTAAGCCACCCAGTTTGTGGCAGTCTGTTATGGCAGTCACAGGAAACTGATATGCAGCCCTCTATCCCATCCCTCAATTAGATTGTAAGTGCCACAAGGGCAGTCATAAATTCTATTGTGTTCACTGTTTTACACCTAGTTTTGATCCTAGAAGTGCCAGGATCAAAGTAGAGCTTGACAAATATTTGTTGAATAAATGAAAGCATGACTAACCAGATTGCAGATGTTTGCAGCCAGAAAAAGGCTGCTGAGCAAGGACTCCTGGGTTCTCTGTTCCCTTACTCCCACCAGGACACACTCCCTGAGACTAGCATCACAACTTTTGTAAAGTTCATTGTGTTTCTGGAGGCTTTATCCAGTAGCAAGAAAAGACTGAGGGAGCGAATGTGTGTGGGCGTCCATCTCCCCGTTTATGAAATGGGCATGGAGCCTTCTCCCCAGGAACCCTTGGAGACTGGTACCATCTTTACTCACCAGCAGGGGTCAGTGGTATGTGAAACAGGAGTTGATGGGGTTCCCTGGCCTGCACTGCGGGAAATGGCTCTTCCCAGCACGTGAGGCTCCATTCTGGCTGGGCCCTTGGCCTCCAGGTTTCTGCACCCTGTTCCTCCTCTTCTCCCTTTCTGCCACCTTCCTTCCACTTGTCCCTGTTTCTCCAGAAGTTATACCAAGGCCCATTTTGCTGTCCTGCTCACTGGATCCCTTTGCTGAAGAAAAAGGGGTCAACGATAACCCAGACACATTCATGGGGTGGGCTGCTAGAGGTGTCAGGTAGATGCAGCTGCCCCAAGGTCGGGGACTCAGGAACTTGGGCTCTACCGCATCCCACCCCTTCCTCACATCTAGTGTGCCCTGGCAGAGTCCTGGCTGTCTCCAAGCTGGTCCCCAAGACTTTCCTCATACATTTAACCAATCTTTACGCAGGACCTCCGCTGACCTGAGCACTTCCTACATGGAAGGGGCTCAATACCAAGGAAGAAAACAGATACATGTACCCTTTCTAAGTAGCAAAACTGGGTTCAAATCCTCGGCTACACCACTTATGTGGCAAGTTACTTACCCCATTAAGCATCAGTTTCCTCCTCTATAAATTGTGGTAGTAAGACTTTCTCAGTTTGAAAAGAGGACGAAACAAGATGATGTGTATTAAGGCATCGAGGACAATGTCAAATACGTAACAAGTGCTCCACTCATCACTTTACCTCCCTTTTTACTCTCTTTTCCAAAAGAGATAATGGATGTTTGCAGTCATTCATTCAGTTCATTAAATTATCTATTAAAATGCCTAACAGTCCTTGGATCCGTAAGTGCTTAATTAATAGCATTTGCTGATTTTCATCCTTTGAGCAATTATAGCATTAGTGATCACTTGTGATCAGAAAATCAAAGATCTAAAAGGGAGCTTCAAGAACATATAGCCCACCCCCATCATTCTTCAGGTGAGGAAACTGAAGTTCAGAGAAGGCAAGGAATTTGCCTGAGGCCATACAGCAAGTAAGCCCAGAATTAGGAAACAGCCTGCTCTTTCACCTGTTGACTCAAACCTCAGCTAGTGCTGATAACAGCCATTCAACCAGTATCTTCTGGTACTTATAGCACCTGGGGCAGCACTGGCTACTCTGGAGGCCCTAGAGACTCTCAAGGGCCCACCAGAAATATGGGCAGATGGAAGAAATTATAAGGCAGGCATTTAGGAAACACTTCCTTTCCAAACCAAACGCATTCTTGCTGCTGCACTATAACATTCATATCCTAAAAATTGTTATTTAACATGCTTTCCACATCTGAATGTGACTCACTCTTTGAAATGAAAATCTGGGCGTTTGGGGTGGCATTTCCCAGTGGCCAGTGGCAGGATAGTGCTTGTGGGCAGTGCCACAGGCAGCCTTGACCTAAGGCTGAAAGTTCAGCCTTCAAGGCCACCCGGCAGGCTGCAGCTCGGCCTTGGGAGCGTTGACCTTGTTGGCAAATGGATCTGTTTCTGATATGGTGTGGCAAATTTCTAAATCTTAGCTGTGGGATGGCATTTGCTTCTTGTGGAATAAGAGCAAGGAGCCCAGGAGGTTCCAATTGATTCCAAAGTAGAACCAGCTGTTGGAATCCTGCAGTGCTGATTAGGGAAGTTCACTTCCAGGTTGCGGTTTCCAGTTGACAGAGCCCTCTCTTGCCCCTCACCCCAACTCAGTGCTCTCAGAGAAACCCCTGAAAATTGAAATTGCCACATCCATTCATCCGGACCTGGAAGCCAGGCAAAGGCAGGAGGAGGGAGGGTCTAGAAACAATAGCTTCCATCTCTTGGGTACCTACTTACTATGTGTCTAACTTTACACTTGATACTTTATTATTTCCAATCCTTACAATCATATAGCGACACTGGCATTTCCAGATTTACAAATAAGGAAAAAAGAGATGCAGAGAATAATGATTCTTATTACCTTTATTTTTCTACACAAGTTACTGAGGGCTTGCCATGTGCTATGCATTCCTGAAGAACACTGCACATCATCTTCCAATTTTATTATGACATCAACCCTATGATCCAGTGTCCCCATTTTGTAAGTGAGGAAACTAAAGCTTAAAGAAGTTAAGAAACTTCTCAGTGTCTCTCAGCTTGAGAGGCCCAGCAAACAGCTGTCAGCGCCTGAGCTAGGATACAAATCCAAGTCTTCCGGACTACAAATTAGTAATAATAATAATAACGGCTAGCATTTGTTGAGAGCTTACTATGTGTCACATACTGTGCTAGGCTTTTTTAAAAAACATGTGTTACCTCACTGAATCCTCATGTCAATCCTATGCTGTGTGTCACATTTTCCCACTTTTATAAATGAAGAAACTTAGGTTCAGTAATTAAGAGAAGCAGAATTCAAATGCAGGTTCATCTGATCCTGAAAGGCTAGTTTTTAGCCTCCCCAAGTGTCATGAGGGCTCTTATTACTTGGTTTGAGTTTCCAAAATTTTCCATTCTTTGGTATAATTGTATTCTATTATGGAAAACTGGGAGCTAGCCTCAAACTCGGCTCCAGGTTTCATGGTGACTCTTCTGTCATTCTTTCCAATATCAACCTTCAAACGCCAGTGTAAAAATGCATCTGCAATTTGAAACTTACCATGTAAGCTATAAACAGACCATTAGTTGAAACTGGTGTTGATTTTGTAGACTATTAAGGATGAAATGGGTTTGATATTTACTAAGTTAAGGGAACATGAAATTTATAGTTTTTAATTGCTTTGAGAAGGCTTACTAGAACTTTCCCTTATATAAAACCATAATGAATGGTACCTTTGACAATGTATACATTCTTAAATAGAGGTCTACTTGGCCTCACAGATATCCTTTAAATCGAGGTGAAATTGATGCATCTAAAAGGGAACGTGCTGACTAATTGCATTTATTTTATTTTATTATTTTTAGAGATGAAGTCCCACTATGTTGCCAAGGCTGGACTTGAATTCCTAAGCTCAAGTGATGCTCCCACTTCACCCTCCCAAGTAACTGAGACTACAGGTGCACAACACTGTACCAGCATAATTGCATATCTTATCAATCAATCCACAGATACTAAATACCTACTGAGGTATCTGTGTCCCCTGGGCATTTTCCAGGAGCTTTCGATATAGTTAGATTTGTTTATTAAATTTGCGTAAATATGTGATACAAGTAGTTATATATCCATGTGATAATTTGTTCATTTGTAAATATTAATTAAATGCCTTTATGTGCCAGGCACTATGGCAGATACTGGACATACAAGGATCCTCCAGAACCTCCAAGTCTAGAGGGGAAGCCAGGCAAGTAATGCCACATAGAGGTCACCACTGATGCCACAGGAGAAAATGGAGGCCTCTCATCCAGGCTGGGTACAGGAGAGATCAGGAAAGCATTCTGGGAGAAGTGTCACCTAAACTGATGAACTAAGGATGAGGTGGAGTTAATCTGAAGAGAGAGAGGCAGTTCCAGGCAGAGGGAAGAGCTTGGCAAAAGACTTGAGGGGAGGGAAACGGTATTTGCTAAGTGCTGAGAGAATGGAACAGATTGCACTGTCAGAATTTAGAGAGGGGAGGTCCATTTAAATTGGGATGGTCAGGAGAGATTTTTTGGAGAACTAAAGCTAGAATGCAGAGATTTTAGGCAGAGGTGAAGGATGGGGAGGTCTGAGGGAACTACGTAAGTAAAGGTACAAAAAGCAGAACTCACAGTCAAGGATGATACTGAAGAGAAGATCCACCATACTGAAAGAAGCAAAGCACACACAACGCCGCCACCACCCTCACCCTCATCATGGCTAATATGCACAAAGCACTCACAATGCACCTGGCCCTCACTGATAGACAACTCTCCAAGATGTCTCAAATTTCTGCATGTCTTGTGATTAAAGGACTGACTGCCTTTGTTCTAGACATTCTTTTCAAGGATGTTTTTACAGGAACAAAAATAGATAGTGTCTCCCTCTAGAGCAGAGGGTAGGCTTGCTTAAAACAAATTCAAGTTCCTTAAACTTCGGATTTCTCTCCTAATGCAACTCTCAAATGCCAGGTGTCATCTGGTCCTCTTCACATTGCTCCATGGGAATTGGAGCTCAGGGGAATAGCATAAGGAAGCATTGGTACTGCTGGGCATGGTGGCACATGCCAGTAATCCCAGCGACTTAGAAGGCCAAGGCTGGAGGATCACTTGAGGCCAGGAGTCTGAGATCAGCCTGGGCAACATAGCAAGGTCCTATCTCTTTAAACACACACACACACACACACACACCCCTAGCCAGGTGTAATGACACACTCCTGTAATCCCAGCAACTTGGGAAGCTGAAGTTGGAGGATTGCTTGAGCCCAGAAGCTCAAGGCTGCAGTGAGCTATGATAGCGCCACTGCACTCCAACCTGGGGAACAGAGTAAGACACCATCCATAAAATAAATAAGTAAATAAACAAAACACTAATACTCTGGCTACTGCTAGTGCTATGAGAGATAAAATCCTTTGTCTCCCACCTAGCAGTCATGAAATGGTACCAGGCTAACCTATTAGTTTGCAAGTAGTGGAAGATTTCAGACCCCTCACAGCTCTTAAAAGTCATGTTCTAAGTACTTTTCCAGCATGAACGCATTTAATTCTCTCAAAAATCCTTGAATATAGAAATGATTACACCCCTATTTGGGCAGGAAAAAATAAAACAGTCCAAAGAGAAGGTTGGTGTTGGATCATAAAGCGTCTCATGTGCCAGGCTAAAGAGTGTAAACTTTATCCATTCAACAGCCATGGAAGGATTTTGAGCAGGAGAGGAATATGAAGAAAATAGCATTTTTGAAAAGCTTCTCTGGCCAGGGCCTGTTAGATGGATTGGGCTGGGAGGAAATCCTGTTAGGAAACAGGCTAGCAAATACTAGGAGGCAGGACCAAAATTCAAGACAGGCTTGAAGGATGGGCTAAATGTACCCACAGTGGAATTTCAGAAGCCGAAATGTCAGGCACTGGACAAGGCTCCACCACACCAACGGCTCCAGGAAATGGCTGGGGAGACGTGACTTAGCGGTGCAGCCCTTCAGAAGGAAGCCAAAGTGACCAAGCAACCTGGAGTGAGTCATCAGAGGGTGAGTCTGCCAAAAGGGCCACCGTGATCCTTGCATGCATAAGAAGGCCAGTGTCAGGGCCATGAGGCAACAGTCCAGCTCTGGCCAGCCTCCCCCAAGTTGACTTGTACTCAGTTCTGGTCCCACACTTTGAATATGGCCTCAGAAGATGTTTACTGACCACTTGCTGTGTGCCAGGATGTGTGTCAGTCTTTCACATTTATGATCTGATTTCAACCCCCCAAAGGCCAGTGGGGCATTATGACCTTTCCATTTTACACATAAAGAAATTGAGGCTCAGAAAAACTTGTCTAACCTCCTAGCTAATAAGTGGCAAAGCCAGGATTCGAACTGAGGTCTAATGTAGGCCTGAAGACCATTCTCTTAAGCACCACGCTAACTCCTACTTTCTGAAAGATGCTGACAATATGGTACAAGTTCAGGAAAAATGCTCAAAAATAAGAAGGTAGCTAAGAACCATGACATGTCAAGGGGACAGAGATGATCATGAATGAGGAACCAAGCCACACAAACAGCATGTGAGCTCTTCCCACATCTAGAGGCTGTCCTGTAGAATCCATGCACACACCTGTGTGGTCCCTCAGAGTCACAAGTACTGATGAGGGATAAAAATCCCTCCAGGTGGAATTTCCACCATCAATCTCTTTGCCTGTAAAATCCCTGTGCATCCTTTAAAACCAAACCCATGCACTACACCCTCTGAAGTCTTTCCTAACTGCCTGTATGCTCCTCCTCCGTGCTTCCTCAAGCCTCTGGACTTCCTTCCATCTACCCTTTCTACCCTGGTTCAATGCCCCAACCTAGGAATGCCTCAGGGAAGAGGCTGTATTCAACTCTACACCCCAGAGATCCACAGGTGCCTGGCCCAGGAGGTGGGTGTTGAATGAAGACAACCAGAGGATCCACTGGTAAATAAGAAAGCAAACTATGACCTCTGAGAGACACAGAGGTCATGAAATAGATCCAAGAACTCTGATGTGCAAGGAGGCAGGTGAGACAGCTCTGATGTGCAAGGAGGCAGGCCCAAGAGAAAGGCCTGGACAGCACGTCCCTAGTCCTGTCCAAGGGAGAGGATATTCCGGAGGGCAGTGCTATTCCAGGTTTTTTGGGCAGCTGCCTCCAATGACATTCAGGCCTTTACAGGTTGGGGACAGGAAGGAACTATCCATCTTATACAGTCAGTGTTTCAACATCTTAACATCCTGCTTCTTACCGGAGACATTCCAGGTGGCAAGAAAGAATAGGTGCCCAGTCATAGACCAGTGTTTCTTTAGGGCCTATGGGACCAGTATGCCAAGGACAAAGCTCCCCTTCCTCGCCTCTGCATGCCTACTTCAAGAACAAAAAGGCAGGCAGGAAGATAAGAAGACAAATAAATAAGTCAGACCTTCACAACTCTACTAAGCTCTACTATATACCTGGCACTGAGAGATAAATACCAAGTAGCATTGTGTAGCCAAGAGTGAACAGGCTGGGAGTTAAGCCCATTTTAGGAGAAATCCCAGGTGCATCCCCTATGAACTGTGGGACACTGAACAAATAACTGGACCTCTTGGAGCTTCAGTTTCCTGTCTATAAGAGGGGGATCATATGATGCAACAGGATTGGTGGATTGGTGCGAAGGTTAAATGAGATGATCCACGTGAAGCGTTTAGTTGGTAAACAGCAGGCATGCCCTACATGTTCATTCTTTTCCCCCTTGCCTGCCTGCAGCAGGCATATGAGAGAAAGCACAGGACTGATAGGCAGACAAGTGGGTGCAATGAACAGGCTTACCTGATCGATCCCTTAAACTCTCTGAGCTCTCTGAGGTGATGGATGTGAATGTACTTTGTAAACTGCAAAGCACTATACAAATGTAAAGGATTGTTGTTACTGATATTAAATCTGTCATTCAGAATACTAAACTTCATGCCTAAAGAGATGTCTGAAAACACAAGCGTTGGTTGGAAGTGCCATTGGATTGGTGCAGGAATGTAGGATTCAACGAGAAGAGGCCATGGTGCACAGTGGCTGGAGGGTAGGCATGTGTAGGAAAAAGCTTCTTTTCTGGAGGATAATTGGGCTTAACGGAAAGAGCTTAGATAGGCTGACTCAGCCCTCTGGGAGGTATTCCCTGTCTCCCCCAACCTGCATAAATGTCGTTCCTCTGGGTTCCCACAATCCCTGTGCTTCCCTCTTTCAAAGCATACCACCCTGAACTGTAATTGTCAATTTGTGTTTTCATTTCCCCACAAACCACGAGGTTGGGGACCACCTTTCTCCATCCTTGTATCCCTAGTGGCTGGCACAGGGCCCATCACACAGTGAATGCAGAATAGATGCATTTGAGGAAGGAGCAGAGAGTGAGAGCATAAAACCAAACCAGAAGTCCTGTTTGAACTAAAGCAAAACCCTGGGAAGGTTTTCTGAGCCACCAAAGACCTAAGAGCTCCTGGTCCCATAAAGCATTTCATTACCTGAGGAGATAAGACCTGAAGGGCATTAGGGTTTGGTCCTCCATGTCTTAGCAGCATCATGCCCAAGAGATCCAGGCAGTTTGGCCTGGCTCAGCCTTCTGTAAGCCAGACAAGTGCCATCTCATGGGAAGAGTTTGTGGTCCCCATCCGCTCCTTCATCTCAGCACTGGCTGCCTTGCCCCTGATGCTGTCTGCCAAAAGGGGCATTTGAAGTCTGGAGAATAGGCACTCAGCAGCCCTTTTCCTCATGAAAGTGCACCTTGAACCTTCTAATTAGGCTTCTCAGCACACCTGTGAGGCCACAATTCCCTCCCTGCCTGCTCCTACTTTTACGGTCCGGAGCCAGGGGGGGCTTTGTAGTGTGCCTTTCTTTTTCTGCTCCACAAAGAGAAAAAGTCTAATTTCGAAGACTTTGTGGCTCCTCATCCTGTACTCAGACCCCTACTTACCTGTTTCATAGGGGATTAGGGAGGGGTAATTATTGCTCCTGGGAGTTTTGAAGGTTGACATGCTCTGCGGCAAGAGAGGTATCAAATGTGATGATTAGCATTAATAATAATAATTATTAGCAACAGGGCTTAGCTCTTTCGAAAGGGGGAAATATCCTTGCAACTATTTCCCAACTGCTGAAGCTCCTTCTATTGCTAAGTTTTGCTGTTAAAGAGGATGACAACATCATGACACGATATGGTGGGGTCAGGAGCTGGGCCACAAAACTGTAATGGTCACAGGCCCATTCTGGCCAAAGATGGAGAGAGAGCACTGGTAAGCATTCATTGTGGGCCTGGCATTTGACTATTCCTCGAGATGTCTAATCTGGACCCTGCCTCCTTCTCCCCCTAGTTCTCTATATGAGGATGCACTGGCCCTCTTTTACTTCCCCCAGCATGCTCTTTCCAACCCCAGACTGTTGCACATGCTAATCCCTCTACCTAAAAGGCCTTCCCCCAACCATAACTCTTCACTGAGATATCACTGCATTCTTGGGCCTCTGTTATGTGCTGCTGGGTGCTCATACTTCTCTTTTGTAGCACAGATGTTTAGTCAGTTTCTGCCTCCCCTGCTGCAGTAAGAAGTATCGGGCCTGGATCAGAGATCCTCCATGAGTCAGTTCATTTTACTGCATTCTCTGTACTAAGTCTGACAATGTAAGTAGGTGCTTATTCTAGATATTACGACTAGCCAAACTTCAACTGAGCAAAACCTGGCAAGATTTCCCAAGTGTAAGCGGTGCAAAGGTCCCCCATTACACACCCAGGCAGGCCTGCATCTCCAGAGCTGGAGCATCCTTGAAGAAACAGAAGCCTACAGAAGCATCCCCATCACATGTATTTTATTGTTTAAATTCCATTGTTGGTTGTGAACACAAATGGGCATGGCCTTGTCTGTGCTTTCTCCACCCCTTGGCCACAGTAGATGGACCTGAGACCCAAGGTGGGTCAGTGGTAATACCCACTCTTAGCCAGGGAGATCTGTTTAAGGCATACACATGTCCCAAGCCAGGTCAATCAAAGGATTTCCGTGGGACTTTTCTACCCCACGCTGTAGCAAGAAAGTTTCTTCTCTCTCTGATTGCAAGCTGTAAAAATGGAAGTCTAAACTTTACATATATTATTATATACTATTCTATGTATTTCACACATAAGTTATATTTTACAAATTAAAGAAGACTCTACAAAAGCTGGAAGGCAAGGCTGGAGCTTTGGCAATCACATGCTCATCCCGTGTAAGGAACTCAAGAGAAGAGAACGATTCCAATATGCAGGAAGGCAGAGCTGAACAGACAGGGATGGTGTCCCATAAGTGCTGGAGACTCAGATCTAGCCATTTCCGATCCACCCTGCCCTTCTCACAATTTATCTGAGCAAATAGTGTCTCCTTTTTGGCTTAAGCTAAGTTGAGTTTACGTTTATACTTGAACTGACTACCAAGAAATAAAAATAATATCTCATATTTTATTTATGCCCACTTTTTTCCACAAAGGATTGATTTAAAGTTAACATCCTTCATTTGTCTTATACTTTCTGATTTACAGTTTATTACTTCACTCAAGGTGATCACTCAATATAGTTTTCTGAGGCGAGCAAAGAAAGTGTAATTCATTCATTTTACAGATAATCTAACTGAGGCTCAAAGAAGTAAAGGGACTTAGGTCACACAGCTAGCAAGTGGAAGAGCCTGGACTAGAATCTAGGTTTTCTTATTTTTCTCTCTCTAATGAGTACTTAGAATTTAGGTTCTCTTATTTTTCTGCTAATAGATCATGGCTATAAGCACTAAGAGAGAGGCTGTTGGGCTACTTGGGCTCATAAGATTCCCATAACTTCCTACTGTAGGTCACTATGCCCTTTTAAGAAGCACATCTTCATAGTACAGTAACACTTGCTAGAAATATTCCGAAGAAGTAAAAAAAATAGAGGCTATCACAAAGTTTGGGCTTTGTTCAGGTCAAAATAATATGTATATTTAGTGTCAAAGAGATGCTAAAATCTTGACTTGTAGCAAGGATAGGGTGTTCTGGAAGGAAATGTTGGGTGTATTTGGTGCAGAAAACTCCATTGGTGTTGAGAAGAGGTAGGAAGTGAGAAGGAGGGGGCTAGGAAAGTTTTGTCTTTCATCAGCTGAGCTGCAAAAAAAAAGATGGAAAGTTGGAAACCACCGTTGTAATGCAAGACAGACCTGAGTTCAAATCTGGCTTTGACCAGCCACTAGTTAACATCTTGGGCAATCGCTGCATCTCTTTACTTCTCTGCTTCTTCGTTTTTGTAATGAGGATAATAATATCTTCTTTCAAATCTGTGTGTGTGGATTGTGCATATAATAAAGGTGCCCAACAGTACCTGGGACATACTATGGGACACAGTTGGTCGATAAAGTCTTCTTCCCCTTTGTCTCTCTTTGCCTTATAGTTGCAATGCTCACATTTTGTCCCCTATAAGGAGAGTCAGCAAGAAACACCCATGTGCCCCAGGGGACGTTGGTACACAGTGCATTTGGAATTTGGCAACTGGACCTTCACCATGCAGGCCCAAGTGCCTTCCCCAGCCTTAATACCCTTTCTCTTATTCCTTCTCCCATGCTGTTTTATACATTCCAGACTACTTGTCCTTCTTTGGCCAAATCTTTCTCTCCCAACTCCTGTCTCCTATTTCAAAGTAGAATGTTTTCCTGGACAGTTTATTTGCTACTTAGGCTTGTCGTGAAAGAGATTCTACTGGCATCCTTTCTACAAAAAGTAAAATATCTTCCAACAGAGAAAAGAGAGGGAAGCAAAAAGGGGGGTGGAGGAAATTTTCCTCCATAGAAAGAAGAATGGGGGAAATAGAATAGACTCACTGTTTCAAGGACTTTTCCCAAGAAAAATATTTAAAGACATAGGAAAACACTAGATCCCATTAAACATCATATTTATCAATTACTATACCCAAGTTCTCTGTTTTTGCAATCTTTCACCACATACTCCTTTCTCCTGGGTCAAAATGCTACATAGCCTTCAAGGCCCAGCTCAGTGCTTTTTGGCTTATGTAGTTCATTTAGAGTTATGCATCACTTAACAATGGGGATAAGTTCTAAGAAATGGGGATAAGTTCTTAGGCAGTTTCATTGTGCGATCATAGAGTGTTCTTAACATAAACCTAGACAGTATAGCCCACTACACATGTAGGCTATATGGTATAGCCTATTGCTCCTAGGTTACAAACCTGTAAAACTTGTTACTATACTGACTGTTGTAGGCAACTGTAACACAATGGTATTTGTGTATTTGAACATATCTAAACATACAAAAGGAACAGTGGAAATACAGTATTATAATCTTATGGAACCAGCGTCATATATATGGTTAGTAGTTGACCAAAACATCATTATGCAGCCCATGACTGTATTTGACTAATTTAGATTGAATTCCAACTATGTGCCGAACACTGTGCCAGGTGCTGGGGATATAGTGGTGAACATGACTGATGTCATCCCTTCCCTAATGAAATTTAGAGGCTTGCCCTTGTTCCCCTTTAAAAACAATACTCTTGTCTCCTGTGTCTGCTCCCATAACTACTGTTGCTGCTGTTACAATAATTGCTATTACATCTTCCTTCCTTCTTTAAAAGCCTGTAAACCAGCATGATGAACTCATTTCAGTTTGCTTGGGAAGTACCATATCCCGAGAAACCTCTCAGTCCGAGGCCAGTTGGGACAGTTGCTCACCCTACTAAGTCAAAGTTTAAAAACAACAAAAATATTCTTTGAAGAAAATCACTCAATCATTCTTTCTTCAAATATTTATTGCATGCCTAATTCCTATATTGTTATAGCTGGTTGCCTGTATTTTATGTTATATCTCTTTTACTATACTGTGAGCTCCTTGGTTTGAAGCCCATGCTTTTTTCAATCTTGCATTGTTAGACCCCAGCACAGTATCTGCTCATAAAAGTCACTTAATTTTACGCAAACCACTGTGTTTTTTATTGATAAACATTGCAAGTTTGTGCAAAACAATTTTATAATATGTGTTCCTATAATTTTTAAACAGCAATTTCTGTCTAGTGACTAGTTTGGAGTGTTCGGCAAGTAATAAAATCCATTAACAATCCCCCTTCTCTTCTAGGCTCCCTCTAGCCCTTCCAGCATATAAGGCATCTCTTAGCAGCTGTGGCAGCTTAAAGGCTGAAAATTGCAGACATACACATACCAGGGTCATCCAACCCTAGTTAGGTCTTAGAAAATTCTAGTTTTTAAAATTCTTCTATTAACAGAGTTAAAATATAAATCTCTGTAGCTTCTACCCACTGGGTTGTGATTCTTGTAAGTGGAGACACAAAAAAACCAAACCCAGACTCCTATGGCTGGAAGCCTTCAAGTATTAGAAGAGTGTTCTCATGCTCTTATCTCTCACCCGCTCCATGACCCATATGCACACCTGAGATTTTCTTAGTCATCCTAACAGTTCCCTCAACTGTGGCCAGAGTGATACGATTTTACAATCCTGGTTTCTTTCCTCTGTATTTGTCCCACTTCACCTCCCTCTTAAAGTGCCTGAATCCGAATGGTTCTCTAGATTGTTCTGACAAGTAGATTAGGACTATCACTCTCACCCTGTACCTATTTTAAGAACTAGGTTAAATGATTGCTGACTGGATGGATGGATGCATGTACAAATTCACTATGTGGGTGAAGCAAGATAAAGATAGTTAAAACCACAATCATAAGAACATTGTGTCCCCTCAAAATTTATGTCCACCTGGAACATCAGATATGACCTTATTTGAAAACAGAATCATTGCAGATATAATTAAATGAGTTAAGATGAGGTCCTACTGGATTAGAGTGGGCCCTCATCCCATGACTGATGTCCTCATAAGTGGAGAAATGGAGAAGACATATGTGTGCAGAGGGAAGACAATGTGAAGACACACAGGCAGAACACCATGTGATGATGTAGAAGACATTGGAGTGCTGCAGCTACAGCCAAGGGATGCTAAGAAGTGCCAGCAACCACTGGAAGCTAGGAAGGGGCAAGGAAGGATTCTCCCTTAGAGCCTTCAGAGAAAGTACAATTCTGCTGGTTCCTTGATTTCAAACTTCTAGCCTCCAGAAATGTAAGAGAATAAATTACTGTTGTTTGTCAGGGCAGCCCCAGGAAACCAGCGGTCTCCAACCTTTTTGGCACCAGGGACCAGTTTTGTTGGAGACAATTTTTCCATGGCCGGGCACAGGGTGGAGAGTGGTTTCAGGATGTAACTGTTCCACATCAGATCTTCAGGCATTAGATTCTCATAAGGAGTGCACAATCTAGATCCCTGGCATGCATAGTTCACAACAGGGTTTGTGCTCCTGTGAGAATCTAATGTGGCCACTAATCTGACAGGAGGTGGAGCTCAGGTGGTAATGCTTGCCTCCTACTCCCCTCCTGGTGTGCAGCCCAATTCCTAACAGGCCACAGATGGGTACTGGTCTGCATCCTGGGGGTTGAGAATCCTTGTATTAAATGTTTAACTCTTCCTTTTTGTACTTATCCTGAAAGGACATCTTGAGATTGTTGGAAGAATATTCAACAAAGTTAGAAGACCGAGGTTCAAATCATGATTTTACTACTCACCAGTTGTGTGACTCTAAAAAGTGACCTCATTTCTTTGATCCCCAGTCTGATAGAGATATAAACATATAACACAGAGGATTAATTTAGGGACCAAGAGTGATAAGAAATGAGATAGTGTTTTACAAACGATACAAGTTTTTCAGATGTTAATTATTTGATTTTTTTTCCTCTCTTTTCTTCTTCAGTTGGCTTTCTAGAGGTTTGTTTATTTTACTTTTCCCCCCAAAGAACCAGCTCATGATTTATGAATTATATTTCTTTAATTTTACTGATTTTCTAATTACTTATTATCCTTGCTTTTTTTTTAATTGCTCTGCTTTTCTTGGTTTTGTTTTGCTGCTCATTTTCTAAATTCTTAGGTTAGACATAGAGTTGCTTTCTTTTTACTTATTCTTATTTTTAAGTGCAAATATAAAAGCTATGAATTTACCTCTAACTATGACTTTGGCTGCATTATATACATTTTCATATCTTGTGTTCTCATTTTATTCTTTTCTAAATAGTTCACAATTAGGTATTTTTAAAAACTTCTTATCTGAGTTATTATTAGCATCATCCTCTACCCTAAGCACTATGAATTAGCCTTACTGATCCAGGAGCTTTCATTATTGTTATTATTATATGGAAGCTTGAATCACAATTTCCTTTGAACAAATTTCTCTCTGACATTTTTTGAAACAAATACATCATGGCTGAAAAGAAAAGTAGAGATTTTTATTTTCTCATCATAAAAGCATCAGCCATAGAATATTAGCAGCTTTCTGGATTCAAACATTTTTCAATGGATAAATTGCTAGAATCTTCTTATATCTTCCTTGTATTCCACAAAGAACTAAAGAAATCAACAATATTGCTGAAAAGGGAAATGTTACCAGCACTACTCAATGGCCCTGACTTATTAATTAAGTTCCCAGCATTATAGTCTAAACATCAGTCATTCTTTAAGGCTTAAAACAAGATCCAATTTTGTCCGAGACCTTCACAAACCACCTCAACACAGAGGAGTCTTTCCTTTCCCAAATCATATATTTTGCCCATAAGTCTAAGGCTTAGCCCTGACTCCCATAATAGACAGTAAGTTTCTTGAGAGTAAGATTATGTCTTATACTTCTTTTCATCCCTTCCTATAACCTATAGCATCTCACTTCTTGAATTAGATAATATCAAACAGTAAACGCTATGATTAGTTACAATTCTTACATGACCTCTCCTGGGAGAAAGTGTAACTTTGAAATTTTGGGCCAGAGATTTTTAAAACAGGCAAGTGATAAAATCAAGAGCCATTTAAAACCCTTCAAAATGCTTGAGGCGAATACCTTGGATGCCTGCTTTGAGGAGGAAGAACATCCCAAACATAAAGAAGCAACAGTTTTGAACACTGTGAAGAAGCAAAAATGACATATTGATATTTATACAACAAGAGCTACATGTGAGCTCATGTTCCACCAAGTACGGTGGTGATGGCAACATAATACAAACAATAATGTTGCACATGTGTAAAATACTTTACAATTCACAAAACTCTCCCCTATGTGAGGTCATCTGATGCTCAAAGCAAACCTGAAAGGAAAGCAAGTTAGGGACAATTATTCTCATTTTGGAAAACAGTTATTTGGGATTCAGAAAAGATTGGCTAATCTGCCCAAGGTCACAAAGCTAGTAGTTAGTTGGAATAGAACTAAGCCCAGATCTTCTGATTATCAGTCCTACATTCTTTGGGCTACCCCTACTCCAAATTGACTTGGGAACTCTTGAGATAAACATCAGTCACCAACTTCAACACCTAGATATTCACTCATGAAATACCCTTGGGATAGTCACGTGCTCCGAGATACCAGAGGTAAAAGACATAGTCCCTGCCCTCAAGAAGCTCACAAACATGTAACCTGATCATTATAATGCACAAAAGAAAGCATAATTTCTGCAAATGCGGTGAAAGAATTAAAATAACTAATAAGACTAGTAATAAGTAACACTTACCAAGCACTTACCATTGCCTGTTTCTGTCCTAAACATTTTGCATATGGAGTGGGTAACCTTATGTACCACACTGCCTGGCTCATAACAAGAGCATAAGAGCTTAAGAATTGCCAACTGGCTGGGCGCGGTGGCTCACGCCTGTAATCCCAGCACTTTGGGAGTCCGAGGTGGGTGGATCACAAGGTCAGGAGTTCAAGACCAGCCTGGCCAACATTGTGAAACCCCATCTCTACTAAAAAAAAAAAAAAATTAGCTGCGCATGGTGGCATGTGCCTGTAATCCCAGCTACTCGGGATGCTGAGGTGGGAGAATTGCTTGAACCTGGGAGGTGGAGGTTTCAGTGTGCTGAGCCACTGCACTCCAGCCTGGGTGACAAAGCAAGACTCTGCCTCAAAAAAAAAAAAAAAAAAAGGCAACTAACCATTTTTATTGTTATATTTTTAAATATAAAATCAAGGGTTATTATCTTTTTTAAAAAGAATATTTAAAATTGAAATTATGCAGGGTAACATAGTAGGGGAGCAAATAATCAACCAACAGGGAGAAGTTGGAGCTGGGTCCTAAATTATAATAAAGGGCTCACAGACAAGGAGGGAAGAACAGTCCAGGTAGAGCAAGCACACTTGCAAAGACTTAGGGCCTGAACAAGTCTAGGGAAGGGTGAGGCAGGGAGGGGAGGCATTGCCTTTTGGGCAGCCAGGACAACATACAGAAGAGGAAAAGGAGGTGGACTCCAGCTAGAAAGCAGCGGGTGGGGCGGGCTGGGGGCACTCCCTGTGCCTGACCCAGGCACCGAGGGTGAGGCACTGATTTTCCAAGGCTATTTGTTTGCAGGTTACATTTTTCCTGAAAAGAATCCAAATGCTTTTGTTTTCACAGACAATTCTAGACTTCTTGGTCCAAGGGCTTTCCCGGAGAAATATCCTGATGGCTGTGGGCCACAACAGGGTTCCACTAAGCACTGGACTCACAGCACAACAGTGTGGCAGGCTGGAATCTTCTTCAGAACCTGTAAGGAAGTGGAAATTCAGTCACTCCCTGGGAGATTTGTAAATATAAGTAATATGCCCTGTTGGTTCTGCCCCAACCAAACCCTCCTACTTGAGGTCCTCTGAATATGGCTTGCAGTGTGGAACCTCTGTGCCTAATAGGTCCCTTCCTCCTCTTTCCTGTTTGGCATGGTCCTGAACTTCCTGCAAGACCAGCCTCAATATTCTTCCTTTTGAGCCTTTCCTGGCAGTGGTGGCCCCAACACCAGGGTGGATGGGTAGCTTTGACTTCAGTGCTCCTAACAGAGCCGTGGATGCACCTCTACTTACAGTCATCTCACTGCCTTGGAATTAAGTACCCCATCTCCCCTACCCTACCACCCCCTGGCCTCTACCTGTAAGCCAGTGTCAACCAAGGATGGGGAGGTAGTGAGCAGTCCACCTGGTTACAGGTTATATATAAGGGGATGCATTATCTCTAGTAAACTTTTAAAAATAAGAAATTTAATAAAAGTCAGTCTTTTTGTTCCTTGTCACATGGGCAGGTAATTCTGAATAATGTCAGGGATAAAACATTCTCCCTTGCAAGGGCAAATGTCTCTTTCTCACACCACTTGGTATTTCACTCCTCTGGATACTTTCCAGTTTCGTCTGTTCAGGAAAAGACTATGCTATTAGCAATAAAATGGAACACGGGGCGGAGCCTTTAGTCAGTCAACAGTTGCTCACTAAGACCTAGTATGCGTCAGGTACCATGCTAGCCATTTTATAAGCACTATCTCCGCTCTTCCCAACAATCCCTAAATGTATGCATCTATGCATGCATCTCTATTGGGTTATTTGTCAGATGAAGAAACTGAGTGTCAATATTATTAGACGATTTGTCCAGGGTCCTACCATAAGGAAATTCAAACCCAGATCTGGGTAGCCCAGAGTTTGTGTTCATTGTCCTGTGGTTCACTGCCTCCCGGCTGTGAGCCCCTAGCCCTGTGCCTAGAACAGCATGTCTACTCAGTACCAGGGGTTAGAACTGCAAGCCACACATCCTTTCCTTAAGGAGTTCACAGCTTAAGGCAGAAAGGAACTCATGCAACTCAGCATGATTCAGTTTAGCATGTGACAAGTGATTTTAGGAGTAAAACAGACCAACCCCCAATGACTGCAGCCTTAAAGATACAAGTGGAGAGGAGAGTTGTCAAGAGAAGTAATTAGTACTGATTGAACTCATAGCAGATGCTGTTTTGGATACCACACACATGCTCTCCTACTTGAGTCTTACTACAAATACCTCTGAGGTGGATCTTATTGTTCTGAGTTCTCAGATAGTGCTCAAACAGTTTAAGTGACTCAACCGGCGTCACACAGTAACTAGTAGCTGGTAGAGCAGGGATTTGAGCAGAGGCCTCTCTGACTCAGAAGCCCATGCTCTGGCCACAGCAGCCCCCTAATGAGAAGGGAGTGAATATGCCCACCCATGAGTTCTGCTCAGGGACTAGGGAATATACTAGTGACCAATAGGATAAGGATGATTAAAAAATAATAACATAAAAAATAATAATTTTTTGGTGCTTTACAATTTACAAGATTCTTTCTTATCCATTATCTTATTGCATCCTTATGAATTTGGCAAGGCGGGGGCTATCTCCATCTACAGATTAAAAAACAAAGGCTTTAGCAAAACTATATAATTTTCCTGAGATCCTATGAATTAGATGCAGAGTCTGGAATGACTTTACCAGATTGACCCCATGAATTACCACATGTAATATACAGGTACATTTGATTAGTATCTGAGTCTTAAGACAAATCTAAAGAAGTAGGCTCAACAAGTCTAACCCTGCCCACCTTAGAGACAAAGAAATGGAATTTGGAGATGGTACTGAACATACCCAAGTGGTAGAACTGGAACTAGAACTCATGCCCTAAGATGAGCACAAACTTTTCCTCTTTATCATATGATGTGCAAAGACATTATTCACTTATTTGTTCAGAACCAAACTTGGGCAAGGTTGCCAACCACCTGAGAGTGGGCTTGTCCCTAAGAGCCCTTCCTTCCTCTAATAACTCTCAGATCCACCACTAATGCCACCATCAAATTTTGATATGAAAACACAACTAACTCTCTTAGCCACTCTACTCTGTTTTACCAATAAAAGGCAAAGTCAACTCCACCCCCAACATAACTGCATCTTAAATAAACCTGGGCTTATTCTCCCTTCCCCTACCCTTTTATAAAGTTCCCCTCCAGTTCTAAAGAAAAGTGTAAAATTGCTCCTCTGCAGATGAATTTCAAGTTTCCACATCAAAACTCTATAATTATAAGAAATAAAAGAGCAAAGTAAAGGCTCGAATGATTACAAAGCAAGAATATCAATTATGCACTGTACCACCAAATTGGTTCCTGAAAAACAGAAGCTCTCATTTCTGCTGTTTCAGAAACACTGCAGAAAGACAAGGCAGTATGATGGGAAAAGTCTGGGCCTGGGAACTATGGAGTGTTCCAGGAGACCTGAGGCCCAGAGAGGTTAAGTAACATGCTGAAGGTCACACAGCTTCCCAACAGAGCTGAAAATGAAGACAGAATCTCAATTCAGGTCATTCTGCCTTCACGTTGCTTCCCTGCCCTTTTGGAGTAAGCTGCATGGTAATCTACCCTCAAAGCTGAGTAAGAGCAAAGCCAAGAGGTGGCAATGATATGCCTACTGGCCTAGAGCTCCTGGCTATCCCTACACCTGTCCTAGGTCCTGTAATCATTATGGTATAATGAATAAGAAAATCGTGAGGCAAAAGAACTTTGAGATCATCCTCTTTTATTCTGCTTTATTCTATCAGAATCAGACAATGTCACTGTTCCACTCAGATTTCAGTGGGATTCCTTTTAATTGTTTAGGGGGTAGGGGGCTCCAATGTGCCTTCAGTGGCCAGTGCCAGCAGCTCTTCTGGGGTGGACTGTTAGGTGCTGTGGCTCTCCAGCCTTGGGCGGGGACAATTCTGAGGTTTAACCCACACTCCAGGGTCCTCAGGCAGGATCAAGCTGAAGCTACCCTCTGCAAGTGGCATCTTAATGCCATTCCCCAAATTAGTGAAAGTAACTTTTACATTTCAGTGAAAACAACCTTGGGATGGATGTGACAGTTTCCTTCTTAAGGAATAAACACCAACATACCACCTGTTTTACACTCAACAAATCACTCTTCGTTCTGTTTTGATTATTTAAATTCATTTAAAAGGTCACATTGTTCTTACATTTTGTTCCATAAGCCTTCATTTTGTTGCTAAAAGCAATAAAAATCTGATCAAGGTACTCAGCCTGATTTTCTGGCTGATAGTCCATGATCCATTCATTCATTCATTCACAGCTGGGTCAAGCTTAGAACCAGCTGCATTGGCTGATCTGGTCACATCTACCAAATTATGGTCTGACCTTAACAACCACCCTGGGAAACAACCTAGGGCCTACCTAGCCACTGTCCATGCTGTCACTCCAGTCATCTTGTAGTTCCTCTAACATGCCCAGCTTGTTCCCACCTCAGGGCGTTTGTACTTGCTGTTTCACCTGCTTGGAATACACTTGCTTCAGACCCTCTCCTGGCTCCCCTCCTCACTGCATCAGGGCTCTGCCAAACGCCAGTTCCTCAAAGATCCTTTCTTGACTTTGCATGTAAAATGATCTGCCCATACTCTACTCTGTCTTTTTATGTCTTTCTTCATAATATGTATTACTATGTGAACTGATATAGTTATTATTTACTTATTTATTGTCTTTCTCCACCGGGAGAATGCAAACACCATGAGAGGAGATATTTTGTCTGCCCAGTTCACTCTTATCTAAATGGTGCCCAAAATAGCACCTGGGAGATGGCAGGCACTTGATATATTTTTTGAATTAACAAAAAATGAAAGAATAACACTTCTCTTCTTCAGCCTTTTATTTGTGAAATAAAACTTTTCCAGAGGAAGATTGCAAAGGCTTGGAAACTAGTAGATCTTCAGCTTTAATCCCATGGGTAAGTCTCTTATGTTACCTATGGATCAAGAAACTCTCTACCTCAAAAACCTGCAGTGGCTCCCTGTTGCTTCAACAGACGACAGTTGTATGAGAGTCTCCAGCTTGAGTAAAAACTCAAGGCCACTATAATAAAATAATCTGACAATGACATTGTGTGTATGTGTGTTTCATAAACATTTAGAGCGCTTGCTAAATGCCAGGCACTCTTAAAAGAATACAAAGATGTGGATCCACCCCAACCACCATCATTTTGGTAGTAGTAGAGTTAGATATCGAAGGAGGTCATAGATCATTAAGAAAAAGAGGCCGGGCGCGGTGGCTCAAGCCTGTAATCCCAGCACTTTGGGAGGCCAAGACGGGCGGATCACGAGGTCAGGAGATCGAGACCATCCTGGTTAACATGGTGAAACCCCGTCTCTACTAAAAAAAAAAAATACAAAAAACTAGCCGGGCGAGGTGGCGGACGCCTGTAGTCCCAGCTACTCGGGAGGCTGAGGCAGGAGAATGGTGTGAACCCGGGAGGCGGAGCTTGCAGTGAGCTGAGATCCGGCCACTGCACTCCAGCCTGGGTGACAGCGCGAGACTCCGTCTCAAAAAAAAAAAAAAAAAGAAAGAAAAAGAGACTTAGGTCAGGCGCAGTGGCTCATACCTGTAATCCCAGCATTTTGGGAGGCCAAGGCAGGTGGATCATCTGGGGTCAGGAGTTCAAGGCCAACATGGTGAAACCCCTTCTGTACTAAAAATACAAAATTAGCCGGGAATGGTGGCGCATGCCTGTAATCCCAGCTACTTGGGAGGGTGAGGCAGGAGAATCGCTAGAACCCGGGAGGCAGAGGTTGCAGTAAGCCGAAATCGAGTCACTGCACTCCAGCCTGGGTGACAAGAGAGAAAGTCTGTCTCAAATTAAAAAAAAAAAAAAAAAAAAAAAAAGGAGAGACTTGTAAACAACATTAAAGTGTTATTAAATGCCAAAAGATAATTCTAGCCGGGCGCGGTGGCTCAAGCCTGTAATCCCAGCACTTTGGGAGGCCGAGACAGGCGGATCACGAGGTCAGGAGATCGAGATCATCCTGGCTAACACGGTGAAACCCCGTCTCTACTAAAAAATACAAAAAACTAGCCGGGCGAGGTGGCGGGCGCCTGTAGTCCCAGCTAATGTAGTCCCAGCTACTCGGGAGGCTGAGGCAGGAGAATGGCGTAAACCCGGCAGGCGGAGCTTGCAGTGAGCTGAGATCCTGCCACTGCACTCCAGTCTGGGCGACAGAGCAAGCCTCCGTCTCAAAAAAAAAAAAAGATAATTCTACATGGGTACATGGGCACGTGTGCAAAAGGAATCAGTCCCCCTTCATTTGGATATAGGCAGGAGTCCAGAAAAGCTCCTAAGGGAAGCTGCATTTCAGCTGAAGCTTGGTGAACAGGGGCTCCCCAGACAAGCGGGGAGGAGCGGTAGTGAGGGTGTTCCATGCAGAGGAACAGCCTGAGCAAAGGCCAGGAAGGAGGAGGACACATTCTGGAAACTGGAGGTGATAAAGTCAGTCCAAAGTGTGGACTGTGAACTGGGGTTCAGTAAGAGACAAGGCTGAGAAGTAAGCAGGGTGTGTATGAAAAGATATCACACTGGAGTCAGGACGACCTGAGTTCAAGAGCTGACTGTGTCACAAGCTAATCAGTCAGTCCCCTCTGGGTTCAACTTCCTCAGAAGTCAATGACTAGGGGGAGGGGGGCAAAGGATCACCAGCTCTCCAGTGAGGTTGGTGGAGGCATGGAGCAGGAAACAAAAGCGCTGGAAAGATTTGTTTTGTTTCAAAACAAAATACTGAAAACGTCCCCTTGCTTTGATTCGTTTTGAATCATGATATTTTGCTTATTTTGAATTTGAAACTCATTAAAAGAGGATGTAAGGTTTTTGTGTTTATCTAGGGTGACTTGGATTATAAAAGAGGCAGAGAAACTCTGGGTGAGGTGATCTTAAAGTCCCCTCTGATCCTCACCTCCAGCTCTAAAATAACTGACATCTGGGCATACGGGGGAAAAAGCAGAGAGGTGCAGTGAATCAGATACTGAACTTGAAGTCAGACCCAACTTCTTCTAACTCAAACTTTGCCACTCACTTTCTGGGCAAGTTAACAAGCATCTTGGAGTATCAGCTTCCTCTTCTATAATATGATCTTTTCCTCATAGGCTTATTGTGAGGTTTATTTGAAATAATGGATTCGCTAGCAACTGCCACATAGTAGGTGCTCAATAAATGTCAGCTGAGTATACTGTCTTTGACTGTTCTCTCCATATCCCTGTCTCTAATTATAATAGTTTCCTTGTGAATACCTACCATCTGTTGAGTGTTGTCCACAGGCTATCTCTTTTACAAGGAGAAATTAACGATTTAATTCTTTGTTGTCAGTTGAGTTCATTGAATTGCCTCAAGGCGGTTCTGACCCTCAGAATAGAGACACAATGTTCGGTGGGAATTTAAGGTGTGCTGTCTGGAACCACACAGATTTAAAATCTTTTAAAATTTAAAGTGGCTTTTTATTACTTTGGAAACCTATCCACTGCACGTTTTTATTTCTAAACATTATACATTTTCCCCCTTACTTTCCACATTTAACTCAAGGCTTCAAATACAAAAGCCAAGTTTGAAATAATCATAACATTTAAGCAATGAATGTAATGACAGCTTACATTTACATGGCAGCAAGATGTACACTCTATATTTAATAGCTTTAGCCATTTACAGCAAAAATTATCACAGGGACTCCAAAGAGAGAGGGTAGGAGGAGAATTCTGGACCTTTGACTAAAGATGCCATAGTCATAAGCTGTTTTGGAAATGATTAAGTGATAAGTACAGTAAATTTACCCTCAGTTCTGGGAACCCCACAGTGCAGACAGTAATTCAGTAATAAGGCAGAAGTAATTATTATTATTGTTAAAAGGTCTGAACCTTAAGCCTGTACCATTTTATTCTATTTAGCTGGAAGATCACTAAGTACATAGAGGAGGGAACTCAGGCATGTGAAGCATCTATTAGACACCAATTGCTCTATCACTTAAAACCTAACCTCCTTCCACATTCCATGTAAGCACTTGTAACTGGACCCCAAAAAAATATAGTGAGGGAAACCAACAATCTTGAATATCTACGGTGTGCAAGCCACCTTATTATATAAAATATAGCATATGCCTGCAATGCTTAATCATATATAAGGAATGCCAATAAGCTCAGAAAGGAACCCCTCGCCTTTGTTGAGGAGGCAGCTGTGTATAGTATCATTCCTGGCTGCATTCCCATTTCCCAGCGTTTTGTCTGATACATCCTGCAGGAATTAAGAATATGGAATAAGGAACCAAATTTTGTATATTCAAGTCCTACTTAGTAGCTGTGTGACCTTAGGTAAGTCACTTAACTTCTTTGTTCCTCAATTTGCTACTTGTGAAATGGGATGCCCTTAATACCTCTCTCATACTGTAACTGTAGAACTAAATGAGTTAATAAGTGTCAAATGCTTAAGACAGTGCTGGCAAATAGTAAGAGTTGCAAACATCAGCACTTGTGGACTTGCTGGATAATGGGGACCTCACCATCACCCTGTGATGTAAAGTGTAATAAACTCCTTTCTCCAGGTGGGGAAACTGAAGAAAGTACACCTGCCTGGTCATCCAGTTCTTAATTGGCCTAAATAGGATTCCTACCTAGCCCTAACTAACACTAATAACAAAACATAGCATTTAATTAGTTTTTTCTTAATGTCCTAGGCCTTTACAGATAGGCACACATTTACTTCTCACAACAATTATATGAGGTAAGTGTCAGTAATTCACATTTTACAGATGCAGAAACTGAGACTGAGGTTAAGTAATTTTCCCAAGGCCATATAGTCAGCAAATGTCAAGTGTGCATTGTTTTGTTTGTTTTATATATTTTTTTCAACTTTTATTTTACTTTATTTTGAAACAGTGTCTCACTCTGTTGCCTAGGCTGGAGTTCAGTAGCAGGAACATGGCTCACTGCAGCCTGGACTTCCTAGGCTTAAGCAATCCTTCTGTCTTAGCCTCTGATATCGCTGGGACCACAGGTGCACGCCACCATGCCTAGCTAATTTTTAAATTTTTGTAGAGATGAGGTCTCACTTTATTGCCCAGATGGGTCTCAAACTCCTGGCCTCAAGCGATCCTCCCACTTCTGCCTCCCAAAGCGCTGGGATTACAAGAGTGAGCCACTGCACCCGTCCCAACTTCCATTTTATAATTGGGGGTACATGTGCAGGTTTGTTACAAAGGTATATTGCCTAATGCTAAGGTTTTGAGTATAATTAAGCTTGTCACTCAGGTGGTGAGCATAGCACCCAAGAGGTAATTTTCCAGCCCTTGCTCTGCTGTCTCTCCCACTAACTCTAGCTGTCCTTAGTGTCTATCATGTCCACCTTTATGTCTATGTGTACTCATTGTTTAGCTCCCTCTTATAAGTGAGGATATGTGGTATTTGATTTTCTTTTCCTGATTAGTTCACTTAGGATAATGGCCTCCAGCTGCATCCATGTTGCTGCAAAGGACATGATTTCATTCTTTTTATGGCTGCATAGTATTCCATGGTGCATATGTGCCATATTTTCTTTTTCCCATCCGCCACTGACAAGCACCTGGGTTGATTCCAAGTTTTTGCTATTGTGAATAGCGCTTTGATGAACATAGGGATTCATGCGTCTTTCTGGAAGAACCATTTATTTTCCTTTGGGTATAGACCCAGTAATGGGATTGCTGAGTGGAAAGGTAGTTCAACTCTGGATTCTTTGAGAAAACCCAGGCCAGAGAACCTGACTGTCCCCTACATGGAAGAAGGAGGCCAGGTCTCTGGAACCTGAAATTCAGGGAGCTGAGCTGCAGATCTGGCTGGCGTTCCTATGGTCGGACTAGGAATTGAGGACTGTTGGAGGACTGGGGATTGAGGCTGGGTCTCTGGGGCCGCGGGTGGGTTAGCGGGCCTGGAACAGGGGTGTGGCCCGCAGCGCCAGTTTACAACGGCCGGCAGGACCGCGGGGAGGAGCAAGAGCAGGAAGTGCCGCGCGCGCTCGCACCGAGGGAACCCCGGCGGCGCCCCGCCTTTGCCGGCGTCTGGGCTCCGTGCCCGCCGCCCTCCCCAGCCGCTCGCTCGCGAGTCCCTTTCGCTTTTAACCCCAGCCGCGCTGATTGCCTGCGATTACTCAGAATTGCCCCCACTTGGCTGGCTGAGCGACAAAAATCAGCAGTAGCTGTCCGAGGAAACCTATTCGCAAACAGGCGCCCCCACCCAGCGGAAACACCCCAAGCCGGAGCCCAGAAATTCAGTCTTCTCCCATCCCCCGCTCTGCCTCTCGCGCTCAATGGGACTCGTCCGGGTCTCAGTTTGCCCATCTGTGCACACGATGTGAAGAATTTCTGCACAATCGAGAAAAAAAGATGTGGAAACAGCCCCAAATAATTTTGATCCGAAATAACTTTGAGAGTTTTATAGTCTAATCAATTATTGTTTTAATAAGGATCTGTACTTTTTCATGCAAAAAGGAGTAAAACTGTCACCCAGGAAAATTCGCCTGTGGTTGAAGTTGCCCTGTGTGACATGCCCAAGGAAGTGCTGGAATGTCCTTTTCCGCTCCCATCTGTCTGTTAACCTGTAACTCGTTGTACATGTATTGATTCTTCCCCGTTAGGAGTTTTACAATCTCAGTGACGATAGGTGGGATGGGGAAAGACTGGGTTTTGCAGCCAGGCATTGGGTTACAATATCTTGCTGTACCTTTTTTTTTTGCCTGTGGGACCTTGGTCAAGCCGTTTAAACGTGCCGAGTCTCAGCCTCCCTTCTATAAAATAGGAAGAAGGAATCTCCTTGCAGGGTTTCTGGGAAGATTCAGGCTGCTGTCTGTCTAGGGCCTACCACGTGTTGAGTAATCAGAGGAGAAGGGTGCTCATGGGTGGGCACTCAGACTGTCTGAGCCTTGGTTTCTCCCTCCTGGTCCTCCTTTTGGCCCAGGGGCTCCCCGGCCCTGCGCGAGGGCTGGGGCGTGGCCGGTTCCGAGCCTCCCAAGGCCTGCGCAGCGGCCGTAGCACCAGTTCCCGCCTCCCCCGCGGCGACCTGTAGGCGGAAGTCTGTGGCTTTATTTACACAGAGGGCAGCCCGTGGAGGCTAGCCTTGTAAGGACGAATCGCTGGCGGGCCTGTGGGGGAGGCCAGGAAAGGCGGCCTTCGCCTGATAGGAATCTGTGGATAAATAAATATTTGAATGGAAGAATGCATTGAAATTCCCTCCTAGGATCACAGAAACGCTTGCAAAGGCAGCCTTCAGAATCCACCCACTCGCCCCCATCCCATTTGAGGATCAAATTATTCAAATGAGTTATTGCCAAGCCAGGCCTCCTGCCTCCCAGACACCGCCGTCCTGGGGCTGCCTTTGGGGCGCGACTTCAGGGCTAGGAGTGAGATCTGGGGGCTAAACAAAGGGAAAGGGAACCCCGCTTTGCTGAACACCTGCTACATGCTAGGCACCTTTCCTATGTCACTTCATTGATTTTCATTCCCACGACGCTTTGGGGTAGGCACTGTCTTCCCACTTTCGTCTGGGAAAACTCTGGGTCAGATAGAAGTCACTCGCCCAAGAACAAAAGCGTGTGGGTGGAACAGCTTGGATTCAAACACAAGTCTGTCCTGAGCGCCTTTCACCCCACCGCGGGGCCCGGAGGAGGCGCAGGGGCCAGGAAGAGAAAGCGCGCTGGCGAGGGCAGGGGAGCGGCGCGACTGCCCAGCTGCGTTTCCGGGTACCACCCCTTCCCGCGGTGTCCTTCGTTTGCCCGCTGGATCGCCAAAGCCTCTTCCAGTTCCACCCGTCAACTCATTCGCCGCCGCCCGGCCAGCTCACTCTCCTGATTTAGCAGCCAGAAGCCCCACGTTCGGTGACCACCGACCCAGAGCCCCTGGTCATGTCATAGCCAAAACCAATGTAGTCCTGGAGGACTTACAGGTGCACCCAGGGTGCGTATTTCTCCTGCCTCCACCTGAGTCCCGGCTCTGCATCCGGTCCGGTAGCAAAGGAAACTGGTCCAGGTGCCTCTTTTCCCGGCAGGGCCCCATCCACGCCCACCCTGCTGAGGCCCCAAACAGGTTTCTTCACTTTCCCTGGCCCAGCTCCTGACCGGGGGCGAGGAAGGAAGCCGGTTGCTCAATGTGCTGGAGGCTAGTTCTCCTTCTTAGGCCACCTGTTGACCAGCCAATCAGTCAGGTGGGCCCAGCTCAAGCCACCCTGTAGGTACAGTGGCTTGAGCACCTAGGGCCACTCAGCAAATCCTTAGGGATCCTCACGCAACACAACACATGGAGTCTGTGTGCAGCCGGTGAGCACTGGGTCCCCTGGGGAAAATGAGGTGGATGAAGCCGGCCACCCCAGCCCTCTGGGTCCATCCTGCAGGCTTGCCCCAGGGCGACACACTGACTTCTTGCTGGGCCTCCTTCACACATGCACCCACTGACCTTGGAAGACTTTCCAGAAGTCCCAGCTCCTTTGCTTTTAGACCTCTTGGCCAAGAGGACAGCATGGGCAGAAAATTCAGACAGTGACAGAAGGAATTTATTCATAAATATTTGAGTGCCAGCCATTGTACTAGACTCTGGGGATACCAAAGCAAACCAGACACAGTCCCTGACCCCAGGTGTCCCCATCTGGTGAGGAGTCGGACAGGTAACAGGTCATTTTAAGATGCCATGAGCCATTTCCCAGAGTGCATCTGAGAGAAGACCCTAAGTTGGTGGGGTAAGGAGTAGGGAGGCATCTGGAAAGACTTTCTCAGACTTCAAACACTGCCCCTTTCCTTCCTTCTTCCATCTTTCTACACTAATTTCTGGAGTACCTGCATCATGCTAAGAGCTCAGGGAGCAGGAGGTGGTTTTCAAGGGAGAACAAGTCACGGTGTCACAGTGTTGTGGTTAAAATGCCAGCGCTCCGGCTACAGCCACTTATTCTGTGCCTGTGGGTGATTCACATGATCTCTCTGATCCTTGGTTTCGCTATCTGTAAAATAGGGATAATTGATAATATCTACTTCGCAGAACAAGGCCCGGTCCAGGGTAGCCATTAATGAATGTAATCATACTATTTTGTGGTGGGTCACACTTTTCTGTTTCTTACAACCACCCCATGTGGCTGACAATACAGGTAACCTTATACCCATTTTACAGATGAGGAAGCCGACCCAGACAATTAACTCAATGGCCCATGTCTGGTACATTTTCAAGACCAGGATCCTGGGGAGGGGTGGCCTCCTGAAATGGGGGGATATTAGGACCTTCACCTGCCCTCCCTGAAACCTCAGATGACTGGTTGAGGCTGAACTGTCTGGGGAACTTCCTCTGACCTAAATCCTGTCAGCTATACCCAAACACCAGCCAGAAAATACAAACAGCCACACCCTCACTGTTTTTGCCCCAACTTGTGCTTCATGCCAGGGGATTTCTCTTTCAGGAACTACATTTAAAAAGGGGGGAATTATACGATAATTGGACACCTACTATGTGGCAGACATTACACAAGGCATGCTTGTGTGGGTTATTTTATCTTATGTGAGCCATTTTATGTGGACAGGGAAAAGAGGAGGATGATGGAGGAGGAGAAAAGAATCGACTTGTTCCAACTGCTCTCCATAATAAAACTTCACTCAAGTGCATATAACCCTGAGTGTTCTTTCTAAAATGCAAATGTGATCATACTTCAACTCCCTTGCTTAAAGTCTCCCAGTAGCTTCCCACTGTGTTCACAACAAAGTTGACACTGCACAGACATGCTCAGCTAGCCACATCGTCAGGTCCACTGTGCCCTCTGACCTCCTGGCCTTTGCACATGCAGTTTCTTCTTCCTGGAATGCCCTTTCCAGCTCCCCACTTCCTTTCTTACTTTTACTTGGTTAAATCCTATTCATCCTTCTGCCCTCAGTTTTAAATGTTACTTCCTCTAGGAAGCCTCCTTGTCCACTCAGACAGGAATAGGCCCCTGCTACATACCATGCTCTATACATACTATTCTCTGTTCTAAGTATCTGTTTAATAGTGTCCCACTAGGTAATGAGCTCCTTAGGGTCAGGAATTATGTCCTCTTCCTGTGTCCTCAGCACTAAGCATATTATGACTCCTAATAGGCATCCAATATATGTTTAATAGATGGATGAGAAGAGGTTAAGCATAAAAATTATCCCCATTTAACAGAAGAGAAAACCAATCCCAAAGAAGGGGGAAAAATGCCTATCTAAGCTGGTTAATGAATGAGTTAAGCCTCTCTAAATCTACCCAGCATTGTTTCGCTATTTCATTTATAATGAAGATTATACAAACTTGTAAGTTCTGTTCGAAATTGTTCTTATCGCTATCTTTCAATATTGCACAGAAATAGGACCTGGGTCCTAATAATGTAACAATTATAAATACCAATTATCAGGTCTGTAGTTAGCCCTGGGTTCTGATTTTAGGTACCCAAGGCACATTATACCTCATGACATCTTCCAGATGCCACCACTGTGATATCTCTTCAACAGATGAGAAAGCTGATTCAGAGAGATTAAGTGATTTATCCAAGGATCCACAGCCTTCAAACCCAAGTACTCTCCAACTCCTAAGCCCAGGTTCTTCTCACCTCCCCATCCAGCCTCCTGTCATGGCTTGGAGCCGACTCATTTGTGGCCTCATATCCCATCTGGGCCTCAGTTACCCCTCTGACAGGATACAGATGAGACCCCACAGTCTCTAAGGGTCCTCTGGGCTTGGCCCAAATGTCATACCAACACTGGCATTTTTCCCTGGTCACTTTTCCCTTCCCCACTTGGGTTCCAGCATCTGCATGGGCTCCACCTCTGGGGAAAAGACCCGGCAAATGAAGCCATCGTTGTTCCCAGTAAGTGGCCACCTTGAGAACCAGGCAGGTAGGGGCAGATCCTCCCATCCACAGGTGTCTCAACAAACAAACTATTTGGCAATTACATACACCCTTTCCCAGAGCTCCCACAGTCTTTCTGGACTCCAAAGAACTGCTCCCAACTCTAGGGTCACTGCAAGAGCTTCCTTCAGGTGCTTGTATTGATTTATTCATTTAACAAATATTTGAGCACCTATTACATGCCTGACATTGTTCTTTTAACTAGCGACATTCCCCTTGGAGCCCTGGAACTTCTTCAACTATCTGAGATGAGGAAGTTCTTCCAAACAGTCTTATTTATACTAGACTAGAAGTTCCATGAGGGCAGGGGCTACGTCTGTTTTGTTACTCTATCCATTACCTAGCACTGTGGCTGACATGTAGTAAGCCCTCATTAAATATTTGTTGAATGACTGAACAGGTAACTATTAAATGGTCCATTTATCTCCTAAAAGTTGCATCTAATCCTTACTAACAGTCATGGCATCATGGCATTTAGAATCAAAAGTGATCATTGAGAGAAAAAAAAAAAAAAAGTTACCCTAATTCCCCCATTTTATAGAAAGGGAGCCCCGGAAAGAAGAGATACAGAGTTCAGGACAGAGTCTGGAGTATACCCCAGGCCTCTTAACTTTGGCTTAAGCACCTTCTCTGAGTTCGGACCCCACTCCAAAACCCTAAACATATTCTCGTCTCATTCTCACAGCAGCCGTCTGGGGCAGGGGAAGGGGAGGGGAAGCACTCCCTTTGCCAAATGGCAGGAGAGAACATTGAGACTCAGATGTGAAGTGGAGTGGCTTCCCAACCCCAGGTCACACAACCAAGCATCTCAGGATTTCTCCTCATTCACAAATGTCCATTCCACCCGTCTCCCTCCCCACTGCTCGCTGCTTTCACACGCCTTAAAAGAGATGTGAAAGGACAAGACCTAGACTTGCAAAGACTTTCTTCTTTGTTATTCATTCTGCTTCTGGAAGGTTTGGTTAATCCATCTGCCCAGTGCAAAAAATGAAGTCCATCCAGACACTCATAATTGCTATCTATTCTTAAAGCGGGCTGGTGGCCCAAATACTTATCTCCGAGGCCAAACGTTCTCCAGTGACACTGAGGACATCTTTTCCCTTCTATGATGGCACAGGGACCAGGGGTCTTTGGGAGACTATTAGGTCTATCTCAAACCTCAGAGGGCCCTCTAGACTCCATACACACCAGGTCTGTCTGACTACAGGCTCATCCAGGCCACAGGTCCCTGCCTTCCTTATCGTGGCTGGTGCCACCTCAGCAGCCTCATACTATAGTGATGGGTATGGGGGAGTGAAAGATGTCTTGAAAGAGGCCAGGTACCTTAGGAAAAGAAGAAGAAAAAGGGCCAAGCGAGAGCAAGAGTAGCAATTGTACCCTCCAGACAATGACACACGAGTGACCTGGAATGGAGATTTTTATCTCTGGGGCAAAGAATCTTAGTTACTCAGGAATGAAAAGATAATGCCTCTCTTTTTCTAAAAGAGGAGAGGCAGGATCAGTATGCTGTCATCCTATTTCATGAATTAGAGATAATTTACAACTACATTAAAAGACAGAATGTCCCACCAATAACTTTAAAATACTAGTGTGGCCTGCTGTTGGACAGCACAGGGCAGGAACCCCAGCACTGCTCCACACCAGCTGAACGATCTTGAGCAAATCGCCTGACCTTCCTGAATCTGTCTCCTGGGCTGAACAGTGGCACTAATGGGCAAGGGTTTGTGAGAATTAAATGATGTCACATATTGTAAAGCACCAAGCACCATGCCTGGCACACAGGGGGTGCTAAACAAATATTGCTTTTTTTTTTTAAATAATGGGGAATGAATTATACTTTGGAAATCAAATAGTCATGGAAAAACCTAGGGGTCCCCCAGCAAAATAAAGTTTCACCAGAGCTTAATAGACCCATTTCCCAATAGTTTGTTCAAGGACCAGCCCTCACACCGTGTGACTAGCCTCCCACACAGTGGGTTTGTATGTTTCCTTTCGTGCTCTCCTTGAGCCAGGACTCACCAGCAAAAATGCATCTAGCCACTCAAAACGCCCTCATTACAACTCACCCAGCAGGATTCCCACATGCCTCTCGGCATGTGCACACATATACTAAAAATGCATGCAATGTGATGCAGCCCGATAAAGTGCGTGGCTCCCTTCCACACACGTTCAATGAACGGTATAGCAGAGTGGAAAGAGCAGGAGTTGTGGGACTGGATGGGTGTGGGTTCAAAGCTATTTCCTTCTTTTAACAGTGGTGTGATCTTGTACAAGTCTGTAAATCTTGGTCCCCTTCCTCCAAAAGATGGTAATTATAATACTTAGCTTTTGGTGTTATTCTGAAGATCAAATAAAACAATGTGTATAAAATAATGGTCTGATATGCTATAGGTGCTTAAAGATATTTATTGCATAAAAGGCCAAGAATTAAAAATGAGAGGACAGAAGGGAGAGCCTAGCACTGAGCTCACCTTCTATAGGTGTTTTACCCAGTGCAGTGGTCTCTCCCGTTTCCAGCCTCCTTTGGGGCTATTTGCCTCTGACACTAAGACTTTGACCTTAGCTGGCGTGCTCTGTTATTAGGCTGTTTTCATTTTGCCTCAACAGACTTGAGGCTCATCACACTGAAAGTGAATGCCATGTTTCCCATCTACATCCCCCCATCTCCATCCCAAATGCCCAGTGCACAGCTGGGGACAGCAGGGACCCTCAAAGAAGACAAGGGGACTTCTTTTCACCTCAAAGCTCTTTTCATGCCCTCATTCCTGCCCTCCTTCCCCTGCCTCTTTGGGCCTGGTTGGGTGAGACGGCCAGCAATGAGCAGGAAGAGTAGGGACAGAGAAGGGTATAGGAGAGCCACTCCAGATGTGGCTAGCATTTTGAAATGGAAAATAAAAGCAAAAAAAAAAAAAAGCATTAGAAAAAGAGAAACTCCCTCCCCTCCTTCCCTCCTCATTCATCTGTCAAAATGTCACATAAAGAAGGAAGAAGATAAAGTGAAGCTGTTCATATCTGAGACAGATTGGAATTTGAGAATTATATGGTCAACTATTTTGCATAATGCAGAGAGCTTTTTACCAGCTTTGTCCTATTTTACCTGCACACCATCTTAGTGAAGAAGACATAGCTAGTCCACTCTCAATAGTGAAACTGAGGATAAGGAAAGTGTAGCCATTTGCCTGAGATCACACAAAAAGGAAATGTCAGATACAGAGCTCAAAACTCAGCCTTTCTACCCTAGATCCCAGATTCTTTTTGTTATGAAAGCCATTTCTCCACAGGATGAAGAAGAGAAATTTCAAATGATTAGGCCATCTCTCCTCTGCTTCTACTCTGACAACCTATACATCTGGAAAACCTAAGCAGTATATACACAGGGCTATTCACTTTGTAATCATTCATCAAAATGCACTCTTATAACTTGTATGTATATCTGTATTATGTTATGCTTCTTTTTAAAAAAAAAAAAAGCATAAAATAAAATTCTACTAGAAAATCACTTTTCTCAAAAGACCTTCTCTAATTTTTATTTTTAACATACAGATCTAGTCATGTCACTCCCCTCCCTAGAGTCTTTCTGGGCTCTCCATAGCTTTCTGTGGTTTTCAGCATCCCATTCAATCCGATCCCTTGTGCGCCTCTCCAGCCCACTACGTAGTACAGAACCTACAGAGGCCAGCCTGTCTTTCCTCCACTCCTTCTTCCTAGAACCATTCCCGCTTTGGCCTCCTACTCCCTCAACCTTTAGGCCTTGGAAGGGACAACACTTCCTGTAGAAAGCCCTCTCTGAACACCAGCCCTGAGGATTGTAACTCAGACCTGCTAATGCCCATAGCATCAGGGGTCTCCTTCTACCACAGCCCTTACCACGCTCAACTATAAATGCCCGTTTCTCTGTCTACTGAAGCAGTCTGTGAACTCCTTGAAGGCAGAGATTGTGCTTCCTCATTTCTATCTCCAGCACCCAGCATAGCAGGGGCTCAGTGAACGTTTCTAGATCAAAAAATTAATGGATCAGCCCCCCACTAACCACCTTCAAATAAGATTTGTCTTACAAACTCTACTTGAAACTCTGGTTGTTCATCTGTGTGTGCTCTTCCTTTCCCTAATCTGAAATTCCTGGAGGCCACTGTAGGTGGGTTAAATTGTGCCCCCAACAAAAGATGTCTAAACCCTAAGCCCCAACACTTATGAATGTGAACTTATTTAGAAATAGGGTCCTTGCAGATGTAATTAAGTTAAGGATCTCAAGATGAAAACATTTTGAATTTAGGGTAGACCCTAAATCTAATGATTGGTTTCCTTATTAGAGAAAAGAGAGGGAGATGTGAGACACAGAGACACACAAGAAGGAAGACCATGTGAAGACAGAGGCACAGAAGGGAGCTGTGCTTCCACAAGCCAAGCAACAGCAGGAGTCACCAGAAGCTGCAAAAGGCAGAGAGTGGATTCTTCCTTAGGGCCCTTGGAGGGAGCGTGGCCCTGCCAACACTTTGATTTCAAATGCTTTGCCCTCTAGAACTGAGAGGGAATACATTTCGGTTGCTTTAAGCTACAAAGCTTGTGGTCATTTGTTACAGCAGCCACAGGACACCAATAGCAGCAGAAACAACGCCTCTCACAGGCTTGATGCCCCACCCACCCCCGAATCTTCCACCTTGCTGTGCACATAGTAGGGCCTCCATAAAAGCCCTTGTGAGGGACTGATTATGAAAGGCCTTGTCATGAGCCATCCTCTGTTTTCAGCTCGGTTGCCTATCCTAATGGTTGACCAAAGCCAAAGAAAGTTCATGAAGACAGCACAGTCAGATGCATCAGTTAGCATGGCAGGTGACTAGCATCTATTGAGTGCTCACCCTGGGCTAGACATTCTACCCATGCTGTCTCGCTTAGGCATCTTTCATTCAACACATGTTATTGAGCACCTGTTTTCAAGTAGGTCTATTTTACAAAAGAGAAAACTGAAGCTCAGGGAGGTGGGGTAACATGCTTGAGTTGAACAAGTTGTGGTGTCAGGACTGGAACTGTTGACTCTGGATGTTATTTTTCACTTTTCTAAGCTACCACGGTTTATGACGTGAACAAAATTAAGACAGAGAGCATGAAGAGAAGGGAGAAAAGGGTGGAGAAGAGTGATTCAGTGCTGGCAGACATTGTGCTTTTGTTTTCATAGTCTGGGAGCAATTAGGTAGCACACCTCTGACTTTCAATTTGTTGTGGTGGGGCTAAATTTAAACCTTGAGTCATCTTTACCTGTAATCAATATCTATCTATATGAGCAAAAGTAATCATATTGTAAAGCTGCCATGGGAATTCTAGACAACATCACAACTATGGTACAAAGCACAAGCACGAAAGCCAGGCACGCCATCACCGCAGACGAGACAGCGTTGGACCCAAAGGTACGTGTGTGAAGGGCACCTGAGCAGCCACCTAATTCTCCTCATCGCCCTGGTTTGGTTAAGACAAAAGTTGATCAGTGACCCATTCAGGCCCCAAATCACCTGGAGCGTCAGTGCAGGTTCTTCCTTCCCATTTCATAAAGGGGACGCACACATTCATAAAACCCAGCAAATATTTATTGAGCACTTACTGTGCTCCAGGTGCTGGGGACACAGCAGAAAACAAAACCAAGTCTGCTCCTGCAGAGGTCACATGCTACTCAGGGGAGAGAGAAAATAAATAAGTAAATGAATAAGTGTCTAATATGTCATTGATAAGTGAAAAGAGGAAAAGTAAAATGGAGGACTGGGAGTGCTTGGGTTTTTTTTTAAATATTAAGTCATCAGGGAAGGCCTTTCTGATATGGTGCCATGTGGGTGGAGGCCTAAGGAAGTGAGAGGATGAAGCCTACAGATATCTGGAGGAAGAGAGAACTATGTGTGTGTGTGTGTATGTGTATATATGTGTGTGTGTATATATATGTGTGTGTGTGTATATATACATATATATGTATTTATAAAAGACCCAAACCAAGAATGTGTTTGGAAAGTTCCAGTAACAGCCAGAAGGCCTTTGAGGCTGGAGCAAACTGAGCTAAGAGGGAGGTCAGAGAGTGCCAGAAGACAGGTCAGACAGAGTCTTACGGGCCATGGTGATGAGAAGCCACTGGAGGGAGTGGCACAGAGGAGCAGCAAGGTCTGGTTCTGGTTACAGAAGGACTGCCCTGCATGGAGAATGAAACAACAGGGACAGACGGAGGCAAGGAGACAAGTCTGAAAGCTGCTGCCACAATCCAGGAGACAATGGATGGTGACCTGGACAGAGGACCTCAATCACAGTAGATAGAAACTGACCAAAAAGGGAAAAGAAAGGGAAGTGTCATGAAAAGGGAGAAGGAAAAAGAGTGGAAAGGAGGAAAAAAATGGAATATGAGAGAAAAGAATGTATTTTACATATCAAACAAGAACTCAGTCACCAATTACTAAATGTAAGACCCTAGGATGGGAATAAGGGGAAAAAGAACCAACCTTCGCTGGATCCCTCCTGTGTGTTACTGCTGCACCAGGTCTCATGTGTCTCATCTCGTGGTATTGCAGTCATTTTAGGTAGAAATCAGGAGCCTTGATTGTGTAAATGAGGAATCTGAGGTCCAGAAAAGGTATATAGTTTCTGTAAGGTCAGACAGCCAATATGGGAGTGCTGGAATCAGAATCGAGGCATTATCTAAGTCCAAAGCCTGTTTTTTCCAAATTTCATTCTGGCTGAGTGCAGAGAAGTGTATAGACATAGTTCCTGCCTCAAAAGCCTCCCTGGCATAGAAGAACCTCAAGAGATGAGAACTGTTATCATCCCTACTTCTAGAAATGAAAAAATTGATGCCCAGAGAGGTTAAGTGACCTGTCCAAGTCATAGCAGCTGGTAAGTGACAGAGCCAAGATTCAAACAAACAAACAAACAAAAGAAAAGATTCAAACCCTGGCCCAGATTCAGCTTCATATATCTTAACTACTACCCTGTATCATCATATGATGTAGGTGTTCTGAGTTTTAGTATACAAACTAAACTTTATTTAAACTTCATTTATAGACAAATAGCAGGTATAAAAGGAACCAAGTCATCTAAGTCCACTACTACTCTAAGTCTTCCTGAAGAATACACACACACACATGCACCACACATTTATTGACATATATACCTACACATATAGATATGGGCACACCCATAAAGTACATGAATACACAACATTCCAAAGTGAATTACTTCCTAAATTACCTTCTGTTATCTGAGTCTCTGAAAATTAAGTCATTTACCTAATTATGATGAATTGCCAAAACCATCTTGTCCATTCCCAACAAGTAGACAGAGGTGGTCTTGAAATTGCTTATTTAAAAATCAACTGGAAAACTCCGTTAATTTCCTTCAGAAACTAAGGGAAGGAGTGGAGGTTGGAAGGCTGACATCTCATATACTTATCCTTTACCAATAGAGAACTCCACAAAACACCAGTTCCTAGTGCCTTGCTTGTTATCTGGAAATACAGACTCAGTCGTCCTATAATTCAGTTCTAAACATCAGACAGACACTGTCTCCTATTACGAGATGCTGTGGTGTAGATAAATTTGTGGAGACTAAATTTGTCTGCTGATAGTCCTGAGTTCTAAGCCTGTTCTCACCTCCTCCTAGCTAGCTATGTGACCCCAACGTGGTGACTGGGTTCTCTCATAAACCAAATAAGAATAATATAATTCCTATTTCTTGAGCAATCATGAGGATTATAAAAGATCCCTTAAATAAAGTGTCAAGCACAGGGTTGATGTTTAAGAAATCTTCGGCTTCCCTCCTGATTCCAGTAAAGAGGCTGATGGAGGGCAAAGTTCATAGTCTTGACCTTTTCCCTACAGACTACAGAATCACTAACATCCAACCAATAGAACCTGTAATTACTATCCTTGGACACCACAGGAAGGAGTTTAAAAAAAAAAAAGAAGTCAGATGTTTTCATGCGTAAAGACAGGCCCAGGCATCGTTACCAAGTTGCTAGGTGTCGTTAAGCCACCCACCAAGCCACGGAGTGGGCAGCAATTAATGTAATTAGCGCAGTGATGAGTGTCCTCCACAATGATAAACAGCTCAGCCCTGCAGAACTTGACAGACCTGCTGCTCCCCAGGCTCCTGACCCTGAACTTCCATGTGGGGAGTGATGTAGTGTAGTTTAGTGGAAAGAGGCCAGGTTCTGAGTCTGATGGAACCAGATGTAAATCCTGTCTTTGCTAATATCTAGCTGTGTGGCTGAGGGCAAATCACTTCACCTCTCTGAGCCCTAGTTTCCTCATCTGTCAATGGGGCTATTAATATTCTCACGGGGTTGTTATAGTTATTATTATCATCATCATCATCATCATCATCACAGAAATTGCAAAGGGTGGAGAGCAGAAGCAGCCCATTTCTTTTTCTCTTCTTAAACTCAGAGGACAAACCTCTTATTTAATGGCTTTAGGGAAACAACTAGAGCTTGGGATAGAAAGAATATTGACACCCAGAAAAAAGGGAGAGAAAATACTCCTTGATTTGATTAATTATTTAAGATAACGTTATAAATAACACAAGTGTTATCAGAAAAACGACTGCTTACATAAAACAGAGGCAACACAGTAATCTGGTAGTTGGTAATACAAGCATGAAACTTGCTCCTAAACTTTGGATCTAGCGATTCTGTTTTGAAAATTAATACCCTCAAAAAAGAAGTAAAATAAGCCAAAGGTTATGATTTCTCTCTCTCTCTGTCTGTGTGTGTGTGTGAAACGAAGTTATTGATAATCATTAAGCATTCGCTAAATCATCCAATTGGTAGTTGCTGAGTGCCTGTAGGTACCAGATAAAGACCTTGAGTGTGGACAAATACACACACACACACACACACACACCCCATTAGGATTCACTGAAATGAAGGCTCTGAAAAAAGTCTGTAAAAGTAGAGGGAATCAAGGGAAGAGAGGAACCAATAGGACTACTGCTAAGCAAAACTGAAGCACTATTTCTGAGACTGACAAGGAAATCAGCCATATGGAGTCTTAGAAATGTGCATGTGAAAGAGTGTTAAATGAAAACAAAGAAAAAAGAAAAACTGTCTCAGCACACTTAGAATGTCAGAGCTAGAAAGAATCTCAGAGAACATTCAGTTCGGCAGTTCTCAATCCTTTCCATGAAGACCTTGTGGCAAGTGAGGCTCACAGAGCATAACAATTCAGGCAGAGATCAATTAAGTTCTGGGTAATAATAACAAAAATTCCAAGTCTACAGCTGTCACTCCACCATTTTCTAGTTCACCTGAGAGAGCTTCAGTATACCAGCGAGTGAAGCTATTAGAGGAATAACCTTGAATCCACTCTAATTTGTTTAATAAAATAGGGCTTAGGAGTTCACACTGCATTGAAAGCCAGTGATCTGGCGCAAGTCTTCATCAGTGGAGAAGCTAAGGCCCCAGGTGACCTATCTATCTGTCATACGAGCACATACATCTTGCTCAATTGGTATTTGTTAAATAAGTATCTGTGAATGAGCAGGCAAATGAGATGACATGACCAAGGTCACCCAAATTGCATGTAACTGGTACCATATACTGATTAAAACTTAGGGATTGGAAACCAAATGCCCATCAATGATAAACTGCATTAAAAAAATGTGGCACATATACACCATGGAATACTATGCAGCCATAAAAAAGAATGAGGTCATGTCCTTTGCAGGGACATGGATGAAGCTGGAAGCCATCATTTTCAGCAAACTAACACAGGAACAGAAAATCAAACACCACATGTTCTCACTCATAAATGGGAGTTCAACAGTGAGAACACATAGACACAAAGAGGGGAACATCACACGCCAGGGCCTGTTGGGGGGTGGGGAGGTAGGGGAGGGATAGCATTAGGAGAAATACCTAATGCATGCAGGACTTAAAACTCAGATGACGGGTTGATAGGTGCAGCAAACCACCATAGCACAGGTATACCAATGTAACAAACCTGCACATTCTGCACAGGTATCCCAGAACTTAAAGTCGAACAAACAAACAAAAAAGCCACCCTTACAGATTGGGAGTTAATTTAGACCAAAGTACCTAGAAATGCCTGTTCTTATATTTCCTTTCTGAATTTTTCTCAAGCCTAACATAAGAAATGAAACAATGGCCTAGCCAACATAGTGATGTAGAGTTCAGCAGGCAGGACAGAGGGGCTCATGGTAATAACCTGACATGAGTGCTAGAATTGTCAAGATATGGGAGGTAACTGCCTGGTCTCCAGTATGTGAAAGCCTCAGGAGAGGACTGCACACAGAGTGACACTTTAACTGGCAGTCAAAGAACAAAGATTCTTTTAATAAAACCGGCCAAGTGCAGACCCCACAGGGCAAAGTCCTCAACACCAGATCATTGTTGGTGACTCTTTCCTGCCTGTGACCATTCTCATCTCTCCTCCAACTGTAATGCCTCTCTCACTCTACCCTCCTTCTGCCAGTTTCAGTGTCTATGCCATTTATCTACACCCCTTCCTCAGAGAGGCCCTATCTGATCATTCTCTTTAAAAAGATTCCCACTGTTATTCTTCAAAACCAGAAGATATTTAGAGATCTTCATGATCCCATAGGCACAATCATTTGCCAACTCTTTGGTCAAATAATGTTTAAACATTCAACTAGTTCCAGAGCTACACCCCAGGGAAAGCATAGTACTAAGTTATAGGCAATTCCCACCCGGTTCTTTCCACTCATAACACATATTGCTTCTTGTGATTTTATATTGATTTGTTGACTTATTGTCTCTATATAGCAGTTATCATACTAGCAATTCCTGTTAATATTTATTGGGCATTTACTGTGTCAGGTACTAATCTAAGTACTTCACATAGCAATTCATTTAACATTCACAATAACTCTCTGAAATAGGTTGATATGAGCCTCATTTGACAGCAGAGAAAACTGATATCCAGAAAGGAATTTCACCAAGTCCATATAGTGAGTAAAGGAAAGAGCCAAGTATCAGACTGAGGAGATCTGGCTTCAGAGGTTAAGCCCTTAAACTACAGGCAATATGGAAGCACTGTGAAGGCAGATTTCATGCCTTTTTGTTCACCACTTTATCCCTAGGACCTTGTCTAGTGCCTGGCATGGAATAGGGGCTCAACAAATTGGGAAGGGAAGGGCAGGGGAGGGGAGAAGGTAGGGGAGGGGAGGGGGAGGGGGAGGGGAGGGAAGGGAACGGGAGAAGAGAGGGAGGGAAGGAAGGATAGAAGGAGGAGTAAGGGAGGGAAGACAGGAAAGAAGGAGGGAAGAGAGGAAGAAGTGAGAGAGAGGAAAGAAAAAGGGAAGGAAGGAACAAAGAAAGAAAAGATGGGAGGGAGGAAGGAAGAAAGGATGGAAGGAAGGAAGGGATGGAGGACAGGAAGGAAGGACAGGAGGAACGAAGGAAAAGAGTTTGGGAGAGAGGAAAGAGGAAAGGATAAGAGGAATGAAGGAAGGCAGAAAGGACAGGAATGAAGGAAGGGAGGGAGGACAGGAATAAAGGAAGGCAAGGAAGGGAAATGAAGGAGGGATGAAAAGGAGGATGTTCTGCAAGCCCCATCATGTCTCTCTCTTGGATAAAGTAGGGCTGGGACACACTGAGCAGTTCCCATGGACCAAAAGAGATGCAAGAGATGGTACTGAATGAAACACTGTCCCTGTCCCAGGAGTGTCTTCATCCTGGCCCTCATGGTAGTCCAGTGGATCTGATGCCCTCAATGAGGTCTGGAACCTCTTCAGTGGGTCCTGAATTTTTCTCAACTTAAAAAGGAAGTTCAACTGTAACGCAAACATTCTGCTCTGGGGCCTCTGTGCTGGGCCCTCAGAGCACATAGAGGAATATAACAGAGCCCCCTCTCAAGGAGCTCACAAGCTAGTGAAGAAAAGGAAACCTGAAACCAAGGAGGGGAGTGGATAGTAGCGTGGTCAGGCTAGAAAGGGAGGGAGAGACAGAGGGAGAGACTCATGTCTCTCACTGTTTAATTATATCTCTGAGAGTCATTGCTTATTCTGCTCATGAAGCCTGGGATTCGTTGAGAGCTGCAACCCCTCATCTGCATCTGTGGACTGTTCTGCTATATATGTGACCCTGTAACACACGTTACTGTAAAATAAGGCAAGACTGATAACTAGAGGAATGATAGCACAATAACATGCAAGCTGCTGGATTTTTCCCAGGATGGCAAAGATTTGTTGCACCAAGGAGCAGCAGCTGAAAAGAAGGTACACTAGCATGGCTGAATACATTTGCCACAGAGAGGTAGATAGTGGGAATACTGGACATGATGCCTTTACCCACCCCAGCCCCATCATGCTGGGCTGCTTGTTCACATGCTCCTTCTTGGAAGAGCTTTTGGCATGGTGCTTTCCCATCTTTGAACATTTGCCCTTGCCTACACAACTAAGCAGCCTCATCCCTTCCTTAAGCCTTCCATCAAGCAACCTTCACTAGTTTTAAAGTACAGTCCTAAATTTGCTATAGCATATAGGCATTTGTGTATCCATTTAGTTATTCAAAGTTTAACAAGTCTTCTTAGCTCAATTATTTTTATTAGGATAAATATCCTAATCTTATTATTGTGGTTATAATATTGTACAGGTTTTTGTGGTGTACCCAACCCTATTTTTGCAAAAGTCCTGTTATTTTTAATGTACAATTCTGTAGAACACAAACTATTTCAGGATCCTGTATATAATGTTACAACAGAAATGCCTCTATCAGTTCACCAAAGGCTCTCCCATAAGCTATCGTGGCATTCCTTACATTCCTTACTCCTTTGAAGTAAATGTCAATCACCACATTCACTTTTCAGATGAGAAAACTGAGGCTCTGATATATTAAATGACTTATTCAGTGGAGATGAATTAGGACTTGAACCCAAGTCTTCAGTCTTCATTTTACCCATGGCACTTAGCACAGTTCCTAGCACATGGTAGGCAATCAAACACTAAGTAATTCTGGGAAAAATTAATACTGTCCCCACAGCATTTCTCTATCTAATAATATCATTCATGAATGTAATTTTGAAAAATAAAGAAAGAAATATTGAGGAAAGGAAAAAGGTAACTAAATTTTTTTGAGCTCCTACTATGAGCCAGGAATAACACTGGATGCTTTGTAAACACACACACACACACAATGAGATAGCTTTTGTTACTCCATTTTACAGATGAGAAACTGGTGGTCAGCCCATTTAAGGAAATTACCAAAGATTACAATACTGGCAAGGAAATGAGTTCAGATTCAAATCCAAGTCTTCCTGATTCCAAAGCCCATCCATATTTTTCACTATATCAGTGAAAAAGGCCTGTTACTTGTAGAATAAGAGATGACTTTCAGTGGTAGATAGATACATTTATTTTATAGTTTTGTAATTATATTTATAGTTATCTAAATGTTTATGACAATTGACGCTTGTTATCCATTTACAACAGTACTCATCATCTCTTATAAAATTTGTCTTTTGAGTTTTAAAAAAGTGAGTCCATTTAAAGAATAAATTGATTTTAGACATGTAAGTGGATATAGCAAAATGGAAACAATGATTAATAAGTGACTGAAACTTGAGAAACACAAATCTTAATCCTAACAAATTCCTTAATAAAACATTTTTTGTGTATGTGATTGGTTCCCATAAGGTGTATTGGCAGATATTTTCTAAATTATTTAGAGGAAAAAGGAAATGAAACAAACCCGATTCCATGAGCAATATTTTGAGAAATTTAACATGCTACCCTTTATTTCAATGTTCTGTGTCATTTGGTGTTTCTGTGGTAGTTGCTGTAAGAAGTGCTTGGGTTCTCTTAGAATAAAGGAAGCAGTAGAAGAATTCATACATTTTTTTAAGAGAGTAGTGGAAGTTTTCAGAGCCTGGTGAATATTCCCAAATGATCCACATGCTTGATGTTTGTGCTGTTCAGAGAAACAAAGTAAAAGACCCTGGGACTACTCAGGACACCCGGGTTTCCATCTCATCTCTGGATGTTAACTTACTACATCACTCAAGTAAGTTATGGCTGGGGTGGTCAGTGTCTTCATTATTTAAATGACAGAGTTTTGATTTCCATAACCATTTTCCAGCAGTGTGAGACACGCCCAATAGAGAGAATGACTGTAACTGGCAAAAGCAGTTATTCCTATAACTTACGAGGCACATGCCTACAGTGGGCACTAGGGCCCTTCCAGGTCTGAAAGTCTTATTTCATGATTTCAGTTCCTTGGGTTGCAGATGGCCATACAAATAGCAGTAACGTATACACACTGCCATTAAACAGTCTCTGGATTATGCTTAGAATGTCACACCACAGACAGCATAAGCCAAGCTGGTATAAATTCGTACTTGTCCTACTAGATAGTGAGTATTCTGGTTAATTAAATATCCATGTTAATATCACTGTGCTCATTATAAATGTAGATAAGGATTTTGTATTTTTAAGAAATGCATTATTTAACTGCAATATATCAAACACAATTTAAACTATCACTAGTAAGTGTTCTCTTTTCTTCACTTGATTAGTTTTTTCTTTGTTTTGTTTTTGTTTCTGTTTCTTAACTAAGAAATTAATTTATGCTTATTGTGATAGATTACAATATTCATTCCCTTCTTCTGCAACCTCCATGACTTCCCAGCTCTACTGATACTGAACTTAGCCATGAGATTTGCTTCAGTCAACAGAATGTGGACAGAAATGATAACAGTTCCAAGCCTGGCCTTAAAAAGTTTCACATCCTTCCATCTACCCCAGTGTCTCCCCTGAGAAGAATATGCCCCTGGTAGATTTGACCTCTCTAGGATGAGTTCTAGAATGAGACACATGGAGCGCATTTTAATTTGACCCCCAGCCCCATTTCTCCAGGTTGTAACCTACACACACATGCAACACTGCACTGAAGTTAGCAGTTGCAGGAAAAGCCATCATCACTACTTAGAAAACTGTAAGGGTGGCAGCTGTAATGGGGAGGAGAGAAGACCGAATTAGGTCTTAGGAAGGTGAAGCCACCTCAACTGAACTGCAGACCAAAGAGCAGAAAATAAACTGATTAACATTGTATAGCACTCAGATTCTGTGACGGTTTGTTTCATAAGAAGAGCTAATTAACCTACCTATTGTGATAAGTAAAAAGTTACAAAAATCTAATTTTTAAAGCAAATAAAATCTTCTTTCTAATCCCACCCCTGACTAAGGTTACTAATGATAACCATTTGGTATATAACTTTCTGCTGTTTTTTTTTTCAAGGATTAAAGGAGCACATGCATGTTTAAAAAAAAAATTAGCATAGTGCTGGGCATATGAAGAAAGCACTCATTAAACATTAGCTATTTTTAATTAGTATTCTCACATAAACAGATATACTCAGATATAGGTGTTTCAATTCATGCAGAAATGAGATCATGCTATGCACATTACTCTGAAACTTGCCTTTCTTCACTTAATGCTACATCATGGGCATTCCTCTAGGTCAACTCATCTTTATAAGGGTAAATAGCTCCTCTTTAAAATGGCTACAGGATATTCCATGGTTTGACTATTCCATAATTGTCTTATTTCCACTTTACAGATAAAGAAACTGAGACTCAGAGAACTGAAAGTGTTGGCAAAATACTTGCTACCCCTCCCTATCAGGCCGTCTCTTCTTCCCGTCTCAGGCTTGGTTTTGTAGCACTGTGACACAATTTGGCCAATGAAACATAAGTGGAAGTGCCCATAGGTAAAGCCTTAAGAGCCACCCCATGGTGACAGCTCACTCTCGTCTGTGACATACACCAGCAATATCTCAGACAGAGGCTGCTCCTTCAGCCTCGGTCTCAAGTAAAGAGCTAAGGTGTAAATCAGGCAGGAAATGTAACATGCATATGAAATAAATTCATGTTGTTTTAAGCCTTTGAGATGCTGTGGTTGTTTGTTGCCACAACATGATTTAGAGAATGCTAACACAATGTTTCCAGACTTTCAAGTATTTTGTCATTCATTACAAATATCAATCATCACTGGTTTGGTCAAGCACCAACATGCTAGTCAAGAAAGATGTGAGTTGATAAAATAATCAGGAACAATCACCTCCCTAACTGTATTTTAAAAAACTATCAATAGCCTCCTCCTCAAGTTCCAAATAACTGGCGAAGGATATGATAATATTACAGAAAAGATAAGTCTACCTAGCCCAGTAGGTTTAGGACCATCCTTTGTGTGTGGAAAGCCTCCTAGGTAGGTCAGTATTATAAGAACTTTGACCCAGTTTCTCCGTGTTGCAAACTACATACACACAAATAGGCAACACTGTGTTAAAAGGCAGTAGTTCCAAGAAAAGCCATCACTGCTACTTAGAAAACTGCGGGGAAGGCAGGTGAAACGGAGAGGAAAGTAGAATAAATGAGACCTTAGGAAGTCTAATTCCAGCTTCACCACGTATCAGCTCTGAACCTCAGTTTTCTCAGAAGACTGCTGTGAGGATCCAATGAGTGACAGCAGGTGCAGTCACGACTAATAAGAAAAAGAAACATGTATTCTGATTTTTCAAATTACAAGTGGAATACATGTTCGTTGTAGATAATTTTAAAACCAACAGGCAAGCATAAGAAAGTGGAAATTACCCAAAAATCACAACCATTGACATCCTGATGGTTAATCAGCCATATTTCCTTCTAGGGAAATGCATACCCATATTACATATTATACTTGTACATCACACAAAGCCTTCTGAATGCATTTATTAAGTATATGCATACATATATTACCAGGCCCTCCTCTCAGGCTCTCTCCATTCTTCTTTACCTTTTTGTCCCTCCAAACATGTCCCATATTCAATAATATCCAGGCCTTTGTACATGCACTCCCTCTTCCCAGAATATTCTTTCTCTCTCCACTATCTCCTCTTTTCCCGGCTACTCCTACTCATCTTGGAGGACTCAGTTCCTAGAGGACAATTCTCTGACCCTGACACTTGTCAGATTTCCCTAGGACACCTAGAGTATCCTGTTCCTTGTTTTTCATAGCATTGCCATACTGAACTAGTCTTGCCTCTTTATTCTATTTTCCTTGCTAGACCCCAACTTGTGGGAAGGTACTATAGCTTTTGTTCACCAGTGATTACCAATGGCTGTCCCATAGTAATTGTTCAAAATTTTTTGAATAAATGAGTAAAATACTTAACAATATGGGCTATCTCTATTTCTTCTGAAATCCCCAAAGCACCTTACAATTCTCAATAAATACCCACTGAAAGATTAAATATGGAAGAGTATGTAAGACATGGCAACATGTCTCATGAAGTTTATAAATTAGATGGGAAGAAAGCATTGTAAAAGGAACCTCAGCACAATTAAATGCTATATTCTTTTCTTCTGCCTCCTCCACTACTTTTCTTCGAACTAGAAAGAGCAGAACAAAATCCCTAAGTTCAGTTCCACATTTGTTTCTTCACTGAGGGTATCCTGCAGCACTAACCGAAATAAAACAGCAGCAGCTTTAACACATATGCTCCAACATCTCAGTGGCTCAATACGATAAAGTTGATTCTTCATTCCATCAAAATCCTATTGAGAATATTTCTGGTCGATAAGTAACCTTTCACAGGGTTATTCAGAGATCTAGACTCCCATCTGTGGCCCTGCCCTTCTCTATGACCTTGGAGTCACAGAGACCAGGAGATGCAGAGAGACGGTTTTGTGAGCCAAGCCTGTAAGTGACACACAGCACATCCACTGCATGGACTAAAACTCAGCCACAGGCATTCAGAAAGGAGGCCAGGAAATGTAGTCTATCTGTACATACAAGAGGAAAAGAAAAGAGGTTTGGTGAAAACTTTGTAGTTCTTCTGCCACAGTTGGTAAGGGAGTACCTAATCTTCTCAAGTGATCCCAAGACCAGGTAATTTTGATTTATGGATACTGAAAACACTCATTATTTTGACAGAAAAATATCCATCTAATAGTGGACATGAGAATGTATCATTCCAGGTTTATGAATTTTGAAGGTAAAAAAAGTTTAATTCCAGAAACGAGAAACAGTGACGTTAATACCACTCCTGAATTCCAAATGAGATTCTTTAAGATGGCTTTTATGAACATTGAAAATAAAAATGATGATTACTATAAGTACAATGGGTTCAAAAGGAATTATCATAAATGAACCTAGCATAATTTCTGGCACATAGTAGATAACAAATATATGTTGAGCAGGGGAACTACAATTCTACTTTTAAGGCAACTATCCTATTGACAAATAATTTTAACTTCAGACAGTTCTTTCTTAAATATAGGAAAATTTTCTTCTCTAACTTCTAACCATTAGCCTAGCTCTGACCTCAAAACCTACAGAGACTCCCATGGGCACTCTCTTGGTCTTCCCCCTGCCTTCTCCAACCCACACTTCTCCCAGGCAAATAATCCCAGTTTATTCAATTCTTCTCCACAAGACAAGATTTCAGGCCTCTCACCATTTGCTGTCCTTCCCACAGATATTTGTGGTTGGCCAAGTTGCTTTCCAAATTTCATGCCCACAATATTCCCAATGATGGGACCCAATGGTGTCCAACCAGTAGCATTTAGTAGAATTACTACTCTTGGCTTTGGGCATCGTGTCCTTACTTTGTGACTAGAAGTATTTAAGTAGTGAAGATGTTAGCAAAGGAATTTCTGCATTGGAAGAAAGGCAGGATTTGGAAGGTGACCACTAAGGACTCTTGCCACTTTATGATCCTATAGGTTTTGTAGAAGTTCTGAGTAGAGAAAAGGCATCACCATAAATGTGATAATGTATACAACAGTTATACATTACTCCTTGACAAAAACCTTGAAGGAAATTCAAGAGGACTTCCACAAGGGCTCTGATGTATAAAAAAGATTTATTGGGTATATTCCCTGTGCTAAGCATGCTAGATGCTATGGATACAGTGGAGACCAAGAGATACGGTTTTTCTATATTTTTGACACTTGGCATCTAGTGTGTGAAATGGACTTTAATAAGATAGTTTTTAAAAAAACAAAAAATACATAATTACATAAAGAAATATAGAATAATACTTTTTTAAACATTCTATTGTTAAGAGAAAATCACCATTTCCCTGGCCTCAGTTTTCCATGATGGGACATCTGCTAAAATAACCCTCTTATCCTCTCTTTCCATCCTTTACATATACTCCCCATGGGAAGAAAAGTAATTTGAGTTACCTGATTGCTGAGTTCACAAAAAAGACCCATGCATGCCCCCCTCAGAAACTGGCTCTCTCTTTTCAGAGTCAATTCGTCCAAAGGATGAATACTCTCACTGTACCTCTGAAGAAGGCCTGCAACTGTCCATCATTGCCAGGAACCAGTAGGTAAGTTTAATGCATGGGTGAAACATCGGTGCTATGGGTTGAATGTTTGTCTCCTCCAAACCTCATGTTGAAATTTGATCCCACCTGTTGGAGGTGGGGCCAAATGGGAGGTGTTTGGGCCATGGGAGCAGAACCTTCATGAATAGATTAATGCCCTCCCTGGGGGTGAGGCAGGGAGTGAGTTCTAACTATTCTCAGGAGAGCTGGATGTTAAAAAGAGCCTTGCACCTCCCCCTTTTCTCTCTTGCTTCCCTTTTGCCCACGTGATCTCTACACATCCAGAACCCCTTCACCTTCTTGCATGAGTAGAAACAGCCTGAGGCCCTTACCAGATGCAGATGCCCAATCATGAACTTTCCAAGCAGCAGAATTATAAGCCAAATACACCTTATTTTTACTTTATAAACTAGCAGCCTCAAGAATTCCTTCATAGCAACACAAAGAGACTAAGACAACCAGGAAATAAACTGTGGCCTCCTGTTTGCCATACCCTCCAAACCAGTCTGTATTAATTTTCACATTGATATTTTGATCCTCACTCATCTGATTCCTGTGTCTAACTCTCAGCTGGTTCTTAACTCCTGAAGGTAAGAAATGGGTGTTATTCATAATCCTTCTCAAAGAAAAGTTATAGGGACTTATGAGAGTATAAGGAGAAATCGAATTTACATGCAGAGAGGGCACATTAGGAAAAATCACAGAGCGCCTCTTTGTCATTTAAGCTAACATTCAAAGAAAGATAGAAATTGGCCAAAAACAAGGAAGGGTTAAGAGGGCTCTTATAAAGGTTCTTAGACAACAAGCAGTTTGTCTTATTTGAGGAATAAATGAAGGCTAGTGTGGGAGTCATCAGGACTGGTCACCACAGGATTGTGCTTCCTGGTCCCCTTGTGGCTTGGCTGGGCTGGGCCATGAGACTGGTTTTAGTCAATAAATGTGTGAGAGGTGACATGTGACATTTTTAGGAAAAGACACTTAATTGCTGAGATGAGACTCTTCAAAGTTGCCTTTCCTTCTACCATGAGATCTGAAATGTTCCTGAAGGTGGGTGTTCCATCAGCCTGGGTCCTAGAGGAAGGTAATGTGATCAGAGTGCTTGCCAACCCTTGATGGACATATAGAAGGAGCAAGGAAAAAAAAAAAAAAACTTATTTCTTAAGTCACTGAGGTTTGGGAAAAAAAGATTTAATTATAGCATATGAGCATGTAGGAACAAGAAAAATCTTTATTTCTTAAGTCACTGAGGTTTGGAAATATTTTTAATCATAGCATAACTTAGGCTATCCTGATTGATTCAGCCATAGGCAGTGTGGCTGGAGAAAAGTGAGATGAGAAGTCCTAGCTCTTTTAAGCTAATAGGATGCCTTTAAGGAGGCTTCAGCAAGGGAATTTGACATTTTCCAAATATTATGTATTAAAACAAGGTACTATTGCTACTCAATCATTAAAACACCCCCTTCATTCCACTATGGAAAAGGCTATTTAAAAAAAATCCATCAGCAAGCATTTACTGAGCACCTTCTATACTTCCAAATACCACGCTCTGTATTAAGCATTGGAGATACAAAATAAGAATAAGACACAGTTGCTGGATTGAGAGTCAGGGGTTTAAGAAGACATTTACAAGATCATGTGAAAAACTTTCTCTACTTCAGGTATGTACCCAGTATGGTGACAGCCAAACAGGATAGTAACTATTCGAGGTGAAGCATGAGATGGGGTGAGGGAAAGCTTCAGAGGTAGTGATTATTTGAGCTGGCTACTGAAGGGTGAATAGGAGTTTGCCAGGTAGCCTTTTGATTATGGATAAAAGTACGTGCAAAGACAGGAAACTGTCAGAGGGATGGAAAATATTTGGGGTGGCAGCCACTCAGAGGAATGGAGGGAATGTGGAGTACAGGGTGTGGTAGGCTGCAATAGTATTCAAAAATACTTGCTGCCCCTCCTCACTGACATCAGGCTCGGTCATGTAAATTGCTCTCAGCATAAGCTTTAAGAGTCATGCTCTTTTCTCTCTGCCATGACAGTAATGTTTGGACAGAGGGTGCTTCATTAACCAAGGTCTTTGAGCAAAGATAATGTGTGTAAATCAGAGACACAGCCAATTTATGGTAGATGTATTAGTCTGTTCTCACATCGCTAATAAAGACATACCTGAGATTGGGAAATTTATAAAGGAAAGAGGTTTAATGGACTCACAGTTTTACATGGCTGGGGAGGCCTCACAATCATGGCAGAAGGCAAAGGAGAAGCAAAGGTACATCTTACATGGTGGCAAGCAAGAGAGCTGTGCAGGGGAACTCCCATTTATAAAACCATGAGCTCTTACGAGACTAATTCACTACCATGAGAACAGTACGGGGGAAACTGCCCCCATGATTCAATCTGACCCCATCCTTGACATGTGGGGATTATTACAATTCAAGGTGAGATTTGAGTGGGGACACAACCAAACCATATGAGTGGACATGCAATATGAGTGAGAAACCATTCTGTGGTTGTAACCCAGTAAGACTTTTGGATGGCTAACACAGCATAACCTAGAGTATACGGAAGTGTGCATTTCCAGCTCTTTGACTTCCAGGTACCTAGTAGGATTGCACTTTCCTGCACCCCTTAAGTAAGGCATGGTCATGTGGCTTATTTTAGCCAATAACATGTAAATACAATAAAAAAGTGTCATTCCTAGGAGGGAGCTTTTAAAACCAATATGAGTTCACCAAAGTGATGGAATGATTGTTGAAGCATGTGTCAAGATGAAACCTTCTTCAGACTAGGTTTCTAAATGAGCACATTAAGCAGAGCCCCATGAACTTGAACATGTAGTATGAGCAAAATATAAAATTTACTGTTAAGCCACTGAGATTTTAGGATTGTTTGTTATGGCAGCATAACCTAAACCATCCTGACTGATATAAAAATTGGCTCCTAGATATGGGTTAGTGTAGTAACAACAATAAGCATAACAACAATAAAACTAAACAATCATTTAGAGGGAGATAACTAAGAACACTGCTATCAGAAGCTGAAGGGATGGTGATCTGTTTGGTAAACAGATCACCTGTGATAATACAGAAGGCAGATCATGAACCTGATGAACTAAAGCAAAGGATTGTAAAACAGAAAGTGAGTAGTGTGTGCTGGTGGCTGTTGGATGCATTCTGAAAGTTACTACAAGCTATTCAAAGATGAACTCAGAAAAATTTGGCCTGTTTGCAATTAGGAATGAAATGGAATAGAGAAAATCTATAAATCCAGGGATTTATATCATTAAAAGAGGCAATTGTTTCCCAGTCCCAACTAGTAAAATATAAAATCAAGAAATACTTCTAGCAAGAAAGGACCTGGAAGAAACTCAGCTTTGAAGTAAGGATCAAGTCACAAAGTATGAACCTACTATTAAAACCTCAGGATAGGAGGCTGAGGAAGGTGGATCACCTGAGGTTGGGAGTTCAAGACAAGCCTGACCAACATGGAAAAATTCCGTCTCTACTAAAAATACAAAATTAGCCAGGCATGGTGGTGCATGCCTGTAATTCCAGCTACTCAGGAGGCTGAGGCAGGAGAATCGCTTGAACCCGGGAGGTAGAGGTTGCGGTGAGCCGAGATCGTGCCATTGCACTCCAGCCAGACCAACAAGAGCAAAATTCCATCTCAGAAAAAAAAAAAAAAAAAACAGGATCAATTAAGATCTTACCCAGCATATGCTTTCAACTGGACAAAATGGCTCTGGGAAAAGGAAGAAAGGTCTAACTCTCCCACCAAAACCCAGTAAGCCCAAAGTGCTCAAAATCAAGTGAAGAGCAAGAGAGTAAGACAGCAGAAGAGAGACAGAGGAGTCAACAGGCAGGATAGCAGGAAAACAAAGAGATATGGCAAACCAAAGAAGTATATCTGGAAAAGAATTTTGTGGCTATTGGCACATGGAACACCTTATATCAGATAGATAAGAAGCCTACCTATACATATTCAATACTTAATGTCACTCTGCATCTCCCCAACTTTTAAAAGCTTCTTTAAAAGCATATTTTCCAATGCCTGCTTTAGCTGTGGAAAAGGAAGACTCTCCAAAGGCAAATCCAGGAATCATGGACAACAATGGACAGGGCAGCTTGGTGCTGTGACCACATGGCTCTTTAAGGTTGTCTCCCTTGAAAAAAGAACGAGGGAATTCCGCCAGGGGAAGGAGAGAAGACCAAACATTTGGTGAACAGAAAGGGAGATAGAGTCTTTAGTGCTATTCCCCAAATATTCCTGGAGATCCCTTTGAGACACCTGGTAGGATTACAGTGACCTAAAGTTAGGCATGGCCATGTAACTCCTTTGGCCAATGATGTATGAGCAGAAGTGATGTGTGCCATTTCCAGGTGGATGCTCTGACAGCCATGATGTTCCGAGTTCCTTCCCCACAGACAGGATAGCCTTGAAAAGGGGTATCAAGACAAGGCCTCCTTGAGCCTGAGCCCTTGAGTGGCTACAATGAGCAGAGCTACCCTGCCAACCTACAATGGTCATGTAGCGGAAATGACAAACTTTCACTGGAATAAACCACTGATATGTTAGGGTTGTTTGTTACGGGAGCACAACACTGCCTTTCCTGACAGAACTGGGAGTGACAGATAAGGCTGGAGAGAGAAGTTAGATTGCGAAAAGCCCCTTCTCCCAGGCATAGGAATCGGAACACTCCTGGTTGTAAGGAAAAGCCAATGAAGGCTTCCAAGCAGGGGCGTTAACATGAACAGATTTGTTATTTTTTTTGGATGAAATATGCTATTTCTCAACATAAGGAGAAGATCAGCCTACTAAACCACATGAGGCACAGAGGAACACACAGAACCCTTAGGTAAAAGATATATATTTATACAAAGTCCTAAGTCTTGAAATTTCTAAATACAGGAACTCTGAACGGAGTTATAGTCAGAGGATCAGGCAAGAAAATTTCTTTTATGCCACAAACGCTATTTCCTCTGCAGATAACTAATACTCCACAAGAAAGTTTGCCAGAGTAGAGAAAATACAAAGGAATGTAACACAGACCTGAGGTCAATTTCCAGGTGCATGTGTGACCCAAACAAAGATACTTAACCTCTCTGGGCCTATTTCCTCACATGTTAAATCTGGTAATAATATATGTCTCTCAAGATGGTTGTGGGGAGAAAACAGCATACTTAAATTACTTAGAAGAATGCCTGGCAGATAAGTGTTTAATACATGAAACTTATTTTTATTACTGTTATAAAAAAATATTTAGAACACCAGCTCCCTGATTACAACAGAAAATTATTCAGGGCAACAGACAGAGGAGAATGTTCTCTCCTTGAGGAAGTAACTGGATCTTGTCATCACTGTAAACCTACCCCACCCCCTCCCCAGCTCAGCGCCTGGCTCACAGTAGGCTTTCAGTTACCCTCTGCAGATCAGTGAAAGCTAGGTGGGTGCACGGAGTGAAGAAAAGTTGGCAGGTTTCCCACTGATACCAGCTGCTGTTGGTTTCTGAACACTCAAAGCCGCAAATACCTTAGGGCTGGGGGCAATGAACCCTAGGCTGAATTCCAAGTTCAGAAACAGTGAAGTCTGAATTTAGAACCTAGGAACTTAAACTGCTGCAGGTCCAACTTCAAGCCCCAGTTCTAGACAGAGGCTTGGGAAAGAGCTGACTTCTAACCCTGTTCCCCCTCTCCTCCTCCCCTCGAAGCTTCTCACAGGAAAGTACACCTGGTCCTGCCAAATCGCACTCTTATATCCTGGCATCCTATCCAGGCTCTGCGAGGATGGAAACCGCGAGGCAGGGGAGGGAAGCGAGCTGTTTGGCCACCACCTCCCTAGTGCTGCAGGCGACCCTGTCACACTAACTCCCGGCAGCCCGGTGATGTGGACGGCACCGGCCCCACCTGCAGATGAGGGTAATGAAGCTCAGAGGAGTTCCGTGATTTGCTCGCTTCACACTGTTGCAGCCTGGCCACGAAAGAACCAGCATTCCCGACTTCGGGATTCTTTCCACCACACACTTTCGTCCCTAAGGGGTGGGGGGCGGGGGGAAGATAAAATAACAACCGCGGAAAAGGAACCACTTACATGTGTCTAGCGCTTCCTAGAGGCTACTCAGGATATGGGCCCACCACCCGGCCGGGAAGGCGGAGATTTGAAGTCCAGGTTCTACCCCGGGCTCCTGAGTTCTACTGCGTTACTTTATGCGAGTGTCCCCCGCCTTCTGAGCTTGTTTTCCCGGAAGCAACTCGGCGCGGGTGGAGAGTGTGTGCGTGTGTGTGTGTGTGTGCGCGCGCGCATGTTGTGCGTGTTGTGTTAAGCGTGTGTGTGTTGTCCGGGGGCGGGAAGGGGAGTAGACTAACACCGGGGTTCCCCGAGTTTCGGATCGCCTACACGCTTGTTCCCATCTGGACCCTGTTACCCACTAATTGCGCCCACTATAAAAACTGCCCCTCGGAGGCAAAGCTGTGATCCCCCGCGCCCTTTCCCCCACGGTCCCGGAGGATGAAGTGGGGTGCAACGGAGACTCAGCTGAGCGTCCAGTTTTGGGCAATACAAATCTCTCAGCTTCTAAGAGCAGCCAGACAACCCCGCGGACCATCCCTCCTGAACTTGACCGAGATGCAAACTTCGCAGCGTTTCTCAACGTGGGGGGCCGACTCTCGGGAGACCGCCCCCAAACTTAAGCCCCCTTAGGCTCGCCCCCAACTGGGACTTCACAGAGCCACCTTAAGGGCGGCGCTCCCGCCCCCCGGAAGTGCGGGGGGGCGGCGGACCTGGACTCTCAGCCTCCCGCCCCGCGCGGTGGCGGACGCCGGTGGATGACTTCGAGCCCCACAAGTGGGGAAACACAACCACCCCTCGCCCGCACCCTTGACCCAAAACAACTGGCCGGGTTCCCTGGCCTCCCGGGTCCCCGCATCCCCTGCATCCCAGTCCGCAGCCGTGAACTTGAGCCCCCTCCGTCAGATGTTGCGAGCGTCCGCCCGCTCGCGGCAGCCACCGTCACTAGACAGTCAAACCCCAAGACGTCAGCCCACAATGCACCGGGCGGGCCGGGAAAAACGGCCCGGGGAGGGGACCGGGGAAGAGAGGGCCGAGAGGCGTGCGGCAGGGGGGAGGGTAGGAGAAAGAAGGGCCCGACTGTAGGAGGGCAGCGGAGCATTACCTCATCCCGTGAGCCTCCGCGGGCCCAGAGAAGAATCTTCTAGGGTGGAGTCTCCATGGTGACGGGCGGGCCCGCCCCCCTGAGAGCGACGCGAGCCAATGGGAAGGCCTTGGGGTGACATCATGGGCTATTTTTAGGGGTTGACTGGTAGCAGATAAGTGTTGAGCTCGAGCTGGATAAGGGCTCAGAGTTGCACTGAGTGTGGCTGAAGCAGCGAGGCGGGAGTGGAGGTGCGCGGACTCAGGCAGGCAGACAGACACAACCAGCCAGCCAGGACGGCAGTATAGTCCGAACTGCAAATCTTATTTTCTTTTCCACCGTCTCTCCAACTGCCCAGAGCTAGCGCCTGTGGCTCCCGGGCTGGTGTTACGAGGAGTGCCCAGAGAGCCTGGTCTCCAGCCGCCCCCAGGAGGAGAGCCCTGCTGCCCAGGCGCTGTTGACAGCGGTGGCGAGCAGCGGTACCCACGCGCCCGCCGGGGGAAGTCGGCGAGCGACTGCAGCAGCAAAGAACTTTCTCGGCCCGGAGGACCGGAGACAACTGGCCCAGAGTCCCGGAGCGAACTTTTGCAAGCCTTTCCTGCGTCTTAGGCTATTCGGCGGCGGTAAAGACCAGGAGGCGGCGGACAGCCACGCAAAAGAAGAAGGACGTGCGCTCAGCTTCGCTCGCACCGGTTGCTGAACTTGGGCGAGCGCGAGCCGCGGCTGCCGGGCGCCCCCTCCCCCTCGCAGCGGAGGAGGGGACAAGTCGTCGGAGTCTGGGCGGCCGAGACCCGCCGCTGGTCGGCCTCTGCGGGTCGGCACTGATCCGCGCCGCCGGGAGAGCCGCTGCTCTGGGAAGCGAGTTCGCCCGCGGACTCCAAGGAACGGCGGCGCCCGAAGAGCGCTCAGTGAGTGACCGCGACTTTTCAAAGCCGGGTAGCGCGCGCGCGAGTCGACAAGTAAGAGTGCGGGAGGCATCTTAATTAACCCTGCGCTCCCTGGAGCGAGCTGGTGAGGAGGGCGCAGCGGGGACGACAACCAGCGGGTGCGCGCGCTCTTAGAGAAACTTTCCCTGCCAAAGGCCCCGGGGGGCACGGGTGTCCCCCGCTTGCCAGAGCGCTGTTGCGGCCCCGAAACTTCAGCACGCAGCCCAAACTAACCTCACGTGAAGTGACGGACTGTTCTATGACTGCAAAGATGGAAACGACCTTCTATGATGATGCCCTCAACGCCTCGTTCCTCCCGTCCGAGAGCGGAGCTTATGGCTACAGTAACCCCAAGATCCTGAAACAGAGCATGACCCTGAACCTGGCCGACCCAGTGGGGAGCCTGAAGCCGCACCTCCGCGCCAAGAACTCGGACCTCCTCACCTCGCCCGACGTGGGGCTGCTCAAGCTGGCGTCGCCCGAGCTGGAGCGCCTGATAATCCAGTCCAGCAACGGGCACATCACCACCACGCCGACCCCCACCCAGTTCCTGTGCCCCAAGAACGTGACAGACGAGCAGGAGGGCTTCGCCGAGGGCTTCGTGCGCGCCCTGGCCGAACTGCACAGCCAGAACACGCTGCCCAGCGTCACGTCAGCGGCGCAGCCGGTCAGCGGGGCGGGCATGGTAGCTCCAGCGGTAGCCTCGGTGGCAGGGGGCAGCGGCAGCGGAGGCTTCAGCGCCAGCCTGCACAGCGAGCCGCCCGTCTACGCCAACCTCAGCAACTTCAACCCAGGCGCGCTGAGCAGCGGCGGCGGGGCGCCCTCCTACGGCGCGGCCGGCCTGGCCTTTCCCGCGCAACCCCAGCAGCAGCAGCCGCCGCCGCAGCCGCCGCACCACCTGCCCCAGCAGATGCCCGTGCAGCACCCGCGGCTGCAAGCCCTGAAGGAGGAGCCTCAGACAGTGCCCGAGATGCCTGGCGAGACGCCGCCCCTGTCCCCCATTGACATGGAGTCCCAGGAGCGGATCAAGGCGGAGAGGAAGCGTATGAGGAACCGCATTGCTGCCTCCAAGTGCCGAAAAAGGAAGCTGGAGAGAATCGCCCGGCTGGAGGAAAAAGTGAAAACCTTGAAAGCTCAGAACTCGGAGCTGGCGTCCACGGCCAACATGCTCAGGGAACAGGTGGCACAGCTTAAACAGAAAGTCATGAACCACGTTAACAGTGGGTGCCAACTCATGCTAACGCAGCAGTTGCAAACATTTTGAAGAGAGACTGTTGGGGGCTGAGGGGCAACGGAGAAAAAAAATAACACAGAGAGACAGACTTGAGAACTTGACAAGTTGCGACGGAGAGAAAAAAGAAGTGTCCGAGAACTAAAGCCAAGGGTATCCAAGTTGGACTGGGTTGCGTCCTGACGGCGCCCCCAGTGTGCACGAGTGGGAAGGACTTGGCGCGCCCTCCCTTGGCGTGGAGCCAGGGAGCGGCCGCCTGCGGGCTGCCCCGCTTTGCGGACGGGCTGTCCCCGCGCGGACGGAACGTTGGACTTTTCGTTAACATTGACCAAGAACTGCATGGACCTAACATTCGATCTCATTCAGTATTAAAGGGGGGAGGGGGAGGGGGTTACAAACTGCAATAGAGACTGTAGATTGCTTCTGTAGTACTCATTAAGAACACAAAGCGGGGGGGAGGGCTGGGGAGGGGCGGCAGGAGGGAGGTTTGTGAGAGCGAGGCTGAGCCTACAGATGAACTCTTTCTGGCCTGCCTTCGTTAACTGTGTATGTACATATATATATTTTTTAATTTGATGAAAGCTGATTACTGTCAATAAACAGCTTCATGCCTTTGTAAGTTATTTCTTGTTTGTTTGTTTGGGTGTCCTGCCCAGTGTTGTTTGTAAATAAGAGATTTGGAGCACTCTGAGTTTACCATTTGTAATAAAGTATATAATTTTTTTATGTTTTGTTTCTGAAAATTCCAGAAAGGATATTTAAGAAAATACAATAAACTATTGAAAAGTACTCCCCTAACCTCTTTTCTGCATCATCTATAGATACTAGCTATCTAGGTGGAGTTGAAAGAGTTAAGAATGTCAATTAAAATCACTCTCAGTGCTTCTTACTATCAAGCAGTAAAAACTGTTCTCTATTAGACTTTAGAAATAAATGTTCCTGATGTACCTGCTTCTATGGTCAGGTTATACTCTTCTTCCCCCAGCTATCTATATGAAATTGCTTACCAAAGGATAGTGCGATGTTTCAGGAGGCTGGAGGAAGGGGGGGGGGTGTTGCAGTGGAGAGGGACAGCCCACTGGGAAGTCAAACATTTCAAAGTTTGGGATTGTATCAAGTGGCATGTGCTGTGACCATTTATAATGTTAGTAGAAATTTAACAATAGATGCTTATTCTCAAAGCAGGAATTGGTGGCAGATTTTACAAAAGATGTATCCTTCCAATTTGGAATCTTCTCTTTGACAATTCCTAGATTAAAAGATGGCCTTTGCTTATGAATATTTATAACAGCATTCTTGTCACAATAAATGTATTCAAATACCAATAACAGATCTTGAATTGCTTCCCTTTACTACTTTTTTCTTCCCAAGTAATATACTGAAGCTTTTATTTTTAGTTGCTGAGGTTAACATTGCTGCAATCTGAAGTGACTTGAAAATTAAGAAGCAAAGAATTTAGGAAGAGTCAAACTGGAAGTTGTGATCTGAATGAAACAGTCTCCCAATTTTATTAATTCCCTCCTCTCTACTACCACCCTTTACCCCCAAATAAATACCTATGTCTAAGGAAACTAGCAGTTTAGCATTTTGGATCTGTCTATAGTTTATTTCTTAATTTGTTTCTCAAATAATCAACCTTGTTTAAGTAATTATAGAATCAGTCTCAAAAGATAGTAATCTAATACTATGGAAAAGATTCGCAAGAGAAAACATGAACACCAACTCAATGGTTACATGCATAAATCAAACCTCAGCTCTAGGGAAATGGGAAACTTAAATTCTGACTACAGATGTAACTTAGGAGATCAACAAGGCAGTGCTCAACAAGGGAACAATTTTTTGCTTGGTTGCTTTTCATCCCAAGAGCCAGTGTGATTATCAGGCAGCAAAAGCAATTTGATATCCAGGAATATTTCACAAACCACTAATTGAGGCAGGGCTGTTTGCTCATTAGCAATGTTCTAGTACCCAATAGGTCTGGGAGTGCTAATATCCTGCCTGTGGCTGTAAATCCAAATACACAGAGTTTCTCCTTAGGAGTATCTCTAGGAGTGGAAGAGATTGGACAGGCTTGTTAGCTTCGGGTATACTCTCCCTTGTAATAACACTTCTTGAACAAAGGGTTACTGGGAGCAGAGCCCGGTTTGCCAAACTGAATTTGCCGATGTCAGCAACCCGGAAGGTGAGATGATTTTGACCATATGTAGAAATAGCAGAGGGACAATAAAGCACTTTGGGGTGGGGCTCTGTGGAAGCTAAACAAGAGCCAACTAGAAAAAATAAGCAGGCTGGGGAATTAATTACCTGCAAAGGTAGACTAAGCCCAGACAACAGTACAGCACAGAAAAGCCACACCACTCCCCAGTTTGCTTTAGATTTCAGTGTTTAAAAAAAAAAAAAAAAAGTCTGAAACTCAGGCCTATCCCCATGCCTGATTGTTTCAATTAACATTCTAAATGTATAGTTTTGAAATTCTAACCATTCTAACCAAAAGGGGTGGAAATAAATAATTGTGGTAGAGGAAATTAACCATGATCTCTGGTAAATTTTGGAGACAAAAGATTAACTGCTTATAAACACTTAATGGTTAACTTCATTATGGGCCTTCAATGAGTTAATCTTTAGGTAACACTAATAGTTGGAGCAGATGAAGCTAGTGACACATAGTTATTAATCCTCTTAATTTGTTTTACACATATATGTTACATATATAAAATAATTCAATCAGGGACATAACCCTCTGTGTCTATCAAGACAGAGGGTTCATGAACTCAATGAAAATGCCCAGAAAGTTGTGTGTGTGTGTCTGTACACACTCTTCTGAGGAGAGAGATTGTTGCTTTTATTTGACCCTCCCAGAGTTCCATGACTCAAAAAAAAAAAAAAAAAAAAAAGTTGATAAACCACGAACTGACCAGCTTACATGCCCACTATCAAAAACATATCTTTGTATGAATCTAAATCCCTTGCTTTTTCACCCCTTCATGTTTCTGCTTGCATGTATTTGCCTGGAATACCTTTCCTTCTAGTTCAACTGATAAATCCTACCCCATTCTTCAAGTCTTGGCGTAAGTGACACCTTCTCTGTAAAGCTTCTGTTGGTAACTCCATCTTCAAAGGGAATTAATAATTCCCTAGTGAGCATGATAACATTTCATGAAAAATCCTATGATAGCACTTACCAAAATGTGTTATGAACCTCTGTGTCTCCCGGTCAGAACCCTATCCTCTTCATCAATGGACTCCCAAACTTCTAATGCAGCGCCTAGCATATAGTAGATGTTCATGAAATAAACGTTTGATGACTGAAAGGACAAGTGAGCTCAAACCCTCCTCCAACATAATTCCAAGTCTCAGTTTCTTCTCGTAAATATACTTCATTCATTTCCAGGTGCATAACTCGCGATGGATCAACCTTCACCTCCTCAAAGTCAAACCTGGCCAACCCTCAAGTTCTAAAGCCTAGTTCTTAGTGAGTGTTCTTAAAAGAATTAAACTGTTAACACATTCATACATCCAGCCACACACAGTGTCCCTTCCTGCCTCCACTAATACAAGTGGGCATCTGCTTACATTAAATGGGTCTGCCTGAAACATTAGTTTTAAAGGTAGAAATGAAGGAGGATAGTAATTGTGTCCTTGGGCAGGCACAAAAACAGTTCCAGATGTGTCTTCATTAAAAACAACCAGCTTTATTGGTAATGACAGAGGGGACTTTCTGTTAGTAAAGTTAGACATATTTCAGGGGTCCAGAAATTAGTACCCAATGTTTGCTTGCTGAGACAGGAATCATGCTAATCCATCTATTCCTCCATGTCATTTCATTACTAGAGAAGTGCATTGGTTGAACCAAGGAAAGAGACCATGACTTCTAGTTTGATTGCCCCTTGCCTCCTCCACCTACCTCTATGGTGGTCAAGTAGGATCTCATAGAAGAGAGGAAGAGGGTTAGAAGCTGGGATGGCCCCAGAAGGTAAAACTATTCTTTCCGAACTCTAGAACCTAACTTGAGTTGTTTGGTTTTGGACTTTTGGACATCACAAAGCAGGGCATTCCTCTGGTCCTGGATCTCTTTGGGACCCTGTGCTTGGCTGTGGGGATTCAATGATGAGCAAAATATAATCGCTTCTCAGGGAACTCACATTCTGGTAGAGGGGAATGTGGAGATGAAATAGAAACTACTCTAATTGCACAAGATATATGCTATAAGAAAAAGGTGCCAGATGGGAGCAGAAGGAGGCATTATTAGAAAATGCTTTATGGGAGAGGTGACATTTGAGCTGATCCAGTGGGCCTTACCAGGAAGAAAAGATTGGGAAGAAACTTGCATGCAAAGGCAGAGAAGTATGAGAAAACATCTTGTGTTTAGGGACCTGAAAGCTGCTTAGAGAAGCTTGGAACAAAGGTGAAGAAAACTGAAGGGAGAAGAGGCAGGGAAGTTGAAGGCTTGGGTTGAGAATTAATATCCATTCCATGTTATCCTATAGGTGGTGGAGAAAGTAGGTGAATTTGAAACAGAGTGGGGACATAATACCCTCAAGTTGAGAAAGATTCATGCTGGCAACAGTTTAGAGGATGAAGAAGAGGCTAGGTAAGGGATGAAATACCAAAGATAGGTTTTTACTTTTATTTAGAATGCCTATGGTATTTAAAGTAGTCTTAGAGTTGGGGAAGAAATGGGAAGAAGATGGTTTGGTCCAGGCTACATCGTGCCACCTTTCTTCTTATGCAACTTTCTGACGAGTTAGGCCTAAAGAGGGATACCAGGAGATTTACTTTCCTCTTATGCTACTTGTTCCATGCTTACGTTTTCCTCTCCATTGGGTCCATTTGATACCTGAAAGAAAATCATCTTACAAAATGGTCTAGAGCCCACCTGTTCAGAGTCAGGAAGCTCAAATAAACAGATGTGAATGAAACAGACCTGCAACCGTGTAGGCCAGGCCTTCCAGGTTTACGGCACAGAGTTGGTCCTCACTGCTGCAAGACCAAACTTGACTTTATCTGGTCACCTAGAATTGATTTAAGCTCAATGAGGCTAGTTGACCCAAACTTTATAAACTCCTTGATATATAAACAAATTCTGTTGGGGAACTGATAATAACATTTTACATTCCCATAGCACTCATTTTCTACTACAAGTAATATTGAAATCCTATTTTGTGCCAGAAACCAGGAACACAGAAGAATGAAAGCAACAGGATGCCTTCCCTCACGGAGTTTCTCATCTAGCTAAAAGAAACAGTAAATAAACACACAAGGCCAGGCATGGTGGCTCACACCTGTAATTCCAGCATTTTGGGAGGCTGAGGCGGCCTTATTACTTGAGGTCAGTGGTTCGAGACCAGCCTGGCCAACGTGGTGAAACCCTGTCTGTCTACTGAAAATACAAAACTTAGCTGGGCATGGTGGTGGGTGCCTGTAATCCCAGCTACTCAGGAGGCTGAGGCAGGAGAATCGCTTGAACCCAGGAGGTGGAAGTTGCAGTGAGCTGAGATGGCGCCACTACGTTCCAGCCTGGGCGACAGAGGCTAGATTCTGTCAAGAAGGAAGCAAGGAAGGAAGGGAGGGAGGGAGGGAGGGAGACACACAAATAAATATATGATTAAAGTGTAATGAAGAAAAAGAACTGGGCAGTAATAAAGATAAGATCTAAATTGGGTTGGCAACAAAGTATTTCTGGAGAACTACTTGAGTTGAGAATTCTTAGACTAAGAGTTCCCCAGGTGAAGAGCAGATGAATAGGAGTGGGACATCCCAGGTGGAGAATCAGCATGAGGGAGAGCCTGGGAAAGACTCTGGTGCACCCTAGTAGTTATAAGAAGGCCTGAATCCCTGGAGTATACTGAGCAAAAGAAACAGTGTTGAGCAATGACATTTTGTACTCACCCATCCATACTCTTGTAGTTTCCAAAGCTCTTTTGCCTCTTCTATCTCGTGCTATTTTCACCACTGTTCTAGGGATGCCCATTGATAGTAGTCATGTTTAAAGGGAGCAGAAGCTGAGGCTTCTAGTGAGTTTTAAGTGCTTTTGTTCAGGCCATGGCTCCAGTAACTGGTGGGGAACAATTTGGTCCCCAGGCATCAAGAACCATACTTTTCTCCTATATTGTTCCAGGAAACAGAAACCCTGGTGACCTTGGGTCTCTTACTCAGTGCACACCCCTACGTCTACATCAAGGACCCTGAGGACTGAATTAGTCATCAGAAGGTTCTTTGATGTGCACAGTATCTGAGCAAAGGTAATCAGATAGTCTCCTGGGATATTTCGTCCATGCCGCAGCAATGTCTAATGAACCCTCCTTGCCCTTCTGCAAACTCCCCCTCTCTGGAGAGAACAGAACACTTCTGCGCTGAGAAACCCTGACAGTTTCTTGCTACACAAACTTCCTTCATGTACATCTAATAAAAAACATTGCTTGATGATTGCTTCATTATTGCTTCAAACAATTGTGTTACCAGATCACCAATACATTTATTGCTTTCTTAGGTTGTAGGTACTCACTGGTCCCCTGGACAGAATTTGAGTATTTCCCAAATATCCTGAGGATTGTACATTCATCACCTTGGGCTGATGACTAATCTCTTCCAGGGTGTATTGATTGATCTTAGGTTCATGCTTGAAGGGGGAACTTTTCCTGATATTATGTTATCCTGGAGAAAGATGGGCAGGCACCTGAGTTGTTCTATTATTGACCATTCTACCAGTTAAGATGTTTGCAGGGGCCAGCAACAGAACATGCAACGTAAACCAGAAGTCCAGATATGAAACAAGTCCACAAGTGGCTAATGTAGTGGTTTAATGACATAATCATGGGTTCAGGTGCCTCCTGTCTTTTCATTTGACCATTCTCAGTGTGTCAAGGAAGTTTCTTGTGGGCACTCAAGATACCTGCAGCAGTTCCGGCATCATAAGTCAACACAATAGTCACCAGCAATGCAGGAATGTTTACTACAATCTTTCTGTTTTTATTAACAAGAGAAACTTTCCTAGCAGCTCCCCACCTCCACCCCAGTAGACTTACCTCTTGTCCCATTGGACAGGAGCAGGTCATAGTCCCAGACTCAAAATCATTCATGACTAGGAAATGAGCCCACCATGATTGCTTGCACTTTGCCATCTCCTACCTCCTTGAACTTAAGTGAGAGGGCTTCTGACTTGCATCAGCCAATGAAATGCAAGCAATGGTGACATATAACATCCAGATAGATGCCAAGAGAGCAAGTACAAGATTAAACATCTTCCCTTTTCTTTGCCTTGGCAACTGAGGACACACAGGAATGCAATGCCCATCAGCCTGTGTTCCTAAATGATAGTGATGTAGACAGAGTCCATTCTCCTCTCCCACAACTCCCAACCACCAGCATACCTACAGCGACCATTTAGCATGAGCAAAATCCTCCAATAATTTGTTGCTTTAAGGCACTGAATTTGAGGGTTGCTTGTTCTCATAGCATTATCTAGCATATTCTAACTCTGGTCGGAACCAACAGTAGGAACAATATCCTCTGGTAGGAACCAATAAAGCCTGCCACAAGCATAATAAAAACTGACACGTACATAATATTTATAATATATACCATTTGCTAAATTTCTCCTATGTAGCAGATATTGTGCTAGGACTTCCAGGGTAGGTGTTAAGGGGAAATGGAGCATCAGATCTTATCCAACTTTATGAAATAAGTGACTGGTGGAAGCTCAAGCTGAATCCAACTCTTCCTGACTCCAAATAACTTGCTTTGTCCACATAGGACCTTGCTCCTGAATGATACTGCCACGGAAATTTCTATCTCATTGAACTCTACAACTTCTCTACCACACAGGCACTGTTATTTCATTTTGTATATGAGGAACTGAGATTTAGAGGAAAAAGCTATCTTGCCAAACTTCAGAGCTAGAAAGACACCAGAGCCTCTGCCCTTCCCACTGTTCCTCACTACACTTCTGAACAAAAACATCAGGAATTGAGGTATTATGAGTTAGGGGAGAGAACTGAGGTATTATGACTTAGAGGCATGCAGATTTTGGAGTAAAGTGCCCCTGCATTAAATCTAGCTTCTGCCACTTGTAGCTGGGGAGCCTGGAGCCAGTCCCTTACTTTGATGCTCATTCTCAATTTCTTTCTTTGCAAAATGAGCCAATCATGGCTGCCACAGAAGGTTGTTGGGAGGAACATATATGTAAAGCACTTATATACAGCAGGCACAGAATAATTAGCTAGTTTTTACTGTCAACTTGTTAATTTAAGAAAAAAATCAGGAATACACACACACACACACACACACACACACACACACACACACACAGCCCTAGCTGAAATAAAAACATTTCCCATTAAGATTCAACGAAGTCTCACAGGGCCTACTTCTTGGTCATATAAGGGCTGGCAGGTCCTCTCTGTGGGCTGGAGAAAAGTTTTGTTTCCCCAGCTGCACTCGCAGGGGAATACTCTGCAGGCACTGCATTGTGAACCTGTTTGGCTTGGCTCAGAGGCCTGTCAGCACATTCAGGAAGTGAAGTCAGAAAGAGGCAGGATTTCAAACAGAGCCAGCTGCACACAAATGCCCAGGCAGTGAAATGCCTTATTCGAGCAGGGTGCCTATCAGCCTGGGTTGCCCTGGGTGCTGTCAAAGAAGCCTCTGAGAGTGGCTCTGTGCCAGAAAAGGAAGACACAATCACCAGCACCCAGGCTAAGGCCACAGCTTCCACAACAGGGCAGCCTGGGGGCTGTGCAGGGGTCATCTCAGCCAGTCTCCTGCCTTAGGCTCTCTGAGCTTGCTCTAAACCTGAGCTCTCTGAACTTGCTAGGTGGAGGGGCTAATGTTTATCTCCTGGGAGTCTTGAAGTCAAGGTGTGAGGTTGAGAGGAGAGATGAGGGGAAGGACAGCAAAATGAAGGAATGGGTTACCAATGTTGGGGAGAGGGGAGAGAACAGGATGAAGTGCCTAAGAGCATACAGAATCCTGAGAAGGAACCATGCTGCCACTCGCCAGCCATATTCGCATGCCGAGGAAACAGCAGTGGCTAAAACCTGAATTCTAATATCAACCTCGAGCTGTCAGTGGGAAAATATTTCACTTGTCTAAGCCTCAGTTTCATTCACTGTGAAATGGAGATAATATAATATCTACTCCCACTGTATTGTTGTAAGGATTAAATAGGTCAATATATGTAAAACAGCTTAACCTAGTGCCAGCAAATCATAAATGTATCAGTTAGAATTCCATGGTTGCAAGAAGCAGGAAACTTAGTTTTAAATGTAAAGGATTTTTATTGAAATACATCAGTGAAAAGCCATCATAGATGTAGCTCCAGACATGGCTATATACAGGGCTCAAATGGTATCATCAGGCTCTGATTTCTCTCTATCACTCATCTTGCTATGGGAAGTGTTAGCTTCATCTTCAGTCTCCATGTGGCAGTGTCCAGAAACTCCCAACTCTCCATCCATAGGGGTCAGAGGGCTACAGCAATTTCTCACAGCCTCCCAGAATTATGCTTCATTGATCTAATTGGGTCTCATATCCATCCAATCACTATGGCGAAGGGGTAAAGTGAGATATATTGATCAGCTTAAGTGTAGGTCAAGTGCCCACCTCCGAAACCAAGGTTGTGGAGTCATTCAAAGCACATGGCCAGACAGGGAGGAAAGAGGGTATGTTCAAAGGAAAATCAGGATCTAGGAGGGAGTAGATACTGGGGAGATCAGAAGAAAATGTCAACTACTAGAGCTCATCCATTTAGTGATTATTGTTGCTGTTAATATTATCAAACCTTGCAGCCCAGGCTAGAGGTATCTACTGCCTTTCTAAGACTGGGTCACAATGCATAACTCATTATTGACTTTTTGGTCTCTTAATGGGCAATTCTGGTCAATGTCTTCTCAAGTCTTATCTTAAGAAAGTGAATATCGGGCCGGGCGCAATGGCTCACGCCTGTAATCCCAGCACTTTGGGAGGCCGAGGCAGGTGGATCACGAGATCAAGAGAGATCAGCCTGGCCAACATGGTGAAACCCCGTCTCTACTAAAAATACAAAAATTAGCTGGGCATGGTGGTGCACGCCTGTAATCCCAGCTACTCGGGCGGCTGAGGCAGGAGAATCACTTGAACCAGGGAGTCAGAGGTTGCAGTGAGCTGAGATCGTGCCACTGCACTCCAGCCTGGCAACAGAGCAAGACTCTGTCAAAAAAAAAAAAGAAGAAGAAGAAGAAGAGGAAGAAAAAAGAAAAGAAAAGAAAACATGGTTCCTTCAGAGGGAGGGGACAAGGTAGGAGGGGAGGCCATAAGGGCAGGTGGTTCCAGATGGTATGTGGTTTAACTTGCCATGTCTGAATATAGTACCCTCAAGTCATCAACAATCTGAGCGGCCAGATGATGGTGAGCAAAGAAAACCCAGGTTTTTTCTGAAAATCACACTGCTTCGTTCTTAAAGCAGAACCATTCTTGTGGTAGTTGCCTCCGCACTACCTTGTGTAAAACTGACAATAGCCCCTCAAAGTAATTATCACAGGCCTGTTCTCAGGCAAGGAAACTGAGATCCAGAGTCATTACAGAAAATAGCTAAGGCCCCATGACTGCAGGAGGCAGGAGCAGGATTTTAAGTTCAAGCTCTTGATCATGAAATCAAACCACCTCTGAAGAAGAAAATGAAAAACATTTAAAATTTTATAACATTCCAATGATTCAGCAACATCACACTCCCTAGTGATACCTTGACACATAGTAGGTTTGCAACAAATGCCGATATTTTTTCCTTAATGTAGAAGGCGAAATGGGGGAATTCCAGGGGCCTTTTTATTTTCTCCCTCATCCGTATCTGGGCTTTCTGCCCCTGCTGTTTTAAATTCCATTTGAAATGAAAAAAATACATAACTAAAAACCATCCTCTGCCAAGCCATTTGGATTTAAAACAGATGGGCAGAAACCTGGAAGGAGTCAGGATTCTCCCTAATATATCAAATATTGCAGCCAGCGCCCATCTGAGAGGCTTTGCTGCATTTTGTAAAGAAAACAGGCCATATTTTGAAAATGGATGAGTAAGTTTCACTGTTTTGACTTGTTTCAAGGTCTGTAGGCCAGGCCTGGTTTTGATCTGACAGGTCTGAGTCTCCAACCGTAGGTTATTTCTGTGCAAAGATTCGAAGAGGCAGCACGCTCACCAGGCACAGACCTGAAACGGTGTCCCTTTGAAGACTTCTTCAGTGGGTCTTAAGTGGGATTTGGTGCCCATTGTGGAATCACAGTAATGAACCCAAAACTAATGTTTTTCATTACACCAGCAAATCAGTCAGTCCCTCTGTTTGCTCAGGTGTGCAGCTGTGTGCCCCATGCCCTGATCTCTATACAGTAACAAAATAAATATTTTTTGAAGGAAGAAATTAAAGATGAAGGAATGCCACAACTGATGGGGTGGGGGAAGCGAGAGATAGGAGACTCTGGTCTCTTTAAAGTAGGATAATATATTTGCTATACAATATCTTTACTAATTGGCCAACCTCTAGTCCGTGAAGAAGAAAAGAATCTACTAACGAAGTGGCAGGATTCATCCAATCAATTACTAAACACATCACAACTCCGCAGGGGGCTCCTTGGACTCGAAAAACAGTGCCGGTAGGTGGCGCCAGAGGGCAGGTTCACTGCTTCTCCGGGTTTAAAGGATGAGAAAAAGCCCAGTCAACAAATTGGGCTGGGACAAAAGTATGGGCATCGTCCGCCTTCAGAGGGGACCAAGTATAAATACTTTTCTTTTTTTTAACAGAGTGGGGAATTACATGTGCTGGAAACGTCCTTGCTCCACCAGCCGGACGCAAGGAAGCAAGCGCCAAACACTGTTTGCAGGACAGCTCTTATTTCAGGAATGAAGACTAAGGCTCAGCAGGTAGGAGGCCTTGAGAACTAGCACGGAATTTCCAAGAGGCCCACGCTGGAGCTGCGGAGTGCTTGGCTCAGGGAACTCACTGGATAATGAGACAAGAGACACTTGCGATATTGGAATAAACGCATCCAAACTCATCTCCATTAACAGGGGCACCAGCTTACTATGCTGGGGAAGATTTGAAGATCAAGAGTTAGACAGAACTGAGTTGAAATCTTAGATACATGACTTTGGGTAAGTCTCTTTCCTTCACTGAGCAACAGTTTACTTACGCATGGAATAGGTGTCATTGTTGTAAAGGAGGGAAGTGTTGATTTTTGGAAAACGCTTAGCACAACACCCAACTCTTCCAATCGTATCACTAAACATATCAAACATATCAAACAACTCTTCCAATCATATCACTAAAACCCATTCAGGTGGGAATCAGGATCATGCTGGGTGGGAAAAACAACCTTCTCATTTGTGTCATCCCTGTGCCTATATGTGCTGACTCTCCATGGGCTTATCACAGTATTTTGCGTTTTTAAACTTCATGCAGGTCATCAGGTTGGCTACTCTTTTAATATGAGCGCTACTTTGCAAAGTCCACTTTGCATCCCCAGCATCTATCACAGTCCCTGGAATGTGATAACATCTGTTAAATACACAAGTTTTTCTTAGGAACAAGTTGTTCCAACCCACCATGCTGAGTGATTCAGCTACAGTATTATGGCCACATCTTTTCCTTCACTGTGCTCAGCAAAGAAAGAAAATACTACAAACCCAGTGATGAAAATGAATTTTGAATTTTTAGCCAAAGACCAAATAGGAGCCAGATGCTGAGCAGCCATCTTCGGGAAGGGCCAACTCAACCAGCCAAGGCTCAAAATAAATTCCAAGGCAGAATTACAACATTCGAAGCAATTCTATGATTTTGGTGTCATAGCTGAAGACTTGGACATATGGCATTCTCGTCTATGCATGCCAAAGAGAGCGATGGAGAGGGAAAGGAGGGAAGGACCTGGACAGAAGCAAATGTCAGGAAGCCAACAAGATCAGGGATGCCAAGCTGGGGCCAATACATAGGAAAAGGTGGAGGCCATGGGCCGGCTATCATGAGTCATACAGACTTGGTCACTTAGTAGCCCTTTGATTGGGTAAAGTTACTTGATTGCTGGGAGGCTTAATCTCTTCATCTATAAAATGGGGTGTATTCGTCAGGATAGGTTAATCTGTGCTGTGGTAACAAACTGAAATCTCAGTGACTTCACAGAACAAACATTAATTTTTACCCACCCAAAGTTAAGTCAGTGGGAATCCTCCTACATCCAGTGACTTAGGATCCCATTTTCTTCTATCTCATGATGTTACTACCTCATCATTGGCTTCCAATGTTACTGTGTCAAGAAAGAGAGAGCTTGAGAAGTTATACTGGCTCTTAGGTGCCTCAGCACACAAGCAATGTATGTAATTTCTGCTTGGAGCTTATTGGTCAGAATAAGACACACGGCCCAGTCAACTGCAAGGAAGACTGGGAAATGTGGAAGAGTGTAGGTATTTGGGGAACACTAAATATGCCTGCCCCACAGGGTAATAATTAACTCAATCAGAACTGGATTTCATTGCATAAAACACAGCAGCTAAATAACTCTTTTAATGGCTTTAAGGAGTTAGAGATTCATTTTGCCTGTTATAAAAAGTTCGGAGGAAGGCACTGCAGCAGCTCCACAGCCATCAGGGTCATAGGCTCCTTCTCTGTTTCTGTTCCACCATTCTTCGCATACGGCTTCCATCCTAAAGTCACTTCATGGTTACAAGGTGCCCTCCAGCTTTAATATCCACCTTGCCACTAATATTTCTCAGCAATACAAGGCACACTATCAGCATTAAAGAGCTTTCTCTGAAGCTTACCCAGCAACTTCTATTTATATTCTTTGGCTACTCCTAGTTGCAAGGAAAGCTGGGAAGTGTAGTCTTTAACATCTGTGAATGGGAGAGTGAATACTGGGTAGGTAACTAGCAGTTCATACCAAAATAATATTTAATTCATGGGTTTGTGATGAGTACTATACAAAAGCTAAAAGCACTGCTCAGGACCTGATCTTTGCAAGTGCCCAATATGTGTTAGTTGTGGGGGTCTTTTGTCATTCTTGTTTTTATTAACCAGGTCATCATTTAGGAAGCCAGACTTTGGTGGCAGCATCTCAGGGACCTGTCAAGGAAATTGATGAGTCTCTCGTCTTAGTAGGGAGAACATGGAAGAGCACAGCAGGATATAAGAGCACCAGGCCTTGGGTTAGGGATTAGGACAGGGAAATGGTCAGCACTCAAGAGGAAGGACCAACGCAGAATGTCATTCTCCAGCAGGGAGAAGGAAGGAGGGCAGGCCAAGAGGCAGAATATGGCAGCTATAGGTTTTCCTGAGGTTAACTTTGTTTGAGAGATGTCATTGGCAGAGAAGAGAATTCAAGAAAATATTGTGAAAGACCAGAAATTATCCCAGTGACTGCCTCAGTTGGCACCTTTAAGAAGATAGCATCTCTTGCACTCTTAACTTTGCACCCTCCCCCTTTCTACTCACTGACCTCACTCCATCTCTGCAATGTCACCTCACCTCTTCACTTGATTTCTATCCCCACAAATCTCAGCCCTTCTTGCTGCCATTGCTTTTTCCCTCTTTTATTCAGCCTGAGTACTTACTTCCTGAGTACTTACCAAGAGCCAGACATAATTTTTTGTACTAGGGATACAGTGGGGAATAAGATAGGCAAACTCCCTTGTTTTATGAAGTCTACGTGATGCTTTGGCCTTTTTCCTCCTTGGAATGGTGCCTTCTAGGTAATTCCTCTGGAACTTCTGGAAGCCCCTGGGACTTTTCCTTCGGTATCCTGCATGCAACTCACCCACCACCTCTTTAGTCCTATTCCTGAGGATGAAATCAAAACTCATAGTCACTACAACCCAGATATTAGGGAGATGACTTAATTCTAAGTCCTACCCAGTAAAAAATTGAGACTCTTCATACCTCACTTTAGAGTTGGCTCAGAAACAGGGCAGGGTTAAGCCTATGGGTGGAAGCATTAATGGCCTCACCTGGGAAAAGCTGAGGAAGAAAACAAGTAAAATTAACAAGGTAGGAGAGACCAACCTGCATAATTTCAATTATTTGGGTAGAAAAGTGAATTAACTTCTTTTGTCAGTTAGGGTCCTTGATTGCAAGCAATATAAATGGACTCTAGGTAACTTACATAGAAGAGGTGTACTGGAAGGATATGGGGCATCAACATCGCAAATAAGATTTGAAGGAGAAGCTGAAGGGTCAGGCCTCAGAAAGAACAGGATCCAGAGCAGCTCAGGGAATTTGTTTGAGTTCCATGTCTCTGTTAGAGAAAATGGTCCCCAGTCATATGTCTATGCTTTTTATCCATACCCAAGAGACAAAGTCTTTGAAGAGAGAGGGATATTACGGTCCTAGTTTGAGTTACATTTCTACTTCTTCCCATCTGCAGCCCAAATGACAATTTCTATCAAGTCTGTAAGCCAAGGCACCTGCTAGTTTGTTCCCTGAACCAAAATTGAAGTATGCCTACCAGAATGGGAAGTGAGTGCTGGGCAAGCAGATAACTCAGCCGTCTACCACTCCACTCTAGATAATTTTCTTATTTTCAAACCTATGGCTTTAAGAACATTTCATGAGCATCCATAAGAATAATTCCTTCTGAAAACATTTTCAGTTGTGGGAATCAAGACTGGCTCAATCCTTAATGGTTGCAATAAACTAGATGCTTAAGATGGGAATTTGGAGTGGGGCTGACAGAAATAACAATTATAGGTGATTTAACAATCCAAAAATATATTTTATTTTTGTACTGTTTGGGCTTTTACAATCTGTTCTGTATGTTTATAATTATAATTTTGCTGTATTTTAAAAATCAGTAATATATTCACGTGGTTTAGTCACCTTCCTCCATCCTGCTGCCTAGAACGTAGATGTGTCATTTTGAATTATGAAGGCAAAACCCTAGGAATGGCAGAAAAGTGCACTGGAAGGAACTAGGATCTGATGACTTTATGCAACAGGGACATTATGCCAGCCCTGTCCTGTATTGCTCTAGATTTTTATGTAATAGAGAAATAAGCCACTCTTACTTGGCTTTTTTCTGTTATAGCCAAGCCTAATCCTAACTGATTCCCTAAAGTTGCACCACCAATAAGTGATAGAGCCTTGATTCTAATTCAGTTCCAGAGCCCGGATTTGGGTGAGGAAAAGAGTGACCCAGAGGGCAAATTTAAAGAGGCACTCACTTTCAGGATTGTACAAGTGCTGACTCTGTCCCTGTATGACCCTGAGAGTAGGTGCCTCCTGAAATTTTGCCCCTTAGGCACCTAGCTTACCCCAGAGGCTCAGCTTCCAGAGCCCAGGCTCTTTCAGCCTCAACACACTGACAGGACAACGCCTAAGGTTGAATCAACCTATTGCTGCATCATCACTGTGAAAAATTAACTGGACTCAGTCAGAAATTTAAAATACCATTTTTTGACATTGACTGTGAAATGTAAGAGTCAAAAAGTTTCTGAAACCTCCATTCCATAGCACCCCTACCATTCTGAGAGCTAGCTTTTATCATTCGCTGGCATGAGAGTGAAGAGCCCTTCTGAAATAACTCGCCCTCTCATCCACTCTCCAAGCAGGCAACCTTGTTTATATATCATTTCTCCCACATGAATCATTTGTAGCAAGAGTACAGCTTCCACTTGTCCACGAGAAACGTTCAAAACAATCTTTTCTACTCTACATAAAACCTCAGGAGTAACAATAGGCATTCAGAATGAGGCTGCTATTTGTCAGCCTCTCAAAGTCAGGGAACAAATGAAAGTAACTATGAGCCATCAAAAATCATGTTGAGAGAAAAAAAAAATTCCTTCTGGTGATCGCTCATTTTTCTGAGCCCCCACCGCCCCCTGCCTTCTTCAAAACTGACTTTTATATTATGCTTCCAGCAGAAACCTCCCTAGTTCCTTCTGCTTCTAGTTCCAAGGTGTTATTTTCACATAAAGCTTCCTGAGATCTGTGCAGAGTCATCATAGGGAGAGGTAGAGGGCTAGTGTGGGGTATAGGGTTAATTGCCATTTGCATCTCAGGGATCAGAACCCTAAGCGAAAGGTTAGGGGAAAAGGTAGAGTCATTTCTTAATATTTTGTTTATTTGATATGCTGAATTTGTGTTGAGTTCCACAAAGAATTTCCAAAAAATAAATTTTCTGCAGAATCCCTGCAAATCCCTCGAGAATAGAGAAAGGGTAGGGGAGAGACAGGGGCTGGAGAAGGCAACATAAGTAGAGAATGTGGTCTAGATGGTGGCTCGTGAATATCAGACCCTATCCCAAAGGCTTTACGTTAATCCTCACAGCCCACCTTCAAGGTGTTTTTTTCTTCATTTTACAGGTGGGGAAAGTGAAGCTTAGAGAGATTAAGTAACTTGTCAAAAATCACACAACAAACGGCAAGCAGAGATCCAAACTCGGATGAATCTGACTCGATATCTTTGCTCTTTCAGGTGTTGCCTCGTTGTCTGTGAAAGCCAGTCAATTTCTTGTTAGAGAAAAGATCAGCATGATGTGAGGAATCAGGCAATTAAGGATCTTGTCCCAGCAGGGAGACAGAGCAAAGCTTTCCATTTCCCTGGACCTCAGTGTTCTCATCTATTTAATGAAAGAATAGGGCTAGATGGTTCTTCAAGTACTTCTGTGCTCTCTGATGTATGAGTGTCCATGTCTACATTCATTAAAGGCATCCAACAAAAGAATTAAAATAACAGGAAGGGTGAGCCACAGGCAGGATCCCTCCCTGTGGGTCAGAAGTCCAGGAAAGGCCAGAGACAGCCACTGCAGGATAAATAAACTGAGCTTGGTATTTTTTGCACACTCTCATTTTTCTCATCACCTTCTTCAGCCCTTGTCTGACCATCCAGGTATCCTGACCCTGGCTTTACCACCTCTAGTGCTCCCTCCCACTTGTAGCACCCTATTCTGGGCCTTCTTTGATGCCTGCAATGCTGGTTAAAAGGTGTAACTTTTTATCTAGCCAAATGGATCGCTATTTTTTGCAAATTGTAAGAAGCTGCCCCTCCCACCTGGGTAGACATGACCCTACCCAGGGGGATGTGTGTCTTGGTAAGCAGAGAATAGGCTACCTTTTAGCTTCGCCTTTGTTAATTAGCCAGATGCCCTTGTATAGTGCACAACTCACACAACTGTACATGGCCGTCTTAGAACAAAGCCAAGTGGTGATTCATTTCAGTGAATGGTATTCCATCCATCCAATTACGCATGGCAGAGAGGAACCTAGAAGATATGTTAGACTCTTTTCTTTTTTTCTCTCCCATGTTCAGCCCATTATATTGCTGATTGAGCTCCTATTTATCTCTCAGATTTTTTCATTGCCCTCCATCACCAGCACCCTAGTCAAAAGAACATCATCTTCCTTTGGAACTGAACACCAGCTTCCTAACCGACCTCCCCCCATGTATTCTGTCCCACCTTTTGTGTTCATTCCCATCACTGCAGCCAGAAGATATATGAACTCAACTGTTTTAATACTGAGAGCAGGATGGAGGATCTTTCCAAAATGTAAGTATGATCATCACCCTTTCCTGCTTAAAAATTCTCAGCAACTTCTCTTGATTCTTAAGATAAAGACAAGATTCTTTGACTGGGCCTGCTATATCATCAGACCCCTTCTTACTCCTCCAGCTTCATCCTGCATCGCCTTCCTTTCATCTCTCTTCTCTCCAGCTTTTCTGGAAAGGAGCCCATGCACATGCTATTTCCTCCACTTAGAACCTGGTCTCCCTCTTCACCTGTTAACTGCTATTCACACCGGGAAGCCTTATGCCTCCCTAACAGTAAGGCCATCCCTACTCCTTCTGACACAGCCAACTCCTCTTATAAATCCATTAGCAACAAGGGCCCACTTCCCTTTGCAGCATTCATCAGAGTTATATTTGTTGAATTGATGGATAAAAAGTAATAATTCAGGTCCCAGATTCGGTGCTACATCTGCTAGGAAGCCATTTCTGATGTGTACCAGTCTCCAGAAACAATTTCCCTGTCCCCAAAATGTTCAAAGCATTTCATCCTTTCCTTTCTGATGATACCTTTTATCTTGAAATAGAGTTATTTAGGTATTTGTCTCTCTCTTAGAAATTTAGCACTGGTTCTACTGGGACTCTCAGCAAAGGGCATCCGACGGATATCTCACTGGAAAGGTTCTCACGATGAGAATTCGTGAGCTCAGATTCATGAATTCAGACGTCCACAGGTAATGACAGGTAGGTAACATGAAGGAATGCTATAATGATGTAGCTTTGGGGATGGGAGCTGTAAGCACTCAGGGATTCCTGCTTCAACTAGTAGGTCCCCAGTGACTCAGCACCAGCCATCATCACTGTGTGAGAATGTGGGTCCAGCCTTGTGAGATTTTCTGATTGTTTTTAAAAGAAATCTGGATTTTATTACCTAATTTATCTTTATCCCTTCTCAGACCCTCCACCCCCCAACACCTGGCAAGTGTCTATTTTATAGTAGGTGCTCAGTTAGGATTTGGGGAATGAGTGAGTGAATGTGAAGACACAAATGGATGATAAGTGATACTTGAATGAGCCACTGTCTCTCAGAGGTACACACTGTGAGTTTGAATGTATTTCTGACTTTCCTGAGTCTACATTCCATTCAAAAAAAAATTGGTTGGGACACTTGTAAACCAATTATCGATCACTAATTAAGACTCCACTGTGAGAAGTCGTGTTTTTGTTTCCCATCCCCCTATCAGGTATTTTCAGGTCTGGATGGTCTTGACAGCTTTCTAATCCAATTCAGAGAACTTCCAATACCAGATATGTGCCCCAAATCCTCCAGATACTCAAAACGCAGCTCTCAGGACTGTTATTTGTCACCTATTATATGCCCTTATTGTATGGAAACTCAATTTAATAACTGTCAACACTTTCCTTGAGTCACTTGTTTCTACCAAATTGAAAACATTCGTAGAATATCCATCCTTCTTTTCACATCTCCCAACTGACAAGCAGTTTAGATAATTTGACAGGTGAATGAGAAACTCAGCTCTTTTGTAATCGTGAGTTACCATTAGGATTTGGTTATTTATACTAAAATTTGCCATTGTAATATCAAGTTTTAAAGGAGGGAGAGACTTCAGAAGTTATTTGGTCTAGACGCCAATTTTACAGATGATGAAACTTGAGTCCAGGGAAGGAAAGCAATCAGCCAAGTGAGTTGTGGTGCTGAGATCCAAAGTCAGGTCTTTGGAATCAAACCACTTACTCATTGTATCCCTAGGATATGCCAGATTTCCTAAACACTTTATCATTGGTTATCTCTAATAACACCTCAAGAAAGGTGTATCATCCACATTTTACAGGGAAGGAAACTGCGCTCAGAAAGTTGGCATGATTTGTCCCAAGTCCTCCCAGCTAATAATAAGTCCTCCAGTTAATAAAGCTGGGATTGAAGCCCAGACTTGGAAGACAGAGCTTCTCCTACCACACTATGGTGGTAAAAATCAAGGCAGCTTTGTGAAGATCACATTGCTCCTGAGTGATGGATGTGAGATTAAAAAAAAAAAAAAAAAAAAAGAATGCAAATGCTATCGAGAACTCCAAAGTAGAGATTTCATCGGTTCCTGGGCCCCCATCCTCCACACACAACCAGCATCACTTCCTGAATACCTAGACGAAAACCTTCTCAAACTTTACTATGCATACAAATCATCTGGGGGACTTCTGAAAATGTAGTTTCTGATTGAATAGTTTTTGGGTGGGGCCTGAGATTCTGCAGATTTGGAGATTCTTACCTAAGGCAAATGCCCCTAGTCCTGGGACAACATGGCTTCCTAAACTGGGATTCAGTTTTCAGCAGCCCCATCCTGAGATTATCAAGCAGCAAAGTCTATAAGGTGAGGGAGGGCAGTGTGGTTGTAGTAGGAGAGAACACAATGTTTTGTTTAGTTATCATTTATCAAACATCTTCACTATGTGCTGGGCATAATGCTAAGGACTTCACAGATATAACCACATTTAATCCCCACCAGAACCTTATGAATAACTACGTGTGTCTACGTTTTACAGATGTCAAAGCAGACTTGGAGTTTAGGTCAAATTCACACAGCTCTACCCAATTCCAAAGTTCATATTCTTAACCACAATGACAACTTTCTCCTCAATGAGATTGTTCCCCTTATACCCACAGCAAGTCTGAATGGCACTTTTGAGGGGGAAGGAGTCTTTGAGCAGACACTGCTAAGCTGATGTGGACAGCACAAACCCAACACCATGGTGCCGAAGAATATCTCAGACCAGATGTTGATCAGCCTGCTAGAGGAATGTGCAAAAGATTCATTCACACGCAGACAGAAATAAGCATAAACAGCTTGAGTGAAAACTTAGAAATAACTTGCATACTCAACAATTAAATAATGATTAAATAAAACATAGTATATTAAGCAATGGGCATAATCAATAGGCAGTGGATATACAGGTTTCAGGTAGGATGTTTGCTAATATAGTATGATCTGATTTTTGTTAGAGAAAAAGTTGTGTGCATTTGCATATAGGAAAAAGATTGAAATTAAGTACTCCAAAAATACATCAGTAATATTTGGATAAGATTATTAGTGTTCGTGTTTTTCTTTTATTTTCTTTGTATACTTATCTGTTACTTCTCTTTTTTTCACAGCAGGGAGTCCACCTTAGTTGATAGTGTTTTTGTGTAATTATCAAGGTAGAAATTCAAACCACAGTAGAACAGGAACAATCCCATTAGTCACATCTAACTACGAAGGGATTCATCAGTTGCTTAGTGGGAGAAGAATAGGAAATTCATACTAGAATCCTATTTCACCATTTATAATTGGTTATATATAATTAGACCTAAGCTAACTGTGTTACAAAACATACTAGGAGGGGAAATGAAATGGCATCAAGAATGAAAAGGATGCTGACAAAGGGACTTCAATTCCATCTCGTCCTCTAGCTTTGTATCCTTGAATGGCCTTGCTTCTTCATCTATAAAATGGACATCAGAAATCCTATTTATGGTGTTTTACTGTGGAAAAAAAAAATAAGATGGCATATGTTAAGCAGTTAGCACTCAACAAATAGTAACTATATTACATCCCCAGAATTATTATTATAATATAACCCATATACATATGCGGCAGGAACAGGGCCGACACTATGAGCCTCCTCCACAGGACTGAGCAGAGAGCAGATCTTCACTGACTGCTGGGTTGGGACAGGCACCACAGCCTTGCTGCGACATGGATGGAGCATGGCTTTGCAGTCTTGCCAAGTTCAGGACTCTGCACCAGCACTGACTCCCGCTTAGGGAACATCTCAGGATCTTTGTTTCTTCATTTGGGGACAATTTTGGTGATGTAAGCTATAAGGATTAAATTAAATTAAATCATATTTGGGAAAACACTCTTTGAACTGTAAAGTTGTCAGCTTCAGCCCTGCCTTCCCCAGTTTGCAGAAACCCATTTCTTGAGGCATAGTTCACATCAAAGTTACCTCTTTCATCACCTCAGCCCATCCATCTAAGGGCTTCAAACATGTTCTCAGACCTGGAATCTTAACGGGGGCCAAACAGTACACAGCCTAGCGCATAATACCAAGATCAAACTGAGTGGGACAACTATGGGGAACTCTAGGACATCCCCTAAACTACCAGCATATCCCACATACATATTTTTTTTGCCTTCACTGCCAACCAGACCAGGACCCAACATCCCGGGACCAATCAACAGCACCATTTATGGAGTGTGTTCTGTGTTCTGAGCCTTATGCTGAGTATTGTACTTGCATTGTTTCAATTAATCCTCACACTAGATCTAAGACAAGTAATCTTATCTCCTTTTTACAGATGGGAAAACTGAGGCTTAAGGAAGGTTAGGACAAAAGTTAAGGAACTAACGGTTCATAAATGATGGGCCAGGGTTTCTATTCCAAGTTTATCTGACTGTGATCTTGGGTACTATGATGCCTCTGTAAGAATTATTTTGCAGATGAGTCCCATGAAGGAAACTGACCTACCTACAATCATATAGCTAGTAAGCACCAAAACTGGGATTATAATCTATGTCTCTTCAAGTCCAAAGACATGCTCTCCCTGTGATACTACGCTACCTTCCCCAATCCCGTAAGACTAGTTTCTGCCCAAGTGTCCCTTCCCTGAGCCCAGAGCCTGCTGTTGTCCCTAGCCTATTGGTGAGTGGCCCGGATCCATGCCTAGCTCTTCTTAGTTTCTTTCCCTGGAATCTGGGTTCCAGATTTTGTCCTTGCTGATGGGACACTTGCTGAGGAAGGACAGATCTTCCCAAAAGATCCCTATTGGTTCCAGAGAATGCAAACAGAAGTTCTCACTTCAGACACATCTACCTTTGAGAATGACCACCAGACTAACCCATTCCCTTGGTTGCTATGTTGGATCTGTTAAGCTGCCATGCTCCAAAATGCTGAGTGGGGTCAAGAGGTTGGTCTCCAGCCTGCCTTTTTGCAATTTCATCCTCTGGCTTATTCAGGCCATGTTAGAGATCCATAATGCTCACACTCAGGCCTGAATGATAACAAATATCAGCTGTTTTTTGTTTTATGCTTGTTCATTTCCAGTGGTAAAAGTTGTATGCTCATTATGTTATTTCCCATTGCTACAACAAACCCTTCCTCTCTATAGCAGTGCTACAGAAGCATAAACGGAGCAGAGTTGCAGATGGAATACTGTAACTGGCCTTAAGTACAAATTAAAAATCGACCTAGGTGGTCAAGGGATGCTACAACAGGATTAATTTGCAGATAAAGGTGCTCATTCAAGCTGAAGGATTTAACAGAAAAAAAAGCAGACTAAGAAATAGAATATTTAAACACTTCAAGTCATTTGCTTGGAAAGACGTTCTGCATCTTGTTGGAGGAGCGAGTCATCTTCCTGTGTGAAGTGTTCAAAGCTCACTTCCGGTGAGTAATGAGAGGGGCATTCAGGTCTGGATGCAGCCACTGTGCATGTGGTGAAGTCCACAGCACTACAGCTTCCTCTTCAGAAAGCAGAGGTGCTGCCTCTTAGGCCTCATAATTCTGGGCTCTTCTCCAGGCCACAAAACAACCAGAGTTTCTAAGGGGCATATGCTGATGGCATCTGCCAGCTCTCTATCCAGTGCAACTATGGCTGTCTGTGACTCACAGTAAGCTCCACCGGAAGCCTTTTCCATGTGTTTCTGTGCAGGCTCTGTTGGCTGAAATTCGTGCCAGTCCCGAGAAAGGTCTGTGGTTCTGGCAGGCAGCAATCATGTGTTGGAGAGCTGTAAGGACCCAGCCTTAGTTCAGGCTGTAGCAGCAGAAAGGGTAAAAACACAAGCCAGCACACACTGATGTGTATAGTGAATGGGCCTGGACCACCTCAGTAGGCTGGAAAATATATAGCAGTAGGTCTGGGGGAGAATGTACATCATACACACAGAAGGCTACTCATTTTCTAAGCCAACAATGGCATTTCAAAAAAGAGAAGACCCCATTGCTCTGAAGCAGCAAATCGGGTAGGACAATAAGAGACTTGTGTTAGAAACTCCCATTCTACCTCTTATTTGGGTTAACCATAAGCCTTCAAATGACCCCACAGAAGCAGCCTGCAAGGGAGATGGTGGAGATGTTATCACTTCTACTTTTCACAGGAGGAAACTGAGCTTCCGGAAGGTTAAGTTGCCATGGATCACACTGATAGTCAGCGGCCCCAGGGGATTTGAATCCACATCTGTCTGACTCAAAGGCAATGCTCCTACCTGCTTCAAAATTCATCTCGTTCTGATAAATCATTATTCAAAGTCACCTGTGTTCAATGCTGGAACCAAACACCCTTTTTGGGTACCGAATAAAAGAAAGAAAAGGAGAGAAAAAAGCAGTCTTAGCTTTGCTGCTTTTAAACAATGTGGCTTTAAACAAGTCACTAATAACCTCTCCAGCCTCAATATTTAATTCTGGGATCACTTTGACGAGTTTATCAGGGGAGATTCTTTTGTGCTATTTCCTTTATTGACCCTGAAAAAGTATAGTTTTCTCACTCAGTCATTATTCATTGATTCCTTCAGTCTGTAAACATCTACAGACTACTCAGTGGCAGGCACTAGGGCAGAAGGATAAATAAGACATGGTCCCTGCCATCAAAGAGTCATGGTCTGATGGGAAGAAAGCCCTGTAAAAACAGTCCACAGTCACTCTCTGAAATTACATCTTAGGGCCTTAGGGCTATTTTCACTGCATGGCACTGTTGGGTGACTCATCATAAATTTAGAGCTGGAGAAGAATGCTGAGATTATTCTAATCCAATCCCTCATGTTATGGTGGGAAAACAGGCCCAGAGAGGTGAAGGTCACAGGTAGGAAGAGGTAGAAACTGGTTCTGCACCCAGATCTCTTGACTTCCATGTCTTGCTAATTTTCAGCAGTTATGAGATATCTAAATATTTTCCTTGGTTTTATTCTCTCTACCTCCTTCCATACTCTACAGTTTCATTCAACTAGGTATAATAATGGAAGACAAGGACTCTGAATAAATACGAAACTTCTTCGTGGGAGACTTGAAATCAAAGAAACATCATTTTTTTTTTGGACTCATTTCCAGAAATCTCCAGTGTATGGACCTTGACCTAGCTGAGACACTTAAGTCCCAGCTAACATTAAAATCTGCTGCAGATGAATCTCTTTTGTAAAATGTAGTATATGGAAAAAGTCTCGATCTTGGATTTAAGAGGCCTGAATTCAAAGATCTGCTTTGCGAACAGGTTGCCTTGAGATCTTAAGCAAGTTCTTCCCTTCTGAGGACCTCTGTCAGTCCCCTCAATATCAAAGGAGAAGACCAAATCCAATAGAAGCTCCATGAAAGCAGGGACTTTGTCCACTGCTGTCTCCCCAGTGCCTTGAGCCACACATAGCACACAGTAGGAACTCAACACATGAAAATGTCTGCAAAGGCACTGACGTTCAGAAAATAGGAGTCCATGAAATCATTTCCAAAATTTAGAGTTCGTGTCTGTTCATGTTTTTCCCCTCCCTTTTGTTCAAGGGATGAATGCCTCCCCACCTCCCCTGTCTCTTAGCAACAGTGTGGAAGAGTTGACTGTTCTGAAGCAGTTCTCAAGTTGCGTGACCTGGCAGCTGTGCATTACTCTGTGTACTCTAATATTATCGTTTCGGCATCACTCCCCCTCTGCTGTCACTTCTCGGGCCGTTTGCTCAGAACCACCCGCTCAGCTCCTCTGCTCACTTGTTGCTGAAAACACACCCTGATTCCACCTACCTTCACTGAGCTCGCCTGTGCTATTGTGCAAGACAATAGAAGACTGAACACCCTCAAGCACGGTAATGTATTTTAACAGGAGTACAAGTGTGTAGTGAGGAGGGGTAGATGTTTTGCAATACTTGGCAAACACCAAATTTGAAACCTGTAAACATTTCCCAGGGTCTTCCATGGGTCACTTTATTGTGCAGTGGATTAAGCAAAAATTTTTTAAAACAAAGAACAGTTACTACCATATTGAGCCCTTGCTATGTGTAAGGTAGCTTCACACACTCTTCCCTGCTTAATCTTTTCAACAACACTGTGAGCGCCCACTTTTACGGAGGAGGGAATTGAGGCTTAGAAACGTTGATTAGCTTCTTCAGGTCACAAAACCAGTAAAAGCTGCCACCAATACCGGATCTGGTCTTCTATCTGATTGCAACATCCCATGTTTTAAAATTTAGAAGAATCTAGGCCATGCGTGATCACTCATGCCAGTAATCCCAGCACTTTGGGAAGCCAAGGCAGGTGGATCACATGAGTCCAGGAGTTCGAGACCAGCCTGGCCCAACATGGTGAAACCCTATCTCTACTAAAAATACAAAAAAAATTAGCCAAGCGTGGTGGCACACACCTGTAATCCCAGCTACTAGGAAGGCTGAGGCACGAGAATTGCTTGAACCTGGGAGGCAGAGGTTGCAGTGAGCCGAGATTGTGCACTGCACTCCGGTCTAGGTAACAGAGTGAGACTCTGCCTCAAAATAAAATAAAAACTAGAAGAATCTGGAAAGTTAAGGGTCCACTAAGAACAACCTAGCGAAAAGGAAACAGAATGGCAACTACAGACCATCCAGTTCTTTCTCCACTCACTTTATTTCCTCTCCTAAAACTGAAAAAACTTGTTTTCTGTGACTCCAGTATATAGAGCTGACACTAACATTTGGGAGTTATGAGGAGATACTTAGCAATTATTAGGTCGAAGAGAGTTCTGTCGGAATGGACCTTTCAGCTCATTCAGTCTAGCCCTGATTTATTTTATTTATTTTGTTTTATTTTATTTTTGGAGACAGAGTCTCACTCTGTTGCCCAGGCTGGAGTGCAGTGGCACAATCTTGGTTCACTGCAACCTCTGTTCTCCTGGGTTCAAGTGATTCTTCTGCCTCAGCCTCCCGAGTAGCTGGGATTACAGGTGCATGCCACTACACCTGGCTAATTTTTGTATTTTTAGTAGAGACAGGGTTCCACCATATTAGCCAGGCTGGTCTCCAACCCCTGACCACGTGATCCACCCACCTTGGCCTCCCAAAGTGCTGGGACTACAGGTGTAAGCCACCACGCCCGGCCTAGCCCTGATATTTTATAGATGATAAACTTCATATATTTGGGTGAACTCAAGAAAGTCACCCAAGGTCACCCATCTAATTAGTAAGTACTAGGCCCAGCCTTGTCTGGTACCAAATCCTATGCTCCTCATCTGCAAAGAAGGGGCAATAACACTTATCTATAAAGCTGTGGCTGTGAGGATTGTTTTCAAAGTATTCAGCTAGGTCAGTACCTGACATACGGTAGACCCTGCAAAGGGTAGATGCTGCTGACCCTAAACCTCAGTCTCTTTATTTGTAAATGGGGTGGGCAAGGGCCCTTACCTCTTTATTTGTTTTTAAAAAAAAAAAAAAAAAACCGAATGAGCTCTTGGATGTGCAGAGCTTTGTAGCATTTGCTTCTCAAACACTACCTATCATCTTTTGGAGCTGTTAGGTATGGCATTTCAGGTGTTCCTGGGTGACCTCCCAGGTGGACAATATTAGAGTGAAGTTAATGGCATCCGATCCTGGCCTTTCTTCATTATAAATGATTATAAAGCAGGAGAAAAGAAAAACACAGAAAAAAAAATTAGAAAGTTGCAACTGCATAGATGTTTTACCTTCATAACCTTCTTCTCTTCTTGGTATTGCTTGGTCCTCACTGAAGCCACGGGTCCCCTCCTTATTGCAGATTGGAAGGCTGTTGATTGGAAGGACACAGAGAGACTGGCTCTGGCTGGACTAGGCTCGTTCAGGAGTCGGGTGCTGCCAGGGAAAGGGCTCATAATTCAGGAGGGATCTGCATGCATGTATGTCACGAGACGAGAGAACTGTGGGTTCTGCCCAATATGCTGTGAGGATAGTTTGGACATCTGGCAGTGAAGACCAACTCTAGTCAGGGCGATCCCATTCTTGGTTCACTAAAGTGTCTTTGTTAGGGGATTCTATCACTCCCCAGCTGTACTTCTCCAAAGGCTCTCTCTTCAGGGTGAAAATAACCTTTGTCCTCTTTACCTTGCTTCTTCCAGACTCCATATTCAACACGTATTTTAAAGGCTGCACCATCAGGAGGACTGAGTGGGAGATGAGGAAGTAAAGACAGGTTGTGTAGACAAATACTGCAAGGAGTTTGGCTGGGAAAAGATTGAGAGAGAAAGAATGGGACAGTGGGGGAAGCGCTGATTTTTTTTGAAGGTGATGTTCTAAGTTAGAAAAGACCAGAGCCTATTTAAGTGCTTTTGAGGAGAAGCAAGCCAAGTGGAAAAGGTTGAAGGGATAGCAGCTTAATTGATAGTACAAGGTCCCTGATAAAGCAGGAGGGGAGGGGTCCAGACCTCAGGGGCTGCCACTGGCCTTGAGCAGGAGGACAAGAAGGGGGTATACAAGGAGCAAAGGTGAGAGCACAGTTTGTCCAAGTCCCAAAGTTTGTCATGGTCTTTCTTCCCTCTTTGCCCAGCTGTGGCCACATGCCAGTGCGGTTCTCGCTGCTCCACACACATGAATTAACACCCTCACCACAATCCTGCTACGGAGGCATTTCTAACCATCATTTTCTAGATGTGCAAACCAAATCTCAGAGAACATATGAAATTGCCTATGGTTACACAACTGGTATTATTAATAAAAATAGTGCTGACATTAATACAGCCCTAACTATGTGTCAGACTTTATTCTAAGTACTTTATATTCATTATTCTGTTTAACCCTATAAAGCAGGTACAATTACAATTCTGATTTTACAAATTATTTGCCCAAGGTTCAACAACTTCAAAATGGAGCCAGCACTCAAGCCCAGGCCGTCTGGCTCCCAGGACAGTATTCTTAACCATCAAACTATGTCATCTCTTGTTGTGGGAAACAAGGTAATGGAGATTAAGTTCAAACTCTCATTTGTCTGACTCCAAATGATGCCATACTTTGCAAATTGCATCAGGAGATGAGGATGGATAAAGGTAATTTCACCTTTAGAATTTCTGAGAAGATCCAGTTGTGATGTCTGGGGACAAGTAACAGAAACTCAAGAACCTCCTCAATAGACTCCCTCCAATGACTCATTGTCCTAAATTGGGTAACCAGGCTCTCTACCTCCCTAACCAGCTGGGGTGCCTCTTTGGTGAGAATTTTCAAGGGAGAGAGTTGACAGTGGTTTAACAATCAACAGTGCCCACTGGATTCACACCAGGCAGCAGGTGCTTTACCCAAGCCTTCATTCATTCATTTGTTCATTCTATAAATCATTTCCTGACCACCAGTTCTGCCTGGCAGTGTCATCAGCAGACATGCAAGTCAGGGACACAGTTCTCACTTCTTAAGCAGCTTACAGACTGATGCTTGGTACAGATATGTAAGCAGACAAGTCCATTGCAATGCACGGCCACTTCCTGTAGTGAGATGTGTCCAAAGGGTGACAAAAACAGAAAGGGGGTGCCAGTGCCTGTCTAGGGGAGGGACTAAGAGGAAGACTTCTTTTAAGAAAAGAAATTTGCCAGAGGAACAAGGGAAATGAAAAGGGCATGTAACTCAGGCAGAGGGGGCAACATGTGCAAAGTCAGGGGAGCATGGGTAAGTATGGCGGGTTCGGCTGCAGCAGAAATGCCAGCTTTGAGGGGTGGGAGATGAAGCTGGAGAGGTAGGCATAGGTAGATCATGTTATCAGAGGTGCTGGGTGCCACATGTAGGAATTTAATCTCTAATCTTTGCCACCACCCTGCGAAGCTGTTCTATTACTTGTTCCAATGTACAAATAAGAAAATGGAGGTTCAGAAGAACTGATGGGCCCCCTATTCACAGCTGATAAGAAACAGGGCCAGAATTTGAACCCAGGCTGGCCTGATGCCAGAGCCTGCCCTCTTTCCACTAAATCATAATGACTGCCTTTGGTTCTGCCTCCAAAGTGATTGCACCCTATTACATAACCAAACAAATAAAAAGCCTTTTTTTTATGGTGACAGTGGCAATGTCATTTGAGGAACTAAGATTTGTTCCTTTTACAAATGAGAATTGGGCGCATTTTTCCCTCTGCTCATTATAAAGGCCTGCTTCCTACTGGAATGAATAATGAGGTTGTAGCTGTCTGCATTCAGCCATAGGAAGACGCATAATTGTATTTCTTCCATGATGGAAGAACCAGCTGTGGTGCTAATAAAAATGACTGCTTTTCAATTCTTTCAGCAGAGTAAATAAAACTCCCTTGTGATTAACAGCAAATTGGTTTCCTACAGAGTTGTCAAATCTGAAGGGGTGGGACAAGGGGGGTCAGGGAGAAGATGGGAGTGAGAGCATGGTTAGCGGTTCTACTCCAGCAGTGTTCTTTCTCCAAGTATGTGTTCCAGAGATGCTTTGGGTAGAAAATATCTTTTCTTTTTCTTTCTTGTTTTTTAGAGACAAGGTCTTGCTCCATTGCCCAGGCTGGAGTGCAGTTGCATGATCATAGCTCACTGCACCCTCCAACTTTTGGGCTCAAGCAATACTCCTGCCTCAGCAGGAGTAACTGGGTCTACAGGCACCCACCACCATACCCAGCTAGTTTATTTTTATTTTTATTTTTATTTTTGAGACAGAGTCTCACTCTTGTTGCCCAGGCTGGAGTACAATGGCACAGGCTCGGGTCACTGCAAGCTCCACCTCCCAGGTTCAAGCGATTCTCCTGCCTCAGCCTCCTGAGTAGCTGGGAGGCATGCACCACCACACCAGGCTAATTTTGTATTTTTGGTAGAGATGGGGTTTCTCCATATTGGTCAGGCTGCTCTCTAACTCCCAACCTCAAGTGATCCACCTGCCTCTGCCTCCCAAAGTGCTGGGATTACAGGCGTGAGCCACCTTGCCCAGCAAAAACCTCCAGTCCCTGGGCTGCTCAGGCGGCTCCCCTTCCAAGCTCCCACAGGGCCCAACCCTGTTTAGCTTCACTGGACCAGGCCCAGGCGCCCTCAGGCCGCTATGGTGCCAGGGGCTAGTTTATTTGTGTAGAGATGGGACTCACTCTATTTCCCAGGCTGTTCTCCGACTCTTGGCCTCAAGTGATCCTCCTGCCTCAGCCTCCCATAGTGTTTGGATTATACGGGTGAGCCACTTTGCCCAACCCAAGAAAGATATTTTCAGCTTCTTTCAGAAAATTGCCAATTCTACCAAAGTAACACTTCAGGATCCTGGCATGGGAATGAAAGAAAAAAGGGAGCTCACTTGTTAACAGTCACAGTCCCTAAGACTTTCAGGTTTGGGGTATCAACTCTTTCTCTACCCAGGTATTCATTCATTTATTCTACAAATATTTTAAAGGCTTACTAGTGATCTGTTCATTAATTGACTATTACTGAGTGTCTACTGTATTCAAGGGCTGGGCTTTGGGAATAAATGGTGAAAAAGACCCAATTCCTGCCCTCATGGTGCACACAGTCTAATGAACAGATAGATCTGTTAGTAGTTTTTTATGATTTTTATTTTTATTTTTAAATTTTCTTGTAAACACAGTGTCTTGCTATGTTGCGCCGGCTGGTCTGTCTCCAATTCCTGGCCATAAGTAATTCTCCTACCTCAAACTATTGGGATTATAGGTGTGAGCCACTGTGCCTGGCCATGATTCTTGTGATAAGATCTATGTCTTGGAAATAAAGGTAGTGTATTTTAACAGTTTTTTTCATTCTCTTGGCAAATGGGATAGAAAAACTATTTTGCCCTCACTTTAGGTTAAAGAGTTACAAACCAAGGCCAATGAAAGATCAATCAGAAATGAAGATGATGTCGCTTTGAAATGGCAACAGAAGACTATACGATTCTAGTTGCAAAATATTGGTGGATCAGACAGGGTCCTGATAGGAAACCAATGGAACACTTATATTAGGATAATTGCAAGAAAGTTTATTACAAAGGGAGTGTTTACAAGGATGTGGGTGGGATGCAGACAACTCATAAGGGCTGTGCCGGAACCCAGGGCTAGCAGCAGTGGTGCTAACATTCAAAAGAATTACAGAGGGAATTGGCTACAGGAACCTAGAAGGGAAGAGTAGTGTCGAGAAGATCAGCATAAGAGGAAGAGTGACTGACAGTTGAGGGTCAAAGCCAGATAGGGATGACCATACAAAGATATCAGGGGAACCAAACTCTGCCTTCACTCTCCTGCCTCCCAAGATTTTTTCCATCTTGGAGATCAGGGAAGGCTTCCTATAGGAGATGGCACCTGAGCTGACTCTCAACAGATGAATGGGAGTTCGTTAGGTGATGAAGAAAGTGAAAAAAGTTCCAGGCAGAAAAAAAAAAATAGGCAAAAGTAAGAAAGTGAGAGGTTCAGAGATAGACTGAAAATAAATCCTAAGGGACTTTATATGTTATGCCTAAAAGTTTGGTCTTTGTACCCAGGGCACTGGGGAGCCATTGCATAGGTGACTGCCATGATCATATTTGCATTTATAGAAGATCCCTTTGTCTATTGCATAGAGGATGAATTACAGAGAGGTGGATAGTGAACAAGAAGAGAAAGGCTGATGCAGCAAGCAGCAGATAAAGGGTGAGAGCCTGGCCCAGGATCATTCTGGTGGACATGGAGAGAAGGAGGCAGTTTTGAGGTACACAAAGGAAGTAGCAATCATAGCTGACTGAATGGGAAAGGAGTCCATTGGGGAGGGAGGCATCCAGGCTGATTCTCAGGATTCTGGCTAGAGTGTCAGTGGATGACAGCATTTGCCAGGACTAAAAACAAAACAAGAGCAATAGGTTTGGAGGAGGAAAAGAGATGTCCTTGGTCTAAGGCATATTGAGTTTCATATGCCTGCAGGAAATCTAGGTGGAGTTGCCTAGTGTTACTTGGTTATGACTTCCAGGTTCAGCAGAGGGAGAAAGAGCCAGGCTAAGAGAGAGATGTGGGACACATGAACGCAGTGGTGATAAGGCCATGGGGATGCCCAAGAGGAGCCAGGAAAGCTGGGGGGAGAGAAGGGAGAGAGCATACCTGCTATGCCACTGCCACACCCTCATCTGTAGGATGAACTGGGAGTGCCTCCTTCACCGGGTGGTTGTGAACATAAAAAGTGGAGATGTGTGTTAAAGAGCCTTGTGTATGACAGATACTAACAAGTATTTGCATAAGCAGAGAAAAGATATAAAAGCCAAGGAATTTGATTTTATACTGTGTTCAAAGAACAAAACAACAGCTGCTTTGTACTTAATGAACAACACAATATCATCTCTGTGCTACTGTGTTTTTTCTAACAGACCCGTCTTTCCTTGCTCCTTGGACTGTAAGGGGATAGGAGCTATAACCCACAGTTTTTTGTATTTTGCATACATTTAAGTAATCATAGCATATATTATATAAGCATGGTTATATAATATATATATAACCATGGTTATATAATATAAGCATGGTTGATTGATTGTCTAATAGCAAAAAAAATTTTTTTTGAGAAAGACTCCAAGCTGGATATATAGTTCCAATTACTCCAGCACTTCTCTATAAATGACAAACCACTTGCTCTCTCTGGGTCCTGTTGCTCCCCCACTGGAGAACTGTGATTAATGTCCCTTCCCTGTTTGAGAGTGGTGGTCCAAAGATTAATGAAGTCAGAATCCCTTGGAGATAACATGAGTAAGAAATGGGCTGTATTGTTGTTCTGTTGTAATGAATTTGAAAATTATCCTATATTGTTCAAATGGCAACTGACTCATCAAAAGTGGGTGTTTGGAAGTGATAAATGGAAATTCTGAGAATTTTCTCATTAATTAATTTGGCTGTGAAAATAAGCACTGGCCCACATTCCCAGTGAAATAAAAACAGACTAAAAGGTAACCAAAAAGCCAGGCTAGTATGGAGTGGCATAAATTCTGCCCTGGGCATAGACTCAGAATTTTGGCAGTTAAGTAATAATTTTATATAGGTAATATATCACTTTCTATTATATATTTTCCAAATTTTCTATAATGAGCACATGCTTTTTTATAATAAAAGTTAATTTTTTTAAATATTATTAACATAAAAATATTCGTCATACATTTGTAACATATAAGATAAATATAATAGAGATTAAGTAAATTCTATATTTATTTTTTCCTATGTTTTTGTGTCTGGTTTATTAAAATTCCATCATGTTATTTGCCCTTTATTCTATTACCAAATAAATCAAGGGTTTTTAGCTGTAAGCAACAGAAATTACATCTGATGAATATATACCAGAAAGGAAACATGTTGGGAATATATAGAGGAATTCAAAAGTTCAAAAGGAAAGCTGGCAGCCAAGCTTAGGAAGCCAGGAGGAGGACAGAAGTGGCTCTAGGGGTTCCACAAGAACTATGAGCAGGCTGATTCAGTTGCCCTTTTGACAATCCATGAGTTCAAACTATCCACTCTAATTCCTGTCCAGTTAGGGAAGGAAGATCTGGCCAGCCCAGTAAGGACCATATTTCTGCCTATGGCTAGGGGACAGTAGGGCACCTTGCTAACTGTCTCATCCAGACTGTATCCAAATGACTTTTGTTGTTCACCCAAGGGAGTTCTCATCTTAATACCAAAAGAAATGAAATGGATGTCGGGCAAACAAAAACAAATGCCCAGCACATTAGGTAATAGTTTCCCCCTTACAACTTCTTAAAAGTATAATTTACATATAAACAATTATGTTTCAAACTGACCACTTGGTCTATTGGGGAACTGCTCTGATTGTTAGGAAACCCTTCTGTAAGTGTTGATTCCATTTCTATCCCTCTACAGCAAAAGAAGGGTCAGGATGGTGGTGGAGTTGGAAACAGTATTGTTTGAGGATCAGTTGAGAAAGCTGCGTGAGGGAGTAGCTTGGAGGTGAGAAAGAGATTCAGCTGTCATCACCATCCTTCCAAAGGATGGCCAGCCATGTAGCAAAGGAGTGAGGGTTGTTCTTTCTTTCCCTGGAGGCTATAATTAGGACCAATGGGTGGAAGTTCAAGGGAGGCAAATGCAAATGTAATCTCAAGGAATGGCAGAACTTTTCAACAGAGTTGTGCCACTCTGGAGTATTGGAAGCCTCTATCTCAAGAGGTAGGCAAAGAGGAATTTCAGCATGGATGGGGTTGGGTTATACTTGTATGATCTCTACGGGTTCTTTGGCTCTTGAGAGTCTATTGTCCTATGAGCCTTTATTCTTTGCAAGCCTAAAGTATGTCCTGCTGAAGAGGGTTTCTTGCTTTTCTCAGCCTCTGGGTCACACCCATGCCTCAGATTCAGCTTCTCCTTTTCATTTCGTTTGCTTGAAAACTTGTGTTTGTGGAAGAATTCTCCATGGACTACTTATGCAGGAGAATACTTGGATTTCCTCAACTGAATATGGCAAGCAGGAAAGGAGAGAAAAACCATGAGCAGTGGATTAGTAGTAAGAATTCTTGACCAGCCTGGCCAACATGGAAAAACCCCATCTCTATTAAAAATACAAAAATTGGCCGGAAATGGTGACTCACATCTGTAATCCCAGCACTTTGGGAGGCCAAGGCAGGTGGATCACGAGGTCAGGAGATCGAGAGCATCCTGGCTAACATGGTGAAACCCCTTCTCTACTAAAAATACAAACAGTTAGCTGGGCGTGGTGGAGGGTACCTGTAATCCAGCTACTCTGGAGGCTGAGGCAGGAGAATAGCATGAAGCCGGGAGGCCGAGCTTGCAGTGAGCCGATCGTGCCACTGCACTCCAGCCTGGGCGACACAGCAAGACTCTGTCTCAAATAAATAAATAAGTAAATAAATTAGCTGGCCGTGGTGGCGGGCACCTGTAATTCCAGCTACTCAGGAGGCTGAGGCAGGAGAACTGCTTGAACCTGGGAGGTGGAGGTTGAAGTGGGCCGAGATCGCGCCACTACACTCCAGCCTGGGCGACAGAATGAGACTTCATCTCAAAAAAAAAAAAAAAAAGAATTCTTGAGTTTAAATCCCAGCTCTGCCACTTACGTACTGTGAGATCTTAGGCAAGTCCACTAGGGTCTTGTAATTCTTATTCTAGTCATATGTAAAAAGTACAATAACAATGATAATAAAACTAATAACCTGCCTTATAGGTTGATAAAAATAAATATGTAATACCTGGTTTTTACTGGGTGCTAATTATTTACTAGATTATTTACATGCATTATTTTATTTAATTCTTCTAACAATCACATGATGCGTAGTTTCTATCATTTCTATCTCACAGATGAGAAAACTGAGGTTTAGAGAGATGAAAACATTTGTCTAAGTGTTAGAGCTAAAATAAAAATCAACAGAGTCGGCCAGGCACGGTGGCTCACGCCTGTAATCCCAGCACTTTGATAGGCCAAGGCGGGTGGATCACCTGAGGTCAGGAATTCAAGACGACCAGCCTGGCCAACATGGTGAAAACCCGGCTCTACTAAAAATACAAAAGTTAGCTGGGCGTGGCAGTAGGCACCTGTAATCCCAGCTACTCAGGAGGCTGAGGCAAGAGAATCGCTTGAAGCTGGGAGGAGGAGGTTGCAGTGAGCCTAGATCGCGCCTTTGCACTCCAGCCTGGGAGACACAGAGAGTCTCCATCTAAAAAAAAAAAAAAAAAGAGTCTAACTGATTACTTTCTAATGCCAGACCACAGTTGTCAGAATTACAAGAGCTGGCACATGTTATACCGAACTTAACAGAAGGCCTGGCACATAATAGGGACTCAATAAATTCTAGTTATCTTCTACTCATCGTGCTTGCCACTTCTAGTTATCTTCTACTCATCGTGCTTGCCACTTCTAGTTATCTTCTACTCATTGTGCTTGCCACTTCAATCTTCTATTAAATAAAAACACCAGTTAACCAACATTCATCTTTACATGTTGTTCCCCGGTATTGCCTTCATCCTCAGGCTGGTCACAAGATGGCGGCAGCAGTTCCACATGTCAAATCAAAACACCACACAATGGCCTTCTTCCGAATCTTTTTCAAGAGCAGGAAAACTTTCCTAGGCCTCCTCTCACATGTTATGTAACAGAGTTGGGGCCACAGTCTCACTCCTAAACCAATCACTGACAAAAGGGGATTGATTGACTAACTGTTGGGCCAACCAGATTCACCCCAGGAGGTGGTCCGCTTCCAAAATTTGCCTTCAGCTTAGATGGAAAAAGGAGTTCATGGATGCCGGGTAGGCTACCAACTGTCTCCCCTACACCCCTATTTTCCTGGTAAAGAAATAGAAGGTCAGAGAAATTTCATTAACATGTCCAGAGTCAAAGGGCAAGAGTGGGGTTGCAGCAAAGGAAGCGTGTGGCCAAGGTGGTTCCTAGGGAAGCAAGCGGCTTGAGACTGTGTCAGAGTAGGGAGAGGATTTATGACAGTGGTTCCCAGCTGTACTGCACTAATGACCAGACCCCACCCCTAGGGATTCTGATTTACCTGGTCTGGGGAGAGCCTGGGCCCCAAGGATTTTAAACGCTGACCGGGATATTTTAACGTGCAGTCGAGATACGCAGCACAGGCTTAGGTGGAGAGCTGTTGGAATGTGAAGGCCTCAGGGCCAAAGGCACAGAGTCTCCGCAGGATAACAAGAAGCCTGTCTCCTTTTTCTCCCCAATAATTGCTACCATTTTTTGAGGATCCTCATGTTTTAGGCATAGCTGTACCCCCAAACACTTTACATCTAATAGGCAGTCAATAATCAAATGAATCACAAATGCTTTTCTTATCAAATAGAAAATTTTTATACAACATCCACAAAGTCATACTGTTTCCACTTTACAGATGAGGAAACCAAGGCCCAGAAATTTTAAGAAAGGAAGTCTCTCTGACCTCGTACTCTCCAAGTTCTGTCCATCAGCCCAAGAAATCAGGGTCTGAGAAGCAAAACTAGGCCTAGGAAAGCAAGAGTAGCCAAGAACAAGGCCCTAGAAGGACTAGTAGAGGGCCCCCCTTTCCCCTTCTTTTCCCTCCTCTCCCCTTTCTTTCTGTTCCCCACCACCACCACCACAACCACCAAAGCCTCTCTTTGCATCTTACTCTGTCTGGGACCTCTTTGAGGCGCTCCCACCCGCCTGGGAACACCGGCCTCTTGGGAGAAAGGAGGAAAGGACTGAAGCTTTCTGACAGAGGCACAGGCAGGAGTCAGGATCAATTCTTAATTTTGAGAAACCCCAGAGGTGGAAAAGGACTGTGACCCTGTGAGTTGGGAGGCCTGGGAGTGAGACCTGGTCTCAGCACTTAACTTGTGGTGTGACCTTGAGCAAGGCCCTTCCTATTTCTGGCCTCCAGTGTCTTCGTCTGTAACATGAAGAAGTTGGACCAGAATCTACAGATCATAAACTCAAGTGCTTTTAGGTCCAGGTAGTTGATGTATACTAGTGTGGCAGCCTGGATGAGGGGTCACTGTTGGGGAACTAGCATGCATATGTCCTGTCCACAAGGGTGCAGATTTATTAAATCCCAGCCAGTTATCACCATGGAGGCATTTTGGCTCAGCATCGTGAGAGCTTCAGATTTATTTTTTAAAGTTATGCTAAGAAATCTATATGTTATGTGCACCCTCCTGGTTAATGTTAGTCTGATAACAATAATAATAAACTTCTGCAAGGCAAACAAAATATGAATGTGGGCTGAATTTGGCCTGCAGGCAGCTTCTTTGTGATCCCCGGGCTAAGTGATCTATAAAGCCCTGACTCTCACATTCTGTGATTTCTAAATATAGAAATACCTGACCTCACGTGGCAGAGGGCAAAAACCAGCATTTCTGCACTCACTGAAAATTCTTTTCGAGAAGTAAGCCCAAATGGCATTGTCCTAATTAATAATTCTTAATACTTGGGTCTGAATTTATTGATGAGGCTCCTGCGAAAATTACCCCAAAATCTGTAGATCATAGTTTAGAAAACTAAGGCACCCTCTTTATAGAGAAATAGTGCCCTCTGCTGGAAGAGCGTTGCAGGAAAACACCTTTGGCGTTGAGTTAATTTAATACTTGGAAAGAGTGGATTTGTTTGTTTTCACTTGAAGTAGATTTAATGAAGAATAATAAATAAAATAGAAATGCATATTTATGAATGGTTTGATGTATGTTAGGCAGAACTTGGGCTTTCATGTATCCATTTGGGAGTAATTACTCTTAATCTATTAAAAAAATGTCCAAGATTAGAGAAAGGAAGAAAACATTTGTTACATCAACTGACAGCAATCTGGAATGGCAGACACAGACACAGAGAGGAAATTGAAATCTATGTCTCCAGACTTTGTTCTGGAAAATCAGAGCCTTTATAATAACGTATTGCAAGTGTATAGGCTTTAATAGTTACTTTCACTGCATCCTTTTAATAAACCTTCCCAGTGACACTCCAAGACAGGCATTATTATTATCTCCATTTGACAGATAAAATAAATGAAGGCCAGAGAGTTTGAGTGACCATTTGGAGATTCCTGCACAATGAAAAGCCGGAAATAAGCTTAGGTAAATTCCGTAAACTCTTCAAACTTCAATTTCACTATTTGTAAAACATGGATAAAAACAGTACTCTATTTGCAACAAGGGTTAACTGACAGCATATTTGTGAGACACTTAGCACAGTGTTTAGCCCAGAGTGAACCTGGGACTCCATAGTAGCTGTTGCTACCATCCTAATGCCCGTATCCAGGTCTTTTGACTCCTTACCCTTGCCTTTTCCACAACATTGGGCAGAGTCTTTAATGGTCAAGAAGGAACACCCTTCTGCTGGGATTGATAGCAGTGGTCCCAACCTCTAAAAATACAGTCCAGATTTTTTAACCATTAGTGACTTTGACAATAGCTCTTAAGATCTTGAGTTGCCTCATTAAAATAGGTTGTTCTAAATGAGGGACTTTATGGTTCCTGCAAATTGTGCACCCCACACCACACAAGGACTATTGTGTAGATTCCTGAAATCCACATTTAACACGATATGCTGGGCAATATCCAAAAACAAGTGCTGACAGGTCCTGGAGCCACATCAGAACTGTTGAAAGAACCCACTCCGCTCTGGGAATGCTCTCTGAAGCTGCGACTTGTGCTTTCACTCTGAGATGGGAATCACAAGGACCTAATGCCCCTCGGTCTTTGGTTTCCTTTCTTAAGCCTCTGTCTTCTTGGTGGTTTGGTGATACTTTGGCCTTTTCTCTTCTGGTCACAGCTAAATATTGTCTCGTAACCACAGAACATGCTTTGTGCCATGACTAGGCCTCAACATGAGCCTAGCATAGGGCAGCTGTGCCAGATTGTCTCTTGCAACTCAGTGCCATTTTTGCCCTTAGAAACCTAATAACTAAGTCTTGCAAAATCCCTATTCCCAGAATATATTAGTTTGCTAGGGCTGCCATAACAAAGTGCCAAAGGAATTGGCAGCAAGAATCTTTAGGACAGGACATGGATTTTTCAAAAATACAAAAAAAATAAATTCATCTTCATTATCAATAAATTAAGTGCAAAAATTAATCAATGGAAATGAGAGGGGAAAATAACCCAAAGATAACAACTGCCCACAATATTTCCTTCCATTTTTTTCCTTCTGCTTAGGATTTTATTTTATTTTATTTTATTTATTTTTTTTTTTTTGAGACAGTCTTGTCGCTCTGCCACCCAGGAAGTGCAGTGGCGCAATCTTAGCTCACTGCAACCGCCACCTTCCGGATTCAAGCAATTCTCCTGCTTCAGCCTCCCGAGTAGCTGGGATTACAGGCGTGCCCCCACGCCCAGCTTATTTCTGTATTTTTAGTAGAGACAGGGTTTTACCATATTGGCCAGGCTGGTCTCAAACTCCTGATCTCGTGATCCACCTGCTTCGGCCTCCCAAAGTGCTGGGATTACAGGCGTGAGCCACTGCACCCGGCCTATTTTATTTTTTAAGTGCATATGATCATACCAAATCCTACCATTTCACTTAGGATCATTCACACAAAATCTTCCTGTAAAGTGATAAGTTCTTCGTTACAATCTTATATAATTAGGTTGGTGCAAAAGCAATTGTGATATTTGCCATTACTTTGAATACTTATTCATTTAATAGTCTTTTATTTAATATGCATTTATGTAAAGTATTTGCTAATACTTTTAATAAATTATGTAATTATGTTATTACATAATATTGTTTTGAGTTAATACACCATAGTTTATTTATCCATTCTCCTACCATTGGCCATTTCCCATTTTTGATGTTATAAACCATGCCCAGATCTAAGACATTCTATGACTATCTGAAATGTGAAGAAATATTTGTGTACAAAGACGTTTGTTGTGGTTTTTCATTTTCCTATTGTCTCTCCTCTTCCCCCACCCCCTACACATAACAAACGCACATCCACCCCTAACTACTTGCACTTTGCTGAATAAGTCAAAGTCTCCAGACATGGCCCATGCTGTTCCCTTTTCTGAAATACCCACAACCCACTACCCTTCATAACACACTTACTCATTCTTTAAGATCAAGCTCAAATGTCATCTGCTTTGCAAAGCCTCCTTCACAGCTCCCTAAGGTCCCTTTTCTCTGTTCCACCACACTTCTCTATTATCACTCTGTTGACTGAGTAAATGAGATATTTGGTTAGCTACTTAGAAAGTTAATTAACTGTCACACTACTGGCCAATTTCTGTAAGGGAAGTGGTCTAGCATCAGGCTAGAGAAGTCTGTCACATTTGTATGCATGTGTGTGTGCAAAAGCATTCTTCCTTCCTGTCCTGGATTAATTGAGTGTGTTCTTATGAGATGCTGACACTGTGATGCAGTGAAAGGAACCATGGTCTTTTCCCGGTTTGAATCCTACCTCCCACTTTCTTCCAACACATCCTGAAGAAAAACCATGTATCAGACACAAAGTTGGGCTCTGGAAGTGCAAAAGCAAACAAGATGTGGTCTCTGCTCTTAAGAAACCTAGAGTTTAGTGGAGAAGGCAAATACATAGATGTAAAAATGCATAGAATCTGCACAAGCACTGTTATAGAAATCGATATGGGCTATGGTTTTGGGAAAACAAAGGAGGAAATGGCTCTGTGGGGAGGGAGAAGATTGGCATTGGGTGAAGAGCGAGAAGAATTGACATCGATTTGAAGATCAATAGATGTTCCCTGAGTGGACCAAAGAAGAAAGTGCATATGCAACCAAATAGAGCACAGAGAGATCTGCTTCTAGATCTGATCCAGGTTCCCCCTACTGATGGATGATATGAGGCTTAAATTAAACAAGATAACATGTGTGAAGTGCTTTGTGCCATGACCGGGCCTCAGCATGAGCCTAGCATAGGGCAGCTGTGCCAGATTGTCTCTTGCAACTCAGTATCATTTTGGCCCTTAGAAACCTAATAACTAAGTCTTGCAAAATCCCTATTCCCAGAATATATTAGTTTGCTAGGGCTGCCATAACAAAGTGCCACGAACTGGGTGGCTTAAACAACACAAACGTATTGTCTCACAGTCCTCCAGGCTGAAAATCCAAGATCAGGGTGTTGAAAGCGCTGGTTTCTGAAGTCTCTCCTTGACTTGTGGATGGCCATGTCATTTCCATGTCTTCACGTGGTCTTCTCTCTGTGCCCATCTGTGTCCTAAACTCCTCTTTTTATAAAGACATAAGTCATATTAGATTAGGGCCCACCCATATAATCTATTTTACCTTAATCTGTTTTTAAAAAGATTAAGGTAAGTCTGCAAATACAATCACATTCTGAGGTACTGGGGGGTATGAACTTCAACATGTGAACTTGAGGGGACACCATTCAGCCCATATCGCAAAGTTTCAGGCTTAAAGCCATACATGCAATATTTGAAAGGCAGAAGAGACTCAAAAGCCAGTATTTTGGTTTTCAGCTGGTGGCAGATGTAAAGTTTTTCTGGAGCTGTACCTTCTAGCCATGCTCTTGAACATAACCCATTTAGCTGCTGCAGAAAGCCCAAAGCATTAGCGGCAGCTTCCTGCCATGGCTGTGCTTCATGACTTCCTGAACACTGGCAGTTGGCTCACCTAACCTTTGTTCTGCCGGTTCTTCTAATGGCTTTGTAAGCTAATTTCCTGTATAAAATGTATTCCTGTTTGAGATACCTACAGTGGTTTTTGTTTTTTACTAAACCTTGGAGACTATAGTAGTTATTGTTATTATTTTCTTTTTTTGAGATGGAGTTTCATTCTTGTTGCCCAGGCTGGAGTGCAATAGCACGATCTCAGCTCACCGCACTGCAACCTCCGCCTCCCAGGTTCAAGAAATTCTCCTGCCTCAGCCTCCTGAGTAGCTAGGATTACCAGCGTGCGCCACCACTGCTAATTTTGTATTTTTAGTAGAGATGGGGTTTCACCAGGTTGACCAGGCTGGTCTCGAACTCCTGACCTCAGGTGATCCACCCGCCTCAGCCTCCCAAAGTGCTGGGATTACAGGCGTGAGCCACCGCGCCCAGCAGTAGTTATTATTTTAAGTTATTATTTATGGTTTGGATCTCTGTTCCTGCCCAAATTTCATGTTGAATAGCAATCCCCAGTGTTGGAGGTGGTTGGATCATGGGGGTGAAATTCTCATGAATGGTTTAGCATCATCCTCCCTTGGTACTGTGTAGTGAGCCAGTGAGTTATCATGAGATCTGGTTGTTTAATGGTGTGTAGCACCTCTCCCGTCTCTCTCTCTCTCTTGCTCCTTCTCCGACCATGTAAGACATCCCTGCTTCCCTTTCATCTTCCACCATGATTGTAAGTTTCCTGAGGCCTCCCTGGAAACTGAGCAGATGCCAGCATCATGCTTCCTTTACAGCCTGTGAAACTATGAGCCAATTAAACCCTCTTTTTTAAATAAATTACCCAGTCTCAGGTATTTCTTTATAGCAATGCAAGAACAAACTAATACAAGTGGTATGGGATGGTTGATGAGTGGAGTCTCCAGGAATCTATTAAAGAGAAGAGGGTGGCAAGGCAAGTCTGAACAGATCTTGGAGAAACTGGGATATGAACTAATGACTTGGAATTTATTCTATGGGTCAAAACATTATAAACTTTCCCACTGAAACACTCTTATGGCAGAAAGAGCAAACTTGTGCTGCTAAGGTGATATGTTTGGATCTGTGTTCCCCCTGCAAATCTCATGTTGAGCTGTGATCCCGAGTATTGGCGGTGGAGCCTGGTGGGAGGTGATTGGATCATGGGGACAATTTCCCATGAATGTTTTAGTACTGTCCCCTTGGTACTGTCCTCAGGATGGTGAGTGAATTTTCATGAGATCTGGTGGTGTCAAAGTATGTGGCACCTCCCCCTTCCTTCTCTCTTGCTCCTGCTTTCGCCATGTGAAGTGCCTGCTCCCTCTTTGCCTTCTGCCATGATGAAAATCTCCCTGAGGCCTCCCCGGAAGCAGATGCCACCATGCTTCCAGTACAGCCTGCAGAACTATGAGCCAATTAAACCTCTTTTCTTATAAATTACCCAGTCTCAGGCATTTCTTTATAGCAATATGAGTATGGACTAATACACAAGGGTTCTGATACCAACTGGTACAAATAAAAAAAAATTCCTTGAAATATTTCAGCTCTTCCAAATTTTTCATCTTGGCTATAATATATTCATTTGTTTTCATGTAAAATGATGTTTTTAGTTACTAGCCATCAAGTAAAATTAGCATTCTAAAGTGATGTTATGTTTAGCTTATGGCTTGGGTACTGTCTGAGATCTGGTCACTTACCACAGTTTGGGAAGCACAGCCTGAGACAACATGAAGATATTGAACGGCTTTGAGGAGCAAAGTAAAATCAAGAAGTTGCTTTTCTGAATTATCTCAGTGCTACTGTGTAAAAGCAGAGAGGTTTGTTTGAAGGCTACTATAACAATCCAAGTGAAACATGATGAGACACTGAAGGCAGACGCTGGCAGGGAGTATGAGCAGAAAGGAACCAATACAGGGAATGAAGAGAGCTTGGGCAAGTCCCTTCACTCTGGAACTCAGCAGAATAAATAGGTTGAACCATATGACAGACAAGGTCCTCCCCAGCCCAAAGATATTGTCATTTTTCTCTGCTTATCTTTACTTTCCCTTATGCTTGCCTCTTACTCTATTATAAATATTCATAGTTTATTTCACTCAAAAGGCAGCTAAGGGGACTTTAGCTGCTAGTTTTGCCAATGAGACAAAATTGTACAGACTTGTTTATTTTAGAGGAGGAGAGGAAGTTCTAGATGTAAGCAGTGATTTTTCTTTTTTCTTTTTTTTTTTTTTTTTTTGAGATGGTGTTTCACTCTGTCACCCAGGCCGGAGTACAGTGGCACAATCTCGGCTCACTGCAACCTCCGCCTCCCAGGTCCAAGCGATTCTCCTGCCTCCCAAGTAGCTGGAATTACAGGCATGTGCCACTGCACCTGGTTAATTTTTGTATTTTTAGGAGAGATGGGGTTTCACCATGTTGGCCAGACTACTTTCGAACTCCTGACCTCAAGTGATCCCCCTGCCTTGGCCTCCCAAAGTGCTGGGATTACAGGCACGAGCCACTGAGCCCAGCCTATGCAGTGATATTTTGACAAAGGATTTGAGTAATTTCCAATTCCAGTTTTGTAACATGTTACCTGACATGTAATGGCACTCAATAAATAACTGTTGAATTAGCAAAGTAATGAATGACGAGTCACGTATTTCAATGTATTTAGACACTTCTTATGGAAAGTCTTCCCTTACATTATCTGTGCAACTTGACCTCATCTTGGTCCCACTGCCATAATGCAAGGCATTGTGCTTATGCTGTTGTCTCTGTTCAAAATGCCCTTTGTCTCATAACCCATCTGGAAAATGTCTACTCACTTGTCATAACTCAGTTCTGACATATATTGTTAAAGAAGAGTGTAACTATGTAAAATGAATACAGGCATTAGAGTTGCAAAGACTTAGGTTCACATCCAGGCTCTCACACACACAATGGGAAGTGGTCCCAAGAGTTATTTCTGTTACCTTTTGGTTTATTAAGTGATAAGTAAAACAAGAAAAAACTGTTTTACCAAATCCAGTCATCATTTTCCATGGCTGTGAATCATATTTCTGCAGGCAGTCCAACCTAGTAATAGACCAAGCCTCATATTTGGCTTTGCTGAATGTCTTAAATTGCTGCCAAGTAGAAACATGGCCATGAGTTGAATAGCAAACATATCTGATGGCACAAAAATCTCAACTATAACTGAATGCACCAGAACTTTCACTTCATTCAATTTCTGGATTTCAACCAGATCAAACATGTTGATTAAGCTTGGGCATTGCTGTGCTGGAGGCATCCGTACTTTAAGTTTGGGGTTGACCAAAACTGGGCAAGTTCAGTGAGGCATTCATGGCAAGACTGTGGGAAACCAATTGGAAGGGTGGAGCCCCTCATCCTTCCACTAAACCTACATTTTCAGCTTGCACCCTAATCCACCTTGTTGACGCACCAGGTTCGTGATGCATTTCATCCATTGTCAAAACCTTGGCCATTGAATTCACAGATATGCTCAGCTGTCACCTTCTCTCTCAAGCCTGTTTTCCAGAAGTAACACAGAAATACTTGAATTCTACTTTTGTCATTATATATCAAGAGGTCTAGACAAAATAAAATGTACCTAAAGGGCATGAAATTATAGGCATTTTGAAACAAACTTCAAGGTAATACCAAACCTATTTTTATACAATTCAGCTATCACATTGTACATTCAACATAAACAAGACCATCCTTTAACTGAAAGGTAATTTTTGAGACATACTAGATTTCATTCCTTAGGCAAGTTTCCTAAACTCTCTGTTTCAGTTTATTTGGTATCACATGTGGAGAATAATACCCATGCTGAGACTTTAAGAGAGTATGTTAATATATATAATAGATTATATAATGCATTATTTGTAATAGATTATTACATGTTATATAATAAAGATTATTACATATAATATATGTGATATAATTTATATGATATATAATATATGTAATATATTATGTATAATCTATATAATATATCTAATATATTATGTATAGTCTATATATTACACATATACAATATATATTATTACATGTATAACACATTCTATTATATGTAATAATATATCATATATAATAATATATGTTATGATAATATTTAATATTACATATATGATATATGTTATGATAATATATATTAATATATAATGTTATATGCTCTGATAATATATATTAATATATAATGTTATATGTTGTATATAATAATATATAATATATACAGTTATATATGTGTATATACAAATGCATAAAAATGTATATATACACGTATAATATAAATGTATAATATATAATAAATATATAACACATAAATATATATTCATATATAATATAGTATATATGAATATATAATATACATGCAAATATATAATGTATGTTATACATATTTACATATCATATGTAATATATAAGTGTGCATACATATATGTGCAATATATGATATATAGTATAGATACATATTATATGTGTGATATATACTATATAGTATAGACACAATATGTATACTATATGGTATGTATAGAATATGTTATATATGTAATTTTATACAATATATTATTCCATATATAACGTATAATTATGTAATATATATTTTACATATATTATGTTATAATATATCATATATTGTTACATATATAATATAATTTAGTATATATTATGTTATGTTATGTATATTATATAATAATTATATATCAATAATCATATAATCATTATATATCAATTATACAATCATACATATATAGTATCATTACATATAATACAATAATGTTATTATAATATATACTAATAAATGTTATATATGGAAGATATATATTGTATATTAATATAATATATAAAGATATATATTAATAACTGTATATATTATACAGTTATATATGATATGTATATATGTATGATCTATACTATATAATATAGATACAATAATATGTATTATATATGCAATTTTGTTTATCTATTGCATGTATAATTTGTAATCTATAATATATAGTATATATGCATATTATATGTAATACATTATATAGTATGCATACATATATGTAATACATTATATAGTGTATATACATATATGTAATATATACTATATGATACTATATAATATATGCAATATTATATTTTATATTATATATTATATTATTATTTATTAATATATCATTTTATGTGAAATACATATCTTAATATATGTAATTTAGATTATATATTACATATAACATGTAATTTATATTATATAATATTATATATCATAGTGCACAACATATTAAATAATTATGTATTATATATTATATATCATATATTATATATAATTACATGTGTTACATTATGTAGTATAATATTCAATGATGATATAACACATATAATATGTCTATAATACGTAATAGTTATATATTACATATATAATCTATTATTATATATTATATATTATGTATGCTATACATAATATATTATTGTACATATATTACATATATATTTTATTGTATATGAAATATTATTGTATATATGACACATAATATAATTATACATAAAATAAGTATATATACATAATAAATATCATGTATACTACATATAATTTGTTATTACATATATAACAATATATTCTATTTATGTATATAATACACACACTATATATACATATATATATCTGGCACACAGTGGATGCTCAATATCTTGTTGGTATCTGTAAGTATGCCTCAAAAACTCTACTTTTTACATTGTTTCCTCCGTCAGTAATGTGCTTATAGAATGTGTGTCTATCTCCTTTGTGCAACTACACATTCCTTGTGTTTTTTATGAGTGTTGTGGGAGACGATGGATGAATAATGTATGTTGAGTATCTGCCACAGACCAGGCTTAAGTGAGATGCTTTTCATACAGTATTTCTTGGCTCCTTCCCCAATCTCTGTAAGGAGACATTGGATCCCCATCACAGGATGATGAAAGTCCAAGGACCTTGGACCACATGTGATGCCATATGCTTTGCATTGTATTTGTGCATTGTAGTGTAGGGACCAAGGCCAAAACAATTGTTCAGGAAATATAGGAGAATGCACCTTTGGATTCTTTTTTTTATTATTATTTTTTGAGTGGAGTCTCGCTCTGTCGCCCAGGCTGGAGTGCAGTGGCACGATCTCAGCTGACTGCAAGCTCCACCTCCCGGGTTCACGCCATTCTCCTGCCTCAGCCTCCCGAGTAGCTGGGACTACAGGCACCCGCCACCACACCTGGCTAACTTTTTTAGTAGACACGGGGTTTCACTGTGTTAGCCAGGATGGTCTCAATCTCCTGACCTCGTGATCTGCCCGTCTCAGCCTCCCAAAGTGCTGGGATTACAGGCCTGAGCCACTGTGCCCAGCTCTCCCTCGGATTCTTGAGGCCCCTTCCTGGAGTCTAATGTTCACTAAGGCTCGGCATTTGTGAGCAAGCACTTTGGAATCAAATACTTTGGCTCTTCTACCTTCCAGCTCTCTGACTTTTGACAAGTTCGTAACCACTATGTGCCTCAGTTTAAATCAATTGTAAAATAGAAATCATGATAACATCTACCTCATATTGTATTTGTTTTCGGAATAAACTGAAATAGTGTATGTAAATTATTTTGTACAGTGCAAGTGCTCAATAAATGTCCCCTGAGTGGCCCTGCTGGAAAGATTCAGGAAGCTGCCTATCCAGCGTGGTAGGTCGAAGCCTCAGCAGCCTGGAGAAACTTGGGTGCTGTTGTTCACAGGAAGTGAAGCCCATTTTTAGCTGTAACAGTCTCACAGTTGACAAAGGAATGGTATTCATTTCCTTCAAAAGTTGTTTTGTTCTCTTTCCAAAGCTTTAGGGCAAATACTGGCTCAATAGGAAGCTCTCCGAAGCGGTGAGTCAACAGTCACTCATTCTAAAAGGTGATTCACTTGCCAGAGTGTGCAGTCCACAAATGTTATGGGGGTGGTACCTCTTGGGGAGAGACTGACGATGCCCCTAAATGAGTTGTTTATGATCACAGGCTGCTTATGAACAGACACGAGAACAGATGTGCCAATTAATTTCTCATATCTCCTCCACACTCCTTCACAAAGGGCACAACTCTTTCTCAAAAAGATGCTAAACTTGAGAATGAAGAGCATCATTTATCCCGTTCCCCAGGCCTTTTCAAAACTTGGGTTCACTGAGAGTCAGAGGAAGAGCTGGAAATTTGAATGTTTCAAAGATTTGTGCATTCATATTGAGGTAAAATGAGAGAATTCTTGAAAAGCTGCCTGGAGGGGGATTTTGGAGCCTTGGGAGATTTCAGTGGATTGATGGCCTTGCTTCTGAATTTTTACTTGATGACAAACATTTTGTCAAAATTCAAAAGTATTAACCTATTATTTTTCTGTTTGTTTCTTCCAGTAGACTGTGCACACCTCAAGGATACCAAATCTTACTTTGCATCTGTAACAGGTATGTTTATGAAGTCCAGCATTAGCAATGTGTCAAAATGCCTGAGTCTGAATCTGAGCTTTAGGCAAGTTATTTAATCTCTCAGTGCCCCAGTTTCCTCATCCATCATATGGAGAGTCCAAATAACACTTACCTGGTAGGGTTACTATGAACATTAATTGATCTGATGCATTACTACTCAAAGTGGGATCCAAGACCAAAACAGGTCTACAAACTGTTACCTGTCCCCTGCCAGTTACCTACAGAAAGTAAGAGTAACCTTTGTAGCCATTGCATTCTACGATAGCAGTTTTGTTATATTTTACAAATATATTGGACTGTAATCGATCAAAAAACAATTTTTTAGTTCTTCATCATGATTTGGGACCCACTAGTAATGTATCTCTTCTAATATAGGTATGTTCCAGCATCGGTTTATTAAATTCTATTTTGTTTTATTATAAATACCCTCCTCTTGCTTCTTCTTCATGATTTGTCCTTCATGGTTGTCTTTGAGCTTGGTGCATCAGTAGTACGATTTCTATTTCAGGATTTTTTTTTTTTCTTTTTTGAGATGGAGTCTTGCTCTGTCACCAGGCTGGAGTGCAGTGGCATGATCTCAGCTCACTGCAACGTCTGCCTCCTGGGTTTGAGCAATTCTCGTGCCTCAGCCTCCCAAGTAGCTGGAATTACAGACATGTGCCACCACACCCAGCTAATTTTTGTATTTTTAGGAGAGATGGGGTTTCACCATGTTGGCCAGGATGGTCTCGATCTCCTGACCTTGTGATCCGTCAGCCTCGGCCTCCCAAAGTGCTGGGATTACAGGCATAAGCCACCACGCCCAGCCTATTTCAGGATTTTTAAAGGAGATACATATAATGTGTAATACCCACTAAACGTGGGTGTTATAGAGTTGACAAGCGCTAATGAAGAGTTTTATTTAACATAAGGGCTTGGATTTGATTCTAGGATGAAGCAAGAGTACCATAGCATTCTAAGTGGAAAATCTGGGAGCATGACGTGAGAGGGGCTTCTAAGAAATCTCATCTTCCAGCAATCTGATAGGTGATAGGTTCTCTTTCTGGGTTCCAGGAAAGCTCCCTTGATGAGGTCCTGTTTGAAAGCATCCTTTCCCACCTAATAGGGAACTCCACATCGTAGAGTATGGATTTTGCTCAAAATTAACTTAGGAAATATTGGACCAGAGCAAATATTTAACCAGTGAAACTGTCATAAAAGTTACCATTTTCAAAGTCTGCTAGTTCACAAGCATTTAAAGGGGTGCAATTTTCTCTTCTATATAATGAGAGATTTATAACAGATGAATAATAGCATAATATAGCAAAAATAACAAAGGCTTTGGAATCAGACATGACAGTGTTTTTGTTTTTTGTTTTTCTCTACCACCTATTGACCAGCAAGTCACTTAACCTCTGGTCCTCAGATTCTTCACCTGTAAAATGGGGAAAATGACACTTCACCTTGTGGGCTTTTGTGAGAATGAACATGATAATGCAATGTGTCCCTAACATATAGTATTTCAATCATTGTTAGTTGCTTTCCCCTGTCCTTACGTTTTCATGAAGGCATTTCTGTAAAGTAAATTAAAGATGGCTATAATTTTTTTGCTATTCCTGTCACTGACTAGTGGAGTCTAATTCTCCACCCCTTGAGTCTGAGCTAATTTTAGTGACTTGCTTGACCAATAGAATGTAGTAGAAATCATGTTCTGGGACTTACAAAGCCAGCTTATAAGAAACCTTGTAGCTTTCATCTGGGTCTCTAGAAAAATTAGCTATGGGGGAAGTCAGCTGCCACATTAAAAAAAAAAAAAAAAAAAAAAAAGCCCAATTAGTCTAAGTCTTTCATGCTGTGAGGAAGCCCAAGCTAGAAAAGTAGGGAGGCCAATGGGAGAAGAGAGGCCCAGGTACACCAGTCATCCCAGCCCACATGCCAGGCACAAGTGAAGAAGTCTTCAGAAGACTCCAGAGCCAGCCACCATCTCTGACTATAATTGTATGAAAGACCCTGAGTGAGAACCATCCAGCTAAACAGAACTGTGAGAAAAAATTGTACTCTGTCTGGATGGTCACTGGTTTGAGGATGGTTTGTTAAGCAGCAGTAGAATGCCAGGGCATTCTGCTACAGTAAAATTTTTGGTCCTCCTGCCTCTTGCTAACTAATTAGTGATGGATGGTTTGGCAATAGTTTAGCCTCCATTAGTCTACAATCCCATATCAGCTAGTAAGGTATTCAGACTGGTGTTCCCATGTGGCCCACCCCTCCTTCCCATTTTGTGACCTGTGAGCTTTCTCTTCCTTCTGCTCTGTGAGGCAGGTGGTTGTTTCTTGGGGGAGGGCTGCTTGCCCAGCTGATCCTACCTATGGCTAGGAGGCTAAGTATGAAGATGCCAATTTTGCTTCAGGGTGAGGCTACTTTCGTCAGTCTAAATCTGGTATGTTTATCTTCTCTTTGACTCAACTGGTTCAGAACCAGCGGGGAGTATTGAGACTGGCACCTCAGGGAGACCTCCAAGCTTCCAGCTCTGACATACAGAAGCGTATATGGTCAAGTGTTAGGCCGATTCCTAACTTGCCCTGTGCCCTTGCTTATACGCAATTCTTGCCCATATTGCTAATAATGTATTTAATTTCCTCAAATTACAACGGACCTAAAAGAATTAGAATCATGGTTAGTAAGTTTGCTGGTTTTCTCTTTACACTTTCAATGAATGGGTTATATTACGTACATTACAAAGAGTAAGACAAAAACTTTCCACCAAAGCCAAGTTGGTAAACAAAGCCCCAGAGACGGCCATCATATCCTGTACAAAACTCAAACACAACTTCTGATTTCCCTGGTCAGCCTGAAGCCGACAATGTGCATCTGCTTTATTGAATTCTGTTGGGCCTTTATTATTTCTTTCAGTTACTGCTGTGCTACTTCCAATTATTCTTGCTGTTCAGGACAAAAAAGAGAAGGAAACTTCTGTCCAGGTTACAGAGATGGCATTTTCTACCTATTTTGTATGATAATTGTATTTCCTTTATTTATTCATCCACCCTAAAATAATAGCAGCATTATTCATACTAGCCAAAAAATGAAAACAACCCAAGTGTCCATCAACGGAAGAATGGGTAAACAAAATGTAATACAATTGAGTATTATTTGGCAACAAAAAGGAATGAAGTACTCAACATGGATGAACCTTGAAAACATGATGCTAAGTGAAAGAAGTTACAAAGCACTATATATTATATGATTCCATTTACATGAACTATCCAGAATAGGAAAATCTAGGAAGACAGAAAGTTCATTAGCGGTTGCCAGAGGTTGAGAGGAAGGAAAGAAGGGAGTGACAGCTGATGAGGCTTCTTTTTGGGCACCAAAAACTCTGTGAATATAATTTTTTTAACGTTGAATTGTATGCCTTAAAGGGTGAAAGTTATGGTATATTTTATATTATTATATTAAATTATATATTAAATATATTTAATATATTTAAATTATATTTAATTTAAAAATATAATATTATAAATAATTTAAAAATATATTTAAATTATATATTAAAGTTGTGATGAAAAAATAAGACCTTTATTTGGGACATAACTGAAAGAATAGGGAGAATGTTGATGGCCTAATAATATTAAAAGACAAAAAATAGGTGTTGTGAACTGAATGTTTGCATCCTCCCTACATTCCTATGTTGAAGTTCCCCAGTGTGATGGTATTAGGAGATGGGGCCTTTGGAAGGTGATTGGGTTTAAATTAAGTCATGAGACTGGGCCCCTCATGATGGGATTAGTGCCCTTATAAGAAGAGCAAGAAAGCAACACCTCTCTCTCCACAAGCACACACTGAGGAAAGGCCATGTGAGGACACCGCAAGCAGGCACCATCTATGAGCCAGGAAGCAGGCTCTCACCAGACAGTGAATCTGCCAGCACCTTGATCTCGGACATTCCAGTGTTCAGAACTGTAAGAAGTAAGTCTGTCGTTTAAGCCACCCAGTCTGTGGTATCTTGTTATAGCAGCCTGAGCTGACTCTAACAGCAGGATACAAAATTCAATATAACCATAACTATGTAATACAAATGTACAGGACAAAAAATACATCTAAAAAAGGCTCAAAGTGTTAACATGGTTCTCTCTAAGTGATCAAAATACTTTTTTTAACTTCTGTCTTTAAAGTGCTTGTAAAACACCGAATAGTAGCTCGTGTTGACTGGCCTCTTCCTCCACACCAGGATCTCAGTTGGTCCTCACAACTATCCTATGAGGCAGGAACTCTACATGCCTGTATTTTACATAAGGGAAAAGTGAGACCCAGAGAGGCTAAGTAATTTGTTGAAGATCGCACAGCTACACACGACAGAGTATATATTCAGACTTCAGTCTGTCGGACTCTACAACTTGCATTTTTCAAGTGCCAACAGCAACAAACTTTATATTCTTCCTTTCCCTCGCCCCAAATTTACACTCCAAACATGTTATGCTATGGCAAAATCTTAACCGTTATTTGTGTTTTCAAATTTTGATACTGAAGGGAGGAAAAAAAGCCTACCAGGGTAGCTCAAAAGCTTAGGTGGCCCTAGAGAGTAAATTATGACTTTGAGAACATGAATGAATTATTAAAGCCCACTTAGTAACTTGTTTCATCCAAGGGCTTCCTTCATCCTTTCCAGCTTTTGTTTATTTTATTTTATTTTATTTTATTTTATTTTATTTTATTTTTCTTTTAAAAGCCAGCCAAATTTAGCAGTGGGTGGGGGCTGTATGCCAACTTTAGTGATACTAATGTTAGTAAGTTCTGCTAACCCATGATCATCAACCTTTTGTTTATTTTAAAAACACCTTCTCGGCCGGGCGCGGTGGCTCATGCCTGTAATCCCAGCACTTTGGGAGGCTCAGGCAGGCGGATCACCTGAGGTCAGGAGTTCGAGACCAGCCTGGCCAACCTGGTGAAACCCCATCTCTACTAAAAATACAAAAGTTAGCTAGGCATGGTGGCTGGCACCTGTAATCCCAGCTGCTCAGGAGGCTGAGGCAGGAGAATTGCTTGAACCCAGGAGGTAGAGGTTGCAGTGAGCCTAGATTGCACCATTGCACTCCAGTCTGGGTGACAGAGCAAGACTCGGCCTCAAATAGAAAAGAAAAGAAAAGAAAAGAAAAGAAAAGAAAAGAAAAGAAAAGAAAAGAAAAGAGAAAAGAAAAGAAAACCTTCTCAATGACTAAACTGTTGAATCACAGGCTGGTAAGACCTCAAAAGCCATCAAGTCCAGTTCCCAGTGTGACGGTACATCCTGAAACCCCACCCCTCTCAACAAGGAACACCCTAACGATTGCTGAAATACAGCTCCATGAGCAAGAGCTGCCCTCAACGCCATGATCCCAGCATGGCCCAGCTGTTGGCTGCATCCGTGTTCTCACTTTGAGAGAATTTACTACCACCAAATTATCTGCAGAGAAAAATAGAGCAAATAGAGTGTTGTCCTTACTTTTCCCTCATGGAAAAGGAATTTTAATGTGCTTCAACAAGTTGCTTGTCCAACACATTCAAGATAAGTCAGTGTCTAACTATGGCAGGAAGTGTCATCAATGCTCTGCCAAGAAGCACCTTGTGCCAGGCCAGGCTGCATCTGACCAGGGGCTTCTTCCCCAGGTTCCTCCTGCTCCAATCTTCCATATCTCAGCAGACGGCACCTGCATCCCTCGCACTGCTCAAGCTGAAAACCTAGGAGTTATTCCTGTTGCCTCCCTCTTCCTCACCCCCACAGCCAATCTGTCACCAAAGCCTGTTGATTATACCTCCAAAATATATCTCAATTTCATCTAGTTCTCTCCATTGCCACTACCCATGTCCCAACACTGTTGTTTCCCATCTAGACCCCTGCTCTCCCCACTTTCACAATAGTCTCCCCAAAACACAGACACACACACACACACACACACCCCATAGTCTATTAGCCATCCCATACCCGCAGTGATCTTTGAGAAAAGTACACTAGATATGCCACTTTTCTGCTTAAAGCCCCATAAATAGCTTTCCATTGCACCGAGAATATCATTAAAAATCCTCCCTGGTGATTCCTAGGGCTCCTGTGTTCCGGCCTCAGCCTACCTCCTGGCTTCATCTCACACCACTCTCCAGCTCATTCATTGTATTTTAGCCTTGGTGGCCAGCTTTCAATGTCTGCCTGCCTTGGGGCTCCCACGATACCATCCTGGAATATTCTCCCTGCACTGTCCTATCTTGCCACCCGCCCCCACAATCTTGCTATGACTAGTTCCCATTCCTCCTCCAGGCATCAGCTTAAATGTTTCTTCCTCAAAGAGGTCTTCTATGACTTTACATTAGCTCCCTGTGAAGGCCAGGGCTCTTCTCTCACAGATGTCAGAAACCCAACTCTAATTGATTTAGTTAAATAATAGTCTTCTAATTAAATAAATAAACAAAAGGAAATCTATTGACCTATGGAACTGAAAAGTGTAGAATTCTTGCTTTAGACACATGGACCCAGAGCTCAAATGATGTCATCAGAACTGGATTTGGCTCCATCTCTTCATGCAAGCTTATATTCAAGAAACATTTATTATCTATTATATACCAGGCATTCTTTTAAGTACTGGGGATACCTCAGGGAAGAAAAAAAAAATCCTTGCCTTCAGAGAGCTGTCATTCTAGGAAGGGAAGAGGCACACACACACACTAAAGATAGTAAATAAGTAAAGTATAAACCTATATTAGAAAATGTCCTGGCCGGGCACGGTGGCTCAAGCCTGTAATCCCAGCACTTTGGGAGGCCGAGACGGGCGGATCACGAGGTCAGGAGATCGAGACCATCCTGGCTAACACAGTGAAACCCCGTCTCTACTAAAAATACAAAAACTTAGCCGGGCGAGGTGGCAGGCGCCTGTAGTCCCAGCTACTTGGGAGGCTGAGGCAGGAGAATGGCGTGAACCCGGGAGGTGGAGCTTGCAGTGAGCTGAGATCCGGCCAATGCACTCCAGCCTGGGTGACAGAGCGAGACTCCGTCTCAAAAAAAAAAAAAAAAAAAAAAAAAAAAGAAAATGTCCCTGCTGTGAAAAAATATATATAACAAGATAAGGCAGATGGGGAGTGTCAAAAGTTGGGGAGCAGGGCTTGCCATTTTTAAGTAGAGAAGTCATGATAGACCTCTATGAGAAGGTGACACTTGAGGAAAGATTTGAAGGAGGCAAGGGAATGAATATCTGAAATGGACAATCTTCAGGCCGAAGGAACAACCAGTGAAAAGCCCTATCCAAGAGCATGTTGTCTGCCTTCCTAAGGACAGGAAGAGAGCAGGTGTGGCTGGAGTGGAGTGAGCAAGGGAGGAGGGAGGATGGAAGGAAGGGACAGGTAGCAAAGGCCCAATCTCACAGGGCCTAGCAAGCCATTGTAGGGGTTTGAGCAGAGGAGTTGAAAAATCTGGCTTACATCCTAAAAGAGTCATTATCCAAGCTGCATTGAGCAAATATTTCAGTGGAGGGCAAGAGAAGAAGCAGAGAAGCCAGTTAGGTGGCTACTACTGTCATCCAGTGAAGGTGGCTTGGACCACCATTAAAGAAGTAAAGGTGGTGAGAAGGGGCTGGATTCTAAATGCATCTTTGACAGATTGGATGTGGGGTGTGCTAGAATGCCCAGGATAAAGACTTCAGTTCCCAAGCCTCCCTGAAGCTAGGTGGGGACACCTAATTCTAAATTTTGGCTCATGGACATAAACAGAAGTAGGTGGGCAATTTCTCAGAGAGAAGAGGTATGCCCTCCACCCCATCCCTCACCTCTGTCTTGCTGGTTGACATTCAGCTGTTACACTGGCAGCCATCCTGGATCATGCCAAGGAGGGCAACACCTTAAGGAGCCACCCAGTGACCCACGGAGGAACTGTCACACTAGCCCTGGTCTGCTAATGCATGGCTTGTTACATGAGAAAGACACTTCTACCCTATTTAAGTCATTTTCTTTAGGTCTCTGTAAGGTAAGTCAAATGTTTATCATACCTAAAATCATGGCCATACAGTGTTCTTCATCTCCTCAGTTACATCAGGGCTTTGTCTTGCAATCTGAAGGTCTAGATCAACACAAGGGGAATATTTTGATGGCAGAAATTAAATCATTTAGAAATTGCTATAAGGAAGTAAGAAGTGTTAATATCTTTTCATATTAATCAATGTACGATTTGGTTCACAAAATATTTTTAACTGCCTTATTTTATTTAATTCTCGAAGCAACATTGTTAATGAAGCATTATTCTTCACTCTCCTGTTATGACCCAGTGTGTCAGGACCATATTTTCAGTTCAGGGCCTGGCATTCAAAGGTGTTACATGATTCATAAAAGAGCGAGCAAATGCTTGGATAAGTGGAAAGTATGGTTCCCAATTTTCAGGGTGCTAAAACCAGTTCAATGGAGTTAAGCGGCTTGATCCAGGAAATACAGTTTGTAAGTAATGAAGACAAACAGCTATGTCCTCTGAGTTGACACTTTGCTTTGGATTTTACCAAAAATTAAAGGAGGCAAGAGAAAGATGGAAGAAAAGAGAGAGAAAGCTAAAGGGAAATAAAGAAAAAGAAAAGAGTAAGCAGAGAGCTTGCCATTTTTCTGGGATAAATCATTTGAAGGGAAGGAAACAAGTGCACACAGGATTTCCTCACCTCCAACTCCTCAGGGTGTAGCATGGCTGATACAGCAAAGGTTCTCAAAGACTTGGCGTCTTTCCAGGGGCAAAGCACACCAGAGCAGGCACTTGCACCCGTGGCCATTTGAACTCCAGAGCTGCTTCAAATCACTTTCCCACTGGCAAATTCCTGACGCTGATACTCTCTCTGGGGTCATGGATACTTCTGTAAATGCAGATCATTTAACAAACCCAGACCAGCAAAGCTGGTTGTGTTTATCAGGAGCAGAAAGGAGTGTTTTTTTCCCTCAAGTCATTCTTATGTGATTTTAAACTTTCCTGCTTGCACAACCTGAAGGGAAATCATTAGACTCAAGTTGTTATTTGGTTTTATTTATTTTTAAAATCATTCTGCAGCTTTAGAGTCCGTCTGTTCTACTCATGTAGCAGGGGAGGATGTGGGCAGGGCCAGATGATCTCAGATATAAAGTGAGACGCAAGAGTGTGATATTTATCTCAGGCTGAGGCTGACTGCAAAGGGCCATGATGGCCAGAAATGACAGAGCCCTCCTCCCTGGGCTACACAGCATGGGCTGGTCCCCTGTGACCTTCTTAGGCACAACTGACAGCAGAGCTGGACCCTCACTTGAGTGGGGGCTGCTATGAACACTGACCTACAATGGTTATTAAGGTCAAAGCCAGAGGAGGTTTGTATGCAGCACTGCTGGGAAAGACTTACCCAAGGCAGTGACATTTGTTAAGTGCCTACCATGCACCAGACCCCTGGCAAGCCCTTTCCACTTAGGATATCATTATTTCATTTTGTCTCATACCATTTCATCTTTCCAACAGCCTTTTGAAGTAGAGGTTCTTACCTACCATTACAGATAGTGAAACTGAGGCTAGGGAAGATGAGGACCTTCTAAAGGCAGACTGCTAATAAATGGCACAGCCAGAACTGCCAGTTCACTTTCCACTCCAGCATTCACTGTTCATGCCAGCGAACATCACCTTTTTCCTTCTGAGAATCCACCTAAGTTCTTAAGTTAGAACAAGCCGTGATCAGACAAAATTGAAATAAAGATGAAATCCCTGCTGTGGAGTGTGAGGGTGGGTGTGGGTCTACAGGCTCTCCTGGGAAGGGCCTCAGATGACTCTGTGCTGCCTTCCCAGGCCCAGGCAGTCTCAGCACCAGGTCAGGATGGGAAGATGCAGAGGTCCAAGGGAAAAGGGGAAAGGGGCCCTTGCTCTGGGGCTAATGAGGTATAACCACTGCACCCCAGGCAACGGAGCCTTCCAAGGTCTCTGGCTCCTTTTATGCCAGATTCAAGCTAATGCTGAAGAATGCTAGTGGTCATACTATATTTTCAAAGGCTTAGCCAGATCAGTAAGAAGAATGCCCTGGAATCTTCATTGATGCAGTGAGGTCTGTTTCTAAGACATGGGGCTTAGAAGCCAAGAATCTTACTGAATATCATCTGGGCTGCTTAACAGGGGAAAATCACAGCAAGTTCAAGGTGTTGGTGACTGTGATGGAAATGGCTTTAGTGAGCATGAAATTAAATCAAATAAAAGCGTGGAAAACCTTGAAAAATCCCTTCCCTTCTTAAATGAAAACCACAGAAAATGTATATGAATAATTCCTTGATGTCCAATTTTTTCTTCCAAAGTAAATCCCTTCAAAGGGTTAGAACAGTTAGGGACAGCATGTGGCCTTCAAAACACACCCTCATATGTAAATAATTAACACAATATCTGACCTTTCAAAATTATTTTTACTATCATATTTACCTAAACAATGACTTTCTAAAAAGATTTCTTGGCTTTGTCATAAATGTGATAGAAAACAATACGTGGCATGGAGTTTATATGTAAAACACATTGTGGAAGATCTTCTACACTTTAAGTCCTCAAGTCAGAATAAACAAAAAGATGGCAATATGAGATTTTTGTTGATGCTCTTAGTAGATCTATTTTAGTATATTATGCAGAGTTCTAAAACAGATGATGAAATTCTCATCCTATGAAATGTCCTATGTCTGAGGTAGGATATTAAGAGCTGTGCCAAAATAGGTAAAGATAGAGACCTTGATGTGGCTTGGATGTGGTCTGTGTCCCCACCAAAATCTCATGTTCAATTGTAATCCTCAGTGTTGGAGGTGAGGCCTGGTGGGAGATGACTGGACCATGGGGGCAGTTTTTAATGGTTTAACACCATCCCCCGGATGCTGTTCTCAGGCTGTTGACTGAATTCTCAAGAGATCTGGTTGTTTAAAAGTGTGCAACACCTTCCCACCCCCACCTTCCTCCTACTGCAGCCATGTAAGACGTGCCTGCTTCCCTTTCACTTTCCACCATGATTGTAAGTTTCCTGAGGCCTCCCCATCCATGCTTCCTATACTGCCTGTGGAAATGTGAGCCAATTAAATCGCTTTTCTTCATACGTTATCCAGTCTCAAGTAGCTCTTTATTACAATGCAAGAGCAGACTAATACAGACCTGTTCAGTTTAATTCAACAAATATTTGTTGAACATATATGAATCATATATGTATGAAGAATTGTACCAAGTGTTAGAAAGAGCCAAAGTTGAACAAGTCGGATCCCTGCCTTGAGAACCCATAATCAGGTGGGAGAAATAACTTTAAGCTACATATTTTCTCACATCTCTGAAACCAGGATGCATCTTACAATTGACACTGTGTGAAAATGTAATTGGCAGAGCTTTTTTCTCTTTCAGGGGCACATAAAATAATGGAATAACTTACAATCCATTACAATGGAATTTAGGTTTGATTAAATATGGCGGTTATTACATAAGATAGGAGACAGACAATGCTAAAATAAAGAGGTTTGAAATTCCCTTTCAAACCTAAAAGCACCACCCTCCTTGTGAGAGTATCTGTAGTTAAGTCCTTATGAGTATATAAGGTAGTGAAGTGAGGAATGATTATACAGAAGCTCTTATAAAATTTTTGTTCACAATAATAAAACAACAAAAATGCACATTTTATAAATTTAATCAATAATAATGAATATTATACAATCCATTTCCATTTACTTTTCTTTATTTCCTTGAAATTTTTTAGGATCCCCCTCTTTTAGTCACACTAAGATGGTGGTAGTAAATTCGTTTTACTCACTGGTAGATAATATGCAGCTACAAGCAGTTTTATTTTCCAGAACCTGACCTCTCACTTAAATATTCCATCTTATTTTGACTGCATGGCTCAAAGTTATTGTCATAGGTCACTGATTTCCCAGAGATGAAGAACAATGTAGAAGCTCGAGAGGAGAGCAAACAACAAACATAATTTTGGGTGAACATTTTCCCAGTATTCTTAGCTCACTATATCTGATAGGTATTTCTCAACCAACAAACCTTCCTACCAGTAATCTCCTCCTCGGGCTCTCCATATACCCCATGCTTCAGCTACAGTAGATTACTGTTAATCCCTAAACACATTCTGTACCATTCATGCCCACTGACCTTTGCTCATATTTCTCCCTTTGCCTGGAATGTTTCTCTATCTCTATTTCTCCACTTAAAAAACTCGTGCTCAACTTTCAAAACCCAGGTCAAACATTACTGTCTTAGCTTGGGACCTCCCCAGGAAAACAAAACCTGAGATAAGGCTTGAAGATCATGATTTATTTAGGAAATGATCGCAAGGTTTATGGAGGAGGTGGAAAACAGTGAAACGGTGAAGGGGAGAGAGTCAATATAAAATAAAATTACTGTTTTGTTCCCTTCTGTGGGCCACTGGAGCTCCACCCAACAGGGACCACTTGAGGATCTGCAAAGGATGGACTTCAGAATTGTTACTTGCAGGATAGATGAAGGGAACATTCATTCACCAGATCTTGCTCCCCATTGGTCATCAGTTGCCTCATGGAACATTAACACCTTCGTTTTTCCAGGTTGTGCATAAGCCTGAGGAGTCCTAGTGCAGAAAGGGAGAGATGCACAGTGCTGTCAGTTTGCACTTGTGTGAAGCTTGTTGCCATAGCAATAGCTAGAGTAAAAGGTGTGCTGAGATGATGAGAGGCAGTGCACAAGAGGTCACTTTCCTAACATGCACAGAGTTAACTGTGCCCCATAAGACCTCCGTGCTGCCAAGTACAGACCTCTCTCACACAGCACTTGTCTTGTTGCATTGATGATAAATAGTTTATATATTGAGTATGAACTCCTTAGCACTGATGACAGGGTCTTGTTCACCTCAGTGGCATAGTAACTAACACACAGCTATAGTCTTAGGATCTCTCAATGGAATGAAAATTCAAGTTTTAAATGAGTGGGTAATGTTATAGCAGTGAGTCTATTTCTCAAGCAGTTGATTGACTGTTCAAATGAAACCTTATAATAGAAAGGAATGCAGTACAAATAAAAGGAAAATAAGTCAGACAGCTGAAAACAGTTGACATTGATAAAGATGTGATCATTCGTGATCATGCGGAAAAGGAACTATTTTAATAAAATTATCGGTTGTAGTTGGTGGGATTTTTTTTCTTAAAAAACCAGACCTCCCCCCAAAATCACATATATATTACTGACCTCTCCATATATACAGCAATCCTAAGTAAATTTCAGTGAACTCACATTGCTAAAATCTATATTTAATCTCACTAGATACCTACAATAACTCCCCAGTTCACTCAGAACAAAAGCTAATTGTCTTTACAATGACAGTAAACCCCTACCACATATGACCCTGTTGCCTGTCTGTCTTCCTCTACTACTGCCCCCGCTGTTGCACACTTCTCTCCACTTCCCTGGCCTCCAATAGGCACATTCCAGCTTGCAGTCTTTGCACTGGCGGTTTTTTTTTTTCACTTGGAGCTCTTTCTTCCATTATCAGCTTGGCAAACTCCTTCACCTTTTCTTTCCTTTCTTTTCTTTTCTTTCCTTTCCTTTCGTTTTCTTTCTTTTCTTTTCTTTTTTTTTTTTTTTTTTTTTTTTTTTTGAGACAGATTTCACTCCATTGGCTTGGCAACCTTCTTCATCTTTTCTTTTTTGTGACAGAATCTCACTACATTGTCCAGGCTGGAGTGCAGTGGTGCAATCTCGGCTCACTGCGACCTCCGCCTCCTGGGTTCAAGCAATTCTCCTGCCTCAGCCTCCCAAGTAGCTGGGACTACAGGTGTGTGACACCATACCCAGCTAATTTTTGTGTTTTTTTTTTTGAGACGGAGTCTCGCTCTGTCCCCCAGGCTGGAGTGCAGTGGCTGGATCTCAGCTCACTGCAAGCTCCGCCTCCTGGGTTTATGCCATTCTCCTGCCTTAGCCTCCTGAATAGCTGGGACTACAGGTGCCCGCCACCTCGCCCAGCTAGTTTTTTGTACTTTTTAGTAGAGACAGGGTTTCACCGTGTTAGCCAGGATGGTCTTGATCTCCTGACCTCGTGATCTGCCCGTCTCGGCCTCCCAAAGTGCTGGGATTACAGGTGTGAGCCACTGCGCCTGGCCTAATTTTTGTATTTTTAGTAGACACCGGGTTTCACCATGTTGGCCAGGCTGGTCACAAACTCCTGACCTCAAGTGATCCACCAGCCTCGGCCTGCCAAAGTGCTGGGATTACAGCATGAGTCACTGTGCCCGGTCACTCCTTCACCTTTTCAAGACTGACCTTATGTCACCTTTCCAATAAGGCCTACCCTGAATCCCCTATTTAGAACCTATAGCCCTCAACCACCACACCAAACTCCTCCTCTCTTTAGCCTGTTCTTTTTCTTTCTTTTTTTTTTTTTCCTGGCACTCAATCACCTCTAATAAATGTATAATTAATGTTTTTATGTCTCTTTTTTATTTTCTTTCCCCTCTGCTAGGAATGTGTGTTTCCACCAGGGTAGGAAACTTTGTCATTTTTATTCATTTATTCATTGGTGTATCCCAAACATTCATAGCAGTGTCTGGCACAGAGCGGGTGCTCAATAAACACTTATGACATTGACTTGCATATCTTGACGCTCTGGAGGTAACAATGTGCTTCATAATGTAGAGGGTGTGTCAGTCATCCATTCCCCAAACACTGACTGGGCACCTACAAAGGGCCAGCATGAATAACTTAGACACAGTCTTTGTTTTCAAGGAGCTCCCAGGCAAGTGTGGACACAGGCAGGGCCACCGATGATTATAGTTCAGAGTGATGAGCACTCTGACACAAGCATGCACAGTGGCTGTAGGGTCACAGAGGAGGGAGGGGTATGCATGGTTAGAAAGATAGTAAGTGAGGAGACTACTCCAAAGCTGACTTTTCTTGCAGAAAGGGAGCTACCTAGACAATAAAGAGAAGGGCTAGACTAGGTTTTGTGCTCATGCATTCTTTTTGTGTTTGTATATACATATATTCTACCATGCATGAGCTATAGAAATGGGAGACAGCACAGGTTTACATTGTTCAAAAGTCTTTTAGAATCAATACAGAATGAGCTGTTTTCCTAAGCTTAGTTATTTGCTTTCTGCCTCCCTTCATTTCCCCTAAAAATATAGGCTTTAAATAGGCACTAGAACTTCAGAGCTCTCTCCCTCATCCATGGGAAGGGGCTTTGGGACTCTATTTATGTTAACAATTTTCCCCTTCTCCATCAGGTTTTGTATTTTTATCAAAATCATGCTCCAATTTCTTGTCTTTATTTTTACTTGTTTTTTAAAAAATTATAGTAAAATACTCATAACATAAAATATATCAACTTTATCCATTTTAAGTATACAGTTCAGCGGCATTAAGCACATTTACATTGTTGTATTACCATCACCACCATCCACAGGACTCTTTTCATCTTACAAAACTGAAGCTCTGTAACCATTAAAACTAACTCTGCATTTCTCTCTACTCCAGCCTCTGAACTATAATTCTATTTTCTGTCTCTAGGAGTTTGACAACACTAGGTACCTTATATAAGTGGAACCACACGTTACTTGTCCTTTTGTGACTACACTGTTTCACTTAGCACAGTGTTCTCAGGGTTTATTCACGCTGAAGCGTATGTCAGAATTCCCTTTCAAGACTAAATAATATTCAATTGTATGTATATGCCACATTTTGTTTATCCCTTCATCCATTAAGAGGTAATTGGATTGCTTCCACCTTTTGGCTACTGTGAATAATGCTGCTGTGAACACTGGTGCACAAATATCTCTTTAAGTTCTTGCTTTCCATTTTTTGGACATATACCCAGAAGTGGAATTGCTGGATTATAAGGTAATTCTATTTTTAATTTTTTTGAGGAACCACGATACTATTTTCCATAGCAGCTGCATTATTTTACATTGCCACTGATGCACAAAAGTTGTAATCTCTTCAGAGTCTATCCAACACTTGCTCTGTTTTGTTTTTTTGAGAGTAGCCATCCTAATGGATATAAGCTGTCAGTTGCTTTTAAAATCTTATCTATCCATAGTTTTTCTCATTTAAAGTATCCATTGATTGTCTGTTTATAAAATAAGGTTTCTGTTTTTAATGTTTAAAATCCTGGCCTTATTCTTTCCAGTTGATTCCTTCACTCATTCAACAAACAATTATTAAGTGACTACTGTGTGTCGTGCTAGGTGCTGTGGATACAATGAACAGAGGTGTGTTCCCTGCCCTTAAGAAGCTCATGGCTGGGTGTGGTAGCTCACACCTGTAATCCCAGCACTTTGGGAGGCCGAGGCAGGTGGATCACCTGAGGTCAGGAGTTCAAGACCAGCCTGACCAACGTGGTGAAACTCTGTCTCTACTAAAACTACAAAAATTAGCTAGGTGTGATGGCCGGCACCTGTAATCCCAGCCACTTGGGAGGCTGAGACAGGAAGAATCACTTGAATGTGGGAGGCAGAGGTTGCAGTGAGCCGAGGTTGCACCACTGTACTCCAGCCTGAATGATAGAGTGAAACTGTCTCCAAAAAAAAAAAAGAAAGAAAGAAAGAAAGAAAGAAGCTGGTAACTGGGGCCAGACAGATCTATCAGAAAATAAGAACACAGAAGCATTACCCGTGGAACTAAGGGAGGAGACCACCCTTCATATCGTCTTATGCCCAATTTCTGCCTCCAAAGAAAGAAGAAGTGAAAACTAAATGGCAGAAATGAAATCCACAGGTAGACAGCCGGTGCCGCACCCTGGGCCTGGTAGTTAAAGATCGACCCCTGACCTAATCGGTTGTGTTTTCTATAGATTACAGACATTGTATAGAAATGCACTGTGAAAATCCCTATCTTGTTTTGTTCCAATCTAATGACCGGTGCATGCAGCCCCCAGTCACGTACCCCCTGCTTGCTCAATCAATCACGACCCTCTCACATGCACGCCCTTAGAGTTGTGAGCCCTTAAAAGGGACAGGAATGGCCCACTCGGGGAGCTCAGCGCTTGAGACAGTTGTCTTGCCGATGCCGGGGCCGAATAAACCCCTTCCTTCTTTAACTCAGTGTCTGAGGAGTTTTGTCGGCGGCTCCTCCTCCTACAAAATGAGAGAAGGACACAGACCAATCGGCACAAACTGCAGGTCAGATGTAGCCCATGTAAGTGTTTGTTTGATTCGACAGTGTCTTTAAAAAATTTAAATTGGTTTTTACAAATTAATTTTTATTTCTGACTTCTCTTAAAAAACTCAGAAGATCCAGCAACTCTGAGCCAGAGTTCCAGAATGGCAACAGTAGGCCAGAGCTGAGTCAGAACCAGCCCTTTTAGCAGGAGAGAGGAAGCCCTGTGAATGGGGACGGGCTGCAAGTAGGGGAAGTGGTAGGGATGTCAGGCAGAGGGTATATTTTGATGGTGGTACATGCTTAACTAACCAGCCAACCATATATAAACCCATATGCATTCCAACAGACCCATTCTTCTGTTTTGCCTATAACAATGTTCAATAAATGTCTGTGAAATGAATAAAAACATGATCAAAGAATTTTACTCCTGGAAGAGATCATTTTATAGGTCATTTAACCATCAGAAGTCTAAAGAGGCTGAGTAATTTGCCCGATGTAACACTAACATGAGTCTGCAGTGGTTAACAGATTGTACTAAAGGCTTCGGGGAACACAGGGTAATTATACAACACAGAACAGTATAGTGGGCTTCTGTCATTCTGCCTGCTTGACATCCTTTTCTCCTCTCTGAAAATAGCACTCTTATTTTGCTTAGAGGGCTACAATTCCTTCTTTTTTCATGTGGCCCTGGTGGAACTGAGTCCATCTGGCATCAGGAATGGCATGAGATCCAGGCCCAGTCAACCATACCCATCCACCTGGAGCTATTGGGAAAGAGGTATAATTTTTCCATGGGGGTTGCTGAGAAGAAAAGATTAAGTCTGAATGATGCTGTTGGTACCCAATCTAAGACAGCATGATGTAAATGAAAAGATGATAAGTTACATTACCTTGGGTAAATTGCTTAACTATTCTGAGCCTTGGTTACCACATCTGTAAATGGAAATAACAATATCTACTTCAAAGGGCTGTTGTCTGGCTGGAAAGAAATAATGTATGTAAAATGCCTGGCACACAGTAGGAGCTCATTAATGCTGGCATTCTTTCTTTCCCTTCCAGATAATGTCAGATGGATATAGCATTACTGTAATTAAAATGTAAGAAGTGCATTGGCAGACTTTCCTTACAACATATTGAGAACAGCTTTTTCAGTAGCTACCTTATGTGATTTCAGGGAATTGGGGAGGGAAAAGAAAATAAAATGCAGCTTGCTTTCCTGGAACAATTCAAGCCATACCCAATGCCTGCCAAGTGTAACCCATAAGTTTATGTCTGCATCCATCTATTATCTCACCTCTATATAGATAAAGTGGTTTTCCTCCCTACCCACTAGCTATTGTATTTTTAAAATGGAAACGCTTTTGAATCCCTGGCAATCATGTAGCTGACAGTTTGGATCATAACATAATAATAACATTAGGAGCAGTTGTATGACACTTCCTGCTTTGAAAGCATGTTACAAATCTGAGCTAATTAGCATGAATGCTAACATGCCAGCTTTTTATGGATTAATATTGCAATTATACTTTGCTTTTTCAATAAAAATACAGTGATTTTTTTTTTTTTTACTCAAAATGGGAGAAAACAAGAAATAAATAAGCGGCCTTCCCAATGGATTCAAACACAATGTAGTAGAAATATGAGACAGACCCTTTATTGACTGAATGTTCCTCTAACAACATCCGTGAGGATTTACAGGTATGGCATCTCCTGTTAATTTTGTTTTAGGATCAACAAAGGAAATAGAAGGTATTGATGGTGGCAGAAAAGGAACTTGTAAAACTGAAGACAAAGTTCCAACCTTTAAAATATACTTTCTACTTATTTCTAGACGAAGCGCCTTGAACGAATCAGAAAATTGCCTACTTATAATTTATTCTTAAACAAAATGAGAAAATACCAGCTCATATGATATTGCGAAATATCGTATTCTTTCCATTGTAATATGAAAATATAATGCAGTAAATGTAGAGTCAGAAAGACTTGGGTAGGAGTCCCAGCTCTGATAGTTACCAGCTGTGGTGACTCTCTGAATCTTGTTATCCTCACCTCTAAAATGGGGGCAATACCACTTACTTGGCAGGATTCCTGGGAGGTCCAAGGAAGATTCTGCCTTATACAATATCTGGGATATGACAGGTGATTATATTAGTCCTGACCCACCCTTTCTGTTTATAACTCTTCTTCCTCCTCTTCCAGTCTAAAATTATTCTGACATTAATTCAGTTTGCAGGAAAGCAGAGTACCATAATGCATAAAAATGTTCTTTCCTATGTAAGTGTTATGTATTTTAAAATATACAATTCTCTTTTTAAGGGGACTAGGAATAAAAAGTTCATTTTGATGAGAAAATGTATGATCATCTGAAAACGTTCCTTTTAACATAATGTTAAACTGAAGAGATACCTCAGTTGGATTTGGCAAGTGTACCAAATCCCTTGGTTCTGTGTACAAAATTAGTAAAAAGTGATGTGACTAGGTATAAAGTAGAAAGGTTGCCTGGAGCATACTTAAAAAGCCTATAGACAGATGTGTGGCGCAGGGAGATGAAGAGAGGTTGGTCAATAGGTTCAAACATCCAGTTAGACAAAGGGAATAAACTCTAATGTTCAATAGCAGAGTAGGTAGCTATAGTTAACAATAATGTTTATTTCAAAATAGCTGGAAGAAAGGACTTGAAAAGTTCCCAGCACATAGAAATAGTGAATACTCAAGGTAATGGATAGCCTAAACACCCTAACTTGATCATCACACATTCTATGCAGGTAACAAAATATTACATGTCCCCACAAATACGTCCAAATATTATGTATCAATACTTTTTTAATTGAAAAAAAGCCTGGCTTATTCTCTCAATGTATAAAGTGGTCAGATGTCAGGAGGCTGACTCACTCTACCTAAAATGCTTGCAAGACTGATGTAGGCACCAGCTTGTCAAATTTTTCCTTGCTTTTAGAATCTTAACTGCCACATGTCTATAAAGCTCACATCAGTATGAACAGTCCATTCTCTTGTTTTATTTATTTATTTATTTTTTGAGGCAGAGTCTCGCTCTGTCGCCCAGGCTGGAGTGCAATGGCGCGATCTCGGCTCACTGCAGCCTCCGCCTCCTGGGTTCAAGTGATTCTCCTGCCTCAGCCTCCCAAGTAGTTGGGATTACAGGCACCCATCAGCATGCCCAGCTAGTTTTTGTATTTTTAGTAGAGGTGGGGTTTCGCCATGTTGGTCAGGCTGGTCTCAAACTCCTGACCTCAGATGATCCACCCACCTCGGCCTCCCAAAATGCTGGGATTACAGGTGTGAGCCACCAAGCCTGGCCATTCTCTTGTTTAGTGAGAAAATAAATCACAAAATCTGAAGGTTGCTTTTTGAGTGTGGAATCAGAACAAGGAGAGTTAGAAATGCTTCCAGTGTAATGGATTCATGCCGTTAGTCATGGCCTTCTGGAACCATTTATTCAACAAATATTTATTGAGTGCCCACTATACAGCCATCACTGCTGTGGGCCATAGGAATGAAGTAATAAACAAAACAAAGTCCATCCTTTCACAGAGTTTATCTTGTCATAATATAGGTGGTCTGGCTAATGGGATGGAAAATATTAGAATCTTCCTCCACACTAGAACCAGAAATTTGTAACACTATAGCTTCCTATTCCTTGGACATTGCTTGGAAGTGCGTTGACAGCATTTACTACTGTGAACTTAGATGTGTGAATTCATTTGGGCCTGAATGTCTTTCCATTTATTTGTTTACTTGGATAGCTCTGCTCTGATGAGGTGATCTCACCTTTTAACTCTGAAGACAATCTGTTGTTTTTTATTCACAAGTTCTGAGGGTCAACTATCTATAGATCCAAGAGCTGAAAAATTGTTTATACACACACACACACACACACACACACACACACGACAGTCTAGTGTGGGAAAAAATAACATTAGCTTTGAAATTGGCTTTGGTTTGAATTCCTGCTCCATTAATTCCTAGTTCTATGTCCTTCAGCAAGTTAGCAACCCCTCACAACCCCTTTTTATTGCTTTAAAAAATAATAATAGAATTAATATATTAATATGTTTTTATGGTTAACGTTCAAACTTCGTTTTATTTTACTGATTGTATTAGGGTTTATACTACATTTTTTTTTTTTTTTTTTGAGATGGGGTCTTGCTCTGTCTCCCAGGCTGGAGTGCAGTGGCACAATCTCGACTCACTGTAAGCTCCGCCTCCCGGGTTCACGCCATTCTCCTGACTCAGCCTCCTGAGTAGCTGGGACTACAGGCACCCGCCACCATGCCTAAATTTTTGTATTTTTAGTAGAGACAGGGTTTTACCGTGTTAGCCAGGATGGTCTTGATCTCCTGACCTCGTGATTCGTCCACCTCGGCCTCCCAAAGTGCTGGGATTACAGGCATGAGCCACTGTGCCTGGCTATACTACATATTTTTAACATATAACAGTAATAGCACTTTCAAGTGATATTATATCACTACTTGTAGAGTATATGAACTTTACAATATAGCGTTGTAATTTCTTCCTTGCAATTTCTTTTTTTTTTTTTTTTTGAGACGGAGTCTCGCTCTCTCACCCAGGCTGGAGTGCAGTGGCCGGATCTCAGCTCACTGCAAGCTCCGCCTCCCGGGTTTACGCCATTCTCCTGCCTCAGCCTCCCGAGTAGCTGGGACTACAGGCGCCCGCCACCTCGCCCGGCTAATTTTTTGTATTTTTAGTAGAGACGGGGTTTCACCGTGTTAGCCCGGATGGTCTCGATCTCCTGACCTCGTGATCCGCCCGTCTCGGCCTCCCAAAGTGCTGGGATTACAGGCTTGAGCCACCACGCCCGGCCTCTTCCTTGCAATTTCTTCCCTCCTGGACTTTACATTACTGTTGCATGTAGTCAAATTGTTCCTTGCTTTTAGAATCTTAACTGCCACAAAGCTCACATCAGTATGAACAGTCCATATAAGTACATATATATAACATATATATGTTATAAATCTCACACTATGTTATTTTTGTTTAAACAGACAATTCTCTTTTAAAGAGATTTAAATATTAGGAAAAAAATCTTACATATGTACTCATGTAGTTACCTAATTCCCTATTCTCTTCTTTCTTTTATGTAGATCTGGATTTCCATCTCATATCATTTCCTTCTGCCTGAAAGATGTCCTTCAACATTTCTTGTAGTATAGGTAGATTGAGAACGAATTCTTTCAGATGTTGCATATCTTTAAGAAGCCCTTACTTTGTCTTCATTTTTGAAAGGTATTTTTAATGAGGTATAGAATTCTCAGTTGGCTGATTTTTTTTTTTCCTTTCAGTACTTTAAAGACGTTGCTTTACCCTCTTCTTCCTTCCATTCTTCTCAACATGAAATTTGCTGTCACTCTTATCTTTTTCTCTCTGTAGGTAATGTGCCTTTTTTTCTTTTCTTTTTTTTTTTTTTTTTTTTGAGATGGAGCCTGGCTCTGTCACCCAGGCTGGAGTGCAGTGGCGCGATCTTGGTTCACTGCAACCTCGGGTTCAAGTGATTCTCCTGCCTCAGCCTCCCAAGTAGCTGGGACTACAGGCATGCACCACCACGCCCAGCTAATTTTTGTATTTTTAGTAGAGACGGGGTTTCACCATATTGACCAGGATGGTCTCGATCTCTTGACCTCATGATCCGCCAGCCTTGGCCTCCCAAAGTGCTGGGATTGCAGGCGTCAGCCACGGTGCCCGGTTACCTTTTTTTCTCTGGTAAGGTTTTCTCTTTGTTACTGGTTTTGAGAATTTGATTATGATAGGCCATAGTACGGTTTTCTTTGTTTTTATTTTTTTCCTGCTTGGGGTTCCTTAAGTTTTCAGGATCTGTGAATTTATAGTTTTCCTCAAACTTGAAAATGTTTTCAGTCATTTCTTCAAACACATTTCCTGACCTCCCCACCCTCTGCTTTTCAGAGACTCCAACTGCATATATACTAGGAAGCCTGAATTTATCCTATAGCTCAGTGATTCTCTGTTTATTTGTAATATTCTTCATTTCTCCATGTGTTTAATTTTGGCTTGCTAATTTTGTTATGTGTTCAAGTCCACGAATCCTTTCTTCTACAATGTCTAACCTGCCATTAATCCCATCCAGTGTATTTTCATCTCAGGCATTGTAGTTTTCATGTCTAGAAGAACAATTTCATTCTTTTTGTATTTTCCATGTCTCTATTTAACTTTTTGAACATGTAGAATACAGTTATAGTAAGTATTTTAGGCTGGGTGAGGTGGTTTATGCCTATAATCCCAGCACTTTGGGAGCCTGAGGCAGGCGATCACCTGAGGTCAGGAGTTCAAGACCAGTGAAACCCCACCTCTACTAAAAGTATAAAAATTAGCTGGGCGTGGTGGCGGGCACCTATAGTCCCAGCTACTCCGGAGGCTGAGGTAGGAGAATTGCTTGAATCTCGGAATCAGAGGTTGCAGTGAGCCAAGATCACGCCACTGCACTCCAGCCTGGGCACAGAGTGCGACTCCATCTAAAAAACAACAACAACAACAACAAAAACTGTCTTGATGTCCCAGTGTAGTAATTCTAACATCTGTGCCACTACTGGGTGGGTTTCAGTGGATTTTTTTCCCCTCATTATGGGTCATATTTTCCTACTTCTTTGCATGTCTGGTAATGGGATGCCAGGCATTGTGAATTTTACCTTGTTTAGTGCTAGCTATTTTTGTATTCCTATAAATATCCGTGTACTTTTAGAAGAAGAGGTGTATGCAGTGAAGTTACCAGGAAACAATTTGATCCTTTTAGGTCTTGTCTTTAAGATTTGTTCAGCAGTGCCGGAACAGTGCTTTACCCAGAGCTGAGCATTCTCCACTACTTGGGCGATACCTTTGTGAACTCAACATACCTGAGACAAGTCTCAATCAATTTAGAAGATTTATATTGCTGAGTTTAAGGACGCACCCATGACACAGCCTCAGGATGTCCTGACAACATGTGCCCAAGGTGGTTGGGGTACAGCTTGCTTTTATACATTTAGGGAGACAGGAGACATCGATCAATATGTGTCTGGAAGTTGGGACAGCGATGGTGGGGTAGGGGGTTTCCAGGTCTTAGGTAGATAAGAAACAAAAGGTTGCATTCTTTTGAATGAGCTCAATTCCCACTTTTAAATGAGCTCAGCCTCTCACTGAATACAGTTTAGACTGGCTCAGCGAATCTGCATTTTTATATAGACTGGCTCAGTGAACCTGCATTTTTACATTAACAATAGGGCAGAGGAAGCAGTCAGATATGCATTTGTCTCAGGTGAGCAGAGGGTGACTTTCTGTCCCACCTGTGAAGAGGAGCTATCAATTTACATTGCCAGGGTGAAATTCAACAGAACTGTTTTGGATAAACATCTTGAGGTCCACAAGGAATTTCCTTGTGGGCAAATTGTGAAGGAGATATGTAGCTTTTTTTTTTTTTTTTTTTCTAATATTTGCAGCTATCTTATTTAGGAATAAAGTGGGAGGCAGGTTTGCCTGACATAGTTCCCAGCTTGACTTTTCCCTGGGCTTAGTGATTTTGGGGTCCCGAGGTTTATTTTCCTTTCACACCCTTCAGATTGTCTACCTGAATCATGAGGATTTTTCAGTCTGGCCAGTGGGAATAGATACTATTCCTGGCTCTGTGTGAGTGCCCAGCATTGCACTATGCCCTCTAGTATTTTTCCATTGCTTCTTTCTTTAAGTTAGAAACAGGGGTTTTTATTTTGTATTCCCCAAGGTCTAAAGTGGTACTTTCAAATTTTGACTGACCCATGTTTTCTTCAGAAGTACAGTAAAGGAAAGGGTTCATTCTGGGCTAAGTGCCCCTATTCCGAGATCCCACAGCAGTTTGTAGGTTCTCCATCATGAAGCTTATTATTATGATTATTACTATTTTAGCAGACATCTGTAGCAGACAGACACGGAGCTTGTTACATTGTTGTGGAATTGGTTTTTTTTTTTTTTTTTTTTTTTTTTTTTTTTTTTAAGACAGGGTTTCACTCTTGCCGGTGCTAGAGAGCAGTACTTCCCAGGCTCAAGTGATCTGTTTTATTTCATTTTGTTTGTAGAAACAGGGTCTCACTATGCTGCTCAGGCTGGTCTTAAATTCCTGGGCTCAAGCAATCCTCCCACCTCAGCCTTCCAAAGTGTTGAGATTGTAGGAATAAGCCACAGTGCCCAGCCTGAAATTGCACATTTGATTGACTTTATGAGGGCAGAGACTGAGTCAATCTCATTCAGTGCATCAGTACCAAGCACAGTAGGAATGCTACAAGTTTAATGCAACACTAATTCTGAATTGTTCATTCTGCTTTCAAACTCCTTGGTGAGAAATGAGTCTTTCGACAAGTCCTAGGGTTGCAGGGTTATGGGGAATTTTAAACAGTAGACCAGGCCTCTGGAGTTCATCTGCATGTGAGCTCATAGCTCTATCCTGTTGGAAGGAGTTAGACCTAGACCCTTATGAGCCATTTTCACATAAAACCAATGGACCCAGTACATGGTGTGGGGTGTGTACGGGAAAGCTTTATGCCAGTGTCTCTGTTCAGGGGTGTTTTGAGATGAATTGGGCAAATCTGAATTCTGTACAGGTCTTTCCTTCCACATATATTTTAATGCCTACTGATACCTGGCAGTGGACCAGAAACATCTTTGCTTCTGCATTGCCAGAGATGCTGTTCACATGGTATTCTGCATTATGCTCTAGAAAGCACCATTCTCATTTGATGTGATGTATATCCAGATAGCCCTGCCAGGGTCCCCATCCCTGCCTGCTATGTAAAATCAGTGAAAAGCATATCCATTTTACATTTGTTTTGATGATTTAGCCCATTACGTCTTTTTAAGAAACCCTAACCCTGCTCTAAATTAAATTTAACAGACATCTTCAAGTGCCTACTCTGTGTCAGGCATAGTGTTACCAGAGGGACTGGTTACTGGATAAGCCCACTGACAACAGAAGTAACACCCCCATGGTGGCCTGAGAATGGGCCCTAGCAGTGTTTGGTTTCTGAAGTGGGCTCTCCCTCTTTACAATTCTTTCTCTCCATCTTTTGCCATCATATTCAGAGTACAGCCTGAGAACAAAGGTGAGATGGGACAAATTGGGAAAAGTGTGAGAAGTGAGGTCATTTAATTAATTCATTCATTCATTCCTCTGTTCAATATTTATTGAGCATCTGCTATGTGTCATACACTATGCTGAATATTGGTAGCAGAAGGACTAGCAGACATGGTCTTTGTCCTTAAGGAATTCACAGTCCAGGGCAGGAGGCAGACGAATGAAAAATTACAAGGTGTGAGTGACAGATGCTAAGGCAGGGGAATGCAGAAGGGCAGAATCTAATTTCTTTTTTTTTCTTTTTTTTGAGACGGAGTCTCGCTTTGTCACCCAGGCTGGCATGCAATGGCGTGATCTCGGCTCACTGCAACCTCCTCCGCCTCCCCAGTTCAAGCGATTCTCATGCCTCAGCCTTCTGAGTAGCTGGGACTACAGGCCCCCGCCACCACGCCCAGCTAATTTTTGTATTTTTAGTAGAAACGGGTTTTCATCATGTTGGTCAGGATGGTCTCGAACTCCTGACCTTGTGATTCGCCCTCCCCGGCCTCCCAAAGTGCTAGGATTACAGGCGTGAGCCACCGCATCTGGCCGTCAGTATCTACTTTCTTGAGAAACTTTAAACTAGACAGAAGTGGGGTTTATCCTCCAATTTCTAACAACGTGATTTCTACATGGTGAGCACTCAGTAGAGAGTCAACAAAGCCTGGATTCTGTTCCTAGCTGTCTTTGAAGCTACGTGTCCTTGGGCAGTCATTTCAGCTTTCCAGGCCTCAGTTACCTCACCCTGTAAAGTATTAATTGGTGATATTAGCTTTGCCTGCCTCACTGGAATATTGTAAGGATTAATGGTCATGAGCGTGATTTTTAAATTGCAAAGACATCTACAAAATAAATTACACAATCATAAGTTATATTCTTAAATATTTGTTGAATTTTAAAATAAAAGTTGTTCAGCACTTAGGTGAAATGCTGAACGACTTCACATAAGGGCTGCACGACCCTTTTCTTTAAAAAACAGAGAGACAGAGACTTAAATAACCAGCAGGTATGCAACCTTCACAGTTCACAAAGGAGGTCTGGCTTGACTTTTTCATCAGCCCAGAAAGATGTTGCTGTTATCCCCATTTTATCAATGAGAGCAGTGAGATCCCAAAGAATTTGTGCAAGAGCGGAAGCTCTTAAAAGCCCAAGCGGGCCCGGGCCTGGTGGCTCACGCCTGTAATCCCAGCACTTTGGGAGGCCGAGGCGGGCGGATCACCTGAGGTCGCGAGTACGAGACCAGCTGGGCAACATGGTGTAACCCCGTATCTACTAAAAATACAAAAATTAGCCGGGCGTGGTGGCCCGTAATCCCAGCTACTTGGGAGGCTGAGGCAGGATAATCGCTTGAACCCGGGAGGTGGAGATTGCAGTGAGCCGAGATCGCGCCACTGCACCCTAGCCTGGGCAAAAAGAGTGAAACTCCGTCTCAGAAAAAAAAAAAGCTCAGGCGTAGGCCACTTCCCAAGGTCTCTACATGTCAACAAATTAGAAAAGACGAAGCCCCAGGCCTCTGGGGGCGCCTTTGCTCTGGAAACCCCGCCTCCCGGCAAGGGAGGGGCTGGACGACGCTTCAACCCCGCCCCGTGACGCGTTAGGCCCTGCCCCCGGGCCATTTTCGTCTCGCGGGATCTCTCGGGAGGATAGACGGGGTCAGGTCCCATCATGGCGGCGGAAGAGGCTGATGTGGATATCGAAGGGGACGTGGTAGCGGCGGCGGGGGCACAGCCAGGGTGAGGCTTACAGACCGGGTCTTTCTGGGGCGGAAAGGGGACTGGATTCAAGGAGAGGGCCCTGGGAAAACTGCAGGTCCGGCAAGGGAAAAGGGAACAGAAGACTATCGCCTGGGCCAGGGTCTCCTGTGGGCCTGGGAGGCGCCGCGCCCGCCGGCTTGTCCCGAGCCCAGCGGGCAGGGGGGTTACCTGGAGCTCAGGTACTCCTGTGTCGCTTTCACCTTTTGCCGGATGCTGTGAGGGCACCGATTTCGCCTACCACATTGCGTTTGTTTTACATTTAGATTCCTTCTTCCGTTCCCTCCTTTTCAGGATCTCCTCAACTGTAACTAGAACAAGAGCGGCCACGGACGAGACCTGAGCACAGGGACTCTTACTCTGTGGCTCGCTAGGCGTGTGACTTTGGGCGAGTCGTTTCATCCCTTCCACATGGGGATAGTTGTAAAACTTCTGAGAGGCAGCTTGACTTAAAGGGGCCAGGTTTTAGAGTTGGACAGTTGTGGGGGTTTTCCTTCTGCATTTGCTCGCCCTACCAGTTAATAGCAATGTGACCTTGGGCAAGATACTTAACTTGTCTGAGCCCCAGACTGCTCGTATTTAAACTGAGAGTCATGATATGTGCCTCATGAAATTGTGAGGATCAAATGAAATGATTGTGAGATATGCTTAAGCATACAGTAGGTGCCCTCTAAATGTATTCTTTACCATCCTGTTACCCTCGGGGACAGTACTGTGAGAATCCAGTGAGGGATCACATTTTTTAAAAATACCTCTTCCAGCAGAACAAACAGCCCAGTGTGATTTGACACGGAACCTCCTTTGACTCCTTGCTTTCTGAATGAAAAATGAGTCTCCTTTTTTTTTTTTTTTTTTTTTTTTGTATTTTTAGTATCGATGGGGTTTCACCATGTTGGCCAGGCTGGTCTCGAACTCCTGACCTTGTGATCCGCCCACCTCGGCCTCCCAAAGTGCTGGGATTACAGTCGTGAGCCACCGCGCCCGGCCATGAGCCTCCTTTTAAGTCATGGAGTCTAGCCATGGAGTCTAGTCATTTAGTCTAGCCATGACTATACTAGCCAGGAATCAGAAGACCTGAGTTCTAAAGTCAACCATCTATGTCTATAATTGTGTACAATTTCCTTAGAATTGTATTAGCTTGAACCATATGAAATTGCCAATATTTAGACCATTTTTGTTCTATAAAGTGGCAATTTCATGTAGTTCAGCTTAATATCAGGGCCTCTGTGAACTGGGGAGAAGTGCTAACCCAGCGCTTGAGGTACTAACATAGTGTGTTTAGAAGTGTATCATGAACTCTAAAGCCCTATAAAGACGTGAGGGGTAATTAAACTCATATGGTCATTGTCCCTCAAAGCTTTGCAAATGAGTAAGGAGCCCTTAATAACAATACTTGTTGACATTCATGCAATGTTTAAATCTTCACCAAGTGCTTTTGCATGCTTGATTTAATTTACTTTTCACAACAAGTTAATGAAATAGGTTGGCAGGGATACTTATCTGCAGTCTAGAAAGAAATGGGCTGGCCTTAGAAACACTAAACATTGATCACCTGAGGGCGTTGGTGGTATGCTTCTTCCATAGATTTATCTTAATTTTTCTGATTGTGTTTAATTTTTCCCACTTTTCTTTTTCTTCCTATTTTAGTTGAGGCCTAGGTCTACTCACCAGTAGCACTCGTGGTAACAAGCAGGATTACAAAGGTTATTGGTTCCTGGTGATGGTTACAACCATTGTCTTATACAACCCCAGGGAGTATCATTAATATTATATTCTGGTAAATAGTGCCCAGTGGTGTTGGAGCTCCAATCATATGGAATTTAGTGTAATGGTACTCTCTGAAGTATGTAGTTACAGTTGATGATAGCATCTGTGAAACCCTTGAGGATTAATTTAATAGACACTTGTAAGCACTTGGTAAGTGCTAGATGTCAAAGTTAGAAGGTGGCATTGAAACTTTTTGGTTTCTCTTCTACTTCTACCATTCTTTCTCATCCTTCTTTTCTTAATGTTCTTTACATCCTGGTGTTGCAAGGAGTTTTCTCATCGGACTTTTATTTACTGACCACACAGTCCTTCTCAAGACTTCAACTTCTCTTTGTTAGGTTGAATGATACGAAGTTTTACCAGTGTTCAACCATTTTTGACTTGCCAGCTGATGTTTCCCAAATCTGTTACCAACCCAGATCTCTCTTAAGTGACAGATCCATTTATCCAGTTCTCTGAATCTATCTGTACTTGGATGTCCCACAGGCACCTCAGTTTCACCTTATAAGTTTTCCCCACCAAATCTGCCTCTTCACTGTACCCTAGTATAGTAAATGTCACGTACACACACCCAGTCACCCAAAGCACAGACCTAAACTTCACCATTCCTTCCCTCCTTCTACTCCTCTACCCTATCAGTTATTTAGGGCTGTTGATTCTGTCTAAATATCTTCTTAACTGTATTCACTTCTTCCTGTTCTCACTGTCCCATAGCTCTAAGTTATTGTCACTTTTCTCTAGTATTTTTATAATCTCTCCCTCTTAACTGCTCCTTGTCTTCTTGGCCCCCTTCTGTTCTATTCTGAAGTTAGAGTAATCTTTCTTATATCCAAATCAGATCATGTTACTCTCTTCACTCCCCAGTTGGTTTTTTGATAAAAATCTTCATTTTTTAACTTCCAGAGATCTGACTGATCCACGCCCCACCTACCTTGTTCATTCAGTCCAACAAATATTGATTGAGTACTTTCTACATGCCATGCACTGATATATAACAGTGTATCAAAACCAAGTCTGTGCTCTCATAGAACTAACGTTCTTGTTAGATGACATAAACAGCAGTCTTATACGTATGTCAGATGGAGATGGATGGAGAAAGATAAAGGAGGGGAGGTGAATGGTTTGTCAGCTTTATCTTTTACATTTATCCAGGAAAAGTATATAAGATTGGAAGCTACAGGACCTCAGAGGCAGTATGAATATACTAGAAGGACTGGATTTGGAAAGTGGGAGAAACAACAGAATTGGGGCAGATTAAATGGGGGTTGTGAAGAAAAAAGGGCAGGCTTGGATTTTTGGCTTGGATAACTAGGGAGATGGTAGTGCCACTGAGTGAGATGGTGAACAATGGAAGAGTAGCAGATTTGGGAGGAAAGGTGATTTCAAGCTTTAAACATGCTAATATGTGGTAATCAGGCAGATATCCAGAAGTAGCTACCAGAGTATGAGTGTTGCTGATTCTTCTTATTGAGGAATAAAAAGATTTCTACAGTGAACTTGAAATGATAGTGGTTCTACTTTCTGAACTCTTGGCAGACCTAGTTATTTGAGCAAAGGTTTCCTTGAGCTAATACAAGTCTCAGAATCCTTTATTTAGCCTTCCTGGTAGTCTCTTCCAGGTCATAGTTGGCATTTAAGATTAAGCCTATTTGCCATCAACAATTGAGAGAAATGATTGCTTTTAGAGAATAGTTCATTAGTCCCACAATTTATTATAACTACTGCCTAATTAAAGATTCAAATTTATAAGCCTGTTGAAAGGTTTTTGCAGTCTTAGAGATGGAAAATTCTTACAACTAGACTAGGTCTAGAAAAAGTCAATAAGCAAAATATTAAATTTATATCATGGATTGAGCCCCCCAAAACTTATTCAGCCTTTTCAAATATGGGGTAAACAATGTAACTTTAAAGAGTTCTTATGACTTAATGAAAAGAGTGAGATAATTAACAAAGTTTGATCTCCCGTGGACATTGAAAAGCCTCCAAATAAAATTAATTTTTTTTTTTTTTTTTTTTTTTGAGACGGAGTCTCGCTCTGTGGCCCAGGCTGGAGTGCAGTGGCCAGATCTCAGCTCACTGCAAGCTCCGCCTCCCGGGTTCACGCCATTCTCCTGCCTCAGCCTCCCCAGTAGCTGGGACTACAGGCACCCGCCACCTCGCCCGGCTAGTTTTTTGTATTTTTTAGTAGAGACGGGGTTTCACCGTGTCAGCCAGGATGGTCTCGATCTCCTGACCTCGTGATCCGCCCATCTTGGCCTCCCAAAGTGCTGGAATTACAGGCTTGAGCCACCGCGCCTGGCCAAATTAATTTTTTAAATTGTATGAGTTGTTATTAAAACCACGTTTTTCTTATCTATTCACCGTACTGCCCTTTGAGTATTTTCTGTTTTGGTTCTGTCATCTAGGTTTTTTTTTTTTTTTTTTTCCCATTTTATGAGTGGTGCTATTGATGGTGATTTTTATAATTTAGATACAGCTAAAAGGTTTAATCACAAAGTTGAATTCCTGTATACACATGGGTACTGGTACTAATCAACTGAAACTGCATTGTTGGTTCATAGTCACAGAGCACGTTGCGATTGCTGCTTTGGGGTATTGTTTTCCTCATGAGATTGTTTATTCTTGAGAACCAAAAGAAGTGAGCAGTCAGACTTGATGTTTCACAGTTGAGATGGGGTAGCTTAGCGCTACCATGTATTTCACAGGCCAAAGAGGTAGAGCAGGCATTTCCACGATGTTAAATCTGTTTGTTAAGGGGAGAAGGGAACTAAGCAAATGCTTAGTTCTGTGCCTAAGCTTCTGTGCTGTGTGAGTTACATTCATTAACCAGTATGATTTTCACTTATATACTCATTTTCTTAATTATTACAGAGGTGACAAAAATACAGCATCAGTTTTACAAAAAGATCACTATCTTGATTCATCTTGGAGAACAGAGAATGGCCTTATTGTAAGTATTTTATAAAAATATCAGGTGCATTAAGCTGTTATTTATTGCCTAGAGTGCTGCTTTTTTTTTTTTTTTAAACTTAGTGCTAGTTCTCAACTATCACAGATGTAATATTTTTCTTTTTTAGAAATTTAGAATTTTTCTTACTTTAGAAATAGAAACCTCCTCTTTTGACATTGAAAAATGGCCTGTTGAGGAACAGGATTGGAGCCCGCTAGATTTAGGTACAGATCCTTGCTGTACCACTTCTCAAATTTGTGACCTTCAGTTTCTTTACACCTAAAAAAGTGGTAGGTGGGCAAGGTGGCTCCTGCCTGTAATCCCAGTGCTTTGAGAAACCAAGGCAGGAGAATTCCTTGAGCCCAGGAGTTTGAGTTTGCAGTGAACTCTGATTGTGCCACTGCTCTCCAACCTCGGCAACAGTGTGAGACCCGGTCTCAAAGAGAAAAAAAAAATGGGATTATCACAGGGCTTATTTCTTGTAGTAATTACTTATTGAGTACTTATTGTGTGCCAGTCAGTAGGTCAGGCTTGGAGAATATGACTATAATGAAGACAGACATGTTCCTGCTCCCAAGAAGCTTATATTCTAAAAGGGAGTTAGATAATAAACAGGCAGACAGACTAGTAATAGATTTTGAAGGAAATAAGCAAGATGCTGACTGAGAGTACCAGAGTGGGAAACCTAGTTTAGATTTAATTGTCAGTGCGGGAATCTCAGAGGAGGTGAGATTTAAGTTGAAATTGATGGGAAAAAGGGCAGATGTGTGAACAGTTAAAATAAAAAATTCTAGGCAGAAGGAACAGCAACTACAGAAGCTCTGGTTGAAGGCCAGTGTCTAGAATATGGTGGGAAAGGGAGGAGTGGCAGCATGTGGCAAAGTTGGAGAGGCAGGCTAGAGTTCTGTCATGCGGGACTTATGAGTCAGATTATGCTAAAGGGTTTACGTTTTGTTTTAAAGGAACTGGGATATCATTGAAACATTTCTTATAGATTTAATAGAGATTAGCAATACATTTTTATAAAATTAATTTTGGGTACTGTGGTAAAGATTGGAGGGAAGTAAGAGTGGAGTTAAAGGGACCAGTTAGGAAACATTCACAGTAATTGAAGCAAGGTTTGATGATTGGGACTTGGCCTGAGGTAGTAGCAGAAGAGATAGAATAGATGGATTTGAATTATATTTTGGAGGTAGAACTGGTTGATAGATTGGATATGGGCATCAAAGGAAAAGGAAAGAATCCACAGTGATTCCTGAATTTCTACATGGAATAACTTAGTGAGCAACAGGGCGTTTTGTAGAGTTGGGAATGCAGAGGGAGAAGCAGGTGGCGATAAGTGATGGTGAGTTCTGTTTTAGATATGTTGAGTTCTAGAAGCCAATTAGATATCCAAGTACAAATATTGGATGGGCTGTTGTATATTATGGTCTAGAGGTTGAAGAAGAGATATGAGCTGAAAATATTTAACCTGGAGCATTGAAAATGAGTAGGATCATGGAGATTGTAACTGAGGAAAAAGGAGAGTTAGTGGCGAGTTTTGGAAAGAGGTTAAGTGTCTAACAGAGCATCTGATGCCTAACAAATAATTCCTTTTTTGGGTGGCGATTATTACCTCATCCTGGGCAGGAGCATGAGTCTGGGAATCCAACAGACTCGGGTGTAAAGTCTCTGCTCTTCCACTTAAAATGCGAGTAGTGCTATAGTCGCTCCGGTAAAGTATTAATGCCTATCTGAGTGTTACTGTGGTAATCAAAAATATGTCTGTGTGCTCAGTAAATGGTGGCTGTCATTTGTAATCATTATATCATGTATTTTTCTTTAACAAAACAGAAGATAATTTCAAAAAGCAATAATAAAAAGAAAAATATATTCTCCTTTTTAATAGCCTTGGACCTTGGATAACACCATCAGTGAAGAGAACAGAGCTGTTATTGAGAAAATGTTGTTGGAAGAAGAGTATCCTTTAATGATGATGAGGAAAGTACAGGTTTCAGGGTGAAAAATCTATAAATGCAAAAATTACAAGAGGCCACTGTTTACTAGATGGATTTTATTCAGCCCCAGACTGCTATTATATAATATCATGTTGCCTATGTATGCAAAAAGCAGCATTTTATTCCTTGGGTTCTGTTTTACTGCTACATCTGAGATCTGATTGCATATTTTGAGTTTCACTAGCCAACTGTTTATGATATCTGAATATTGAGTAGAAATGATAGAATATTTAAGTCACTTTGAACCTTAAGTCCAAGCTTGCATTTTTAAAGTTATATAAGCTGAAACCCAGAGATGTTAATTTGTCCAAGGACACAGAGTTGGAACATGTAAAAGTTCTTCTCGCTTCATAATTTACAGGTGTTACGTGGGAGGAATCTAAATAAAAAGCACAAAACAAATACTATAGAACGAATATTTTTTTTCCCTACATTTGTGGATCCTTATTTATAGCTCAGTTTTTGTACACATAAAAGGAGAGGATTGAACAAAATGATTTCTGATTTTATGATTTATAAAGATAGCTAGTCATAGTCTAATAAGTAGTGGTTTATTAACCTCTTTCATCTTCATTTTATGGAGTTCTCCTCACTAAGCCAGAATTTCTCTGTTCCCACGATTTCCACTTATTGCCATGTTGATTTTAGAGTGTCTCTGTACCTTTAATTATCATAGGTTAACCCCATTTAGGCTTTCTTATTCTCTAATTCTCCCTAGACATTGCAGTTGTAGCCTAGATTATTGCTCTTCAGAGAAAGTCACATATAATTTAAAATTCTCCGACATCCTCATTTAACACAAAGGAAATTAATTTTAACTATATATTATATAACCTAAAATATTTTAAATATTCTCATTTTAACATTTAATCAAGATAAACACATGAGATAATTTTACATTCTTTTTTTTTTTTTTTTTTTTTTTTTTGAGACGGAGTCTCGCTCTGTCGCCCAGGCTGGAGTGCAGTGGCCAGATCTCAGCTCACTGCAAGCTCCTCCTCCCGGGTTCACGCCATTCTCCTGCCTCAGCCTCCCCAGTAGCTGGGACTACAGGCACCCGCCACCTTGCCCAGCTAGTTTTTTGTATTTTTTTAGTAGAGACGGGGTTTCACCGTGTCAGCCAGGATGGTCTCGATCTCCTGACCTCATGATCCGCCCGCCTTGGCCTCCCAAAGTGCTGGGATTACAGGCTTGAGCCACCGCACCCGGCCAATTTTACATTCTTTGTTTTGTGCTAAGTCTTTGAAATCCACTGTGTTTTTGTTTTGTTTTGTTTGTTTTGTTTTTTGAGACAGAGTCTCGCCCTGTAACCCAGGCTGGAGTGCGATCTTGGCTTACTGAACCTCTGCCTCCCTGGTTCAAGCGATTCTCCTGCCTCAGCCTCCCAAGTAGCTGGGATTACGGGCGCACACCACCACACCTGGCTATTTTTTTGTATCTTTTTTTTTTTTTGAGACAGAATCTCGCTCTGTCGCCCAGGCTGGAGTGCAGTGGCCGGATCTCAGCTCACTGCAAGCTCCGCCTTCCGGATTCACGCCATTCTCCTGCCTCAGCCTCCCGAGCAGCTGGGACTACAGGCGCCCGCCACCTCGCCCAGCTAGTTTTTTGTATTTTTTTTTAGTAGAGACGGGTTTCACCGTGTTAGCCAGGATGGTCTCGATCTCCTGACCTCGTGATCCGCCCGTCTCAGACTCCCAAAGTGCTGGGTTTACAGGCTTGAGCCATTTTTTTGTATCTTTAGTAGAGATGGGGTTCCACCATGTTGGCCAGGCTGGTCTGGAACTCCTGACCTTGTGATCCACCTGTGTCGGCCTCCCAAAGTGCTGGGATTACAGGCGTGAGCCTCAGCGCCCAGCCAAAATCCACTGTGTTTTATACTTAGAGTACATCCTAGTTCATGCAAATAGTGTTTCCACTATTTGCTTAGAAGTCACACATGTGATTGGTGGCCACTGTGCAAGTCTAGATAAAACACAAGTAGTCAGTGGTTCACTTCTAGATATGGAAACAAATAACGAGAGTATCTGTTCTCAGCACCTATTCCTAGCATGGTACCTGACATATACAGTATACAGCCAATAAATACTTGTTAAGTGAAGAATATCTCAGGCTAATCTTAAAGTATTTCATCAGACTAGTTTTAAGAACTTTAAGAGAGAAGTTCCCTGGTAGATTTGATCTAAATGTTTACTATTTTTATTAAGGTAGAGAAGATCCTTGGATTCTTTTCTGTAGGCTTTAGAAATGTGAAAAATTATTCCAAAATTGCCTTGGACAACCAACCAAATTTATCTTTTACATTCTCCATATGCTTTGGAAGAAAATATTTAAACCAGGGTGTCCAATCTTTTGGCTTCCCTGGACCACACTGGAAGAAGAATTTTCTTGGGCCCCACATAAAGTACACTAGCGATAGCTGATGAGCTAAAAAAAAAAATCGCAAAATAATCTCATAATATTTAAAGAAAGTTTACGAATTTCTATTGGGCCTGCAGGCAGAGGGTTGGACAAGCTTGATTCAAATGTGGAGGCTGTTTCTTCTTGTAGTCACTTCTAATTGCGAAGACAAGGGAACTATTAATAACATTTATGTAGCACACCTTTTGTATGAGTGATGTAAAAATTACATGACTGTAATATTGTTTAAAAAGTTTCCTTAATAATTACACAGATATTATTTATCTAAAAAATCACTACCGGAAAAAGTCTGGCTTGATCAAAAGGAAGATGATAAAAAATACATGAAGAGGTAAAATCAATTTATAATATTTCTAAAAGTGTGGATTGTATTTTTTGAAACCTTACATGCTTCCTTATTTTCTTTTTTCATGTGATGCAGTCTGCAGAAAACAGCAAAAATCATGTATGTACTTGTATTTTATATTTCTAAATCTGTTTTCATTAGTTAAAAATTATGGAAGATTTTTTTTTTTTTTTTTTTTTTTTAATTATAGTTGGCCTGTGGAAAAGCCCTCTTGACCTTGGGTTATACAAAAACATAAAGTAGATATAAAAACAGGTTTTTTGATAAAGATGTTGGAATGGCACAAGTATAATTTTATCATGTTATTTATTTGCCAGAATTTCTTTTACGGCCCTACATAGGCAGTTCTATCATATTGTGAAAAATATGGTTGTCTAGGGATTTATGGGGAAATTTTGAGAAGCTGTTATGTAATATATTGGAATTGACTTGATTTCTTTTATTCTGTCAGTTAATTTTCACTTATTTTCAACAAAATTTTCATTTGGATTTGTGACTTTCAAAAATTATCTGGAGAAATTAACTATTTTAAAAATATCCTTTCCCTATAATTGAAAAAATGTTATTTAGCATTTATGAATTTGGAAGTTTATGGTCCCTTAAAGGGTGGGTTTGCATATTTGCAATTGCCCAAGAGGTTGAGTACTGAGCAGCCTTTTGCTTTTGTATTTTGCTGAATAAACAATGAAATGAAATTAACAAAAGGATTAATGGCTTGCTTAAATTAAATTAGTGAGCTTCATCAGTTTTATTTTCAATTCCTTGAGATAATGAATTTTAAAAACAGTAAATATAATGCTGTAGTTTTTTACTTCTTTCCTATCTTAATATTTACATGGATTTACATGAAAGAACTAAAGAGAGTATTTGTGGAACCGATTTAAACTCTTACATGCCTTTCAGGGTTTGGGAATATATTAACACCTGCTGCTTTGTATCCAGTCTAAGGGAGCCTATTTGTTTGTTATCACATTGACTTCCTTTAATGTCTTTTAGTGTTATCCTCACTCAGACCCAAGGATTATGTCTTTTGGGGCTCCCATCATCCTGAGCTAGAGACACGTGACAGGGTAAATCTCTGCCCCCAGGTAGAGGCTGTAGCCTTCTTGTTTTGTTTGTTTATTTTTAATTCCTAGACTCAAAGTATTGAATTTAGCCCATGGCAATCTATAACCTTTAGTTACATAAATATGGAATGTTCCATTTCAGAAATTTTTTTTGCAATTCCTTTTTTTCCCCTCAGGGTACATTCTCCTACAAAACCAGCCAGTTACTCAGTAAAGTGGACGATAGAAGAAAAAGAGCTGTTTGAACAAGGGCTGGTAAATAGAGCAATTTTAAATTTTTAGTAAAATAATTCTAGAAGCAAATATTGGTAAAGTTATAAGGTTAAATTAATTTATAGAGACCTGAATTTTCTTTTTAATTACAGTTTTAACACCTTTAGTTCTTCTGTAGTTAGAGTAATGATGTTTATAGTGTAGTGCAAGAGAATTCCTTTTAACTTAGATCTAAGGTACTAAAATACTAAAATAGATTTAGATCTGTAGTTTTCATTCTTTTGGTATTTAAAAAAATCCAAGAAATTGAGGTATATCTGTATACATGACACCAACTACCTGGATTAAAAGGCAGAATTATTTAGTAGTCTCTTTTTTTTGAAACAAAACAAAAACTTGTATATTTGACACTGTTGGGGGTGATCAGCTGAGTTTTTATTCAAATTCGGCATTGTATACACTGTCTAAATATTTCAGCAACTGTAAATGAAGACCAGAAACTTTTGTGTGTGAATGTCTATTACACTGAAATCCATTTAAATGTTCACAAGTTGCATAATGCAAAAGATATGTATTCTGGTTTCTAATTCTGAAAATACCCCTTAATATGAAGAAACTTAAAAAAAAAATACTTAGGATTTTTTTTTTTTTTTAATTATTTTACTGTCGAGATTAGTTTATATCTTTTCCTTTAAGGTGCATGTTACCTAGTAGTGTTCTAAGTAATTTTGAAATTATGTGTATTTATACATTACATATATAGAATATTTGTATATATTAAATTTATGTATGCTAATCGAAGTATCATTAACGTTTCTACAGATGATGAGAATAAAATGTTTGTATTTGTATTTTAGTCAACACCATGACATCTATATACTGTATGATATTCTTATATAAATATATAAACGATCTTGAGGTTTTTATCTCTTCAAGACTTTTTCCTGTACTGATGATTTTTTTAATATTGATATTTCAGTCTGTTGTGTGATTATCATTTATATGATCTAACTTTAATTAATCATTTATTTAAGATTCCTGACAACTTTGGTGTTTTGCCTCTTATCAAAGAGCAGATACATAATGTTAGGTTTTAAAGGGAAGATGAGGGTTAAAGAAGGACACACACATACAGAAGGAGGGCAGCTCAACAGCAAATACAGGCTTTATGTCCAGCATAAAACCTACAGAAGTGGGGGACCAACCTAATGCCAGAGCCTGCTGCTGCTTATAGCCTGGGGCAATTTATAGGTATGGGCAGAAGAGGTCTGGGCAGCAGGATATTGATAAGATATTCCCGTCATGAGGCAGATCTGGCCCTTGTTCCAGCAGGATGTCATCGTGGTATTCTGGGTGTATTTTGGACCTTTGTCGAGCAAGATAGGATAGGGACGTTTCTTTAGTTGGGCCTTTGTTTGTCTCGTGGTCAGGTGGTTAGGCAGGATATTTCTCATGGCCTGAATACCTGTGAAATGTTTCACTTTGACAAAGGTCTGCAAAATGGCAGAGAGCTTACAACATGGTGCAGTTTGTGCTAACACATACACACATACATACGCAAACAGATTGAGTTTAAGGTTCATTTTTTTAGGTTGTTATTTTTTATGTTGGTGGTACTTATGGGGACTACATTTGCATGGTTTAAAATTCAAAAGGTTCCTAAAGTTATAGGGTATTAAGTCTTCTCACACTCATCTTAGCCTTCAGTTCTCTTTGCCTGGGGTAAGCAGTGTCTTCTTTGTGTTTTCCTCCAGAGATGTTTGTCCATATATAAGTAAATATGTGTTTATTTATATAGTGATATAGAGACGTCTGTTTACATTAAGGGAGATTTTAAACTTGGAATGTTTGCTTACACAACAAGCATGGAATTATTGGTTGTATTCTCAGCTTTTTTTAACCCATTGATAAAGTTTGCTTACAGACTGAATTCTCTCAGGCTTGGGAGTAGGAAATTGGGTGGTACTGAATGATGAGGAAAGGCTTTTTTCCTTCCCTTTTTTGGGCATGGGACTCTCCCTTTGCTCTATTTTGAAACTGGTGAATTTTTCTTTGCTCTTTTTTTTTTTAACCTTTTTTTTTTTTTTTTAAGAAACAGGGTCTCGCTATGCTGCCCAGGCTTTGAACTCCTGAGTTCAGGTGATCCTGTTGCCTCAGTCTCCTGAGTAGCTAGGACCACAGACACATGCCACCATGCCTGGCTTCTTTGCTCCTCTTGTTCGTGTTCTTTCCCCAATTTTTCTAGTACCCAAGTCCCTACTCTTCTACTAATCATACCTTAATCCAGATCTGTCCTGTCTCCACAAATGTTCCATGCTACCTACTAGTGTTACCTATTTGTCTTCATCCCACAATAAAGATAAGTAGTTCTTCAGTAAAATTGATCTCAGCTAGGTGTTAAGAGCAATCTTAATTAATTAATTTATATTTACTAATAATTTTCAGAAGTTCTTTAAGAAATTGTCCAAATGTCATGTTTTCTAATGAATATCAGAAATTTACTTAAATTAAGGTTTATCATTTGGGCCAGATCTTTGAAAATGATTTGCTGCTGTAAGGCATGACTGCCTGGGCTGTAAATCTGACCCTAGGGCCAACTTTCCTAAGTTGTGGCTAGTTTTTTGTTTTTTGTAGTTTTAAGAATTCTAAAAATTTAGAATTATTGAGCTACGTTAGGAAGTAGAGAATATCTTAAGTTGGGGATATTGCAAAGAGGCTTTACATATTAAATTATAGTTAGACTTGATACCCAACAATCCCTTTTAGCTGTCAAATTATGTGTTCCTTTCTGTACTTGAGAACACTCAGGAGCTCCCTCACATTCTCATTTTTTTCCCTCCACAGCTTCAGTGTTATGAGGTACATAGCCTTTGACACCAAGATGTGGGAGGTGTCAGAAGACATTAGTTGGAGGGTAGGCAACATAGTGAGACCCCATCTCTACAAAAAATAAAAAATTAGCCAGGCAAGGTGGTGCGTACCTGTAGTCCCAGCTACTGGAAAGGCTGAGGTGGGAGGATTGCTTAAGCCCAGGAGGTTGAGGCTGCATGAGCCGTGATCACACCACTGCACTCAGCCTGGGCAACAGAGTGAGACCCTGTCTCAAAAATGAAATAAAAACCGACAAATACATTAACAGGGAAAACTAGAGTTTATTAATGTGTGCAACATATACACATGCAAGAGAAACTCTGATGAGTAATGAAACGGGTAGTTAGAACTTTGGGGCTTATAGCATCTTAACAAAGAAGACATTTGTTGCAGGACTTCCTCATTTGTGATTTAGTCTTTTAGGTCAGTTCACTGTGATACCTGACAGAGTAAAATCTGCTGCAAGACACCTAATGGATATTGCAAAATAGGGAATCTGGGTTAAAAAAAAAGTGTTGAAATTAGCACAGAACATGTTCAGTCGATCATATAAATGGAAAATGTAACCTATCCCCCTTTCAGGCACTTATTTATTTTAAAAAGTTATTTTAGATTTGGAACATCATAACTTACAATATGAATTCGTACAGTTAGGTGATATCTTCATTTAGATAGGTGTTCTTTTTAAAAAGTAGTTTCTAAATCATTTCCATCAGTTTTCAGTAGTTCAGATTCCAAAAGAAGAATGTAGGCTTTGATTTTAAGAGCATAGTCTATATAGAAGACTTTATCGTGTGCTTCAGAAAATAAAGATGTATTTTTTTAATTTTTATTTTTTAATGTGGTAGGTGCTTGGACTATTCATAAGTAAATCAAAAGCAATTTTTTTTTCAATTTTAATAATACAGGCTAAATTTGGCCGAAGATGGACCAAAATTTCAAAGCTAATTGGAAGCCGCACTGTTTTACAAGTGAAGAGCTATGCAAGACAGTATTTTAAAAATAAGGTAAGCAGAATATCAATATCCTAGTTAATAATGATAGTATTTAGAAAAAACAAAGTAAGCAGAAGTATTTCTTTCATTCAGGCATTAAGGTCTTACTATTAAAAGTTTTTAAAGTATTTTATACCCACATAGTACTATACAAAACCTCGAACATATCTCAGTGTTTTGAGTATTACCATTAAATAGATATCATGGTACTCTATTTAATTTTATAAAGTTAAATGGACAAAATAGTTATTGCTCAAAAATATCCTATAAAGCAAACTGTATTTCAAAGAGAAAACCTTAGAGATCTTATCTTAATGTTTCCTCTAGAAAATAACTTTTCCTTTTGAAATATTTGCATTGTAGAAACTTTTAAGAATTATTAGAGCTTAGAGGAGGTAAATGCTATCCTGATTCTAAAATCTGTTAAATAGCAATGAAATTTTTACAGTTGTTATGAAGAATCGTCTGAAACTTTAATAAACTGCAGTGTTAAGAAAGGTTTGTGATCTGGTTCCTTAATGTTTCAAGTAATTTGTGCTATATGCAACCATGTCGTTTTGATATTTATAAGTTTTTAATATATCCTCTTTGAAGCCTAGGAACATAATTATATAAAATTGGTGAGTGACTTGAGTGAAATTTGATATTATCTTTTCATGTAGATGATGAGTTCTACCCTGTATGTAAGATTTGTTTCAGTGTTATCTAGACATAGGTGGTAACTAATGGAATGGATTCATCATACATCGATTGTATGCTCCATTTTTCAACAAGACAGAAGCATTTTCAAGGCAGCTCACCAAGGTTTAGTCAATACCTCAGAACAGAATAAAGCTTAACTTGGTTATTCTTACTCTTAGGCTTCCAAGATACATGCTGTGTATCTTGGAGTGCCAGTTTCACTCAAAGAACTGGGGTAGAAGGATACATTTTTCATGTTGTAACAGAGATTAGTATATTATGAAATCAGTGCAAAATTTCATCTGAATTTTTGAAATTATAGACAGGATACTTAAACAGCAGGGATGTGAAAAGCTGTTTCAGGCAATATGTCCAAATCTCTTTTTCCCTCCTGCTACCCTTTTATACTCTACATAATAAGCCAGTTAACCTCAAGTATTTAATCCTGGAATTCCGTTGCGCTACAGGATCTATAAATAACCTCTTTCTGAGAGCTGTCATATCCTTTATGTATGTTAGTCATTTATAAGACTTTTTAAAAACTTTGTATATAAGGATTTTATTTCATGTTATATTTGCTCATTCACTTTCATTATCTTTTATTGTTGTTGTTACATTACCAGATATTTATATCTGTAATAGCAGGTATGGGAGATAATTTTATGGCTTAAAATATAATCTCTCTTTTTTTTCAAGTATCACATTAAAATATCATCTCTATATTATAAGCTCATTAAATAAGCCTGCAAAAGACGGTTTGTTTCTGTTGTCCCTTGTTTAAATGAAAGGTAGTTTTAATGTACTCAGTGAAGATGTCAGATTAAGGATTATTTTAGCATTGTAAGAAACAATCAGCTATGGTATCAGATATTCTGAGAAATAAGCCTTTAAATATATTTCAATATATTGTACAATACCTTAGTATGATAGTTAATTTGTTTAGTCCATATGGTTGATCTGAGCCAGGCTGCTGTTTTCAACTTAATATTGAAAAATAAGTAGTAGTTAAATATAGGTCATGATTATTTGATTAATACAAATCACCAGACCCATGAATTAGTTATATAGTTATAGAAATTTTAAATGGTGATCCTTTACATTTGAAATGCGGTTATAGTCTCCAGTCATACCACCCTGAATACACCTGACCTTGTCTAAAATGCACTTGTAAACCCTTTAAAGAAAAGCACATTGAAGGTATAATGTACCATTTACACGTACTCAGTTTAATAACACTGTATTTATCCTTTTTTTGTGTGTGCCAGTGATTAAATTTTTAAATCTTAATATTATGGGGATTTTATTTTGATATTTAATAAGGTCAAATGCGGTCTGGAGAAAGAAACACCCAATCAGAAGAACGGCCATAATCTTCAAGTTAAAAATGAAGATAAAGGGACAAAGGCATGGACACCATCATGTTTAAGGGGACGTGCTGATCCCAATTTGAATGCTGTAAAAATTGAAAAGTTATCTGATGATGAAGAAGTAGACATCACAGATGAGGTGGACGAGTTGTCTTCTCAAACACCCCAAAATAATTCTAGCAGTGATCTCTTCTTAGACTTTCCTAATAGTAAAATGCATGAAACCAATCAAGAATTCATTGCTTCTGACAGCCAGGAAGCTCTCTTTTCCAAGCCTTCCAGGGACTGTCTTCAAAATGAAAAGCAAGATGAAATACTTTCAAGCTCAGAAATTACACTGTGGACTGAGAAACAGAGCAACAGTGACAAAAAATCAGTCGAATTAAATGACCAGAAATTTAATGAATTGATTAAAAACTGCAACAAGCAAGATGGAAGGGGAATAATAGTTGATGCCAGGCAGTTGCCTTCTCCAGAGCCTTGTGAAATTCAGAAAGATTTGAATGATAATGGAATGCTTTTTCCTTCTTCTTGCCAAGTGGTAGAGGAAAGTCATGAGGAAGAAGAGCTTAAGCCACCAGAACAGGAAATAGAAATAGATAGAAATATCATTCAAGAAGAAGAAAAACAAGCAATTCCTGAGTTTTTTGAGGGGCGCCAAGCTAAAACACCAGAACGCTATTTGAAAATTAGAAATTACATTTTGGATCAATGGTAAATAAATTATATTTTATATGTTATTTTAAAACCTGATATTTTGAAGTATTTTAATTAAGCCTATACAGAATTTAGAATTTTGCTAGTAAATCTAGAGATCACTACAGTAGGGAAGATTTAAGATTTCTCGTAATGAATAAAAAGTTTTGGTAAACATTATCACCTATAACTCTTATAACCCATCTTTTTGCCTATTCATTAGATTGTGGGCCTGGAATAAAAGGGATAGATTATTGCTTTTTGAAGCAGTCTCCTAGAACAGTGTTAGGAAGATATAGAGAGAACACCACTGCATGGGAAAAGGGAAATAATTCCTTCAGGTTTATCATGTGCTTTGAGTACAAAGAAAGAAAAATTTGATGACAGCAATAGTATTAAATGTGGCCAGATTGCAGAAACATTTCTCCTAAATAGTGATCTTAAAGTGCTTTTAACTTTGAACTTGTGGCAATAATGTGCTATTAATTTCTTCATCCAGCTTTATCAGGATACAGTTTTCTGATAGTTGAAGCTTATTCTCTAAATTGTCAGTACTATTTATTTGAATTATTTAATGAGGGATAGGGAACAAACCCCAAAATTTCCCCCCTTATTAGCCTAATTTGAATTTTTAAAAATAGCTTAATTAAACCATCATTAAACATTTATAATTGCTGGCTGGGCACAGTGGCTCATTCCTGTAAATCCCAGCACTTTGGGAGGCTGAGGCAGGCAGGTCACTTGAGGTCAGGAGTTTGAGACCAGCCTGGCCAACATGGTGAAACCCTGTCTCTTCTTAAAAAAAAAAAAAAAATATATATATATATACACACACACACACACACACACACACACACACACACACAGCCGGGCATCGCGCGCGCGCACACACACACACACAGCTGGGCATCGTGGCAGGTGCCTGTAATCCCAGTTACTCAGGATGCTGAGGCAGGAGAATCTCTTGAACCTGGGAGGCAGAGGTTACAGTGAGCCAAGATGGTGCCATTGCACTCCAGCCTGGGCAACAGAGCGAGACTTCATCTCAAAAAAAAAAAAATCGTAATTGCTAATACTGTTTCAAAAGCTATCAGATTGTACAGGGCCATCTTTACAGAGAGCTTCCTAGTTCCTTGAGCAGGGGTTCTGCTTTGTCCCTTGTTCTCTTTTGTATCAAAAGCCTTCCTGTCCTACTGCAGTAACTTTCTGCTATAACCTAGAAGGGTTACCAAAGGAAAGCAACTTGCTATAATAAATCAGTAACCTTCATTTTACCCACACAATATAAGTCTTTGGTTTTTAAAGAGGGCTGTATTCTAAAAGGAGGAGGTTTGTTCTTTTTCTTGACTCTTAGTTATCTTACAGATGGCGGAGGTGCTGAAAGTACAACATGTGGGTCAGTGTGGCATCATAGTATAAAGAATACTTGTAAGGAACAACTCCTGACTTTACGTAGTGCTTTACAGTTTTTAAAGAGCTTTCCTACATCATCTTACTTGTTTTTTTGAAACAATCCTGTAAAATATGCAGATGGTATTATGTTTATTTGCTAGAGAATGATTCTGAGATCAGGAGAGGTTTAGGGACCTGCCTTTGATTATACAACCAGTTATTGACACATGAGGACTAAAGTCCTTCATGTGTCTGTAAATCACTCTTTTATTCTACATGGCCTAATTCACACTATTGATAAAGACTAGTTAAATTAGATTTCTATTGGTATCTACTTTTGTTTTTGGAAATAAGAGGGCAAATGGCCAAAATTTAAGGACCTTGAAATAATAACTAACTCAAAAATGTCCATATTGGCCAGAAGCAGTGACTCACAACTTTCATCCACGTACTTTTGGAGGCTGAGACAGGAGGATTACTTGAGGCCAGGAGTTCAAGACTAGTTTGGGCAACATAGCAAGACCCTGTCTCTATAAAAAATTTAAAAAAACTCAGGCGCAGTGTTGTGTGCCTGTAGTCCTTAGCTACTCAGGAGGCTGAAGCAGAAGAATCACTTGAGCCCAGGAGTTCGAGGCTGCGTTGAGCTGGGATCATGCCACTGTATACTAGCCTGGGCAACAGAGCAAGATCCTGTCTCTTAAAAATGTCCATATGAATGATCACTGTATTCTTGTTACTTTAATCAAATTCTATATTTGTTACTTTGAATTTTGAATTCCAAATGAGGCAGATTAATTTATATAGGTACTATAAATTATATGGCAGTAGTTTCCTTAGTCATTTGCCTTGGTTCATGAAACTGGTTAGGTATTGCTGTTTCATTATGGTTATTTAGCAGAACACTGTGAAAGCAAAATTGTTTTGAACAGGAACTCACATTTGTTCAGAAATAGAAGAGAGTGAGTGGTTAGGCACTGGAGGTGGTGTTTAAAAAAATAGAAGAGTTAAAGTTTTAAAATAAGAAGCCTGCCAGATTTGTTTATAGATAAAGATCCTTTTCATAAAAGCAGATGCAGTTGATTCCCTGGTTAGGGGAATATTTTTATTAAAATAGTAACCAGTACCATTACTGAATGCCTCCCGAATACCATGTACTATATTTAAATCATCTCCAATCTTTTTGACAACCTCGTTCTCACTTTATAGATAAGAAAAAGGAGGTTCACAGAGGATAAAAAACTTGTTCCAGGTCACACTAGGTAAAGGGGATATTGGAGTCTGCAGTCTTGACTCATTATTTTCACACTTCCATCTCATGGCCTTGACCCTGACTTTTCACTCTGCCTTGGATGTTCTTCCCCCATATTTTGGCAAGTGTTGCTTTCTTGTCTCGTTGAAGTGCGGGCAAGGGAAATTAGAGGCTTATCTAAAATATCTCACATATCTCCTCCGTTTCATTCTCTTGCTCTGTATTTTATTTTCTTCATAGAACTTGCTACTACCAAAAATACTACATTTTTATTTGTGTACTGTCTCTTCTCCCCTCAACCCCCATGATAATGCAGGCAACATGAGGGCAGATATTTATCTGTTTTGTTTGTTGTTGAATCTAGTTCTTAAACAATGCTCAGAATATAGAAGGTACTCTGTTAGGGGGAAAAGATTGAACATATGAACCATCATTATTCCATGAACAGATATTTTTAGAGTCCTTACCATTTGTTCAGCACTGCTAGATTACTGAGTTCTGTTTAAAGCCTTTTACTTTGAGTAGTCTTCAGTTAGCTCAGTCTAGTTTTTTTCAGACTCCTTTGGTTTCTTGGTAGCCATACTCTTGCCTGCTTTATTGCCTTCATTTGTACAATTTTGTTTCCTTTTCTTGCAGGACACCCTGAAATCTCAACATTTCTATGAAGTTGTGATACACTCCCACATCACAAATTATTTTTACCCTCTATTCTGCTTAGTGAGGCCTACCCTAAACACCCTATCTAAAGGAGTCTATGCCTGTTTGTCCCAGTCTGTCCCCTTGACCTTCTTACTTAGCCCTGTTGCTACCTGAAAGTGTAATATATATTGTTCATCGATTGTTGACAATCCCTCCCTTTAGAATGTAAGATCTGTAAGGTTAGAAATTTTACATTGTTTATCTGTGTATCTCTAGTGCTTAGAACAATATATTTATGGAATAAAATAATGATCACGTGAGAAATACCCATGTTATATGAGATATCTGAATACCTAAATTTATAGTATCTATACTTGAATCCTGATTCTTTCCCTTCCTTAAGTAAGTGCCTTACTCTGACCCTCTTGTTTCCTTATTTCCAAAATGAGAATCTACCTTGTATAGTCATAAAGATTAAGGATATGTAACTCAGCACAGTAATCTGGCATAAGCACTCAGTAATTTGTTTCTACTAAGTTTTTTATTACTCTAATTTTATGTTGTACCATCTAGCAAGGCACATTAAGTATATTCAATAAATACATGTTTTATTATATAAACCTCTTGTTTCTTTCATAATCTTTGGGAGTTTCTTGATTCCCCTTTGGAATCCCTTATAGTGTCTGTTTCTGTTTTCCACTGAGAGTAAGCACTTAATATTTGTTGTCATCATAATTAAAAACAAATATAAAACGTTTAAACATTTATAAGATAGCTGATAATTGAAAGACACTGTTAAGTAAAATAAGAGTAGATGAACCTAAGTAATGTATTACAAATTGGAAACTTCTAATACTAAATCTTTTCTATATATTATCAAAATGCTCTTTGTAATTAAAGATTCAGTTTGTATCTACATAAATAAATTTCTGACTTCAAGGTCCTGGGATAACTGGAATCTATGAATTTACCATTGGGGAAGAAATATTGCTTGTAAAAAATTACACTAATAAGTTATTGTATTATTTAAGGACATTTTATTTCAGAAAAAAAGTACATGGGTATTATATATTAGTATTGTATTTGTTACACATTTATACATTGAAAGGGGTTAAAATGTAAAGATATTTCAATATTTAAAATTTTCCCCAGAAATCTTTTTTCATGTTTTTATTTATCCAAAATAATTGTACTTCCATCTCTTAATTAGGGAGATATGCAAACCGAAATACTTAAATAAGACCTCAGTACGTCCTGGCCTGAAGAACTGTGGGGATGTTAATTGTATTGGACGGATTCATACATACCTCGAATTGATAGGAGCAATCAATTTTGGATGTGGTAAAAATAAAAACTCAACATCTTTTACTTGATATTTTTTATCCTTATAGCACCTATTCATTTCTATGATGGTTAGAATTCAAGTAGTTCTAGGTATATAGAATTCAGAGATGCTTTAACATTATGAAATAAATGTTTTACTAAGATTTTACTGTTGGTTAAACTGTACTTTCATTTGACCTACAACGAAAATTGAGAGTATAATTTTAAAGCTAAAATATTCAATCTAAGTAATAGAAATAATTTAAGAATACAGTTCTTTAGCAGATAAAAGTAAAATTATTTTATGAAAAGTCTAAAAATAGCCCATTTAATTTGCAAATACTGTATTCATGCTAGAAATACTGCCTAGCAGTGTTTAAATAAAGGAAATAATTTGTGAGCCTCTACACTTAAATGTAATAAAAGCGTCAAAATATTTTTCATGGAAGACAATTTCTTGTACCTTAGTTTTTTCAAATTGAAAGTTAATGAATATACATATTTTAAGATATATTTTACTCTTTTTTTTTTTGCTCTGTTGCCCAGGCTGGAGTGCAGTGGTGCAATCTCTGCTCACTGCAACCTCCACCTCCCGGGTTCAAGTGATTCTTTTGCTTCAGTCTCCAGGGTAACTGGGACTACAGGCGTGTGCCACCATGCCGGGCTAATTTTTGTATTATTAGTAGAGATGGGGTTTCACCATATTGGCCAGACTGGTCTCGAACTCCTGACCTTGTGATTCACCTGCCACAGCCTCCCAAAGTGCTGGGATCACAGGTGTGAACCACCGTGCCTGACCTCTACTCTTTTCTTGAATTAACATGACACAACCATTCATAGCTACAAAGTTATAAGGTACATAAAACCTTGTAACCCATGGTTTAAGAATAATATATTCTGTGTTTGTCTATGGAAGTGAGACCACTAATCAGAAAATTTTTTGTCAGATATGATTTTCTTTTATATTGAGCTAGACAGAATTTAATTTGGCCTGGAATATGTCCTTCATTTTAGTGTCTTTGTTTTCCCAAAGCCTTGAATATTGAGACTAGCTTTTCAGGAAAACTAAAGGATTTTTGCTTCCTCAGCCACCAAAAGAAAAATTATATCATGTTTTCTGTATTGGACTGCCAAAGTTAGTAAAAATTAAATTACCCATTTTCCAAATATTCCATGTTATTGAGATTTTCTTATAACAGCATTACTTTTAATTTGAGGGCTGCTCAGTAGCACATCAAATATATGATTGTGAAATAAGAGTCATAGAAGCTCCACTATAGTCAGTGTACATGTGTCTTTCTATTTAACAAATGAGTTTCACAAAATAATAGATGGTTTTGTCTTTCCTGAATTCCAATAGAACAGGCTGTGTATAATAGGCCACAAACAGTTGACAAAGTACGAATCAGAGACAGAAAAGATGCAGTAGAAGCATACCAACTTGCCCAGCGTCTGCAGTCTATGGTAAGCAGTCATCTCTCTCAGTGATCTCTCCACATTGCTGCTTACTAACTATTTAGTGCGGTTTACCTACTTCTCTTGAGCTGTTTAATAAATGGCCATTTAGTAGAAAAACATGTTTCCTCTTGTATTTCACCTTAGCAATTTGCTTTTCTTTGTTTCATTCAATTTCATGTTGCTTTCTAAGGCAAAAACAAACCTAAAAACCCTTAAAACGTGCTAGCAAACTTGATGCAGAAGCATGTTTTCCTAAAGTGGTCTTGGGATGCTTTGTTTTAATTTATAAATCTAATGTGTCTTTTAAAAGTATATAGTTCAGTTTTTTTTTTCTCTCATTTATTTTTCTTTTAAAATTCTTAAGAATCACCTTTTTGGAATAACTAGCCTTTTTTTTTTTAATTCTTAGAGTCAGTTTTATAATATTTTAAAATTTGTAAATCATACTTTAAAAATAAAGTGACCTGCTAGGAGAAAAAGAAACATCTTGTGAGAAAAAACAAAAAAAAATGTGATCCAACACTCTTTTTTTTTTTGAGACGGAGTCTCGCTCTGTCGCCCAGGCTGGAGTGCAGTGGTGCGATCTCAGCTCACTGCAAGCTCCGCCTCCCGGGTTCACGCCATTCTCATGCCTCAGCCTCCCGAGTAGCTGGGACTACAGGTGCCCGCCACCATGCTGAGCTGATTTTCTTTGTATTTTTAGCAGAGACAGGGTTTCACTGTGTTAGCCAGGACTTAATGATCCGCCCGTCTCGGCCTCCGAAAGTGCTGGGATTAGAGGTGTGAGCCACCGCGCCCTGCGGATCCAACACTCTATAAGGCAGAGTCATAATATGATCTTGTTAGTTTTACTAATGGATTAAATTAGTAATAGGTAAGATATGAAAAAGAAAGTATAGGTGCTAAAATAGCTGTTTTTTCGCATTTAGGCTATAAAACATTTCTATCTAAATTTACTGTCTTAAAGGATGTTATCAATTAGAGTTGCTGGATATGGTGCTAGTCATACACTATCCTTTGGGAACTGGTCCATTTTACAGGCGTCACTATTGAGATTTGCAAAACTGGATTTTAGTAATGTAGTCAACCAACTTTGTAATTTTTCTTTTTTTTTTTTTTTCTGAGGCAGAGTCTTGCTCTGTCGCCCAGGTTGGAGTGCAGTGGCGTGATCTCGGCTCACTGCAAGCTCTGCCTCCTGGGTTCATGCCATTATCCTGCCTCAGCCTCCCGAGTAGCTGGGACTACAGGCGCCCACCACCACGCCCCAGCTAGTTTTTTGTATTTTTAGTAGAGACGGGGTTTCACCATGTTAGCCAGGATGGTCTCAATCTCCTGACCTCATGATCCAACCGCCTCAGCCTCTCAAAGTTCTAGGATTACGGGTGTGAGCCACCATGCCCGGCCCAACCTTGTAATTTTTCATTATTTGATCAATTAGGCCATCTCCTTTCTAAAGCTGGAGATAGAATTATTTTGCTTCTAGTTTTCAATATTACACCTCTTGCTGTGTGTTCTTGCAGATTTTCTACCAGAAGTGGTTGAAAAGGAAGCCATTTTCTTGGTGGTTCTTTTTGATCTTAAAAAGATTTTTGTTCCTACTCGGGAGTCTGAGACAGGAGAATCACTCAAACCTGGGAGGGGGAGGCTGCGGTGAGCCGAGATCACACTGCTGCACTCCAGCCTGGGTGACAGAGTGAGACTCCGTCTCAAAAAAAAGAAAATTTGTCATAGTGTTTTAGCTCCTACATGATGAAAGGAAATATAAAAGCTAAGAAGAAATGCTAGCAAAATATAGAAAATCATTACTGATTTTATTTTTTAAATAGCCCTCTGCTGCCAACACCCGGCCCACACCCTACCCACCTGGTACTGGTGCTCCTGCCCTTACCTCGCCATCACTGATTTATGATATTTGTAACCAGAGTGCTAACTATTGAACATAAATTAATAAAATTTAGTCAGGCATAGCCAGAGATTACACTATTTAAATTGATAGATTAATTGACTTTTAGATAATTATTGTTTTCATTTTGTGTGTTAATGTGCTGTGATTTCTCCATATTAATCTTGCTACCTTTTGCTTTACTTTAATCTCATCGCAGCGTACAAGGAGACGTAGGGTCCGAGACCCATGGGGAAACTGGTGTGACGCAAAGGACTTAGAAGGACAAACGTTTGAGGTAACTTTGACCTTTCAAATGGCTCATCAATGAAAACTGGTTTTTAAATATATATTTGTACATCTTAATGTCATATGTGTTGTACTTGTTTCATACATTAACATGTATGCCTTCATTCCCATGTTAATTTGTCTAAAAGTCACCCGTAAACACCAAAGTAGAAGGCATTGGTGGTGCAGTTAACTAGGAGTTTAACTCATTTCAGAACTTTGGTTCTCTGTCTCTGTATTCTTGTCTCTAACTCAAGATAAGAGTGTCAGGAAGTTGGTATGCCCAATTCGTTTCATTAAACATTTATTGGAAGAGGTTCTGATATACCAATTAAAATATTGTTCTAAACATTATAACAGCTAGTGCAGTAGAGTGAATAGAATGTGTGAATGTGTACATACTGGCTTTGTTACTTTGAGCAACTACTTAACCTCACAGAATCTCGTGCTTTTTTAACTTACGAATTGTGAGTAATAATAATACCTCCCTCAAAGGATTGTTGTCAGAAAAAAATGAGGTAGACTATATAAAGGTCCTAGTACTAGGTATTCAGTAAGCCTTGTGTGCACAAGGTGCTTCACAAACTTGAGTTGTCTGTCTTTCCTCCTCCGCATTTCCTGTCCCCAATTTCTCACCTGAGTACTATTCGAGGCACAGTAATTACTAATTATCCTTCCCATAAGGGGCTTGTATTTCTAATAGGAAAGACAAAACCTATGGTAAGTTCAATAAGGTTGGTCCCAAGAATTGTAAGTTTCTCCCAAAGGGTGTGATCAGGGCAGGTTTCATAGAGTATGTGGGGTATAATCTGATCTGAAGGATCTGCAGAAGAATCTCAAAATGGAGATGAAAACACTTTAGGCTGAGGGAACAAAGCTGGAGACATGGGAAAATACCAGATATACTCTGGAAAAGGTGCATAGTTCATTTGGACTAGGATGTAAGGTTGATCATAGAAATGGAATAAATAGAGATTTACTTTATTTTATAAACACTCATAAAGGGCTTCCTGTGTGTCAGACACTGTCAGTATTTTATAAACATTAACTCAATCTTCAAAATAATACCATGATAGTGGTATTATTGTTTACTTTTTATTATTACTTTTGTTGTTCCCATTTTTAAAGATGAGGTAGCTGAAGCATGAAAGCTTTAGAATTTGCCTAGAGTCACCAAGCTAGTAAATAACTGGGCCAGACATTCTAGATCCAGAATCTGTTCTTAATCATTACTCTGTACTGTCTCTCAGTTGTGAAAGAAAACTCAACACAGTAGAATATGGTAAGTATAAATGGGAAATGAAAGACTCAGGTGATTCTGAGGTTTTTGAACCTGGGTGACTGGTACCATTGACTGAAATGGGAAAATCAAGAGGAGTAAATTTTCAGTTTGGGATGGCCGTATCTTCTGAAACGATTTTTAAAAAATACAGTCCAGCCTTTCTACATGTTGGTAGCAAAAAGGAAACCCATCTATATCAGTTTAGTCTCTGTTGTCCTCACATGCCCTTAAATTTGGTTTTAAAGGACTATTTTTATTCTGCCTCTTAGTAGTTGATGGACTCCTTAATCAGTTGGCATTTTGTTTTAGCATCTCTCTGCTGAGGAGTTGGCAAAAAGAAGAGAAGAGGAAAAAAGCAGACCTGTTAAATCTTTAAAAGTGCCAAGACCAACAAAAAGGTATAGTGTTATATAAATGTGGTTTTTAAAAATTTGTCACAAATGGCTAGATAATGTATGAAAAAATATTCAATAGCTGCATTATATTGTTCACGTTAAGTTAAAAAAATACTGCTACAATTTTTTGGATTTTTTTGTTTCACTGATTATGAATTTGGGAGACCTTGAACAAACATTCTAAATTTGTTCAGATTCATTGAACGTACGATCCAGCATATGTTGTAAAGGGGCCTTGTTTAGAACAGGTTGGTTATTCAACTCTAGACACTATGGACAGGAAACTTCATGAAATGACCGAGTTTTCTTTGGGTGGTACTAATTGTTAGCAAGTTGTTGGCATGGTGGTTGTTTTCTAATGCATGTATAATCTAAAATTTGAACCTTTTAAAATTAAGGGTCACCAAATAAGTTAAATGCCCCAATTTTCTATTCCCTCTTCCTGCAGATGTGCCATTGAATAGACTGTAGTTTTGTCAGTGTACCTTTTTAAAAAGATACCCAGGAATGCCACTAGATTATATTTTTGCCTGATAAATGTCCTTGGGTAAACCTTAGGTTCTCATTTATAAAACAATAATTAAAATAACACTGTTAGCTGTGTTTTAAGCACTTTATTAGCTCATATAATCTTCATGACAACCCTGTGCATTAGTTAATATTCTCACTCCCATTTTATAGGTGAGGAAACTGAGAGGCGTAGAGAGGTTTAATAACTTGCTCACACTGTTAAGTAGTGGAGCTGTTGATTTTAAACCCAAGTGTTAAGCTAGTCATACCCCTAGTCATTACATTATATATTCATACCCCTACCCCTAGTCATTACATTACCTCTTTAAAATAAAAATTTAAACTTACACAGTTGTCGTGAGACTAAATTAGATAAGCTATGTGAAAAATAGTCATCCATAAGCTGGGACTCCTCATCCAGTATCCAGATAATTGATTTTCTGCCTCTATATGTGAGACTTACATTTATTGTGATTTTCAAGTCGCTGTCCAAGGTCTTCAGGATCTTTTTGAGTCCAGATCCACTTTTCTTGTTTTAGCCTTTGTAGCACTGCATCATTAACATTTCAATAAGCTTGCCTTGCCTGCCATTAATCACTGATAGAAATGTTTAATTGGAAATGTAAACCTCATTGCATATATTTAAACAATGAAGACATTCATTCTTCAATCAGCTATATAGATTACCACAATTAACCCATATATCTTTATCTTATGCAGAAGGATAATCATAACAGATGTCTTGTTTAATTTCAGATAAAATATATTTTAAGTCTTTAGTTTCTAACAGATCATTCCTATGAATAGTGTCTATAATAAGGTCTACTGATCATGACTTTTCATGAACTCATTATTTTGCTTAGTCACCTCTTCACTTGGTTAAGGATCACAAATCAGCTGTTTCATAATTTTTTCTAGAATTTTACTACTATTCAACATCTAATTCGTCCTTTTCTGCAGTCTGCTTTTTTGTATTGTGAAACAAGCTCAATAATTGTCCATTTCTAGTCCTTCAATAACTTTCCCATTCTCTGCAGTTCCTCAACAAACATTGACAGCGGTTCCATATCCGTGGTTCTTAAGTACTCCAGGATGTTCTTTCTGTGCTATTTTCTCATCTATCTTGGCCTTCAGTTTCTTTTTTGTTGATTAAACACTTTCTAATTTAAAGGTCTTTCTTTATCCAACAAGTATCTTTGAATGTCTACAGTATATGTCAGGCACGGTTCTGATCACTTGGGATACATTATTAAGCAAAACAAAATGTTCTCTTGAAGCTAACCATCTGTGGTTGAATGAGAACGGAATTGCCCTGCTCTCTTCCAGTTGTGTTAATGCGAATGTATTCCTGTGTGTTTTTCTTTCCCTGAAGATAGCCTAAAAAACCTTTTTATTGTTCTTAATATAGTTTTCAAGCCTCAATTCTTTACTCGTCAAAGACTTTCTGATATTTCTCAGATTTATGTGTGCTTTTGACTTCGCTTAGGTTCTCCCTTTTTCACCTCTTTTTACTTTTTCACTTCTTGTTTTTTGGAGACAGGGTCTCACCCTGTCACCAAGGCTAGAGTGGAGTAGAGTAGAATGGTGAAATCATGGCTCACTGCAGCCTCCACCTCCTGGGCTTAAGTGATCCTCTCACCTCAGCCTCCCGAGTGGCTGGGACTATAGGCACACGCCACCATGCTCAGCTAATTTTTAAATTTTTTTGTAGAGATGGGGTTTCACCATGTTGTCCAGGCTGGTTGTGAACTCCTAGGCTCAAGGAGTCCACCCACCTCGGCCTCCCGAAATATTGGGATTACAGATGTCAGCCACAGCACCTGGCCACTTTTTCACTTTAATACAAGAGTTTATCCTAGGACTAATACATTAATATCTTTACCAGAACCGTTTGTCATTCATTCATTCAAAAAAAGTTTTAAGTTCCTACTCTATTGTTGGCACATTATTGAACTGACAAGTGTTTTTGATAAACTTCCATCTTTCTTGAACTTTTTTGGGGGTCTCATAACAGATAATTATATTTTCATGGAACTTTTTGAAATCTCCTTTTAGTGTGGGACATATGTCTGATAGTTTATAGTGTCCTCTTTGAGTGTAATAGGAAATTAAGACAATGGAGTAACTTTATCTCAAAGTTCTTGGGTTTTTTTTTTGTTCTTGTTAAATCTAAAAGAACAGTGCTTCTTTCAAAAGGGTTTATGGAATCTCCTACAAAACTCTCCTAGTTTAATATTTTTCTCATTTAGACAGAATTTGGGTTCAGATTATTGATATACACTTTCAAATTTGCAAATGTTATTTTCCTAATCTTGTTGATATTGAAAATAATTTTTTTTCTTTTTCAGCTCATTTGATCCCTTCCAACTGATACCTTGTAATTTTTTTAGTGAAGAAAAGCAGGTACTATTTATGCATTAATGAATGACCCTAGACAATCCCCGCTTCCCCCTGTCAAACAGGAAATACTTACTCTTTTCCATATGTGCAAGGCATGACTGAATCTGAGAGACAATTTCTCCCTGCTGGGGTTTTAAATCATAATGTTTTTTAAAAATCTAGTTTGTGCTGAGCTTTGGTTAGTGCTGAGAACTTGGTGGGGTGGATGAAGGAGAACAGGGTGGGTATTCCAGGTGGGGAGAACAAAATCTCTGTTTTTATGGTCCCCCGTTTTGTTTTGTTTTTTATATTTCAGGAGCCATTTCAGGTGAAAGTGGCTTCAGAAGCACTTTTAATAATGGATTTGGTAAGGATAATCTATTGTGTTTACTTAGTTATTCTGATTTCTACTCTTGTGTATTTTTATTGCAGGCGTAAGACAGAGTATGGAAGACGTGTATTTTGGATCTTAACTATCCTCTTTTACAAGGAATCTAAAAATAAGTCTTTTCTTTTGGAGAAAAGCCAAACAATTGCATGTTTCCATATTTTAGAGAAAATAAATTAATGTGAGTTTTTGCAGACTGTTTACCATCATTAACCCTACTTTAATTTTCTAATATCTGTGTCTGCCACCTTTTAGATCACTGAAACAAAGTACAACTCCTGTAATTTGGAGGGTTTTTTTGTTTATACTAAACTACCAGTACCTCCAACAGTTTTTGTGTTTGTGATGTCTTTGTGTAGAAGGATTTAGAGTGATTTTTACTTTGTATCCTTACATAGTACCTTCCTTGAATAGGAAGAGTGTATCTTCATTTTGCAATTGCAAAAGTAGAGTCTGAGAATTTTTAAGTGTTTGGTTGAAAGCTTCTCAGCCAGCAGTGAAGATAGACCTGAAATAGTTTCTGTGCACTGATCCTAGCATCTAGTTCCTCTCCTATGCTACTTTATTTTATAAAAGCATGATGACTGTACTTACAAATGACTTTCTTACAATAAGTGAGTTTTGTTATTTTTTTTGTCAGGTGGGTTTGTGCGTTTGGGCTAAGTCTGTCTTGTATTTTTTTTAGCATGCTCATGTTTCTATGGCAGAAGTGATTGGTCTGTTAGGAGGAAGATACTCAGAAGTTGATAAAGTAGTTGAAGTAAGTTCTCTCTTTTAAAAAATGTTTTAGTTATTTAGTCCTACTACCATACCAAATATTTTTATAGAATTCAGTGAATATAATTAAAATACATACTTTACCTATGATATATATGAGAATATGCAAATGTAGCAAGTTATCTATTCCCAGGAGTAACTTAACATTCCATATGCCGAGCACCTGTTCCTTTTTACCACCAAGAGAGAACATTGCCAGGCCTTGGGTCCTCATTACCTTTATTAGCAAAAAACTACAACTTTTAAGAGGCCAGAAATATGTACTAACACTTGTAGTTGAAAGTTTGTATGCATCATTCTGTTGAAATTGTTGTCATAAGTAACAGGAGTCATTGAAAGAATACCTTTGTACGGGTATTATGTGGGCTGACCTGGAAAACTAACCATTATTATGACCTTGTTTGAGTAGAAAAATGCATGCTAAGTTCCTAGCATATAATCAGACTTTTGGAGTATAAGTCATTTGCAAGTTAAAGGCGCCTATGATATTGTCAAATAAAAGTCTTGGCCTTGAAAAGTTTCTGTATCTCTGAAAGAATTATAACATTAGAGTAATAGAATTAACAGGATTTTAGTATAATCATTTGAGGATCAATCGTTTATAGGTCTGTGCAGCAGAACCATGTAACAGTCTGAGTACAGGACTACAGTGTGAGATGGATCCTGTATCACAAACACAGGCCTCAGAAACCTTGGCTGTTAGAGGCTACAGTGTTATTGGATGGTATCATTCTCATCCTGCTTTTGATCCTAATCCTTCCTTACGAGATATTGACACACAAGCTAAATACCAGGTATTACCTGTATATTTATATTCTGTAAATGGTTGCACACCCCCTCAGTGCTCCCTTTTAAATAGATAAACTTTAAACATTTTTTGTATTGCATTTCTAATTTTCTTTATAATGGGGGTTTTATCTATTTATTTTTCTTTTTGTTTTTTTGTTTTTTTTTTGAGACAGAGTTTCACTCTTGTTGCCCAAGCTGAAGTGCAATGGTGCAATCTCGGCTCACTGCAACCTCTGCCTCCCAGGTTCAAGCGATTCTTGTGTCTCAGCCTCCCAAGTAGCTGGGATTACAGGCATGTGCCACCACACCCAGCTAATTTTTTGTATTTTTAGTACAAATGGGGTTTCACCATGTTAGCCACGCTCGTCTCAAACTCCTGACCTCGGGTGATCTGCCCGCCTCGGCCTCCCAAAGTGCCGAGATTATAGGCATAAGCCACCACACCCAACCAAAAAAAGAAAAAATTATGTATACTGGGGGTTTTAAAAGAACATACATTTTTTTTTTTCTGATTGAGAGATTGATAATTGTTTATGTAAACATTTAGAAAGTCAGTTATTTTATTAAGTACAGACAAGCCATGAATGTTACAGTGATAAATACTCCCAGAGCCTTTAAAAATTGATGGGAACAACTAGGACAGGTACTAAATATAACTGAAATAATAAGAGACATAATGTATTTTTTAATAGCTGGAGAAAAAGTTTTATTTTAATCTGGGATTTTACATTTGATATGTGACTGGGTTTGCTGTAGGGTATTTGTAAATTATTACTGTGTTGATAAGAATTACAGATGCAGGGTGGTGAATATAATTAGTGAATATATTCATGGCAAATACAGATTGTGTAGGCCATTTTTTTATTTTTAAGGGTCATTTTGGATTTGGTTGAACACATTTTTGCCTGAAAAATGTACAATGTGAAATGAATATTTAAGGCATTTGATTTAGTTTCAGTTGGGATGTGAACTTTTTTTGTTGTTTTTTTTTTAGAGACAGAGTCTTCTTACTCTGTCACCCAGACTGGAGTGCAGGTGGTGCGATCTCGACTCACTGCAACCTCCACCTCCCAGGTTTAAGGGATTCTCCTGCCTCAGCCTTCTGAGTACCTGGGGTTACAGGAATGTGCCACCACACCCAGCTAATTTTTGTATTTTTAGGAGAGATGAGGTTTCACCATGTTGGCCAGGCTGGTCTCAAGCCTGATCAGGCTGACCTGACCTCAGGCAATCCACCTGCCTCAGTCTCCCAAAGTTCTGGGATTACAGGCGTGAGCCACCGCTCTGGGCCAGATGTGAACTTTTTAATGCACCTTTTTGTTCCTGCTTTTCCTCATTAGATGTTTAAAATGTTAGTATGGATAAATATTGGCTTTTGAGTTTATGCAGTTGAAACTAATTATATTTTTCTTGTAATTGTAGAGCTACTTCTCCAGAGGAGGTGCAAAGTTCATTGGAATGATTGTTAGTCCCTATAATCGAAATAATCCCTTACCATATTCTCAGATTACCTGCCTGGTTATAAGTGAGGAAATTAGCGCAGATGGCTCTTACCGTAAGTTTTCAACAAAAATAACTTTATCCTATTTCTGCTCTCATTTATTTGACTCATACAAATCAAAAGATTTGCAACTGTGCAAAAGTATTTAATGCAAGAGTTTGTGCCCTCAACTAGGGAATCATTATTTGGGTGCCACCCTAGTGCAGCCACCCTCTTCCCTTTCTTAATCTCCTGCTATATTCAAGTCCCCACTTTTGTTACCATGGCCACTGGGCAAAAGGATTGAAATATGGGGAAAAGTTATGGCCAGGCAGTGTGTATGCTAGGTACTGGAGATACTGCAGTAAACAAAACAGTCTCTGTTCTCATGAAATTTTTTTTATAAATGCAGACTGGCTTTCTCTGTGATGGTATGCAAATGAAAAAAAAAATGACCACCAACTCCCTGTCACTTCCCAGTTTAGGGGTTAACAATGACTAACTCAATTTGTATATTTCGTTGCTCCCATTGTATCTCAGGAAAGAATTTGATTGGCATAGACCATCATTTGACTTGATTCCTCCGAGGTTTATGTCCACTTGTAGTCCAGTCATTTCTGGGTGGATAGGGAATTAGTATAGCAGACTAGGAAAAGGAAGGGAGTGTGGCTAGAAAGCAAATAATCAGAGGAAACAATAGGCTAAATAACTCTAGGATATTCTGTCATTACTACCACTGCTCTAGGTCAGGTCCCCTGGACGCTGCCACTACAGTTACCCCACATTGTACTCTTTCCCATTAGATCATGAGATCTTTGAGAATAAATACTGTATTGTACCCATTTTTCTATCCAGTTTCTAGCACAAGGCCTGGCATAAAGTAGATACTAAATGAATGAATGTTTAATAATTAATTTCTCTTCATTCTTAATGATCTCACTTGGATGCCTTATATTTTATAAAGACTTACCAGCACTGCCCCTATGTTATTTAGTATTAGTTGCTCTATTTTTTATGTATCTGCAACACTTTATTCCTCCCTTCATGGTCACTTTGTCTTTTAATGCAATTTATCTATTTAGCAAGTCCTAAACAAATTGTATGCCCGAAGAGCAGGGACTATGTCTTATTTGTCTTTTTCTCCAGTAGCACCTAATAAATTGCTTTGCATCTAGGAGGTGGTCAACACTATGTGGGTTTTTATTGAGTTAATAATATTGGCATTAACTTTAGTCTGGAATGTCCATTTTGAGCATAGCACGTAATACATAATACTCTTAAGCTCAGTACAGTTTTATAAAAAGAATCGCAATTGTTCTCTCTTTAATCATTTTATAATCTCACAGACTGCTAGGTTTTGATAATGAACCTCAATTCTGGTGGTGTCCAATACAATAGCAGTACATGTGACTTTAAATGTATGTTGATTAGAATTACATGAAACTTAAAATTTAATTCATGGAATTCTACTCTGGCCAAATGAAGTAACAAGAACTTGTCTGAAACTACCAAAACACTGGACAAAGTATATAAAATAATGGTATTTAAACACAATGTTGAGCAGCAAAGGAATGCAGTTGCTAAGATATGGGAAACAAATGAAAAGAGCCCGAAATTACCCTAGCTTACTGTTTAAGAGGGTTTTCAGATATGGCACAAGAAGGAGAAACCCACCCAGAGTCAGGCAGACTCAGTTAAGGTGATGGAGATAAGGAGACCAAGACAGCTGAGTTTGTGAGACAGCGCCCCAAGAGAACAGAAAACAGAATGGAGAGTGAACTCTGGAGATTTGTAGAAGGGTATCCCTGGAGTATTTGGCAAAATACAGATCAGCACATGCATGTGAAGAAACTAGCCCAGATGGGAAAGAACCACTTGAAAGCATTAGAGGGAACTATCCATGATGCTCCCGTGAGCTACCATTGGACACAGCTGTCTTGTAAATGACTTGTCCACGCTTAACGCTGCATATTAGATCTTAATCCTGGGTCTTTTGCTTTGCCCTTAGAAATCCTCTGGTGCAAGAATTAAGGTTTTCTAGAAGCCATGGGATACCTTGTGCTACAGTACTTTTAACTCAGGTCATATCTTTATAATATCTCTAATGGTTTAATGTTTTCTTTACTTGTGACAGGGAGGAAATATATTTAGTGATTAGTTTTCTTATATTTTAGTGGATAAAAATATTCTCTATAAAAGGAAACTTTTATTGACTTTAAAAGTACCTTTTTTTAAATTAAAAAATATTCTAAAAATACCAAATAGACCTGTATATGATTTGTGTGTGTGTTTTCATGTTTTTGCATCAGCATAGATTGGAAATGCATTATTTACCTTTCTTTATTTTCATTTTCAACTTTCACTGAGAGCAGGAGTCACTCTACTGGAATCAGATCCCAGCTCTGACATTTATTGCTTATTTTACCTTGGGCAGTTTACTCTCTCATTCTCCTTTGCCATATCTGTAAAATGAGAAAAAATTACTACCTTGCTTACAGTAGGTATATGGTTGTAAGGTGTGTCAGTAATATATGTAAAGTGCTTAGAAATAATAAGTTTTCAATGGATAGTTATGATTATATAGCTGGTATCCGTATTTAGTAAGTAATCAAAGCATGTCAAGTAAGTGATCGTTATCACCAAAAGGAGTTTGCTTAGTACTCCACGTACTATAATGTGTCACTCTTTAAGTTTTTGGAGAAGAGGAAAATTGAGCAATTAAATAAAAAAGATCAGTCATCATCATCAGGCTTGCTGTCCGCTGTCCTTCTTCTAAACACCTGAAAAAATACCTTTTTAGAGCATATTGACAGTTAAGCTATGCTTTATTTCATTATGAGGAAACAGTTGTATTTTTCCCTTTTTTTTTCCATGACTTCGGATTTGCTGGCATTTTATTTATTTGAAAAGCCTTATCATGGTAGAAACCCAGTTGAGAGGCAGTATTATGTAAAAGTTAAAAGCAGAACTCTCGAGTCTTACTGCCTGGGTTCAAATCCTGCCTATGCCTTTATATCTGATTATGAGCAGGCTAACTTTTCTATGATGTAGTGTCCTCATCAAAAAAAAAAAAAAAAAAGGGCAGGGGGCTGGGCGGGAATAATGGCAGCTACTTCATTTAAGTGATTTCACATAAAGTTTTAGGTGGCACATAGTACACATTGTAAGTGTTACTATGATGGTATCAGCCTTTGGTAATGAATCAGCTGAGCTTTTAAAAAAATGCTACAGATACATTTGCATGGGGCTCTTGAAGGATATGTGAAAAATTGCTAAGATAGCTCATTGTTTCGTATTTTTTCCTTTCTAGATGAATATATGATGTCCACCCCTTGGGCTTCTTTCTTTCCTCCAGAGTTTAGTGTAACAACTTTGACTCAAAGCAGTTGCTGCCTCCCTAGAGTTCATCCTATCCTCTTGTCTAGTCTTAGATTAGCTCTTCTAGGGAGGTGGAATGAGTTTGGGCTCAGAAGTGAGGCGAACCTGCTGGGTTTTAACATCTATGTCCTGCCACTTTGCTAGCCTAAATATGTTTTTTAATGTATCTCAGCTTCAGTTTTCTCACCTGTTAAAAAAAAAAAAAAAAAGATATGGCATTGTTGTAAGCTTAATAACCTGTATATATGTGTTTTTTAAATTATCACTTGGATGGCAATGTGTCTCAGTTTGTCTAGGATAATCCTAATTTAAACCTGTGGTTCAGGCATAATTATTCATAGTACCTTCTTTCATTCAAAAAGTCTCTTGGTTTAGGTGATAAATTACATGATCATCCTATCATAGTGCCATGCATAGAGCTGTCATGTAAATGGCACTTCTACTCTTCTTTATTATTATTAATAGCTTGGCATTAATATGCTTAGTGGACCAAGTACAGTCAGGCAATAAATATTTAATGAATGCCCACTATGTTTAAAGTGCTGTTCAGCTGGTCTACGAAGCTGTGGTTGTAAAAACACTGAAGGGAATTTTAATTATAATTAAAAGGAGATTGGCGAGTTAAGAAATAGTTGATGAAAATGTGCTTCTTTATGCTTTTCTAGGCTTACCTTACAAATTTGAAGTACAGCAGATGTTAGAAGAACCTCAGTGGGGATTAGTATTTGAAAAGACAAGATGGATAATAGAAAAATACAGGCTCTCCCATAGGTATGTACTGTAGTTTGAGATGGTTGCACATCTGCAGTGTTGCTCATTAAATTATGTTTCAGAGAAAACCCAAGTTAAATATAAAATTGTGATGTATGGCATCTGTGATAGTTTATTACGAAACTGATTAGTTTATAGTATTCGTTTCATCAGTTTGTTTTCATATTTCTTCCTACAGCAGCGTCCCCATGGATAAAATCTTTCGCCGGGATTCTGACCTGACTTGTTTGCAGAAAGTAAGCTGCCTTCATTTTAATTGGTTCCATTGTTCACAGATTCTAAAGCTATTTATCTCAATGTGTTTTCCCATGATGCCTGATACTTTGTGGATAATTTTCTGTATATTTTATTACTTTTTCCTTTGGAAAATTAATTTCTAGGAGATAATTAGTAATGTGTTTTGTTGCCCAAGCTTGCACATAGAAAAAAATACTATTTTAGAATAAATTTGTCAGTGTCAGCTGATAAATTTCTTCGCAGATTATTATTGTACACAATGGAGAACATTTTTCTCATTTTATTAAATTTGAAAGTGCCATGTTTCCATTTTAGCCTTAACAATTGATCATTTTTAAGAATGATGGTATAACTCTAACAATTACATTTAAATAGTCATTTTATTTAACTTTCTAGTAGGAAATAAGAGTTTTGAATTCTATCAGTTCACTTCTAGGTTTTGCTTCTGTAATGACTGAAGGCTAGTAGATTTGTAACATTTGTCTTATTTTTTTAAATAGCAGTTGGGGATAGAAAATTTAAACGTTAAGTTTCTTTTTAATATTTTTTACTCCTCTGTTATATCCACTTTTTTTCTGTGTTGTTGAAAAAGTATATGCACATTTCCAAGGAAGTAGACTCTAACTAGCATCCTCATTTTGAAATGGTAGAATCCTATGTTTTTATGTTCATAGAGTTGTGTGTGTGTGTATGCTCAGGATTATTTTGCTTTGTAAGTGTGACTACAAATGAAGAAAAGTCACAAATATGTCCAAAGTAGAAAGTGTCACATAAACAATCTCAGGTTTGTCTCCTTATGTAAAATCATAAAGGTACTAAGCTGAGTGTTCCTCAGCAGCAATTTCCTACATTCCAGCTCTATGACTATTAAACACAAGTTAATCTTCAGCCATTTTTAAGGAGAGTGTTTCTCATTTGAGCATTAGGAAATGTGAGGTCTGGAAAGGGAAAAAATCGTGATAGTAATGCAAACCCTCATACTTTTTCTGTATTTAAATATAAAACTTTTCTTTTCAACTAGCTTTTGGAGTGTATGAGGAAGACTCTGAGCAAAGTGACCAATTGCTTTATGGCTGAAGAATTCTTGACTGAAATAGAAAATTTGTTCCTTTCCAATTATAAAAGCAACCAAGAGAATGGAGTAACCGAAGAGAACTGTACAAAGGAATTGTTAATGTGATTATTTTAAAGTTAAGACATTTTAATCTTGACACAGTAGATCTTACTTTCAAAGTTATAACCTTGAAGTGATTGTGGTTAACATTGGCACAGCTTTGGTATTTTTTCTCTATTTCACAAAATTCAAACTTTGCCACATAAATCATGTGAAAAGGAAGAGATACAGATTTGCTTTTATACAGTGATGATCAGAGTGTTCTGCAAACCAGGGTCCACCACGGTGTTCTAGACCTTTACTGAGCGATGCTGTAGGCTGTGAAACTTAGGAGCCTGGTCGGCTTTACTGTTGTGTTCAGCTTGGGATTTGGACTATGTCTCTAAGTCATTTCTTCCCTGAACTAGTCACTTATGTTCCACTGTGGTATCTCATATTTCATTTAGAAGCACTTCGATTCTTTCCATATGTTCTGGTGAGATGTGTTGATGGTTATAAATGAGATATGGATGGGTGGTCACTGAGATAATTAATGTGGTTTAGAACTACTGATTAATAAATCTAACAACAGGAGGCCAAGAGAGGCATGACAAGAAAATCTTAAAAACAGGAAAAACCCAAAGGAGAAATGACCAGTTTTTAATCATGGACACTTGCTTCCATTTCATTGTATAGCAAATGCCATTTTCTCAGCTGTCTGAAAAATTTTAACTAATTTTACACACATAAAATAATTAGCTTCAATTGTGTGTCCACTTACATTAGTAGGTTTGATAAAACCTCATTTAACTGGAACATAGGTAATCATAACTCTCAAACTGTTTTTTTCTACTACCTACTATTAGGAGAAAGAGGCAAATGATAATAAAGCTGGAATAAATCAGAGATTTAATTTTTAGAACAAGCCTTTCAGGACATACTACATATTCAGCCCAGTTTCATATGCTTTCTGAATCTATAATGGAGGTCAGGGAACTTTTTTAATGTAAAGGGCCAGTTTGTAAGTAATGTTGGCTTTTCAGGCTGCATGTGATCTCTACAAGACATTCTTCTTTGTCTTTTTTTTTTCAGCCCTTTAAAACTATAAAAACCATTGTTAACTCACAGGCCTCATAAAACATAGGTTGCTGGCTATTATTCTCCAACTCCTGATCTAGAAAATTTTAAACATTAGAATTTTGTTTTACATTTGTTAAGCCTTACATCATCTTTAAATGACACCAAAACTCAGAATTGTGATCTGCATTTAAGCCCATTTTAAAATAAAATAAGCAGTCATGCTGCCTCATTTATTGAAATTCAATAGATTTCAGTTTATTTCTTAGTAGTCAGAGAATTGATTTATACCTATTCACCAAGCATTCTTACTAATGTTTCCTTATATCTAAACCAGATTCATTCTATATTTTTGCTTTGTTTGTAATCAGTAGCCAATGAAGAATAAGGAGTATTGGAAGAAGCAGTGAGCCAGGTTTAGGTGACCTGGTTCTTGTCTCAACTTTGTGATTTGGGGATGTCAACACAGTTTACTTTTCCTGAGCCTTAATTCTTGTGTAACTGAAGTCTAACTTAACTTCTTAATGTCCTTCCAGAACCAAAATTATATTTGTTCATTCTAATTGTTGGACTACTCATGTGAAGTTTATATTTTCAGTTAATACAGTTTCCAAATTAACATACATTTAAAAAAAGTTTCAGTTAATACAGTTTACAAATTAACATACATTAAAAAAAAACACACAGAAATTTTTCCATTTCTCTGTGTGCACTTAGGATAAACAATGAAGTATAGCTTATAAAACAATTCGTTTGAGGGCTGAGAGTGTAAGAGTAACTATACCAAAAGTCAGGAAACCTGAGCTCTTACCCTAACTCTGTTACCAACTTTGCTGTGTGACCTTAATCAAAACATATAACCTGAACCCCACGCTCACCAGTAAATCAAGGGCCTGAATTTTATGGCTTAGTATTCCCTTCCAGGCTCAGAAGTTGCATGGTTCTGTGAAAGGCAGTTCTTGATTCCTTTGTACTCATCTTCTTTTTGACCTGTTTCCTTATGATATATTGGTGAAAAAATACAGAAAGTGTTTTATATTAGCTTTCTTGATTGACATTTCCCTATAATACTGATGAATTTGGGTAATGGAAAGTAATGGAAGTTGTTAAAAGTACTGCTCTCAAATCTGAGTTTCCCTGTCCTGTGTGCCAATGTTTAACCGTATTTGCTAATCTAAGCCATATTGTGAGGATCTCAAGGATGATACTTGTCAAGAGTTTGGGGCCTTGAGAGCACAATTTTCAAAGTAATATTTAGTATTTTCTGACTATAGAGTTCATTTGTCTTGTAAAATATATTTTAAAATTACAGAGAAGTGTGAAGTACAAATATCTCAGTGCTACTATTTAAAAAACGCAATTAGTGTATAAATCCTTCCCCATCTTTTTAACAGCATAATTTTAGTATGTTAACATTGGTTACTTTTTTATCTCTTCTTCCATCATTTTCCCTGCTTCCTTTTTCTTTTGTCATATTCTTAAAACAATTTTGCAACCACAGGTACCCACATTGCTGTCACTGCCAGCCTTGGGCTACTACCGAGGATAATGGAGCCAGGGCCTTGGAGAAGCACAGAGGAAGTCTAGAACTGAGGGGGCCTATGACACAGGAAGTTCAGGATGCAGGGTCTCAAAGGAACACCTGCCTCTAATGTTTACAGAAGTGAAGAAAGGACTAAGGGACTTAAAGACATGCAGGTGTCTTCATCCTGATTCTGTCTTTATTATTGCGCAATGGCTATAAAATAATGAGCTTAATTTTTTTTTTTTGTTTTCTGGGTTGGCTAATGGAAATCGACGCTAGCACTTCCCCAATATTAGACTTACCTAATTCCAAAGTAGCATTCAAGGAAAGAAAAAGCAGTGGAGCAGGATCAGTAAGCTCAGACTCTCCATCTCCATTATTTTAGCCTTGACCATTCTTCTCTAATCCTTTTAAATTATCTTCAGTTTCCTGTTCAAATTATATGGCTTCAGTTACAATTTGTTTGACCCTGTATTCAGAGCTGCAATATGATTGTTGTGGGCCCTAGGTAGTTTTGCCTTCTTAGACCCCTTCTTCCATACAAAATTTAAAGTGATATTTTACAATTGTGTTTGTATGAAATGAATGTATTAATATTTTAGATTAAAACATTTTGTTTAGTCTAAAAGTTCAGTGTTTTCTTATGAGGCTGAAAAAAAAATTAAAATATTTTTCTGGGCTTCTAAAATACTGTGGGCCTTAGGTACTGTGCGTAATGGATAAGTTGGCACTGCCTATATTCTGAAGGGCATCACTGGAAAAATAGCAGTCATTATTCTGTCCCCTTCTCCCACTAGCACAGTTCTTGGGGAAGCCTTTGCCACCCCAAGCAAGAGCACTATAGTTTCCATGGTTATAGATCTATAGACTTGAACTTCCTTCCCAACCTAACCAAAACTCACGCGGGTTACTTGGGACCATTCATCTTCAGAAAAGATAGGAAGCAGTGGTTTCTTTTAGTCTTCAGATATTTTGTTCTGGTCGGTCCCTAATCTATAGTTTTGAAACTCGTGCCGCACTTGAAAGGGAAACATCCTACTACCTTTCTTTGCTCTCCATTTCCCACAAACCCTTTCCTTCATCGTCACTCCCTCCATTCTTCTCAGCATATAGATACAAGACCCTTCTTTCTATTATTTGTTGAGAGCTAGGCCTGTAGAATAGAGATGAACAGACCATTCATGTTTCCCTGAAGCTATTTAATGCTGCTCCCAGTCTTCTGTCCATACCATTCCTTCCCTGCCCCTAGGAGTGGGGTTAAGGTCTGTGACATGCAGACTGTAAGCACAGTCAGAATCTGCAGCTCTCAACCCAACAGAGACTGTGGCCTCAACATGCCAACCGGAGCAGGTCTCCTCCTCTGCATTACCTTCCTCCCATTTCTCTTGCTGAGTCCTGATGAGTTGAGCTGGAGGAACTAATAGTCAGGATGCCCTGGAATTGATGCTGCTCTGTTTTGTGCTCACAAAAGAGCCGTGTAACACATGACCACCTGAGTTGAAGCCATCCAGTCGCAAGTCAACAGACAGCAGTTGATGGAATTCTCAGTAGAAATTCAGTAAGGGTGCCCACATTTTTTTTTTTCCACCTATACTCTACCAATAGCTAGATTGGTCTAAATCTAGAGTCACTTATATGGTATTTAGGAAAACTTGTTTTATCCAAGCACAAAGAAAAGCACATACATTTTTATGATCATCTGCTTCGTCAGGGTAAATAAATGATTTAAAAAGAATTTTGATCAGCAGCTCTAGTTTACCAGTACTTTAATATTAGTTTTCTTACAAATTAATATATTTTGCAATATTTCCAGAAAATCAGTGCGGGAGAATAATATAATTTAGGATATATTTCCTGACCTTTTCTTAAATGGCTTTATGTGCTATTCCCCCACATTCTGCTTTCTCTATTTTCTTTTTTATTTAACCTATAATTATACTTTCTAGTATATTCTGAGTCTGTCTTCTAAGCCACCTTACATTTTTCCTGGAACAAGAGAGGGAATAAATATGTTGTCTCTTAAATCAGGAGAAAATAAAAATATCCCAGGGGAGCTGTGATTATGCCAAGAGCTCTAAACAGAAGTTTGAGAAGGTAAAATTAAGTTATAATGTCTGAGTTGTTTTTATTTTCTTCCTTTGATGTTTACAAAGGTATCCATAAGAACTTTAATTTCAGGGAAAAAATGCCTGATTTGCTCTTTTTGACGTTTCCTTGTCTCTTAAGAAGTCAGTTAAATATTTTTCATAGTTTATATTCCTATTTCATAGATTACTGTAAAATGTGTTTAAACCTACGAATTATAAAATAGTATTTAGATTCTAGCATGAGTTAAATAGATCAATCATATATCTTTAGGTTTGTGGATTTGACATGTAAATTATGTGTTGTGTATAAGTTACTAAACATACTGCATGGTTATTGATAAACTTGTTGCTTGTTTTTTCCAAATGCTATCAGTGTTTGTGGACTTTCTAAAATTAGTGTGAATTTTGGAATGTTCTGTAATAAAATATAATTTCAACTATTTTGTACATTTAAACATGCCATGTTGTATATGTCTGTATTTAAAAATATTGTAAATATCTGCATTTTTAGAATTATGAAAGATTTTCCTCAAAAATGACAACTCTCCATACTTAATTGTGACACATTATAAAATATCTGATTTTAAGCTTTTGGATTTTATCTTGTTCTAAAAATTAAGTTTAAACATGCTGGAGATTCCATAAAAATAAAATTTTGAAAATAAAGTGATCATTTCGATTCTTTCTAAATTATTAGCAATATATACATTGAATTGCAAAAAAAAATGCCACATATTAATTTATCAAAGATTTGTTGAGCATCTATTATACAGAACACTGTAGGGGAAGCAAAGATGAGGAAATCTTGGTTTCTTCCCACAAGAAGCCTTATCTAGTAAGTGGGAAAACAGATAAAGCCCAACATGAATAGCTAAGACACTAGGATGCAAAAAGACTCCCAGGGTAATGGATGGTTAAACAAATGAGAAAATTCTCTGGAATATGAGCAGTGAGATCAATTTCTGGGGAAGAGAAACCGCCTAATCAGATTTGGTTAAATAGCATCTGTGGGAGGATGCTCCAGAGAGAAGTGTTTAGCATAGATGTGGAGATAAGGAATGAAAATGGTGCGAGTTTTGGTTAAAGGGTAGAGTATATGACGATGTTCGTTACGAAAGCAATACACATTCTGTCAATGAAAGGCTATAGAAGGTGTAAAGGAAGTGAAAATCTACCTTAAAAGCAGTATTCACTCATTTATTGATCTTCAACTTTCCAGGCTGTTTGCAAAACCTATAAATTTTTTTAAAAACCCAACAGAACCATACTGTGTATCTTTAACTTCCGTAATTCTCATTGAGGACATCTTTCCATGTTGGCGCCTAAAGTCTATTCATCCTTTACAGTAAGTACATAGTATCCTGCAGTATATATTTTTCTTAATTTATTTGATCTGTTTTCAGATGAACTTCAGGTTGAATGATTTTTTCTTTTACACAGTTAATACTTCTCAGAAGAGTCCTAGAACCCTAGTTCCTAGATCAACTATGTACCCTTTAAATTTTGTTAGTATCTGCAGAAAAATTTTTAATTCCTATAAGCTAATTTTCCTTGCAGTAGTACAGGCATATTCCATCTTGTTATAGAACCAGTTTGAACCCAGGCACCTAAATGATTAGGTGGCAAAGTACAAGAAATAGTAAATCCAATGCAGGTATTTCTGATTGGGTCGCCCTTCCGGGCTGCTTATCTTCAGTAGGTTCCTTTCACATTAGTGTTATCCATTGGAGGACAAGGGGAACGAGGAAGAGTGGAAGGTCACGCACCTGGTACCTAACTACTTTGGAAATACTTTGGCTTGGAAATACACATGGTTTTTGCTGTTCCTTTGGCAAGAACTAAACATACAGTGCCACCTGAATGCAAAGGGAGCCGCTAAATGGAAAGGAAATATGAATCTTTGTTAGTGACTTGCTATGTCTGCTACAGATGGCTTGGGTTGATTTTCTAAAATATTATAAACTCATCTTTACATGGCCTTTAAACTACTGTACTTGAGACCCCATGTTCATAAAGAAAAGTTGACATCAAATTTCTTTGAAACCAGAGCTCTAATATTAAAATGGATAACTTGTCCCCCTTAATTCAGAGAATTTTAAAGCTGGAAAAAGTATTGTTCAGGCTAACCGTTCTATATTTTAATAGGAAACAGGTTCCCAAAAATGAAGCAAGTTGCCCAGAGTAATAGCCAAATTTATATCAAGATCACCCCTAGAAAGACCCCAGCTCTGCCACCTAACCCAAGTGCTCTTGCAGCATCCTTTTAGTGATTTCACGTTATTTTTCAGTCTCATAAAGAACTACTCAGTGTTTTATGCGAGATTCAAATATTAATATATGTTTTAATTTAAAATGTAATTGTCTCTCTTAGAACTGCAAGATCTTATCAGTGCCCAGAACATGACTTTTGTGGAACAGTTGACTAAGGAATTACTATTAGAAGTGATATAATTAGTGAGACTTTATTAGCTTTATCAAAGATTAACTTTTTTGGCATTATCTAAGAGTAACAAACCCAAATCCTCGACGTTTACATGCATGTCCACAAAGCCATGTCCTTCAATAATCTTAGTGAAAATATTAATGTCTATGGCCACTAGAGGGTGCTCTGTCACAGTGTATCAGCACTGCCATCTCAGCCCAGTACTGTTGTCTTGCCTAAGAGGCAGAAAAGACTGCACGTGTAACGGAATTTGTAAGCACTAATGCATTCACTTTTCTAGTTCCTTGAGGTTGTATGATCTAGGGATGAGTTTCCTTGTTTCATGGTATCTCCAGGTTAACTATCTTCACTTTTGTTTATAATAGTAACAGCCATCCATTGATACATGTAATATCCATATATTATACGTAAATACAGTGCTAAAAATGCTTTACATACAGTGTCACGTTTAGTTTCCACGACAACCTTGCAGGAAGAATCTTACCACCCCCATTTTAAACTTAGCCATAGAGAGTGTTTAAGTAACTTGCCCAACGTCATGCAGCCAGAAGTGGCAGAGAGAATTCAGATTCATATATAATTCTAAAGCCAGCTCATTAAGCTATTATGTTATTGATTTCAGAGCTGGAAGAAACTTAAGGAACAATTTAGTTCAGTCTCCTCACCTTGAGATGGGAGAACTGATACCCAAGTCCAAGTCACAGACCCAGTCAAAGCCAAATTGGGAAGTCAAAGTGTGTGCATTCCTTCTCCTGAGGTCTTGGGCCACGCCTCATGGCAATCCTCGCCTTCTCTGAGCAACAAAAGAAACCCTGCGCTCATAGGTCCTGTGTCATGCCTTACCCAAACATGGTAGATGATACCAAGGGATTGTCTGTTACCCAGACAACAGAAGAAATGGACCTTGTGGATAGAAATTTTGCTCTGACATGGCTCTCTATTCTCTATTCATAAGAACCTCTTACATTGTCAAAGGGAATTAATCTTCCTGCTTCCAACAGGCCCCACTCCATCCTCTACACTGAAGCCAGAGGGATTTTTTTTTCTTTATGAAGCATAAATCTGAGCACATCACTTCTGTGCTTAAAGCTTTTTTTTCTTTTTTCTTTTTTTTGAGACGGAGTCTCGCTCTGTCACCCAGGCTGGAGTGCAGTAGCGTGATCTCGGCTCACCACAACCTCCGCCTCCCGGGTTCAAGCCATTCTCCTGCTTCAGCCTCCTGAGTAGCAGGGATTACAGCCATGTGCCACCATGCCCAGCTAATTTTTGTATTTTGAGTAGAGATGGGGTTTTACCGTGTTGGCCAGGCTGGTCTTGAACCCCTGACCTCTTGATCCACCCGCCTTGGACTTCCAAAGTGCTGGGATTACAGGCGTGAGCCACCGTGCCCAGCTGCTTAAAGCTTTTTAATGACTTGGCAAGCTTTCTGCACCACTCCTGACACGGAAGCACAGAAGACCCTTACGATGTACCCCTCTCTAGTCTAACCTGCGACTCCTGCCTTCAAATACACACACACTCCTCCTGCCTGTGCTTTTCACCCCAGCCACTCAGCCCATTTCAACTGCCCATCTTGGATTAGACAAATCCGAGATGAGCAGCTTCACCCCTGCAGGCTCACCCCTTTCCCCATGCTTGGACAACACACCTTCCTGGTCCCAGCCTTCTTCAAAATTCAGCTTAAACATCACTTCCACCTGGAAGCCTGCCTGCCTTGAGTCTTCATTCACTCCAGATGGAGTTGACTGGGCCTCTCTCACACCCTGTTCTTATCTCTCTCAGCCCCAGTCACACTGCCTTCTGCTTGTTTTCTTTTCTTTCCTACTACTTCTAGGAGACGGAGCTTCTGAAGGGCTTGGACCCTGCCTTCTCACACTTCATATCCCCAGTGCCTAGTATAATACCTAGCATAGATTAGGAAGGCACTTAACTGATGGCAGCTTGATGAATGGATACATAATTGAATAAGTGAAAGAAAGCAAAAAGAAAGAATGGAAGGCGGATTCTTGGGGAAAAATTAGTTCTATGACAATCAGATGCTCGATTTCCTGTGAGGAGTAGAAAATAACTGAGACAAAGCTGTTTGTTCTGAAAAGCAAGCCCCAAAGTCTAGGTGGGAGCTGAGAGCCCCAGAGAAACCGCATCTCTTCATTAGCTTAAGTGCAATGAGCACTTCAAGAGACCTGAATCAACTGATTAGCAAGGGCAGCCTACTGGAGAATACATCTATTCTCTTGCAATTTTCTCAAAAACAGGTGAGATTGTAACACTATAAACATAATTGCATTTTCTAATCAAAAGTGCAACAAAACTTGGGTAATTATGAGGCGGCAGCGGTGTTACCACTTTATTTCCTGAGTACTTTTATCCCTATGAGCTGGGTTGTGGGGGGTAGTAACTGCTCAAACATTTTCATCCATCACCTTGTGTTCTCTTCTGTGGGGTTTATACGTGGAGAAAACAAAATGAAAACGGAAAACAAAAAAACAGAAAAACAAAACAGGCAAAGGGGTAGAATTCATTTAAAGATGACTAAGGTGGCTTAGTCATGCTGGATTTGAGGTCCAGCAGTGGGATGGGTTCTGCATTCTCTGGGCAAGCGATTTTTCTGTCAGGCAAACAGGACTAGGTGCACCATCCGCAGTCCTGGCTGAGGGGAGCCAGGAGAGACTGGTCCAGCTCCAGCCTATACCCAAGCCCTTTCTCCACTTTGAAAGATGCCTGTGAATTGCACTTCTTTTCACCCAGGAAACCAATGCAGCCCAGCTTCTCGGCCCAGGGCCTAGTGCAGGACGATATGTCATACTCCGAGCAGACCCAGAATGCAGTTAGTTACCCCACCTCCTTAGGAGGGAGAACAACAATAGAACCAAAATAGCAACGCTAAAAAGCAGACCTTTGGAGCGCCTGGGGGTCTTTTGCTGTTGTTGCTGCAAAAGGAGAAGGAAAGGATTTTGCCATGCCCCTGGGGTTTACGCGTTCAACAGCCCTCCCTCCTGATCCAGGGACCCGGGACAAGCTGTGGGACCTGCAGGGCTCCATGTGGCATGAAGTTCCTTCTGGTTTTGCAGAGAGGCAGGGGTGTACAATAGGAGCCCTGGATTTCTGGTCAAAAGTTTCTTGGTGAAATAGCCAGATCTGGACAGGAAGAGAAGAGAGAAGAGGCACTTTAGTCAGAAGGTACCCCGCCAGCAGTGGCACAGTGCCAAGAGGTGTAGATTTCCATGGGGCTGGTGTGCATTGTGTGTGGCTAGGAGTCAGGGGCCACAGAATGGGATGTGGACATGGGGTCAGGTCCCCCAGGGTGTCCGATGCTATTTTAGAGAGGGGTGTATTCATATTCCTCATGAAAAGAGATTCAGGCAGTCAACAGCCAACATCTTCAAATCCTAAAATGAAAAGGTTTCTCTAAGCCAGTAGTATTCAGACTTTTATTTAGCTAGAAATCACTGTTGAAAACAAATCTTGCATTAAAACCAAGCGTACAAAACAAGTAATCACCAAAAAATAGAAAAAACCCAATTGGATATCAACTGATAAATGGATAAATTAAATGTGGTCTATCCATACAATGGAATATTCAGCCACAACGAGAAATAAAGCACTGACATATGTTACAACATTAATGAGCCTTGAAAACATTATGCTCAGTGAAGAAGCCAGACATAAATGACCACATATTGTATTATTCCATTTCTAGAAAACATCCAGAATAAGCAAATCATAGATAGTAAAAGTAGATTAGAAGTTGCCAGAGTCTCAGGTGGGAAGGAGGGATTGGGGAGTGACTGCTAATGGATACAGGATGTCTTTTTGGGGTGATGACATGTTCTGGAATTAGTGGTGACAGTGTCAGTTGTACAACCTTGTGAATATACCAAAAACCACTCCAGACACTGAAAACCACACTTAAAAATGTTGAACTTGATGGTCTATAAATTACATCTAGAAAGAGAGAGAGAAACAGACAGAGGGAGGGAGAGAGGGAAAGATGGAAGGAACAAAGCAGAGCCGATTTGGCTGAAAGGAGGAGGCACTGGGAAGTACAGTGGCCCTTATGGCTGGCCTTGTTTATTTCCGATGTCTGTCCAATCTCTCACCCAAGTTTTAAGCTTGGCTTCCAGATCCCTGGGGAGCCAAGTAGGAGAAAAGATACAGACACCTCAAAATTGAGCATGTAAACTTTTACCTAATCCTCTCATTTCCCCCCACTCCAGAAAGGTTCTGCTTCACTTTCTCTAGAGACTGACCAGGCAGCGACTGCCCTCTTGGGGGTGGGAGGGTCGGTAGCCTGCTAAGGAAGCAGGAAGCCACTAAGGGATAACTACGTCTTAAACCCACTTTCTCTCTCTCTCTCTCTCTCTGTTTCTCTCTCTCTCTGTGTGTGTGTGTGTGTGTGTGTGTGTGTGTGTGCACGCATGTGTGTTTGAGACAGTCTCACTGTGCCACCCAGGCTGGTGTGCAGTGGTGTGATCTTGGCTCACCGCAGCCTCCGCCTCCTGGGTTCAAGCGATTCTCCTGCCTCAGCCTCCTGAGTAGCTGGAATTACAGGCGTGCACCACCACGCCTGGCTAATTTTTGTATTTTTAGTAGAGATGGGGTTTCACCATGTTGGCCAGGCTGGTATCGAACTCCTGACCTCAAGTGATCCTCCCCTCTCAGCCTCCAAAAGTGGTGGGATTACAGGAGTGAGCCACCGTGCCTAGCCTTAAACCCACTGTCTACCAGCTGTCATCATTCTATCCCCACTGGCATCCCCAATTCCAGATGTCCCTGGTGATACAAATTCTTGAGCTTTGGGGGTTCCACAAGGTAAATCAGGTCACTTCTTGGGGGTCTGCTTCTCCCAGTCTCCAGACCTGCTAAGTCAGACGCCATGCATTGATTCGTTATTGTCACGTCTCTCAAAACAAAGCCCCACTACTACCCTGCTGGGCTTGAGTGATGTTTCAGGAGGGCATGGAATTTCATTGTGCATGACCAGTCCTTTATCTCTAACCCAAATCCAGCATGCTTTTCTATATTTTCTACATTCCCTTTGATTAGCATATATTATTATTATTTTTTAAGAGACAGGGTCTCACTCTGTTGCCCAGGCTGCGGTGCAATGGTGTTACCATAGTTCACCACAGCCTTGAAGTCCTGGGCTCAAGCAGTCCCCCCACCTCAGCCTCCCAAGTAGCAGCGACTAAAGGTGTGCACCACCATTCCTGGCTAAGTTTTAAATTTTTATAGGACGGGGTGTCATTATTTGGCCCAGACTGGTCTTGAATTCCTAAAGTGATCGTCTCGCCTCAGCCTCCCGAAGTGTTGAGATTATAGGTGTCAGCCACTGTGCCTGGCCACATTATTTTTATAATCAGAAAAGAAAAAGCAATGAGAGGGAGACAGATGGAGATTTTGGAGGTGGATTGGAAGGACCCTGGAGGCTGCCTGCAAGCCGGAGCGAGGGCCGGGCAGGAACTGACAAGACTCAGAGAGATGGCAGACGAGGTGCCGTTGGAAGAGATGTAGAGTCAGATTCCAAAAACAGGCCAGAGAGTGATCAGCCAGAGTGGAAGTTGCTCTGCTCTGCTCTGCTCTGCTCTTTGGGGAAGGGATTTGTCTTCAAGCCATGACCACAGGGCACATGGGGAAAGACCAACTTTCCAGTGTCCAAGTGGGCATGCAGTATAAGTGAGGCCTGACCCAGTGACCAAATGCCCACTGGCCTTGAAAACTGGAACCACCTGGCAACTTTCACCCTCCTACTCAGACTCAGCCCTTCTGGATATTCTGGGATCCGTTTTGACTTTAGTAGGGAAGGAGTGAGACATAGAATATCTTGGGCTCTGGAGTCTTTAGTATCTAGTCACCTCAGCCACAGATTCCTCTAGAACAGGGGTTTTCCCAAACCCCAGGCCATGGGCCAGTACCAGTCCGTGGCCTGTTAGGAGCTGAGCCACACAGCAGGAAGTGAGCAGTGGTGAGCATTACCACTTGAGTTCCACCTCCTCCCACATCAGTGGTGGCATCAGATTCTCAAAGGAGCGCAAACACTATTGTGAAGTGTGCATGCAAGGTTGTGTGCTCCTTGTGAGAATCTAATGCCTGATGATCTAAGGTAGAACAGTTTCAACCCAAAACTGTCCCCTAATCCCCGGTCCATGGAAAAATGATCTTCCATAAAACCAGTCCCTAGTGCCAAAAAGGTTGGGGACCACTGTTCTAGAACCCCCACCCCAATCCTAATAACCATCTGGTAGATAAGGCCCCACCTTAAACCCCAATCTAGCACCTGTCTACCCGACACACCTCTAAGTCCACATGTTGTTTCCTGCCCCTGGGGCCTCCCACCGGGACCTAAAATCTAAGCCAGAACCCAAGCTCTTCCCTGTGACCTGTTGCCAATCTTCTCTAACAGGCCTTGTCAAGTTTCTCCAGAGCCCTGCGCATCCAGAGCCAAAGTCCTGCTTTATCCAGGCACATTCATGATCAATAAAGCAGTTAGAATAGCCAACATCATCTTCACTTCACCCCGGAAGACCTGCGCTGATGACTCAGGGGTAAGAGAAGGAAACATTTCTTACTGGAGATGACTGTTCCAGAATTACCCCCAAATGAATTTCAGCCCCAAGGTTAAGCCCAGATCTGACCTGTCTTTCTGGAGCTCTCTGGAGCACATAAAAGCCTGATGATTTCTTCCTTATATCAATAGGTACAGTTTTCTGTCACCAATTTAGATCTAATTTAGGGAAGGCATTGTCTAGAGCTTGCCGAGCTGGTTTTGCAATGTAGATTCTGAGAAGAGATTGGATATCAGTCATAATAAATAAGATTGCATTTTCTCTAATCAGATATTTTTTGTTTTGTTTTGTTTTGTTTTTGAGACAGGGTCTCCCTCTGTCACTCAGGCTGGAGTACAATGGCACAATCATGGCTCACTGCAGCCTCGACCTCCTGGGCTCAGGTGATCCTCCTACCTTAGCACCCCCAAGTAGCTGGGACTACAGGCATATGCCACCACGCCCGGCTAATTTTTGCACTTTCTGTAAAGACAGGGTTTTGTCATGTTGCCCAGGCTGGTCTCAAACTCCTGGGCTGAAGGGATCTTCCGGCCTCAGCCTCTCAGAGTGCTGATATTACAGGTGTGAGACACCGCACCCCACCTATATTGGTTCTGTATGAGTACTTAATAAAGCACTTTTATAATGTTAAAGTGATGAGGGGCTAGGGGGTCCTGAGTCTAGTGGGAGAAACGTAGAAGACATGTAAGAAAGACACCTTCCTGGCCATTGTTATTCTTATGGTATTTATGTCAGAATCGCCTGGGTTTAATCCACTTCTGCGACTGCCAGGTGTGTGACCATGGAAAATCTTTCTGTTTCTGTTTCCTCATCTGTATATGGGGTTACTAATAGTACCTAACTTGCAATGTTGTTGCAAGGATTAAATGAGTTCATACATGCAAATATATAGAACAGTGCCTGGAATGGAGCAAGTATTCAACAAATGTTAGCTACTATTAGTGTTGCATTTATTATTATTATTACTAGTGGTGGTGTTTGTGTTCTTATTTATTTATTTTTTTATTATTTTTTAGAGATAGAGTCTTATTCTGTCACCCAGGCTGGAGTAAGTGCAGTGGCGTGATCTCGGTTCATTGCAACCTCTGCCTCCTGGGTTCAAGCAATTCTCATGCCTCAGCCTCCCAAGTAGCTGGAATTACAGACCCGTGCTACCATGCCTGGCTAATTTTTGTATTTTTAGTAGATTCAGGGTTTTGCCATGTTGGCCAGGCTGGTCTTGAACTCCTGACCTCAAGTGATCTGCCTGCCTTGGCCTCCCAAAGTGCTGGGATTACAGCTGTGAGCCACCGCACTCAGCCACTCTTCTTATTTGGATATCATATCAGCAAAGTTTCAGTGTGGTAAATAGAAACCATGTAAATATTTTATGTAAGAGAGGATTTAATATAGGAAATTGGATGCTTAAAAAACCACTGGAAAGGGGTGCAGCTCTGGGTTCTACTCAAGGCTGCCAGAAATGACTACCAGATGATTCTTACTGTCCAACTGAGGGAACTAGAACCTCTGAGGCCACCACTAGGGCCTGCTGGAATTAAGAATTTACCACTGCTGCAGTGACCACTGTTGTTTCTGCTGCCTCGGAACACAGGGAAGCTGTGGCTAAGACCACCCAGGGATCAGGAAGCCAAGCTAGCAGCCCTTACCACCAGTGAGTGAAGGAGCCCTACAAAGCAGTTCTCCAGAAAACTCACATCTCCGTGGTCCCACTTGCTAGCATCCCCCTCACTCCCCTTTTACATCTCCTGAACATCTAAATGGCAGAACCCAATCAGCATGCAGAACTCTGATATTCTGGGGCTTGAAATGGTTTGTTTTCTAACCATTCCAGCTAGAGGAAGGAACTGGAATACAGGTGGAGAGTCGATCCACACAACCCAAAGGAGGCAGCTGCATGCGAAGGTCCTGCTAGGTGGAACGCATACCTTCTGTAGACAGGACAGTGGAGTGCCTGAAGGAGGAATCGTTCCAAGATTTAGGTTCTCTGGGGGAAGGCAAGGGTCTCTTAGATCAGGTAACAACAGAGAGGGGACTCTAATAGCTGTCTTGGCCTTCACTATGGAGTTGGGCCTATGTCGTGAGTAGGAATATATCACTTAAGAATATACTGGAGAATATTCTTATAATGCTTGCTTTTCAACCAATGCACAAAAATCACAAGCCACAAGGGAAAAATACTGACACATTTAACCATATATAAAGCCAAACTTTTATATGATAAAAATACAAACAACAGGTTGAAAAAAATATATTTGCAATTAAACAATTAAAATCTGTAATATATAAAGAGCCCCTTAAAGACAACAAGTTTGAAACATTCAACGGCAGCAGGTCACCTACATGCTTTTCCATAGACTGGTGTGTTGTACATGCTGTATCTTCTGTCAAAAGAGCATTTCACCTCTATTAATATCTTAACCCTCTTAGTAATGTCTCTTCTTGATACATTGCCTGATTTTCTGTCTGTGGTGGATACTGAGGTGCATGGCCAGATTGCCCTTCAGGGTTGGGGGCTGGTCTCTCCAGCTGCTGAGACAGCTGAGTCTTGTACCTCTGCAGAAAGAAGCCGCTTTGCCCAAGGTTACACCACTTCCCTGGAGGCAGCCTGTATCCAATGACTGGTAACTATAGGAGTACAAATACCTGGAGTCCTTGCCTCAATAGGACAACTCAGTAGAGGCATACCAGCTCCAGAGATGCTCATGGGATTGGCTATGGCCTCTGTTCAGCATTTCCTGTGTCCAAACAATCTTGCTTCCCTCACCCCGTACAAGTGTTGTTGCCAAGAGTACTTCCCAATCAAACTCTTGCATGCAGATCCCACCAGAGTATCAGAGTATGTCTGGGAACCTGAACTATGAAACTCTACTGTTGATGGTTTATAGATGTTTCCATAGTGATATGTGTCAATTCGTTTCATTCATCTTAATGGCATCCCATTGTATAAACATACTACAGTTAGTTATTATTCCCTTTTGATGAAAATGTAGGTCATTTTCCAGTATGTGTGATGTCACAAACAGTGCTGCTATTAATACCTTTTTGCATCTCTCTGTGAGCATGTGTGAGAGTTTCTCTGAGATGTATACCTAGAGATGCAACTGCAGAGTCAAAAGGTATCTGCAACTTCAAGTTTACAGAGATTGCCAAATTTCTCTTTGAAGTTGTATTATCCATAGACACTCCTGTTACCCTTGCATCAGTGTCACTTGGTATCGTCAGACTTTTAAATGCTTGCCAGTCTGATGGGAGGGAAGTGATATTCGATTATTGTTTTAATTCTAACTTCTTTGGTGATTGGGGAGCTTGGGCATCTTTCATTTTTGTGGAGGGTAATGGCATATTCTTCTCCTGGGAATTACTTGTTCATTGTTTTTTTGCTCATTATATTAGGTTGTTGGGCTTTTCTCATTGATTTGCAGCAGTTTTTTATATTTGAGTTAGAGATCTTTGGTTGTTCCTATGCATTGCAAAATTATCTCCCTGTCTGCAGTTTCTCTGTTAATTTTCTTAGACTTCATTTCACATATATAAATTTTAAATTTTGAGAAAGCTGAAAATATTTTTATTATTTACATTATGACATATGGGATTTTGGGTGGGAGGGTCTGATTTCCTATACTAAGGCCCATAATGTTATTTTTATTTATTTTTTTACTCATGTGTGTACTAATTGTCTCATTTCATTTGTTGAATAGCCTATCCTTTTTTTACTGATTTTTAATGCCACCTCTAGCAAGTGTTAAATTCCAATGGGTACCTGGCTATTTGGGGCTCACTGTTCTGTTCCCTGAGTCTGTCAATTTCTATGACAATTCATCACCATTTTAGTTTCTAGAGCTTTATGCTAAGTCCTGATAGGTGATGCAGCAAGTCCTCCTTTTTTTTTTTTTTTTTTTTTTCAAAATTATCTTTGCTAACCTTGGCCTTCTAATAAATCACGTTAATTTTAGAGTCATAACTTTAGGGAAAACTTGAGGAAAAGTTTCACCTGAAACCTGCAGCCCAAAGTGAGAACTTCCATCCCTGTGTGCCCACTCTCTCCCGATTTATTCTTTCTGAATAACGTCTTCTTACCAATCAAACGTTGCCTTTTCCAAAACTAACTACAGACTGCCCTGCTCCCATCCTGTACCTATAAAGACCCCAGACTCAGCCAGGAGAGAGAAGCATCTAGACATCAGGAAGAAGCAGCTAGGCATCCCCTAAGGGGAATGGGGCAAAGGGAATGGAGGTGATTTATAAAATGAGCCTAATGTCCATAGGAGGAAATTCAAGTACATACTCTAATGTAGATGGGCTTTGTGGAGCAGAGGACAGGCATGTGCTCCCACGCATATGGTGAGAACCTCATTCTATCTTACTTGGAGCGTGGAGCAAAGTAGATCAGGAATGGAGAGTCGGGATGTGGAGGTGGCAATCTTAGGAGGCAAAACTCCCTGGTGTCATAGAGCCTCAATACTTGTGCAAAACACTATAAACTTTGTCTATTGGGAAGTAGACAAGGGGGCAACACAGAGGGAGGTTTAGGGAAATAAGGATGAGGCCCCTATTTAAAAGGCAAGAAATCTGTGTGTATTTTGGTTCACCTAGACCTTCAGGGAATCTGGGAACACATACATTGCCTCACATGTGAGAGCTTCTCTCCAGGGAAAGAAATTGAGGAAAGGGACTTGGTTTATGCCTTGTGGAAGATAACAGATATAGGTGATTCTCATTATTCACAGTACTTCCATTCTATAAAATCACTATGAACACAGAATTATGAAAATTTGCTCCTACAGGATGTACAGAATTAGGCTCCTGTGAGCCTGTAGTCACACCTTTTTCCTCAATCTATCAATACATAACCTAATCTTATGTGTGCTTTTGTTTAAAGGCACCTTATTTAATATATATTTTAATTCATTAACATTAAACTCATGGTCAACAGCAATATAACTCATGCTTTCACAAAACGTATTTAACACGCCTATTTTTTCCATAAGGCACATCACAGCCTTCTTGTATTTAGGAACACTAGACAGCACTTCAACCTCTGTTCAGGGGTCACTTTAAACTGCAAACTCAACTGAAATCATAAAAATATGAAAAGCATGGCACTATTTCTGTGTTGTTGGCTCTGCCTGGAATTTTATCCCTGCTCTGTCTTCCTGACTGACTGACTTAGCACCAACTTCTCCAACAAGTTTCCCCTGACTTCTCATTTCCCAACACAGACTGAGCCCCAGCAACACTGGACTTGTCGCCACTGCTTACTTCTTAAATATGAAATTGTTGTTTCCTCTCTTTTTCACAAGAGGGGGTGCTCCTTGAGGGCTGAAATGACTCATCTCTATCTCCAGGGTCTAGCACAGCATCTGTCATATAGTAAGTGCATAGTAAATGTTGGATGGATGGATGGATGGATGGATGGATGGATACATGGATGGATACATGGATGGATTGATGGGTGATCTGTTTAGGATGCATGGCCAACAGACAGACAGAGTGACAAGGACCCAAAGGCAAACCTTCTTTACATATTCTTAATTCTGTATCATCTAGCTTTAAAATCAGTTCTCCAACCTCCCCAGTTTATAAAATCAGTTCTCCAACCTTCCTAGTTTACCACATTACACCTGCTATTGCAGGCTGCTACAGGTAATAGCTACATGCCCTAGAGCCCCAGTTGCTCAGATGGAAGGCTCCGTGCCCAGTGAGTACAGGAGGTAATTTGTCGAGTAGGCTTTTTGTGTCCTGGACTGCATGTTGCAGACCCAGCTAATGAAATCTTCACTGCAATTAGAGAAAAATATTCCTGCAGCAGGTTGAAGAGATAATCACTGTCTAATTGTATTTTCCCCAGTATTTTAACCCAATGGTTTAGAAAAATAATTTCAAATTGTAATTTTTATAATTACCTTTTCAAGGGATCTGTTCAGAATTACATCATCATCATTTAACAGTTTTGAGAGCTTACAATGGTTATGCGCTATTCTGAAGGCTTTGTATGCATTATCTCCTTTAGTTATCACAAAACCCCCATGAGGTAGGTCCTATTATTTACTTTATTCTATAGGTGAGGATACTGAGGCTCAAACTGATTAAGAAACTTGCTCACCCCTGGGAATAGGGCTGAACTAGAACTCCATCTCAGGCCTGTCTGCTATCAACGAGCATGATTTTATCCACTTGTCTATGCTGCCACCACAATTTTCAAAGGGTTCATTTATCCAATCAATTTAACAGTGTTCTTATTGTTAATTAGTATCAGGCACTATTTTAGGTGCTGGGGATACAATAGAGAATAAAATAAAGTCCCTGTTTGCACGGAGCATACATTCTGAAGGCAGGAAAATGGATAATAAATAAACCAATAAACTTATCATGTATCAGGTACTGGAAAGTGCTATGAACAAAGAGAGTATGACAGCAGTATTTAAAGAATAGATATGTAGGCTGGGTGCGGTGGCTTATGCCTGTAATCCCAGCATTTTGGGAGGTCGAGGCAGGCGGATCACCTGCGGTCAGTTTGAGACCAGTAGACACATGGTGAAACTCTGTGTCTACTAAAAATACAAAGATTAGCCAAGCGTGGTGGTGCATGCCTGTAATCCCAGCTACTCTGGAGGCTGAGGCAGGAGAATTGCCTGAACCTAGGAGGCAGAGGTTGCAGTGAGCCAAGATCATGCCACTGCACTCCAGCCTGGGCGACAGAGCGAGACTCCGGCTCAAAAAAAAAAAAAAAAAAAAAAAGAATAGATATATAGTTATATAACTCAATATCTTAGACTACGTTCCTTGGAGACACACTCTGAGCCTGAGATTGCATGCAGGTTTGTTGGGAGGTGCTCTCAGGATATTTAATTCTAAGGAAGTGAAGACAGCAGGATTAGAGGGAGAAGCTGAACTGCAACTATAATTGCAACTGAGCCCTCAACCCGTCCTACAGTGGGCCCTGCAGTTGAAAGGATCCTTCAAAGCTATCCAAATTGAGGCAGAAACGGCAGGGACTTTATATCCGGGCATCAGCCAGGTGGTGATCCCTCGCAGTTGCTGGGAGAGAGTGAGACAGCTCCCTCTGACCAAAGGCAGTGCCCGGTAAGGAGCACGTTTTGAAGTCTTTAGAGTTGTTTCTGGATGGTGGATAGTCCCTGTCAAGCCTTTCTTGTAGAGTTGTTCGCTAGTGCCAAAGAATTAACTGTCTTAGCCTCCACTCTCCATCTTTATATGCTAGAATAATAATACCTCTGTCAAAAGGGTTGCTAGGAGGGTCAGAATGATAAAATATTGACGAATGACCCTAGAGAAAAATAAAGGAGATTAAATGAATTAAGGAAATACATACTGCAGAATAGTACAGATCATGTATGGGAAAAAAATGATCTTGAACAACTTGAAGTGATGTGGAAAGACAAGACATATGACAAAAATGAGGAATACAACACTATGTATCCTACGATGCCATTTATCTTTAAAAGAGATCTATTTGTATCTATATAAAAAGATAAATGGAAAGACATAAACCAGAGCGTTGACTATGGGTACAGGAGTTAGCTGGGGGGCTGGAGAGGCAGGCAGAGCTGGAGTAGAAGTAGGGCTGGAACTAGGCTTGTCAGATGGGAGAAGATGGGCATAGAAGGGGTTGCAGCAGATGTGAGCAGTGCATGGCAGTACAGAAAACAAGTCTGGGCAGGACTTTAGAGATAATTTGCTATCCAGGCTCACTTGTGTTCCGGTGTCAGCATACCTGAGTTCAGAACCCTGCTCCAGCACTAAATATATAATAGCTCCATTTAGTGGAGCAGCTTGGACAAGTCAGTGTCTCTGAATCTCAGTTTCTTTATCTTTTAAATGGGGCGTGATAATCACTTTAAAGACTGCTGTCAAGATTAGACATGATTGCTTCTGACACATGTTCACAGGGGATACTATCATTAACCCTAGGAGGCCACTCGGCATTTCTTCCCCTTCCCAACAAGGAGCAGGGAGTCTGAAGAACAGCTTCCCTGGCTCAACACAAACACTCCAGGATGAATAAACTCTCCAAAGGAGCAAGATTTCTGTATGCTTCCACATAGCTAGAGGAACAGTCAATTCACCTAGAACTCCTGGCAAAACAGTGGTTCACTTAGTTTTTTAACATTTTTCATTATAAAAAGTCAAAAAATAACAGATACTGGCAAGGTTGTGGGGAAAAAGAACAGTTAATACACTGTTGGTGAGAGTATAAATTAGTTCAGCCATTATGGAAGACAATGTGGTAATTACTCAAACACCTAAAGACAGAACCATTCCACCAAGCAATCCCATTACTGGATATATATCCAAAGGAATATAAATCATTGTGTTTTAAAGACATATGCACACATATGTTCATTGTAGCACTATTCACAACAGCAGAGATATAGAATCAACCTAAATGCCCATCAGTGATACACTGGATAAAGAAAATGTACATCTACATGATGGAATACTATGCAGCCATAAAAAAGAATGAGATCATATCCTTTGCAAGGACATGGATGGCGCTGGAGGCCATTATCCTTAGCAAATTAACACAAGAACAGAAAACCAAATACCACATGTTCTTACTTATAAGTAGAAGCTAAATGATGAGAACACATGGACACACAGAGGGGAACAACACACATTGGGGCCTTTCAGAAAGTGGGAAAAGGGCAAGGATCAGGAAAAATAACCAATGGGTAAAAGGCTTAATACCTGGGTGATGAAATATTCTTTACAACAAACCCCCATGACATGAGTTTACCTGTGTAACAAACCTGCATTAGTACCCCTGAACTTAAAAGTTAAAACAGTTTTTTCATCAGCTGATAAATGCACATAGTTAAAAAAAAGTCATGACACTTATAATAAAACCCAGTTCCACACTCTAAAGGAAACCTCAGTTCACTCCTTGAGCTATCTCACCAATTGTCTCATATTTCTAAACAAATGTGCTTCTTTTAATATTTCCTATTCTGTCAAAATTAGATGTCATCTATTATATTTCTATGATGACCCATGCCTTTAGCATTCTTATACAATCTCCCATCCCCCACCTGTCCCATATCATTTTTAAAATTTAATTGGAAATTAGTTTATATTATACTATGTAAATATAGTTCTTTAATTTTGCTGAGACAGCTCATCAGATCTGCCATCTACCTATGCTTTGATTATTGTTTTCCAAAACTCTCATATCAGACTCTTCATTTATCTCATTACCTTCTCTTATTGTTTCAACATGGAGACATCTCTCCAGGAGCTCTGTCCTCCTGCTGTAGACTAGACAGGCTGCTCTCTATGCCTATTGCACAGCTGCCATCTGGGGAATTCTTTTTGTTACCCTCCTGGGTAGGATCCTCTATTGCCTGGATCTCATGTCTTTTTCTGTCCCTAGTTTTGCTGGAGTATACCCTTTAAAAAGAAGATTAGAGTATGTGTTAGTCCATTTTCATGCTGCTGATAAATACATCCCCAAGGCTGGGAAGACAAAGAGGTTTAATGGGACTTACAGTTCCACATGGCTGGGGAGGCCTCAGAATCATGGCAGGGGGGCAAAAGGCACTTCTTACATGGTGGTGGCAAGAGAAAATGAGAAGAATGCAAAAGTGGAAACCCCTGCTAAAAACCATCAGATCTCATGAGACTTATGCACTACCACGAGAACAGTATGGAGGAAACTGCCATCAGGATTCAAATTATCTCTCACTGGTTCCCTCCCACAACACATGAGAATTATGGGAGTACAACTCGAGATGAGATTTGGGTGGGGACACAGAGCCAAACCATATCACTCCACCCCTGGCCCCTCCAAATTTATGTCCTCACATTTCAAAACCAATCACACCTTCCAAACAGTCCCCCAAAGTCTTAACTCATTTCAGCATTAACCCAAAAGTCTACAGTCCAAAGCCTCATCTGAGACAAGGCAAGTCCTTTCTGCTTATGAGCCTGTAAAATCAAAAGCAAGCTAGTTACTTCCTAGATATAATAGGGATACAGGTATTGGGTAAATACAGCCATTCCAAAGGGGAGAAATTGGCCGAAACAAAGGGGTTACAGGGCCCATGCAACTCCAAAATCCAGAGGGGCAGTCAAATTTTAAAGCTCCAAAATGGTCTCCTTTGACTCCATGTTTCACATCGGAGTCATGCTGATGCAAGAGGTAGGTTCCCATAGTCTTGGGACAGTTCGACCCCTGTGGCTTTGCAGGGTATAGCCCCCTCCTGGCTGCTTTCATGGGCTGGCATTGGAGTGTCTGTGGCTTTTCCAGGTGCACGGTGCAAGCTGTCAGTGGATCTACCTTTCTGGGGTCTGGAGGACAGTGGTCCTCTTCTCACAACTCTACTAGGCAGTTCCCCCTCTGTGTGGGGGCTCTGACCCCATATTTCCCTTCAGCACTGCCCTAGCAGATGTTCTCTATGAGGGCCCCACCCCTGCAGCAAACTTTTGCCTGGGCATCCAGGCATTTTCCTACGTCTTCTGAAATCTAGGCAGAGGTTCCCAAACCTCAATTGTTGACTTCTGTGCACTCTCAGGCTCAACACCATGTGGAAGCTGCCAAGGTTTGCAGCTTGCACCCTCTGAAGTCATAGCCCGAGCTGTACATTGGCCTCTTTCAGCCATGACTGGAGCATCTGGGACACAGGGCACCAAGCCCTTAGACTGCACACAGCATGGGGACCCTGGACCTGTCCCACAAAACCACATTTTCCCTCCTGGGCCTCCAGACCTGTGATGGGAGGGGCTGCCGTGAAGGTCTCTGACATGGCCTGGAGACATTTTCCATGGTCTTGGGGATTAACATTAGGCTTCTTGCTACTTATGCAAGTTTCTGTAGCCGACTTGTATTTCTTCCCAGAGAATGGGTTTTCTTTTCTATTGCATAGTCAGCTTGCAAATTTTCCAAACTTTTATGCCCTGCTTCCCTTATAAAACTAAATGCCTTTAACAGCACCCAAGTCACCTCTTGAATGCTTTGATGCTTAGAAATTTCTTTCGCCAGATACCCTAAATCATCTCTCTCAAGTTCGAAGTTCCACAAATCTCTAGGTCAGGTGCAAAATGCCGCCAGTCTCTTTGCTAAAACATAACAAGTGTCACCTTTGTTCCAGTTCCCAACAAGTTCCTCATCTCCATCTGAGACCACCTCAGCCTGGACCTTATTCATATTGCTATCAGCATTTTAGGTAAAGTCAACTCAGCAAGTCTCTAGGAAGTTCCAAACTTTCCCACCTTTTCCTGCCTTCTTCTGAGCCCTTCAAACTGTTCTAATCTCTGCCTGTTACCCAGTTCCAAAGTCACTTCCACATTTTTGGGTATCTTTTCAGCAATGCCCCATCTACCAGTACCAATTTACTATATTAGTCCATTTTCATGCTGCTAATAAAGACATGCCCGAGACTGGGAAGATAAAGAGGTTTTAATTGGACTTACAGTTCCACGTGGCTGGGGAGGCCTCAGAATCATGGTGGGAGGCAAAAGGCACTTCTTACATGGTAAAGGCAAGAGGAAATGAGAAGGATGCAAAAGTAGAAATCCCTGATAAAACCATCAGATCTTGTGAGAATTATTCACTACTAGGAGAACAGTATGGGGGAAACTGCCCTCGTGATTCAAATTATCTCCCACTGGGTCCTTCACACAACACATGGGAATTATGGGAGTACAATTCCAGATGAGATTTGGGTGGGGACACAGAGCCAAACCATATCATTGTGTATGTGTGTGTGTGTGTGTGTGTGTGTGTGTGTGTGTGTGTGTGTTTTCTGTTCACATTATCCTCTGGATTTCATATATGTTTGCAATTGGCCAATAGCAAGATTGCTTTCTTCTTGGTAATGTACTTCACGCTCCTGAAGTCAAACAGTTATAACCAAAGTGTTACATACTAATTTATGTATTTATCAAATATGACTGGAACCAAGGCCCTGTACAAGAATCTGAAATAAATAAGGGAGAGTCTCTGTTCTCGAGATATTTGTTGTTGCTGGGAAAAAATATGTAAACAGGCAATGATATAATGTGGTCAATATTACAGTGAAAACTTTATAAGATAATGAAAGAGCCCCAGAAAAAAGGACTTAGCTTGAGGAGCTCTTAGAAGATTTCCTAGAATTGCGACTGCCTAAGTTGGGCTTAAAGAATGAGACTGCTTATTTATTTATCTTGTTACAACATGAATCTAAGATGTTGCAAAATGCTTATCACATAAGAAAATCTTCTCAGGGCCAGCTAGATCTTCCCAGCCTTCTGAGTATCAATACTTTCCCCAGTGACTCAAACAGAGCTTGGCATACAGTTGACTCTTTAATACATAGTTATTGAATGAATGAAGGTCAGACGTGGTAGTATAGATCAGTGGGGGAAAAACATTAATAAATGGTCCTAGGACAGTATATTATTCATACACATACAAGTAAATAAACAAAATTAATTCTCCAGTTTACCTCATTTGTAAAAATAAATTCAAAATAGAGTAAAGAAAATAACCTTTAAAACTTTTTGAAGACAATATATTTATGATTAGGAAAATATTACTAAAATAGGACATAATGCATAAATCGTAAAGATTGATAAAATGAAACTATCAAATGCAAAATTTGGTACAAGACATCAAAGATACTTGTTTTAGTCCATTTTCTGTTACTATAACAGAATACCTGACACTCGGTCATTTTTAATAAACAAAAATTTATTTAGCTCACAGTTTGGGAGGCTGGGAAGTCCAAGAGCATAGTGCCAGCCTCTGGCAAGGGTCATCCCACGGTGGAAGGGCAGAAGGTACAAGTGAGCACAAAGGACCGAGAGAGAGGCACCAGGGGCCAGACTCGCTTTATAACAACCCAGTCTCATGATAATTAACCTGTTCCCACGATGACAACATTAGACCATTTATGACCCCACCACCTCTTATAAGTTCCCACCTCCCAGCACTGTGGCATTATGGATTTTTTCCAACATATGAACTTTTAGGGGATACATCAAACCAGAGCATTCCACCCCTCCCCACACACACATTTATATTCTCAGAATGAAAAATACATTCATTCCATCCCTGTGATCTCAAAAGCCTTAACTCATTCCAGCATCAACTCAAAAGTCCAAAGTCTCATCTAAATCAGATATGGGTGAAACTCAAGGCACGATTCACCTTGAGGTTAATTCCTTCCAGCTGTTTGCCTGTGAAATTAAACAAATTATCTGTTTCCAAACTATAATGACGGGACAGGCATAGAACAGATATTCCCATTCTAAAAAGGTAAAATAGGCAAGAACAAAAAAGCAAAAGTCCCCAAGTAAGTCCAAAACCCAACCTGAAATAAAATTAAGGCTTAAAGATGGAGAATAATATCCTTTGACTTCACATCCTGCATCCTAGGCACACTAGCCTAGGGGTTAAACCCCCAAGACCTACAGCAGCCCCAGGCCCATGGCATTTCTGAGCTTACACTGGTAGCTCTACAATTCTCAGGTAGTCCTGCACCCATGGCTTCACTAGGCATTACCCTAGTGGCGACTCTGTGGTGGCTTTGCTTCCATGGCTCCATTCGGCTTGTCCTAGTGGGGGCTCTTCTATAGTAGCTCCATCACTGTGACAAGTCCTTGTCTGGGCCCCCGTTCTCTGTGATGTACTTTAACATCTTGGTGTAGGAAGCCATGCCCCCACCACTCTTGCATTCTGCATGCCTCCAGACCTAGCACTATGTGGATCTTGCCAGGATTTGTCACTTCTACCTTCCAGAGCTATGGGTCAAGCCACACCAGTAGTTGTTTGAGCCATAGCTAGGGCAGCCACGAGCACTGCCCAAGCAAGATGCAGGAAGCAGAGACCCAAGGCAGCCATGGGCAGTGAGCCCATGAAGGGAACCCCGGGCCCATCCCCCGGAACCATTCTGCCTTCCTAGAGCTCTTGGCTTGTGATGGGAGAGGAACCCTTGAAGATTTCTAAAATGCCGTCTGGGTTTTTCTACCATTGTCTTGATGAACAGACCTGTCTTCCTTCTATCCATGCTAATTCTCTTTAGCAAAAGGTTGTTTGATTTCACCCTTGCACACTTTTTTTGTTCTTTACATGATCAGGCTGCAAATTTTCCAAATATTTCTGCTCTGCTTCCCTTTTAATGATAACTTCTGTCTTTAAACCATTCATTTCTTGTAGTATCTTACTGTAAGTGGTTAAAAGTAGCTGGGCAGTAGCCTGAGTGTTTTGCTGTTTAGATATTTCTTCTGCCAAATGACCTAATTCATCATTCTTAAATGCCACCTTCCATAAATCCCTTGGGCATAGACACAGTTCAGGCAAGGTCTTTGCTACTGTATAACAAGGATGGCCTTTGATCTAGTTTCCAATACCTTGTTCCTCAGTTCCATTGGAGACTTCATCAGAATGGTCTTTACTATCCACAGTCGCATCAACATTTTGGTCACAACTGCTTAAGTGATTTCTTTTTTTTTTTTTTTGAGATGGAGTCTCGTTTTGTCAGCCAGGCTGGAGTGCAGTGGTGTGATCTCGGCTCACTGCAGGCTCTGCCTCCTGGGTTCATGCCATTCTCCTGCCTCAGCCTCCTGAGTAGCTGCAACTACAGGTGCCCGCCACTATGCCTGGCTAATTTTTTGTGTTTTTAGTAGAGATAGGGTTTCACCGTGTTAGCCAGGATGATCTTAATCTCCTGACTTCGTGATCCACCCACTTCGGCCTCCCAAAGTGCTGGAATTACAGGTGTGAGCCACCGCAACTGGCCTACTTAAGTAATTTCTAAGAAGAGTCAGACTTGCCCAAGTCAGCTCTTCTGAGCCCTCACCAGAATCACCCTTAATGCTCTGTTTATAGCAAACAATCTTTTACTAACCTGCTCTTCCAAATTCTTTCAACCTCTACCAATTACCCAGTACTAGGCTGCTTTCACAATTTCAGATATTTTTATAGCAACAACCCCCCTTCATGGTACACATTGCCTCTCTTGATTCATTGCGTGTTGCTACAAAAGGATAACTCAGACTGAGTAATTTATAATGAACAGAAATTTATTTAGCTCATGGTTCTGGAGGCTGGCAAGTCCAAGAGCATAGCACCAACATTTGGCAAGGGTCATCCCATGGTGAGAAGGACAAAGGTGGAAGTGAGAACACAAGACTGAAAGAGAGGCACAAGGATTAGGACTTGCTTTATAACAACTTGCTCATGATAACTAAGCCACTCCTACAGTAACAAAATCAATCCACTCAAGAAGGCTCTGCCCTCACGACCCAATCACCTTTTAGTAGTGCCCCTCCCTCTCCCCGGCACACACACACATGCACACACACACACACACACACACACACACCACTATTGCTTTAGGGATTAAGTTTCTAACAGATGAACTTTCAAGGGAACACATTCAAACCATAGCAACACTTATCTATCATAGGATATTGTCAAAAATTTCTTATCCACTGGAATTTGAAAGCCATATTTGTCAATCTGATAGACTTTGATTCTAAATGTAACCTTGCCTATTACTAAATATGTGACCTTGGTCAAATAATTTAACATCTCTGAATTTAAGTTTCCTCTTCTGTAAAATGAGAATAATATAATTTTGGAGCATTACATTATGTGATAAATGTAAAACTTTTAACAGTGTGCATGATTCATTTAGATGTCCAGTGTGTTAGGTGTTATGGTTTTTAGGATGATTGAGCTACACTCTTCTCCTTCACCTTTGAAGGACTTACAACCTATTGAGCAATTAAGACAAATAAGCAAATACCTACCTACAGGGTGACAACTGCTCTTCTCTTTACAGTGACCTCTTATAGATCAAGAAGTAATGCACCCCAGTCTGAGGAGCCACTTACTGACCTCATGCATCAGTCCCATTCCTCAGGGCTTTCTCATAGTACTCCTGTTATCAACATGTACTCTATTCTCAAGGAATCTCATCCACTTCTGTGGCTATGCTGAAAATTCCAAAAATTTTATCTCCAGCCAAGATCTGACACATCTACTTGAATGTCTAATGGACATCTCAAAGTTAGTATATCAGCAACTAAACTCTTAATCTTTTTTATGTTCCTAAATAAATTCTTTCTCCACACTGACTCAGCTCAACAAATGTCTCTTATTTCACTCAGGTACTGCGATTACTTATGACAGAAACTCAGGGCCATTTTTGAGAATTCCTCCTAATTTCTTGCCCAAACCACATTCATTCTCCCATCAAAATACTTCTTAATTGTATCCACTTCCTTCTACCTCCACTTTAACCACACTGGTCTAAACCACCGTCTCTCACCTCAATTTGTGCTATAACCACCTGACAAGTCTTCCTGAATCCCCTATCACTCTTCATCCCTTTCTGGTTCTTCATCCAAATCTTTAAAAAAATGCAAATCTCATTGACTTTTTTTTTCCCCCATGAAATCCTCTTTCATGAAAGAGGATACCTGTTGTACTTAAAATCTAAATCTCTTGCCACTGTCCATAAGCCCCGGATCACCAGGCCTCCACCCATCATAATTGCCTTGTTTCATCCTCTTTGCTCATCAGCCTTCAGTGACATGGGCCTTCCTCAATCTCTGGAACACACTAGGTTCTTCCTACCTCAGGCCACGGGTGCATGCTCTTCTCTCTGCCTTGAACAACCCCAACCTCCTCCTTGGTCTTGCTAACCCATCTCATTCTTTCAGGTCTCTGCTTAAGTTTCCCTGTTGCCCCTATCTAAATCAGATACTTTAAATTTCAAATCATCCCCTCTTACTCCTTCTCTGTTTATCTATTTTAAAATATCTATTTATTTGTATGATCATTGTATAGGTTTATCTCACCTAAGAGACTAAAATTTCTATAAGGATAGAAACTATGTCAATTTTGTTGAATGATAAGATAAAAACTATTATTTTGTCCTTTGTTAGAGCTTTTATATTGAGCATATTTTACTAAGCATAGCAGGAGCTTAGTTAACATCCTGGCTGCACAGGAGATTTTTATAGTGCATTTTATAAATATATAGATTTGGGGGCTTTAAAACTTATTGAATCAGAACCTTTTGGGGGTGCAGCCCAGAAATCTGCATTTTTAACAAACTGCACAAGTGATTCATTCCTATTTAGTTAGTCCATCTCTGATGCCTAAAACCAGCTAATCTCCAGAAAAATTCCCAAGATTGGAAATCAAAAGACATGGGCTTGAACTCTACTTTGTAAATTACTAAGTGTGGAATTTTGGAAAGTCATTTAATATCTCTGATGCTCATTTCTATTTTTGGAAACTTGGAGTAATAAAAATATCTGCTTCAAAGTACTGCTGTGAAGCTCCAATGCACAATACATCTTAAAACACTTCATAAACTTCATATTAAAGAAATGTTAGAATTTTTATTCGTTAATGATCTCTTCCATATAGGGCTTGCCTCATCATTTCTGATAATCTAACTGGTGCAGCCCATACTTCTCCAATGAGATAGGATCCCTTTCCCTGTACTTCTGAAGAAGGACTAATAATAATAATTCACTGAGCTTTTTGCTTTTTTAAAGTTCTGGGCCATCATTAGTTAGATCTGCATCATACCATACCCACAGCCTCCCTAGCCCATTTGGCTGCTGGGGAGGAAACAGCTCAGGCGGCAGCAGCAAACACTGAGGGAGAAGGGGTGGCCCCACTTCCAGCAGGATGACAAGGATTGAATCTCTGAACAGTAACAATGAAAGGCCACAACCAGGAACTGCAGGGAACCTCTGGGCAGTTTCTTAACTCTGATTTTCCCATGCTGAATCATTATAAAACTCCCTCAATTATTATGGGCAATCACAAAATCAGGAAAACAGGACTCCCTATCAGAGATGTAATAATAATAATAAAAAGAACTCTCAAACCAAAGAAACTTGTTGTACAATCTGTGAAAATCCTGTAATCTCCCTGGCTTTTAGGAACCTTACATGTGGAACAGGTATTTGGACAGGATGAATATATAAACAAGTAAGTGAATGAACACAATTGCTTGCAAGACCATTGCTGGGTATACTTGTTTTTTGTCTCGGGGCATGGCACCCACAAGTTCTTAGTCTCTCAAGCATAGGAGAGACTAAGATAATTAAGATACCTTAATCTGATGATTCCTCCAAACAAACAAATGAATTAACCCACCTGCTTTGCAAGATCATTGCTGGGGATACCTGTTTTTTGCCTTTTCTGTGTTGGTGCATGGCATCCACAGGTTCCCAGTCTCCCAAGCCAAGTGCCTTAATTTGATGATTCCTCCCAAGTCTTCTTAATTTCCCATATCTTCTTTCACTTCTCCATCCCTTCTACCTGGCCTAGTGTACTAGTTGGGGTTCTCTAGAGAAACAAAACCAATAGGATGTATATACACAGAGAGATTTATTTAAGGAATTGATTCATGATTATAGTGGCTGGCAAGCTCAAAATCTGCAGAGTGGGCCAGTATGCTGGAGACACAGAGGAAAGCTAATATATCAGTTCAAGTTCAAAGGCTACATGCTGGAGAATTCTCCCTTGCTCAGGGAAGGTCAGTCTTTGGTTCTACTCAGGACTTCAACTGATCAAATGAGGCTCACCCAAATTATGGAGGTCAATCTGCTTTATTCAAAGTCTACCAATGTAAATGTAAATCTCATCCAACAGTCCTGTTACAGAAACATCTAGAATAATGTTTAACCAAATGTCTGGGCACTGTGGCCTAGTCAAGTTGACACATTAAATTAACCATGACATCTAGTTCAGTCTTTCATTATTTATCACCTGGACTATTTCTTCAGACCCTAAGAGGTCTACCTCCTTTTATTCATTAATATGTTCATGCATTCATTCGTTCGTCAGTCTGAAAATCATTTAATAAAGTATCCTCTGCACCAGGCATATTTCTAGTGATGGGGGATGTGGCGGTGAACAAGACAACACCCCTGCTTTTGTAAAACTTATGTTGTATTTGGGGGAGATGACTAAAAAGCTGGCTAACAAACACATAGGAAATATAATCTGAGGCAGTAGAAAGTGCTATTCAGAGAAATGAAGTTGGGTAAAGGAATAGAGGGTGGTCTGCAGGGAGAGCTCTATTTTTTTAAGGCGGGGGGCAGGGGGTCAGGCAAGAAGCCTTTGAGGGGGACTATTCTAGTAGGAATTGATGAAACAAGGGGGAAGACCAGGCAGAATACCATTTTAACAGAGGGAAAAGCAGACGCCAAGATCCTGACAACCTTGGTGTGTTCTAGGAATAATAAACAAAGACCAATGTGACTAAAACAGGTTGAGCAAGGGGAAGAATCCCAGGAAAGGAGTTTAAAATGTAGGCCTGTGACAAGATTATATGAGAAAAAGAAGATACTAAGGATGACTACATGCATTTTGGACTGAACAATTAACAAAATGGTGGTGCCGTCTATTGGGTGGAGAAGGTTCCGGAAGAATGGGAACAGGATGCACAGTTTTAAGAGTTCTGTTTCCACCGATTTTGATGGGCTTATTAGATAAGCTAGTGCAGACATCAAGTAAGACGTAGCCTGAAGCTCAAGGAAGAAGCTGCAGGCTGAAGATGTGAATTTGGAGTTATCAAATGTTATTTAAACCCATGAGGCTGGAGAGGGTATGGTGAGAAGACATGAGAGGATTGAGACACAGGGGAGCTACAATCATTAGGAGGGGTTGTGTGTCTTCTTCTTCTAATGACTGTAGTTCCTCCTGGAAGAAGAGATGCATCCTCTTCTAATGATTGTAGTTCCTCCTGAAAGAGGAGACACAACCAGAGAAGGAGATTGAGGAGGAGCGGCCAGTGAGGTGGGAGAAAACCAGGAGAGGGTAGGGAGCTGAGAGCCAAGAAAAGAAAGCATTTTATAATACTGTGCCAAGTGCTACTCCTTTTAACAGAGTATTTGAATCTGTTACATTTCTTGTGAATACTGGGGTATTTGGACTTCTTTCTAACATCTTATTTTATATTTCTATTTACCAATCTTTTTTCTTTGCTTCTTTATTTCTCATCTCATAGAAACTCAATGTGTAACTGTTTTAGGGGGAGTCCCATTCGTTGGGTATAAACATGATTTTTTTTTTTCTTTCTAGGAGTTGCTTCCAAACTATGCTGTTTTAATGCTCTTCTCCCACTGGGTAGTGCTCCCTTAATGGCATCTTGGCTAGAATACTTAGTTTTCAACAATTCTTAGTTTATAGTATAGTCTAATTATTTTTAAAACCTCAATTTTGTTTATTTAAAAGAATATTTTTCCTGCTGGGCACAGTGGCTCATGCCTGTAATCCCAACACTTTGGGAGGCCGAGGAAGGCAGATCACCTGAGGTCAGGAGTTCAAGACCAGCCTGGCCAACATGGTGAAACCCCACCTCTACTAAAAACACGAAAATTAGCCAGGCATGGTGGCAAGCACCTGTAATCCCAGCTACTCTGGAGGCTGAGGCAGGAGAATCACTTGAACTTGGGAGGCAGAGGTTGCAGTGAGCCAAGATCGGCCACTGCACTCTAGACTGGGTGACAGCGCGAGACTCTGTCTCAAAAAAAAAGAAAAAAAAGAAAAGAAAAAAAAAATCTTTTTTTCCAAAAGAGTTTTAACTTTTCATTAAGAAAATTTAAGGGAATTTTCAAATATGAACAAAACGAGAGAAATCCTATTCATGTTCAACTTTGATGTCATATCAAGTGCAAAGCTCTCCTCTTGTAGAGGCTGGATAAGGATGAGGAGGAGACCCATCATGCCCTGCTGTCAAGGGGCTCATCCTCAGCTGCCTCCTCAACGATTTGTGCTCCCTTTGGAGATTCCATCATGTCTTCCGCCCTCTCACCATACCAATGTCATGAATTCCTCTGATACCTGCAGCTCTCTCTTCAACCTCTATTCTGTCCTGGGCCTGGAAAGATCACAGCACCCCCTTGCCATATATCTCTTAACCCACCTTCCATATCTCTTGGGAACTTGCAGCAGGGGTGGGAGCAGCAGTCCCAGACTCTGACCCCATGGCAGCGCCCATTCCCTCCAATTACTCTCCAGCTCTCTCTTCTTGCGCCTTTTACTCCATACCCTCTCCTATTTGTAATTTCATGATTTATTAAGTGCCTACTATGGATCCGGCACTTGGCTCAAAGCAGGGAACAGGTAGACATGACACTAAATTGTGATGCTGCATTATACATTTTACAGACTTGAATAATCATTTTTAAAATTCAATTTACATGTCACCTCCCTCCAGTACGTCTCTCCAGATTCTCCAGGCTGGGCTACATATCCTCCTGCGTATTCCATTCACATCTTGACATGTCTCTCCCAGAACACCCTGCATACTGCATTACCACCTATTTACATGCCTGTCTTCCCGCAGTAAATGGTGGGCCCCTGAGGGGCAGGATTGTCTTATTTATGCCTTAATCCCTAGCTTGGTTCCTAGTACACAGTGGATTAAATAAAAGCTAAATAAAAGACTAATTGAATACATTTTCTTTATTAAGTCCTTCCAAGGAGGGTCCCCATGAATAACACTTCTGAATAGTTTGAGAAATAAGTCTATGAAGACGCAAGCCAGATAGCACTTTTACTCCTGATAGATGCTATGTCGGAGGATGTAGCTTAGTTTGAAGGCCAGGGAATCGTGGCATTAGGCAGATGCCCACCCAGGTGAGGGGACACTGGGAGGGAGAATCAGCAGAGCGTATGCTCCCCATGGGCAGGCTTACTCCCAAGAGCAAGATGTTTCCTTCATGGAACAGAAACATCAGGCATCAGCAAGAAATGTTCCGTATTATTGACTGTATTGTGCCAAGCACTGTGCTAGACTCCGTATCAGATTGCTTAATCTTTCCCAAAGCAGAGAGAAAGGTGGGTATCATTCCCATTCTACAGAAGAGGAAGCCAGCGTTCACAATGGGTAAGGAACTTTTCCGAGATTACAAATTGAGGAAGTGGTAGAGCCTGGTTCAGTTGTGTTATTAATAATTAAAGCTAATCCTAAGCCAAGGATTGTGGTGTGGGGGGTGGGGGAAATAACTACGGTTGAGATGTATTTAGGTGCTTACTGTGTGCTAGGCATGGGGATAACATTACCACATTTCATCCTCACAGCAACCCTATGAGGTAGGTCGTGGTTATTATTATTTCATTTTGGAGATGGGGCAATTTAGGCCAAGCTCACACAGCTCAGGGCTGAGACTCAACCCAGGATCTATCCTCTCCACAGCCTTGATTTTCAAACACCTACCTCTTGCCTCCTGACTCTCTTATCATCCCTGCCTTGGCTAAAGGGTCAGCAAATGAACAAACTACGCCCAACTACTGGACATCTTTGGATCCTCTAAGACAAAAAGCTCATTTCTAGAACAGAGATAAAATCTCCAAAGCCTGGGCTTGAATCTCGTCACTTGTCAGCTGTGGAATTCAGAAAAGTGAGTCCTCTGTTAACTCACCTACCAAGGGGAAATAATGATTTCCTCACAGAGAATGACTGACAAGAAGACCAGCGAATGTGCTTCTTCACTAAAAATCTCTTGAGGAGGCTGGGCATGGTAGCTCATGCCTGTAATCCCAACACTTTGGGAGGCTGAGGTAAGCAGGTCACCTGAGGTCAGGAGTTTGAGACCAGTCTGGCCAACATGGTGAGACCCCATCTCTACTAAAAATACAAAAATTAGCCGGGCGTGGTGGCTCATGCCTGTAATCCCAGCTACTCAGGAGGTGGAGATTGCAGCGAGCTGAGATCGTGCCACTGCACTCCAGCCTGGGTGACAGAGTGAGACTCTGCTTCAAAAAACAAACAAACACAAACACCACTTGAAGAGGTTAAAGGATTGGGTGAGGTGACCTCTCAGGTCTCAGAGTCTCAGGCAGGAAGCAAGAGATCCTCTTGTTCCCTTGGAGAATGGGTTCCTCTTGGGGTGTTAGTTTTGGTCCAGCAAGGCTGCTCCCCGGTGTCTTGTCCATGTCTAAGACGAAAGGATGCAGAGGGTCCCTGCCTTAGGGATGACACTGGGGTCCTGTGATAGAAAGTGAAGGGCAAACCTTAGGCTGGGGAGGGGCAGGGCAATGGGAGCGGTTGGGGGCGGGTCTATTTGCTTCTCAGAACACAAGAGCTCACCTAATCCTCCCAACAAACCTGAAAGGCCAGTATTATCTCTGTTTCTCAGAGAAGTGAAGATAATGAAATCAAACAAAACAAAACAAACAGGTGGTGGGAGGAAGTGTGTAGGATTGAGGGCTGGCGAAAGACTAGAAGCAGAGTGAGGGAGTCACCCCCTTCCACTCTGCAGGTGGCCCATTCTATACTAGACGTGTCCGCACCTCTGTCTGCACAGGGGAGAAGTGGATTCTGAAAGTTGGCGGTTGCTAGTAGTGTGCCCACTTATAAGGTAAAAGGCCTGAGGCTGCCTGAGATCCACAACTGGTGGGTGGTAGAGAAGAGGCTGGAATTGAGGCTGGCCTGATCCCTGCACCAGTGGGGTCTCTTTTTCTATGTTGTTACTTAAGGTGTTACCAGGAGCAGCGGCTTCAGCATCCCCAGAAAGTTTGTTACAAATGAGTAATCTCAGGCCTCTCCCCAGTCCTCTTGTCCAGAACCTTCATTTTAACAAGATCCCCAGGTGGGGAGCCCTGTCCTTCACCACCTCTGTGTTATCCCTCAGGTTCTCTTCCACCCAGCACTGGAGGGTGTGTCCCTGTCCTCGCCACTTCAGCCCTGGTCCCTCCTGCAGCACGCACAATTCCCACTGCTCCTCTGAGTCCGTGCCAGGCACCTGAGATTCTTGGCTTCCCTTCTTGTCCTGTCCCCACTCCAGCTGGTGAGCCCCTCAAGGGTATGAGGGTGTGGGATAGTGTGCGGCCCACACAGAGAAAACAATCCCTTACATCTCTCTATTGCTGCCTCCAGACCTCATCTCTTTCTGATCTTTACAGCAACACTTCCAAGCAGATATCATTATCAAAGTAAATGAGAGACTTGGCCAAGTTTTCAGAGCTGGTTTAGCTCAAGTGAAGGGCTCCTCCCAGTGTTTCCTTCCTTGCCCCTCCCCCCACAAAGGAAACCCCACTGCCAGTTTGGAGGTACTGAAACATGAGTATGTACTTTTTTTTTTTTTTTCTTTTTCCAGAGAGCATGAAGTTATTGCAGGAATCAATCTGCTGGGATTCCCTCTGGTGGGCACATAGCCTGGTGCTTCTGGGAGAGTGGCCAGTCATGAGGCAGGCTTTCTTCCATGGCCAGGATCCCCGCTTTGGGAAAGTTAGCTCAAGCATGTGAGGCACTGAGCTCAGTAAGCTGCAACTCCTGCTGTTCCCTGGGCATCAGTTTCCCCATTGGGAAGATGAAGATGTTCTGCTGGAGCTCATTGTTTCAATCTGTGGTCCAAAGACCTCTGGGAATGGGACTTTGAATCTAAACTAGCTTTGAGTTAAAGCAGAAAAGAAAAAGCAAATGAATCCACATTGCCCTTGATTTCAAAAACAGCAGCTAACTTGTTCCCCATTTAACATAGTAGGCTTCCTTATTAAAGTTTCTCTAAATACATATACATATATAGCCTAAAATAATTTTGAAAACCATGCGCTAAATATTCTCCAGGGTCTCTTCCAGTTAGTGCAGACTAGAATTGAGGCCTGATTCTCGTGACTTGGAATTTATTAAATGGGGCACTAGAAAAATATTTGTTGAGTGCCATCCTGTCATTTACTGAGTGACATGTCCTCATCTCTATGCTATTCTCTTTGGCCACTGTAGGGAAAACAGACCAGGGGGAATGAGTAGGACAGAAACCTCAATATCCATTGAACACATTTTCTGTAGCAACAGAGCTGTGTTTCTTAGCTGGACTCCTAGATGCCCAGAAATAGCCTGCATTTTCCAGCCTCCCAGGTAGCTAATTTTGGCTATTAGCCAAAATTCTGACCATTGGCAGACAAATGGAAGTGGTGGGCACAATTTGTGAGCCAGGCAGTTAAAGGAAGTGGGCATGCCTTCCTCTTCTCCAGGGCTTCCTCCCTACTGGACAGAAAGCAGACATGGAGGTGAGTAATACTGGATCATATGAGCAAGGGAAATACCCTAAGGAGGGCGGAACCATGAAAACAGGGTGCCTGACACACAAGTCCTGGACTGCTTCCACACAGGTTGCTACATGAGTGAGAAACAAATTCCTGTCTTCTTTAAGCCACTGTTTATTTGGGTCCCTGTTAGAGTGACTAAGCTGTATGTGTGCACTCACAGGCACACACAGACTAATTAATTCTGTGGACAAAAGTGGCAGCAGAGGAACCAGTCAGAAGTTTTTGAAATAGTGCAGGCAAAGATGATGGTGGCTTGGAAAAAGGTAGTAGCTTTGGAGGTGATGAGAAACTCAGGCTCTGAAAATATTGCAAAGAGACAAGTGATGAAGTCTGATGGAATGAATGTGAGGAATGAGAAAAAGAGGAGAGTTAATTCCAATATTTAGTAGAATGTGTTGCCAGATGGGGAATATAGGGAAGGAACAGAGACAGGGTTGAAATCAGTTCATTTTGGACACTAAGTTTGAAATGCTGAGTAGACATCTAAGCGTTGCTTGGGCATTTAGGGTTCAGGTATCAAGATTTCAGGGGAGAGGAAATTAAATATAAAAACAAACCCTACTTTCATGGCCATTAAACTCAATTCTGCTTCCAGACATCTTGGACAAAAATGAGGGGAACGAAATAGAGTTCCATATGAAAATCTGATTACACTGCTGCCTTGTGATTTTCCATAATTGTGATATGGCCTTTAATTAGCTGGCTCTGCAGAGCACCAGGCACTGGGAAACCCACAAGGCAAATTACTGCTCTGTGCACCTTGGGACACATGTCCTCACATCTGAACAGCTCAGAGTCCTCAAGCACATAATTACCCTCTGAGAAAACTTTCCATGATGAATGGCATTTGGGAAAGTTGGGAGGTTGGAGAACTGGATTTTCAATCCAAAAGATACAATGGAAAGAGTGATCAGAAGATCTGGCTTGGAGTCCTGGGCTCTTTACATAAGGACCTGAAGATATGGGACAAGTCATCTAATAACCATACATCCATCCATCCACCTGCTTCTCATCTGAATAGACTATCTCCAGGGTAGTTTCCTTTTTCTTGAATCTCTAGCATCTCTACACCATATGGTACTTATTGCCCAAGTGTGATTGCAGAGGAAACCACCTGGAACACAGAAATCTATAGAGCACAAAAGAAGGAAGGTAAGAAATAAAGGGGCTTCTATCAGACAGGAATGGGTAACAGAAAGCTCCTTTTGTACTGGGTTTAGGGCAGTGGAGACAGAGAGAGAAGTAAGCCCAACCTGAGGGTTGAACTCTCTGAAGCAGGAGGTTTTATGAGAGAGATGTGGGGATAACAGGGCAGAATAATCTGTTTCTTGTTTCTTAGGGTCAAGCTCTGAAAAAAATTCCAACTCCCAGGTTCAGCATGGCACCATGTCCAACACGGCATAGACATAGTAAGGAGGCAATAGCGCAAAGGCTGCACACTAGTTTGGTCAGAGAAACAGAACATTCCTGCAAGCTCCAGGCCTAGGAACAGGAGCTAGAAGCCACAGACAGCAGGAACCTCACTACTAGAGGGTAAAGTAGGGTGAAATCTTCAGCATTGGGGCTATGGATAGATGGATGACACCCAGAAGACCACAGGTATTATGAATCTCTCACTAGACATCCACTCAGAGTGCCCAGGGACCATGTTAAACCTGCCAACCCTCTGGAATTCACTGAGAACTAAGGGAACTCAGACCAGGGGTTCCACCTTCACCTGTACTCTCTTCCCTGCCACCTTCTTAACCATGGAGATGCGGAAATACACATTTGTACCCAGATACAATCTTGGGAAAGAAGAAAAAGAGGAGTTTTTTGAATGAGGGGAGAAATGGTATTGATATTTTTTCAATGATCAACTCCAACATGACTGAATTAGTTGCAGACTGCATGAATGCAAAGCAAACTGAATTGTCTTTAATTGGCAAATTTAAGGATTATTTTTCACCATCAGTAGGAATGGAGATGCAAGAGCAAAGTAGATAAGTTAATGACAAAGAAAATTGTGTTATTTTGCACATCAGAGTTTGCACATTTTAAATTCTGCTATACTTCTTTCACTTACTCATTCTTCCATTCATTTCACAAACATTTACAGAGCGCTTACTTTCTTCCAGGCATTGGAGAGAGGGGGAGATACATAAGATTTGTCTGCCCTAGGGAAGCTTCGAGATTGGGTTAGGAGGCACAAGAAGTGTTGCAATAGAGGTGCCAGCCCAGGTGGCTAAGAGAGGCCAGAGGAAAAACAAAGGGCCCTCATCCCAGCCTGGGCGGACAGTCAGGGAAGACTTGCTGGAGGAGTTGGTGTCTACCCTGAGTCTTTAGGATGAGTAGGAATTAACCAGTTAACCAAGTGGAAAAAGACAGTCAGAAGTGGTGGCATTTATTCCTGCGTTTCTTCATTCATTAATTCATTTAACTAATATTTGTTGGATACCTACTATAAATAAATAAATAAATAAATAAATAACCTATAAATAAATACAGAAATTGATAAAAGCAATGGGGATACAGCAGTGAACAAAACAAAAATCTCTGCCTTTGTGCATTTTATATTCTAGAATGAGGAGAGAGATAGTAAGCAAACAACAGAAGAAATATGTAATAAAACGCCAGATAGGGAAAAGTGCAATCAGGTTGACGAAGGAGATACAGGAGACAATAAGGGGAGGTAGGAAAGAGGCCAGAGTTGATTGTGCATAGAGTGGAGAGGGGAGGTGCTGATGAGGCAAGATTTAAGTGGAAATTCATTTGAAATGATAGACTAACACATTTGACCATCTAGAGGAACAGCATTCAAGATAAAGGGAACCTCAAGTGTAAAATCTCTGAGTCTGGAATTTTTCTGGCAAGTTCAAGAAACAGCTAGGTTGGAGCATAGATAATTTTTAGGATTATTCTTACAATAATCTGTATGATACTGTAATGGTGGATACATGTCATTTTACATTTGTCCAAGCCTATAGAAAATACAACAGCAAGAGTAAACCCTAATGTAAAGTATGGACTTTGGGTGATAGATGTGTCAATATAGGTTCATCAGTTGTAACAAATATACCACTCTGACAAGAGATATTGGTAATAGGGGAGGTTGCGCATGTGTTAGGCAGGGAGTATATGGGCAATTTCGATACTTTCCTTCCAATTTTACTGTGAACCTAAAACTGCCCTAAAAAAATTAAGTCAAAAGAAAAGAGAAGGCCAGGTGCGGTGGCTCATGCCTATAATTCCAGCAGTTTGGGAGGCCCAAGCGGGCAAATCACTTGATGTGAGGAGTTCGAGACCAGCCTGACCAACATGCAAAACCCCATCTCTACTAAAAACACAAAAAATTTAGCCGGGGGTGGTGGTGAGCACCTGTGGTCCCAGCTACTTGGGAGACTGAGGCAGGAGAATAGCTTGAACTCAGGAGGCAGAGGTTGCAGTTAGCTGAGATCATGCTACTGCACTCCAGCCTGGGCGACAGAGTGAGACTCAGAAAGAAAGAAAAACAAAGAGAGAAAGAGAGAAAGAGAGAAAGAGAGAAAGAGAGAAAGAGAGAGAGAAAGAAAGAAAGAAAGAAAGAAAGAAAGAAAGAAAGAAAGAGAAAGAAAGAAAGAAAGAAAGAAAGAAGGGAGGGAGGGAGGGAGGGAGAGAGGGAGGGAGGAAGGAAAGAAAAGAAGAAGAAAGAAAGGGAAAAGAGAAAGAAAGAAAAGAAAAAGAAAAGAGAAGGAATATCTAGGAGGTCAATGGCTGCAGCAGGGAGGGAAGGAAAGAGAGGTAGGGAATGAGGTTGAAGTGGTATCCAGTTTAGACAGAGCCTCGCAGGCCGTGATTAGGAGTCTGGATTTTATTGAGTCTGAGGATTCCTTGAAGCCATTGCGGTGGCAAGGCACGAGAGAATTGGAAGCATTGAGAAACGTACAAAGAGTCCGATATGATTTTCCTGTGAAGTTCACACTAGAGATCATAGAAAAATCAGTAGAAAGGCAAGCTGGAGGCTGAACATGACAGGCCTAGCCAAGAAAGAGCTATAAGCTGAGGAAGTTGGGATTTATTCTGAGTGCAATGGAAACAATGGAAAGATTTTAAGGAAACAAGTATTCAATTGACATGAGCAGATTGGGGTTTTGGAAAAATGATTTGTGGCCATTTTGGAAGATGGATTAGAAGAATAAGGAAATAGGATATGAGAGAGGAAGCAAAATAAGGCCATGGGAAACCAATCAGGCAAGATGGTGTACTCATCCAGGTGAATGTTACAGAATGGACAGGTCCGAATGCCTGCTGCACAGTAATAGTCCAATGCACTGAGATAGCAGGGTTTGCAGTAAAGAGCTTAATGATCACAGGGCACCCACAATGAGATGGAAAGAAACCCTCAAATCCTCCCCAGGAAGCTCTTGGCTGGGGTTTTAAAGGGGATTGTGGAGGGTGACAGGCTGGAAAATTGGGGTCATTGATTGGTTAGAGTGAAGGGCATAAAATCATAAGGATGTCGAAATTGTATTCTTTTGTGAGTCACCTCTCATGGGGTCCTTCAGACCAACTGATGTCCATAGTTTCATTGGCATGCAGGACTTGAAAGATGATCTCAAATAGAAAATGTAACATTGTATAATATTCAAGTTGTTAAGGGGAGAAGTTAAGTTGTTAAGGAGAAGTTAAGGAGAACTATAACCTGTAACAGGGTCTACGTGATTGTGAGGCAATAGGCACCAAACAGCTATGAGGAAGCAGGTCAGAGAGCAAGCTGACCCAGTGATTAATGCTGAATGTTCTGCAAGATTGGCTTATTTTTATTTCACCTCCTCCCTTCTTCCTTGATTAATTTTGTACTATTTATAAGGATGGTTTCTGTCCCTCTGTGGGCTTGGTCATACCTCAATCCTGAAGTGAGAGCTAATATGGTGGGAACTGGGGGAAGATGACCCTAGCTTCTTCCTGTTGGCAAGGGGCACAGTTGAGGTAAGAGTCAGGATTAGAGGAATGAAACTGCATTGGAGTAACCTGCAGGTATTTACAAGTGCTCAGGTGGGGAACTCAGGGGTGCAGTACAAACACATTAGTGCTCTAATCCACTGTCTTAGCACAGTATTTAATTGCACACCAGATTATAAGATAATAATTTATCTTATAGTCTCTGATAATATTTCATGAAACACAGGGACAGAATTCGAAACTATTCAATCTCACTGGGTCAATCTGTTTTCCATTGCCAATGCACTGCTGCTAAAGCTATGCAATATCAAGCATCCTCTCTCTAGGCCCAGGGACCATGACAAAAGCTGTGGGTACATAAAATTGTAAGGGCCAGTTTCAAGGGATAAAATTAATTCAGACCTTTAAATCAAGGACAGGTATACAGAAGCCTAAACAGCTGATAGTTCAATGCATATAACTTATAGATAATTCAATTATCTATAAGTTTTAGATAAATGTATATTTATAGATAAACTTATATTTATCTACAAATTATTATCTTATAATCTGGTGTGTAATTAAATTATTATCAGAGCTGTAAGCTCAAATTTCAAAAGTCCTTGCAAAATAAGATTGAAAACCCTGGAATATCCATGAGATCTTACTGATACAAGTCTGTTCTGTCAGTGGTATGATCTCTATTTTAACATTAATGCCGGTCAGTTGCTGTGTCTAGATGCTAAGAGGGAGACAGTATAATGATACATGTCTGACCACCCATCCCATCATGGCTAGGAACTCAGGTTTAAGGTCTTTCTGGGTTTCTGTTGGCTATAAGCAGAGTCTGTCCAGTTGGTAGGGGCTTAGAATTTTATTTTTAGTTTACACTCCCTTTTTTTGATCAAGATATGCCACAAGCTGCATTGATGGCCAAGCTCTTATTCTGTCCCATGTCGTTGCCAAAGTGGTATGACTACCTGCCTTGGGTCCATCTTGTCCCTCAGTAGGACCCTATGGCCAAGGGACTTAGAGCCAAAAGACTTTCAGCCAATTAAATGTGCCAGTTGCACAGTGAAAACTCACTAAAGATGTCTTTCAAAACTGGAAACTGTTTCTTTGGTGCAAGCAATTTATGTGCTGAATGTTGGTACTGCCCTGTCAATAGCCCCTAGTACGATAGAACCTACGTGGGCTTGCCTCTGGTCCTGTCCTAATGGTGCGGGGGCACTGAGCCATGGACAAATGCCCACAAGGGGCTCCAAGCTTGACTCACCAAAATTTTTTACTGGACCAACAAGTTTGTAGTGCCATGGCATAGTAATAGTCCAATACACTGTGACAGCAAGGTTTGCAGCAGAGAAAGAGTTTAATGATCTCAGGAAGCTGAGCAAGGAGATGGAAGGAGACTCTCAAATATATCTCCACAAGGAGTTCTGGATCCACAAGGGGATCATGGAGGGTGGGAGACTGGAAAATTGGGGTCATTGAGTGGTTGGAATAAGGGGTATAAAATCGTAAGGATGTAGAAATTGCATTGTGAGTCAGCTTCTTGTGGAGTCCTTCAGACCAGCTGATGTCCATAGTTTCACTGGCATGCAGGACTTAAAAGATGATCTCATATAGAAAATGTAACATTGTATAATGTTCAAGTTGTTAAGGGGAGAAGTTAAGTTGTTAAGGAGAAGTTAAGGGGAACTATAACCTGTAACAGGGTCTACGTGATTCTGAGGCAATAGGCACTAAACAACTATGAGGAAGCAGGTCAGAGAGCAAACTGGCCTAGTGATTAACACTGAATGTGCTGCAAGATTGGCTTGTTTTTGCTTCTCCTCCTCCTTTCCTCCCTGATTAATTTTATATGGTTTATAAGGACAGTTCATGAGCAGTGTTGACTGAGCAGGTGCAGCAAAATAGAGGATAAAAAAGAGGGTGGAGTCAAAAGACAGTGAGGTAGAGCCAAAGCTTGATTGGATTTGGAGGGTGAGGGAGCAGGAAGAGACTGGTTTTCTTCACTCTCCCAGTTATCTTGTCCATTCCTGTGGACTTAAATGCCATCCTTATAGTAATTACTCCCAAACTTCTATTTCCAGCTCAGATTGCATCTCTTAGTTCTCATGGCCACCTGCCTCCTTGGCTTCCACTACCTCACAGATAACTCAGGCTTCATGGGTTCAAGCGAAAGTCTTGACTGGCCCCTATCTGCCCTTTGTCCTCCAGTCTTTCTCACCTTATTAACAGCAGCATCCACACAGCTGATCAAGCCAAAAGCCTGAGAGTCAGGCTTGATTCTCCTTCACTTCCCATGACCACTTCATTGCAGATTCTAAAACTTTAAAGTGCATTTTGAATCTGTTCACATCTTACTAGATCTACTGCCACCATCTTACCTGCAGTCACTGTCATTTCTTGGCCAAACCAAAAGTCCAAAAATAGAACAAAAACAATCAAGGTCCAGAAGATATCAGAACTTTGATTTATATTTACTGTATCATATATATGTAATTTATTTTTGTGTTTATTTCATAATATACATTCTGCTTGGCAATATTGATAATGATAGCCAACATTTAATGAGCACCTATAATTAAACCGACGCTATTCTAAGCACTTATTCATTCATTAGCTCATATAGTTGTCCCAATAACTAGATTGGGTTGCTATTTTTATTATTATATTTATTTTGCAAATGAAAAAACAAGCTCAGAAAGCTCAAATGCCATAATACCACATATCTAGTAGCAGCTGTGGCAGACAGAGGTGGGCTGTACTTATTCCCCTGCAAGAAAGGATGCCTTGCCGAGCTGTGAGAAGGTGGTGGGCTGACAGCTTCCACTTGTTCTTCTTTCTGGTCTCCTTCAGTTCTTCCCGGTGCAGCCCCAGCCAATGACTGAGCAAGGTTTAGGCACTTCCACCAACAGTAGGATTCCTATAATGGGCTCTTTCCTCCAGAGCTGCCCTTTAGGCAGAGAGGCTTTTTCTACTTAATCTGCTTTCACAAGATTAACTTGTGAAAGAAGAAACTCCTTTTACAAGTTTACCCAAATATGACTCTTGGTCCTAACTGCATCTCAGCATCTGCTTCCCAGTAGACACAACTAGCAGTATGATGTGGTTTGGCTCTGTGTCCCCACCCAAATCTCATCTTGAATTGTAATCCCCCAAATCCCCATGTGTCAAGGGAGGGACAAGGTGGGAGGTGATTGGGTAATGGGGGCATTTCCTCCCATGCTGTTCTCATGACAATGAGTGAGTTCTCAAGAGATCTGATGGTTTTATGGGGGCAGTTTTCCCTGCTCTTGCTCACTCTCTCTCATCTGCTTCCATGTAAGACATGCCTCTTTCCCTTCCACCATGATTGTAAGTTTCCTGAGGCTTTCCCAGCCATGCAGAACTGTGAGTCAATAAAACCTCTTTTCTTCATAAATTACCCAGTCTTGAATATATCTTTATAGCAGTGTGAAGATGAACTAATACACAACAGCAGAGCAGGATCCAATGCCTAGGTGATTTCAATGACTTTTCTATGCACCAAAACACCCATCCCTCCTTTCTGTCTGCATTTTCACATCATGCTGACATTTTTTGATTCAGAGTTCGATTTGCATGATAAAATATATATAACACAGAATTTGCTATTGTAATCATTTTGAAATGTACAATTCAGTGGTGTTAATTATAGACATCCCTCAATATACAAGTGGGATTAATTCTAGAACTCTTCTGCCCCCGACATATATCCAAATCCTGTATACTCAAGTCCTGCAGTCAGCCCTGTGGAACCTATTTACATGAAAAGTTGGCCCTCTTTACACTGGGGTTCACATCCTGCAAATACTGCGTTTTCAATCTGCATTTGGTTGGAAAAAAAATCTTTCTATAAATGGACCCATGCAATTCAAACCCATGTTGCTCAAAGGTCAGTTGTACATTCACACTGTTGAGCTACCATCCTCATGATCTGCTTCCAAAACCTTTTCATCACCTCAAATAGAAACTCTGTAATCATTAATTAATAATTGGAGTCTGATTTTTAGACACTAAAAGTAAACTGAGCTCCATCAGGACAGCAACGCTATTTTACTGATCTCCATCTATAGTATCTTAGTAGTGCCTTGTCGTTACTAAGCAAACAAGATATTGCTTATTAAACTGAAGAATTAAAAGAAAATTCCTACTGAGATAACCTGAAAAGACTTCCTGGAAGAGGTGATATTCTAATAAGATTTCAGTAGGTGGGGAGCAGGGAAGTCCATCCCATGCCAAGGGAAGAGTAGGGAGACTGCAAACTGTTGATTGTTGATAGTCAACCCAAAGTCAATGTTTCCTTACCAGAACTGCAGTTTTGCTTAGGGTAGCAAAGTGCACAACTAAGACACATTTTATTTTTTTAAGACACAACTATATACACGTTTTCTAGCCTCTCATTCACATTGAGGTAGCCATTTGACTGAGTTGTGACCAATGGGATGTAAGCAAAGGACTAGTGGAGATTTCTCAGTCTGATTGATACACCTGATACAGGTAGAAACATCTTCTCTCTTCTTTTTCCTTCTACTTCTTGTCTGGAATATAGACGTCATGGCTGGAGCAATACTAGCTGACTCACGGGCATTAGGAAGGTGCCTGGAATATTGTGGAGTCAATGGTCCTGACACTATTAACCCATGAGACTAGAAGTTCTAGACTTCTCTCTTGCTCTCTCTCTCTCTCTTTCTCTCCCTGTGTGTGTATACATACATGTGTGCATATGTGTAATGCCTAACTGTAAAATGTGGTTGAGTTTTTACTTGTTTGCAGTTAATGCAAGTCCTAACTGATACAATGGTTGAAGGCATGGAGACCTGTATCTGAGACTGAGATATCAGAGAAAATTTGATAAGAAAGTCTATCCAAACAAAGTAAATAAGATAAAGTATCTACTGAACAATTACTATGGCCTAGAGTGCCAGCTTCTATGTTTTTGATGTGCTCTGGCTGTTACAAAAGATAGAGTAAAGGAAATCCCACTGAGGGTGACTTGGGAAAAGCCCCTATAGAGGCAAATAAAATAATGAAGAAAATATATGAAGCCTTTGGGCCTAGTCAGGTACTTATTTTGCCCTCTCTGGGAAAATAGAATTTGCCAATGCTAAAGCCAGGAAATTTAGGGCTGGAAACCAGATTCCAGATTGGAAGTCAGAGATGCAGAGAAGAATGAAGAGACACAGAAAAGAAAAAGATTGATTTGGCCAGGCACAGTGACTCATGCCTGCAATCCCAGCACTTTGGGAGGCCTAGGTGGGAGTATCACTTGAGCCCAAGAGTTTGAGGCAATACAGGGCATGGACAATACAGGGAGACACCATTTCTGCAAAAAATAAAAAAAAATTAGCCAAACATGGTAGCATGCATCTCTGGTCCAAGCTACTTGTGGAGGCTGAGGTGAGAAATGGGAAGATCGCTTGAACCCAGGATATCAAGGCTGCATTGAGTCATGAGCATGCCACTGCACTTCAGCCTGGATGGCAGAGTGAGACCCTGTATCAAAAAAAAAAAAAAAACAAAGAATAAAGAAAATGAAGGAAGGAAGGAAGGAAGGAAAGAAAGGAAGGAAGGAAGGAAAGAAAGAAAGAAAGAAAGATTGATTTATGGGGAATATTTTTCACTGATTGTATAAATGAACATTGGAGTGAAACATTGAAATGAAAACAACAACAATAATATGTAGAATAAAAGTACATTATGACAACAGTATATATGTGAGGGAGCAACAGTGGAAAGCATTCTGAAGTCCCTGCATCTAGTCGTATCTGTCACATCTTAATGAACCCACAGTAAACTGAAAAGAAAACCTTGAAAGAAGCTTTTTGGTTGATGAGGGAAAGTTCTTCTTTATTGAAGAAACCCAGCTAATAGGTGCAGAATGAAGGGTAGAATTAGAAAATCACTATTTTGCAAATCTTTAATGAAATAGTGGATCTAGCCAGCAATCGTCAGTGACTGCAAAAAAATCATTAGGTGAAAAATTGATGAGAAACTTTATAATGCATCAGTAAGGCTGAAACACCTGAACCCACAGATCAACCTCAACAGCACTCAAAATTGGATAATCAGGACAAGACCAGGGGAAAATGGTGAATAGGAGACAGGGCTAATGTGTAGCTCCCACATGGATGGAGAGAACAGTGTATGCAAACTCACACCAGGATGTTTTGCTTCAAGAACTACCACAGGAACATACTGGGAAAACCAAAAGAATTCACAGATTTTTTTGAAAGAAGTTGCACACTGTTGCAAATTCCATGAAACAGGCAAAAAAACTGTGGTTCCCAAAGTGTGAGAGGAGGAAAATCTACCTCCAAACACGTATCCCCACTGGGGAATCTGAAAATTCAGATCACAGGACGAAGATTTAACCTTACCTAGAGATGAAACAGATTTATGGGGTTGCATGAAATATAAAAGTGGAAGTGGCAGTGGGAAGTACCTTGCATGTATTCCCAGTCTCCAGCTTGAGCCCAGGGAAGCCATCCCTGACTATATCTCCCTGGGGCCCTTGGGGAAGGTAGTCAGTGGAACTGGGAAGGTGTCGTGGGATGAAGAAACGTGCCAACTGAAATTGGTAGTGGTTTCAATTGGGCACAGATTTTCTTGATTGGGGTCTGGGGGATGATCAGGTGCTGCTGTGGGTATAAGTGAGCACAGGAGCTGCCACTAAGGGATTGGGCAGATGGGGAGGAGTCAAATCTGGAAGCTGTGCTTATTCTCAGCGGGGTAGCTCATGGCCTGGGGCAAAGTCTGAGCAGGGCACTGTAGTGGAAAATCAACCTCTCCAAGTGCATGGGGGCTGGATGAAGCCTATCACTACCAGCTATCCACCACTTCCCTGGACACAGCAGAGGCAGCCATCATCCCCTCTGGAACATAGTCCCATTGGCCTGAGAACCACCACCCACCCACCACAGTGGCATTGGGTAGTAGCAAACCCTACCCAAGGAGAATCTGAGCGCAGACCTGTCTAACCCTGTCCCCATCTGATGGTATTTCCCTACTCACCTTGGTAGCTGAACACAAAACATAGACACTCTTGGGAGCTTTATGGCCCCACTCATTACCTGAGAAACCAAAATATTTACCTGGGCCATCTTAGGGTATATTTAGAGTTCCATACCACTGTCATAGCTGGTGTTCTCTTGGAAATGCCACCTCTTGGCTGGAGGCCAACCAACTTAGGCCATTACAGCAACTCATAACAGAATAACCCTGATCCCAGAAAGGAGAATACAACACCTAATTCCACTGCCTGCAACATCCTGGCTAACTAGAGGTTGAGTGTGTCCATGTGACAACTTCACTGCTAATAGAACCAGAATTCAAGAAAGCAATGATATAGGAGTTAAGAAGAAATTATTTAGGTAGATAGTGAGGGTAAGGAAGTCCTGTCAGGCCTCTGAGCCCAAGTTAAGCCATGATATCCCCTGTGACCTGCACGTATACATGCAGATGGCCTGAAGCAACTGAAGATCCACAAAATAAGTGAAAATAGCCTTAACCGATGACATTCCACCACTGTGATTTGTTCCTGTCCCACCCTAACTGATATGATATATTCTCCCCCGCCCTTAAGAAGGTACTTTGTAATATTCTCCCTGCCCATGAGAATGTACTTTGTAATATTCTCCCCGCCCATGAGAATGTACTTTGTAATATTCTCCCCACCCATGAGCATGTACTAAGACAGCACTACAAGAAATGCTAAAAGGAGTTCCAAATCTTGAAAGAAAACCTTGAAATACACCAAAATAGAACTCCCTTAAAGTGTAAATTTCACAGGGCCTATAAAATAATAATAGAATGGGGAAAAAAACCAAGGTATCAAGGCAACAATGAACATGATGAATAGAGCAGTACCTCACATCTCAATACTAGCGGTGAATATAAATGACCTAAATGCGCCACTTAAGAGAGAGAGGATGGCAGAATGGGTGAAAATCCACCAATCAAGTATCTGTTGTCTTCAAGAGACTCACCTAACACATAAGGACTCAATAAACTTAAGGTAAAGGGTTGGAAAAAATTATTCCATGCAAATGGAAACCAAAAGTGAGCAGGAGTAGCTATTCTTATATCAGACAAAACAGATTTTAAAGCAACAACAGTAAAAATAGATAAAGAGGGACATTATATAATGATAAAAGAACTAGTCCAAGAGGAAAATATCACAATCATAAATATATATGCACCTAATACTGGAGCTCCCAAATTTATAAAATGATTACTACTAGACCTAAGAAATGAGATAGACATAAACACAGTAATAGTGGGGGAATTCAATACTCCACTGGCAGCACTAGACAGGTCATCAAGACAGAAAGTCAACAAAGAAACAATGGATTTAAACTATACTCTAGAATAAATAGACTTAACAGATATTTATAGAACATTCTACCCAATAACTCTAGAATATATATTCATTTCTTCAGTACATGGAACATTCTCCAAGATAGACCATATGATAGGCCACAAAACAAGTCTGAATACATTTAAGAAAATCAAAGTTATACCAAGTATCCTCTCAGACCACAGTGGAATAAAACTCGAAATTAACTCCAAAAGAAATCCTCAAAACTATACAAGTACATGGAAATTAAATAATCTGCTCTTGAATGATCTTTGGGTAAACAATAAAATCAAGATAAAAATTAAACAATTACAGAGGCCAAGGCAGGCGGATCATGAGGTCAGGAGCTCGAGACCATCCGGGCTAACACAGCAAAACCCTGTCTCTACTAAAAAATACAAAAAATTAGCCCAGTGTCATGGCAGGCACCTGTAGTCCCAGCTACTTGGGAGGTTGAGGCAGGAGAATGGCATGAACCTGGGAAGCGGAGCTTCCTGTGAGTTGAGATCACACCACTAAACTCCAGCCTGGATGACAGAGCAAGAGTCCATCTCACAGAAAAAAAAAAAACACACACACACACACACAAACACAAAAACAACAACAAAAAAATTAAACAATTATTTAAGCTGAATGATAATAGTGACACAACTTATCAAAACTTCTGGGATATAGCAAAAGCAGTGCTAATAGGAAAGTCCATAGCATTAAATGCCGACATCAAAAAGTCTGAAAGAGCACAAATAGACAATCTAAGGTCATACCTCACGGAATTAGAGATACAATAACAAACCAAACCCAAACCCAGCAGAAGAAAATAAATAAAAATCGGTGCAAAACTAAATGAAATTGAAGCAAACAAGCACACAGAAATACAAAGGATAAATGAAACAAAAAGCTGGTTCTTTAAAAAGATAAACAAATTGATAGACCATTAGTGAGATTAACCAAGAAAAGAAGAGAGAAGATCCAAGCAAGCTCAATTAGAAAGGAAACGGGCGATATTACAACCAATATCACAGAAGTACTAGATCATTCCAGGCTACTATGAACACCTTTACATGCACAAACTAGAAAATGTAGAGGAGATGAATAAATTCCTGGAAATATACAATGCTCCCAGATCAAATCAGGAAGAAACAGAAAACTACAGACAAATATCCCTGATAAACACAGATGCAAAAATCCTCAACAAAGTACTAACTAACTGAATCTAGCAGTATGTCAAAAAAATAATACATCATGATCAAGTGGGTTTCATACCAGGGATGCAGGGATGGTTTAACATATGCAAGTCAATAAATGTGATATATCACATAAACAGAAATAAAAACAAATATCATATGATCATTTCAATAGATGCTGAAAAAAGATTTGACAAAAGTTAGCATCCCTTTATGATTAAAACTCTCAGCAAAATTGGCATAGAAGGGACTTACCTCAAAATAATAAAAGCCATCTATGAAAAACCCACATCCAACATTATACTGAATGGGGAAAAATGGAAAGCTAAAACTGAAATCCAGAACAAGAAAAGATTGCCCACTTTTACCACTTCTTTTTTTTTCTTTTTTTTAAATTATACTTTATGTTCTAGGGTACATGTGCTCAATGTGCAGGTTTGTTACATATGTATACATGTGCCATGTTGGTATGCTGCACCCATTAACTCGTCATTTACATTAGGTATATCTCCTAATGCTATCTCTCGCCCCCGCCCACCCCACAACAAGCCCCAGTGTGTGATGTTCCCCTTCCTGTGTCCAAGTGTTCTCATTGTTCAATTCCCACCTATGAGTGAGAACATGCAGTCTTTGGTTTTCTGTTCTTGCAATAGTTTGCTGAGAATGATGGTTTCCAGCTTCATCCATGTCCCTACAAAGGACATGAACTCATCCTTTTCTATGGCTGCATAGTATTCCATGGTGTATATGTGCCACATTTTCTTAATCTAATCTATCGTTGATGGACATTTGGGTTGGTTCCAAGTCTTTGCTGTTGTGAATAGTGCTACAATAAACATACGAGTGCATGTGTCTTTATAGCAGCATGATTTATAATCCTTTGGGTATATACCCAGTAATGGGATGGCTGAGTCAAATAGTATTTCTAGTTCTAGATCCTTGAAGATTCGCTACACTGTCTTCCACAATGGTTGAACTAGTTTACAGTCCCACCAACAGTGTAAAAGTGTTCCTATTTCTCCACATCCTCTCCAGCACCTGTTGTTTCCTGACTTTTTAATGATCGCCATTCTAACTGGTGTGAGATGGTATCTCATTGTGGTTTTGATTTGCATTTTTCTAATGGCTAGTGATGATGAGCATTTTTGCATATGTCTGTTGGCTGCATAAATGTCTTCTTTTGAGAAGTGTGTGTTCATATCCTTTGCCCACTTTTTGATGGGGTTGTTTTTTTCTTGTAAATTTGCTTGAGTTATTTGTAGGTTCTGGATATTAGCCCTTTGTCAGATAAGTAGATTGCAAAAAATTTTCTCCCATTCTGTAGGTTGCCTGTTCACTCTGATGGTAGTTTCTTTTGCTGTGCAGAAGCTCTTTAGTTTTATTAGATCCTATTTGTCAATTTTGGCTTTTGTTGCCATGGCTTTTGGTGTTTTAGACATGAAGTCCGCCCATGCCTATGTCCTGAATGGTATTGCCTAGGTTTTCTTCTAGGGTTTTTATGGTTTCAGGTCTAACATTCAAGTCTCTAATCCATCTTCAACTAATTTTTGTATGAGGTGTAAGGAAGGGATCCAGTTTCAGCTTTCTACTTATGGCTAGCCAGTTTTCCCAGCACCATTTATCAAATAGGGAATCCCTTCCCCATTTCGTGTTTTCGTCAAAGACCTTGTTTTGCCAGGTTTGTCAAAGATCAGATGGTTGTAGATGCGTAGTATTATTTCTGAGGGCTCTGTTCTGTACCATTGGTCTTTATCTCTGTTTTTGTACCAGTACCATGCTGTTTTGGTTACTGTAGCCTTGTAGTATAGTTTGAAGTCAGGTAGCATGATGCCGCCAGCTTTGTTCTTTTGGCTTAGGACTGTCTTGGCAATGCGGGCTCTCTTTTGGTTTGATATGAACTTTAAAGTAGTTTTTTCCAATTCAGTGAAGAAAGTCATTGGTAGCTTAATGGGGATGGCTTTGAATCTATAAATTACCTTGGGCAGTATGGCCATTTTCACGATATTGATTCTTGCTATCCATGAGCATGGAATGTTCTTCCATTTGTTTGTGTCCTCTTTTATTTCATTGAGCAGTGGTTTGTAATTCTCCTTGAAGATGTCCTTCACATCCCTTGTAAGTTGGATTCCTAGGTATTTTATTCTCTTTGAAGCAATTGTGAATGGGAGTTCACTCATGATTTGGCTCTCTGTTTGTCTGTTATTGGTGTATAAGAATGCTTGTGATTTTTGAACATTAATTTTGTATCCTGAGATTTTGCTGAAGTTGTTTATCAGCTTAAGGAGATTTTTGGGCTGAGATGATGGGTCTCCCTTTATTATTGTGTGGGAGTCTAAGTCTCTTTGTAAGTCTCTAAGGACTTGCTTTATGAATCTGGGTGCTCCTGTATTGGGTGCATATATATTTAGGATAGTTAGCTCTTCTTGTTGAATTGATCCCTTTACCATTATGTAATGGCCTTCTTTGTCTCTTTCTATCTTTGTTGGTTTAAAGTCTGTTTTATCAGAGACTAGGATTGCAACCCCTGCCTTTTTTTGATTTCCAATTACTTGGTAGATCTTCCTCCATCCCTTTATTTTGAGCCTATGTGTGTCTCTGCATGTGAGATGGGTCTCCTGAATGCAGCACACTCATGGGTCTTGAGTCTTTATCCAATTTGCCAGTCTGTGTCTTTTTATTGGAGCATTTAGCCTATTTACATTTAAGGTTAATATTGTTATGTGTGAATTTGATCCTGTCATTATGATGTTAGCTGGTTATTTTGCTCGTTAGTTGATGCAGTTTCTTCCTAGCATCAATGGTCTTTACAGTTTGGCATGTTTTTGCAGTTGCCGGTACAGGTTGTTCCTTTCCATGTTTAGTGCTTCCTTCAGGAGCTCTCACAGGGCAGGCCTTATGGTGATAAAATCTCTCAGCATTTGCTTGTCTGTAAAAGATTTTATTTCTCCTTCACTTATGAAACTTGGTTTGGCTGGATATGAAATTCTGGGTTGAAAATTCTTTTCTTTAAGAATGTTGAATATTGGCCCCCATTCTCTTCTGGCTTGTAGAGTTTGTGCCGAGAGATCCGCTGTTAGTCTGATGGGCTTCCCTTTGTGGGTAAGCCAACCTTTCTCTCTGGCTGCCCTTAACATTTTTTCCTTCATTTCAACTTTGGTGAATCTGACAATTATGTGTCTTGGAGTTGCTCTTCTCAAGGAGTATCTTTGTGCTATTCTCTGTATTTCCTGAATTTGAATGTTGGCCTGCCTTGCTAGGTTGGGGAAGTTCTCCTGGATAATATCGTGTAGTGTTTTCCAACTTGGTTCCATTCTCCCTGTCACTTTTAGGTACACCAATCAGATGTAGATTTGGTCTTTTCACATAGTCCCATATTTCTTGGAGGCTTTGTTCATTTCTTTTTACTATTTTTTCTCTAAACTTCTCTTCTCACTTCATTTCATTCATTTGATCTTCAATCACTGATACCCTTTTTTCCAGCTGATCAAGTAGGTTACTGAGGCTTGTGCATTTGTCACATAGTTCTCGTGTCATGGTTTTCAGCTCTATGAGGTCATTTAAGGACTTTTGTACATTGGTTCTTCTAGTTAGCCATTCATCAAATATTTTTTCAAGGGTTTTAGCTTCTTTGTGATAGGTTCAAACTTCCTCCTTTAGCTCAGAGAAGTTCGATCATCTGAAGCCTTCTTCCCTCAACCCGTCAAAGTCATTCTCCATTCAGCTTTGTTCTATTGCTGGTGAGGAGCTGCATTCCTTTGGATGGGGAGAGGCACTCTGATTTTTAGAATTTTCAGCTTTTCTGCTCTGCTTTTTCCCCATCTTTGTGGTTTTATCTATCTTTGGTCTTTGATGATGGTGACATACAGATGGGGTTTTGTTGTGGATGTCCTTTCTGTTTGTTAATTTTCCTTCTAACAGTCTGGACCCTCAGCTGCAGGTCTGTTGGAGTTTGCTCGAGGTCCACTCCAGACCCTGTTTGCCTGGGTATCAGCAGCGGAGGCTGCATATGAGTGAATGTTGCTGACCAGCAAATGTTGCTGCCTGATCATTCCTCTGGAAGCTTCATCTCAGAGGAGTACCTGGACGTGTGAGGTGTGAGGTGTCCGTCTGCCCCTAGTGGGGGTGTCTCCCAGTTAGGCTACTTGGGTGTCAGGGACCTACTTGAGGAGGCAGTCTGTCTATTCTCAGATCTCAAACTCCATGCTGGGAGAACCACTACTCTCTTCAAAGCTGTCAGACAGGGACATTTAAATCTGCAGAGGTTTCTGTTGCCTTTTGTTTGGCTATGCCCTGTCCCCAGAGGTGGAGTCTACAGAGGCAGGCAGCCCTCCTTGAGCTGCAATGGGCTCCACCTGGTTCGAGCTTCCTGGCTGCTTTGTTTACCTACTCAAGCCTCAGCAATGGTGGGTGCCCCTCCCCCAGCCTCACTGCGGCCTTGCAGTTAGATCTCAGAGTGCTGTGCTAGCAATGAGAGAGGCTCCGTGGGCGTGGGACCCTCCGAGCCAGGCACAGGATATAATCTCCTGGTGTGCCGTTTGCTAAGACCCTTGGTAAAGCAGAGTATTAGGGTGGGAATGACCCGATTTTCCAGGTTTTGTATGTCATGATTTCCCTTGGCTAGGAAAGGGAATTCCCTTCCCCCTTGTGCCTCCCAGGTGAGAAGATGCCTCACCCTGCTTCGGTTCTCGCTTGGTGGGCTGCACCCACTGTCCTGTACCCACTGTCTGACACGTCCCAGTGAGATGAACCTGGTACCCCAGTTGGAAATGCAGAAATCACTGTCTTCTGTGTTGCTCACACTGGGAGCTGGGGGCTGAAGCTGTTCCTATTCGGCCATCTTAGAACCGCCTCACTTTTACCACTTCTATTCAGCATAGTACTGAAAGTCCTAGCCAGAGCAATCAGACAAGAGAAAGAAAGAAAGGGCATCCAGATTGGTAAAGAGGAAGTGAAACTGTCGCAGTTCACCAATGATATGACTGTATACCTAGAAAACCCTAAAGAGTCATCTGAAATGCTCCTAGATCTGATATATGAATTTAGTAAAGTCTCAGGATACAAAATCAGTGTACACAAATCAGTAGCACTGCTATACACCAACAACAATCAAACTCAGGAACAAATAAAGAACTCATTCCCATTTACAACAGCTGCAAAAAATAAAATAAAATACTCAGGAATATACCTAACCAAGGAGGTGAAAGATCTCTACGAGGAAAATCTACAAAACACTGCTGAAAGAAATCATCAATGACACAAACAAGTGGAAACACATGCCATGCTCATGGATGAGAAGAATCAATATTGTGAAAATGACCATACTGCCAAAAGCAATCTACAGATTCAGTGCAATCTCCATCAAAGTACCATCATCATTCTTCACAGAGCTAGGAAAAACAATCTGAAAATTCATATGGAATCACACACAAAAAAATCCCACATACCCAAAGCAAGACTGAGCAAAAGGAACAAATCTGGAGGCATCACCCTGCTGGAATTCAAACTATTATACAAGGCTGTAGTTACCAAAACAGTATGGTACTGGTATAAAAATAGGTACATAGGGCCGGGCGCGGTGGCTCAAGCCTGTAATCCCAGCACTTTGGGAGGCTGAGACAGGCAGATCACAAGATCAGGAGATCAAGACCATCCTGGCTAACATGGTGAAATCCCGTCTCTACTAAAAAATACAAAAAAACTAGCCAGGCGAGGTGGCGGGCACCTGTAGTCCCAGCTACTCGGGAGGCTGAGACAGGAGAATGGCATAAACCTGGGAGGCAGAGCTTGCAGTGAGCTGAGATCTGGCCACTGCACTCCAGCCTGGGTGACAGAGTGAGACTCCGTCTCAAAAAAAAAAAAAAAAAAAATAGGTACATAGACCATTGGAACAGAATACAGAATGCAGAAATAAAGCCAAATACTTACAGCCAACTGATCTTTGACACAGCAAACAAAAACATGAAGTGGGGGAAAGGGCACCCTATTCAACAAATGGTGCTGGGATAATTGGCAAGTCCCATGCAGAAGAATGAAACTGGATCCTCATTTCTCACCTTATACAAAAGTCAACTCGAGATGGATTGAAGCCTTAAATCTAAGACCTGAAATCTTAAAAATGATAGAAGATGGCATTGGTAAAACTCTTCTAGATGTTGGCTTGGCAAAGAGATCATGACCAAGAATGCAAAAGCAAATGAAACAAAAACAAAAATAAATAGATGGGATCTAATTAAACTAAAAAACTTCTGCACAGCAAAAGAAATAATCAGCAGAGTACACAGACAACCCACTGAATAGGGAAAAATACTTGCAAACTATGTATCCAACAAAGGACTAATATCCAGAATCAACAGGGAACTCAAACAAATCAGCAAGAAACACACACACACACACACACACACACACACACACACAAATAACCACATCAAAAAGTAGACAAATGACATGAATAGACAATTCTCAAAAAAATATATACAAATGGCCAACAAACAGGAAAAAATTCTCAACATCTTTAATTATCAGGGAAATGAAAAAACTACAATGAGATACCACCTTACTCCTGCAAGAATGGTCATAATTAAAAAATAAAAAAAAAATAGATGTTGGCATGAATGTGGTGAAAAGGGAACATTTTTACACTGCTGGTGGGAATGTAAACTAGTATTACCACTATGGAAAACAGTGTGGAGATTCCTTAAAGAACTAAAAGTAGAACTGCCGTTTGATCCAGTAATCCCACTACTGGGTATCTACTCAGAGGAAAAGAAGTCATTATATGAAAAAGGCACTTGCACACACATGTTTGTAGCAGCACAATTTGCAATTGCAAAAATATGGAACCAGCCTAAATGTCCATCGACCAATGAGTGGATAAAGAAAATGTGGTATATATACACTGTGGAATATTACGCAGCCATAAAAAGGAATGAAATAATGGCATTCGCAGCAACCTGGATGAAATTGGAGACCATTATTCTAAGAGAAGTAAAACAAGAATGGAAAACCAAATATCATATGTTCTCACTTATGAGTGGGAGCTAAGCTATGAGGACACAAAGGCATAGGAATGATGGGGAGTTTGGAGATTCAGAAGGGGGAGCATGAGGGATAAAAGACTACACTTTGGGTACAGTGTACACTACTTGGGTGATAGGTGCACCAAAATCTCAGAAATTACCACTAAAGCACTTATCCATGTAACAAAAAACCACCTGTTCCCCAAAAACTAGTGAAATAAAAAATAAAATAAAACTAAAATTAAAATTAAAAAAGAAAGCTGACAACAAGCTTTCTTCCAGAAAAAAAAAACCAGACAATCAGATTTTATGTGGGTTCTAATGAGAACTTTATACTATAGAAGTATAAAGAAGCCACCTATGAAATATTGTTGTTCCCACCCCACCTGCCAAAAACACCTTGAATCTGAATCTCTTCAAGCCTCTAGCTCTAACTACCAGTTGACAGGAAATCTAGGGAATAAAGAAATGTATTGAATGATATGACAAACAGACAATTAGTCAAACCCAAAATATAGAATTCTACGTGACAAATTACCCAGACTATCCATCAAGGTCCCAGCAGGAAACAGACGGCACATTCAAATTAGGTAATTTGAGAAGGGCTTAGTAAAAGGACTACATACAAAGATTTGGGTGGGATACAGGGAAACCACAAGGTAAAAGGAGATAGCACAGGATCCTAGAGCTAATAACAACTCAAGGGACATTGCCATCTTAGGGGAAAGGAACAGGGGAGGAGTAGTCACTGTAACAGAGGAAACACAGGGAGAGAGAGAGGGAAGGAAGGAAGACAGAGAGAGCACAAGCTGTGGACAGGGCCTCCTTACAGTGGCTGCAACCTTGAGTTGAAGGACACAACTAGGTTGCCAAGAAATATTGCACACTGATGGTTAGAATGGTGATCACACTCAGCTAGGCACGGTGGCCTACGCCTGTAATCCCAGCACTTTGGGAGGCCAAAGCGGGTGGATCACCTGAGGTCAGGAGTTCAAGACCAGCCTGGCTAACATGGCAAAACCTTATCTCTACTAAAAATACAAAAAGAAAAGAAAAGAAAAAAGTTAGCCAGGCATGGTAACTCCAGCTACTTGGGAGGTTGAGGCAGGAGAATCACTTGAACCCAAGATGCAGAGGTTGCAGTGAGCCAGGATCGCACCATTGCACTCCAGCCTGGGCGACGAGAGTGAAACACTGTCTTAAAAAAAAAAAAAAGAAAGAAAAGAATGGTGGTCATACTCTATTTGGAATAAGATAGAAGAGGAAGTAAGAAAGATTTAAGTTTTACACAAATAAACTTAAGAATCTCTTAATTTTAACTACCCGTATTTCAACATGGAATTGAGTATTGATGTATGAAGCATATTCTGAATCCAGAACTAACACAGTAGATTCCAACTGGTGTTCTTGTACTCACTCCTGGCCTTCCATCTCTTCTCCACTTACTGGGCAGTGTGTTTGTAAAGTACACATCTGGTTCTGGGGTCAAACTGCTGGAAAACCTTCAGTTGCCCTTTCAATAGAGATTTTCAGCCTGCTTAAAGACACTCCATGATTTAGCACTTTCTTGTACCTTCAGTCCTTCTTCCCTTAAATGGCTCTATCCCAGACACATGGGGGCCTCTTTGGAATGCTACCAGCTTTCTTCCTAGTGGACATTCACATATGTGGTTCCTATGGTCTGTAAGTTGTTTAGGGATCAGTTATAGGAATGAGAAGTGATTCTAGTTAGATTAAGTAGTAAAGGACTTGTTTATTGCAGGATATTACATGGTTCCAGAAGCAACGGCAAGCTGGGAAAATGAGACTCTAAGACAACCCCAAGAGCTGCAGGCAGCTCTGGCCACCTCGGGGACTTTTGTCTCTTCTGCCGTCAGGGAGCTGGCAGCCAAACTGGGAAGCTGCCTCTGTAGCAGCTCTCTGCCAGGATCAAAAACCCACCAAAATCAGCAAACAGCCACAACCTAGAAACTGAAATAACCAGGAAGCCACCAAAATCAAGAAGTGCCTTGTGGCAGCCAGACCTCCATCCATGAGGAGCTTACCAAACAGCAGAAGCCACAGAAGCAGGGAGGTGAGACCACTGCAGCACCCCCATGTTCCAAATCCTGCAGGAATGCACTGACTGATGGAACTAATTCACATTCAGAATGCATACAACAAAGAAACCCGGAAAATGCGGCTTTTAGCTTTCCAGACTAACACAGTAGAAAGAGGCTGGAGTAGATATTGAGTGCCAGTGGACCACTGGCATAGTCTGGAATACTCTGTTCCACCTCTTCTCCTGGCCCAGTGCTACTCATCCTTAGGTCTTGGGTTACACTCCACTTGCTTAAGAAGATGTTCCCTGCCCCATAGTCTGTCTGGATGCCCCATCTCATTCCCAGCCCCTGCTGAGAATAGCCACCTTATCACCCTGTGCTTTTCCATCGCAAATTATACTCACTACCCTCTAAGAACTGGTCAGCCCTCCCTGCTAAACTCCATCATGGCAGGAAGTGTATCTATCATGTACACCCCGGTATCCTCAATAGCTTGCCCAGTGCCTGGAATGTGACAGTCTCTTCATGTGAAATGAATGCATGTGTTGAATGTATAAATAAACGAATGCACAAAGGAGAAAATCAGGATGAGTTTTGTGGGAACAGCTTGAAATAAGGCGATAATGACATCAGTTGGAGAAAAGTTCTTTCAACATGGGGAGGGTTGCAATCTCTATGATTTGTTTTTTGCAGGGAGTGGATACACTCAGTATAAAATGTAGCAGATGTCTTAAGTTGTTGGCAAACCTGGATATCATCTGGAAAAATCCATCATGTTTTAAAAAACAAATTTTCTTCAGCAGCCTTGAATGAAATCAAATTCTCGGAAGGGAACGACGCTTCCCACTCACAGGCATCCGTTGTCAATAAGGAACGTTGTTCCCTGGAGTATTTGCCTCTGAGGAGGCTGGCGCATGCCTGGCCACTTCGTAAGATCAACGAGATGCTCAAGAGCCTCGAAATGCAGGAATTATCTTTGTTCAGAGGTTGCCCAGTCCTCAGAACAGACTGAATCCCAGAGAGGGAATGTTTCCCATGCAGCCTTTGGAGGGCTCTGGTTTGAATACAGACTCACTTCTCCAAGGATTTGACCTGACAGCTTGTTTGTTTGTGAAGATTGGGTCTGTGTGGAAGCCTAGCCATGATACTGAAGAGTTTTACTTTTCAGAAGAAAGAGGCTGAAGAGCAGGTACATGTGTGGCTCAGCAATGCCTAGGCTCTGGCAAAATTGGTGGTCAAATCAGCCTGTCAGGAGCGCCTTTCCTCTAAGCAGACGTACCAGTGACATTGCGGGAATCAAGGTCTTATCTCAAAAAGATGCAGAACTCATTTTGGGATATCCAGCCCCTCTGCATTTTGCCCCGGTGACCTGATTACAGTTGGAAGTGTTAGCACAGTGAGTTCAGAGGCAGCCAGGAGCAAGTGAAGTTAGAGGGAGCAACTGGGGCTGATCAAAGGAAAACCACTGCTATAGGGCTTGGTTTTGACACCTGTTGTCTAGGGTCATAGCTTTCTCCCAAAATATGTTACCATGATCAACAAAACTAAAGTTTGAAAGGTCACATAGAAAACATTAACAGTAAATCTTCTGAGCACAGTGGTTCATGCCTGTAATCCCAGTACTTTGGGAGGCTGAGATGGGTGGATCACTTGAGGTCAGGAGTTCAAGACCAGCCTGGCCAACATGGTGAAACCCTGTCTCTACTAAAAATTAGCGGGGCATGGTGGCGTGCACCTGTAATCCCAGCTACTCCAGAGGCTGAGGCATGAGAATCTCTTGAACCTGGGAGGCAGAGGTTGCAGTGAGCTGAGATTGCACCACTACACTCACTCCAGCCTGGGTGATAGAGCGAGACTCTGTCTAAAGCACACACACACACACACACACACACACACACACACACACACACACACAAAATAAATCCATAGTACATATATGTATATGAATATGTAATAATGTAGCTATTTATAAAACATCAATAAGTAGTGTTCATGGGCATGTGTAAAATATTGAGGGTCCAGTTGGACCTCATAATTGATTCATTCACTCCCAAATCTTCCACATCCCCCATGAGTCGTCCTTTCTTTCTTTTTTTTTTTTTTTGAGACAGCGTCTTGCTGCTCTGTCACCAGGCTGGAGTGCTGTGGCGTGATCTCAGCTCACTGCAACCTCCGACTCCCTGGTTCAAGCGATTCTCCTGCCTCAGCCTCCTGAGTAACTGGGATTACAGGCATGCACCACCATACCCAGCTAATTTTTGTATTTTTTTTTAGTAGAGTTGGGGTTTCACCATGTTGACCAGAATGATCTCGATCTCCTGACCTTGTGATCCACCCACCTCAGCCTCCCAAAGTGCTAGGATTACAGGCGTGAGCCACCTCGCCCTGCCGAGTCATTCTTTCTTACTAACAAATCTATAATACTTTTAATTTATTTTACTAGTGCTACTACTTTCCTTGTTACTACTTCCTTGGTTTAGAATAGTTGTTAAGAGACAGAGCTCAGGAGTCAGCCTTTCTCAGTTTAAATTCCAATTCCACCACTTGCTGTTGTGTGACCTAGAAAAAAATTAACTTAATTTTTTCCTGTCTCAGCTTCCATTCTGTAAAATGGAGATTAAAATATCTCTAACCACATGGAAGTGTTGTGGGAATTAAATGAGGTAATCCATGTGGTATTTAAAACAATGTTTGGCATATTGCAACTCCTCCATGATATTTGTTATCCTTCTTATAATTATTGCTATTAATATTCATTGGTAGCACTCTTACTATTTAGAGGCACTGCTTTCATGTATTTTGTGTAGTAAGTCAAATTTATGGTTTAAATGATGGCTGGCTCAAAAATATTTCTCTCTCATTCTCCATTCTAGGGCTTTAACTACAGCAAGTGAAATAGGTTGAGTTCAGGATAAGCTAGAAATTAAGAAATTGAATTTACCAACTAAACATCCATATTTCATAGAAAGGAACCATAACATTAAATTAAGTAGGTTGACTTAAGTAGCAAGCAAAAAATCCTGCACAAATTAGCTTAAGTTGGAAACTTAAGAATCAGTTCACATAGCACCTGTCCAAATGTAGGGTGGGCTTCAGGGTTGGTTGATGCAGTGATTCATTGTGGTCTTAGGTTCTTTCCATCTCTCCCCTCTGCCCTCAATAGCATTGGCTTCTTCCCAAGCCTAGTTCCCCTTGTAATCAGAAGGTGGCTGCTAATGCCAGTTGGGGTATGTGTCTTCTTTCACATCCAGCAAAGGAGAGAAAGAGACCTGATACCCATGAATAACCTTTTACTAGAGTGTTTAAGAGCCTCCCTTCATGACACAGGGGCTCACATTGTCTCAAGCCTCCCCATATCCACCTGGCAAACAGAGTGATGTTAGCAAGGTTTACTTAGAACAATCAGCAGGGATGTAATGGACACTGGAGACTCAGCTGCAGTGGCCTCTGTGGGGATCACATGACAAGGCTTCCAGGTGGTGCAGGGGCTTGTCAACTTTGATGTTGCTTGACTGTCAACAAATAGGGCTGTTCTGTGTATCAACTGCTGAACAACAAACAACAAAACTGGCTTGAACATACTAATATTTTACTATATCTCACCATTTATGGGTCATAAATTCAGGCAGGGCTTAGCCTGGAGATACTTATGCTTCATAGAGCTTTGACTGGGGTTACTCAGTGGTATTCAGGTGGCAGCTGGTCTGGTCTGAGGATCCTGGGATATCATCACTCACATGTCTGGCACCCCAGTGGGGACAGCTGGAGACTGGGCTGGGCTCCACTGGACCCCTCCCCCTCTCCATGTGGTCTCTCCAGGGGGGTAGATGGACTCATCGCACAATGCCTCAGTTTGCTACCCTCCTATGAGTGACAGAAATTGTGAAATGAAAGACAATTCAAATGATTTGAAATGTCATCTTCAGTACACATAATTAGCATAAAGCAATGGGCATGCAATTTTTAATAACAGGTCATTTGTTTCTCTCTATGCCTACCAAATAGATGTGTTTATGTTTTTTTAAATATCAGTTTGAAGAGTGCTACTTTGCCATCCTGTCCAAGGTGCCTCCATCACTACTCATCCTGTGGGAGTGAGCTATGGGGCTCTCTTCCTTTCTCAATAGCCCACTTGGTCTAGGGCACCAATCCATCTCTCTCATGGTCTCCCAGCAACCTCCATTCTGATCTTGCTGCTTCCAGTCTCACCTCCTGCCACTCATCCTCCATATAGTTTTCCTGTGATTTTTCTGAAACACAAATCTGCTCAGACTATTCCCTTGCCTAAATTCAATTTTAGGTTCTCTTTTACCAACAAGATAAAGTTCAAACTCTGGCATGGCTCACAAGTTCCTTCACAAGTTGTTCCTATCCCAGGTCAAATTCCCCAGTCATCACTGGGATAAGCTCCAAAGGGCCAAGCATCTCTGCTGTTCACTGCTTTCTCCTCTAGCACCTCAACTGATGCTAGCACATACTAGGGTCTTAATAAGTATTTCTGGAAGGAAAGAAAAAATAGAAAAAGGGAGGAATGGGGGAGGGAAAGAAGAAAGGAAGAATGTTAGTTCCTATAGCACCCTATACTTTACCTATCAAAATGTTCATCTCCAGTTTAATGTCTACCTTCCTCACTAGATTGTAAGGGCCAAGGGGGTAACTAATATGTTATATTCACCACTCCTAGCACAGTGCCTGACATCAAGTTGGTGCCCAAAAAATATCTTTAAAGTCAATGAATTTATTCATAACAACGTGTAATGTGCTTAAGTCACATACAAAGAGGGGTGGAAGCCAGAGGGAAGGCCATCTGACCTTCTGGAGACCAGGGATAGGTATGGGAAGGGGGTAGGACATGAACAAGTCCTTGGAGAGCTATGACCCATGGCTGAGCAATTGGTCCCCTTTAGGCCTATGGCCCTGGAAGGTTGAATACTATGCTCAGTGCTCACATCCATTTTGTATACCCAGTTTTCTTATTTGGCATGAGTATCCAACCCTACCAGTATTTTTCCAAGAGAGTGAGTATTTTGAAGTGATGCGTGAACTGCCTTGCCTCAGCCTCCTGGAATGTGACCTCATTCCTTCCCCAGGTCTGTCCCCTCATTAATCAGCCTGCCCAGTCCTGCTCCATCAGGCAGGCTGCCAGGCATGCAGCTGACACTGGAGCTCCCAGTTCAGGGGCTGAGGCAGGCTTTGCTGTTTAACATCATGAACTTCAGGGACAACACCACCAGGGTTTCGATCTTGAATTCATCCCTTACTAGATGTATGATCTTGGGCAAGTTTCTTATCTGTCTAAGTCTTGACTTCATCAGATGGAAAGTGGAGCTAATGGCAGCACCTAAATTCACAGTGTATTTGTGAGAATAAGATAATCCATGAGCCTACATCACACAGAGTTCAATAACTGTTGAGTCTTATTTTTCTACTCAAGGACTTCTCTTGTCTTTTGGCAGGTTGTGAATTTCTCTAGGATGGAGCAGAAATACAGGGAGGGAAGTGGAAGGGAATGTGGTATACACTGAGAACCTGTGTCATATCAGATGCTTTGGTGGCATGTCTGTGTAGCATTAGCCCCATCGTCCAGTGGAAAGAATGCAGATGGTAGAATAGACAAATCTGGGTTGAAATCCAGGCTCTGAAACTCACTTGCTATGTGAGTCTGGGCAAAGGTCTTCCCCTCTGAGCCTCAGTTTACCACCAATTATGGCATGCCTACTTCGTATTCATGCTGTATGGATTATATGAGCTAACATCATATAAAATGTTAGGCAGATGATGCTCAGTAAATGCGAGTTTCTTCATTCCCAAGGGGACAGCTGGTTGACAGAAGGACTTGAATAGAGAGAGGGAGAACATGGGGATATGCCAGAAGGGAGTACCCCTTGGGCATAAGGATGCTGGAGGGGACACACTTCTCTACCGCCCCCCCTCCCCCCCGAGAACTGGGCTGCTATAAATGGCATGAGTGGACCTCTCCTTTGGGCTGGCAAAAAGACTCAAGATGGCTGTCTCCCTCCCTCCCTAACCTTTCTGGGCCCAGGGCATGGGAGAGGATGGTAATGACAGAGCAGAAAGGAGTCCAAACAGCAGTTATAAATGTCAGCACACCTGGATTTTAGCTCTGGCTCTACCACTTATTAGCCATGTGACTTTGGACAAACCTTCGTGATCTCCCTGAGCCTCAGTTCCCTGTCTAAAATGGGGATAATATCAGGTGTCTTCTGATTATCTACTGTGGCATCACAAACCACCCTAAACCTTAATGGCTTACAACAATTATTACCTCTCAGGGTTCGTGTTGACTGGGCTCAGCTGGGTGGTTCTTGCTTGGGGTCTAGGGCAGCTGCAGTCAGATGGCCCCCGGGGCTGGACTTATCCAAAGGCTTGACCGTGCTTGATGCCCAAGGTGGCTTTTTTACTCACCTGGGCTGAGAAGGCTGAAAGTCTGGAGGCTGGTTGGACACCTCTTTTGCCATGTGTCCTCCCTAGCTGGGACTTCTTCTTAGAGTAGTCAGACTTCTCACAAGGCAGCTGACTTCTCACAAGGCAGCTGGCTTCCCACAGAGCAGGCATGCCAAGACGCCAAGGCAGAAACAAAATGGTTACCTCTGACCTAGCCTTGGAAGTCCCTCTGTGTCACTTCTGCTACATTCTATTGGCTATAAATGAGACATGGGGCCAACCCAGATTCAAGGGGAAGTGAAGGGAGGAGTGCCAAAGATTTGCCACCATCTTGAACCCACCACACCACATATCCCATCTACCTTGCAGGGCTGTTGTGAAGATGAGAAGCAATGGCATGCATGAAAGCCCTTAGTGTAAATCATTACAGAGACATGAGGTTACTGTTCCACGTCCATCCCTTTCTCTCTTCCCTAAATCAGGCACTCATCCATCCTTTCTATCCTGTACCAATAGCCTCCAGAGTAGCCTCTCTGCCTTTTGTGTCTCCCTGTCAAATTTATCTTCCACAAATGCCTGCCTATAAGTCTATCCCAGGTGAAAATCTATCACTAGCTTCACGATGTGGCTCTTACCCGTGCAGGCTTGACTGGCGATATGCTCCCAATGCCCCAGCCATATTACTCTGTTCCAACCTTTGGCACCTTTGCTCACACCATTCTTTCTTTTCAGAGCTCTCTTCTCTTTCCACTTCTGCCCAAACTCTAACCCTTCTGGTTAAACCTGTCCTCATGTTTTAAGATTCCCTGCAAATATCATCCCCTTGTCCAGCTAGCAAATCTTGCTCTCACTACTGCTGCACATACCTATTGAATTCAAGTTCCCACTCTGCGTGCTCCCCTAAATCCTGTGCTCACTGCAGACTGGTCTTCTAGCCATTCATCCAAGGGCCAAGCACAGTCCTGACTCAGGGCCTTTGCACGTGTTGTGCCTTCTGCCTGGGATGCTCATTTCCTGAATATTCACTAAATATCTGGCTTCCTTACTTCATTCAGGTCTCTGTTCAAATCTTGCCCCTCAGAGAATCCTGCCTGACCAGCCAACCTAAGATAGCACAACCTCCCTCACTCTCCCACCCTATAACCTGCTTCTTTTCCTTCAGAGCACTTGTCATCTGTCTAGGGTCCATGCAATACTGCGCTGCAAGAGCCAACTGTGTGAATCATTCCTAAATTGACACTTGGTGACACCATGTTGACAGCTTGAAATTGGCCACAGGGAGAGTACACTAAGGACCCTCCTGCCCTCAATTTAGAATCTCTGATGGGACTCATCACCTTCATCTCACTTAAGAGGGATAGTGAAATGACTTGTTCAAGGTCACACAGCCAGTTAATGAAAACATTAGGCAATTTGGTTTTAAGAAGGAACTCAGAAACCAGTTGCTTGAGTTCAAATCCTGACTTCACCATTTACTAGCTACTTGAAAGTCACCAAGACGACAGGGTACTTTCTTTTTTTCCTGGAGAACTTGTTTTCAAACACTTATGTGCACACTATTCTGTGTTTATTTTGTTTACTGTGTATCTCACTAGATCATAATTTTCACAAAGGCAGAGACTTTACTAATGCTTAGTCCCAGCATCTAGTGCCATGCCTGACACAAAGTATGTGCTCAATAATGTTTGCTGAATGAACAAATATGCAAACCAACCAATGAGAAACAATAATCACACCCAGTTGTAAACTGAGCCTTTGAAAGAAGACATTGGCTCTCTTTTCATCTTTTGTGCTCAGCACACAGCCTGGCACGTAGAAGGAGCTCAAGGAATGTTGATAAACAGGAGAATACACTCTGAAGAGGGCTATATCTAGGTCAAATCCAGCTGCACTCTGATAAGCATAAAAAACTGCACCAGACAACTCCATTGGTATTTCCATTATGTGCCAAAGAGAAACCTGCAGGAACTCAGGCAGGAAAAAAGCACTGGCCTGGGAGGCAGGAGCCTGGGTTTTTAATCCCAGCATAACTGTGCCTGCTATGTGACCTCAGGTAAGTCACTTCTCCAACCCAGGCCTTAATTTTCCTATTGGTAAAATGGGGTGATTGGAAGTAGATGATGGAGTTCCTTCTAACTCATAACTGTGGTTGAATTTATGTCTGGAGCTGCCCCAGGCAGGGCTGCTCTAAAGTAGGGCAGGAGGTGGGTGATGGACAGAACTGGCGTTCTACAGGTACCAGAGGCAGGATGTGGCCAGGATGCCACAGCTGGAAGATAGCACAGTGCTCCAGAGTCTGGGACACTGCAGAGCTGTGGGATGGGCCCCTCTCTCCTTCTCCGGTCTCTACCTCTGCCCAGAAACCATTCCAGCTCCTCCCACCTGCCTTCATATGGCACCTGACTTGAGGCTTCCCTGAGAACAATTAGAATATTGGCTGCTTTACCTACTGGAGCAGGGCACGAATAGGAAGGCTCTGATACAGGGAGGAGCACGGAGATGTTTTACATCTTGGTAACTTTGGCTTGTGTCTAAACAAACAGGTTGGCTAAGTTGGTCAGCCAGCGCTTTGTTTCCTGTTATTTATGCTACATGGAGCATAAGCAGTTCAGAGCAATCGAAAGAGCCCTGATTTGGATTATAGAAACTACCATTTATTGAGCACTTATTGTGTGCCAGATGCTACTTTAAGCTAAGGGTCAGCAAACTACACTGACCAAATTCCGTTTTTGTGTGGTCCATGGGCTGAGACACTTTTAAATTTTGAGACAGGGTCTGGCTGTGTCACCAGACTGGACACAATCACAACTCAGCTCACTGCAACCTCCGCCTCCTGGGCTCAAGCCAACCTCCCATCTCAACATCCCGAGTAGCTGGGACTACAGGCACCTGCCACGATGCTGGGCTAATTTTTGGATTTTTTTAAAGATGGAGTTTTGTCATGTTGTCCATGCTGGTCTCAAACTCCTGAGCTCAAGTGATCCACCCTCCTTGGCCGCCCAAAGTGCTAGGATTACAGGTGTGAGCCATCGAGCCCAGCCAAGATGTTGTTTACATTGTTAAATAATTATATAAGTACTTCATAATTATCTTGAAATTAAAAAATTTTTTTTTTCTTTTGTAGACAGGGTCTTGCTCTGTCACCCAGGCTGGAGTGCAGTGGCACCAACGTGGCTCACTGTAGCCTCGACCTCTTGGGCCTAAGTGATCCTCCCACCTCAGTTTCCCAAGTAGCTGGGACTACAGGCACACACAACCGCACCTGACTAAATTTTAAAGTTTTTGTAGAGATAGGGTTTTGCCATGTTGCCTGGCTGGTCTCGAACTCCTGGGTTCAAGCTACCACCCACCTCAGCTTCCCAAACTGCTGGGATTACAGGCGTGAGCCACTGCACCCAGTCCCATCTTGAATTTTGATCCTTAGTACACAAAGCCTAAATTGTTTATCTAGCCTTTAACTAAATAGTTTGCTAACCAACCCCTGTTCCAACTTTTTTTTTTTTTTTTAAACATGGATTAACTCCTAATCCTCACAATAACCCGGTGAAGTAGGTTAACTACTACTATCCCATTTTACAGAAGAGCAAATAAAGGCAGGGGGAGGTTAAATGATTTATTGAGGCGCTAGTAAATGGCAAAGGCAAAATTTGAAGTCCGGCAACTGGTTTCTGAGTTCCTTCTTAAGACCAAACCGCCTAATGTTTTCACTAACTGGCTGATGATCTTGAGCAAGTCATTTCACTGTCCCTGTTAAGTGAGATGAAGGTGATGAGTCCCATCAGAGATTTTAAAATGAGGTCAGGAAGGTCCTTGAAATGAATTTCAGGGCGTCTACGACACTGGAATCTGTGCAAAATATAGTGTCTTTGTGCACAGTTGCATTTATTTGAAGAGAGAATCTAGCACTGTCTTCAGAAATGGATTCTGTGACTCAAAATAGATTGGAACTACTGGACTAGCTTTCTTGGAAGGCTATCTCCAACCTGAACATTCTTCAATGTTATTTATTTGGATTTTTTTCCTCGTGTGCTATCTCTTTAGGTTGTCTTTTCTGCCCAAATGTTATTTATTTCAGGTGCCTTTTAAAATACAAATGTTATCTATTGGATTGTATTTGTTCCCACCTCCAAATTGCTACATACTCACTGCCTTTAAAAGATGAGAAAAACAGACAACCTTAAGAGCCAGTGAGGTTTTTCTACTGATGTATCCTGCAACTCTAGATAAATCATCTGTATTAGTGGGGAGGACAGGAGATATGGTTTATAAATCCATATTGTAGTTATTCATATATTTCCATGTTATTTATTTAACAAATATGTACTAAGCCCCCACTAGGTGGTAGTTGCTGTGTGGATTGTAAGCTCCAAGGAGCCAGGGGTTAGGTGTAACTTGCCATTGTACCCCCTCAGCCTAATACAGACCTGGCACCTGGGAGGCACTCAGTGAGGATGCCTTCTTGGCTGCCTGCCTGGCTGAAGAGATGGATGAATAGAAGACTGGAAAGTATATGAAAAATCAGTAGTGTGGGTGGGGGGAAAGAGGTTCAGGGTGTTGAGCAATTTAGTTGTGTTGGTTTCTGGTACCTTCCAATTGGCAGCTTCCCATGATCTTGGAGAAGCTTTTGAGGGCAGTCCTCATTTTCCCATCAGTCATGCTTTGAAAGATGCTAGTTGAAGATCAGCTGACAGTCAGGACTTCTCACATGAATCCAAAGAAATTAATCCAATTTCTTACATCCCACTAAGGCCAGAGGAACAACAAGGACTTTCTTGCCCTTTGTCTTGGGCCCACACATCCCGGAATTAGAGAACAATGAAGTCTCCTCTTTCCTGCCTGCCTCATTCTTCCCCGACTTCTGAACTTTTCCGCTCTCCCACTCCTCCTCGCCTCTACTTCCATCCCTGGTGTGAGTCTTGTGGCTCATAACCGCTGAGAGTAGGAGTGGAGTTGAGCCCCTCAGCACACTCAGCCCTGGACTGATGTGACTGGAGATGTCTTGGGATGGACGGGAACAGGGCCAGGGAGGAGCAGGAGGGTAAGCCATGCCAGGGATGTAGCTTGGGTATTAATGTCTGTGGGAAGGGCAGCACAAGAGCTAAGGAGAGTGTCTTCTACCAGGGAGACCGAAAGGTTCTGTCCTGCTTTCCTGTTTTGAACGAAACAAAACAAAATTCGCCTGCACTAGGCTGTACTGTATTCATCCACAATGTCCATAATACTTGTCTATCTTCCCAAAAGGAGAAGATAGCAAAACTTACTATCCTTACCGTCTAAAGATAATAAGTTGTCGGATAAAATCAAAACCTGATCCTTACTTGGATTCTCTTGAGAGGCCATTTTTGATGTCCTGATTCAGCAGGGGTAAGAGAGGTTAGGGTATAACTTGAACTTGTATACCAGTGAACTTCTACACTACTGTGCTGGAGTTTTAAACATTTGGGTTCAGGAAATGTATATGGTCTGTAGCAGCATGATGTCACAGAAAAAGCATAATCTCAGAACCAGGCAAAAAGGGTTGTGAGCTAGGCGCAGTGGCACATACCTGTAGCCCTAACTACTTGAGGCTGAGGTGGGAGGGTCACGTGAGCTCAGGAGTTTGAGGTTGCAGTGAGCTATGATTGTACCACTGCACTCTAGCCTGGGCAACAGAGAGAGATCCTGTCTCTAAAATATGTTTAGAAAAGAATGTCAATTCCAGCTATTCCATTTACTATTTGTGTATTCTTAGACAAGTGCCCTTCTGCCTGTTTCCTTATTTGTAAAGTGAGAATAACAAAACCCACCCCCTTTAGATGTTATGGGGATAGAGGTAACACATGTTGAGTTGCTGGCTGGTAACAGGCTCTCAATACATTGTAGATATTTATTATAAGTATTGCCCAGAAACCATCTATTCCTACAAAAGAGGAAATTGGTAGATAGGTAAGGGGCTGTTGGGGTTACTCCTGCCTTCACAGACAGGGGAGTAGAGAGGCAAGATAACAGGAGTAAAACCTCCTCAAAGCTTCCCTAGAATCCTCTGCTGATCTCTCTCATAACGTCATTTGCTGGACTGGGTCACTGGTGGAGATGGTGCCCGCCACCACCCAGGGTGTGAGGTTGGCACAGGAGGAAGGATGATGGGATAGGGACGTTCCACTAGAGAAAGGCAATGGAAGAGGTAGGGAAAGAGCAGGAAAGGGGAAAGGCTGGGGACAGGAGAACTGGCTTCAAATACCTGAGGAACCAAGGAGTGAAAGGAGAAAATTACTTACTCTTTCTTGCTCCAAGAATAGAAATTTAGATCAGTTTGTGAAAATTACAGAGGCACTGAATTTCCTTAATTATGATGAACTTAGTAAAGCTGCTTGGGACTGGAATGGGTTGTCTTGTGGGGAGGAAGGATGTTTCATCATCACAGGTAGCCTACAAGCACCTGTTTAGCATTCTGAGCTACCTCTGGGTGGGAGACTGGAATACATGTCCTCTAAGACCTCTTTTGATAACTCTAAGGAGCATCACTTGGAGCAGGACTGCCCAGAAAGGCAGATGAATGTGCCACTGGCAGCAGCCCGCTTAAGACCTCTCACCACCTGCCCTTACCTCGAGGACAGCTCAAAGTGGTTAAAAACAGCCAACACCTCCACACCCCCTTAACAGGGCATCACACATCACCAGGCCAGCTCTGGGAAAGGAAGCACTGTGACTCATCAGTGTGGGGTTCGAGCAGTGTGGTTGCCTCAGGAATGTAGGGAGAAGATTTCCCAATCTCTCTTTATTTGTTGCCAAATCTCTCCGGAAGCTGTTGGACCCAGTGAAATTAAAAGTCACTGAATGTTTTACTGGGTTTCCCCAGAGTGTAAAGCCCTTACAGAAGAAGCTGACTGCCCCTAGAGGGGGAGACCAGAATGAGAGGGAGGCCATTTATGGTTTGCAATTCAGAACAAGGACACCATGAAGAGAAGATGATGGCAGGATTCTGAAATGAAACCATGACACATACTTGTAAGGTGAAACTGCAGTCACTTTTCAAATCCAGATGAACCACAAAAACCCAGCAGAACTGTACACATCACAGGCAACCTCTCCTGAAAGAAAATGAGTAGGGCCCACCCAAATGAGCCAGCACAAACAGAAACATGTTGTCTTCCCAGAAAAGTGAAAAGATCAAACATTCCTGGGCAGCCAGGACCCAGACCCACCCAATTTACCAGCTGAACATCTTCCAACCTCTCTCGCTTATTCAAGACCCGTCAGTGAGAGACTAAACTGTGCAATGGAAAAATGTCCCAGTCACCAGACCTGGGCTCAGATCCTTCCTGGACTCGTTTCTAACTGTGTGACTCTAAGCCTCAGCTTCATGATCAGGTGAATGTGGACAAGAGTAATTATTTTGTAGGCTTGCTGGGGGAATTACAGGGAATTTATATGATGATGATCAATAAATGACAACTTATATTAATAAAAATAACTACAGAAATGGAGAAAAAGATAAAAGGAAGCAAAAACAGAAAATATTACTCCCAAATACTTCCTCCGAAACTTACTTTGAGGAATTGATGTGAATTTTTTTATTACAAATATTTTAAGCAAACGAAATATGGAGAGTGCACCCATTCCCTAGCTCTTGATTTCCAGTATTTTGAAATACTTAAATCACATTTTTAAAGAAATGAAACACTGAAGATACAGTTGTGTAGCCCTTGTCTGTCCTGTTCTCCATACCTCTACCCTCTGGACCCTGTCCAGCTTCCTTTTCTATGTTCTGTTTCTTGGGGCTTCCTTCCTCCAGCCTGAACTAACAATCACCACAACCAACTTCTCTCTCTGCATTATCAGTATTCTGGCTGAATACTGCTTCTTCTAGGACTATAAGCTTCCGCTGAGGAGAAAGGGAAACTCTGGCCCTCCAGCACTGCCACTGTCTCAAAAGGTGCTCCTTAAAAGAGGCTGAAGCTAATGGTTGTCAGGCTAGAAAGAAGAGTGAGGACTCCTCCCTGGATAGCGCTGGGCATTAGGGTCTTCAGGTGTGGGCTCACACCTGTCCTAGAAAATAAATTATTTAATCATTCTTCTTGAAACCAGAACTTCCCCAAAATATTTATACAATTAAGGGAAGGAATGAAAAGTAAAAGAAAACCTGAGAAACATGAGATGAGTCTCTAAGCTCTTTCAACCCTTTGTTAATTCCATCTTTGTTAATTTCCATATACATTTGCGGTCAGGAGACCTGGATTCTAGGCCTGGCCTCACCTTTTATAAGCACGTGACCATGGGCAAATCCTTCTCTTCCCCCAAGGCCTCTGTTTCCACATCTGTAAAAAAGAGATAATAATATCTTCCCTGCCTAACCCCCAGAGGTGTTGTAGGGATCCCAGCAGATAGTGGGAGCAAATATACTAAAGCTCTATCTGCATCTAGATACTCTCCATTTTGCTGCATCCTGGAGGTCAGGGGATGGTGGGGGCTCTCAGGCCACTCTCCTGCCTAGCACTCAGCTCCCTATACTTGATCTTCAGCAATCCCCATAATCACTGGCCTTGTGAAGAACCCTTTAATGATCTTAAAGCACCGTCACATTCCTGAGACAGCTGATAATAATAGCTAAGATTATTTTACTTAGCACATACCAAACATTATGTTGAGTATTTTATATTCTTTATCTGGAATCATTAAAATAATTCTCGATGGTAAGTGCTGTTTATTTTTAATTAATCAAACAGTTTTATTTTTATGTTTTGTTTTTATATATCATACCCTTTAATATAAAACTCACATGCTGGTATCGGCCTTATACCAAGGAGAATCAGATAATCACCAAGAGTTTATCAAAGAGCACAAGAATAGCTGAAGTGTGAAGTTCAATGGGGAAAAATGTGTTCTTAATTACAAGGTGGGAAATCATTTTTTTTCACAGGCATTGGTGCAGTATAGGCCCTGTTACCCCCATTTTACAGTTAAGGAAGCTGAGGGGCAGAGTGCTGAAACAACTTGCTCAAAAACACACAGCAGTGAGTGGTGTGAAGCCAGAATTTGAGCCTAAGTCTCACTGGATCCAAGGTCCATTTTCTTTCAACTACGTTATACCCTTGTTTACAGAATCTTTGGCTGCTCTTGGCGTCCTCAGATCATATCCCTCATCCTTGCAGGCACAAGGCTGACAAATATTAAGGATTGTGCAAAAATGATAATAAGGGCATCATTACCCAGTCTTCCTTGAAATTTGGTGTTTGGAGGGTGGGTTAGGGTAGGGACAGAGATTCATCGTTGGGGCAGGTGGTGAGGCTTAGACAAGGAGAGAAGCACTGAAATGGTCCACATGAATACTCCTAGGAGAATATATTGATATTGAAACATCCTGGGCACAACTCAATGTTAATCCGATAAACATTACTTAGTGCCTAATATATGCTGGTGCTGGGGCTACACACAGTGCTTAGATGTGCTTCCTGCCCCTCATAAACACTTGACAAGCCTGAAATGCTTGTGTTAAATATTTTTTAAATTAAAGTAAAAACATACAGGCCGGGTGTAGTGGGATTACGCCTGTAATCCCAGCACTCTGGGAGGCTGTGGCGGGAGGATGACCTGAGGTCAGGAGTTTGAGACCAGCCTGGTCAACATGGTGAAACCCCGTCTCTACTAAAAGTACAAAAATTAGCCGGGCATGATGTTGGGCACCTGTAATTCCAGCTACTTGGGAGGCTGAGACAGGAGAATCACTTGAACCCGGGAGGAGGAGGTTTCAGTGAGCTGAGGTCATGCCACTGTACTCCAGCCTGGGTGACAAGAGCAAAACTCTGTCTCAATAAATAAATAAATAAAACAAAAAGAGATAAAGCATTGGCATAATGCATTAGCACGCTATTTTGCAGAACTGGGCAGAAAAAGGACGAAGGGAAAAGGGAGAATCACAGCTGAGACTGTGTTTACATAATAAACTCATTGTGGTCTTTGTGAGCTGTTGGGGAAAGCCTGGCAGAACCAGAGAATTTAAGCAAGTGGATTTGGGCAGCGGGCGGAGGGATTAGGAGGTCATCTTTGGCTTACTCTCACTTCCACAGAAGATATTGAGGCTGGGCCCCTTCTATTCCTGTACTCTCACTACCTAATATAATTGGAAGAAGCAAAGGCTTGGAGACCTCAGAGCACTAGCCCCAGTGATGCACACTCATCTGGGGCCGTTCTAGCTTGGTAGTCAAATGACACCATCATACAAATTCCTCAGCCCTGAGAACCCTCTCTCATCAGCTTTCCTCTTGCCAGCCTGGGACCTGATGGAATGGCAAATAGAGAACTCTGCTAGTTGTAGAGCACTGTGGCTACCTAGTCAATACCTGGAAAAGCGAGAAGAGGGTATATATATTTTAGAAATAAAAGTGAAATCTAACATTTTTACAGAGTCTGAGATTTTACAAAGCTTTGACATCTACCATCTCATCTCTTTGTATATGATTCTCAGCATAATCTATGAAACAGGCTGTATTTTGCCCATTTGACAGATGGGAGGACAAAAGCCCAGAAAAGTTAATGTTGCCATCTCAGTATGTCTGAGATTAGGGAAGAATAGAGGAGAGGCATATTCCTGAGGGAGGGTCTCATTAGGGAAGGTGTCTTGGAGGTGACTCAAGAGCTGAGTAGAAAAACACAATTATGCACTAAATAAAGAAAGGGAGACTCCAGGTAGGTGACTTTGAGGCTTGAAAACATATAGAGAGCTGGAGAGGTTGGCAGGAGCACGATGATGATGATAAATGACAACAGCTAACATCTATCTGTTGCTAACTATGTGCAGATACTGTTAAAACAGATACTCTTCAAAGCAGTTTATTTACATTAATTATAACACCTACCTTTTAAGGTAGGTACTTTTATTATCCCCATTTTACAGATGACAAAACTAAGGCACAGAGATGTAGCTTGCCTATAACATCATATAGGATTGACCTTAAGGGCTAATATAAGAAGGATGAATTTTATCTGGAGAGCCCAGAGCACCCCCTCACTCTGAACTTAGCAGAGAGGAGGTGGGCACAGACTTGTGATTTAGGAAGTCTTCTTGGATGCAGGGTGGACTGAGGTCAGAGAGGGGAAAAGAAACTGGAACCTGACTCAGATATTTGTCCAAGGAAGACCTGAACAGAGACAGTGGGGATAGACAGCAGAGGACTATCGCACAATTCCTCATGTTTGTGGATAAGAAATTGTTCCTCATGCAGATCACGAGGTCAGGAGATAGAGACCATCCTGGCTAACACAGTGAAACCCCATCTCTACCAAAAATACAAAAAAATTAGCCGGGCATGGTGGCGGGTGCCCGTAGTCCCAGCAACTCAGAAGGCTGAGGCAGGAGAATGGTGTGAACCTGGGAGAAAAAAAAAAAAAAACAAAAGAACTTGTCCCTCACACATCTCTGCTTCCTCTATCTGTCAAGGCAGAATAGATTTTAATCTTCCTGCCTCAGGAATTGCATGAAAATTAATGGGACAGAGGTCCAGCTGGCTTTCATCTGCTAAACGATACCCTCGCACGACTGGTGGTGCACATTAAATGCTGAACAAATAAAATGTGCTTTGATGGAGGACCTGGGAATAATTATAGCTTGCTAATTATTGTTAATTTTACCACAGCTTTGAAACTCGGGACTTTCTCAATGACTCAAAAAGAGATTGCAACCTCTTTATGCCATGAAAGTAGCCACACAGCGGCAGCCAAGCAATTTCTCACAGGCTCCATTCTTTCATTATTTACATGGTTCAGCTACTTACGTGGGATACAGGAAAAGAAAAGCAATGATTTGCTGTATTAGAATCAAATTGTACAAAAAACTCTTTACAGTCTTGCTGGCTCTTTAAGAATTTGTTCCTGTTTGTCTCTTTATAGCCAGTGCACACATAAATATTATGTGCGTGTGCACCTGTGTGTGTGCGCTTCTGTGCAGGACAGAAACTTAGTGTTTAACAGAACTTTTAACCCTTTGGACGCCAGGATACCTGTGTGTAACCCTTGATATGGTGAGTAACAGAACTGCTTCCCTAACTTCGACATCTGACCTTCAGATTCTGCATCACTTCGTGTCCACAAACATTTTATTTAAGGTCTCATCACTCTTAAGGTGCCAAAGACCCCTCTCAGGAATATGGGGAAGTTGATAGCAGTGTGACTTCAGGTCTTTAAGCCTCCTCAGCATCACCTATAAAACAGGTCTGATAGTCCCTACCTGTCAGGACTGGTGTGAGGATGAGATAATGCTTGTGAACTGTAAACTATATAAATATGTGCTACTGTGAGAACTGGACAAAGAAGAGAGGGAGTGAGAGAAATTAAGGGCGGGCTAGGGGCCCGGGAAAGAACGAAAAGGGAGTCGGGGATAGGGGAGAGTGCGACAGTCGCGAGCCACACTTTGCAATGAAACTCTTTAGACTTTCTGCCGGGAGAGCGGCCCAGACGCGCCAGGAGTAGGAGGCCGCGCCGAGGGCGGGTCCCCAGAAGCCTGCAGGTGAGTATCGGTTCTCCCCTTCCCGGCTTTCGGTCCGGAGGAGGCGGGAGCAGCTTCCCTGCTCTGATCCTATCGCGGGCGGCGCAGGGCCGGCTGGGCCTTCCGTGGGACGGGGAGGGGGGCGGGATGTGTCACCCAAATACCAGTAGGGACGGTCGGTGGCGGAACCAGCCGGGCAGGTCGGGCCGAGTATAAGAGCCGGAGGAAGCGGCCGGGCGGCAGACGCCCGCAGACCATCCCGGACGCCGGAGCCCGAGCCCCGCCGAGTCCCCGCGCCTCATCCGCCCGCGTCCGATCCGCGCTCCTCCGCCCCACCATGGCTCGGGGCCCCGGCCTCGCGCCGCCACCGCTTCGGCTCCCACTGCTGCTGCTGCTGCTGGCGGCGGTGACCGGCCACACTGCCGCACAGGACAACTGCACGTGTCCCACCAACAAGATGACCGTGTGCAGCCCCGACGGCCCCGGTGGCCGCTGCCAGTGCCGCGCGCTGGGCTCAGGCGTGGCGGTCGACTGCTCCACGCTGACCTCCAAGTGTCTGCTGCTCAAGGCGCGCATGAGCGCCCCCAAGAACGCCCGCACGCTGGTGCGGCCGAATGAGCACGCGCTCGTGGACAACGATGGTCTCTACGACCCCGACTGCGACCCAGAGGGCCGCTTCAAGGCGCGCCAGTGCAACCAGACGTCGGTGTGCTGGTGCGTGAACTCGGTGGGCGTGCGGCGCACCGACAAGGGCGACCTGAGCCTGCGCTGCGATGAGCTGGTGCGCACCCACCACATCCTCATTGACCTCCGTCACCGCCCCACCGCCGGCGCCTTCAACCACTCGGACCTGGACGCGGAGCTGAGGCGGCTCTTCCGCGAGCGCTATCGGCTGCACCCCAAGTTTGTGGCGGCCGTGCACTACGAGCAGCCCACCATCCAGATCGAGCTGCGGCAGAACACGTCGCAGAAGGCCGCAGGTGACGTGGACATCGGTGATGCAGCCTACTACTTCGAGAGGGACGTCAAGGGCGAGTCTCTATTCCAGGGCCGCGGCGGCCTGGACTTGCGCGTGCGCGGAGAGCCCCTGCAGGTGGAGCGCACGCTCATCTATTACCTGGACGAGATTCCCCCGAAGTTCTCCATGAAGCGCCTCACCGCCGGCCTCATCGCCGTCATCGTGGTGGTGGTGGTGGCCCTCGTCGCCGGCGTGGCCGTCCTGGTGATCAGTAACCGGAGAAAGTCGGGGAAGTACAAGAAGGTGGAGATCAAGGAACTGGGGGAGTTGAGAAAGGAACCGAGTTTGTAGGTACCCGGCGGGGCAGGGGATTGGGTGGGGTACCGGATTTCGGTATCGTCCCAGACCCAAGCGAGTCACGCTTCCTGATTCTCGGCGCAAAGGAGCCGTTTATCCTTTCAAATTCCTGCCTTCCCCCTCCCTTTTGCGCACACACCAGGTTTAATATATCCTGGCCTCAGGGTCTCCTTTCTTTCTCACTTCTGTCTTGAAGGAAGCATTTCTAAAATGTATCCCCTTTCGGTCCAACAACAAGAAACCTGACTGGGGCAGTGAAGGAAGGGATGGCGCTGCGTTATGTGTAAAAAACAAGTATCTGTATGACAACCCGGGATCGTTTGCAGGTAACTGAATCCATTGTGACACTGTGAAGGCTTAAATGAGTTTAGATGGGAAATAGCGTTATCGCCTTGGGTTTAAATTATTTGATGAGTTCCACTTGTATCATGGCCTAGTCGAAGAGAAGAGGAGTTTGTTAATTGGTCCTAGGTAGTAGCCTCATTAACCATCGTTTGTATTACTGACCACATAGCCTGTCACCAGGAAAGAAGCCTGTTTCAGCTGCCTGAACGCAGTTTAGATGTCTTTGAGGACAGACACTGCCCGGAAACTCAGTCTATTTATTCTTCAGCTTGCCCTTACTACCACTGATATTGGTAATGTTCTTTTTTGTAAAATGTTTGTACATATGTTGTCTTTGATAATGTTGCTGTGATTTTTTTTTTAAAAAAACATGAATTTAATAAAATATGGGAAAGGCACAAACCAAAAGTTGGCATTTGTGAAAAGTCCCTCCAGAATTCTATCACTCTGGTCTCCTCTAATTTCCCAAGACTTGTATTTTTTTTAAATTTCAAATTATAACACTTTTTTTCCCCCCAAAAATGGGTGTTTCATGTTGCTATTCCGGTGTGTCCTAAGATATCCTAACTGGCCAGTGTAAATGCTATTCTTTCTGAATAAGATTATTTGGAAACTTCCTTCAAACTTCAGGAGGGTGAGCATGAGGGAGGAAGCTAAAACTAGTTGCTTTTATGAAAAAGAGTGCCAGTCTTTGGTCATCTCTAAACAAGGCTTGTCACCAATGGAGACAGAAAACTCTAGTTCAAGAGCTGTATCTCCTTTGAATCCCAACCCTACTTTGAAATAGGTGATACTATTTCCATTCAGCGTTTGAGCAAATTACTTAATCTCAAAGTGTTGTGGCTCTAAGATTAAATGACTTTCCCACATAATTGGAACCAGCCTGCAGTGGGCCCTATGCTTTTGCTGGGTGTGCACAAGTTGTTTTCCTAAGACTTTTGCTTGCTTATTTATTTATTTATTTATTTATTTATTTATTTTGAGATGGAGTCTTGCTATGTTGTCCAGGCTGCAGGGCAGTGGAGTGAGCTTAGGTCACTGCAACCTCCACCTCCTGGGTTCAAGGGATTCTCCTACCTCAGCCTCCTGAGTAGCTGGGATTACAGGTGCCCACCACTACGCCTGACTAATTTTTGCATTTTTAGTAGAGATGAGGTTTCACCATGTTGGCCAGGCTGGTCTCGAACTCCTGACCTCTGGCGATCCACCTGCCTCGGCCTCCCAAAGTGCTGGTATCACAGGTGTGAGCCACCGCACCCAGCAATTTTTACTATTAATGTGCTTTAAAGATGTGTTTTACCTATTAGCTGTAAAAACTAGCCACTTGTCCCTCTTACATTTATCTCTTCCTTTTCACTCATTCACAGTCATTTATGTGTGTGGCTGTGGCGTACCCCACAAGTAAACAAGTTACTGCAGTAACTGAGAAATTCATACAATACTGGGTGTGTACAAAGGAGGGAGTGGTTGATATATCACATATTCAGCAACAGCTAAGCTAGATCCAGGACTGCAGTTTCTTCCCCTGGAATCCATCTCATGCCCCTCCTCCCATGCTGTTTCTACAGTCTGTGATGACCTCTCAAGACTGAAACACCAGTAAGAACTGGGGGAGAGAGAGAGCTCTCACCCACTGGCTTCTCAGCTTAGGGCTGTGGCTGCTATGTGCTGGTGGAGTGGATACTGTAAGATTGCCAGAGATCTCAAAGTCTGTGGCCACTCACCAAGGGAGAAACTCTGTCCAGGCTCCAAACTTCCTTCCAGGATCAAATGAGACTTCCCAAGGGAAGAGGGTGGATGTGAGCAGGCTCTCCCACAGTAGGAAGGATGGCCAAAGTACCTGATGTTAGAACTGGCTCTCTAACAATGAGAGTGAGACGGCCCACTCTAGGTCTCGCTGGGTGCTTTCCACTTCTGAGTCACTGAATGCGTTGACGGAAGTGACCCTGGTGATCACCTGTGACCTAACCCCACTTTTCATACATGAAAAGAGCAAGTGACTTCTCAAGATAAATGTTTCTGTAGCACAGCTGGAACTAGAGAGTCTCATTGTTTCAAGAGTCACTTTTAAAAACTCACTTGTCTGCCTGGAAAATAAATAAAGGATCCAGTGGGCAACTGAACAAAGAACGCTCCCTGAAAAAGCCCCTTCCTCCATCAGAATGTTGATTCTGGATGATATTTAGGTTTCTGCATTAATTCAGGACTATAACTTCTTATACTTTATAGCATTTATAATTTGCAAAGCATTTTCACACATATGATCTTCTTTGAGCCATTGACTTACTGGAAGTAACCCAAATGTTGACAAACCTGAGGTCAAATCTTACTCCTCTGGGCCAAGAAGTCACTTACCTCCCCTGTTTCCTCATTAGTTAAATGAAACTATAAATCCCTCTCTCACAATTGTGAAGATTAAATGAGGTAATTGACATGAGCGTCTGAAACAATCTGGTACTTAGTGAAAGTTTCGTATATTTTAAATTTTCTCTTGTTTAGATTACATCCATGTCACATGTCAGCAAACTGAGATTTGAAAGACATTGAGTAGACTCATGAACACACACCCTGCATATACCAAATCTGGGGCTTGGGACTTTTGCCTTGTGTAGCTAAGATTTTTACTATTAATGTGCTTTAAAGACGTGTTTTACCTGTTAGCTGTAAAAACTAGCCACATGTCTCCATTACACTTATTTCTTCATTTTCCTGCTGGGTACCCAGCAGGTTAAGATGCCTTTTTTGCTCACTTCTTCCAAGGAAGAGGCCCCTCATGCTTCTGTTTTGAAACTCAGCTTTCCTCTGCTGGGGTCAGGTCTTAAGAACCAGCTATCTTCAGGGACTGAGCAGCTGCCTCCAAGATTCCGCCCACCTCCCCACCAAAACAAACAAACAAACAAAATACCTTACTGGTTCACTGGTTCACTGCCCAGAGCTCAGACCTGGGGCTGCCCTTGGAAGGAATGTGGGGAGTAGGTGTGGCTTGCCCAGCAAGTTGCAGCCTGCCTTCTGAGCCTCCTGAGGACACTCGACTGATTTCCTTGTGTAGGTCACCAGGGCTTTATCCATTCTTGCTGTTTCTTTTATTGAAGCATTTTTTTAAAGATCACCCATTCCTCCCTCTGCTTACATATTTTTTGCTTCATCATTTTTCAAGTGGAATCACAGAATGTAATGTCAGAGCTGGAAAAAGCTTAGAGGGTCATTTAGTTCAACATTCTGATTCTATAGATGAAGACACTGAAGCTCACAGAGGAGAATGGATTCACCCAAGTAAGACAGAGAGGGGTGGAGACACCCTAGAGCTCTAACACCCTGGCTTTATCCTATCTAATGTTCCACTTGCCTCCCTGGTTAGTCTCCCGATGATGTATATAGTAAATAGTCACTCTTGTTAGAACTAGGGGAAGGTCCCCCAAGAACTTGGGAGAAAAATACTAGTAATGGGCGAGTTCTTTCTAATGTAATGTGAACAGAACTTCCACTCCACTTTCTGAAACAGACATCTCTCCATAGACTTCTGCTATTAGAGGGGGCTAGAGCAACCTTGGAAGCCTCCTGTTTATGTAAAACAAAGGACCCTGTGAGTACTGAGTAGATTTCCTTTACAATTACTAGCAGGTCCTGGTGGATATCTTCCAGTTGTAATTTCCCTCCTGGAACCATTCCCTGTCATTGCTAAATATCATTAGAGGTTTCATTATAGCCTTTTCTAGTGAGCTCAAAGGAGGAATTGTTGGGAGGGGTGGGGATGGATAGAGGGGCTGGGCCCATTGACTGTTAGAGAATTATACTGTAAACAGGGGGTTGTGTCCCCTGGCACTGCAGCAAGCCATATGTCATCAATTTCAGTGAAAATTCTCAGGTTCATGATGTACAAGGAGGCCAAATCAATCTGAGTAAGAAGGGAAAGATAAATGATCCAGAGGGATAGCCCGAACATGTTAACCAGCAGTTTATCAGCAGGCAGCTCAGCTTACCAAAGCATCTTGTCTCCTTGCAAGGAAAGGGATCTGGACTAGATAAGCATTAACTCCTTGGAATCCTTGTGCCCACCCTTCTCCCATGCTGGATGTAGCTGAGTCTCTTCGGTGGCCTCAGCACTCTCAACTCCCTTGTTATCTGATACTGTTGGAGGAAATGTCCCGGCCACCCAAATATTTTTATGTGAAGCACATTGTCATATGCAATTGAAACAACATAATACAGAAGGTGGGAAAAGGTACCAAACTATGCCAGCAGATGAGGCTTCAAGTCCTTGTTCTTGCTTTCCAACTGTATTATCTTGAATATGGCACTTCACCTCCCTGCACCTCACATTTGCGTTATAAAATGAGTCTAGTGATATCCACTCACTCTAGCTCATAGAGCTCCTGGCTCCTTATCTGATCTCAGTGGGACTGGGGTGAACTCGACTAAGCAGCCAGTTTGACCAGTGTTGGCTCTAGCTGGAGTGAAAAGGCCCCAGTGATTATCAGTGGTTACCCTAAAGCAGGCACAAGTTGGACAGTCTGTGTCCTCAGAGATGCCCAGCATTGGTCATTTATTTGTTCCCTCAAATATTTTTTTTGTCTTATTTGATGTCAGATATCATACTAGTTTGGGGAACAATGAATTGAACAGATGTGGTTTCTCTGGTGCTTTTATTTGTTTTCTTACCTGGCATCCCCACAATGTTTTCAATGGGGGAAATGCCCACATTGTGTGAACCTTGATGGGAAGCCTGATGGTACTGTTCCCTGGCAGGTGGGATATGGGCATGTAACATGGCTCAGCCAATTGAACTCTCCTGCCTGGGCAGAGATCTAGAGGATATGAAGCCATAAATCAGGACAATTGAGAAATTTTCTCAGAACAGTACTGGCTTTGTCAAGAGCACAGCTGTTCCATGGGTGCCAGTGTCCAGTGGCAGCAGTGTTGGTAGAATATCCCAATTGGATTGCCCCACAGCTTGATGTTGGCCACATCCCCTGCTGCCTAGGCAACCTTAGGTCCTGGTCATTTTCTGTATCTGATTCACCAGCCTTCCCACTGATTCTGTGAACTTAATCCAAATCCTCCAATAAATTCCTTTTATGCTTAAGTTTAGCCAGAATCATTTTCTGTTGCTTACAGCCCAAGAATCCTGACTGGTAGAGTCTCTGCCTTTAATGAACTTAAAGGCTACAGCATAGACAGTCATTAACAACACCATCATGTAAATAAGGGTGCAATTTAAAAATGAGATACGTGCTCTAAAGAAAAAAAGTAAATATGAATGTTCTGACCTAGTCTTGGGGGAAGTCGTATCCTTAAGGAATTGATGCTTGATTTGAGATGTAAGGCATGAGCAGATGTTATTTATGCATAAAGAGAAGCATTTCAGTAAGGGAGAACAGCATGTGCAAAGGTCCTGAAGCAGGAGCAAGTGTGGATTATCTGAGGACCTGAGAGTAGACCAGCACGGGTAGATTGTGGGTACAAGAAGACTGGTGCTGCATGTGACTGAGGAAGTGGGCTGGGGATAGACAATGGAAGGCCTTTCAAGCCTACTACGTATTCTGACCTTGTGCAAATGACAAAGGGCATACTCCTTGTGCAGACAAATTAGAAGAAGGCTTCCTATCTAGTTGGACTTCACCCTGCAGTGCCAAATTTGGCAAATGGGCTGGTAGGTGCCTTTGTGTGAAGAAATAAGGGTCCCCTACTTTCCTGTTGACATAGTTTCACCCCCTGCCCTGTCAAGAGCATAGAGAAATCCTTGAAAAAAAAATATTTGTTTTAAGGCAGGGGTGACATAATCAGATTCATGTTCTGAAAAGATCACTCTGGCTGGAGTATGGAGCATAGACTGAAAAGGAACAAGAATAGAGGCAAGGAAACTATAAAAGACCAGTAATAGGAGTATTTCAGGTGAAAGATAAAGGTAGCTTGGGAATGCCAAGTGCAGTGGCTCACACCTGTAATCCCAGCACTTTGGGAGGCCAGGACAAGTGGATCACCTGAGGTTGGGAGTTCGAGACCAGCCTGACCAACATGGAGAAACCCTGTCGCTACTAAAATTACAAAATTAGCCAGGCGTGGTGGTGCATGCTTGCAATCTCAGCTACTCGGGAGGCTGAGGCAAGAGAATTGCTTGAACCTGGGAGGCAGGAGGTTGTAGTGAGCTGAGATCCTGCCATTGCACTCCAGCCTGGGCAACAAGAGAGAAACCCCAACTAAAAAAAAAAAAAAAAAAAAAAGGTAACTTGGATGAGGGTCAGGAATAGAAAATAGTGATGATGATGGGGAGAAGTGGATGTACTGGAGGAATATTTCAGATATAAAATAAATAGTACTCGGGAATAGATTTTATATGGGGGTGGTGAGGACAAGGGAAGTGTTAAGAATAGTTGTAGTGTTTCGCTTTCATAACTGGTTGGTGGCACTATTTTCTGAGAAAGGGAACACAGGAATGGAAACATGTTTGGTATGACGGAAATGATGAGGATGGTTTTGGACAGTTGAGTTCAGACTTGCATCCAGAAGCTGACTATAGCAGTCTGGTGTTTTATGAACTGGAGATGGGAATTTGGGAGGCACTGGTTTATAGGTAGTACTTAAAAGCCAGGGTTAGAAATTCAATTGTCTAGGGAAAGGTGATAGACTGAAAAGGGAAGAAAACTAGCACCATGCTTTAAAAGACTGTAGCACATCAGGACCAGAAAGATGAGAGTTGGCAAAGGAAACCAAGAAAGGTCAAAACCAGGGGTGGAGACTAAAAGACAAGCCCAGACTACTACCAGGGGATAAAGGCCAAGTCAGAAGTCACGGGTGGCAGAGCAGTTTCTTCGCGGGGCATGGAAGCATTGGTGGAAGCAAAGCCCCAGACCAAGAGGAAGAAAGAGAGGATTGAAGTAGACAGTTAAAGTGACAAATCTGTGAAAGTGACATGGGAAATGGAAGTGATGAAGACTTGCTAGGTACCACTTTACGAGTAACCAAGCTATTTGCCTGTCTGTGATCTTGGATCAAGTTACTTAACCTCCCTGTGCATTTTCCTCACTTGTAAAATGGGAACAATAATATACCTACTTCCTCATAGGGTTGCTAAGAGAAGTAAATACGTTAATGCAGGTAAAGCACTTAGACTGGTGCCTGCACACAGTAAGCATTCCTAAATGTTAGCTGTTGTTATGGGTATATGAAACTTGAACACATGGTGTCCATTGCAAGCTCCATAAAGGAAGGAATTCCGGTTTCTGTTATGTATGTCTGTATTCCCAATGTCTCACACAGTGCCTGGAGCATACTGGGTGCTCAATAATTAGTGCTGGTTGAATGGATGGATAGATGATATGGGTGTAGATGTCTTGCAGAATGACTATCTCTGGTCTGGGCATTTAAACAGGGCCAAGTAGGTCCCTTTGACAGCTGGGATTAACTGTTCAAGGATTAGATTTCATACGTTTCTACCCACATTGCACCACTTAAAATAATATTCAGAAGCAAAAGGAAGAAAAACAAAGCTACTTAGAGCTCCACAAACATTTCTTAAGAAAAAGCAAAATGGAAGACGTTTAGATAACTTATGAGTCAAACAAATACAAAGCAATAAGCAAGAAAAATACAGTCGCACAATACAACACTCGAAAATTTAATATAATAGCTTTACTAGATAAAGAACCTTTTTTGTGTTTTTTGAGACCAGGTCTCACTCTACCCCCAGGCTGGAATGCAGTGGCATGATCGCGGCTCACTGTAGCCTTCGCCTCCTGGGTTCCAGCGATTCTCCTGCCTCAGCCTCCTGAGTAGTCGGGACTACAGGCATGCACCACCATGCCTGGGTAATTTTTGTATTTTTCTGTGGAGATGGGTTTCACCATGTTGCCCAGGCTGATTTCAAACTCTTCTGCTCAAGTGATTCACCTGCCTCAGCCTCCCAAAGTGCTGGCTTTATAGGTGTGAACCACCACACCCAGCCTATATAAATAATTTAAACTCAAATTAATTAGAAACACAATTCATCTAGTTAAGATCTCAGCTTGGTACTTTTGTATAAATTAGAAAGGGCATCCTGCTTGCTCTGGGCCGACAAATTAGAAAAAGACAGTCCATCTAGTTGGACTCACCCTTGCAGTGCAGGGCTTGACAAGTGTACCAGGTGGGGAGACACCTTTCAGAGAAGAAAAAGTGATCCTTTCTCTGTGGAGGGTACACAGGTAGGTGATCAGAGTCAGGCTTGATTTTGGTCCCCACCCCCTGGGCCTTTGTGCGGCACATACACAAAGCGAGCTTATGAGATGAACTTCAGTAGAAAAGGAACAAAGGTCATAAATAGACAATTCCAGGAGAGGAATTCGAAATACTAATAAACCTCTTTTTAAAAATATATCTAACATCACCGGTAACCAAATGAGTTAAAAGCACAATGGTATGACAATTTTCCTTTGTGAACTTAATAAAGCTGATGTTTTCCAGGGCTGGTGAGGGGTGTGTTAATTGGTATAACCTTTCTGGAAAACAAGTAGACAATATCTACCAAGAACGTGTTTAGTTTTTCTGACTTTCTATTTCCATATCAAAGAATTTATCTTAAGGACATGAATAATGATGCAAACAAGATTCACATGTATAACGTGTTGCATGCAGCACTTCTTATGATAGTAAAAACGTGAAAATAAATATCTAACTACAGGGGGATAATTATATAGGTTCACAACTCCTTGAGACCCGGTGTGTTTCAGAATTCAAAAGTGTTCGGATTTTAGAAGGATAATTTGGGGCATGTTTTTTAATCCCTTCAGCAGGGTCTGTGGCAGCATCTCTAATCAATACCTTTAGATTTCTGTCGTGAAACATTAACAGTCACACTAAGTGGTATAAATAGACCATAAGTAGGCTTAGGTCACTTCAGGTCAGTTTTGCTGCCAAACTTTTAAAACAACTCTTGGGTTTTCAGTTTTTGGGATTTGTGGTGTCGGGGCTCAGAAATCGATATCCCAAAATGTAGTGCTTCGTACATGATAACTGAAAAAGCAGCCTCAAGGTCTCTCGGACTTCTCTCTCCAGATCTGCCCCCACCTCCATCTCTCTCAAAGCACGCGACAAAGTTGCTCTCCAAAGCTTCCTTATCTGCCTAAAGTCCAGACCTACAAAAAAAGAAGACAATTACCTCCAATCCCTTCCTTAAGTTTTCATTAACTGAACCCGTATTACAGGAAGGAAGACCTAAGTCTGACACCAAATCTGGACAGACTTTTGTCACAAGTCATCGTTCACTCTGTGGGCCCAACAGACCATTATATGTTCTTCAAGCCCATTGACTTCTCCTCCCATAACTGTTTTGCCAGGATCCAAGCCCCAAATTCTTTCTGTAACCTAAAGATGGTATACAAACTTCTGCACCCCCACTAGGGATTTGGGTCCTCATTCTGAAGGTTCCCATTGTATATATGTTAAATAAATTTGTATGCCTTTTGTCCAACTAATCAGCCTTTGTAGGCTGATTTTCCAGGGAAACTTCAGAGAGTGAAAAGGAGCTTCCTTTGTCCCGAACGGTGGACAAGGGATTGTGGATCTGTGTACATTATGGTACCATCCTTGAGGACTTTCTAATATGGGAAAATGCTCACAATATACTGTCGAGTTAAGTGAGGGGGGAAAGTAACAAAATTATGAAATGACTCCATTTTTTAAAAATGGGAACAAACTTATTTTAAATGCAAAATTTGTTGTTTTAAATCCAAATCGATTGTAACTGCTTTCATTTTCTCTTTTATTTTTTGTCTTTCTTTTTTTAAACTTCAAGGGAGTGCTATAATTTTAATCAGTGGAGAAATCAATTGTTCTACTATATTCCCATTTTACTGAACTCTTCACCCTTTGAAGAGCCTGCTAGGGTGGAGGAAAGGAAAACCTGCTTCATCTAGGCGCCTCCCATTTGGTGAGGCAGAGTCTGAGCCTTCCTATATGCAAAGGGAAGGCCTTTGCTTGGGTGAGGGGCGAAAGATCCTGAACTGCTTTCCATAAAGACTTGGGCTTGGTGGCTGGAGCCTGGAGTCCCAGTTACTGGGGAGGCTGAGGCAGGAGGGTCGCTTGAACCCAGGAGTTCTGGGTTGCTGTGTGCTATGTTGATTGGATGACCGTACCAAGTTTGACATCAATCTGGGGACCTCCTGGGATCGGGGAACCACTAGGTTGCCTAAGGAGGGGTGAACTGGCCCAGGTCAGAAATGGTGCAAATCAAAACTCTTGTGCTGATCAGTAGAGGGATCGAGCGTTTGAACAGACACTACATTCCAGCCTAGGCAACGTGGCAAAACCCAACTCCTTTAAAAGGAAACAACAAAAAAGACATGGGAGAAAATGTTTTGGAATTGGATGGAGGCTGGGTGGTGGGGGGAAAGGAAGGGTCACTTGGCAGAAGATTGGACCATGAATTAGTACCCTGGGGCTTCCATAGCAAACTACTACAAACTCGGAGGCTTAAAATAACAGAAATTAATTTCTTCCAGTCCTGGAGGCTAGAAGTTTGAAATTAAGGCTCTAGGGAAGAATCCTTCCTCGCATCCTCCAGCTTCTGCGGTTGTGGGCAGTCCCCAGCCTGTGGCAGCATAACTCCAATCTCTGCTTTCTTCACATTGCTGTCTTCCCTCTGTGTGTATCTCTGTGTCCAAATTTTCGGCTTCTCATAAGGACACCACTTGCCGAATGAGGGCCCACCCTAATCCAGCATGAACTGATCTTAACTTGATTATGGCTGCAAAGACCCTATTTCCAATAAGATCACATATACAAGTTCCAGGTGGACATGAATTAGGGGAGGATACTATTCAACTGAGATCATGAAGTGGCTACATTACCTGGGGTATATTCCCCTGGGGTTCATTGTTGCATGCCAGAAAAATTTAGGACATGGACACACATGAGGCATTTAGGAGTAAAGGTTTAATAGGTAGAAAAGAAGAGAAAGAGAAACAGCCTCCTGTATGGAGGAAGGGGTCTCCCAGAGGAAAGGACCAGTTGGTGGTGAATCCCCCAAGTTTTATAGTCCAGTTTGAGGAGGCAGTGTCTGATTTACATAGGGCTCATAGATTGGTTCCATCAGGTATGACGTTTACATAGTGCACGGGAAGGCTGGTCACCTCACCCTAATCTTCTTATGCAAAGGAGATTTCCACTTAACCTGAACCATCTTTTCTCCTCCTTTATAGTACATGTGGCTGGCAGACAAGGGAAGATGGAGCTGCCATCTTGAAAATGTCTAGTTCTTAGTTCCTGCCAGCATTCATCCATGCAAGTTCCCGGCTTGCTCTTTGTTAGAAAACGATTTGGGACTGCTTTTCATTAAAAAGAAAAGCCGCGCCGTGGACTCCCATGCCCTTACTATCTGACTAAGTGATTTCTTCTTAACTCCCGTATCAATCAGACCCCTAGTTTGTGACTTGACTAAGAAAAAGGAATTCTAATATTCCATTTATTTTAAAGATTATGACTGCTGAATGAATACATGAATGAGTGATGTATATGGAACTGTGATATAAACACCTCCTTGGTTTTTCCCCTAAATTTTCAGTTTAAGCTGGCTAAGCAAGTGTACTATATGGGTATTGTTTATACCGAAATTAAACAAAAGGAATATTTTTATGTGAGTGTGGTTTTTATTTTATTCGATATACTTTAAGTTCTGGGATACATGTGCAGAACGTGCAGGTTTGTTACATAGGTATACACGTGCCATGGTGGTTTGCTGCATCCATCGACCCGTCATCTACATTAGGTATTTCTCCTAATGCTATCCCTCCCCTAGTCTCCCAACCCCTGACAGGCCCCAATGTGTGATGTTCCCCTCCCTGTGTCCATGTGTTCTCATTGTTCAACTCTAACTTATGAGTGAGAACATGCGGTGTTTGGTTTTCTGTTCCTGTGTTAGTTTGCTGAGAATGATGGTCTCCAGCTTCATCCATGTCCCTGCAAAGGATGAAGTCTCCAGCTTCATCCTTTTTTATGGCTGCATAGTATTTCATGGTATATATGTGCTGCATTCTCTTTATCTAGTCTATCACTGATGGGCATTTGGGTTGGTTTCAAGTCTTTGCTATTGTGAATAGTGCTGCAATAAACATACATGTGCATATGTCTTTATAGTGGAATGATTTATAATCCTTTTTGTATATACCCAATAATGGGATTGCTGGGTCAAATGGTATTTCTGGTTCTAGATCCTTGAGGAATTGCCACATTGTGTTTCACAATGGTTGAACTAATTTACACTCCCACCAACAATGTGAAAGCGTTCCTATTTCTCCATATCCTCTCCAGCATCTGTTCTTTCCTACTTTTTAATGATTGCCATTCTAACTGGCATGAGATGGTATCTCATTGTGGTTTGGATTTGCATTTCTCTAATGACCAGTGATGATGAGCTTTTTCTATATGTCTTTTGGCCACATAATTGTCTTCTTTTGAGAAGTGTCTGTTCATATCCTTTGCCCATTTTTTGATGGAATTGTTTTTTATCTTTTAAATTTAAGTTCCTTGTAGATTCTGTATATTAGCCCTTTGTCAGATGGATAGATTGCAAAATTTTTCTCCCATCTGTCAGTTGCCTGTTCACTCTGATGATAGTTTACTTTGCTGTGCAGAAGCTCTTTAGTTTAATTAGACCCCATTTATCAATTTTGGCTTTTGTTGCCATTGCTTTTGGTGTTTTAGTCATGAAGTCTTTGCCCATGCCTATTGAGTATTGCATAGATTTTCTTCTAGGGTTTTTATGGTTTTAGGTCTTACATTTAAGTCTTTAATCCAAAATGAGTTAATTTGTGTATAAGGTGTAAGAAAGTGGTCTAGTTTCAGTTTTCCACATATGGCTAGCCAGTTTTCCCAACACCATTTATTAAATAGGGAATCCTTTCCCCATTGCTTGTTTTTGTCAGGTTTGTCAAAGATCAGATGGTTGTAGACGTGTAGCATTATTTCTGAGGCTTCTGCTCTGTTCCATTGGTCTATATATCTGTTTTGGTACCAGTACCATGCTGTTTTGGTTACTGTAGCCTTCTAGTATAGTTTAAAGTCAGGGACCGTGATGCCTCCAGCTTTGTTCTTTTTGCTTAGCGGGCTATGTGGGCTCTTTTTTGGTTCCATATGAAATTTAAAGTATGTTTTTCTAATTTTGTGAAGAAAGTCAATGGTAGCTTGATGGGGATGGCATTGAATCTATAAATTACTTTGAGCAGTATGGCTATTTTTCACAATATTGATTCTTCCTATCCATGAGCATGGAATGTTTGTCCATTTGTTTGTGTCCTCTCTTATTTCCTTGAGCAGTGGTTTGTAGTTCTCATTGAAGAGGTACTTCACATTCCTTGTAAGTTGTATTCCTAGGTATTTTATTTTCTTTGTAACAATTGTGAATGGTAGTTCACTCATGATTTGTCTATTATTGGTGTATGGAAATGCTTGTGATTTTTATGCACGGATTGGGAATCTCTTTAGATTTCAATCCAGATCTTCAGAAAATGTTCAAAGAACTGGCAGACTGGATTCTCTCTTTCTTTAATCAGACTGCTAAATACTATTGAAGTAATAATCTTCATCCTCCATGTGCATAATTATCTTCTTCAAATTTTTCCTTTTGATCAGCCTGGGGAGTTTTAAAAAAAATCATTACAGTTTCATTTAGAACTCCCTAAGTAAAAGCAATTACTAGCTTTTATGCTAAAAATTAATCAGAACATATTACAATTGTCTAGTAACCATACAAAAACACTTACACTCGCTCATAATTTATTTTACTATAATTTTGAAAATCAAATGAGATTTAAATCTGTGAATGAACAGACACTGGCTACCCACTTCATTCCATCACAATAGAAATGGGAATATAGCAATGAACAGAATATTTTGTTTCTGCTCTCGAAGATCTTAATAGTTCAGCGTGGTAGTGGTGGTAGAATAGGGAGAATAAATGAGACAAGTAATTACAATAGTCTGGGATAAGTGTTATGAGGAAATACAGGGCCTTATGAGAACATCCACCAAGGAGAACTGATGTAAGCTGGAGTGGAAATAGGAATCAGTTTAGGGAAGATCTGCTAGAGAAAGTTCTGCTTAAGCTGAGACCTGAGGACAAACAGGAGCTTGTCATGTATAAGAAGAGGAAAGGAAAATGTATTGCAGAGGAAACTAGATGTGCAATAACTGACTATATTAGCAAGGACTATTCAGCTATGAATGTTAGCAATTCAACTCAAATAAGTTTATGCAAAAAGAAAATATGGTGAGTCTGTGTAACTGAAAAGTGAAGGGGCGGTGTTAGCTTTAGTCATGGCTGGATCCAAGGGTTCAATTAATATTGTCAGGACTCTCTTTCCTTCTTAATATCTTTATATTTTTTAAACAGATGTATTAGTTAGGCTTCTTCAGAGAAACAGAAGCAATAGGATAGTGAGTGAGTGAGTGAGAGAGAGAGAGAGAGAGAGAAATTTATTCTGAGGGATTTGCTCACGTGATTATGAAGGCTAAGAAGTCCCACCACCTGCCATCTGCAAGTTGGAGGCCCAGGAAAGCCAACGGTGAGTTTTAGATCAAGCCTGAAAGCCTGAGAACCAGAAGAACCAGGGGTGTAAATCCTAGTCCAAGTCTGAAGGCCCAAGAAGCAGGAGTGCCAATGAGTGAGGGCAGGAGAAGATGGATGTCACAGCTGAAATAGGAAGAGTGAATTCATCCTTCTTCCACTTTCTTGTTTATTGGGTCCCTCGACAGACTGAATAAGGCTCACCCACACTGGTGAGGATTATTTCTTTACTGTCTACCAATTCAAATGCTAATCTCTTCCAGACACACCCCAGAGGCACACCCAGAAACAATGTTTTACCAACTATCTGGACATCCCTTAGCCCAGTCAAATCAACCATCATATTAACCATAAAATTAACCATCACAATAAACTATATTTTAGAGCAGTTATAGGTTCATAAAAAAGTTTCGCAAAAGGTGCAGAGATTTCCCATATATCCCCTGCTCCTCCACACATAGCCTCCCCCGTTATCAACAGCCTTCACCAGAGTGGTAGACTTTTTACAATTGATAAACCTAAAATGACACATTATTATCATCTAGAGTACATAGTTTACATTAGGGCTCAATCTTGGTGGTGTACATTTAATGGGTTTGGACAAATGTATGACATTATCTACCAGTGCAGTATCATACAGAGTGGTTTCCCAGCCCTAAAATAATTCCTCTGGGCTCTGCCTATTCATTCCTCACTTTCCCCTAACTTGTGGCAACAATTGATCTTTTTATTGTCTCTATAATTTTGCCTTTTCTGGAATGTTATATAGTTGGAATTATACAGTACGTCACCTTTTCAGATTGGCTCCTTGATTTTAGTAATATGCATTTATGTTTCTCCCATGCCTTTTTCTTTCAAAACTTTATTTCTTTATTATTTTATTTAGTGATGAGGTCTCATTATGTTGCCCAGGCTGGACTTGAACTCATGGGCTCAAGTCATCCTCCCACCTCAGCCTCTGAAGCAGCTGGGACTACAGGCATGTGCCACCACAGCCAGCCTTTCATGTCCTTTCATGGCTTAATAGCTTATTTCTTTTTATTGCTGCATAATATTCCATTGTCTTGATGTAGTGCAGCTTTTTTTATCCACTTACCTACTGAAGGACATCTTTATTGCTTCCAAATTTTGGCATTATGAATAAAACTGCTATAAACACCTGTGTGTAGGTTTTTGTGTGGGCATAAGTTTTCAACTTCTTTGGGTAACTATCAGGGAGTGCAATTGCTGGATCATTGATAAAAGTAGTATGTTTAGTTTGGTAAGAAGCTGTTCTTTCAAAGTGGCTGTACTATTTTTACATTCTTACCAGCAGTGAATGAGAATTCCAGTTGTTTCACAGCCTCACCAGCATTTGATGTTATCAGTGTGCTGCATTTTGGCCATTCTAATAGGTGTGTAGTGGTATCTCGTTGTTGTTTTAATTTGCATTTTCCTGGTGATATATGATGTAGGGCATCTTTTTATAGGCTTATTTATCATCTGTATTTCTTCTTTGGTGAAATATTTTTTAAGGTCTTTGACCCATTTTTAATCATATTTTTTTGTGTGTTTATATTGTTGAGTTTTAAGAATTCTTTGTATATTTTGAATGACATTTTAAAAATAGGTATGTCTTTTGCAAATACTTTCCCCGGTCTGTCACTTTTCTTTTAACTCTCCTGACAGTATCTTTTTCAGGGCAGAAAATTTTAATTTCAATAAAGTCCATTTTATTAATTGTTTTTTACATGGATCATACCTTTGGTGTTGCACTTAAAAAGTCATTGCCGACCAGGCGCAGTGGCTCATGCTTATAATCCCAGCACTTAGGGAGGCTGAGGCAGGTGGATCATGAGGTCAGCAGATCGAGACCATCCTAGCTAACACGGTGAAACACTGTCTCTACTAAAAATACAAAAAATTAGCCGGGCATGGTGGCAGGTGCCTGTAGTCCCAGTTACTCTGGAGGCTGAGGCGGGAGAATGGTGTGAACCCGAGAGGCAGAGTTTGCAGTGAGCTGAGATCGTGCCACTGCACTCCAGCCTGGGTGACAGAGTGAGACTCTGTCTAAAAAAAAAAAAAAAATCATTGCCAAATGCAAGATCATCTAGACTTTCTCCCAGGCTGGAGCAACACAGTGAGAAAATCTATTTTTATACTTTTGCATTTTACAATGCAAAATGGAGTTTTATGGTTTTGCATTTTACATTCACATCTGTAATCCATTTTTAGTTATTTTTTGTGAAGAGTGTAAGGTCTGTGTCTAGATTCATTTTTTTTAAAAATTTTACTTTAAGTTCTAGGGTACATGTGCACAATGTACAGGTTTGTTACGTATGTATACATGTGCCATGTTGGTGTGCTGCACTCATTAACTCGTCATTTACATTAGGTATATCTCCTAATGCTATCCCTTTTTTTTTTTTTTTTAAATGTGGATATCTAGTTGTTTCAGTATGTGGATATCTAGTTGTTCCAGCAGCATTTTTTGAAAAGACTATCTTTTCTCCCTTGTATTACCTTTGCTTCTTTGTCAAAGATCAGTTGACTATATTTATGTGGGTCTAATTCTGGACTCCCTTTTCTTTTCCTTTGGTCTATTTGTCTATTCTTTTGCCAATACACGACTGTCTTGATTACTATAGATTCATAGTAAGTCTGGAAGTCTGGTAGTGTCAGTCAGTTCTCTAATTTTGTTCACTTTTAATATTGTCTTGGCCACTCTGGCATTTTGCCTTTGGAATCAGTTTGGCAATATCTATAAAATAACTTGATGAGAGTTTCATTGAAATTACATTGAATCTGTAGGTCAAGTTGGGAAGAACTGACTGACAATATTAAGTCTTCCCATCCATGAATACGGAATATCTCTTACTTAGTTCTCCTTGATTTCTTTCATTAAAATTGTGTACTTTTTCTCATATAAATCTTATAGTTAAAAAGAAAAATTTATACGTAAGTATTTCACTTTGAGTGGTGCTAATGTAAATGGCATTGTGTTTTTAATTTCAAATTTCACTTGTTTATTGCTGGCATGTACGAAAGTAGTTGACTTGCATATTAATCTTGTATCCTGCAACCTTGCTTTAATTTCTTATTAGTTTTGGGAGGGTTGTTTTTTTGTTTTCCTTTTATTGGTTAATTCTTTTGGATTCTGTCTTTAGATGAACATGTCATCCACAACAAAGACAGTTTTATTTCTTCCTTCCCAATCTATATATCTTACATTTCTTGTTCTCATTGTATTGCATTAGTTTTGACTTCGAGTACAATGTTGAAAAGCAGTGGTGAGAGGGGACATCCTTGTCTTGTTCCTGATTTTAGCGGGAAAGCATCTAGTTTTTCACCATTAAGTATGATGTTAGCTGTAGGCTTTTTGTAGAGATTCTTTATCAAGTTTAGGAAGTTTCCCTCTGCTCCTAGTTTACTGAGAGGTTTTTGTTTTTATGAATAGATATAGGATTTTGTCAAATGCTTTTTCTGCATGTATTAATATGATCATGTGACTTTCCTTCTTTAGCCTGCTGATGTGATAAATTACATTAATTGATTTTTAAGTGTTGACCCATTAATATCTAGAATAATTCCTATTTGATTGTGCTATAAGGTTCCTTTTATACATTGTTGTATTAAATATGGTGGCATTTTATTGAGGAATTTTGCATTCATATCTTTTATTTTCGTATGTCTTTGTCTGGTTTTGGTATTAAGGTAATGCTGGCTTTATAGAATGAGTTTGGAAGTATTCCTTTGTTTCTATCTTCTGAAGTAGATTGTAGAGAATTAGTATAATTTCTTTCTTAAATGTTTGGTAGAATTCACCATTAAATTCACCTGGGCCTGGGGTTTTCCATTATGGAAGATTATTAATTATTGGATCAGTTTCCTTAATAGATATAAGCTTATTCTGATTGTCTGTTTCTTAATATCTTCATCTGCTCTTGGCTTCATTTTATTTTCTAGGCCAGCTTTTTCCTCATCATGGCCAAAATGCACATCAGTAGTACTAGTCTTGTATTCGCCTAATTTAAGAGTCACACAGCAGAATTTTTATCTCCTTCAATGATCAAATATGATATTAGTCTAATCGGTCTGTTTTGTCCATGTAGTGGTTTGAAGAGAGTCCCAAAATTTATGTGCATCTGGAAAATCAGAATGGTGATCTTACTTGTTGGGAGGCAGAGGCAGAAGAATCGCTTGACCCCGGGAGGCCGAGGCTGCAGTGGGCCGAGATTGTGCCACTGCATTCCAGCCTGAGAGACAAAGAGAGACGTCCTCTCAATAATAATAATAATAATAATAATAATAAAATGGTGATCTTATTTGGAAATAGAGTCTTTGCAGATGTTAATTAAGTTAATGATCTTGTGGGCCAAAATCCAATGACTACCGTCTTTACAAGAGGAAGAGAGACAGTAAGAAACACAGAGAATAGGGCAATGTGAAGATGGAGGCAGAGATTAGAGTAATGCATCTATGGGCTAAGGGGGCTCACTTATATTGGTTTAGTGGTTTCAGCTTGGGATGTGGAGTCAGGCCAACCTGGACTCAGTGCAACCACTTACAACCTTTTAGTAGGAGTGACATAAGCACAAAGTGCCCCAGGTATACAGAAGTAGGATAGCTCCCCAGGCCTGGTGCAGATACATGCAAGACTTGCCAGAGTGGACGATTTTGCCCTGTGTTTAATTAGCCAGGTGTTGATAGAAAAAGGCATTTGTAGCAGATGCCACCGGTGTCCACTCACATTTCCCTTTATGTTGGTGCCTGGCCTATATTTCTGCACATACTGGTTCAATTTGCCACTGCCAGAACCTGAAGCTCCTTGCTTGAGTCTTTCTCTGGCCTGTAGGAGCCCACTCTGTGTGCACATGCAGGAGGCCAGAGGTGTCACAGAATTAATTATTACTAGGATGGCCCTCAACAAATGCTACTGATAGGAATGGTGGGTAAATAGCCCAGCTTCCTCATCCTCACTTGGTAAAACTCTGTGGCCTGTTTTACACGTTCTTCTAGCATTCCTCAGAGGGATGACACTTCATTGGCCCCTTTTGTAACTAGTTTGTTAATGTATTCTTTATTAGCTTCCTTTCCTTCCATGTCTCACTTCTCTACTTACCAATGGGTGCTTCCTAGGATCACCTCCCAAATAAGTTACTTGTATTGGAATCTTTGTGCTTGTCACATTTGTATCCATGTCTTATACATGCTTCTCTTTTTGTGTGGGATGCTGTCTAATAGGGAGGTCTCCTTGGGAGACACACAGAAAGAGTAGCATGTACAAGAACACGGAAATTTAAGCGTGGGCAAATTCCAGAGGTTATCCAAATTATTTGGAAATCTGCTACCTGGTCTAGTGATCTGATAGATGAAGAGTTACCTGTGCTTATAAATAGATACCATGATGTGATGACCCATGTTTTATTTTGGGAATTGTTTAGGTTGAGAGGAGGAGTAGGGGATTGCCTATTTTCCCTGGAGCACCAGGTTCTGTAGAGTATCTGGCATATAGTATAGCCTCCATAGTATTATTGAACTTACAGATTTGTTTATTGTATCAAAATTAGTGAGTTCAAAATGCCTATAATATAAACTATGGACTTAGGGTGATAATGGCGTGTTAATTTTAACAAATGTACCTCTTTTGGTGGTGGGGGAGGCTGTGCCCACGTAGGGACAGGGAGTAGATGAACACCCTCTTTCTGCTCAATTTTGCTGTGATCCTAAAATTTCCCTAAAAAATAAATCTTAGTGATTTAAAACAAAAAGCCCAGTACTTACTAAATAATTCATGCTCAATAGATGTTTGTTGAACAGAATTGAGACTCCATGGAAAGGTAAAGGAATGCCTTTCTTTGAACAGGCATTGCATCACCTGATAGTGATATATGAGGAGGGGAACTGTGGCCCCAGTGGTGTGTGCTGTAGGAATTTGGAGACTTACTTTAGTTAGAGCTCAAGGTTGTGAGCTGAGTTGTTTGTGAGAGCAGAACAATAGAAATGGTTTAAATGTCCATCAACAGTAATAAATGATGCAAAATCTTTTCCAGAGGACATCTTGTGGTGCTTAAAATGGATTAAATTGATCTGCAAGTATTGATAAAGACATTTCTCCAAGGCATGTTGTGCAAGTGATAACCTGGAAGTTACAGAAAATATTCATAGTGTGATATCATTATGTTAAAAAAAAAAAAGGCACTAAAAATGTGCTGCATATCTTTGGCTGAGATGAGGACTCAGCAGCAGATGGGGTGAGGTGATTTTTGTTTGTTTGTTTGTTTGTTTGTTTGAGACGGAGTCTCGCTCTGTCGCCCAGACTGGAGTGCAGTGGCGCGATCTCCGCTCACTGCAAGCTCCGCCTCCCGGGTTCACGCCATTCTCCTGCTTTAGCCTCCCAAGTAGCTGGGACTACAGGCACCCGCCACCATGCCTGGCTAAATTTTTTGTGTTTTTAGTAGAGACAGGGTTTCACCGTGCTAGCCAGGATGGTCTCAATCTCCTGACCTCGTGATCCACCCGCCTCAGCCTCCCAAAGTGCTGGGATTACAGGCGTGAGCCACCACGCCCAGCCGGTAGGGTGATTTTTAAGTCCTTTCCAGCTCTGAGATTCCGTAATCCTAAGAAGTAAAGTTTATAGTTCCATTTAAAAATGTACTGCTTTGACCCATATAAGAAAACTGTAAGACTTTATGGAGAGACATAAAAGAAGACCTGGATAAATGGAGATGCACATATTTCCTTGATTGATAGTTAACATTGCAAAGATATACATCTCACACAAATTAATCCAAGATTAAAAACAACAACAATAACAGAATTAATAATCCCAATTCCTTTTCTTTTTTAGGAAGGGAGCCGAAAAAAATTGTTCAAAAATTCATCTTGAAGGTCAAATGTGTAAGAGCCAGACAATATTCGAAAATAAAATGTATACTACAAAGTTACAATAAATAGAAAGAATCATGCACTAGCTCCAGAACAGTCAGACCAAGGGAAAAAAAGGGAAACTGCAGAAACATATGTAGATATTTACAGGAATTTAGCATATTGTAACAGTGATGCTTTAAGTCAGTCAAGACACATTAAATTAATGGTTGGGACAGCAGTTACTTTGGTGGTCCTATCCATGGAGGAGCACATGCATGCATCCTTTGTAAAAGCTCCACTGGCCTAATTATTCCAAAAATATTTTAGGTTATTTTTTTTCCTCCTATTTTATGCTGAAATAAATTCCTGGTAGATTAAATATTTTAAAAGATTTAAGAAAGAACAAAGTCATTAAAGTACTAGAAGAAAATAATGATAAATATTTAATCTTAATTTTGAGACAGACAGTAGATATGATCTTGAAGGCAGAAGCCATAATGAAAAGATGGATATCTTTGACTGTATCAAAATTTTAGCAATTACGTATATTTTTCCCCTGAATCAACAAAGTTGAAAGACAAACTTCAAATGGGGAAAATGTTTGCTACATAAATGACAGACAATTCTTAAATGTATAAAAAAAAATTTAAGTTTATAAAATACAAATGAATATATTACAGAAAAATGGGTTAAGGGCATGAACAGGCATTTGCTAAAGAAGAAATCCAAACAGCATATAAGCATGAAAAAGCATTTACATTATTATGAATCAAAGGAATGCACATCAAAACAACAAGGAAGCTTTGATCTCATCAATGTTTTAAATATTTAAAGTAATTTAAATCTTGCTTTTCAAGTGGGTTACGTATCCAAATGTCAACAGTGGTTATTTTGGGATAGTGAGATAAAGGATGATTTTTCTCTTTTTTGTTTTGCTTTTCTATGGTATTAGAATTTCACTTGTGCAATAAAGAAATAATAGTTTGCACTGACACTAAGGAAAGTGCTCACCTCACATCTTTGAATAATTGATCTCTGGGGAGTGAGCAAGGGCATGTCCACGGTGAGACCTTCCCCCATGGCCCTGCGTGGAGCTTACTGAGCCATACTGAATTGTCCCACACCCAATTTCAGGAGCTGGGTCCTGGTGCCTGCAGCATAGACAAGAGGGACGAGGCTGGAGACAGGGAGACCAGTCAGGATACTAGAGCATTAATAATTTAGATGATAATTTGTAAAAATAACACACTGGAACTTGGTGTGACCATTCTCTTCAAGCAAAAATTAACTTTAAAATGGCAGATTTATTCATGTTACGTGGGAAGAAGGGCTGGGATGACAAGAAAGAAAAAGAAGTGCAGTTGAAGAAAGCGCTGAGCTGATTTTCGTTGGAGTAGAACGTTTCAATGAAGATGCTGAAATTCTCTGTGTTGGAGTGATTTCAAATTCACAATCGGTCATTTCAACCCTTTTGGACAGTCATGCCTGGCACATATTCAAGAAAAATGAAAGGCCACTTCAGTCAAGGTGCCACCCATAAATTGCAGCCTTCCAAGTACGTGACCCTCATCAAATCCTGTGGCTATTTCACCAGGTTCTCATCCTGAATCTAGATCATCAGAGGCCTGATTGTTGTCTGTTGAACTTCTGTCTAAACCTGTTATAAGACAAGCTATGCCTCATAATTCTTCAGAGTCATTCTCTTCTTTAACTCAGTATTCAGCATCCAGCACTTTCTATAGGAGGTGTGAATGAATGTCTTTCTGTGCCACGGCATTTAATATAGTTTTCCACTGGAGAAGACTGAATTGTTTTAGGCTGGGTTCCCTGGAAACAGATTCTGAGATAAATCTTTGTGTGCAGGCTTATAGGGGAGAGATCTCAGGAACAATACTTATTTATTTATTTATTTAGAGACAGAGTCTTGCTCTGTCACCCAGGCTGGAGTGCAGTGGTGTGATCTCGGCTGGAGTGCAGTGGTGTGATCTCGGCTCACTGCAACCTTAGCCTCTCAGCTTCAAGCAATTCTTCTGCTTCAGCTTCCTGAGTAGCTGGGACTATAGGCACGAGCCACCATGTCCATCTAATTGTGCGTGTGTGTGTGTGTGTGTGTGTGCGTGTGTGTGTATGTGTGTGTATTTTTAGTAGAGAAGGGGGCTTCACCATGTTGGCCAGGCTGATCTCGAACTCCTGACCTCAAGAGATCTGCCTGCCTCGGCGTCCCAAGTTGCTGGGATTACAGGTGTGAGCCACTGTGCCCGGCCAATGAACAACACTTAAAGGGAGTAAGGGAAAGAGGACTGGGTAGAGGGAGAAGTGGAGCTTCCAGTCCCATGGAGGTCTCTGCAGCTTGGATGGCCTTGCAGTGTTATCCTCAATCGAAGCATAGGAGTCAGGACTGTGTCCTCCCACAGTTTGTGGGGTAAGTGCTGTCGCTGGGCAGAGGGCCGATCCTTGGATGAAGCAGGTGTCTCCAGCCAAGGGAAATCTCTAGGGAGGCAGGCAGCTGCCAGAATGAGAACCTCAGTGAATGGCGATCTGCTGGTGCAGCACAGCACCTGCTTTCAGTGTTCTATCCAAAGTCGAACTTCAGTGATGCTGTCACAGGACACAGTCTTCAGTGTAACCCTTCAAGCAACCCTCTTACCATGAATGCTCAGTAAAGAACACCTTCAAAAGCTTCTCACACCTCATTAAGCTGTGCTTAAAATGAAGCCCTTTTCCCAAGGGCATATCCAAAGGAAATTATTCATGTCAATTATCCATCTCAATTATTCATCTCAATTCAGATGGGATAAATAGCTTGGGAAATTTGACAAAAGCAAAACTTTAAAGCATAGCAAATCAATATTGCTTGGTTGGAAGGTTGGTTCTGAGAATGGAATCTGATCATGTGTCACAGTCAGTTCAGGTTGCTACAACAAAGTACTATAGACTGACTGGCTTCAGCAACAAACTATTTTTTCTTACAGTTTGGGAGGCTGGAAGTCTGAAATGAAGATGCCAGCGTGGTTGGATTTGGTGAGGACCCTCTTCCCGGTGTACGGACAGCTGTCTTGTTATATCCTCACGTGGCAGAGAGGGAGCTCTCCAATCTCTTTATCTCCTTATAGACTCTAATCTCACTCACGAGAGCTCCACCCCCATGACCTAATTACCTCCTAAAGGCCTCCATTTCCAAATACTGTAACACTGGGAATTTAGAGGTCAACATAAGAATTTCAGAGGGATACAAACATTCAGTCCGTAGCACGTTGATTAAAAAATTGCTTAAAGGGCAGCACAAAGAAGACATACAGTCAGATCAGAAGACTTATTCAAACTCTAAATCCTCCAGCAGCTGTGATTGTGAAAATGTGCTGCTCAGATCTGCTCTGGGGAGCATGGTTGACTGCCAGGCCCTGCCCCTGACCTTCTGGCTCCCCAACTCCATTTGTAACAAGCGCAAGCTCCCCCTATATTGCTCTTAGCCAATGATCACGCACGGTGTGAACACTAGTGGATGCCCATCTCTGTGAAACATGGAACTCCTCTAGCAGGCAATTTTGGCCCAAGGACTCCTCATTTTCAAAACCTTCTTGGAACTGTGCTACAACCTGAGGTGCTTCTTATCCAATCTTTCTTCTTTCCCTTTCTCCTTTAACCAGTGTCATGATCTGAGGGCCCTTCATGTCTATTCCTGCTCCTGCTCCATTATCCTTCCCAGGATTTTCCACCCAGTAAATAAGTCTTGCACATCTGATTCCACCTTGGCATCTGCTTTAGAGGGCCCGTTGATACACGTGGACTGGAAGTGGGGTGATCTGAGAAGATGGTAAGATTGGCTTTGAGAGTGGCTCACTAACTGCCCAACTGGCTACAAGAACTCCATCTTGCGTGGACTGTGGGGTCGTGGATAGTGTCTGGCACAAGATAGTGGCCCACATGTGGATTTCAGTGATGGTGACTTGGGAAACTGACCCAGTGGAGGGCAATGCCATTTACGTGGGATAGTTAAGGCACTTGAAAGATGGAGGGAGCAATGTCTGAAAGAACAGTGCAGTGAGCTTGTTATTGCTACGTTGTGTTGATGGCCTGCATGAGAAAATGAGAAAGAGAGGGTCATTAGTAAACAGTTAAGGCTGAGTGGGAGTCAGACGTCTCCTTGGTAGGTAACAGACAGGCTCTTATCTCCTGCAGTGGAGGAGTGTGGACAGCAGAGAAACAAAAGAGATTTTCATGATAAGAGTTGCAGAGCCCCAGAGATGTTTAAATGCTTAGCCAAGGCAGGTCTGGGCCCTGGTTGGGAAAATCTGGAACCTTGAAGCACAAAATGGGACATCCTGATAGAATCCCTAAGGATACTGACTCTGCAGACCCTGACAGCTTGCAGAGGTGGCTGACCCTTCCCTAGTCAAAGCTAACACTTCCCTCATGTGGGAAGCCAGTGTTGAAGCCTCTAGCACAAGGAATAAACAGGTGCCCACTCAGGAGCTGCCCCATCTCCTCTTAGATATCTGCCAGGGTGATAACTCAGGTTAAATTCCAGCATCACCCAGCTGGGGATGTGTTGGGCCTGGTAAGGTGGGAGGAGGAAGATCGCATAATGTAGGAGCCAAAAGAACTACTTAGCATGGGCTGGGCGCGGTGGCTCACGCCTGTAATCCCAGCACTTTGGGAGGCCGAGGCGGGCGGATCACAAGGTCAGGAGATCGAGACCACGGTGAAACCCCGTCTCTACTAAAAATACAAAAAATTAGCCGGGCGCGGTTGTGGGCGCCTGTAGTCCCAGCTACTCGGGAGGCTGAGGCAGGAGAATGGCGTGAACCCGGGAGGCGGAGCTTGCAGTGAGCCGAGATCGCGCCACTGCACTCCAGCCTGGGCTGGGCGACAGAGCGAGACTCTGTCTCAAAAAAAAAAAAGAAAAAAAAAAAAAAAAAAGAACTACTTAGCATGTACCAGCAGGAGCCAGGAGAGGACCCCTGGAATTGGATTTCTGAAAGTGCTTGATCAAAGTGGGCAGGAACTGTGGTGGGATTGATAAGGAATCAGAGAGACCGAGGGGTTGAGGAGGATTTATTATTTAGGTGCACTGGCCCAGTTGGATTAACATCCAAAGGACTGAGCCCTGAACAAAGAGTCAAGTTACCTTTTAAACATTTCATGGGGCTGGGGGAGATCTGTGTGGGGAGAAGCATGTTACAGAAGCGAGAAACAAAGACAGTTATTTAATTAATTGAGACATGCATTACATCATTTCTAACTTTTCAAGTAAAAACATGTTTTATGGCTTGAGTTTATCTGTCTAGTGACCTTGCAGCTGCACAGCTAGAGAAACAGGGTCTTCACAATGCCTGGGAAAGGGAGAGATAAGGCTCACTAGCCACGGAAAAACAGGCAGTTAATTTTTACAGGACTCCAGCTCTTTCTCTTTCTCAGGGTGAACTGGGTTTTCTTACATAGAACTGAGTTTCTGCTTACACATTCTTTAATTTCTTTTAATTCCTGTTTCACAACAAGCCTGGCTAAATACAAATTAATTGTCTTGGGGGCACTTTCTCGGCACTTGGGACTGTAGAAGATGGGGTAAACTCACTGCTAGGTGACTATTAGAAGCTGAGAGAAAGCCATGGTCCATGCAGAGTAAAGCAGGAATGCCCGAATTGCCCTTGGAAATGGTAGAGGAAGGACAGAGGAGCTGAGGGAAGTGGACTTGCCTGAATGAATTTTTTTTTTTTGTGTAGAGCCCAAAGGCAGACAGAGGGGAATGCTTCATGGGAGGCCCAGAGGACGCATCATCTACTATGGCCATGGGGAATGCACTGGCGTGAGGGGCACTAGAATCACTAAGAAGTTCAGAGAGGCTCTCCTCTGAAGGGAAGGGATGACGGTAGGAGAGGCGATCACAAGGCTGGGCTTGATAATATCCACTGGGATAACAGGATCCTGAAGTAGTAGAAGCCAGGTGGTGGCTTTAACCATGAGGACCCCAGAGGATGAGATTACTGCAACACCTGGCAAGGGCAGAGGTGCAACCAAGAGGGCTTGATCCACAGGAGGTAGTGGAGGGCTTTAATAGCATAAGGTCTCCCTAGGGGAAAAATAGATGGGCAGCCAACAATAGTGTTGCTTAACATCTACAACTGGAGTAAGACAAGAAGCTATTTACCCTACGCAGGGAGCAGTTGTTTAATAAAAAGCACTGCTTATTGCTCAAGTCTCAGACCTGAGCCTACCTTCACACTGAGACCACGGAATCTGTTGACTTAAGAGGTTGTTGGGTCCCTAGAAAGAAGAATCCTGCAATACTGAAACAAATATTTACTGTAATTAATGATTACTCTTTGGTCTATGTCCCATGTCCATTTTCTTGACTGAATATATGTTGAGGAAAGAGGAATACCCAGACATTTCACAGGTGTTACCCAGACACCCAAAGTGTGTAACACACATGGCTCCTCTCTAAGTGTGGGGGCTTATGGGGATCAGGTAATAAGCAGAGTCCTGGATAATGTCCAGCTTACAGTGGGTCCAGAAATACATGGACCCATCCAGCAGTCATTTCCTTAGTTCCTGAGTGCATAATTGGGAGTACATATTAGGCAGCTGGAGCAATCTCCACATTGATAAGAAGTTCAAGGTCCTTGGTCTTGAGTTATCATGGTGCAGAAAGCCAATGGGAAGCCTCTGAAGCTGTCCTTCTTTCCAAGTCAAGATAACAAATCAAAACCGATATTTCATCGGAGGGGATAGTGAGATGATGGTGGAGATTAATGCCATAATTAAAGACCTGAAGTATACAAGGGTGGTTGGTCATCCCTGTCATATCTCTATTTAAATTGCCAGTCTGGCCCCTTTGGAAATCAGGTGGATCCAGGAGAATGACATAATGGCTCTGCACAGTCCAAAACGAGCTGGATCACCTGGAAATTCCAGAGCACATCACATCCATCTATTTCACCAATGACATTATGCTAATCAGGCAGGATGAGCAAGAGGTGGCTAGCACGTTGGAAACTTTGGTAAGACACATGCACTTCAGAGGTTGGGAGATAAACCGTACGAAGACTGAAGAACCTCCTACTTCGGTTTTTAGGGATCCAGTGGTCAGGGGTTTTCCAGGATATCCTTTTCAAAGTAAAAGGCAAATAATAAAGTACACATAAGATAAAAGAAACAGTAACTTACAAAATTTCCAAAAGAGATACCTAGAATTGTTCATAGTGTTTATGTCCTTTGAGATGTTTTCATTGTGCACAGAGTATAAACATAATAAACTAATATGGGATCTCACTACTCATCCATCACAATCCAATATTTTGCTTGTTTATTTGTACACTTTTTTTTTAAATAGCCTCTTTCCTCACTGTGATATAAACTTCACGAAGGACAGGTCTGTCTTGTTCACTGCTACATCCCTGGCACTTAAAATGTAGTTGATGCTCAATAAATATGTCTTGGTGAAATGAATGAAACATACTATACACATAATTCTGGAGCCAGCTACTTTAACTTCCAGACATTTAAGATTATATTTCATCATTCTTAAAATGCGTCCCTCCAAAAATCGTATGAAAGCACTGTTCCCACACTCCAAAGACTATTTCTATGAATGCAGCTTCAGAACCAGGAAGCCTTCGTCTTTTGGCAGCCTTCGAGTCTCTTCCCTTCTGGCCGGTACTGCCGTAGAGACTACAACGGACACATTCTTCGGTGGATCATTCTTTAGAGGACCCAACTCACCAAGGACAGGAGAAAGTTGTCCCCAGGCAAGCAGCCCAGCCCAGAGCCATGTCCCTCCTTAAGCCACACGGGGGCGCCAGAGCGCCGCAGTCCGCGCGGGGCCCGGGGCCACTGGGAGAAAGACTCAGGGCGGCTGTATTGACTGCCCGGTGTGGGCGGAGCGAAGGGCGCCCAGGCCGGTGTGGCGGGCAGGAAGTGCGGGTGCGCGCCTGCGCATAGGTCGGGTCGGAGGTGTCACAGCTTTCGCTTCTGCTTGAGTCAGTCCTCACGGTGACGCCTTTCCCCAGCTTTTCCGAGTAGGCTCGTGCCCAGGGCAGGAGGCAGAATGCGGGAGTGGGGAGGGGGCGGAGCGCAGAGCGCCTGCGGGGGCGCCAGGGCAAGGAGTGGGGATCCGTGGGGAAGGAGATACAGGAGGAGGCGTGGGTGGGCGACAAGGCTGCGTGGAGGGGAGGGGCGCGGGGCGCGGGGGCGGGAGACGGAGGGCATCTGTCCTGGGAGAGCCTGGTTTTCCCTTCGCCTGGCCCGGGGCACGCCGGCGACCGCGTGTGTCTGCCCCGCGGCAGTACTTTCGGGGGCCGCCTGCCCTCCCCCTCAGCCTGCCCTCCCCCTCAGCCTGCCCTCCCCCTCAGCCTGCCCTCATTGGCGGCCCCGCTTTCAGAGCTGCGTTTCTCACCCGCGTGGCCTCGGGCGCCTCACCCGGCACCTCCCGCCGCGTCGGGCATCAGTCTCTTTCACCCCTTTACTCTCCAGGAGAAACTGAACACGTTTTCCAGCCTAACTCGGCAGGGCAGACCAGAACATTCCCCGTCTAAGCAGTTCCGGGGAGTTTTAACAACTTCCTGGTAAACTCCTCTACAGAACTCACTGTATACTGTGTAAATGTCGTCTGTGTGTGGAGCAACAGTTTTATTGTTTGATTGCCGTGCAATCATCAACAAGAAATTGTAGTCCAGGGAGATGAAAATCCCTTATTTGGCATTCAGGCGTTGATCAAGGCCATGCAACCCTCGCTAAAAGGATTTAGGTTCATCTCCGTCATTCTCAGCCGGGGTGAAGGGGTGTAGTCTGACATTTGGAAGCTTAAGAACCAAGTCTGCTGCCGTCCAATTCTTTTTTAAAGCCTTCCATCATGTGTGTACTTTGCTTGAATGATTATTTTAAAGTACGTGTCCTATTTTTGCCAATCTGACAGCTGTTTCCATAGAAACTAGAGAAGACATAGTCATTTTCAGCAGGAGTTGTTAAAACTGTCTTCCAGGCTTCAGCAATGAGTGCCAGTGAGTGCTGCACTTGCTCATTCTGAGATGGTACTTAAAGAATTAAGGATCTGAAATGTTCTTAGAGGCTAACAATCCAAATTGTTTAATTTTCTCACATCATTAATTTTGTAATCCTAGAAGTCTGCCAGCTATGTTTGTTGACCCGCCACAGCTCTTTGAAGAGAATGTGTCAGCCCTGATTTTTTTTCTTATGTGCTCCGTAGTCAAGTGATTGGCTCGTTGAAAATGCATGAATAGATTTCTTCCCTCATTCTTTACCCTTTCTTCAGGATAACCCGCGGATTACAAAATATCAGGCACTGTTTCTATTCAAAATGACACTTGCTTGTCAGTGATAGAAATGATAATGGTTTTAATTATATACATGTAGTGTTGGGGCTTTTGCTTATACCTTCTGTGTCAGTAGGATTCTTTTTTAAAATTTTTACACAAGTCATGAGAAATGAGAAGGAGTTTGCTTGTCATGAGCAGAGCTAAGCAGTGTGAGTAGACGTGCATAGACATGGAGATGAGAGCTTTCCTTTTCTGGGGGCTGTAAGTAAATCAGGGAGGTTGGAATTTAGGAATGGGTGAAGGAGGGTTGGGGAAGGTGCCTGGAGAAGTAGTAGGAGGGCCTGGTTCACCATATGAAGGAGTTTATAAAAGCCATGGAAAACCAATGCAAGTCCAGGCTTGGTGGCTCATGACTGTAATCCCAGCACTTCGCAATGCAGTGCGATCAGTTGAGCCCAGGAGTTAAAAATCAGCCTGGGCAACATAGTGACACACCGTGTCTACCGAAAAAATTTGGAAAATTAACTGGGTTAGCAGGGTGCGGTGGCTCAGGCCTATAATCCCAACACCTTGAGAGACTGAGGTGAGCAGATCACTTGAGTCCAGGAGTTCCAGACCAGCCTGGGCAACTTGGCAAAACCCCGTCTCTACTAGAAATACAAAAATTAGCCAGGTGTGGTGGCGTATGCTTGTAATCCTAGCTCCTGAGGAGACTGAGGCGCGAGAATTGCCTGAACCCAAGAGGCGAGTTTGCAGTGAGCCAAGGTGGCACCACTGCACTCCAGCCTGGGCGACGACAAAGTGAGACCCTGTCGCAAAAAGGAAAGCAAAGAAAAACAATGGAAATTACAGAAATAGTTGCCTGAGTGGAGCCTTAAAAAAGTAATAATACATTCTGTAGAAATTTGAACTGCACAGAAATATATAAGGTGAAAATACTAATAATGCCTCTTAACCACCATCCTGCCATTCAAAATAATTGTGAATAGTTTGGTGTATCTTTTTTTCAGATTTATTTTTGTATATACTAGCATATATTCTCATTACTATTTTTGCAAACTAGGGAGGGATTTTTAAATCTATTTTGTTCTCTGCAGTATCTCTAGCATTCATAATGGTGCCTAGCACTTAGTGGGCACTCATTAAACGTTTTCAGAAAGAATGAATAGTAATACAGTTCAGAGGTCAAAAATACAAAATCTGAATGTTTGGTTAAGGTCATTAAAATTTTTTAAGTTCATTGCCAACATTTAAAAATTGATAAATTTCACATAAAATCTGAAATTCTGGCTTTACTTGAAAGTTCTGAATCATTTGGCCACAGCAAGTTCAAATTCCATCATACTGTTTGCACTTCCTTTAGATGGGCACGAATCTGCATTCACATCAATATCGCTTTACTGATATTCACTTGCCTCTACCCTACAAACTTGTGCTGTGCGATACAGTAGACACTAGCCACATATGGCCATTTAACTTAGTTAAAAATTTCATTCCTCAGGTGCACCAGTCACATTTCAAATGCCCAGTAGCCACCTGTAGGGGCTACCTTATTGGACAGTGCAGACATGAACATTTTTATCATTGCAGAAAGGTCTGTTGTATGGTGCTTCTTTAGACGTTTGAGTTTGCCACCTCTGCTATACAGAAGTTTTTAGGTAGCATTTATTATTATTTTTAAACTTGTGTATCCCTTTGCCAGAGATTGCTATCTTTTAAATCTTACGAAGATTTACAGATCACCATGTTATCTTTTAAATGATTACATGGTATTTACCAGGGTAGGACTGTATGTAAATTGTGGGGGTAGGATTCTGTTGCTGGGGTTTGCATTTTAGAAATAGTGCTTTAGCTGCAGTTTGGGGTCAAACTGGAGTGGGAGGGGTTGGTGGTGAAATCAGGCAGGGAGATTAGGTGTGTAGTGATCAACACCATAAGACCACAGAGCCCAGGAAAGGCTAGAATGAGATAAGAAGGAGGTGGAATTGACATGACTGATTTAATGTGGGCTGAGATATTTTGGATGCTAAAGTTGCTGTAGAAATAATCCAGTATTTCTGGAACTGATTAAATGTTGAAAATTGGTAAATTTGGCTTTGCAAAGTGTAGGAGGAACCCTCAGCTAGTTCCAGTAAACAACATGTATAATATTAAAATGCTGTAGATTTACAAAAACAAATGTGCAACTGTTTTATACCATGTAAACGTCTTAGAGATCATTTATTTGTAGAATACAGAAACTCATTGAAGAAAGGGAATTATTTTGGGGATAAAGTAAAAGCTCATGAAGCTCAATTAAGTGTAGGAAGTACAAGGTTTCATGGGAAACAGGGAGGTCTTTTTCTCTGGTGTTCACTCTGGCTTCGTGGTCTCTCACTTATCTTCTGCCTGCACTTGTATTCCGTTGTCTCTTCTGTGGATCCATTTTTTTTTTTTTTTTAAAAAAGCTTTTTGTTTGTAGTTCTTGCTTACATATTGCTTTGTTTGGCCATAGCACCTGCTGTAGACCCAACTTACACATGCCCTTATATTCCTGTGCGGGATACTGTTTTATGTAAAATCTTTTTAGTGTCAAATGTCTACTCCTAGTTCTGTAGCTAATGGTAGGGGTTGCTAGGGATGAATGTGGCCAACTAGGCTCATCCCCTAAACTGAGGCCATAAAAGCACATTTGGAAAAGAAGTTGTGCTTGGGCAAGTGTCTGAAGCTTATCTACTACAGTAAATCATCAGATTTGAGGTCAAGGAAAGAAAGTGGGCTTGTGTTGTTTTTGCGGTTTGACTTCTAGAAGACTTCACATTTAAACCTTAATACACCTTCCCATTGAAAACAGTTCTTTCCATTGTTTTTTCTCTTTCTGATCTGTCTAAATGGCATGAAAAATAATTGCTGCCTTCCTGAGCTCTTCAGCTACTCATGGATGTCTTTTTAAAAATGCATACAGTATGTATTTTTAATAACTGAATTTTATTATCCCCTAATAGTCTTACTTAGGTTCAATTTTGTCTCCTTAACTAGATTATAACCTCCATGAAAGCAGGACTATATTCTGTGCTGCATAACTCACATGCCCCCTAGCCACTGAAAACCTTACTAGCTACTCCAATATGAATTTTGAAATGATTTCTAGGCTTAAATTCTTTTACCACTTTTCAGCTTGGTTCAAAAAAGTAAAAACAAAGTATCTTGTTAATAATGTCAAACTATTATATATCAGCCTAGACTTTACTAATTTAAAATTGGTAGTATTTCAAAAAGGGTTAACTTAACTCAAAGTTAATGTTTTACTTAGCATGCCCTTTATTAACATTATACATTAACAGTGCAAGGGCAGGGTGTATGAATTACATAAAAAATAAATTTGAGTAATTTTCAAATAGTTTGATATATAGATAATACTATTTATTAAAACTGGTAGTCCTGAAGCGTCTTTCTAGATAATATCGTATTAGCTTAGGTTGAGTTTTACATGTTTTTCCCCCCAACTTTTATATGAAGGTGTTGAAACATGCAGAAAAATTGAGGAAAAATTTAAGGAACACGTATGTAACTATCACTGAGATACAATGATTGCTGATATTTTATTTATTGACTTTATGTCCTTTGTGTGTGTACATTTGCTGTACAATTTGAAAGTGAGTTTTATTTATCATGAACAGATCCTTCAGCAAGTATCCCAGGAATAAAATAGTCACATAACCACAATATTATCACCTAAGAAAATAATAATTACCTAAAACAACTTGAAATTCAGTTCATTTTTAGATTCCCTCAATCTGGGTTTTTTGTTTGTTTTTGGTTGTTGATTTTTTTTTTTTTTTTTTTTTTTAAAGACAGGTTCTCGTTCTGTTGCCCAGGCTGGAGTGTAGTGGCACAATTTTGGCTCACTGCAGTCTCTACTTCCCAGTTTCAAGTGATTCTCCTTCCTCAGCCTCCCAATTATAGCTGGGTTTATAGGCAAGCGCTACTCTTTGTAATCCCTTCCCCTGGCCCTTTTTCCTACCACTCCTCAAGCAGTCACTGATCTTTCTGTCACTATGGATTAGTTTGCATTTTTTGCAGTTTATGTTATAGAGATGGAATCAGAGTATATACTTTTTTGTGTGTTTTTCTTTTTTCTTTTTTTTTTTTTTGACAGTCTCACTCTGTTGCCCAGGCTGGAGTACAGTGGCGACATCTCGGCTCTCTGCAACCTCCACCTCCCAGGTTCAAGCAGTTCTCCTGCTTCAGCCTCCCAAGTAGCTGGGATTATAGGCAAGTGCCACCACACCTGGCTAATTTTTGTATTTTTATTAGATAGGGGTTTCACATTGTTGGCCACGCAGGTCTCGGACTCCTGACCTCAAGTGATCCGCCTGCCTCGGCCTCCCTAAGTGCCGGGATTACACGTCGTGAGCCACCATGCCCAGCCTTTTTTGTGTTTTTTAATGAATTTATACAGTTCATCTAAGATGTCCAGTTTAAGATTTTATCTTTCATTGATTTTAGGAAGTTATGTGCCTTGCAGTTTTTTTCCTTTGTGTTTCTTTTGTGTAGAGTTTGTTAAACATTTTGAATTTGTGGTTTTATAGTTTTCATCAAGTTTGGAAAACTTTTGGCCATTATTTCAAGTATTCTTTTTTCTGTCTGCACCTCCCCCGCCACTTTCTGGGGACTTCAGTTAGATGAATATTAGGTCGCTTGAAGTTATTACATACCTCATTGATGCCCTGTGCCTTTTTTTATTATTGTATTTTCTCTCTGCGTTTCATTTTAGATGGTTTCTGTTGATACATCTTCAAAGTCACAAATCTTTATTTCTATAATGTTAATCTGCTATTGTCTCATCTACTATGTTTTTCATCTTATGTCTTATAGTTTTCCTGTCTAAAAGTTTAGTGTAAGTCTTTTAAAGAAATATATTATATATGTCTATGTAACATGCTCATATTTTCCTTTAGCTTCTTAAACTTGTGCATTATAGTTACAATAACTAATATCCTTGTTTACTAATGCTGTTATTTGTTTATTCAGGAGTTAGTTTCCACTGATTGATATTTCTTCTAATTACAGATCACATATCTTGCTTCTTGCATGCTTGGTGATTTTTAATTGTAAATTGCACCTTGTTAAGTGCTAAATAGTTTTGTGTCCTAATACCTGTTCTTGAGATTTTTTGTTTTGTTTTGTTTTTTGTTTTTTCTGGGATGCAGTTGTTGCTTGGAAGCATTTAATCTTTTTGGGTGTTGCTTTTAATATTTGTTAGGTGGGGCCACAGCAGCTTTTGGCCTAGGACTAATCTTTCTCTAATGTTGAGGCAAAACCCTTCTGAGTGCTTGATGAATGATAAGGTTTTCCACTTTGGTTGGCGGAGGGGACAGACACTATACCATGCCATGTGTGAGCCGTGTATATTCTTCTCTCCAGTCTTTTCAGGTGGTCCTTTCCCAGCTCCAGGGGATTTTCTTACACATATGCCCAGGCAGGACTTAGCTGAATATGGGAGGGGGATTCTCTGCAGAACTCTAGAGTTCTCTGCGCAGCTCTTTTCTTCTCTTGTCCCCTGTCCTGTGAGCTCTAGCAACCTTGGTTTGCTTGACCTCACAGCCTTATCTCTTTGATTTAGGGGAATCACTGGGCTCCACCTAGGTTTACCCTGTCTGCATTGTGGCCTGGAAGCACTCTCCAGGCAATAAGCTAGGACAATTGCAGGGCTCTGTTTCCCATTTCTCAGGGATCACTGTTCTTCAGTGCCTAATGTCCAGTGCATTTTATATAAGTTAGATTTTACTCTTCCGTATTACATGCTTCCTTCCAGTTATTGCAAACTGATAAAAGTTTTACTATTGTTTTTATCTAATCCACTTTATTGCCCAAATAATTTGCCATTAAAATAAAAATGGCTCTCCCCTAACTACAAATTAAAAATGAAATGAAAAAAATGCAAGCTTCTAAAGTACACATTGCATAGTAAATGTCATGTTATGTATACTCTGGTTTATCTTGCTGAAAGGCATTGCTGTAGGGGTGATGAGTTGAAACCCAAGGTAATTTAGCCTGAGATGTGTTAGAAGAACAGCTGACACACCTATTTAATAAGTGTTATATTCCCAGTTTGGTAAGTAAATATTTTCCACAAATATTTATAGTTTATTTTTTGTGTTTCAGGTAATCAAGTGAAAAAGATGAGCTTCATCTGTGGATTGCAGTCTGCTGCTAGAAACCATGTTTTCTTCCGATTTAATTCACTGTCTAACTGGAGAATATGTAACACGTTAGCATCAACCTCACAGGGCTGTCATCAAGTACAAGTTAACCATATAGTAAATAAGTATCAGGGACTGGGAGTAAATCAGTGTGATAGGTGGACTTTTCTGCCTGGAAACTTCCATTTTTATAGGACTTTTAACAACAAAAGAACAGGATGCCTCTCAAGTACCAAAAATAAGGAAATTTGGATGATTACCAGCAAACGTACTGTATGGAATGACTCTTTTTCAAGACAGCTACTAATAAAAGAAGTTACAGCAGTTCCTAGTCTGTCAGTATTGCATCCTCTAAGCCCTTCTCCTGTAAGAGCTATTAGGAATTTCCACACTTCTCCACGGTTTCAAGCTGCTCCGGTTCCTCTCTTGTTGATGATTCTTAAACCAGTGCAGAAGTTATTTGCAATCATTGTAGGCAGGTAAAATGCTTTTTTAGAAAACTAAACTTTTGTATTAACTTTTTGCATTAGTATTTTGTGTTAACTTTTAGAAATTAAATTTTTTTATTTATAAAACTGTACTTTTAAAGAAACCTTGTTAGATCCCGCGTCCCCTCATTTAGCTCAAGGTGAAGTTTCTAAACAGTAGCTCCTGCCCAGTTTTGTTATGTATGATTTAATAATCCTGAAACAATTTCCTGCATATTAATTTATGGTATAGAAATATGGTCTCTTTAAAAAGTTATTCTTATGTATTGTATAGGCATTTTTAAAAAAGTCTTATATTTATGATTACAAGACCTTAGGATATGTGGATCAGAAGTGTTGGTTATCGCTCACATATAAGAAGAGTACTTACAAACATTTCTTTTTAATTTGTGGAATTTAAAGGCAGCAAATCATAAAACTGAGGAACTTTACTTATATAAGGGTGGGCCCACTCCTAGTTAACTCTTAAATCATTAATGCTGCTTTTTTTTCTATTCTGTTCCCAACAGATCTTTGTTTTTTTTCCTTGGAGATCCTTTATAATAAACTTTCACAGCTTGATAGTACTTTAACCCTTTTTCTCTTATTTGTTTTATGAAGATTGAAGAAAGCGAATCGCTGTTTCTTCATAAAGCTTTCTTGTGTTTGATGACTGTGAAGTCCCTTCTAGCCTTCTTACTTCCACATGAACCAAACCAGTTTGCTTTTGATAAAAAACCAAGAACTTCCATTTGTAATTTATTGTGTTCTTCATGATTTGGTGTTGGCACCCAGAGGAGATACAGCTGTACTGACTCTTGGTTGAAGTAATACGCTCATCCCAGGTTCTTGGGATGCTCTTTCTGATTTCTGATGCGTTCTCATCCTTTTAAATTGTTTGTTTTTAACTTTCTTGTTTTCGTTACTATTGTTGATCACCTAAAATTTTTCATTTAGAATATGTCTTTCATACATTTTAAATAAATGATAATGTCATGTAAAGTTTTAAATAGGAAATAAGTGTACTCCATAGTTTGGTTTATGTCCCTTTAAATTGAGACTTTGTGTAAAGGCATTGGGGTGTGTCACTTCACAAAGAGAACTTTAAGAAGTTATTTTGTAAAATAAATTTTTGTCAAGAGAATCATGTATATATGGTAAATTTTTGTTGTGGTTTTACAGATCAACTCACAAGGAAAATGTTTGTCCCAGTATTGAAAATATTGCTTGTTGTCAGAAAAGTTTCTGAACACTGCTAAGCAGCAGACAGTATTGTTGCCTGGTAGAAATTGGACCTTCTCAGATGTTATCTACAAAATCTCCCACTTTCTTATGAGTGCCTATGATATTATTACCTCTCCTTTTTCATTTTCTGAAGAGGATAGTGGAGTTTCTGCTACTGAGCACTATTTATTTCCAAAATGAATGCTGAGGCAGTTTTCCTTGTACCTTGTTGAATCACTGGCAAATTGTGTTGGAGGTCTGAGGAGCAGTGGGAAGAATAGTAGTTCCAGGTATAGATTTATTGTACTGTAACCTCTTACATAATTAATTACACAGTTATCCCTATTAAGTGGCTAAGTGGTCAGACTCTGGAATGTCATTGACTTCATTGCTTGGTTTTACTCTTATTACCTGGGTGGCCATGGACAAGTTACCTAACAATTTTCTCTTCTGTGACAGGATTATTATGAAGATTAAATGAGATGGCATATGTATATATATATATATATATAGAGAGAGAGAGAGAGAGAGAGAATTTTGCATATACTAGATAGTAATAAATGTTAACCAGTGGTAGTTATAGTAAACTAGCATCTCATTTAGTGTTTATCCTTAAAATAGCTGAAGAAGAAAATTTCGATGAGCATTAGAATTTTTTAGCTGTAACTTTATATCGTTGATGATTTCTTCATCATTTAGCTAAGAATTTTGTTAACTGGAAATGCGATGTATTCAGCAAAATATATAAATTCAGGTGTTTGAGGACATAAAATTCTAGTGTATGCATTTGAGCTTTAGTGATATGTGCTGTAATGATGATCAGAACTTTGAATTTTTCTTTTTGCTTTAGGGGCATAAGGAAATGGTGGCAGGCACTTCCTCCTAACAAGAAGGAACTATTTAAACAAAGTATAAGGAAGAATAAATGGAAGCTATTCCTTGGTTTGAGTAGTTTTGGATTGCTCTTTGTGGTGTTTTATTTTACTCACCTGGAAGTAAGTCCAGTCACAGGAAGGAGCAAGCTACTATTATTGGGGAAAGAGCAGTTCAGACTTTTATCAGAACTGGAATATGAAGCAGTAAGTAGTAAGAATTGTTTTTAATTAGACTGCTTAGTATAACACTCAAAGTAGGAAAGTATCTTAAATATGAAAGATACGTTGTTTTTAAATTTTAGTCTTTGATATGAAATTAGCATTTTTTTTTTCCAGAAGGCCTCAGACCTTTCACACTTAGTATTCCTACTGCCTACATTGCTTTTCCTAGCGTTCACCCAGCCAACTCCTGCTCAGCACATTTCTCCTTAAATGCCACTTTTCTCCGGAAAGCCTTCCATGATAACCAGACTGGGTTACGCGGGTGACTGGATGAGGCCCGAGGAGGTATCCTTCATACCACCTGAATTATGAACCAGCTCATTTGTAGTTGTGCCCATTGCTTGGCTTTACTGGGGTTAGGTCTCCTAGGCTTTTTTTCTCTGCATACTGTACTTTTCCTTCAAAGCACTCGTGAGAGTAACATAATTATTTGCATAATTATTTATTCGATAGTCCCTGTCCCTTGTTAGACTAAGCTTTATGGGGGCAGGGATCTTGCCTGTTTTTGTTTATGGTTTTATTTTAAATACTAACACAGTGTGTAAGAGTAGTGCTTAGTATATATCTATTGGATAAATAGATTTATTGTCAGAATTTTTATACTTTGAAAATCAAGTAATACAAGATCATTTTTCTCCGAACATCAGTTTTAGCAATTTACTATGTTTTTTGAATCCAAACTGAAGTTGTAATTTAGAAGTCTTACCTCTTTGGAAAGTGTAATAACTTAGGTAGTTAAACATTTTATGCCCTAGTGAGTTTCTTCGTGACAGAGGTCATCATTTTCTCTCCAGTTCATAGCACATATACATGTTATGTGCCCTGTGGCTCAATTAATATTTGTTGAATTCATGTCCAGTGGCCTCACTCGACAGCTTTGGCATGGCTAAATCTTTTTTTTTTTTTTTTTTTTTTTGAGACAGAGACACTCTGTCGCCCCGATTGGACTGCAGTGGTGCAATCTCGGCTCACTGCAACCTCCGCTTTCCAGGTTCAAGTTATTCTCCGGCCTCAACCTCCGGAGTAGCTGGGACTATAGACGTGCACCACCATGCCTGGCTAATTTTTTTGTATTTTTAGTAGAGACGGGGTTTCACTGTGTTGGCCAGGGTGGTCTCGAACTCCTGACCTCAGGTGATCCACCTGTCTCGGCCTCCCACAATGCTGAGTTTACAGGTGTGAGCCACTGTACCTGGCATGGTTAAATCTTTTTATTCCAAATGAACTTCTGAGTTTGTCAATGGAAAGTTACTATGAAAAAAAGAAATAATGTTTTCTTAGTTATAAAAATTTTTCTTAGTCCAGGCAAGACCAGTCTCTTTTAGTAGAGTGTATACAGAGATTTGAGGTGTTTCTTAGGCTTTAGTCAGAGGCAGGTTTAAGGAAAGTGTTCTGGAAAGATTGAGACAGGCCTAGTATTAGTGCATGTTTTACCATTCACATTGCTAAGAAATTGTTTAAAATTTATGTATATCTGTGTATATACATATAGACATAGATGCATTTTTCTTTTTTTCTTATTTTAGCTACAGATGTAATATCTGTGTGATAGGAAAATTTAAACACATGTTCTTATAGGGATATTATAAAGTGCTATAATTACGTTTATTCTTCTTTTATCTACTTCAGAAGAGTTAATAAATCCTGGGGGTTTTTGTCTGTTTTAGGCAGTTCACATTGGTGAATTATGCTTTTTAGAAGTATTTAAAATAAAAACTACTTGTAAGTTCATATTCTATAAAATAATGTCTTTTTAATGCATCTCAAGGAGAAAAGTTACTAACTTGTTGATTCTTTTTTTGGTGGTGGTGTTTTGAGAGTCTCGCCTCTGTCACCCAGGCTGGAGTGCATGGAGTACGTGGGGCTATCTCGGCTCACTGCAGCCTCCACCTCACGGGTTCAAGTGATTCTCCTGCCTCAGCCTCCCGAATAGCTGGGACTACAGGGCCTGCCACCACGCCCGGCTATTTTTTGTATTTTTAGTAGAGATGGAGTTTCACCATGTTGGCCAGGATGGTCTCGATATCCTGACCTTGTGATCTGCCCACCTCAGCCTCCCAAAGTGCTGAGGTGGCATGGGCCACCACACCCAGCTACTTTATGAAAGTTAAAGTAATATTTCAGAACATTTTTAATTTTCTCAGTACACTTGAAAGAGCTCTCATGAATATAACTTCAGAAAAAGTATCTTCTATGATGGCTAGTCTTAATCAGCATCATATAGAGACAGTGATATGCTCATTGGTTCTGAGATTTCAGTAATTTCCTTTCAATCTGTAAATAAAACACCTTAAAATTAATGAAATATCTATTTTGGTAGTTTAACTTTAGGGTGTTTTTCTGTTCAATGCTTTATGAATGTAATTTTCTTTTGTATTTTACTTAGATGAAATCTTAAGTTCTCTAGGCTTTCTTTCCTTCTTTTCCTTTCTTTTCTTTTTGAGATGGAGTCTCACTCTTTTACCCAGGTTGGAGTTGGAGTGTAGTGGTGAGATCTCAGCTCACTGCAACATCTGCCTCCCAGGCTCAAGCGATCCTCCCACTTCAGCCTCCCATGTAGCTGGGAACACAGGTGCATGCCACCACCCCTGGCTAATTTTTTGTGTTTTGGTAGAGATGGGGCTTCACCATGTTGCCCAGGCTGGTCTTGAACTTCTGAGCTCAGGTGATCCTACTGCCTTGGCCTCCCCTAGTTCTGGGATTACAGGTGTGAGCCATCTTGCCTGGCCTAGGCAGTGTTTTCTAAAATGCTTAGGAAAGTAGAAATAATACTTAAGTATTCGTTTGTAGTTTAATCGAAAAGAGTGAAATTTTGATGTCAATCTATTCAATCCATAAAAAAAATCTTAGTATTAGAATTTATTCCTTTGCGAGAAACCACATTGTCTTTGCATGAATAATTCAGATTTGAGAAATTTGAGTGCTTAATATATGCAGATTTTTATATAGTTAAAATGTTCAACAATAAATAGTCATATAACTTTCCATGAAGCAGAGTAAGCATTTCGTAGTGCTCTTTTAAAATAAGAAGTAATTTTTAATCTTTCAGTACATGGAAGAATTTAAAAATGATATGCTAACTGAGAAAGATGCCCGATACCTGGCTGTTAAAGAAGTGCTTTGTCATCTAATTGAATGCAATAAAGATATTCCAGGGATTTCTCAGATCAATTGGATTATTCATGTGGTTGATTCCCCAATTAATAATGCCTTTGTGCTTCCAGTAAGTAAATGTTCTCAAATGCATTATAGTTGTTAAATTTATTGTCCTTGTTTTTTATGATGTTCTAATTGCTTATATTATTTTCTTTGTGGTGCAGAATGGACAAATGTTTGTTTTCAGTGGATTGTTAAAAAGTGTAACCGATATTGATCAACTTTCTTTCCTTCTGGGCCATGAAATAGCACATGCAGTACTTGGACATGCTGTAAGTACCTAAAATGAATGTTCAGGTTTGGAAAAACTGCTTTGAAGTTAACAAGTTAAATCTTATAAAGAACTGATTTTCTTTAGCTTTTTTTTAAAATGATGGACTTTTAGTTTTGAGTAATTGCCTTAATCTGCTACCTGAAAAAATGTGATTGGCTAATTTTGAGAATTTTTATGGTCTTTAGTATTTGATACTGAATAAGATTTTGCTTAAATACTATTTTTATCACCTCTTTTGCTAAAAAGTAATTATTCTTAACCCCTAATTATTTCAAATGAAATTTTAAACTTTCTGTAATTATTAATATACTTGTAATCTAGTCAGAAAATTAATTGTAGGAAAGTGATATTACTATTTAAGTGGGTAAATCATCTTTCTTTTTTATTCATTCGCAGAAGATAGCTTGGAGCATCTTTGACAATTTCTAGAATGATGTGTCATGTATAATTAATGCAGAGTAATAACGATACCTTGCCATTTTACAGTTTACTGAGCTTTTTAGTTTATGTAGCTTCTCATTCATAATTTTAATACCAAATGAGGTATGTATTCATTATTACTATTTTATATAAGAGAAAACTAATGTTTAGAAAAACAGTAACATGACTAACCTGACAAAGTAACCGAATTGGGACTTTAACCTGGGTCTTCTGTATGTTAATCCAGTGTTTCTTCCTTTCACCATGGTTACCTGGTTTTTAGCAGCACTTTTCTTATAGGTCATAGAATTAAAGTTGATGTATGCTCCTGTGAATACCTGTCTGTTCATCTTGATATGAGTCCAAGAAAATAACACATCTATTTCACAGATTTTTAAAAATTGTTATTCATTTAAAAATATGAATGGCTCTTTTGTCTACATTAGAGATAAGTATTTTTTTAATTGTAAACACAAAGGTACATAGTGAAGTAACTGAAATGCTAAATCAGAAATACAAGTAACATTAACTTCAAATAGAAATGATAATGATTCTAATCCTTCTAAGAGTCATCTCAAATTCTACCTATTCCTTAGAGTATTAATAAAATAAGATGGGCCAAAGTGTTTTTCTGAAGCACCAAAAGTAATTATCTCCTTGATTTCTTCTGAGTTACAGGAAGATTTTAAAAACATTTTTCTTGACGGGTGCAGTGGCTTACACCTGTAATCCCAGCACTTTGGGAGGCTGAGGCAGGAGGATTGCTTGAGCCCACGAGTTTGAGACTGGCCTGGGCAACATAGACTCTGTCTGTACAGAAAAATTTAAAAAATTAGCTGAGCATGGTGGCTCACACCTGTAGTTCCAGCTGCTCTGGAGCCTGAGGCAGGAGGATTGCTTGAGCCTGGGAGATCAAGGCTACAGTGAGTCATGATCGCACTACTGCACTCCAGCGTGGGTGGCAGAGTGAGACACTGTCTCAAAGAAAAAATCTTTTTTTCTTAAATATACACAAGAGTACATCTAAGCAGTGTTACTATATGCACTCTAATATCTTTCAAGTAATGGCTTCATAACTTGAAATCATAAAATCATAAAATCAATTTTGGCCATTTTAGCATTTGAAAGGTGTTACTATTCAGTACATTTGTTTTTCAGGCATCTAGTTCAGTGCCTCATATTCAGTGTATTGTCATCTCTATCAGTGCAAGAACAGTAGTAGGTGAGATGTAAAAAGCAAACAGCAGCCTTAAAAATAGAGCATAGTTATTAGTATGTTTTTGCAGATATCTTAAATATTGTCAGCACAATATTTTCTCTTTGGGGAGTCTCAATTTTGATTTTATCTAGGTTTTTATGTTTTCTTTATTCTACAAATACAGGCATTTGTGTGTGTATTTCCAGTTTTCTAAGACTGTGTAATAGCAATTATATTCTTTGATAACAAGGGCTTTCTCTTCTATAACGACTTCCTTATTTTGAGTTTCATGTTTTCATGTTAAAATAATTCCATAATTGGGCTGGATGTGGTGGCTCATGCCTGTAATCCCAGCACTTTGGGAGGCCGAGGTGGGCTGATCACGAGGTCAGGAGTTCAAGACCAGCCTGGTCAACATGGTGAAACTCCGTCTCTACTAAAAATACAAAAAATAGCTGAGCGTGGTGGTGGGCCCCTGTAATCCCAGCTACTCGGGAGACTGAGGCAGGAGAATCATTTGAACCCAGAGGCGGAGGTTGCAATGAGCTGAGACTCACCACTGCACTCCAGCTTGGGCAACAGGGCAAGACTCTGTCTCAAAAAAAAAAAAAAAATCCGTAATTGTTTTTCAAAATACACAGTTGTGTTTTGAGGCAAAGTAATGAGGCAAATATAAGGAGGTAAAGTATGTTTTGTGAGGGTACAATATTTGTTAAGGGACAGTATTCTAAGTCATTGTTTTTAGTTTTCAGTCATTTTTCATACATTCAAGTAATGACTGCTATTTTTTCAGTTTCAGCATTACAACATTAACATTTACTAATCAATTTTACTGGCAAACCATGAACAATCTAGTTCATTAAACTTATATTTAGATATTACTACTCAAAACAACTATTTTATGAAAAATCTTTTTTGGTAACTGATATAAATAAATACAAAAATTCATAGAACCCGATTCTCTCATGATAAATACTAGACTTACAAATTTACAAACTTGTATAAAGGAGTAATGTTTCATATATTAGGTCTTGAAGACCAGAATACATTTATTTAAAATAAACTTCCAGTCTTTTTCTGAGTTTTTTCTTGTTTTAAGTGCTTCATATGTTAGTGTTTAGTCCTCATTCAAAAATATTAGTAAAATGAAACATTTATTTGATATTTTAAAATGATGCAACTGTATTAAAAAACTAGAACTGACCGGGTTTGATTTCTGGTCCTTTTAGTAATAGCTGTGCAAATTTGGGCAACTCTTTTAACCTCTATCTCAGTTTCATTATCTATAAATGTAGGGATAATTGTACCTATTTCACAAGATTATTATGCGTGTTAATGCAAGAAACTGTAGATTAATATCCTGTAATAATAAGTGGCTCAGTAGATACTAGTTAAACGAATGAATAGGTATATAAGTAGATAAACAAAGGCAGGTAAAAGCAGACCAGGAAAGAAAAAGCAAAAGAAGAAAAAGAGAACTCTCAGTCTTAGGTGGAGAAGGTCGGGTAATTGTAACACCTGATGAACTAGAAAATGTAAGCATATACTGTCTCGATGTATGAAATGTAATTTTTATTATTTTGATTATTCTCAGGCAGAAAAGGCTGGCATGGTTCATTTTTTGGATTTCCTAGGTATGATTTTCCTCACAATGATTTGGGCCATTTGTCCTCGAGATAGTTTGGCACTTTTGGGCCAGTGGATACAGTCTAAATTGCAGGAGGTAAGTCTGAGACAATAACTTGAATTGATCATAGCCTGTGGTGAGGATATTTTAATACTACTGTAAAGCAGCAAATCCAGAGATGTTTTTACATTTCACTATGAAATATGGGTACAAATTTTTAGTGTCTTATGTTTTCTCATTTTTAGGGGATATTCTTATATATGAATATTTAAGTTAAGGAATACTACATCTCTCAAATGATGGGTATGGATTAGGTTAGAAGGGCTTGGCAACTTTTGGCTAATATGATTTTCAAAAATATATTTATTGGTTTTACAAAGAGAAAACCCAGCCACTGACCCTTCCTTTCATAGTAACTGAATGCCTCCCCCATTCCCCAATTTCAGCCGTCCCTTGGTATACAGGACTTCTCATGGATACCAAAATCTGAGTATGCTCCAGTCCTTGATAAAAAATGGCATGGTATTTGCATGTCACTATGCACATCGTCTCATATACTTTAAATCATCTCTAGATTATGTGTAATTCAATGTAAATGCTATGTAAATTGTTATTTTACTATATATTTTTAATTTTGTTGTAGTTTTTTTTTTAATTGTTTTTCATAAATATTTTCTATCCAAATTGGTTGAATCCATCAGATGCATAATCCACAGATATAGAGAGCCAACTGTATTTGCATTTTAATGGGGCAGTATTAAAACCTGTGAACTTTAATGGGCACAGAATTGGCTAAAGCTGCTTTACCGCCCTTCCTTCCTTCTCTCTCTGTTGAACTATCATTGCTTTGAAATTATTGAAAGGAAAGTCTTACTAGGTGTTTGTTAACTTTTGATTTTAGTGCTTATGTATAATAATCATCTCAAAAATGTATTGAGTGCCTCGTTTTGTTCAAAACACTGTACTACTGAAAGTAGGTCTTGCAATCTTTATAACTACTTTGTTAACTATGATTATTTTATTTGACATCTTTCTTTGAATATTTCCTCTTGTCCCAGGAGGTTTGGTTATTTAGAAACAATCTGTTATTTGTTTAGTTAATGATTTGTGGAGCACCCATCAGAGTGCCATCTGGGTGCTGTTTAAATCTAATGTGCAAAATTCTATGAGACAAATTGTTTTTGAGATTGGATAACTAAGTCTGTTATTCAGTATTACCATATTATTTGGTTCGTTTATATTGAAGTAAAGGTTCTTAAAGAGAGAACAAAAGAATAGTTATTCCTTAGGTTATAGGATCTCATATTTTGAATTTTGTTTCTGTCACTGACCTGCCAGGAAATTAAAAGAATTAATTTAGTTATTTTCTCTGTCTATCTGTAGATTGCTTTTTTTGTAATGGAATCAGCAGAGTGGGTCATAAGAAAGATAACATGTAGCTATTTCTTTCTTTAAATATTTGATAAATTCTGCCACTTCACTGTAATTCTTCCGTGAAAATAAAGTAGGAATGATTCTGTTTGAATTCTTTTTCCCTAAATCAAGGCCCCTCAATAATTCTGGTGACAAGGAGATGTTTTTCTCTAGAAAGTTGCTCACTGTGATTGGAGAACAGAGAGGAATGTTGATAGTGAAGTCCTAAGGATGTGGGAATTGCTGAGGTTCATTTGTTGTGAGGACAGATGATACATTTAAAGCAAGATTTCTCAATCGCAGCACTGCTGATGCTTTGGACTGGATAATTGTTGTGGGGGAGTTGTCCTGGGCACTGTAGGATGTTTAGTAGCATTTCTCACCCCCATCCCCTAGATGTCAGTAGCTCTCCCTTCTCTCAGTTATGACAGTCATAAATATTTCCAAACATTTGTAAATGTCCCTGGAGGACAAAATCACACTAGGTTTAGAATCATTAATTTAAAACACTTAGCACAATACCTGGCACAAATAAGGACTCAATAAATATGAGCTATTATTTTTGTTCATTTAATCCCCTCTGCAGCTCTGTGAGCTTGGCACTGTTACTCATTTCATTTTACATATGATACTCCTGGGTTTAGTGGGGTTAAACAATTAGCTCCGGGTTAACAATAAGTTAACAGCATTTGGACTTGAACTTAAGTTTCTGTCTTTTTAAAGCCAACGTCTTAAATCCTTATGCTATCAGTAGACTTGATGGAGGCACATGCAGCCTGCTCATGTAGAGTGAAGGCACTATATGATATACATCATCGACCTAAAACTGATTGAAAAGGAAGGAAGTCATTTCTAATGGTCACACACTGTATATCAGATTTATTGTATTATTTCAGGCCATCACAGACATGTGGCTACCTTTGAAAGATTGCTTCCCCAATTAATAGCTCTTTTCTCAAAAGTCCTGCCTATTGATTCATCTCCTACAAAGTTTTAGTACTTACTGAAAATTAGAATTTAACTGGAAAGCGTTCACATAAATACAAGTAATTAGGAAAATTAAAGTTACTATATCTACGTGTGTTTTTTATTGAAGTCAGAAGAAAATTTCATTTTCCCAACGAATCAATACTTAGAAAAGAAAAAGGAAATTAAGATAATTTATCAAAGAAAGAACATTCTGCTATATGGTTAATTTTCTTACTGAAATAAATTGTCTAGTAGTGTCATTGGATATTATATACCTACGTTTTCTTGATTTTCTTTTAAAACTCAAGGTCATAATGTTCCTTGGCCATATTAAAAGCCTTCATCAATAAGCTTTCTTAGTGAATCCTGTACTCAGTAGGTGGAGACTATAATTGGAAAAATAGAAGTAAATTCCTCATACTACAGACTGTCAAGAAATTTATAGGCATGACTTCTATTCTTACCATGTTTTTAAAGTATTAATTTCTAATCAGGGAAATAAAGGCTGTGTTTATATTTTATATTATGGAGTTATTTTAATGTTAGTAGACAGTATAGGAATTTTATCCTAGATACTCCATGAAACTTTAAAATAAAAAAAAAAACTTCTCTTTGTTACTCCTTTTGTCATGAAAAAATTGTCTTAATGGAGCTTTTCTGTCCTGTTTCTTCTTAGTATATGTTTAATAGACCATACAGCAGAAAATTGGAGGCTGAAGCTGACAAAATTGGACTACTGCTTGCTGCAAAGGTAAAGTGTTTAGTAGTTGAGAATACATAATGCCCTTTCCAAAGTGAAAGATAAATGTGTGTTATTTTAATGAGGCTTGGCATAAGCAGAGAATGACAATTGGACTGTATTAGCGCTTTACGCAATTTCTGTTAATCTAGAAATTTGAAGATTATGGACCTTGAAAGAATGTATAACTGAAGATACTCAATTCCCTTCTATATTTAAAGCTGTATTTTGCCTTAGACAGAATCCATAAGATTATAGTAATTATCAGGTTCTATTAAAAGAAAGTCAGTTCTTGATTAGAAATAATTTTTTGCATGTGTAAATTTTTTTATTATAGACATATAAATTGAAATTTTAAAACATTTGAGTATGTAATGTGTCATCCCCTCTGGCCTTTTAACATTTGTTGCCTCTGGAAAGCTAATGCTATCTTTATTTTACTCCAGTACTCCAATATTTTACCCCTTTCCTCTCTGATGTAAGGAGGCTTTTTGAGTAAACAGGATGATAGGTAGTTGTTTCCCCCACTTGAAGACAGGTTAATCCTGTTGTAGCTATGATCTTGGCTAAGCAAACTGATTTTCCACCATTTAAATAAACAGTAGACAAACAGACATTTAGATTATTTTTGTTGTAGCAGATGGCTTTTTATTTTTTATTTTTTGCTAGCCATAGAGAGCAGCTCTGGGCCTTTACTTTTATTTAAGTTGACTTTGTTCCTGTCTACTTAACAGGGCACCTGGCAGCTATTTTCAATCACCTGTGATAACTGAGTGTTATTAGTAGCATTTAAGATTAGAAGTAAAACTGCATTTTAAAAAATGAGTGAAAACAATGCCACTTCACATATTAAATTCAAATTGTATTTGATCCTTTGTTATGTTTCTGGTAGTTGTTAAAACTATAATCATTTTATTTGAACCTCATAAGTTTTATGGATTTAATTTTGTAAATCAAGGTATTACTCCTTCACAAAAGCAAAATCAGTTCTTTGAATGTTAAATAAATATGGTTAAGTGAATTATCAGACTGCATACACTAATAAGTTCCCAAATAAGGGGGCTACAGATTGGCTGTATCAAGAATTTCCTAATTTTAATGTACTACAGTCTGTCAAATTTTCCCTATATGTTAAGTGTGTTCTGTGTTCTGGTTAGGAAATCTTTGTTTATCTCAGTAAGTTATTCCTGCTTTATTTCTAAGGAACTTTACTATTTTTAAAATATATATTATGCGGAGGAGGGCAACATCTTTTTTTTTTTTCCCATATGGATAACTAATAGACTCGGCACTGTTTATTGAAAAAAGTCATCTTTTTTTCACCAGACTTCTGTGTCTCTTTGTCATAAAGGTGGGTGTATATATGAGGTCTCTTTCTAGACACACTATTCTGTTCCATTGGCCTGTTTATGTTTCCGCCAATATCATATTATCACTGTAACTTTGTAGTAAGTGTTGATACCTGAAGCTTCTGTCCTCCACTGTTTTTCTGCAGAATTGATTTGACTATCCTTGGACCTTTGCATTTCTATATACATTTTAGAAACAGCTTATTAAACTATACATACATAGAAAAACACATGGGGTTTTGACTGGAATTATATTGCATTTCTACATTAATTTGGGGACACTTGACTAGTGTCTATAGTATTGATTCTTCACGTCTATGAATATATTTTCCCATTTGTTTTGATGTTTAATTTTTCTTGGTGTTTTGAAATTTTTTTGAATGTAGGAATTACACATCTTTTGTTAGATTTATTGCTAAGTGTTTGATGTCATGATAAATAGTGTCATTTTTAAAGTAAATTGCTTGTATATAAAAATCCAATTGATTTTTATAATTGGCCTTGTACCCAACAACCTTTATTTCTTCCCTTCCAATCTGTATACAGTTGACTCTTGAACAGCATGTTTTTGAGCTGTGTAGATCCACTTATACGCAGGATTTTTTTCAATAGATGTATTGGAAAGTTTTTTGGAAATGTGCAACAGTTTGGAAAAACTCAGATGAACCACGTAGCCTAGAAATACTGAAAAAAATTAAGAAAAAGATATGTCACAAATGCATAAAATACATGTAGATATTAGTCTGTGTTATAATTTGCTACCATAAAATACAAATCTTTTATGAAAATTTATCAAAACGTGTGCCTACACAGACCATACATGGTGCCATTTGCAGTTGAGAGAAATGTAAACAAATGTAAAGATGCAGTATTAAATCATAACTGCATAGAATTAACTGTGATACCTATTGTACTACTCTTATAGTTTTGTATTTACTTCCTGTTGCTATTGCAGTGATCTCAAATGTTGTGAATATCTGCTTAAAACACCATTAGACACTAATCATCTCCATGTGAGCAGCTTTCTTTCCAGTAAATTGAGTATCTTAATAAATGGTCTCTTGCAGTTCTTGCATATTTTTCATTGTGTTTCGTACAATACTATAAACACCTTGAATAATACCATGAAACCCGTATGAGTTGCTGCTAGTGATACTGGAAATGTTCCCAAGAAGTAAACTCATGATATTACAATAAAAAGTTGAGTTGCTTGATATATACTGTAGATTGAGGTCTGTAGCTGTGGTTGCCTGCCATTTCAAAATAAATGAATCCAGAATAAGGACCATTGAAAAAAGGAAAAGAAAATTTGTGAAGCCATAGGTGCAACTATACCAGCAAGCATGAAAACCTTGCACTTTTTGCAAAAGACTTTCATCTTGTATAGAAGATGCACCCTTTATGTGAGTGCAGGATTGCCATAAGAAAGGCATATCTATAGACTGTAATATGATTCAAGAAAAAGCACAAAGTCATTATATTACAACTTAAAAGGAAGATGAAAGATCTAAAGCTGGAGAATTTAATGCCAGCAAAGGATGGTTTGATAGTTTTAGAGATTTGGCTTAAAAATGTCAAGATAACAGGAGGAGCAGCTTCTGCTGACCAAGAGGCAGCAGATGCGTTCCCAGATGCTTTAAGAAAATCATTGAGGAGAAAGAACAACTGCCGGGACCGGTTTTTAATGCAGGTAAAACTGTGCTATTTTGGAAAAAAGATAATGCCGTAAAGGACATTTATTAGTAAGGAAGAGAAGTGAGCATCAAGATTTAAGGCAGAAGGAATATGCTAACTCTACTATTCTGCGGAAATGGAGTTGGATTTCTAAGTACTTTCCTTATCTATAAAGCTGGTAACCCCTGAGCCTCTAAGGAAAAAATACCAACTGCCAGTCTTTTGGTTGTATAGCAAAAAGGCCTGCTACACAATGAGAACGCTTTTTCTGGATTGGTTCCATCCATGCTTTGTTCCTAAAGTTAAGAAGTATCTTGCCAGTAAGGACTGCCAGTTCTTTTTACATTCTCAATTCCTCTGGCCACCTAGAACCCCATGAGTTCAACACTGAAGGCATCCAAGTGGTCTACTTGCCCCCAAACACAGCATTTCTAGTTGAGTCTCAGATCAGAGGGCCATAAGGACCTTTAAGCCTCATTACAGCAGGGTACTTTAGGGAAAGGTTGTTACTGCTATGGAAGAGAACCCCCACAGAACATCATGAAAGTCTGTAAGGATTACACCACTGAAGATTCCATCATTGTTATAGAAAAAGCCATCAAGCCTGAAATAGTAAATTGTTGATGAAGCAGACTGTCCAGATGTTGTGCGTGACCACACAGAGTCAGTCAAGAAAATGATGAAAAGATAGTGGATATGGCAAAAAAGGTGGGGAGTGAAGGGTTTCAAGATATGGATCTTAGAGAAATTCAAGAGCTAAAAGAAACACCTTGTCAGAGGAATTAACAGAGGATGACTTGATGGAAATGAGTGCTTCCAAAATGGTGCCAGGTAGAAAAGACATAGTAGTGCCAGAAAACAAATTGACATTAGACAATCTAGCAGAAGGATTCTGATTATTCAAGACTACTTTTGACTTATTTTATGACGGAAATTACAAAGTATTTCCATTAAGTTACACGGATTCTGCCTGCCTCTCCTGTCTCCCGTTCTGCCGCTGCCACCCCTGGAACTGCAAGACCAACTCTCCTCTTCCTTCTCAGTCTATTCAGTGTGAAGACAAGGATGGAGACATTTATGATGATCCACTTCCACTTAATGAATAGTAAACATATTTTCTCTTCTTTATGGTTTTCTTAATAACATTTTCCTTTCTGTAGCTTTATTGTAAGAATACAGTGTATAATACAACATACAAAACATGTTAATTTACTGTGTTACTGGCAAGGTCAACAGTAGGCTATTAGTAGTTAGGTTTTGGGGGAGTCAAATGTTATATGTGGATTTTTGACTGCACAGAGGGGTCAGTGCCCTTAACCTCCGTGGTGTTCAAGGGTCAAATGTACTTTTTAATTTTTGCTTTATTGCAATAGCCAAAAACTTTAGTACAAAGTTGGTGATGGGCAACTTTGTATCTTCCTGATCTTAGGGGCAAGAAAGCATTCAGTATTTCACCATTATGATATTTGTAGTAAGCTTTTTATCAAATGAAAGAGTTTCTCTTCCATTTCTAATATCCTAAGATTTAAAAAAATTATGTATGTATATTAAATTTTATCAAATGCGTTTTCTGCATTTTTTCTTCAACTTTTAAGTTCCGGGGTACCTGTGCAGATGTGCAGGTTTGTAGCATTGATAAACATGTATCACAGTGGTTTGCTGCACAGATCAACTCATCACATAGGTGTTAAGCCCAGGATCCGTTAGCTATTCTTCCTGATACTCTTCCTCCCCTTGCATTTTCTGCCTGTATTGAGATGATTATATGATTTTTCTCCTTTAATCTGTTAATGTGGAAAATTACATTAATTTTTTAAAAAGTTAAGCTGCTATTTTGGGGAAATCCATTTTGTCAATTATCCCATAATATATTGCTAGAATTAGTTTAATGCTTAGTTTAGAATGTTTATCTCTATGTTCAAAGGAGATAGTCGCCTAGAATTTTCTTTTCTTGTAATGTCCTATCAGGTTTTAGAATGAAAGTTATGCTGGCCTCATAAAATTGGTCAGGGAAGTGTTCTTCATTTTCTCTTCTCCAGAAGAGTTTTTGTAAGATTAGCTATATTTAGTTTTTAAATGTTTGGAGAATTCCTGGGTAAAGCCATATAGGCCTAAAGATTTATTTATGAGTTTGTCTTTAATTATGGATTCGGTCTCTTTAATAGATATAGAACTATTCAGATTTTTCTGTTGTTTCAGTTTTTGTAGTTTTTCTAGGAATTTTTGTTTAAATTTTCAAAATGATTGGCATAAAGTTGTTTTAATATACTCTTATTATATTTTAATGTCTGAAGGATACTTGTATTTTACAGACATCTTTTAAATGTCCCCTTTGTTAATATTGGTAATCTGTGTCTTGTCTTTTTTTGCCAGATTTTATCACTTTCATCAATCTTTTCAAAACCATCTTTTGGGTTTGCTTATTTTCTCTATTATATTTGTTTTCTGTTATGTTAGTTACCATGTTTTTTCTTGTGTGTTCATTATTTTATTCTGCATTCATTTTTTGGGTTTCATATGCGATTCTTTCCCTAACTTAAGATGAATACTACCATCATTTATTTTAAACTCTTTTTTTCCCCTATTACGTACATTTAAGGCCATACATTTTCCTCTGAGAGCATCTTTACTTGTTATGTTGCAAGGGTTGATATGTTATTTTTTCGTCAGTTTAAAATGTATTCTTGTTTTCACTGTGGTTTCTTCTTTGACTCATGGGTTAATTAGAAGTATATTGCTTAGTTTTTGAACATTTGATGATTTTTAACGTTACCTTTTGTGTTCAACTTCTAGCTTAGTTACACTCTGATTGAATAATACACTGAATGATTGGAATCCTTTGAAAATTGTTGGGTCTTGCCTTGTGGCTCAGGGTGTGATCAATTTTGTTAAAATGATGTGCACTTAAAAGTGGATCCTGCCGTTGTGGGTGCAGTGTTCTGTGAATGTCAGTTTTGCCAAGTTTGTTCATTTTGTTGTTTCAGATCTTCTATATTCTTGCTGATTTTGTTTTCCTTTTTTTTTTTTAGTTATCAGGAGATGTTTGGTAATATTTCATTATGATTGTAGATTTTTCTTTTCTTCCTTTCAGTGCTATTAATTTTTGCCTTGTACATCTTAAAATATCTTTGGTATACATACTTGTTAGATTGTTAGATTTTCCTAGTGGATTGATCCTTTTCTCACAATAAAATCACTCTGTCTTTAGTAATACTTCTTGCCTGATGTTCACTTTTTCCTTTTAGTATTGTTATTTCAGCTTGCTTTCAGTTAGTGCTTGCATGGTAAATCTTTAATATTCTCTTATTTTCAGACTTCCTGTGTTCTTACGTGTGTAGCTCTTGTAAACAGAACATTGCTGTTGGTTTTATCTTTGCCCTTTTTGGGGAAAAGTTAGTCTATTTGTTTAATTTGCGTTTCTTATTTATAATTATTTATATAATGTGGAACATTTTTATATGCCTATTGGCGCTTCATTTATATTCCTTTGTGAATTATCTTCTCAGATATTTTTTTCCCATTTTCAAATTGGACAAAGAAGTTTATGTTCTTACTCTTGAGTTGTAGGAGTTTTTCATATACATGCCAGGTCCAAGTTCTTTGTCAGATATGTGTCTTGCAAATATTTTCTTTCATTCTGTGACTTGCTCTTTTTTTATTTTTTTCAACTTTTAAGTTCCAGGGTACATGTGCAGGTGTGTTACATGGGTAAATTGCACGTTGCTAAGGTTTGGTGTACAAATGATCCTGTCCCTGAGGTAGTGAGCATAGTACCCAAAAGGTGGTTTTTCAACCCTTGCTCCCTTCCTACCCTCCTCCCTCTAGTAGTCCCCAGTATCTGTTGTTCCCATCTTGTGTCCATGTGTAGTCAATGTTTAGCTCCCACTTATGAGTGAGAACATGCAATAGGCTAATCACTTAACCTCTGTCTGTCCATGTATCAGAATGTATGTTTTCTACTACCTATCTTGAAGTTCATTAATCTTGTTTTTAGCTGTATTTGTTCTACATTAAACTCGTATTGAGTTTTAAATTTCAGTTACTTTGTCTTTTCATTCTAGAATATCCCTTTAATTCTCTTTTATACATTTCAATTCTTTGGTGAAATTATCCATTTTGTCATATGTTTCTTTGTTTATATTTTCTTGAATATGTTAATCATTTTTTTTAAAAAATTCATGTTAACTCTAATATCTGTATTATCTTTGGGTCCATTTCTGTTGTCTGTTTTTGCCTTTGGTCTTGTTTCTTGGCATGGTTGCTTATTTTTGATTGAATGCTGGATATTTCATATAAACAGTTCTCTTGGCTTTGAATGATATGTTTTTTTTCCATCAGAGGGATTCTCTGTGCTAAGTGGTCACTTAGAGCATAGCAGATCTCTTCACTCATTCAGAGCCTGAGCTGAGTTTGCATAGGCTGGGATGATGAGCTCTACTGTAAGATGATAGGATAGCGATCTAGCTCTTTCTTTGGGGAACCTTCCCATAGAATATATATCGGCCTTTTCTCTGTGGTCATTCAAGTGTCTGCAGATGAATCCTGTAAAAACTGGCTGTTGGATATACCCCATTTACCCTGATGTGATTACTATACATTTCATGCCTGTATCAGAATATCTCATGTAACCCATAAATATATAACCTAGCAAGTGCCCACAAAAATAAAAAATAAAAAACAAGCAAAAAAACTAGCTTGTCATTGTTTGAGGATTGGCAGTGGAAAAGGGAGTAGGGTTTTCCCATTAATTGTGGAGACTTTTAAAAATTCTCTGTTATGACCCTTGTACCTCAACCTTTCTTTCTTGGATGTCAAATACTAAATCTGGGATCTCTGTAGTGTGGGGTAATCAACCAGTTGCCGAAGAAGCGAGCGATAAGTGTAGATATAATGCATTAACTCTGGAACTATACTGCCTAAGTTTGAGAATCTGCTTTGCCAGAGAGAGTACTAGCTGTGTGATTATGATCAAGTTATTTATTGTTTTTGTGCCTCAACTTTTGTCATCTGTAGGATAGGAACAGTACTTGGACCTATCTCATACACTTAATACAATTAAAATTCTTAGAGCTTCTGTCTTTTAGTCATTCGTCTTTTTAAAAAAATTTTCTTATTTTTAAAATTATTATACTTTAAGTTCTAGGGTACATGTACACAATGTGCATGTTTGTTACATATGTGTACATGTGCCATGTTGGTGCACTGCACCCATTAACTCATCATTTATATTAGGTATATCTCCTAATGCTATCCCTCCCCCCCGGCACCCCACAGCAGGCCCCAGTGTGTGACGTTCCCCTTCCTGTGTCCATGTGTTCTCATTGTTCATTTCCCACCTATGAGTGAGAACATGTGGTGTTTGGTTTTCTGTCCTTGTGATAGTTTGCTGAGAATGATAGTTTCCAGCTTCATCCATGTCCCTACAAAGGACATTAACTCATCCTTTTTTATGGCTACATAGTAATCCATGTGTATATGTGCCACATTTTCTTAATCCAGTCTATCATTGATGGACATTTGGGTTGGTTCCAAGTCTTTGCTATTGTGAATAGTGCCACTATAAACATAAGTGTGCATGTGTTTATAATCCTGTTTATAGCAGCAAGATATATAATCCTTTGGGTATATACCCAGTAATGGGATGGCTGGGTCAAATGGTATTTCTAGTTCTAGATCCTTGAGGAATTTCCACACTGTCTTCCACATGGTTGAACTAGTTTACAGTCCCACCAAAAGTGTAAAAGCGTTCCTATACACCAATAACAGACAAATAGGGCCAAATCATGAGTGAACTCCCATTCACAATTGCTACAAAGAGAATAAAATACCTAGGAATCCAGCTTACAAGGGATGCGAAGTACCTCTTCAAGGAGAACTACAAACCACTGCTCAGTGAAATAAAAGAGGCAACCTACAGAATGGGAGAAAATTTTTATAATCTACCCATCCGATAAAGGGCTAATATCCAGAATCTACAAAGAACTTAAACAAATTTACAAGAAAAAAATGAAACAACCCCATCAAAAAGTGGGCAAAGGATACGAAGAGACTCTTCTCAAAAGAAGACATTCATACAGCCAACAGACACATGAAAAAATGCTCATCAACACTGGCCATCAGAGAAATGCAAATCAAAACCACAATGAGATACCATCTCACACCAGTTAGAATGGCGATAATTAAAAAGTCAGGAAACAGGCTGGGCGCAGTGGCTCACGCCTGTAATTCCAGCACTTTGGGAGGCCAAGACGGGCGGATCACGAGGTCAGGAGATTGAGACCATCCTGGCCAACACGGTGAAACCCCGTCTCTACTAAAAATACAAAAAAAAAAAATTAGCCGGGTGTAGTGGCAGGCGCCTGTAGTCCCAGCTACTCGGGAGGCTGAGGCAGGAGAATGACGTGAACCCGGGAGGCAGAGCTTGCAGTGAGCCGAGATTGTGCCACTGCACTCCAGCCTGGACGACTGAGTGAGACTCTGTCTCAAAAAAAAAAAAGGTCAGGAAACAACAGGTGCTAGAGAGGATGTGGATAAATCATTTATCTTAAAATGACTGTCTGCTATCTCCTCTTTATTTCACAAATACATTGTCTCAAACCCAGTATGTTCAATATTAAATTCTTACTTTCTCCCTACACGTGTTTTTTCTTCTGGTCTCCCTTTTCCCAATAAATATATATATTTGCATTTCTTATTTATAATTATTTATGTAATGTGGAACATTTTTATGTGTCTGTTGGCGCTTCATTTATATTCCTTTGTGAATTATCTTCTCAGATATATTTCCCATTTTCAAATTGGGCAAAGAAGTTTGTGTTCTTATTCTTGAGTTGTAAGAGTTTTTCATATACGTGCTAGGTGCAAGTTCTTTGCCAGACAGGGGTGTTGCAAATATTTTCTTTCATTCTGTGGCTGTGTCAGCCTCCTGAGTAGCTGGGATTACAGGCATATGCCTGGCAAATTTTGTACTTTTAGTTGAGATGGGGTTTCTCCATGTTGGTCAGGCTGGTCTCGAACTCCTGACCTCAGATTATTCACCCTCCTTGGCCTCCCGAAGTGCTGGGATTACAGGCATGAGCCACTGTGCCTGTCCTGATACTCACTTTCTTCAGATAAGACTTTAAGAAGACATTGACCAGAATTTTCCTCCAGACTTCCCTTTCTCACCTGACCAGTCCCCCACTTCGGATTGACATTTAACGTTAATACAATCAAAAGACAGTTTGATCTTACAGACCTAGGTGCTAGCTCTTCTCTGATCCATTATGATGATTTTCATTTATTAATTGAATGTAATTAATTTCCAGATTATGGGGACATATAATATCTTCATGGACATTAGAATTCAAGAGACAGTAATTTAATAATTTTAACAAAGTTTGAAGTATTATGAATTGGAGATACAGGAAACATTCATTCTGTGGGAGAATATAGCAGAGATGTAACTTGAGGGATCAGGAAAACTTAGTCTTGGGATTAGACTGAGAAAGAAATAGTTAAAATGGAGATCCAAAAGATAAATAGTAATTATCCTGATGATATTGATAGGTGTAATGTTTGGCATGGTGTCTTCAAAGGCAAGAGAAACAATGGCTTATTCCAGGAATTGAAAATTTATTATCGTTAACATGTCAGCAGAGTTCAGGAGCACCAATGGCAACAGATAAAACTGAAGGGTAGGCAGAAACTTCTTTATTAGTAATTTTAAGGATTTTACACCTTGTGTAGCATAGGGGTCAGGACTTTGGGTTCAGTAGTCCAGATGTGTGTTTGAGCTCTTGTCTCCTCCACATGACTGTAGCAAATCACTTAACCTATTCAAATCTGTTTTATAGTCTGAATAGTGAGAATAATAATAGTACTTCCATCAAAGGGTTATTTTGGGTATCCTGGACTTGATTCTTTTTTTTTTTTTTTAATACTGTTATACTTTAAGTTCTAGGGTACATGTGCACAACGTGCAGGTTTGTTACATATGTATACATGTGCCATGTTGGTGTGCTGCACCCAAAACTCATCATTTACATTAGGTATATCTCCTAATGCTATCCCTCCCCCCTTCCCCAGCCCCACGACAGGCCCCGTTTTGTGATGTTCCCCTTCCTGTGTCCAAGTGTTCTCACTATTTAATTCCCATCTGTAAGTGAGAACATGCGGTGTTTGGTTTTTTGTCCTTGCGATAGTTTGCTGACAATGATGGTTTCCAGCTTTATCCATGTCCCTACAAAGTACGTTAACTCATCCTTTTTTATGGCTGCGTAGTATTCCATGGTGTGTATGTGCCACATTTTCTTAATCTAGTCTACCATTGATGGACATTTGGGTTGGTTCCAAGTATTTACTGTTGTGAATAGTGCCACTGTAAACATAAGTGTGCTTGTGTTTATAATCCTGTTTATAGCAGCATGATTTATAATCCTTTGGGTATATACCCAGTAATGGGATGGCTGGGTCAAATGGTATTTCTAGTTCTAGATCCTTGAGGAATTGCCACACTGTCTTCCACAATGATTGAACTAGTTTACAGTCCCACCAACAGTGTAAAAGTGTTCCTATTTCTCCACATCCTCTGCAGCACCTGTTGTTTCCTGACTTTTTAATGATCGCCATTCTAACTGGTGTGAGATGGTATCTCATTGTGGTTTTGATTTGCATTTCTCTGATGGCCAGTGATGATGAGCATTTTTTCATGTGTCTCTTGGCTGCATAAATGTCTTCTTTTGAGAAGTGTCTGTTCATATCCTTTGCCCACTTTTTGATGGGGTTGTTTGTTTTTTTCATGTAAATTTGTTTAAGTTCTTTGTAGATTCTGGATATTAGCCCTTTGTCAGATGAGTAGATTGCAAAACATTTTCTCCCATTCTGTAGGTTGCCTGTTCACTCTGATGATAGTTTATTTTGCTGTGCAGAAGCTCTTGAGTTTAATTAGATCCCATTTGTCAATTTTGGCTTTTGTTGCCATTGCTTTTGGTGTTTTAGACATGAAGTCCTTACCCATGCCTATGTCCTGAATGGTATTGCCTAGGTTTTCTTCTAGGATTTTTTATGGCTTTAGGTCTAACATTTAAGTATTTAATCCCTCTTGAATTAATTTTTGTATAAGGTGTAAGGAAGGGATCCAGTTTCAGCTTTCTACTTATGGCTAGCCAGTGTTCCCAGCACCATTTATTAAATAGGGAATCCTTTCCCCATTTCTTGTTTTTGTCAGGTTTGTCAAAGATCAGATGGTTGTAGATGTGTGGTATTATTTCTGAGAGCTCTGTTCTGTTCCATTGGTCTATATCTCTGTTTTGGTACCAGTACCATGCTGTTTTGGTTACTGTACCCTTGTAATATAGTTTTAAGTCAGGTAGCATGATGCCTCCAGCTTTGTTCTTTTGGCTTAGGACTGTCTTGGCAATGCGGGCTGTCTTTTGGTTCCATATGAACTTTAAAGTAGTTTTTTCCAATTCAGTGAAGAGTCATTGGTAGCTTGATGGCGATGGCACTGAATCTATAAAGTACCTTGGGCAGTATGGCCCTTTTCACGACATTGATTCTTCCTATCCATGAGCATGGTATGTTCTTCCATTTGTTTGTGTCCTCTTTTATTTCATTGAGCAGTGGTTTGTAATTCTCCTTGAAGAGGTCCTTCACATCCCTTGTAAGTTGAATTCCCAGGTATTTTATTCTCTTTGAAGCAATTGTGAATGGGAGTTCACTCATGATTTGGCCCTCTGTTTGTCTGTTATTGGTGTATAAGAATGCTTGTGATTTTTGCACATTGATTTTATATCCTGAGACTTTGCTGAAGTTGCTTATCAGCTTAAGGAGATTTTGGTTTGAGACAATGGGGTTTTCTAGATATACAGTCATGTCATCTGCAAACAGGGACAATTTGACATCCTCTTTTCCTAATTGAATACCCTTTATTTCTTTCTTCTGCCTGATTGCCCTGGCCAGAACTTGCAACACTATGTTGAATAGGAGTGGTGAGAGAGGGCATCCCTGTCTTGTGCCAGTTTTCAAAGAGAATGCTTCCAGTTTTTGCCCATTCAGTATGATTTTATCTGTGAGTTTGTCATAAATAGCTCTTATGATTTTGAGATATGTCCCATCAATACCTAATTTATTGTGAGTTTTTAGCATGAAGGGCTGTTGAATTTTGTCAAAGGCCTTTTCTGTGTCTCTTGAGATAATCATGTGGTTTTTGTCTTTGGTTCTGTTTATATGCTGGATTATGTTTATTGATTTGCATATGTTGAACCAGCCTTGCATCCCAGGGATGAAGCCCACTTGATCATGGTGGATAAGCTTTTTGATGTGCTGCCGGATTTGGTTTGCCAGTATTTTATTGAGGATTTTTGCATCAATGTTCATCAGGGATATTGGTCTAAAATTGTCTTTTTTTGTTGTGTCTCTGCCAGGCTTTGGTATCAGGATGATGTTGGCCTCGTAAAATGAGTTAGGGAGGATTCCCTCTTTTTCTATTGATTGGAATAGTTTCAGAAGGAATGGTACCAGCTCCTCTTTGTACCTCTGGTTGAATTTGGCTGTGAATCCATCTGGTCCTGGACTTTTTTTGGTTGGTGAGCTATGAATTGTTGCCTCAATTTCAGAGCCTGTCATTGGTCTATTCAGAGATTCAACTTCTTCCTGGTTTAGTCTTGGGAGGGTGTATGTGTCCAGGAATTTATCCATTTTTTCTAGATTTTCTAGTTTATTTGCATAGAGGTGTTTATAGTATTCTCTGATGGCAGTTTGTATTTCTGTGGGATCAGTGGTGATATCCCCTTTATCATTTTTTTGCTACATCTATTTGATTCTTCTCTCTTTTCTTCTTTATTGGTCTTGCTAGTGGTCTATCAGTTTTGTTGATCTTTTCAAAAAACCAGCTCCTGGATTCATTGATTTTTTTTGAAGGGTTTTTTGTGTCTCTATCTCCTTCAGTTCTGCTCTGTTCTTAGTTATTTCTTGCCTTCTGTTAGCTTTTGAATGTGTTTGCTCTTGCTTCTCCAGTGCTTTCAATTGTGATGTTAAGGTGTCAATTTTAGATCTTTCCTCCTTTCTCTTGTGGGTATTTAATGCTATAAATTTCCCTCTACATGCTGCCTTAAATGTGTCCCAGAGATTCTGGTATGTTGTGTCTTTGTTCTCATTGGTTTCAAAGAACATCTTTATTTCTGCCTTCATTTCGTTATGTACCCATTAGTCATTCAGGAGCAGGTTGTTCAGTTTCCAAGTAGTTGAGCAGTTTTGATTGAGTTTCTTAATCCTGAGTTCTACTTTGATTGCACTGTGGTCTGAGAGACAGTTTGTTATAATTTCTGTTCTTTTCCATTTTCTGAGGAGTGCTTTACTTCTAACTATGTGGTCAATTTTGGAATAAGTGTGATGTGGTGCTGAGAATAATGTATATTCTGTTGATTTGGGGTGGAGAGTTCCGTAGATGTCTGTTAGGTCTGCTTGGTGCAGAGCTGAGTTCAATTCCTGGATATCCTTATTAACTTTCTGTCTTATTGATCTCTCTAATGTTGACAGTGGGGTGTTAAAGTCTCCCATTATTATTGTGTGGGAGTCTAAGTCTCTTTGTAGGTCTCTAAGGATTTGCTTCAGGAATCTGGGTGTTCCTGTATTGGGTGCATATATATTTAGGATAGTTAGCTCTTCTTGTTGAAATGATCCGTTTACCATTATGTAATGGCCTTCTTTGTCTCTTTTGATCTTTGTTGGTTTAAAGTCTATTTTATCAGAGACTAGGATTGCAACCCCTGCCATTTTTTGTTTTCCATTTGCTTGGTAGATCTTCCTCCATCCCTTTATTTTGAGCCTATGTGTGTCTCTGCATGTGAGATGGGTCTCCTGAATACAGCACACTGATGGGTCTTGACTCTTTATCCAATTTCCCAGTCTGTGTCTTTTAATTGGAGCATTTAGCCCATTTATATTTAAGGTTAATATTGTTACGTGTGAATTTGATCCTGTCATTATGATGTTAGCTGGTTATTTTGCTTGTTAGTTGATGCAGTTTCTTCCTAGCATCAATGGTCTTTACAGTTTGGCATGTTTTTGCAGTGACTGGTACCAGTCGTTCCTTTCCATGTTTAGTGCTTCCTTCAGGAGCTCTTATAGGGCAGGCTTTATGGTGACAAAAATCTCTCAGCATTTGCTTGTCTGTAAAGGATTTTATTTCTCCTTCACTTATGAAGCTTAGTTTGGCTGGACATGAAATTCTGTGTTGAAATTCTTTTCTTTAAGAATGTTGAATGTTGGCCCCCACTCTCTTCTGGCTGGTAGAGTTTCTGCCGAGAGATCTGCTGTTAGTCTGATGGACTTCCCTTTGTGGGTAATGCAACCTTTCTCTCTGGCTGCCCTTAACATTTTTTCCTTCATTTCAACTTTGGTGAATCTGACAATTATGTGTCTTGGAATTGCTCTTCTCGAGGAGTATCTTTGTGGTGTTCTCTGTGTTTCCTGAATTTGAATGTTGGCCTGCCTTGCTAGGTTGGGGAAGTTCTCCAGGATAATATCCTGCAGAGTGTTTTTCAACTTGGTTCCATTCTCCCTGTCACTTTCAGGTACACCAATCAGATGTAGATTTGGTGTTTTCACATAGTCCCATATTTCTTGGAGGCTTTGTTCGTTTCTTTTTACTCTTTTTTCTCTAAACTTCTCTTCTCGCTTCATTTCATTCATTTCATCTTCAATCACTGATACCCTTTCTTCCCATTGATCGAATCGGCTACTGAAGCTTGTGCATTTGTCACGTAGTTCTCGTGCCATGGTTTTCAGCTCCATCAGGTCATTTAAGGACTTCTCTACATTGGTTCTTCTAGTTAGCCATTCATCTAATCTTTATTCAAGGTTTTTAGCTTCTTTGCGATGGTTTTGAACTTCATCCTTGAGTTTGAAGAAGTTTGATCGTCTGAAGCCTTCTTCTCTCAACTTGTCAAAGTCATTCTCCGTTCAGCTTTGTTCCGTTGCTGGCAAGGAGCTGCGTTCCTTTGGAGGGGGAGAGGCGCTCTGATTTTTAGAATTTTCAGCTTTTCTGCTCTGTTTTTTCCCCATCTTTGCGGTTTTATCTACCTTTGGTCTTTGATGATGTTGACATACAGATGGGGTTTTGGTGTGGATGTCCTTTCTCTTTGTTAGATTTCCTTCTAACAGTCAGGACCCTCAGCTGCAGGTCTGTTGGAGTTTGTTGGAGGTCCACTCCAGACCCTGTTTGCCTGGGTATCAGCAGCAGAGGCTGCAGAACAGCAAATATTGCTGAACAGCAAATGTCGCTGCCTGATTATTCCTCTGAAAGTTTCGTCTCAGAGGGGTACCTGCCCGTGTGAGGTGTCAGTCTGCCCCTACTGGTGGGTACCTCCCAGTTAGGCTACTTGGGGGTCAGGGACCCTCTTCAGGAGGCAGTCTGTCCGTTCTCAGATCTCAAACTCCGTTCTGGGAGAACCACTACTCTCTTAAAAGCTGTCAGACAGAGACATTTAAGTCTGCAGAGGTTTCTGCTGTCTTTTGTTTGGCTATGCCCTTCCCCCAGAGGTGGAGTCTACAGAGGCAGGCAGGCCTCCTTGAGCTGTGGTGGGCTCCACCCAGTTGGAGCTTCCCAGCTGCTTTGTTTACCTACTCAAGCCTCAGCAATGGCAGGTGCCCCTCCCCCAGCCTGGCTGCTGCCTTGCAGTTTGATGTCAGACTGCTGTGCTAGCAATGAGCCAGGCTCTGTGGGTGTGGGACCCTCTGAGCCAGACGCAGGATATAATCTCCTGGTATGCCCTTTGCTAAGACCCTTGCAAAAACGCAGTATTAGGGTGGGAATGATCCGAGTTTCCAGGTGCAGTCTGTCACAGTTTCGCTTGGCTAGGAAAGGGAATTCCCTGACTGACCCCTTGCGCTTCCTGGGTGAGGCGATGCCTCGCCTGCTTCGGCTTATGCTCAGTGTGCTGCACCCACTGTCCTGCACCCACTGTCCAACAAGCCCCAGTGAGATGAACCTGGTACCTCAGTTGGAAATGCAGAAATCACCCATCTTCTGCGTAGCTTGCCCTGGGAGCTGTAGACTGGAGCTGTTCCTATTTGGCCATCTTGGAACCGCCTCCTGAACTTGATTCTTCTTTGTGGCTTGTATCTTTTTTTTGGACCCTGATGCATCAGGCTCCCTTGACTTCTTGCCATTGTAGCATTCAAATCACGTCAACATAATCCTCCTTTTCCTCATTCTCTCCTTCCTAGGCAACCTTTTGATTATAGCCTGGCTTCCTGTGTAACATGCCTAAAAGGGAGAGAAAATGCTGACCCAAGGACATAGATGCTTGTGCTCTTGCTGGTTTGGGCAGCTGTAGTTATCTCTGTAAATTAAGAAGTTTGCATTCTGATTTTATGTCAATCTTGTGAGCTTGGTTAGTGGGAACTATTTCTGAGAGATGGTTCTATTGGTCATGTGCAGTCCCATTGGATTTATGAGATTTCAATATGCAAAATTCACAAAAATGATGTTACTCATGAAGCCTCTTTCAAAGTAGGCAGCCTACTTTCCCTGGGGTTCTCTGCTGCTCCTCTGCTCTTGGCTATGAGTGATTTTATTGTGCATATTTACATTTTTATAGGCGTTCTTTTAATTTTTCATTTGGAAGGCATTTATCATTATATAAATTATCAGAATGATTAATATAGAATTAGTAATGACTGGTAGGACCAACATGTGAATTAAGCATAGAATAGCAAGCTGTTCAGTCATCAGCTGACAAAAGATGTCCTGTTAAGTATTTGATTTTTTGGGATATGAATATTCATTTGTCACTGTAAAGAACTTTTGACACTTTACAGTCATTATGGAAATGACTTTTTAAAAATTTCACAAGCAACAAAACTGTCAGTTTTAATTTTTTCATAACAGTTTCTTAAGTTTGGAAAACTGAGTTTCTTTTGGTGGTTCTGAACTGGGATGGGGTAGCTTTCTTGGATGACATTGTGTATGATTGTTTCTGATTGTCACAGTTATTGGGGAAGTGGGGGGAATTATTGATGTTTAATGGGAGGGGAGTGGGGATAATAAATATCCTATGGTGGCTTGGAAAGCAGTCACTGGGAGTAATCCCCAAAGCCTGTTAAGTGGCCCATTTGGGAAACACGGCCTGCTAGTTTCCTCAAGTAACCTGAGATAACTGTGCCAATAGCACCATCTAGTGAGGGCATTAGGTAATAAGCAAAATCTACTTTTCATCACAGAAATGAGAAAATTTCAAATTCTAAACTTTATTTAAAATAGTACCTTGTAGAATCGTAGACTTTTAGAGCAGGAAGGAAAATTGGAGCTAATTTAATCTACCTTCTCATTTTACAGATAAGAAAACCAGAATCCAAAGATGTGAAGTGATTTATCTAATAACCTATACCTAGTTAGTAGGAAGACCCTTAGTTCTTGTTTTTCAGGTTAGTATTCTGAGCTTTCATCACAGCAGACTATCTTTGTGTTTTATTTGGGTTACTGTTTTAGGTTCTTTGCTTAATGATTCTTTTAAGAAAGAAAAGAATCAGTAAGTAAGGAGACCATCTTATTTAATAGGTATGTTGTAAAGTAACTTTCATAATGCATACATTATTTTGAACTTAATTTTATCACCCAGATAAATGAGATAGGCTGTGTGTATTCATCTGATTTTTCATTGCTATGATTTGAGCCGTTAAGTCTTATGATAAAACTTTACCTAAGATAGAGGGAAAAAAGTAACATGAAAATTTATCAAAATTTAATTTATTGATTGGTGAACTGACATGCTGGCAATCAAAAGATGCAGAAAATTGGGCAAAAAATCAAGATTAAATGACCAACATATGTCTTTCATTTCTATGTTGGAGCACGTGAAGTATTTTTGATAAATTTTCTCTTAGTGTGAGGGATTGGCAAATACTGCGAATGGCTTAGCTGAAATTACCTCAAGATTATGTTGCATTTAGTTGGAAAAGAGCAATTTTAAATTATTGACTAGAAAAATGTTGTTTAGAGAATAAGTGGGTTACAAAATAAAATGAGCTTTAAGAAGTGCTGCCATCAGCAATATTGGAAAATGATGAACCTATGGAAGTATGTGAGACTGAAATGAACTAGTTTCTGGTAGATGATGACAATAATGATGGTAGTGTATAATAATCAATAACATTTTATTTTATTTTATTTTATTTTATTTATTTTTTTGAGACAGAGTCTTGCTGTGTAGCCCAGGCTGGAGTGCAGTGGCTCGATCTGGGCTCACTGCAAGCTCCGCCTCCCGGGTTTATGCCATTCTCCTGCCTCAGCCTCCTGAGTAGCTGGGACTACAGGCACTTGCCACCACGCACGGCTAATTTTTTGTATTTTTAGTAGAGACAGGGTTTCACCGTGTTAGCCAGGATGGTCTCGATTTTCTGACCTCGTGATCCGGCCGCCTCGGCCTCCCAAAGTGCTGGGATTACAGGCGTGAGGCACCACACCCGGCTTCAGTAACATTCTTAATGTGCTGGGCACTGTCCTGAGTGTATTACATGTGTTCATTCTTTTGATCTTCGTAACAACCCTGTGAGGTATGGGTAAACCTGAGGGATGGAGGAGTTAAGTAACTTGCCAAAGCTCTCACAGACAGTAAGGTTTCTGCCTCCCAAAGTGGAGATAGATTAGTTTCTGAGAGGGAGCTTTCCATCTTATATTTGCCTGCTGGAAACAGTTTTGGTTTTCTGCAGTATTGCCTCTAAAATAATGATCATTTTTATATCTGTTTTGGTCCCTTTAAATCTTATAACAGCCTCAGTGTATTTTGCTAGCTGTAGGAGCCCAACTCCCCCGGCCACAATCCTTTGTAGTATTGTCTCAGATGATTATTTTACCTATCACATGTCTATGTGGAATACAGGAGAGGATGCTACAATGACTGGGACAAGTATAGGGTGTTAATGGTTTCCTAAAAGAAGATTCAGATTCATTCAGTGTTAGGATTTACTTTTGGAAGGGGGTGATGGCTAAGAGGAGCTTTGTTGGAGCGTCTAGTGAATACAGACAGCAAAATTCAGAGATACTTTTCATCTTTGCATTTCTAGTGAAAACGTTGGCTACAGGTAACGGTACAGTTAGGCTTTTACTTGGTCTAGATCTATTTATACATATTTCTCTAGTATTGTTTTGGCATTGGGAAATGGTGAAATTATAAGAACAATTTTTATACTACTGTATTCTTTATGAATATGTCCCACTGAGTTTATAATTTAATAGTAGCAAATTCTTTCTCAATATGTGCATTAATGCATATTCATATACATTTATATTCTCTGGATTGTACTAGAACCTTCTTGTAAATTCATGACATCATCACTTAGGACCAAACATAGCATCTCGCAATTACCATAGGCCTCTGGTTGCTCACCAGGGGAAAGGAAGGATAGAAATAGTGTCCACTATGTTCTGAGTCCTAGACTGGCTGCTTTGCAAGAATTATCACATTTTAACTTGATAATTAACTGCTTTAATTTAGTTTTACAGATGAATCTGAGACTCCTAGAGACCAAATTATTGACCTAGGGGCAAAAACTCTGTCTCCAGACTACTTGGTTTCAAATTATGGCTCTGTCACTTAACTAGCTGTTTGAGCTTTGTCAAGTTATGTAGTCACTGTGGATCTTGGTTTCTTCATCTAATGTGTAAAGTGAGGGTCCTACCAATATTTACCTCATGAGGTTATTATGAGGATTAAATGAGTTAATATAATGTGTTAATATTTGTAATACACTTAAAACAGTGCCTAGTATGTGGTGTCCTATAAATGACTGTTAATAAATAAAATAATTAGTATTTTGAACCCAGATATTTCTGGTTCTAAAACCTGTAGTCTTTCCATTATCATAGTTTACTGTCTCAAAAAATGTTCTAGGACCAAAGTATTTCACTGAGACATATTTTCTTATGTTTCTCTGGCCAGTGGTAGCCATTATTAGTTGTGTTTTAAGAAGGAAAGGTTACCTAGAGTCTAATTCTTTCTTTGTGTACCTCCAGTTGCTTAATAAGTTATTTAGTTCAGTTCAATAATTTTATTGAAGCAGTGAGTTAGACTGAATTAGTTGCTGTATCAGTCCATTTTCACAGTGCTGTAAAGAAATACCCAAGACTGGGTAATTTATAAAGGAAAGAGGTTTAATTGACTCACAGTTCTGCATGGCTGCTGGGGAGGCCTCAGGAAACTTACCATCATGGTGGAAGGGGAAGCAGGTACGTCTTACATGGTGGCAGGAGAGAGAGAGAGTATGTAAGAGCGGGGAAAACTGCCTTATAAAATCATCAGATCCCATGAGAACTCACTCAGTATCATGAGAACAGCATGGGGGAACTGCTCTCATGATCCAGTCACCTCCTACCAGGTCCCTCCCTCGACACATGGGAATTAAAATTTGGATTACAGTTGTTGATGAGATTTGGATGGGGACACAGCCAAACCATATCAGTTGCTTAATAAGTTGTTAGTTTTCTTCAATAATTTTCTTGAAGCAGATGAGTTAGACTTGTGATAAACTGAGTATTTATTTTTAAAATGTCTTTATTTTGGTCTATCCTTGTTACATTTTTTCTCTTTTTTAGTAAGTACATTTAACATGAGATCTACTCTCTTAACTTTTTAATTGTACAATACACACTTAACTATAGGCACATGTTATATATTAGATCTCTAGATCTTACTCATTTTGCGTAACTGAGACTTTATATCCATTGAATAGCAACTCCTCATTTCCTCCTACTTCCAGTCTCTGAGAAACACTATTCTTTTCTCTATTTCTACAAGCTTGCCACTTTAGATACATACCACATCTAAGTGGAATCATGTAGTATTTGTCCATTTGTGACTGGCTTATTTCACTTAGCTTAATGTCCTCAAGGTTTATCCATATTGTTGCATATGACAGGATTTCCTTTTTTAAGGCCACATAATATTTCAGTGTATGTTTATACCACATTTTCTTAATCTGTTCATTCGTTGAGGAACATTCAGGTTGTTCCCGCTTCTTGGCTATTGTGAATAATGCTGCAATGAATGTGGAGTGCAAATCCCTTTGAGATCCTGATTTCAACTCTTGGATAAATATCCAGAAGTGGGATTGTTAAATCATAATGTTAGTTCTTTTTAAACATTTTTTGAGTAATCTTCATACTGTTTATCATAAAGGCCACACCATTTTATATTCTCACTGACAATGTACAAGAGTTCCAGTTTCTTCACATCCTTGCCAACACTTACCTCTCTTGTTTTTTTAATAATAGATATCCTAACAGGTGTAAGGTGATATTTCATGGTGATTTTGGTTTGCATTTCCCTGATGATTAGTGATATTGAACATTTTTTCTAATACCTGTTACCTACTTTTGAATGTCTTTTTTGAAGAAATGTCTATTGAGGTCCTTTGCCCATTTTTTGAATTGGGTTTTTTGTTTTTTCGCTATTGAATTGTAGAAATTCTTTGTATATTTTAGAAATTAACTGTTTATCAGATATTTGGTATACAAATGGTTTTTCCCATTCCATAGATTGCCTTTCACTCTGTTTCCTTTGCTGTGCAGAGCTTTTTGGTAGTTCCACTTGTCTATTTTTGCCTTTCGTTTCCTGTGCTTTTGGTATCATATTCACAAAATCATTGCCAAGACCAAAGTCATGAAACTTTTCCCTTATATTTTCTTCTAGGAGTTATATAGTTTTAGGTCTTACGTTTAAATCTTTAATCCAGTTTTAGTTGGATTTTGTGTGTAGTGTAAGATAAGGGTCCAGTTTCATTCTTTTGCATGTGAATATTCAGTTTTTCTAGCACCATTTGTTGAAGAGATTGCTCTTTCCTCATTGTGGGGTGTGTGTGTGTGTGTGTGTGTGTGTGTGTGTGTGTGTGTGTGTTTGAGACAGGGTCTTGCTCTGTCACCCAGGCTAGAGTGCAGTGACGTGATCACAGCTTACTCTAGCCTCGACTCCCCAGGCTCAGATGATCCTCCCACCTAAGCCTCTTGGTCCACAGGCGTGTACCATCACACCTGCCTAATTTTTTGTAGAAATGGTTTCACCATGTTGCCCAGGTTGGTCTTGGACTCCTGGTCTCAAGCAATCCATGTGCCTCAGCCTCCCAAACTGCTGGGATCACAGATATGAGCCACCATGCCTGGCCTCCCATTGTATATTTTTGGTACCCTCATCAAAGATCTGTATTTGTGTGGGCTTAATTTTGGGTTCTCTATTCTGTTCCATTCATTGAATGATTATCTTTATGCTAATACTATACTGTTTTAATTACTGTAGCTTTGTAATATATTTTGAAATCAGGAAGCATGATGCCTCTAGTCTTACTCTTTTTCAAGATTGCTTTGGCGATTTGGGGTTAGTTGTGGCTCCATATGAATTTTAGGATATTTTTTTCTGTTTCTATAAGAAAGTGCCAATGGAATTTTCATAGAGATCTCATTGAATCTGTAGACCACTTTGGATGGTATGGATATTTTAACAATATTAAGTCTTACAATCCATGAACATGGGATGTCTTTCCATTTATTTGAGTTGTCTTTAATTTCTTTCATTGGTTTTTTAAAAATACTTTTTAGTGTACAAGGCTTTCACCTCCTTAGTTTGGTTTAATAAGTATTTTATTCTTTTTAATGTTCCTGTAAGTGGAATTGTTTCTTAATTTCCTGTTTGGATAGTTTGTTGTTAGTGTGTAGAACATAACTGATTTTTGTATGCTGATTTTTGTATCCTAATTTTACTGAATATATTTATTAGTTCTAACGAGTTTTTGTGTGTATGTGTGTGGCGTCTTTAGTTTTCTACTTTTAAGATCATATTATCCAGAAATCATTTTACTTATTTCTTTCTGATTTAAATGCCTTTTATTTCTTTCTCTTGCCTAATTGCCCTGGCTAGGACTTCCAGTGCTATATGGAACAGAAATGGCAAGATTGGGCATTCTTGCCTTGTTTCTGGACTTAGAGGAAAAAATTTTTGTTTTTCACTCTGAAGTGTGATGCTAGCTGTGGACTTTTCATATATAGCTATAATTATGTTGAGATAATTTTTTTCTATCTCTAGTGTTTGAGAGTTTTTATCATGAAAGGATGTCTAATTTCGTCAAGTGCTTTTTCTGCATCCGTTGAGATGATCATGTGTTTTTTTATTCTGTTAATGTGGTATATCACCTTAATTGATTTTTGTGTGTTGAACCATTCTTGATTACCAGGGAATAAATCCTCCTTGGTCATGAGGTGTGATCCTTTTAATATGCTTTTGAATTTGGTTTGCTAGTATTTTGTTCAGAATTTTTGCATTTATGTTCATCAGGGATATTGGCCTGTAATTTTTTTTTTTTTTTTGTAGTGTCTTTGGCATAGGTATCAGAGTAATGCTGGCCTCATAAAATGAATTTGGAAGTGTTCCCTCCTCAATTTTTTGGAAGACTTTGAGAGTTATTGACATTAATTCTTTAAATGTTTTTGGTAGCATTCACCAGTGAGGTCATCTGGTTCTGGTTCTGGGGTTTTCTTTGTTGGGAAGTTTTTTTATTATTGATTCAATCTCATTAGTTATAGATTTGTTCATATTTCCTATTTCTTTATTATTCAATCTTAGTGGGTTATATATTTCTTGGAGTTTATCCATTTCTTCTAGCTTATCCAATTTGTGGGCATATAATTGTTCAGAGTAGTCTCTTATGATCCTTTGTATGGTATAAGTTATAATGGTATGTTGTAATGTGTCCTCTTTCATTTCTGATTTTGTTCATTTAAGGCTTTTTTTTCTTAATTACTCTAGACTTGTCAATTTTGTAAATCTTTCCCCCAAAAGCTCTTAGTTTTAGTTTTTTTTCTATTTTTTAATTCTCTGTTTCCTTTATTTATGCTCTAATCTTTATTATTTCCTTCCTTCTGCAAACTTTGGGCTTAGTTCTTTTTTTTTTTTTTTTAGATCTACAGGTATAAAGTTAGTTTATTTGCTTTCTTTCTTCTTTTTTTAAATGTAGGTGTTTATCACTATAAACTATACTCTTAGAACTGCTTTTGCTGTATCCCATCAGGTTTGTTATATTGTGATTTCATTTTCATTTGTCTCAAAATCATTTTCTTTTTGTTTTTTTCCTTGACCCATAGGCTGTACAGGAGTGTGTAGTTTGGGAGTATGCCTCAGAATTTCTGTTTAGTACTTTTTTACATTTTCTGAGTCTTTGTTGAAATTCTCACTTTGTTCATGCATTGTTGTGACCTCATTGAGTGTCTTTATGATGGTTATTTTGAATTCTCTTGTTAGATAAATAATATATTTCCCTTTCATTAGGGTCAGTTTCTGAAGATTTATCTTGATCCTTTGGTGCGTATTTCTCTGTTTATATTGTTCACTCTTACTGTTGATATCTACACATTAGGAAAAAACAGCAACCTCTTAGCCTTTACTGACTGTCGTTGTACAGGAGAAGATCTTCATCAGTCAGCACAGCAGAGATTCCGAGAACCTCTCAAACCTTCATGCTAGTCCAAACTGCTGTCTTTATTCTTAGTGGTGCCTAGGCGTCTAGGGTCCTCTCTGGTTCATCTGGTCCATATGCTGGGTTCTAGCAGTGCTACAAGACAGATGAGACAGAAGCCAGTCCCTTGGACAGCCCTCAGAAATGTTAGAATGTTGGACACATGATCTACCTCTTCCCCCAAGCCCTGCCCCAGGAGAAACTGGGCTCTGGAGTTTTTCTTCAACTCATTTAATGCTGAGCTTCAGGGAGTGGTCATGGCAACTGCCTGTATGCTTGTTCAAACTTCTGTTGCGTTATCACTGGCCCCTAGACATCTAGTGTGTTCTAGATTCCATCAGTGCTACAAGGCTGGCAAGACAGGAGCCAGTTCCTAGGGCAGCTCTTAAAAAAGTTGGAATGTTAGATACACAAGCCAACTTTTTCCTTCCCCAAGGAGTGGTGGGGAGCTGCGGGTGTTCTTATGATCATATGGTGCGCTGTATTGGGGGTACGTAATTGCTCTTGCAGATTATGGCAAGAAGGTGTCTCCAATTTTCTACCAGGTTTGATGTGGTTCATTTCGTATTTGTGCAGGTGCAGAGGCATTGCACCTTTAGTTTCAGGATTTCTCACAAAGGGAATTTGTATGTTATTGTTGAATCAGTGTGTTCATGTGGGGAAGGAGGGTTCAGGGCATCCTATTCTTCCGTCTTGCTGATGTCACCATGTTACTTATTTTTCCTAAATTGGAAAAATATGAATAAAATACTCATTTTGGAAACAAAATTATCTGACTTTAGTGGGTCTTTGAACTGGGTTTGAGAAGTACAGACAAACTCAACACTCTTATCTTAACATTAAAGTAGATATCTCAAGTCCCTTTTGAATACTTTTAGTTTGGAATACTTTCTAGTCTGTGGGGATAATTAATTTCTTTTTCTGTTTCTGCATATCAAATATTGCTTTAAAGATTCCCTTCAGCTGTGTTACTTAAAGATTGAATAGGGAAATATTTTGTCTTTTGATTAACAGTTTTAGGCTAAAAATATTAGATAAGTATGCTTTTGGTTTATATACCACACAAACTTCATGTTAGATAATTCACGAATTTGTAGTCCATTCAAATGTTTATCTTCCAGTTTTCAGAGGGGTTTCTTGTTTGTTAGAATTCTTTCGAGTCATTTTATATTTTTATGAATTATTTTAGAAGAATACTTGTTAATCTCAGCTTTTATTTTTATTGTGAATGTGATTACCTATTATTGAGGGACATATTCCTGTGGGTGTTTCTAATTCAGCATCAAATAATTATTTCTGCATAGATATATATGTTACATATGTACTTTACACATAAGCACACACACATCTTGCATATATAGATAAGTATATGTGTACAAACATGAATCATGTTTATGTTTGTTATATACATTTATCTTGTATATTCCTGTTTATATACATATAAACATGTATATCCATATCTGTGCAATAGTGTGTAAAGTACCTTGAATTCTTTTCAACTTAAAATACTCGGAGGTCTTAAGGAATTATATTTCTTTAAATATTAAGATTTACTTGAATTTAAAATTTTTTATTTTGCTAACATTTGGAAATGTTTTAATGGCATTTGTTAAGAAACGATGTAGCATGGATATTGACTAGCATGCCGTGTTCTATTAATATATTTGCCTTTTGGGGTTTCACAGTTACACTATTATAAACCTTTTTGAAAGTACATTTTAGTCAGTATAGTATATATATTTTTTCTTAGTTTTAATGAAAAGTAAAATGATTGGGAAATATAATCACTTTTTTTCCAGTTACTTATTATAGAAAGAAGAAGTTAAGAAATGTGAATAAATTGAACAAATTAATAAAATATTTATTAATAATCCACCGTATGGAGGATTTAAAAATAATTTTAATTATAAAATAATGTATTTTAATATAGTTTGGAAATAAAAGTCCTGCTCCCTCTCCACTATCAGATACCTCAGATACTTTCTTAGGGTAGCTACTGTTAACAATTTCTTAAATAGCTTTTTAGATATGTTCTGTGCATATACAAGTATATATGTATGAGTATGTATATGAGTGTATGATGGAATTGTGCATACACATACACAATATCTACATATATTCTTTTAAAAAGCACTAATGTACTTTTATATTATACTTTTATAAGGTACTGTGTTTTATAAGGTATAATATGAATTAAATATATCCTCCGTATACATTGAGAAAAGTGGGTAAATTGATGTGCACAATAAAAATGTCTTCTCTTTATGTTTATTTGAAGTTTTTTTCTGATTGGTCTAGTGGCATAGAAGTAAAGTTCCTTTAATGCAATTTAATAACAGATATTTTAAAACTTTATTTTTATGAAAACAAAATTTTTAATTTGTGTAAAAGATTTTACCCTTAATACATGTTCTTAATATTCATCATACTGAAAATAGTGAGCTATCTTTGGTTAGCAGGGTTATTGTGAATGTTGTATATGGGAGGGGCAGGCATTCTGTTACTTCAGTACTGTGATACCATGTTGTTTGAGGTGGGTCTTTTTCTAAGCAATGGGCATGTTCTACTTTTATTAAAATGATGATAGAAAATGACTTTAAAGCATGTAGTGACATAAAGTTGTATTTAAAAAACAATCCTCAAAACTGAACTCATTGTGTGGTTTTACTAATTTTGGTTTTAGGCTTGTGCAGACATAAGAGCCAGTTCAGTGTTTTGGCAGCAAATGGAGTTTGTCGATAGCCTGCATGGCCTACCCAAGATGCCAGAATGGTTATCTACACACCCTTCTCATGGCAATCGAGTTGAACATCTGGACAGACTTATACCTCAGGTGAGCTGACACTGTAGAAGGTGGGACATTGTTTTTACTGTATCATTTATTTTTAATGCTGTCACTTCTGCCTGGTAAAAGAGAGTTCTAGCCTATTAACTATTTTGATTACTATAATTATGGATTATCAGTTGTCAAAGAATTTGACTGAAAAGCAAAATTCTGCTTGTCCACAAGTCTTGGAGAATAAATTGCTGTGTACGGTTGACTTTTCTTAATAATGAAGGTTTAACTCCTTTAGTGTGAGACTTGAATTTTAACTGAGTTGATGAAAGTTTAAAACTCAAGGCATATTAAGTTTTTTAAACATGTTGATGATAATTTAATCTTTCCTTGGTGATTTAAGCTTTTTGTTAAAAATACCCAGTTAGTGAGCTGTACAAAAGTTTTGGGTCAAATGGATATTAATTGTAGTAGCGATGCTGGAATTTGTTTTTTTAGGAAAAAAAAATCTTCATGTTAGTTTGTTTCTGGTTATTTATTTCTTTATGAAGATAAGAGTGAAGCATTTGCTCTCTGGCTTTTCTTTTTGTGGAATTCATAAGTGGGTCAAGCTGAGGTGGCTTTCTGCCAAGCAGTTTTCAGTATCCTCTGAAAATCTTTTGATTTGTTGACATCATTCAAAATGTTCTTATGGTTTCCGTATCAGGACAAAATGGATGTTAGGCATCTCTGAGGCAGGTTACACGCTCTCTTCTATCTCACTTTTGTTAAATTTGGTGGCTTGTTATGAAAGCAGAACATTTTTTAGCAATTTAAGAATTGGTACTGGGCCATGCGCTAAAGCATAGCACAACAGATCCAGGTGTATTATAGAAGTATCTTTCTCATGCCTGTAATCCCAGCACTTTGGGAGGCTGAGGTGGGTGGATCACCTGAGGTCAGGAGTTCGAGACCAGCCTGGCCAACAGGGTGAAACCCCATCTCTACTAAAAATGCAAAAATTAGCCCGGTGTGGTGGCATGTGCTTGTAATCCCAGCTACTTGGGAGACTGAGGCAAGAGAATCGCTTGAACCCCGGAGGCGGAGGTTGCAGTGAGCCGAGATTGCTCTGCTGTGCTCCAGTCTGGGCGATAGAGTGAGACTCTGTCTCAAAAAAAAAAAAAAAAGTATCTTTCAGTATAACTTCAAATTCAGCCCAACAAATACTGAGTACCTCTTAAAAGAAAGAAATGATGCTAGATGTGGGGGATACAAAGAGGAATAAGACATGGTTCTTGATATTTACAGGACGCTAACATACATAAAGAATGATTATTAATACAAGGATATGATTTGTCATAAGAAAAATAAAAATATAGTGGTATACAGTTTGAAGGAAGATGAATCTGCATCTGGTTTGGGATAAGAAACTAGTGCAAGATTTATTCATTCATTCATTTGATCAATATTTATTGATACTTACTGATAATCTATTCTATATTCTATTGCTGGGGAATGAGCAAGGAACAAAACAGTCTGTTCTCTTGGAGTTAACATTCTAGTTAGGTAATGCAGATAAGAAACAAACATGTAGTATGCCTAGCAATAATAAGCACTTTGGGAAAAAATAAAGCAGGTTAAAGGTATTAGGGAGGGGAGGGGCGGCAGAGAAGGGGTATTAGTCTATGTTCTGTTGTCAAGGAAGGCCTCACTAATCAGAATCTGGAAGGAAGCACGGGAGCAAGTCCTCTAGCTGTCTGGAGGGAGAGAGAGCCTTTCAGGTTGAAGAAGCGGCTGATGCAGAGAACCTAAAGTGAACGTATGTTTGATGTGTTCAGGGAATAGCAAGGAAGACATTGGGGCTGAATGGAGTAAGGGAGGGGAAGAACAGTTCAAGATGAGGTGAAGGGGGACCAGACCATGAAGGATCTTCTAAGTCGTTTTAAGGACTTGACTTTCACTTTAAGTGATAGGGGAAGCTAGTTGAGGATATTGAGCAGAGGAATGACTTGATTTGACTCATGTTTTATTGTGATCACTGGCATTATTATGTGGAGAGTAGACTAGTAGGCAGGGAGATTATTTAGGAGACTTGTAATCCTGGTAGGAGATGATGGTGGCTTGGACCAAGGTATCTGGTAGCAGAAAATGGGGGAGAGAATCAGTCAGATTCTAGATATATTTTGAAAGGAGTAATGACAGGATTTGTTGGTAGTTTAGGCATACTTTGTGCCTTTTGTGAGCATTGAGGACAGCCAAGCTTGACTTCTTAACACCTATTTTAGTTTGTTCAGGTTGCTATAACAAAATATCATAGACTGGGTGGCTTATAAACAACAGAAACTTACTTCTCACAGTTTGGAAGGCTGTGAAGTCTTAGATCCAATTTCCAACAGGTTTGGTGTCTGGTGAGGGCCCACTTCCCAGCTCATAAACAGCCATCTTCTCCTTGTAACCTCACATGGTAGAAGGGGCAAGGGAGTTCTCAAAAGCTTCTTTTATAAGGGCGCTAACCCATTCATGAGGGCTCCACCCTTATGACAAGGTATGCCAAAGGCTCTTACCTCCTGATACCGTTACACTGGGAGTTGGAATTTCAACATACAAATTTTGGCGGGACACAAACATTCAGTCTATATCAGCACCTATCTTAACTAGATGTCATTTATATTCTTAATTTGAATAAAAAATATTTGAGAAAGAAGTAGCAGTGAAATTTACCTGATATAATATGTAGTAATTATTCCTCTTAAAAAGGGACTATAGGCATGGGACATTATGTATTTCATCAGTAACTGACTTGTACTGAGGATCACTGACTATAAGGTCCTTCATGCTATCCAAGGCCCCCGGGACTTTATTGCACCTGGGAGGCCTGGGCCTGTCTCTAAAGCAATAATAACAGTATGATTTTCTCTTGGATTTTTTCTTTGTATTTTTGCTCAATGAAATTCTAAAAATATGTGGTTTGTTTAATTAGATAATAAATTGTTAGCCAACTTTTCATGTGAAGACTTTGCTAAATTTTGAGTTGTCATTTCATCATCAAATTACTGAGCATCTTCAGAGAGGTAAAAACTGTGCTTTAGAGAAGTCTTTAAAATAATAATGAATTGATTAATGAGTAGGAAGAAAAATGGCTAGAGAAACAAATGTTATTTGTGAGCCAATGATGAAGACAAAGACATGACACATTTTGCTTCTAAAAATAAACGATCCTAGTTCAGAAACTTAATTTGAAAACCTCATATAATTTCTTATATTCCCCACCCCAAGTGATTAAATTCAATTTGAAAGTAATACAACTCTATTGCAATATTGGGAATAACTCAGTGGTTGAAGTGAAACTGATAGTACAAGGGTATATTGTTAATTAGAATACACAGTCATAACTCAAAAGATTGGAATTCCCTATTATCGTAGTCTAATTTCTGTAATGAAAGAAGGCAGTTTCTCAGGCAGTGTATAGAATTATGTGAGTCTATATACTACTACTACATTTTAAAATTATATTTTATGTAGCATGCTCTAGTGCGTATGTTATGTTCTACCTAAGGCTCCTGTCCTTTGACATCTCTAGCAGTATGGTGAAGTGACGATCCCCTCAAAGGCAGTTGAGAATACAGCACTAGAGAGCACAGACAAGTCCAGGCCAGAGATTTCAGAGTTTCAGAGTCATCTAAACAGAAGCGATAGTTGAAGCAATGAGAATGGATGAGTTCATGTAGGAAGTGATTAGAGAAAAATATCAAAGTAACAGTATTACATATTTTCCACATTTAATGGATGAGAGGAAGACAGAGCCTGTGTTGGTTCAGATTCATAGAAGGAGAACCAAGAAAGCAGGATTCTGTGGTTCTGTGATTAGAACACAAATTTTCACCATTGTGATTTTTAAACATTAGCTTATTTAAGATTGCATATTTTTATTTCTTATTGGATTCCTTGCATATCGTCACAAAAAATGTATTGTTTCTTACTATAAATGTATTGTTTCTTCTTATAAAACTACTAATCCTATTGGATCAGGGCCCCACCCTTCAGACCTCATTAAACCTTAGTTACCTCCTTTTAGGCCTTATTTCCAAATATAGTTACACTGGAGGTTGGGACTTCAAAATATGAATTTTAGAGGAACACATGAGTCCTTATCAGACAGTTATGTTTGAGCAGAGATGGGAGGGGTGCAGGAATAGCAGTGTAAAATGGGGTCATTCAGCAATCAAAGAAGGTTTCATTGAGAAGCTGATACTTGAACACAGACTTGAAATAAGTGAAGGAGCCAGGCTTGTGGCTGTCTTGGGGAAGAGTACAAGGCTGTGGGGCAGGAGCAACAACAAGAAAACCAGTGTGGGTGGAATGGCGTGAGCAAGGGAAGGAGGAGGGCGTGGGCCTTTGGCTTTTGTTCACAGAGATGGGACACTAGTGGAGGGATTTGAGCAGAGGACTGGAGGAGTGACAAGGTCACTTATGTTTGAAAACAATGTGATCTACAACTCCTGCAAAGCAGTACCGTAATATAATTTTGGATCATTTTACCATAGTATATTGTTCAGAAAATAGATTAGTTCCTTTCTTGCTTTGTTTTTAAGTCAAGATAACACATCACATTGGAAAAAAAAGCAAATCTTTGCTTTTTAAAATGTGAATTTCAAGATTAAACATGTATAAATTGCCTAGTTAAATATGATCTTGTGATCCATTAGCATTTAAAAAGGATAAATACAGGTTTGTAGCAATTATTACTTGTAGTTAATAAGCTGATGTTATAATTTTATTTACTTGAAATAATCAGTTAAACACATATTACACATATTTTGGTTATCATAACAACTTGGGTGAAAAAATGAAGAGAGATGTATCAATTTGTTGATGTTTAATAGTATGACAGTTTTAAAACTATAGTTAGACTGTTCAGACTTTATGTATATTATAATTTGCCCTTGAGACACCTTATTTAACTTTTTTCTATAAAGATTGTTATAAAATATGAATAGATGTGAATAAGAGAAATCTGCTTCAAAGATTTATTTTAAAACTGAGAATATTTAGACTGAATTTCTTATTCTCCACTTCACTTATGAACCCCGTTTCTCTCTGCCATTCCCTCTTTGTTGGGTGAAGGGTATGGAGAATGATAGAACATATAGGAAAAATATTTAATTTGAACTTACTCATTGTTTATGGTTATGTTTATAATCATAATTTGAATAGGATATATATTTGAACGTTTTTAGAGCTTTCAATTCTGGCTTTATTCAGAAACTGTAAAAAATCTTTATCAAATTCACTTCATTCAATTTTTAGATATCAGAATCACTTGATGGCTGCATTCATATTAATCTCATTTTATTCTGAATCCTTTACACTTTCAGGAAGCCAGGGGTTTGAACTCATGTAAATCATTCTTATGCATTTATAATTGGACAAAGTAAATGAATAAATCATTAATATTATACATCTCTTGAGCAGAAAATATGAGAGTGTTTAACATTGACGTGAAATGTCGTTGTTGGCCAGTGTACACAAACATACACTGTTCACCTTACAGAATTTCATTTTGTCTGACATAAAGAGTGTTGAGGAAAAGGCAAATATCATAGCAGCTACTGTAATTGAATTGGCCTGTGAATCATATAAAGCCAGGAAGCCTGACAGTAACATTGTCTAAACCCTTAAAAAAAACATTATGGTGCATGCGATGTGTATCTACTTGAGGCTGAAATGAATGGGCTATTAGAAAAAATTGCTTTTAAGGGGAAAGGATTGATATTTTTAGAAAAACATGCTAAAAAGTAAGATGATTTTTTTCCCCCTTGAAATGTCTTGCTTTCTGTTTTCAAAGGAAGCTTTTAATCCAGTCATGAAGACTCTCTGGTATTAATTTTTTTCCATTTTTTTCTTTTTTTTTAAACTTACTTTTTTTTTTGTGAGTAAGTATTTGATGTTTTACTTGATATGTAATACCTGTCAGAATACTGATGTGTATTAGTAGTTGTTTCGTAAATACTTAGTTGTTACTGGGAATAAGTATAGCCAGTGTTTTTTTTTTTTTTTTTTTAATACGAGTGTTTATTTTTTATGTACTTTAATTTTTTAAATTTTATATATTTATGGAGTCCAGCGTGATGTTTCAATATCTGTATACATTGTATAATGGTTAAATTAAACCAACTAACATATTCATCACCTCACATATTTATTTTGTGTGGCAAGAATGTTTAAAATCTATTCTCTTAGCAATTTTCAAATATACAGTACAGTTTTGTTAACTGTAGTAATAGTGCTGTATAGCAGATCTCCAGAAGCTACTTTTCCTAACTGAAACTGTGCTTTTTAGTATGTATGTATGTATGTATGTATGTATGTATGTATGTATGTATCTATCTATCTATCTATCTATCTATCTATCTATCTATCTATCTATCTACCTACCTACCTACCTGCCTACCTATCTGGCTAGCTAGCTAGCTAGCTATCTGGAGTCTGGCTTTGTTTCCTAGGCTAGAGTGCAGTGGTGCGATCGTAGCTCACTGCAGCTTTGAACTCCTGGGCTAAAGCAGTTCTCCCACTTCAACTCTCCAGAGTAGCTAGGACTGTAGTAATGTGCCACAATGCCTGGCCTTTTTTTTTTTTTGTAGAGATGTGGCCTTGCTGTGTTGCCCAGGCTGGCAAAGCTTCATACTTTTTGACCAACACCTCCCCATTCCTACTCTCCAATCCCCAGCCTGTGGTAATCATTATTCTACTCACAATTTCTCTGAGTTGGACTTTTTTAGATTCTACATGTAAGTGAGACCATATAGTATTTTTCTTTCTGTACCTGGCTCATTTCACTTAGCATAATGTCCTCCAGATTTATCTATACTGTTGCAAATGATAGGATTTTATCATGTTCATATTTAGGAGTAGTTGATTATCAAATGCTTTTATAGGTTTGTTTGAAAACCTTTCCTAATTATTTTATCATTCCAGAGGATAATTGCCCTATGTCAAGGTGGCCTTAATTTTTAATTTTTTATGTTTATTTACTTTAAAGTATTTACTTCAGTTATTTATACCTATTTACTTTAGAACACTTCAAAAACTAGTCAGACTCCAATTTCCATTGCAGTGTTTGTGAAAGGAAATTAAATGAATTAAACAATAATTTTTTTAAAAGGTGAAATCATGAATCATTCAAATATAAAATGAACACATTTCTGAGATTTTATTTAACTCATTAATGAGAGAAACTGTAATATGTTACAACTAGTTCAAAAGAGAATTCGAGAAACATAGATATATAGACAATAAGGAATGCCGAAATGACTTAGAGATTTCCTTTGTAGAGTTTTTGTTCTGTTAATAAGTAGCCATGTAGGCATTATCCTTGTTGTATTTCTTTTCTGTCTTTTAAAGTAGTTACCCAGTATTCTGACTAATTTCTGTTAAATCTATTGCATAGTGAGTCTTTGGATTAGAGTCATTGATACCTAACTCCTTAGGCCTTCTGAAAAGTATATGCTTGCTTTTAGAAATTAAGGGAGAGAGTTGGAAATAGAGGTGGTAATAAAGTGACTAGTTTTATTTTCCAGGAGAAATATTTAAGATTTAAACCTCTCATGAGCCATTTAGAACTAAAACATAGTTATAAAATCAAGAGTGAAGTTATAGGAATGCAAAAATGGTAGAGGAGAATGGAAGACAATGGAAAAGGTTTTTGTTTTTTTTCTTTAACTTTTAGTTTTACTATTACTATCAATGTTTAAAACACATGTCAAGATAGAGAATAATTTGAATAGCTTAATGAGCCCCTATTTTTCACTCACTGATATTGAACAGTATAATCCTTTTGTACACTTGCTTCATCTGTCCCATCTCTCTGTTTTTCCCAGAAGTATTTTGAGATAAAGCCCAGATATCAGGGCTTTATAGGGGAGGAAAAATTATTTTCTGTCTATGCTTCATAGTTCTTAGTTGAGATGAACCCCTCTATTAAAAGACAGATTAACAAGAGGTAAATGGAAGTTTATTAACAGGTATACTTCCTGTATACCTGGGAGATACCCACGGAATGAATAATTCTCCAAGAGGTGGCTTTGAGTTCAGGCATAAATACCATCTTCAACTGAAACAAAGACAGAAGGGTGTAGGGAAAGCCAGGTTGTAGAGGAGGTGGTCAGGAAAAGCACAGTGAGCAAGGGTAAGGTTTGTTAGGTAGATTGTACCTTCTTTGTTGATAAGAGTTTCCAGTGATTTAGAGTCATCCTTCTCTTCCTGGTTAAGAGAGGGAGACACACTTAGAGATTTCCTGTATAAATACATATTTTTCTGAGAAAAGGGTAACTTCTTCCTGTTTTCAGAACTTCCCCTATGTCTGCTAGTTCCCAAAATAATTAGTAGAAAATAACTCTTACGCTCAAGAGGTATATTTGGGGTGGCATAGTCTGGTCTCCTGGAGTCATATTTTGGAATGATATGTCCTGTGCTCCATCAACTTTAGTATGCATTTCAGAAAGTAGTATCATTTTCTTCCACAATCATAATATTATCATGCCTGAGGAAACTCATAGTGATTTTTTTAAAATTAAATATTCTGTCTACATCAGATTTCTCTATCTCAACGGTTTTACAATTGGCCTGTTTAAATGAGGATACTTCATGATCCACACACTGCATTTGGCCCTTACGTCCCTAAAGTCCTTTTGACTTTAGAACAGTGCCCCCCTCCCTTTTGTTTTGTTTGTTTTAAAACTTGTCATTGAATTGTTGAGTACATATAATCCCACATTGTAGATTCCGGGTTTACTTGATTGCTTCTTCATGGTATTTCTAACTTGTTTCTATGTATACCTGTAAATAGAAGTTAAATTTTGGGAACGGTATTTTATAGGTGATGCAACTATGCTTCAAAGTGCTTTGCATTGGAAGTCTCTTAATACCTGGCTGCCCCACATTTGGTGATGCTGAAGGCCATCAGGGAGTTGGATGGTGATGGCCTGGTTCTTTGTTTGTAAAGGTGGTTTTCTTCCTTGTGGCCAGCAAGTGATTGTGGGGTGATAATTTAGCACCCCTCTGCAAATAATCAGTTTTCAAACAACCTGAGAAGTGTGCCTTCAGGAGAAATCTATGTAGAATCTATTTAGAACTCAGACCAGACAAATTACGAATAAAAGATGTTGCAGACACTTTTCTCTTATTTAAGAATAGATTTAAGAGGTAGGTAAGAGAGACTTTTAAAAAATCAGAACGGTAAGTGTACAAGAGTTGGAAAAACAGAGTTGAAAGGAAAAATGAGGGTAATCTTAGTTAAAAGAGTATTGAATATCTAAGTGTCTTTAATAACTCCACAAGGACCCTCATGTAAACTAAATTCAGCAATAGCAACACAAAACAAAGCCTCTGAAATATTCATTGTTCCCCAGTGAGATAAGTTTTAAAGAGCAGAAATATGAAAAACAAAACCAAATCTCAGGTCAAACTTAAAAATCTTACTTTATGGGAGAGGATGGGCAAGGTGGCAAGAACATAGAAGCAATGCCACTTGAAGCTGGCATGATAAGGTTGATTTAGCTGCACTGAAAGTGACAGAAGCTGAAAGAACATCTTTACAAATGTAAGATAAATCCATTTCAGAAAATTGTTAAACTTGTGAATTCAGCAGAGAAGCTGTAAAACTTTCGGTGGAGGCTGTAAAGAGCAGAATTGATACCCCAGAGCACAGACTCATTGATGCGGAAGATAGAGGAACATAGCACAACCAAATTAAAAAGCCCAAAGCAAAAAAAAAAAAAAAATGTCTAAGAAAATGAAAGAATATTGAAAAGGCACCAGGAAATCCAAGCTGCATATAACAATGGGCAAGATACATTCGTTCATTTGTACATGTCTTCATTTCTTTGATTGTAGTTTCTATATCACATTTTTTTATTTAGGTAACATTTCTTAAGATGGATTTTTAGGAGATTCCCAGAGTATCATCCATGAGAAGCCCTGAAATGACAATGCTTAGATATTTAAACTTATGAAGTGTTTAATCTTCATTGCAAAGACAGGCTCTTACAAGCTACTAGGTAAAAAGACAAAACTTAAAGACATACAAGAGTAAGAATGACTTTGGACCTTGCTTTTCGTAAGTATAAGGAAGATGTTTCTTTCCCTCTAAGTTCTTATACTTCTTGCTCTTGGAGGAAGTGTAAGAGTTTAGGAGAAAAGAAGCAAAACAAACAAAAAACAGTGGAACTAATACACTTTGGTATGATATCTAGAAAAACTAACTTTTTTTTTTATGATGGAAGATCCTTAGTAAATGAAACACATACAATATGTCAGTGAAGTGCTTGGTTGCAACAGTGCTGTTTCCAGAATCTACTAACCATCAGGAGTTAGATAAAATATACAGTTTTGTTTTTTGTTTGTTTATAATTGTAACTAGCTTGCACCCTGCCATTCTTAGAAAACCACGGATCAAGTAAGGAACTACCAAATGATTCAGCTGAATAGTATGAAAAATAAATTTTAAGTGGCATAAGAATTTTAAATCCTAAAAAAAAGAATGTATTTTCAAATACACATCTTTCGTGAAAATATTGATTATAAAACTTGGACAGAAATATCTGTACATGATATAAAAATGTTATGTTCTCACTCATAAGTGGGAGCTAAGCTATGAGGATGCAAAGGCGTAAGAATTATACAGTGAACTTTGGGGACTCAGGGGAAACAGTGAGAAGGAGCTGAGGGATAAAAGACTACACACTGGGGCTGGGCAGGTGGCTCATGCCTGTAATCCCAGCACTTTGGGAGGCCGAGGCAGGAGATCACCTGAGGTCTGGAGTTCAAGACCAGCCTGACCAACATGGAGAAACCCTGTCTCTACTAAAAGTACAAAAATTAGCCAGGCGTGGTGGCGCATGACTGTAATCTCAGCTACTCGGGAGGCTGACGCGGGAGAATTGCCTGAACCCGGGAGGCAGATGTCGTGCCATTGCACTCTAGCGTGGGCTACAAGAGCGAAACTCCGTCTCAAAAGAAAAAGACTACACATTGGGTACAGTGTACACTGCTTGAGTGATGGGTGCACCAGAATCTCAAAAGTCACTATTTAAGAACTTACTCATGTAACCAAACACCACCTGTTCCCCGAAAACCTATTGAAATAATAAATAAGTAAATAAATAAATAAAAAGTTATGGTTCCAATCATCAGAACATAGTATGGTAAAATTAATATAACAAAAATTAAAAGATGGATAACCGCATGAAAATTAAAATTCTGCACATGTAAAGCAAGAGAGAAATCTATAGACAATAAGAGGATGCCTTAAAACCAATGAACTTTATAATGATGTAGTTATATTTTCATGAGTGTTTAATAAATCTGTATTTAAAGAAAATTTTATCAGTTTAAATGTCTATATTAGAAAAAGAGAAAAGAAATATAGAACTATAAGTGTCTCAAATAGGGTAAATATAATTAATAAAATTAAGCAGAAATAAGCAAAATGACAGTTCTTTGGGAAATTTAGTCAAAGTCATAATCATTAGATTAGTTAGACAAAGAGTAAAATGTAAATAGGATCAGGAGAAGAGATATGGTAACATGCAAGAAAACCAAAATATTTGAGAGAATGTTATTTTTAGTTAGATGATGTTAATTATTAGCTCGGGTCAAAATCAGAAGTAATTGAAGTGTATGTGTGTTGAGGGGGGAGGGGAATTGCCAGAGTGGTTGCAGCTAGGAGTAGAAATTATAGCTAGAATGAAGCTTCTCAAATTAATTTTAGAAAGAAGTAAGGTATAAATAAATCAAATTTTAAAACTATATTAGAGCCCATAGAGTCATAATAAATTAGCAAAGAAAAGGACGCCTAGCCCTGATGGGATTTAATTTGGAGAATTTTTTCAAAAATTCAGAGAACAATTGCCTAGTTACTAATTAGTTTTACCTTCAAAGTATAGAAAGGTATGTTACTAAGTTTCTGATTAATTTTACGAGCATAAATGATTTTGTTTTGACAATTTGATAAAAACAATAACTTTAAAAGAATTTATGGGCTGGGGTCATTAATTGACAATATGATATTACATTATAGTAATTATTTACTGTGAGCAAGTTAATTATACTCAGATGCATGAGCAGCATCATAAAAGAAAAGCTATTAAAACAGAAGAGGAAATTTAAGACTCATCTTCAATTCCTCTTTCCTTCACTTCCGTATCCTATTCATGAAAAAATCTTCTTGACTGCCTCAACAAGTACATTAAAAATCCATGCCCTTCTCAACTTCACCACTGCTCCTTTCCCAGTAAAAGTCACCATCATCTCCTCCCACGTTACCCAGTCATTTCCTGTTGCCACTTTTCACCTCATGATGTCACGTTTCACCTCAACTCCTGACAACCTATTTTCAGTATGTAGCCAGAGTGATCACTGTAATGTCCTTTCCTTGGTTAAAACCCTCTAGTGACCTCTCATCTTATTCCATAACTTAGAATAAAAATCCAGACTCTTCCTAGGTCTTCCAGTCATGTAATTTGGCCACTGCCTACCTCACCAACTTCACCACATGCCCCTTTCCTTAGGCTTTCCTTGGTCTGGGAAACATACAAGACCAATGTATGTTCCCCGTCAAGCTAGTGTCCTCCTTACAGCTTCTCTACTTGCTGATTTCTCTGTCTGAAACATTCTTCCCTCAGTTCTTTAGGCAAATGTCACTGTCCTGGGGAGGCTTTCTCTGATCTCACAATCTCAAATTGCCTCCCTTCCATGTACTCACTGTCCGTCCAACACACCTCACTCTTTAGTTTCTTCATGTACTTAACTAAAATTACCTTATTTGTTTATTGTCTTTTACCCTAGAGTGTAAGGCCTTTGTACACTGCTGTATCCATAGTACCTATGACAAGTTGAGATGCTTAGTGATTTTTTTTTTTTTTTTTTTGAGACAGAGTCTTGCTCTGTCGCCCAGGCTGGAGTGCAGTGGCGCGATCTCCACTCACTGCAAGCTCCGCCTCCCGGGTTCATGCCATTCTCCCCCCTCAGCCTCCCAAGTAGCTGGGACTACAGGCGCCCACCACCGCACTCAGCTAATTTTTTGTATTTTTAGTAGAGACGGGGTTTCACTGTGTTAGCCAGGATGGTCTCGATCTCCTGACCTCGTGATCCACCCGCCTTGGCCTCCCAAAGTGCTGGGATTACAGGCGTGAGCCGCCGCACCCAGCCGTGAATATTTGTTAAATTATTGCATGATGTGTGATAATAGGCAAGATAAGCAATATAATAGTGGGTGAAAAATAGAAAAATTGGCAGTAGAATTGAACAGTACTTCCACTCCCTTATAGAAATTTAGCATGTAGGAAATTAATAGTTGGTAACAGGAGAAAGATGGTCACAGGAAATAGTAACATAAAGATAACAGTGGTCTTAGGGGTCTTGGGTTTTAATTCTGACTCAGCCATCTAACTTGAAGAAAGTTAACCTAATCCAACCTTTAGTTTTCTTCGTATGTGAAATCAGGAAAGCGATATCTCCTGGATGTTGGATGTACATACTTGTGCATTTCTGTAGGTAAGGTCCTGCTGCCTTCTCTCCCTTGTCCTCCTTTCTTTGGCATAGACACTTTAATGATAAGTGTTTTATGCCAGGCCCAAGATTTCAAAAGCGGTTCAAATTCCAATGTCAATTTAGATGTGTAAAATACCTCACACAGTGAAAGGTACATAGAAAGTGAACAGTAGATGTTAGTTTCTTTCACTTGTGGTCTTTAGGCTGGCTAATTCTATATTTAACTTCAAATCTTCCTCAGGATTCTCAGAACCATACTTTCTTGCTATTAGAATACATTCCTGCTTTTTCTTAAACCATAAACTCCTAAGAGTATTTTCTCTATGACATTTATCATAATGATTTATTCATAGCTGGTGTTCTATAAACGTTTGTTTAAAATTTAGCATGCATTTGTTAAGTGCCTATTAGGTGCAGTGCATGGAGTTAAACACAGAAAACAAAGTAAAGGAAGTGGAAAGACATAGTCTAGCTATATGGTAGGAAAATTTTGCTCACTTTTGAAGAGATGAAGGTATATTTAATAAGATAGAATTTATAAAAATAAAAAGACATTGGCACCCTGAAATGTATAAAATGAATGTGGAAAGGAAAGGAAAAAAGAAAAAATAAGTTACCAAGACATCCGATAAAATCTTACTATGCAAAATAGATGAAGATTTGATAGAAATATGTATGGTCATAACACGATTCTGCTTGATAGATAGTTGGAGAGGAGAAGCAGTTCACACATGAAGGAGTGGTGATAGAAAACCTGTATGAAGAATATATAGTATTTCTAGCAATTAAAGAAACCTAGCTCAGACATCTCCAAAGTATGTTTATTCAGTAAAAAATTCACTCAAGAAACATCATGTGGTGCAAAGAAGCATGAGCACAAAAAGCATGTAGGGCAAAAGCAATAAAAACAAATCAGGTTCTAAACCCAGCTTTTTTACTTCCAGGCCAACTTTTTTTTTTTTTTTTTTTTTAATAATAAACTCTTTTATTTTTAGACTCTAAAGCCTCAACTTTTAGGTTGAGTAGAAGGTACAGAGATTTCCCTTATGTATCTGCCCCCGCATACTCACAGCCTCCCATACCATCAAAATCCCATGCCAGATTGATAATATTAGTTACAATTGATAAACCTATGTTGACCCATCATTATCACCCAAAGTCCATTAGGATTCACTCTTGGTGCTGTACATTCAGTGCATTTTGATAAATGTATAATGACATGTATCCACCATTATAGCATCATGCAGAGTAGTTTCACTCTCATAAAAATACACTCTGTGCCTACTCATTCCTCCCTCCCCCTAGCCCCTGGCAACCACTAATCTTTTTACTGTCTCCATAGTTGTGCCTTTTCCAGAATATCATATAGTTGGAATTATGTAGCCTTTTCAGATTAGCTTTTTTTCTCTCAGCAATATGCATTTAAGGTTCCTCATATATCTTTTCATGGCTTGATAGCTCATTTCTTCTTAGATCTGAATAATATTCTTTTGTCTGGATATCCCACGGTTTATCTATTCACCTGTCGAAGGACATCTTGGTTATTTCGAAGTTTTAGCAAATAAAGCTCTTAAAAACATTGATCAAGCCAGCTTTTTGTTCCTTGCCTGGCATTTAACTTCTCTGAGACTCAGTTTCCTCATCTGTAAAATTGAACTGATATTTTCTAAAGATTCTGAGGTTTGAAATTCTGTCATTATCTACATAAAAGTCATGAAATCTTATGTGAATAACTGTGAACAACTCAAGTATGCCTGTATTGCTGGTGACATTAAAGGTTGATAAAGCCTTTCTGGTAGAACAGTTTGGTCCTATATAACATAAATTATAATCTACCTGCACTTACTCTTTGATCAGATCATTCTGTTTTGGGTGTTAGACTTCACATAACTCCAAATGGAGGTGAGAAAATAAGATTTTTTTAAACAAAGATTTTTATAGCAGGGTAATTTATAAAAGCCAAATAGACACAACTATGGGGACAATTCTAATGCCCAGTAATGGAGAAATACAAAGTAAATTATATCAGGGCAGGGACCATGACTATTCTGACCAATGTGTACCTAGCACTTTACTCACTGTGGTGTTCTAAATATTTGTTGTATTAAAAAGACTGAATAAGAGAATTTAAGAAAAATAGAGTTTTTACTGAATACACAGAGATCATAGGGGATGGCATCCTATTCCTCTCTTTGTTGCTTTGCATCTCTCATTGCCACACTCAGCTGTGCCAGCTGTTACCTGCTGGAGTCTGTACTCTCCCCCTTTACTGATCCCAGTGCAGTGCTTAGACGTAGGCACTACACTGATATAGCAGCCATGACAGGTAAACTTCTCACTTGGGAAAGAAAATTAACATGGTTGTAAAGGAGCTAATGCAAGAGTGACCGTACGTCCCAGTTTTGCGGAGACAGTCTTGGCTCATGCCTGATGTCTCAGTGCAAATCTCACTAGCATCTCCTTTCATTCTCAAAGGTATCCCAGTTTGGACAGTAGGTCACCATTTAGCTGAGGGTCTGATTTTCTGTTTACTTAAGTGCTGTATGTGCTATAGTTGGGAAACATTTTCTTTTTATGTCAATTCAGTTTACTTAAACATTTCCTTAACACTCAGTAGATATAAGGAACATCTTAAATCTGCTGTGAAATACAAAGAAAAATAAGACAAGGCCACTGCCACTGAAGAATTTCATATTAAGTAATGCTTTTTCAAACTCTCTAGCTTACCTTAATGGTAACTCATAGCCTCATGGGAGCTAGAAGTGCTCCTAGACCCAAGCTTCTGCCCTGACCCCATTCACTTAGAGGACGTCTATCTGGCTCGTCTCTGACTACAAGTCCCCCTCTCCTGTGGTACTCAATGAAATGTTTGCATACAAGAACCTGTGCCCCTACCACACCCAACTCAGGGTATCTGGGATATTGGAATTCCTTGCCCAAACATGTTTGAGCTTGCTTTCAGGACCCATGTGGACCTCTTCCTTGGACACATGCACACAAGGCCCTTTACAGTGCCAGATAAGCTAGGACTGGGAGAGGGGCAGGCTAGTGTCAACAGCTACACAGTAAGCTCCCTGCAGTCTTACGTGTTCTGAAATTCAAGAATTCTAATTTTGTATCTGGACTTCAGGTAATTTTGAATGTGTATTTCTCAAAGTAGAAGAATAGAACAGATTTTATGTAGTAATGTATTAGCTTGACTTACTGCTTTTAGGTGTTTAGAGACATGGTATCTGGGCCTCCATTTTCATTCTTGCCATGGACCCCACAAATATTAGAGGCAGGCTGTTTAGAGTAAAACTTAAATTCCTTAGCATGACCTTAGCGTGAGGTCCTACATAATCTGCTCCTGCCCTCCACCCTGCTCCACTTAGCTTACCTGCTTCTTCACTGTTCCAAAACACCCCAGGCACACTCCCATCTCCATTGTACTTGCAGCTCCCTCTTGGAATGGTTTTTCCCTAGGTTGCCACATGGTCTCTTTCCTCATGTCCTTCAGGTCTGTCCCCCCTCTTGACCCCCCAAATCATCATCTTATCAGTGAGGCCTTGCCTGGATAGTCTTTCTAAGATTTTACCTGTCCCCCAAACATTGTCTCCTTTACTGCCTTATTAACTTCCCTTAAGACACATCAGTATCAGAAAGCCAGAAGTAGTAAAAAACTAAATTAGCTTTTTCTCCTAAATGTCTTTCTTTTAAAACTCCTTAAATACTGAGACCATTTTTCCTTAAAATTATTTTAGTTCTTATATCTTAAAATTATCCATATACCCACTTTGAAGAGTTAAATAGTTCTAAGGCTAGTTACTTAAATCGGCAGCCAGTCCTCCGACCCTGCCATCTGTTTCAGGGATAACTATTTCCAGTTCTATTGGATGATTTGTTTAGTATTTCCCATTGTGTCTAAATAACATGCTTATGTTGCTACGTTCTAACTTCAATTTTGGGCCTTACTTATTTTCCACCGTACAGGATGAGACGTAAGCCCTCTCTTTCCAGTGTCACACCCTGTGCATGCATACACCCATGCAGCTCTCCCCTTCTCAGTATGATGAAATCGTACTTTTTGGTTTCATCAAGATTTGGTATTTTCAACTGTAAGCACTAGTCCTAGCTGAGCCCCATAGTACACCGTGATTACTTTTCCTTCCTTTGCAATGTTTTATTCTCATGCTGCTACTAAAACATACCTGAGACTGGAGAATTTTTAAAGGAAAGAGGTTTAATTGATTCACAGTTCCACATGGCCGGGGGTTGGCGGGGGTGCTCACAATCACGGTGGAAGGCAAATGAGGAGAAGAGTCATGTCTTACATGGCAGCAGGCAAGAAGGCATGTGCAGGAGAACTGCCCTTTATAAAACCATCAGATCTTGTGAGACTTAATCACTATCATGAAAACAGCATGGGAAAGACCTGCCCCCATGATTCAGTTATCTCCCATGACGTGGGAATTATGGGAACTGCAATTCAAGATGAGATTTGGGTGGAGACGTATCCAAACTGTATCACTAGGTTTTTATCATCAATTTTACCCAAGACTATATCAGTTATATATATCTTTTTTCAGTATATTCAGTCATCTATATTCTGCAGTTTTCTTTTTCTTGAAGAAAACCTCTCATAGAGTCTTTTAAAATCTGAATGATTGTTCTCAGGTCAGCTAGAGTTTAACTGAAACCACAGAGCTATCTCTAAGATTTGTTTACCCTCAAAACAGCATTTGGGCAGTGGTTACAGATTATTAATACTATTGTTGTTGTTGTTTTTAAAATAATACTATTTGACCAAATCATGAAAACAACTGTTCACTGTGGATTTATCAGTGGTTCCCTTTTATGTGTCATAATCAAGATACCTTTTATTAAAAAAATACACAATGCATTCTTTATTTGTTTTACATGGAACATATTACGGATTACTGAAACAATCTGAATATATTGATGTATATATAGTTTTTTTTTATCTTATTATGTCTTTATAGGCTCTCAAAATTAGAGAGATGTGTAATTGCCCACCACTGTCTAAACCAGACCCTCGATTACTATTCAAACTCAGCATGGAGCATTTTCTTGAAGAATCAGAGAAAGAAGACCTAAATATCACAAAGAAACAGAAAATGGATACTCATCCCGTTCAAAAACAGGAGCAAATACCATTAACATACGTAGTTGAGAAAAGAACTGGCAATTGAATTAAAATTTATGAGACACAAGATATATGAAGAATGTTGCAATCCTTATCATTTTATGTTACTTTTTAAAAAATGATGTTTGAAGTGAAGGAAAAAAAAGGATATTCAGGGTCAAATCATGTATATTACAGATATTATCTAAATTCTTCTAGAATTTATTTTTCATGAAATATTGATATATTTTAATCTATGTTAAAATATCTTGAATGAGGAAAATGTCACAGAATAAATTTATATTACACATTTTACTCTGTCTTCTACTTGCTTTTGATTTAGAAGGCAGACCCCTAGTGGATGAGAAATGAGCACATACAGTAGTTTTTATTGTAGAGAAGGTTTCAACTGAGCCTAAACTGGATTTTTAAGTCTGGGTGGTTTTGATGAAGTAGGAAACAGTCTGAAGCTATCTTTTTGCAGGAAATAGTTTGCACTGGGGAGGGATTATGTGGAAAAGGGGGCCTCAGGATAGAGAATGTCCTTGTCTTCACCTGTGGATGACTGGAGAAAATGCTACTGGCAGAAGCCATTTTCTTTCTTTCTTTTTTTTTTTTTATTATACTTTAAGTTCTAGGGTACATGTGCATAACATGCAGGTTTGTTACATATGTATACTTGTGCCATGTTGGTGTGCCGCACCCATCAACTCGTCATTTACATCAGGTATAACTTCCAATGCAATCCCTCCCCCCTCCTCCCTCCCCCCTCCCCATGATAGGCCCCGGTGTGTGATGTTCCCCTTCCCGAGTCCAAGTGATCTCATTGTTCAGTTCCCACCTATGAGTGAGAACATGCGGTGTTTGGTTTTCTGTTCTTGTGATAGTTTGCTAAGAATGATGGTTTCCAGCTGCATCCATGTCCCTACAAAGGACACAAACTCATCCTTTTTTATGGCTGCATAGTATTCCATGGTGTATATGTGCCACATTTTCATAGGGAGGCAAAAGAAGTACAGTTAGCAGTTCAGATGACAAAGCAAGAAACAGAACTGGGAAGAGGGCATTTCCACAGAGACACAGCATGTTCCTGGTACACTGAAGTCTTAACAAGGTTGTGTCATTTGATTGCTCCATGAGATTACCATTTGGGAATCTCTGGGGTTCCCAGAGAAGAAAAAGAGGCAAAGGCAAGGCACTGTCCCATCAAAAGAGGCTGAGGCAAGGCGCTTTCCCCAAGTTGACCTTCCCGAGCAGCGGATATCAACAAGGGGACTGGAGGAAAACGACAAGAGAAGCAGCACAAGACACACCCCGAGTGGCGCCCAGAAATTGCTGCATTATATAAATGTGGAAATACGAGTTATTTAATATTTGTATTCCCAAACTAGTGAAATCTAGTTATGCTTAGGTTATATTTCTAAGAAGGACATTTTTGTTGAAATACATTATATTAAATAAATATTTTCTTAGAGAATTAAAGAGGAAAGGGTCTACTTTGTATTGTGTACCTACTATGAACGGGGCCCTGTATTTATCTTTATTCCATAACCCTACTAGTTTTTATTATTCTCACTTTACAATGACAAATAGGCTTGGAGAAGTTACATAATATACCCAATGTCTCTCACCTAGATAGAACAAAGCTGAATCTATCTGACTACAAATCTGTCCATTTTTTCACAACTCTCAGATATCTAAGACTAAGCTATCAAGACAAGGAACAAACTATTCTCAGTTGTTCATTAGCTTCCCCACATATGGCTTCAATATAAGTAAAAATCTCACAATTATGAAATCAGGGACCACTTGTGTTTTCTGCAGGTTGATTTTATAGGTTCTCCTCTCAGACCCTTCTATCAAAATTGACATGAAAAGCTGAAGATGAGGCAGTGTAGGAGAGTAGAACCTCTCCCCCTGCCTGTGAAAGCCTGTGAAATCTCATTTGGGATGTGTCCTGACACTATTAAATCTTCTTAGACAAAATATCTAGATGTTAAGAAGACAAGTTCAGAGGCTGTTTATGTTTCTCAGGGCTTATTATACATTACTTGTAAGGAATTTCCTGATCTGCACATAAGACAACATTGGTCATAAAGAGGTTTACATTAACTATTCTCCATATAATCATTTTTTACACGCCTTGTGATTGGAGTATTGTAAAAGGCACTCCATAACACATAAAGACACTTGGAGAATGTCACCTAAAGGTAAACACTAAAACACAACATTAGATTTTCCTGCAGATTTCCTAAGAAACCAATGTAGCAAAGACCTATTCTTCTTCCATCCCATTGTCACTTCTAATAGTGTTGTTCAGACTTGCTAGAAACATATATAAGTTGACACCATGTCGGAAAGAGCAGAGATAATATCTTTATAGTATATGAAAAAGACTTTTTTTTAACCAGTGGAATCAAATGTAAAAGGAATGTTACAGTTCAGTTCAATGTTTTAGAAGAAATTAAATAGCAGTTCAAATACAAGATGTGTGTGTATGTGTGTGTGTGTGTGTATATATATATTTAATTTTATATGGAAATAAGCTCTATGTTCTACACTTAGTTGCAGAACTACTTTGTTCATGTCAATACTTTTCATGTGCCTATAGGATTTAGATGATAGGCTGGTTAACTTAGTTGTTAGGAGCATGATGCTAATAAATCCAAGACAAAAACTCAACGTGATCTTCTCTATAATTCAGATAGTGTGAGACTATCCTCTAAAACTGAAGGACAGCATATATATTTACTGCTATATACTTACAATGCTTTGCACATTATAGGCATTCAACTAACATTTTATTGACACTGTACAATAATCATCTGTTCAAAGGATTGAAAAAAAGGAGAAACAATCATACTCTGTAAAATCTCTGCTTCTGTAGTTGTGGAACCCTGGACAAGTCACATAAACTCTCCAACCTTCATTTCTTAATTGTAAAATGGGGACCAAAAAAGTCCTCCTAGCTTGACCAATGACCAAGTGAAATGATATACTTAAAGCATTTAACACAAAGTTTAGAGCTGCAAATGTAATAAAAATTGTTACCATATACTCAATGCATACTTTGTACTGTTAGTCCATTTTCACACTGCTATAAAGACACACCCGAGACTGGGTAATTTATAAAGAAAAGGGATTTAATTGACTCACAGTTCCACATGGCTGGGGAGGCCTCAGGAATCTCACAATCATGGCGGAAGGGGAAGAGGCATGTCTCACATGGTGGCAGGCAAGAAAGAGCGAGCAAGAGCAGGGAAAGCTCCCCCTTAAAACCATCAGATATGGTGAGAACTCACTGATTATCAGGAGAACCGCATGGAGGAAACCGCCCCCATGATTGAATCATTTACCTTTCTTGACACATGGGGATTACAATTTGAAATGACATTTGGGTGGGGACACAGAGTCAAACCATATCAACTATGCATGGTGCTAAGCATTTTTCAAGCACTGTCGAACCCCACAGTGACCCTATTTATTGTAGGCATTCTATTCTACTATGCCCTGTTATCATGAAACTGAAGTTTAGAGGGTAAGGGAAGTTGCTCAAGGTTACATGGTGTATTTCTTAAGGTTTTTTACTTGCAAGAACAGAGAAACCAACAGAAACCCAACCAAGAAAATTTGTTGCCTCAACCTAACAGAAAAGCCCAGAAGTATGCTGTTTCAGGCACAGTTTAATCCAGGGGCTCATGATAATTGTCAGAGCAAGGGCTCTTTTCTTTGCAATCTTTCTCAGCTGTTCCCTGGTGATATCAAGATGGCTGCCAGCAGCTCCCAGGGTTGCATGCTTTCACATCCAGCTGGATGTGTGACTGACTCACACCCCAACTATTGAAGCAAAGCCTTTAACACTCTAACTGCACCCCTGAAGCAATCGCCTGGCAGGGGATGGCATTATCTTGATTGGCTTGGACTTATCAGGATCCACCATTGGAGCTGAGGATGGGTACGAGTCAACACCACTCAAAGAGAATGGCTACTGCATGGTGGGAGATATGCAACCACAGGGCTTACGAAGTAAGTGCCAGAACTAGAATTAAAACCTAATGTTTATCCTTTCAGTAGGCAAAGAAACAAGATAGATCCCTTGAGAATTTTATCTGAAATGACATTTAATCTGATCAAAAAAGTAGCTTAAATTTTATATTGGTATGATAGCAGATTTTCATTAGCATATTTGCTTTACTATTTACAAGGTTTTTTTGTTTGTTTTGTCTTGTTTTGTACTGAATTATATCCTCAAAACCAGCCTATGAAATTGAAAGGACAAATGGCATTATTTACTCATAGGGGAGAAAACTAAAGCTTGGAGGAATTAGGCAAGTGATCCAAGTATGCATTCAAGTAAATGGCTGAAATGGGATTGGAACTAAGGAATTCACTGATTTGTAATCCAGTGTTCTTTCTGCAATACTGCATTCTTTGGAAAGGGAGCTGTTACCTCCACTTACCTGGAAACTGAAGCTCAAAAATATTAGTCAATGTGTGTCCAGCACTACTCACCTCTCTATGGCAGAACTGGTTCAAACCCTCTCATCTTCTGACTACAAAGTCCGTCCTCTTCCTCCATGTACTGCCACTTCCTTGAACAAATCTCATATAGGAAGTGAGGATGAAAAATGTGCACTTCCCTCCACCCTTCACTTGTGAATAGCAGGGCGAGTACCTCTTTTCCCTTATTTAAAAGCACCCATTTTAATAGTCTATGACAGATGGTAAAAATATCCATTTTAAGCATAGGTATACATGTGAAGGATGAAATTCCTGTTAATCACCTCGTAACATGGCATGTTTTGTTTTAGTTTGTGTGTGTGTGTGTGTGTGTGTGTGTGTGTGTGTGTGTTTGATTAACCTAACTCAACCAGGCACAGTGGCTCACGTCTGTTATCCCAACACTTTGGGAAGCCGATCACTTGAGGTCAGGAGTTTGAGACCAGCCTGGCCAACATGGTGAAACCCTGTCCCTATTAAAAATACAAAAATTAGCCAGGTGTGGTTATGATGGCAGGTGCCTGTAATCCCAGTTACTCGGGAGACTGAGACAGGAGAATCACTTGAGCCCAGGAGAGGCAGAGGTTACAGTGAGCCGAGATCATGCCACTGTACTCTAGCCTGAGCGACAGAGCAAGACTCAGTCTCAATACTACTACTATTAATAATAATTAACCTAACTCTATTAATCCAATACGGCTCCTGTCTGGAGATTGTTCCTGATTTCCTTCAATTTCTACATTCTAATGTTTAAATCTGGCGAAATAAGGCCAGACTTTTCCTGGAATCACCAATCCATTCGCCAGATGATGGACTGGGAAAATGGGAATTAGTATTTGTTGAGCCCTACTGAGGCAAGATTCTACAACTTTTCCCTCCTTTTAATCTTCACAGCAACCCTGTGAGGCATGTTTTATTCTCCTAATTTACAGATAAGAGAATGGGGGTTCACAGGACTGTGTAACTTTACCAAGGTCACACAGTAGTCCAGGACTTTAGCTAGGTCTGTGAGACTCAAAGGCTTTCACTGTCTTTAATATGCCTCCCTTCACACACAAGAAATGAGAGCAATTGGCAGGGCAATGTGGGAAACATTTATTTAGGATCTTTGCTTTGTTCGCATGCCTAGAGCATTTATCCTGCTCCATAGTCCCTGAAACTTTCCATGATCTCGTCTCTCAACACCAGCTCCCTTTGCAATGAGCCAATCAACTAACTAAAAGGTATTCATGAAACAGGCCCAGCAGCCTCAGGAACATACAGTTGACCCTTGGCGACACAGAGGTTAGGACACTTTTTGGACCCTAATAGCTACCTAAAGTCACATGGGCCACCAGCTTTGACTTGAGCTCATCACAATGAACCAACTCCTTCTCCCAGGGGGAGCTATTAGGTTGGTGCGAAAGTAATTGCTTTTTTTTTTTTTTTTTGTCATTACCTTTAAATGGCACTTTTTAAAAGGCAATTACTTTTGCATAAACCTATAGGTTAGGAAACCACTGGGGATTCAAGGTCAGAAGATCTGAGTTCACATCCTGCCTTCCTTACCAGCTGTGAGATCCACCAAGTCACTAAGCCTCTCGAAAGCTCAGTTTATCGTCACCTGTATGTTGTGGCAATGGAAAGAGCTACCCCATTGTGCTGCAAGCTAGCTATTGCCCTGAAAGCTCGTTGAGGGCAGGAGCTCTTTCATCCTCATCTTTTTCATCCACACTCCACAGGAAAGCTTGATACTTTATTGGTGATTCCTAGGCTCTGGATTGGGAATGACCCTAAAAGCCACCATGAAGTAGAAGTTTGACTCAGAAATCAAAGTCCAGGCATAAAGTGATATTTACATGCGTGTGTCAGCTTGTCCGGGAAGAGAAGTTTATTGAACAGCCAGAACAGATTGCAGAGTTAGCGCTCAACAGCTTCATCCAGAACACAGAAATCTGTCGGAGCTGAAATGTGAAGGAAACGCAGGCTGGGAAGACACACCAGTCTTGGGAAGCATGCTTGGCGGTGTTCAGACTTTCTCTGCAGAGTGTCCTTGGGTCAGACTGTTCTGGAGATGGGGTCATTAGGGCTTGGTAAGATCAAGTTCCTAACAATAAGAGCAGTAACAAAAGCAATAATAATGGCCACCGTTCATTACTGAGACCTCTTACAAACCAAGCTCTGAAAGCACTTGACATGCAGTAGCTCGCTTGACTCCCGCAACAATTCTATGAGGCAGATAAAATTGTCCCATGTTATTTATGAATGAGGAAATCGAGCCCAGAGGGACTGAGTGACTTGACTCAGACTTCCCAGGTAAGACTTACCTGGGCCTCGCAAGCTCTTGGGTCCCAGATGAAATGCCATTTGGAAGCATTAAGCGTTGGGAGGTTGGCTCTGGCTGGCTGGATGGTTTGTAAAGCATGGCAATACAGTGCGGTGCGGGGAAATGTCATTTAAATTACTTTGTTTTCCTGGGACTACTTCCTCTCTTAACAAATCTTCGATAGCACCTGCCCATAGAGCACCCTGAGAAGGCAGTGGGTTTATGCCTGTAGGGGCCTGGCACATGGTGAGTGGCCACTGCTAGCTGCTGCTCTTTGCTTCTTGCTTTGTGGTATATGCTCCACCTACTTCCACACGTGATTTACAAAGGAAAATTTTGGGGCCAAAGCCTGAGAGCATATTCACTTCTTGCCAGGACTGCATTTATTTAAGAGATTCTTTTGTAAGGCAGAGAACTTCAAGAGACAAGTATAAAAAAGGATTTTCATCAGTCTTTTGTTTTTTACTCAAGATAGCTTTAAGTAATAACCAGCCATTACCCACCTTGGATTTTCTGTCCTCTACTGGTGAGGTCTCTTTCTTTGAACTATTTCAAATGTCCCAGCAGAGCTGAGGAGGCCCCCTCCCCACATCACCACTGACCTAAGAAGGACAGATAGCGCACCCATGGTCAAGCTCAGGGGCCACAATTGGTCACTGACTCACTTGAAGGGAACCGCCTCTCCCTCTTTTACCCATGATGCTGAAAAGTTGATTCAGGCTAAGTTTCTAAGCAAGACTTATGAAAAGTGCCAATGACAAAAATACAACAAAATAAAAACTATAAAGTTATATCAGGACAAAATATACCAAGGACAAGGGGAGGCCACATCTCAGATAAGATGAAGTAGTGAAGACAGATGAGGAAGAACTATTTTACTCCTATTCAGGATTGAGGCTAGCAGTCACACCTCCAGAGGGTACATTCTCCTGGAGTAACACGTGAGTAACACTCCATGGGATTAGGCAATAAGATAGCCCTACCCAGGGTGTCTTTTTCTTCCAAGGAGCATGACTATCAAGGTAGGGCATAATTGAAGGTGAACAGAAGTCCTAGGTGGAGAAGAGATTGTCAGAGGGACCCTGGTTACTTTTTATGAAAGTTTATGATAATACTAGGCAATAGTAATAGTCAACATTTATGAAGCAGAAGGTGTTGGGAACTCTACTAAACACTTTGCATATATTATCCAATAATGCTGTTGTTGCCCAGCTGTATTAGTCTGTTCTTGAATTGCTAAAATAAATACCTGGACTAATTTCTGAAGAAACTATATTTAATTGGCTCATGGTTCTCCAGGCTGTACAGGAAGCATGGTGGCATCAGCTTCTGGGAAGGCCTCAGGGAACTTAAAATCATGGCACAAGTGCAAAGGGGAGCAAGGCACCTCAGATGGGGGGAGCAGGGCGGCGGGGAGGTGCTACACACTTTTAAAACAACCAGATCTTGTGATAACTCACTCACTTACTATCACGTGAACAGCACAGAGGGGATAGTGCTAAACCACTCATCAGAACCTGCCCTATGATCCAGTCACCTCCCACTGGGCCCCACCTCCAAAAAGGGGATTGGGGATTACATACAATTCGACATGAGATTTGGATGCGGACACAGATCCAAACCGTATCACCAACCAACAGCCACTCTTCCTCTTCTTTTTCTGCAAACCGTCATTTTGTTTAGGTGGCAGTACGCCCTGCCCGAGACATCATGAATGTCTAAGTCAATTATGTAATGCTATTCACCTAAGCCAGGACCAGGTCTAGGAATGGGTGTGTAGCTATATCTGATGAATAAGAAAGAAAGCAAAGTCAAGTACTTTCCAGGAATAGCGAATATTTTCCTCCCTGAGAAGAGAGAGGTCACAGAAAAGTCTGTTTTGCTTGTTTGTTTTTACCTATGTCTTTTATCCTTGCCTTCCAAGTGTTGTGTGAAGATATGATGGCCTAGGAAATCCCCGGGATACCAACCTAGAACCCCAGAACCCTAGTGGCACTGGGTTGCTGGGGTGGTGCTGGCACTGCCTGCCTCAAAACTTCTTGTGAAGTGAAATATTAAATGTCTTTATTATTTATGCCACTATTAATTTGGTATTCTCTTACTTGCACCTACAAGTTTTCCTACTGATAAAATAGTATTGGTTCTGTTTTATAATTGAGAAAACCAGGACTTAAAAAAATGAAATCCCTTCCCCTCTGTCACACAGCTCATAAGTGGGAAGGCCTAATAAGCTTTTGCTGCTACGATTCTGCCTGGATCCAAGTCTATACAGTCCAGGGGAATTACATTCCAGGGGCAATAGGTTGGTTCAATCAAGTAAGAAGAGCTCTTGACATTGGGCAGCCGAGTAGGGAGTTCTCAGTCATAGCAGAAGCTCAAGCAAAGATAAGACAGCCATTCATGAAGGTCACTGGAAGAAGAGCCAGGCTCTAAGTAGACAGGAGTCAAGAAGACGGACCGCGTGCGAGACGCAAATGTATCATAAATGTGCTCTGGAATAGAACCGCATGGGCACAAAGAATAGGCAAAAAAGAAACTGCAGTCTTGGCTAACCAGACTTCCAGTTTGGTGATGAGACAGTGCTTCAGACATCCGTGCTCCAGGAATGGGTTTGACAGTGCTGCTCCTGGACCGCTGAGGGTGATGGCATGGTGAAGGGTAAGGATCAGGCCTGGATCTGCATGAACGTCCCAGCTCTGGCCAGGTGCGGTGGCTCATGCCTATAATTTCAGCACTTTGGGAGACCGAGGCAGGTGGATCACTTGAGGTCAGGAGTTCAAGACCAGCTTGAGCAACATGGCAAAACCCTATCTCTACTAAAACTGCAAAAAGTAGCTGGGTGTGGTGCTGCACACCTGTAATCCCACCTGCTTGGGAGGCTGAGGCACAAGAATCGCTTGAACCTGGGAGGCAGAGGTTGCAGTGAGCCAAGATTGCACCACTGCACTCCAACCTGGGTGACAGAGTGAGACTCCATCTCAAAAATAAATAAATACATAAAATTAAAAATAAAAATAAATAAATAAAGAGAAAGTCCCAGCTTTGCTATTTCGTACCTGCCAACCTCAAATTCCCTCTTTCTCAAATGGGAATAATGGCCTCAGTGTACTTCCTGGGGCTGCTGTGAAGAGTAAATGAGATGATCGTACACTTCTACAAACGTTTATGGAAGGCCTACTACATGCCTAGCCTTCTGTCAAGTCCTGATGTCTGTGTAAACCAAAAGAATTTCACAAATTTAAAATATTAAGTATTATAATTTATTTTTAAAAATTGTCTAAGTCCTCTCTTCCTCCTACCTCACCGAGGAACTCCATCCATCTATTTTGAAATAAATTGAGCTCTCACCCAGGAAAATAGAAGAAATGGCTCCAACAGAGAGAGTTTCCAGCAAGACAAATCCCCAATGGCTTCTCCCTGCCACCGCTCAATAATGGTGTTTGCTATAAATCAGAGAGCTTCTTTATCAAGTGCCTTGGAAGCGCTTGGGACTGATTTAGCCCTCGAGTGAGATTAATCACAAATTGCTGCTTTAGAAAGAGTGATGGGTGTGAATTAGAAGGTTCAGTGGAGATCATTCTGATTCACCCCGATTGCTATAGATAACTGGAGTTTACAGAACTAAGACCCTAAGTTTTTTAACATTTATCAGTTTGAGAAAAATTACTACATGTAAGAATAGATCTCTTTTCCCCAATAATGTCATAGTGGGATGGGGAAGGAACTAACATTTTTTTTTAAAGTACCTACTGTGGGTGCCAGACTCTATGCTTACACCATGTTTTTAATCCCCATAACAACTGCATGAGATAGGTCTGGCCATCCTCATTTTTCAGATAACAAAAGTGAGACCTACATCAGTGAAAAGACTTATGCAATGTTATGCAATGCCCAAATGGCTGAGATGAGAATAAAATTCAGGTCTGTGTGATTCCAAAGCCTTACCATGGAGCCTCTTGGATCATTGATGGCAGATTCCTGGCAGCACAGATCAACATAGATACAAAAAATAAATGAAAGTGACTTGCTGTGACTGCTGGCCAGCAATGATGCCTGCGACAGTCCCTTAAGACCCAGCTTTAATGACACTGTCCTGTGATAACCTTCTCTAACATCTCACTTTTCTTTTCATAAGATAGAGGAGAAATATAGAGTGTAGCGGCCATGGAGGGGTACCACTCAGATCACTCTTCAAGTGAGTCCTCTGTGGAGTGCATGACTGACAAATGCTGTAGCTGCCATACCTTCAGACCCATAGTAACTGAATATAGCAGGGGCACTAGAGCTGGGCCATTCCTGCTGCACATGAGATGGTGTCATCGATGACTATTGCATGAGGACTCCCTGTTGACCTGGCCAAAACTTTCTTACAACTGCACTGTAGTCACAGTTCTTCCTACTTCCTTCTCCTTCTTTCCCGCTCTCCTTTCTCGCATGTGAGACCCACATCATAGTCTGAAGGCTCTCCCTGCCTGCTCCTGATCCTCTCCTTTGTCATGCACAAGAGCTTCTCCAATACATCTCATACACAGCTAATCCCATCTTGGTGTCTACTTCCTGAAGAATGCTAATGGAAAGACACGGTGACTCTGTTTCTCCAACCCACATGTCTGTCACCTGGGAAACAGATCAATTCTATGATATTATCTTGCAGTGGAATACTATACGGCAGTCAAAAATGAATGAATTAGAGATATAGGTATCAACATGCGTACATCTTAAAAACATGTTGAGCAAAAACAAAAATGTTGCAGAGTGATACCTACAGTATGTAACATTTATACAAAGTTTTAAAACTTGTGAGACAATGTCATATATAATTTGTAGATGAGTACATATGTGACAAAAGCATAAAAACACACTAAGGGCCGGGTGCGGTGGCTCACGCCTGTAATCCCAGAACTTTGGGAGGCTGAGGAGGGCAGATCCCAAGGTCAGGAGATTGAAACCATCCTGGCCAACATGGTGAAACCTTGTCTCTACTAAAAATACAAAAATCAGCTGGATGTGGTGGTGCACGCCTGCAGTACCAGCTACTAGGAAGGCTGAGGCAGGAGAACCACTTGAACCCGGGAGGTGGAGGTTGCAGTGAGCTGAGATCGCACCACTGTACTCCATCCTGGGCACAGAGAGAGACTCCGTCTGAAAACAGACAAACAAACAAACAAACAAAAACCAACCAACAAAAAACCAAAAACACACTAATGAAAGATAAACCCAAATTCAGGAGAGAGGTTACCACTGAGGAGAAAAAGAAAAATGCAAACAGGTTTTGTATTTTAAACTGCGTGGTTGGTACACAGTTGTTCATAATACCTCTGCTTTTTATATGCCTGAAGTATTTCATAATAAAAATTTAAAACATATTAAATCATACCCAACAAATTGCCTCGAGTGAAAAATAATAAAATAATTTGAAATTGGCTATGTTCTGGGAAATTTCAGATATATGTTGTCACATGCCAGCAGTTGAGTCTTACTCTATTGTGGCTTTTACTGCACCAAATAGCAATTATTTATTTTTATGTTTGTTTCTATTCTCTTTCTCTCCCCAACCCTCACTGGACCACAAGCTCTAAGAAAAAAGACTCTCATCTCCTTATTTCTTAATCCCCAGTGGCTATGACAGTAGCCAGGGAGCAATATGTGTTTATTATGTTTTTAATAATCAGGAGAAGAGAAAACGGGGACTGGGGAGAGAGATGGCAGGTAGTGCAGACGGCAAAGCCTAAGTAATTATTTTTTCAATATAATCAAAAAAGCAGACGTTGTGCTTTCATTTGAGCGCTGCTACATATGGGCAATAGGTCTGCAGTGGGGCAGCTGGGGGCCAGGCCAGAGGGCCTGACATGTTTGAGTTCCTGTTACAGTGGCAGCCACTTTGTTATATGTTTCAGGCAAAAAGTTTGGCATTATCCTCACAACTTGGAGAGTTCAGCATTATCACTGCTTTTCACAGATAAGGAAACTAACGCTCAGCGAATTTGAGAATGGCCAGAGCCACCCACCTGCTCATTAGCAGGGTCAGGTTCATATCAGACTCTCTGGTCCCACTTGTCCCCTGGGAGGCACTGCGTCCAGGCACTGTATCTGCGTCACACAAGGCAAGCCGCGGATCTGCTGTGGGGCCACTCACTCACGTATTCATGTATTCATTCATTGAACAACACCTGCATTCCAGGCACTACTGCACCAGGCACTAGGATACAGTGATGAATGGCTCAGACTGACACCCACCACAAGGAACCCCCCAGCTAGTGGGGGCTTAGATGCACAAACATGGCACTCCCTGCAGTCACAGACCAGTTATGGGACAGGCGCTGGTCAACCGGGCTGTGGTGGTAAAAGGAGGCGAAACATCACCCGTGTAGAAAAGTACCCGCCTCTGGACAGGTGCAGTCCATCAGAAACTCGCATGACAAGCTGTAAGCAATGTTGCGTGAATGCGAACTAGAACACTGTGCCTCCTTCAGGCAAGCACAGCCCCTGAGCCCACCACTGGTCACCCAGGTGGAGGGAAGACAGGAGCGTGTTTGGCAGGGGAGGAGGATTGTCCCTTTCAAGAAAGAGCAGCCTCTCTGAGGCCTGAAGATGAAAGAGCAGAGTGTCAGGGCTTCCCGTGACAGCCGCTTGTGCATTCTACCCAAGAATCCCATTCATCTGCCTTCCAGGCTCTGAGTCCTTGGCTTCAGGGACCTCCCCTGGGCCCCCACATTGCTTCCACACAGACCTACCCACCCACATCTGTGTTAATCCAGGCCCTCCGAGAAGGCAGAAACCGAGACAGCATTAAACATGCAAGAAATCTGTTAGAGGAAATGCGTGTGGGGAAAAATGTGGAGACCGGGGGAGGCTGGAAAAGCCACAAGTCCACGATGCAGCCCTGACTCCCGGCGAAGGAGCAAGGGAGGGGAGGGGGGGATGGGGCAAGTGTTTTAGACAATCCTACGGAAACTTTGGCAGGGCTGTCTGGGAGTCCTGGAGCCAAGGTTGCCTACGAGAGGAGTCCCAAGTCTCTAGGAAGGGCCCTTCCTTATTATCCCTGCCCTGCTCCTCCATCGGCTGGGGGTGGCCAGGGGCAGTCAGGACAGTGTTTGTGCTGGATTTGGGAAAGCAGTTGTGGGAACCGCTGGGCAGTCATGCTCCCTGAAGCTGGGTATCTGAGAGGAATATTCTCCATGGCCACCACATTCCCCTAGGTTTGGTGTCCCTCCACGTCTGGCTTCTGCTTCAGCCCCTGTTCCTGGGCTCTGCCAAGGGAAACAGTCCTGAGAAAAGGTGGCATCGGGTAGTGGTGAGGGGCACAGCTTCGCAGCAGCCCCCATTTCTGCCACTGACCATGGGTACCACGGGCAAGGCACTGAACCCCCCAGTTTCCTCGTGGGAAAGTGTGGATAATAACGGTTCCTGTCTCCTAAGGTTGTGACAGACGTACATGAATTAAAACACATGGTAAGTGCCCAATAGATGGTACCTATTATTATTTTAATAGATCCATTTTTGATTTAGGGGGCATTGCAATGCATTGGTTTGATGAGGCTGCATCAAAATGTAAAAGCCCTGTACTCCCACCGCTGCTGCGTGCCAAATATACCTACACCTCGCTCTGTCCTGAATCCTTCACCATCTTTCCACGAAGCTGCTCCTGATCCTGAGGCTTGCTTTGGGGTCCTCCTCTGAGCCTGTAGCCTCCCTTTCCCATGGAACTTTTTACAGTGATTGTTTGCACGTTTTGTTGTTGTTGTTTCCATTTCTTGCAATAAACAGAGTTCCTGTGGGGGTGAGGACGATGTCCTGTTTCCTGCCGCATCATCAGTGCCTACATGTTGGCTGACCCCTGCCTTAGCCAGGCTCAAACCCAGGGCCACTCTCTAGGGTCATGCAGGGCACTTGCCTGAGAGGAGAGGGGGACTGCAGTCCACCTTGTGACTGGGTGACCAGTGGTGGGCTCAGGGGCTGTGCTTGCTTGAAGGAGGCACAGTGTTCTAGTTCGCATTCACACAACATTGCTTACAGCTTGTCATGCGAGTTTCTGATGGACTGCACCTGTCCAGAGGCGGGTACTTTTCTTATTTGATAAAGATACCGTATTGGTAAACAACAGCTCAGCCAATAACCCAGGCTGAGAATGTGAGGCAACAGCACAGTGCCTCACACTGTGTCAGCTACTGCTGCAAACTTCTGGAAAGGCTTCGATGAGCTCTTCTGAGTCTGTTTCTGCCTTAGCAACATGATGGGTTAGATTCAAGTTTCTAAGGTCCTCTCCTGCCCCAATATGCAGTGATTAGAGGAAGCATGGTGTTTGGATACTGCTGAGGTGTGAGGGCAAGGGTTGCCAGATATGGAGTTTAGGATGGTCGCATCCTCTCCTGGGCTCAGGTAAGCCTTGCCCATCACCCTGGTCAGTTCTCACCTCCTCCTCCAAGGAGCCTGCCTGAGCAAGCCCACATCCATCGTATTTGCTTTGTACTTTATATTTTATTAGGTGCCTTTGATATATTACTTCCTTTAATTCTCACAGCAACCTAGTGCTATATCTTGGTGTTATATTGATGCTATGTCTGATAGATGAGGGAAAAGGAACTCAGAGAAGTTAAATAACATTCACAAGGCCACACAGCTAGTACAAGGCCAAGTTCAGGCTCAAACACAAGTCTAGGCAGAATTCCTACCCATCTTATTTATGCTGCTTATAGTTTTTCTCTGCATTGCATATTTCTCTGTTTCTAGCCCCATTTTGAATATAAAAACCTCAGGGACTTGGGACATGATCCCACTTCATTCCATTCTCTCCCAAACACATCATGCACACAGTAAGTGCTGTCTAAATGCTGTCTGAGTAACAGTGGAAATCCTTGACGTGCAATCACATCATATGTCAAGCCCCGGGAAGGACCTGTACAAACACAGACCTCAGTATATACACGACAATACACACACTGATGTCTTCTATGCATACACACGGTACAGCTGGTATGATATCTTTAAGGAAGCATCTCTAATTAAACGACGAAAATCCTGTTCTGCCTGTGCCTGCTTGGCAGTTGTGGATTGGTGGCCAGAGCACTTTGCTTCCACATTTCTGCAGTGTGTTCTTCCCTGCTCTTCAACTCTCCTCTTGACAGCCCAGGCTCTGCACCTCCTGTCCTTTAGTATCTGGTCTTCCTTGACCCCTATGGCTGGATACAGGATCCATTTGCTTGGAGCTGTGAGCTCAGCTTCTCTCATGCAAACCCTCCTATCTCTTCCTAGCTTTGGGGCATTCACCCACAATCTTGGAGACCCAGCTCCACAGATAGTCCCAGTGGACAACCCCACAGCCTGTCTCAGATTCTCAAACTCTACTGAAACACATGGCAAGGACGTGTACAGAATTCATACATCTGTGACGCCATGGACTCACACAGGTGGGTCCACATGGCCATCCACATCTGTACGTGTCCACCAGGACAAGTGCAGAGACACAGATGCACATTTTTGCCCATGGAGACAGAAGCAGCATTCACATGCAAACCCATTTATGCATGCAGGATGTGCCCAGGCCATAGATACATGTACACACAGACTCTCAAGCATGCATATGACCTTATGCATATGAGACTCAGTATGTGGGTGCGCATACCCCTTAGAATGTGGATACCAGTGTATGCAAACACCATACGCCTTGAACATGAAGATTTACACACAGCCATGCAAGGCCAGGAAGGCAGCCTTAGCCTCATTCTCCCCGGGTGCCACACTCGAACAGATTTCATCACAGATCATGGCCTTTCAAAGACACAGGTTCACACCTTCTCCTTGGAGCCAGCTCTTCCCTTGTCAAGTTGTCTGGCCCTAGGAAGGTGACAGAGCTTATGTCTAGGAGTCCCCAGGCACTCATACGACGACCTGTCAGCTCCGCACTCAGCTACTCCTCTCACCAGGAACTCTCTGTTCTCGGTGGGGAAGGCACTAAGGCTCAAGGTAATTAAATCTCTCTCTTTTCACTTCAGCAACATTGATCTGTGCAGGGACACACTCTGACTCCAAAGGAACAAAGCTTTTAATTTCTTGGCTGGAATACACTGTTCTTAGACTTGTTTCATATGTGAGACATAGGAGTGAAAATTACAGCATACTTTCTCATCTGCAGAGCATGATATTGCTTATGAAGGACTTTTTCACCATTTCATTTGAGTCTTAAAATCATCCTATGAGGTAGATAGTATATAAACCACCCCCATTTTACAGACAAGGAAGCTGAGGTTACAGCGATAAGAACAACCATTGTCCCTGACTTCCTACTATGTGTCAGGCATGGTTTTAAGTTCTGTACATGTTTCAGTTCTTTCAGTCCTTACAATAACACTCGGGTATGTCTGTCTTCATCCCTGTTTTACAGAGGAGGAAACTGAAGCACATAGGTCAAATGAACAGCCTGAGGTTACCTACTTAGTAAACAGTCTGGCCAAGCTGTATGCTATTAAAGTTAAAGGGATTTAACGCGGGCTCTTTGTCTTCTGGGTGAAAATCTAAACAATGGCTCCCCATATTCTGACCACTGCTGACCACATATCTGATTTTCTTGCATCATTAACTCCACCTTTGAAAGACTTCATCCAATTCAAACACTATTCATTAAAAAAAAAAAAACAAAACCCTGTATCGTGCCATTTTAATGAGACTTTTGAAGTTTTGAGAACAACTTGGGGATACCCTGAACCTCTAAAAATTGCTACTGGTTGAGATGCCTTGGGATTGAGGGTATCCAGACTAACACCTAGAATACAGAAAAGAATTTAGTCAAGGTACCTTCTCAGATCGACGTGGATCCCAATCCTGTCTCTGCCAATTACCCCCAGGGTCCTTGGGTAAGTAACGTCACCCCTCTCAGCCTCAGTTGTTTGCCTGCAGCGTCAGATGGAAGTAATAGCACCCAGACTGCAGCATACAAGGGATAGCAGCATGATTGTGGATGCCTCACAATTCCTTGGAGTGAGGAGAGAAACATTTGTAATTGTCAGAAACATGATACAACTGGCAGAAGTATATGAAATCAGTTACATAAATTGTGAACTACATGTCAAAGTTCTATTTGTCCTGAGACAGGGTGAAAATCTGCGCATTTCTCATCAGTATAGAAAATAAAAACAGAAAAAAATCAGGAGCGGATGGGAATAATTTAGCCATGGAGAGAGTTCAGCGCCTTCGTCGGTACTCTTTGGGGTGCTCACAGAACCACCGTTGTTCACATCCACACTTGCTGGCTCCGCATCCTTTGACGTGTACCTTTCTGACCCTTTTTTAGCTGCTTAGTAGGCTAGCTGGGGTTGACTGTGGTTTTGTCCTTGGCTACTGTGATTATGTGAAAACAGCTTCAGACAGATTTTTCTCTTGCTTTCTCCTGGGCCATCCCTGAGTAGTGCTGGCCCTCCAAAGCCTTCATCTCTTCTGTGTCTCCATTTTTGCTTTCTCCCTTCTAACTACCCCTGCCTTTTCCTTACTTTTAATTGCTTCAAAAGAATGAGAGCAAGTTTCAATCACTGTAAAAGAAAGGACTAGACTCTAAGGCAGTGGTTTTCACTCTTTTTTGATCATATTCCTCTACTGGCAATAAAAATTTTGAGCTTCTAGTACCGATGTATATATATTTCTATATTAACACAGTACACAGTTAACTTCTGTACTAGTATTTTCTTTCTAAAACATACAGAAGTGGACATTTTTAAGATGAAGTTTTAAAAAGCGTGAGATAAAAATAAATAGTAATTTAAAATAATTTATTAGTGGAAGAAAAATGCTTGCTTACACGGAAGACTCTTTTAAGCACCCAGCCCACTGGGATAACCAGTGAACCTCTAGCTGATACAGAAGGTTTTCATAATCTTTTCTCAGCTGTAGTATTTTAAATAATATAATCTGTAACTCTACTTGACTGGGCACAAGTCATCCCTAATCAACCATAAAATGTTGAAAGCCAGACATGAAGTGAGAGTGTTATGGGTGGCTCTTCTGCACCATGGGGCACTTACACTTTCTCCAGGATCTCTGACAAACAGTAGGTGACAAATACTGAACATCAGTTTTCATCTGTAAATTGCATCTTAGTAAACCTTCATAGTCTTTACATTTAAATATCTAAATTGAAAGGCCAGTATGTTTTTTCCCCGTAGCTCCCATGAATCATTACACACACGGTCTGGGTGGAGCCCACTCAGAGAACAATGAGATTCAGGACTACGGACAGCTACACACATGCGTGGGAAGGGACCCTCTTTCTAATAATCTGCTTGTGACACCTAACTGATAAGATAGTTATGAGAAATAAATAAAATGGCATAGTAAGTGTTCAGTAACTATTCATTTCTTCCTTCTCCTTCTCACTATTCAACCTGATGCCAAGTGAAGGAAGGGAGACAGGAATTCAGTTCTGGCCAGAAATAAAAAACAATGCAATTTTGGAAATGTTTCTCAGTAGAAGTATTTCTGGTCCTACCTCTCCAAACACAACACCCCAATTAGAAGAAAGGTTATATGGGTACTGAGTGTCATATCCTATTAAAATACAGATAATGCACCCTCCTTCCCTGCCCAGTCCCACGTATGTGCATCTCTACCACAGATATGTCCCACTGGAGCCAATTTCCTCCTCTGACAGGATCAGGCATCTTAATACCCTCTAGGTCTGACCCAGAGCTCCTGGATAGCAAAATGGTATATGCATACCTAGCCTTTGTGCTTCAACTCTGGTGGACTCATCCATGCTCTCTGCTCAAAGGGAGCTCTGGGCACTCAGCCCAGTTCATGTTTGTGGTAGTTTCAACATATGTCCACAAATTCTTCCATACTCTTCCTTTCAAGATGTGGAGTATAAATCCTCTCTTAGTCCAGGTTGGACTGGACTTTGTGATTTTCTTCTTTTCCTTTTTTTTTTTTTTTTTGAGACAGAGTCACACTCTACCACCCAGGCTGGAATGCAGTGGCATGATCTCAGCTCATTGCTACCTCTGGATCCTGCATTCAAGTGATCCTCATGCCTCAGTCTCCTGAGTAGCTGGGATTACAGGCATGCACCATCAAGCCTGGCTAATTTTTGTGTTTTTAGTAGAGATGGGGTTTTGCCATGTTGGTCAGGCTGGTTTTGAACTCTTGGCCTCAAGTGATCCATCCACCTTGACTTCCCAAAGTGCTGGGATTATAGGTGTGAGTCACCATACCCGGCCCTGTGATTTGTTTCTAATAAATAGAATATGGTATTAATGATAGTATGTGATTTGTGAAATTACGTTATAAAAAGACTGGATGCTCCTTCTCTCTCTGCACTCTTATTTTTGTTCCCTCTCTTTTTATTTCTTTCTCCTTTGGGCCTCTTGCCCTTGGAAAGGCCAGCTGCCAATCTTAAGAGTACTTGGGGAACCTTGCGTAGAGGCCCATGTGGCAAAGATCCAGGATGATCACCAATAGCCCAAGAGAAACCAAGGCCTCCTGCCAATAGCCTGATCACTAAATCCTCTTGCAAGTTGATTCTCCTGCCCCAGTCAAGCTTTCAGATAATACAGCCCCAGCCAACAGTTATTTTGCAACCTTGCAAGAGATCCTGAGCCAATTTCTGAACCTCAGAAACAGTGAGATAATTAATGTTTATTGTTTTAAGATCCTAGGTTTGGGTGATTTTATAACATTGTAGTAGATAATGCAATGCTCAAAATCCTGAGCCCACTCTCTATGTTCTTCAGTGGTTTTAATTTTTGTCTTCTCAAGTTTTCCAAAGAAATGATTTCTGGACTAATCTTGTTCTGGTCCTAAACTGCTGTTGTTAATTCTCCTATCTTGAGCTCAGCTTTCTCATCAAAAACAACTGCTACCATGCATTGAGGACTTTCTCCATTTCAGGCATCATGCACACATATATTATCTCACTACTCATTTCTACCTTAATATGAAGTGACTATATGACTGTCCTTATATAATGAGGAAACTGAGGCTTAGAGAGGTTAACAAAACCTGAGCCATATTAATATTTAGACTTTGGTAAGTAGACTGCAAACCGTGTTTTTTTGTTTTTGTTTTGTTTTGTTTTGTTTTGAGACAGAATCTTTGTCGCCCAGGCTGGAGTACAGTGGCATGATCTCAGCTCAATCTCAGCTCACTGCAACCTCCACCTCCTGGGTTCAAGTGATTCTCCTGACTTAGCCTCTCAAGTAGCTGGGATAACAGGCATGCACCACCATGCCCAGCTAATTTTTGTATTTTTAGTAGAGAAGGGGTCTTGCCATGTTGGCCAGGTGGGTCTCAAACTCCTGAGCACAAGTGATCTGCCCACTTTGGCCTCCCAAAGTGCTGGGATTACAGGCCAGCCACTGTACCCAGCCTGCAAAATATATTCTTTTAACCACTTTGCTACCTGTAGCTTTGATGCTGGTAACTTTCTGTTACTTACAGATTTTGGAGTAGAACAAACCTGGATTCAAATTCTGGCTCCAAATTGACCAACTGATCACTGTTTCCTCCTCTCTAAAATGGGGAAACAACACCTACCTCCAAAGGATCTATGAGGGGTAGAGGCAAGAATATATAGAAAGTGTCTGCCTGTTCCACTAGACCAGTGCTGATAGAACCTTCTGTGACAATGGAACTGTTTCCTGTCTATCCAATATGGCAGCCACTAGTCACATGTGGCTATTGAGCACTTGAAATGTGGCTAGTACAAACGAGAAACCGAATTTTTAATTATATGTAATTTAAATCAATTTGAATTTAAGAAGCCACCTGAATCTTGTGACCACTGTGTTGGGCAGCACTAGACTCTATGCTCCAAGAAGACAGGGGTCATGCCTGTTTGGATCAAACAGCATGTTCATCACTTAGTACAGTGTCTGACACAAATGAGTTACTTGTAATTAATTATTGAATGAATTAATGTATGAATGAGTGAGTGGTCCATCGTGGGCTTTCAAAAAATAGCATCTATCAGCCAGGCAGAGCATTGATGTGTAGCGGACCCTTCTTGCCTTTTCTCCCCACCTTTCCCCGTCAACAACAGCCAATTATGCTCTCCTGAAGAAATGTCATGTGAGCACCAGGAATTGGACAGACTAGATTTCAGGTGACTGCGGGGACAGAGGGAAATAAAAGAAGACCCTACATCTTTAATGGGCCACAGAGGACAGGAAGCCTCCACCCCCACTCCAAGACTGACTAGGAAGTTTGTCTGTAACAGAGACGGTTAAATTAATGATGAGACTCCATGACAGGGAGGCCAGAGCAGCCCTAAATGTCACCTTCGTTATTTTTCAAGCCAAGACAACGAACTGCCTTCCCCGTTGGCTTCCATGTTGTTATTGCTCTGCCTCGGGGTTGAGGAATTTTTTTCCCCTAATCTCTACAACATGAGCTGTGTAAGTTCAGCAAGGGCAGGAGATGAGATGGCACAGGCCGCTTAATAAGGGGTTTCGCTGTCACTGAGCTGGAGCTATAGTGCAGACATGAGGAGGTGGCCAGCTGGGGCTCCTTTTCTCACTACCTCCCTGAAATATGGTGCCTGTCTTTCCAGCCTTGGGAGGGAGGGAGCACTGCCTTACTCTCGGGTGGTTTTCCTCACTACTTCTTGGATCAATATTCTAGTCTAAAAGAGAATGCAGCCTGACTGGGAAGAATGAATTCTGCGCGGAGGGCCAGGAGAGGCAGGTTGGAGTCTGGACTCTGACATGACTGGTATGGGTGACCTCTGACAATTCACTTCCAATCCTGGGACCTCGATTTTCTACTGTGCAAAATGGGAGGAGATGGAACAGGACAATCTTTAAGACTCCCTTACGCTCTAAGCTTGCATAGTGGCAGAAAGGATGGATTTTGCGGGCACGTAGACTAAAGTTTAAACCCTGGCTCTGCTCCTTCTGAGCGGTTTCTTAGCCTCTCTGAGATAATAATAATAGAACCTTACCAGGATGCTGTAAGAATTAAATGAGATAATGAATTCCAGGGGTCTCAATTCTGAATGCATATTAAAATCACCTGGAATGTTTTTTAAAAATACCAATGCCCATAGCTTCACCTCCAGAGATATTAACTTAATTGTCTATAGTAAGGTCTGAATGCTAGGATTTTAACAGCGAGCTCCTTAGGTATTTCTGAGCCATACTTAAGGCCTAATTGGAGGTGGTGGAGCTTATATGTAGCTGGAGTTTCTTAAGTATTTGGTGACTTAATGGATATTTTAAAGATTTGTGTCATCATCTTTCTGCAAACCTTGCTCTCTGGCCCTAAGTTATACATGCCAAAAACCAGCCACAGGCTTGCCAAATACAAATCCCCACTGATCCTTTCTTCCTTCTCCCCTTCTCCCTCAGCCTTCCCCAGTCCTCACACTCCTCCATTGCCACATCCCTCCTGTCCATGCCTCCATTCCACTCCCACCCCTGCCTGCTCTGCTTTGGACCGTAGTTAATGCATTTCTGAGTTCTTGCCTTACAAATAACCTATTTCATCACCTTCCCACTCCTAGTATTCAACTCACACCCTGCCCTCAGACAAATCAGTAAAGCATAGTGTTTATGAGTGTAGACTCTGTAGCCAGACAATCTGGGTCCTAATCCCAGCTGAGCTGTGTCATCTGGGATGATTTTCTTGACCTCTCTGTGCTTCAATTCCCTCCTATGTGTATGGGGATCCCCACGATCCTAGTCTTTGAAATCAGTTGCTCTCCCCCCTTTTGACCCTCCCTTACAGTGTTACCCTGCATTTAGGGAAGAAAAGAAAATTGAGAGATTCCAAGTATGGAGCATAGTACTGAACACTTTCCATACCTTATATAATTTCATTTCCACAAAACTAAGCGAGATAGATGTCTGTTTTGTAGATGATGCAAGTGAGGCACAGACAAGTGATGTAATCTGCCCACTGTCTTACACGGAGTGGAGGTAGAGCCAGGGCCCTGCTCTGGGCTGACTTGGAGTCCCTGCTGCATGTGTACCCCTGACTGATGAAGAGCTATCCCTTTGGGGACATTTTTTTCTGCTCTGATTGACCTCACAGCTCTGCAAGAGATGCTTATAGAGGGGAGGAAGGAGAGAAGGAGACACCCACCCACTCACTCAACCACAGAGTCAGAATCAACCGTCCAATGGGTGACAGATACCCAATTAGAGGATACGTTTGTGTATTTGTTTTTTAAAGGAAAGGCAGTTGGGAGGGAATAGTACACCAAAGTAACCAGCCTAAGATTTTCTGCAAATTTGTAAATAATTAAGTAGAATAACATTCATTTTTTTGTGTGTATCCCTTTGTAGTGATAGAAAAGAAAAACAGTCAATTCCCAAAGACCTCTGAAGTTCATTGAGCATAATTCAGTAGGTGTTTACTAAACTGCACCACCTCACCCCTCTCCCTGCCTCCTGACCACTTCATTTCCAATTCTGCCAAGTTCCAATGGCCAGTGCCTGCATGTCTCTGCTGAGGACCATCTCTGACTGCTGCCGTGCACTGTGCCTGTCTGTTGGGGGGGGCCTGCAATCCTAGGGTATTAAGGCCACCTAGAAGCACCCCTCCCACATGGCTGACAGGTATTGGTGAGTAACCACCCCAGCTCCCTTGCCCTGTGGAGGGGCGACTCTGCAGTGTGTATCCTGCACTCCCAGGGCTTTCCCAGTGGGGCTAGGCTCCAGTTGCCCAAAAATCATAGCTGGATTTTAAATGCATCAGCCCTTGGCTGCCTTTCTTTCCCCCTCCCATGCTCCTGTTCCACTGCAGATGTTTCCTGGGATCCTCTTCCAGTTGAATTGCTTGCCCTCGCGCAGAGTGGCTTCTGGAAGAACTCAAATGTAGACACTTCCTCAGAACTGTGCAAGGTGATAGGGAAACAGATGGAAAAGACATTCTCTTTAAAGAGCTCGTGAGCTGGAGAGAAAATGTGCAAATGCAGTTTCGGACGGTGCAAGTCACCGCTGAGTGACCTGAAGGCGGCACGAGGGCAGGTCAGGCTAGATCTGCTCTTGGGGTGGTAGGAGAAGGGAGGGATTTCAGTTTTACAGAACAAATAAATATTCAAAGGTAGGAAGAGAGTGTGACCACATATTTTCTTTCCTGAGAAAGGAGAAGAGCACTTTACTGTCACAAACTGGGTCTGGAGAATTGTTTTGTCTGTGAGCAGGTGGAACTGATGAAATCTCAGAAAGGCCTAGAGCAGAGGGGACAAGGCAGCCGCCTCTCAATCAAGCCCTGGGTGAGGAGGGAGGGTCCCCAGGTGGTGGCGAGCAGGAGGAGGCCGATGCTACTTAGAAAGTAAGGAGGTGTGGCCCTCGGACGTGGGTTCCTTTCCTTGCCTCCTTGAGTACCCTTCACAGACACGCCCCGCACCCGCCCCTGGCCTGCCCCGACATCTGTCAACAACGCCTTTCTGTGCTGCTGTGGCGTCTCTTGCTCAAGGTGAACTCTGAGTTTGGGTCAACGACTCCTGCAAGCCTCTGGCTCTAGCAGGCCTCCTGACCTCACCCACCCAGGGCCTCCTCTTGCTCTGGCCCATCTGAATGGGTCTGAAGCTGAGGCTTCGTTGGCTGCCCCCAAACTGCAGTTGCTCCTGCAGCTGGATGTTTGGTCTTGACTTTGCATCCCAGGGAGAGCTGTGTGTTTGTAGCCTGCCATTTCTGTGAGCTAATTCCAGAGGCAATTATTGTATTGCCTGCTCTTGCCACAGCCCCTCAATGGAGCAACTCATAGGCCATTGATCCCGTTCTTTATCCAATTGCTAATTGGGCCAGAAGTGAATGCCCAATCCAAGCCCAGAATTGTGTAGCAGATTTAAAAAGTTGGGCTGAGCCAATTGATTTTTCTCTCCAAGATTTGGAATTGAAAACTTAAAGAGACTGCTGCTAGTGTGTAGCGCGGGGGTGATGTGGAGCTGGAAGACTTGGGGGCCTTGTACAAGCTGATGTGCAAGCAGGAGAAAGCAGGTGTAAGGGAGAGCCGGGGCTTGGAGCAGACCCGTGGGGAAAAGGAGAGGCTGGGCAGGCCTGGGAGCTAGAGGTCAGGTCTCCATTCCTGAGTCCTGACTCTCCTTAGTTTTCTGTCACAGGTTCTGTGAGATCTTTGTGAAGTCCTACAATCAATTAATGCCTTCTACTGGAGCCAGCACTAGGTGGGGGAGGTTCTCCTCCATACAGCCAAGAATCCTGGTGGAAACAGAACCCGAGGTAGCTGTAGCCCTTGGAGAGCACCTGAGGGCAGTGAGCAGTGTTTCTGCAGAGGCGAGGATGGCATCCCCAGCGCACCAAGGAGGCTGACTCCAGAGGGGCTTATTTCACAAAGCCTTTGCAGCACGCCTCGGGTCACAGGCCACCTGGGACAGCGAGATTCAAAAGGAGAGGAATTTCCAGAGGCAGGATTCCAGGAATTAGTCGAGATTGCTATAGGTACAGATAGGCTGACAGGAGTGAAGGAGATCCTTTCAGGTCGGGACAGTGTGAGCAGACTCGCCAGTAGGAATACAACCATTCACCATTGTTATTATGCTATTCTCAATTGTAATTATTATATGAGCTTACATACAGTCAAGTCGACTTCCTTTCCCTGAGTAAACATGTATAGATTAGTGACACTACCATCACCTTCAGGACACAGAGGAGCCTGTCAACCCCAAAACTCCCTGTGCCCTTTGCTTTGAGTGCTTCACACTCCCCCACCTCTACCCCCTGGTGATCACTGGTTCTCTCTGACTGTGTTTTACCTTTTCCGGAAGGTCATATAAATGGAATCATGCATAGTATCATCTTTTGAGATGGTCTTTTCACTCAGCACGATGGCTTTGAGATTCATCCATGTTGTCTGGCATTGTTTTTAACTGCTAAGTAGTATCCCATTGTATAGATAAACTGCAGTTTGTTTATCCACGCCGCATTGTTTCCAGTGTTTGGTAATTATGAAAAGAGAAGTTATACCATTTATGTGCAGGATTTTCTGTGAACATACTTTTTCATTTTTTTCGCATTAAATATCTAGGAATGGGACTGCTGAGCTATATGGCAAGTGTAGGTTTAGCTTTGTGTGAAACTGCAGACCTCTTTGCAGAGCGGCTCTGTGATTTTGCATTTTCATCAGCAGTGAGTGAAAGTTTCAGTTGACCCACATCATTGTGAATACTTGGCTTTGTCTTCTTTTTTCTTAGCCATTTTCACAGGGTTATAGTGGTGTCTCTATCTCACTGTGGTTTTTAATTTGCATTTTCTTAGAGGCCGATAATGTTTAACATCTTTTTATGTGCATATTTACCATATGAATACTTTCTTTGGTGAAGTGTCTCATTTTTTTGCCCTTTAAAAAAATGGATGCAGGCTGGGCGCAGTGGCTCATGCCTGTAATCCTAGCACTTTGGAAGGCCGAGGTGGGTGGATCATCTGAGGTCAGGAGTTCGAGACCAGCCTGGCAAACATGGTGAAACCCCATATCAACTAAAAGCACAAAAATTAGCCTGATGTGTTAGCGTGCACCTGTAATCCCAGCCACTCAGGAGGCTAAGGCAGGAGAATCGCTTGAACCCGGTGGGGTGGAGCTTGCAGTGAGCAGAGATCGCACCATTGCACTCTAGTCTGGGCAACAAGAGTGAAACTCCATCTAAAGAAAAAGAAAAAAAAATGATGCTTTGCTTCTAACTGTTGAGATTTGAGACTTCTTTATGTTTTTCTGAATATAAGTCTTACATTGAATATGTGAGCCGGAAATATTTTCTTCCAGTCTTAACTTGTCGTTTGTTTTCTATTGCTCTGTTTATCATTAACTGTCTCTCCATCTGTTTATCTTTGCTATTTTTTTCTATCCTGATGTTTACTAAAGCCCGTCTAGCTTTCTTATGATCAGTATTTGTAGAGTATGTCTTTCCTTATCCTTTACCTTTTAAAATATACTTTTTATTTTGGAATAACTTTATGTATTCAGGGAGTTCTCATGTATCCTTCACCCATTTTCCCCTGATGTTAACATCTTACATTATGATATGTTGTCAACACTAAGAAATTAACACTGGCACAATACTATTAACCAAATTATAGACTTTAATTTGGATTCATGAATTTCTTTACTAAAGACTTTTTATCTCCTCTAGGATCGAATTCAGGATTTATTACATTTAGTTATCATGTGTCAGGTATGGGCTCAGTGGCTCATGCCTGTAACCCCAGCACTTTGGGAGACTAAGGTGGGAGGGTCATTTGAGCCCAGGAGGTCAAGATCAGCCTGGGCAAACAGTGAGAACTTGCCTCTACAAAAAATCAAAATAAAAAAAAATTAGCTTGGTGTATGGCACGTGCCTGCCATCCCTGCTACTTGGGAGGCTAAGACGGGAGGATCGCTTGAGTCTAGGAGGCTGAGGCTGCAGTGAGTCGTGATTGCATCATGGCATTCCACCCTGAGTGACAGAGCAAAATCACATCACTAAAATGATTAATTAATTAATTAATTAAAAAGTTATTGTGTCTCCTTGGTCTCCTCTGATTTGTAACACTTTCTTGGGCTTTTCTTGTTTTTCCTGACCTTGGCAATTTTGGTGAGTACTGGTCAGGTATTTTGTAAAATTTCCCTCAATTTGAGTTGTCTGACACTTTCTTATGATAGAATAGGCTTGCACAGGTGAAGTGCCTGTCTCATTGTATCATCTCAGGAGATACTTGATACCAACATAACCGCTGACCTTAACCTTGATCACTTGGTCACAGACTTGTCTGCCACATTTCTCTCTGTCAAGTTACTGTTTTATTTTTACTTTCCATATTCTGTTTTTTGGAAATGAGTCATTAAATCCAGCCCACATGCGGGGGGAAAGAAATTGAGCTCCACCTCCTGGAGTGGGAAGCCACTCCGTGGACCAGGATTAGAAGACTTTTCTTAGGGCTTCTATTTTCACCCAGTGCATGGTTCTAGATTTCAGGCCACCTTTGAGTCAAGGGTGCAATGGGGGACTCCTAGAGGAAAAATCAACAGGAAACTCACCAACAGTTTGCTGTTACTTGAAGTTGTTTCCTTTGCAGATTCACCTGCTATCATTTGCTTTTCAGAGTCCTTAGATAGCTGCTCTATGATTTCTTTGCAGGGTTTTCAGTTGCTTTTAGTAGGAGCAAGACAGAGTGAAGGGTGAATATACCATTTTGATTGGAAAAAGAAACCCCTTATTTATTTTTTACTCTCCAATTATGTCACTCTCATTCACTCATTCACATATCCCTCATTCTTTTATGCATTATTATATACCAGCTCATAAAATCATATATATGTCAATCAATACCCCTGATTTGACCACATAATCAGGTGTTATGCTAGTCACTGCAGATATAGACATGAAATATAGTTCCTATCTCAAAAAAATTCTTGGGCTAGAAGGAAAACAGACGAATTATCAGCTGTAAAGACAGTGGAATGACTGCTATGATATATGGAAGCCCCAGCTGCCTTAAATGAGGGGATCTGTAAGAAAACATCCTGGCTTCAGGGAGTTGTCTCCTTTGGGGACAAATCAATGTGGGGTAGGCAAGCATTTCACTTTGAAAGGACAGCATGCACTGAGACACTGGATTAGGAAATCAAGGGGGCATGTTTGAAGAAGTGGTGTCTTACCTCCGACCTAGGCCTTCCTGAGATTTCAGGACAGGGGTGTGACTGAACACAATCCTAGGCTGGAGCACGAGGACTCCTCCAAGGTCATCCCTGAGTTTAGAAAATTTACATTTGGTGGTTGGTCTGTCCTATCCTGTTCTCACCCATCCTGGGAGGTTCCATCTGCTTGGTTTTCTGTTATTTGCAGTAGTGTCGGCTTTGTTTCAAGGACCCTGGCCAGTTTGTCAGAGGACATGCACATCATCTATGAAGGGCAGAAAGGCAGCAGAGCCTGACTTTGCAGCTGCATCTGAAAAAGGGTGGGGGTAACCTGGCTCCCACCCATGTTCACGTCCAAGAGGACCCAAGTCCTGAGATTGACCAGTTATCCTCAAGAGCATTCCATCTGTCTCTTTTCTCATCGATTCCAACCCCTGGGAGCTAAGATTCATTCCCATTGTATATGCAGGTACTACAGCCTCTCTGGCCCTTCCTCTGTGCTTGGCCAATTCATTCAACCATTTATTCATTCATGCATTCATGGATGTATCCAAGTGTATCCCACTCATATTCTATGCCAGACCTTGGTTTGACCATCCCTTTGCTATGAAAATTTTGTTCTGCCTTCTACACTATTTCCATTTTTTCTACCTCAATGATTATTTCTTCCACTTTCTTTTGATTGATTCTTTTTTTTTCTCTACTCTGTAAATGTGAATGGACTACCTTTGAACTGTTCTCATAATCTGCCCTACTCTCACATTCTTTAGCCCTGCTGTCCTCACAGCTGAGGCAGCTGTGCAGTTCATTGGTGAGACAGGGAAGGAATGCAAGCATTTTACTCATTCCCTTAGTCTGCCTACCAGAGCCTGGATTCCAGTAGCTGGGATTTTCCCCGTATTTCTGAGACATTAATGGGATCCCTAGTTATAGTTTCTTGTGCTTGTGTCCCCTGTCCCCAAATTTCTCCCTTGAAAATGTACTGGGCTCTTGCTGCTCCTAGCCTTTTGTTTCCTCCTGTAATTGGAGCTCCTTCACCTGCAAGCTCAACACCAGGGCCAGCCCCCCATCTTGGAGCACAGAATCAGTTCCCTGTGGATCTGATCCTCATTGCATGCTTCAGTATAAAGAGAAAAGCACAAACTGGGGTCAGATTCATCTGTGCTCCAATTCAAAATTGTGTGAGGCAAGTTGTGCAACTCTTTGATCTCAGTTTTCTAATTGTAAAATTGATCACGGGCAAAATTTCTGTTATCTACCTTCTGTTATCTACCTATCTATGTGTCTACCTAACAAAACTCTATTTTTATATAGATATCAAGTAATCACACACTTCTGGGGAGGAGGTTGAAGCCCCCAGTGGGTTAATCTTGATCTAAGCCAATCATGGTAATTCCTTTATTTTGCCAACAAGTGCTTTAGGAGTGTGCATGTGTTGAAATTCTGGCCAGTGAGGCATGAGGGATATGTTTGCTGGAAGACATAGGGAAAGTATTTCTGCAAAAGAAAAAGGAGCCTCAGGGAAAGAAACACATACTTTTCTGCCCCAGAATGTTGTCATCTTATGTGATGCCTGGAGCTGTGGTAGCCATTGCATGAGGCTGCATGTGGCAGACCAAAAGGACATGCCGTACCCTCAGGGGAATGGCAGGGTAGATTAATGAGAAAACTAGTTCTCGATAACATTGTTAAGCCATTTAACCCTGAAACTCTGCCTCCTCCAGTCTTCTTATTGCATATGACCTTTTTTTTTTTTAATTTTGATATATGGTATTAGAATACCTATCTTGCCATGTTCAAATAAGAGACTTTCTGCTCATCTTTTAGATCTCAGTCCAAATGTCACCTCCTCAAGCAAGTCTTCCCTGATTCTTCATCCAAGCTCACATTGTTCTGTCACACATTTGCCATTAGCACAATGTATCGTTCCTTCTTTTCTTTCATAGCACTTACAAGCATTTGTTTATCTGGTTATTCACACTCTCCCTTACTAATCTATAAGCTCTGGGAAGGCTGGCAGTGTTTCTTTTGATGACCGCTGGGTCTCTTGTGGCTAGAATAGTGCCCAACATATAATTGATTCTTAAATATTTGTTAAAGAATAAAAATTAATAGGTGAATATCAGTAGAAAAAAAAAACTGGTACATAGCAGGAAAGTTTATCTTTGTGTCCTTTCTGAGACTGAAAGTTGATCAACTCTCTCCTTTTTTTCATGTTGACAGATGACTTTGTACCCAATCATTGGCTGATGTATTTCAAAACAACTTTAAATGTACTTTGAAATGCACCATTATTTCATCCCCTCAGGAGCCGGTACAATTCCTGCCACCCCTTGCTACTATTCTTTTAGCATTCATGACAGCTAAGCAAACCCCTTCTTTGATTTTTCTTCTTCTGCAGGCTCTGGGTGACTGATTAGTCAGTACTTGTGAATAATGGCCAGGGAGGTTGTTGAGCCATGGAGGAATCTGGCCACCTGATCACTGAGCACTCAGCTCTCAGCTAGTAAGATAACAGCAATTTTGCCACCATCACCATCCTAATAGGATGTCCAAAGAGTTTCCTTCCACTGTTCAGTAGGGACCATGAGGATCATGAATAGAAGGTGATATGAGGGTTTGAGGAAGAATAAACTGGAACAGCTTGACATCCCTCAGGAGTATTTCGGAAACAAGCCAGCACACCATGGTAATTTATTTTTATGACACATTAGTTTGCCTTGGAGGGAGAAAGTATGGGAGTTTGGAGAGTTAGAGCTTACAGGGAGAGAGGCAGAGCTTATCCTTAGTTCTCTCTTATCCATTGACAAGGAACAACAAGGATGGCATTCATAACAACAATAATAATTACAGGCTCAAAGGAAATGGAGTTGGCAGCAGAGAGTACACATGGTTAGTTATCTAGTCCAGCATTTCTCAGAAGATGTTTGGCAGAGCACAAGTCTCTCAAATGCCCTTTGCTAAAAGGGTTCATGGTTAAATTACTGTTCTTGGAGAATAGCGTGCACTTACTTGTCCACCACCCTACCTCCAGCCCTTTTGACTGTACTTTGCTCAGTAAATATGAAGGCCCCTGCATTATAAATAAATCAATTGGCTTTGTCTAAACCAGTGTTATGGTGTTTATTTCACCAAGGAAACCCTTATTTTAAAAAAATTAATATTAACAGCTTGTGGAAGGAAGATATTTTAGGAAATGCTGATGTGAGCAAGAGTGGTTACTAGCTATTCTTATCTAATATTTACTGAGAAATTTATTCATTCATTCATTTAACAGAGAAAGATATATTGAGAGACTCCTTTGTATAACATAATGGGCCGGGAGCAGCGGACACAGATTTGGCCAATGCCTGCATGAAGCTTACAGTCTAGTGGACAAGACAAAATCAATTTCCCAATTAATTTCTTTTTTATTCCTGTGGTGAGTCTACAATGATGAGCATAAGATATATATATAAATTTAAATAATGGTATAAAAGAGATGGTTAAGAGTAACTAGGGAAGCCATACTGGTTGTCCATAACTGGGGATGGTCCTGTATGGGTGACTTTCAAGTTCTAAAATCAAGACAGTCCTGGGCAAATCAGAGTGGTTGCTTGCCCTAATAGACCATGACTTCTGAAGTGCCATCTGAAAATCTTATTATGGCAGAGAGACCTCTGCCAGGCCGGAGACGTGTTCTCTGGGTTGCTTCAGCTCCTTGAGCTTGACTTTCTGTCTCTGGGGAATGGAGGTGATGAAGTCTCCTTTCTCTTATGTTTTTTGGGAATAACAAGTGGAGTGATTCCTATGGAAAGCCTTTATCAGATACTACGCTTTTCCTAAGAACAAGGGATGAGTATTCCTTTAGGGAAACGAGTTTGTCACTCCCTGAAGGAAAGCCCCTATTTCTCCAGAAGAAGTTTTTCAGAGCACATCTCTCGCCACATATCCAGGTTTCTAAATCCTCCAGCAAGAAGCATTTTTCATGGATGCAAGAACAGGAGTGCCTGCGTAAGTTCACATGGGAAGCGTAAATCACAGAGGGGAGCCACTGGGATGCCGCTGGACAGCACTTCCTCCCGGCCAGAGAAGGCCTCAGCCCAAGAGCAGCTTCCTGCTGCTAGGCAGGGCCCTAGGCGGGGTGGGGCCGGAGGGCAGTGCCTGGCCTCTTTAGAACCAAAGAGCAGGCTTGCAGTGGGCTTACGTACTCAGGCGAGTCTCATAATCCGCTGGGGTTTTAATGTCTTCCTCTGTAAGGTAGGAATATTGATATTTATTTCATCCAATTATTGCGAACTTTATACTACTGCTACTAATATAGTCAGAATTTAATGAATTTACCATGCACAAGAAATTGTGCCATGTGTTTACATATACATTTAACCACCAAAAAAGTAGACTTGGTTATCTTCCATCTGACAAATGTAAAAAATGGGGCTTAGTAGGTTAAGAGGCTTGCCAAGGTAGGTAGGGTGACCAGTTGTCATGGTTTGCCCAGGACCAAAAGTCCCACATCGTGGGCAATCCCTTAGCCCCAGGGAACCTGGGATGGTTGGTCAAGGTAGAAAATCATACAATTAGCAAGTAGTGGAGCTGATATATATTTGGGGTAGAAGGTTATTTGTTAAAATTGCTAAAAACACAACCAACAATAATTATTATTGCCATTTTATATAATATGTATATATCATATGCTTATATATAATGCATACATAAGATACATGTTATTAATACAGTAACACTCATTATTTGATGAACTGCCATTTCGATATAAACAAAGTGCTTCTGGCCTTCTAAGAAAACCCCTTTGCATTAATAATGCTCATCTAACATTAGTGCTACTCATCAGTATTTATAGTTTTCTTCTTTCTGTGCCCAGAGCCTTTGATCTCAGCCATGACCCGGTGATTTGTTTCGACCAATGAAGTGTAAGTGCAATAGCTGTGCATCACTTCGGGGCAGAAACATGCAAGAACCAGGGTGCAGTTCTTCATCTTCCTTGCAGTAAATGCGGATGGTGCCTCTCCCATATCATTTTTGCTGGCTGGGACACACTCCTCAGCTGCTGTGAGAGTTGGGGTGCCAACAGATCATAGCTGTCTCTGCTCAGGAGGGTTAAGAGCACCAAATCCGGAGTCAAACCACCTAGTTCAAGTCCAGCTCTGACATGAAAGGCTGTGTGCCCCTAGGCAAATTGCTTAACATCTCTGAGCCTTCGTATTCTTATCTCTATAAGGGAGAATTCCTACCCTATACTGTTGATGTGAAGATTATATGAGTAATGCTTGTAAGACTCTTGTAACAGTTTGGCACACAGTAAGCTCTAAGGTTGGCTATTTTTATTTCTCCTGCTTTACTTGTTCTCTAGTATAGTATGACAGTGAATACCAAGGTTCCTTATATGTTGCTCAAAAGACAATTTTGATTAACATGTGAGGAACCAAATTCCAGAGATGCTGAGCAATTTCTTCAACATCACATCGGGCTTAATACTGGAGTTTAAGTAAGAACCAAGACAGGAGAATGAGAGTAATAACAACAAGTAATAACAACTAGTTACTCTTCACTAGGGACTGCATTATCTCATTTAATCTTCACAAAAGCATCTGATCTGGACATTATTATAATCTTCATTTTACAGATGTGGAAATAGAGGCAAAAAAGGTGAAGTAAATGTTTACAGTTAGTAGGTAGTGGCAGAGTTAGAAAAAATAGAAATTTGATATTTTAGGATGAACTATTATTGAGCAACAAAAATGGGAACTGTAATTACGATGTTTAAACAATGTGTTGATTATTAGTTTCTTTTTAGAAGAGTAAACATGATTGCTCATTTATTTACACAAGTATTACATACAACCTACACTATTTTATACTTTGCTCTTTATAAAGTGACCTTTTAATTTTAAGAATACCTAGATTTGCAGAAAGGTTGCAAAGATAGTACGGGGAGCTCCCACCTACCCTTTGCCTGAATTTCCTCAAGGTTAATGTCTTACAATGGTACACTTGGTCAAAACCATGGAATTAACATTGGTACATTACTATTAACTAAAATCCAGACTTTATTTGGATTTTGCCAGTTTTTCCACTAATGCTCTTTGTCTATTCCAGGATCTAGTCCAAAGACTACCAAATCTTAAGTGAACAAAAAGCCTTGACGATAATGTAAAAGTCTGTTTGCTAATGGAATAAAGATTTGATATTTAGGACTCAAACTAAAGAGCCCAATTCCCAAATTCACTCTTCCCAACACAACACCAGGTAGAAAGAATGACTTGATTACTTGACCTTTGGTTTAATCTCTAGAGGTAGAATAAGAAATGTAATGATAGGTGATATTTTTTCCTATGTTTAAAGCTCTAACACTCTTGTCACATTAACTATTTAGGAGATGTTATTATTGGAAGCCTCCTGTACTGTGAGAGGCTGGCATTGTCCAACTCAAACTAAGTTGTGGACTGGAAGGGGTGTAAATTATCTGCTGGACCCATGGTATGAGGGAAAAGCATGCGTGAGTATGTGTTGAGAGGTATAGGTGATGGGGGAACTGATCCACCATTTGTCACTAAGGAGGAACAGGAAGAGGCAGGGGCTGGATGTACCTAAATTCTGCCTTGTTAGTCTGTAATCCAGTGATTGGTAAATCTGGAAGTGACTTCAAAGATTTCTTCAAAATTGGCTTCTGTGGTTCTTAGAACAAACATTTATTAAGCATCTGCAGTTTTCCAAGCTCTCGGTTGGCTGCCTTACATATACTGTCTCCTAGAATCCTCAAAATAAGATGTCTGTATTCCATTCGTATTTTATTTTGTTTGTTTTTGAGACAGAGTCTCACTCTCTTGCCCAGACTGGAGTGCAATGGCGTGAACACAGCTTACTGCAGCCCGGGCTAAAGTGATCCTCCTGCCCTGGCCTCCCAAAGTGCTGGGATTACAGGAGGGAGCCACAATGCCAGGTCCATATTCCCATTTTAAAGTTCAACAGAGAGGTCAGAGAGGATAAGCGACTTGCCCAAGGACACACAGCTTGTCAGTGGCAGAGCAAGAATTTAAACCCAGGTTTTTCTGAGTTTATTGTTTTTTGATGTTCCAAATTATACTTTTTTGACATCTCCTCAAAAAAAGTCTTTTTGGAATTTGACATCAAAGGGAGGTCCTAACACTCTACTGGGCATTTGGCTAAGAGGCCTGAAGGGATACTCAGGGAAAGAATAAGAAGGTTTCAGGAGGCACAGTGGAGTTTTGCGTGTGGATGTTTGCAGAGTTGATGTAGATTTCAATCTCTTACCACTCTCTCCCTCAGCTGAGCAATAATAAGACATCTCGTATTAGCTCCTGATTAAAACTAGCATTCTGGAGGTTTTGGAGGGGGGCCAGCATGTGCATGAATGAGCAGGGCTCAGTCAGCCTCCAGGTCCATCCAGGGGTTCCCTTGAAACTGGCCAAGTTGTTTCCTGGGTCGGATGCTTGGGAAACCTCCAACTTGGGTTTGAGGGTTCACACATGCATTCATGCACACATACGTGCACATGCATGCACATCCACACACACGTACATGCACACACACACACAATAAATAAAGTAGAATGAAAAAGCTGGAGGCACCCCAGTGTGCCCTATTTACAAACCGCTTAGTTCCTTCCGGGTGTTATTTGATTTTCTCCTTCACTGAGAAATGGGGAGACATCAGAATGAGTGATGTGCTGGAGAGAGGCCTCCCAACCATCCCTCAGCCTCCCTTGCCCCCTCGGTCTCTTTCGTGTGACAGGATGCCCTCAATTACTCTCTCTGGGGGGGTCCCAGTCAGAAAGAAGATGGAGCCAACCATCTGTTACCGACTCCAGTGAGCAATTTAATTTCCTCTTGTTCCCTATGAGGAGGATTTCGTAAGTACATAAATTACCGTCAGTCCTGCTTAATCAGAAACTGGCCGTCTAAAGGGGTGGAGACGGTCAAGCTGGAGACACCCACTGACCGGGACTTACCAGGAGGACATTTTGCACGCTGGTAGGAAAACCATATGAGAGAAATGTCAGACACAGAAACTTCCTTAGAGATCATCCAATCTGACACCTCTTTTCTAACTGAGGAAATCAGAGCCAGAAGGAAAAACGATCTGTCTAGCTAGACAGGGCAGAGTTAGGACTCGAACTAAAGAGCCCAATTCCCAAATTCACTCTTCCCAACACAACACCAGGTAGAAAGAATGACTTGATTACTTGACCTTTGGTTTAATCTCTAGAGGTAGAATAAGAAAACAATAGTCATGGTAACAATGACAACCACAAGAGCTACACTGTATGTAGCCAGCACTGAGAGAGACAGACAGTATGGATTTATAGAGTGGGCTCTGGAGCCAGGCTGCCTGGGTTTAAATCCCAGTTCTGTCACTTAATAGCTGTGTGGCTGGAGGGCAAGTTCCTTAACCTCTGGGACTTAGAGCAGACATTGTGAGTTCTTGGCATCTATCCCTTCAGATCCCTTCAGTATTTGCATCTGATCCAGCCCCACTTTCTATGGCCAGCACCTGCATCTTTGTTGGAGGACTGTGTTTGGGCCTCCAGAACCCACTTTGTCAATGTGCATTGCAGGCCCAGTCTTCTAGGGGCAGCTTTTAACCAACAACTGACAGATAATGAGGGTACAAATGCCCCAACTCCCTTGCCTCTTGACTGGGATAGTTCCAAGGCATGTGTTTTGCACTATTTTTCACAGTTTCCCCGAAAGATTAAGCACTAGTTACCCACTGCAGTAGCTGACTTAATCATGCAATTATTGGCTGGCTGCCCTTTTCCTGATGTTACCCAAGCTCTTTGCACCTCTCCAGAAATTATTTTGCACTTGAGCTCTTGTCTCAGGATCTGCCTCTGGTTGGTTAGTCCAAGATCAGACAGTGCCTCAGCTTTCTCATCTATAAAATGATGATAATAATAGTTCTTATATCACAGAGTTGTTAGGGCTAAATGGCTTAAAATGCAAAGAACAATGCCTGCCACTTGGTGAGAATTCAACAAATATTAGCTATGTGTCTGATAAACACTTATTTCATTAACTACCTCATTAAGTCTGTACTGTACATACTATCACTACCATTATACAAATAAGACCATCCGAGCTCAGAGAGGTTAAATACTTCTCCCAAAGTCATGCAGTTGTAAGGAAAATGTCAAGATCCAAACACAAATTCGCTTTCAAAGCTCCTTCCGTTTTTGCCTTGGCCAGGAGGTTCTCCTCAATACACCCAGTCTGGGTCAAGGGTCCCTCCTCCTGTGCTCCTGCAATCTCAGCCATAACATTTGCTTCAGGTTATTAATATGGCCCTCCTGCTTGTTGACTATTCCTTTAAGCTATGAGCTAGGCACCTCTGTAAGCTCAGCGTCTAGCCCAGTGCCCAGCACGTAGTAGGTTCTGGCGAGTGCCGAATAAATGAGAACACAGACCCCAAGCAGTGTGTAGGCTGCCGAGACAGGCAGAAGGTAAAGCCCGGCATGAAAGTCTGTCTCATGGCCTTCAGATTTCAACTGGAAGCATCTTGGAAATCTTCCCAGGAAATTCTCTTCTCCTCCCACTCCTGCTGCAGGCAGGATTTGTAAATATGGTTGGTTGGGTCTCTTGCGGGGGTTCCACAATTTCATCAAGGTGTCTAGTCCTCCCTAAAATCTTGTCAGGAAGACGAGGATCTCCCAGGTGACCACGTAGAGATAGGCAGGAATCTCACCACAGTCACTGCTCCATTGTGAAGTCAAGCTGGACTGGCAAAAGCTTCCAAGGGCTGTTACAAAATATGAGAAAAAGCAGGCAGGAGACGAAAAGTGGGTTAATGAGGCTGAAAATACAGATCTTCTAACGATAGTGATCGTCATAATCACCCCCAGCTCTTTTGGATGCTTTCTACAGACTGGCCTCAACATACTGTGTAAGAATCCACATTCTGGAGTCAACACTGCCTGAGTTTGAATATTTCTCTGTCACTTACTAGCTATGTGGTCCTGGACGGATTATTCAGTCCCTCGGTGCCTCATTTGTCTTACTTGTAAAATGGGCATGATATCTACTTTCCTCACAGGATTGCATAGATAAATAGCATATACAATGCTGGGGGCAGTGGTCTCACACAGAGTAAGTGAGTAGGCAATTTCTGGTTTTTACCAGGCACTGAATAACACTTGAAGGAATAAAGAGTGGACTAAGACAATCTCTGTTCTCAAGAAGCTCAGAATCTAGGATTGAGGTCGCTAAACTTTTTTGATTATGTACCCCATCTATAATAAAAAGTTTGAGCATATTCCTCCAATAAATGTTTCTTTATTGAAGGGGGGTGGGTGATGAAACTAAAAAGAAGATACTGAGGAGCATAGAGAAGCAGTATCCAGCCCAGCCCTGGGGGTGGTGACCAGTGGAAGTCATGAAAGACTTCCTGGAGGAGGTGATACTTGAAGTGAGTTATGTGGGATACATCAGTTAACTGAGCAGAGAGGTGGGAGAGAGCTTTCTAGACAAAGGAAATATCCTGGGCCCAACATGATAACTGGGTAGTGAAAGGACAGTTTGAGAAATGTTGAAAAGCATGGTGAGGCTACGATGTTGGGTGGGTGGGTGGGGAACGGTAACTCTGCTGCTTGGGATATAGACCTGAATCCTATACAGAACCTGTTAGCTCCCAGGCCCTGGCCCCGATCCCCTCGCAGTCCCACCTCATGCCACCCTCCCTACGTCGTGCTGCCTCACCCACAGTGACTGTTTTAGGTCCAGTTCTTCCAAACTGGACTCGAAGCCACGGATTCAAATGCAAGTGGTTTCTGCTCCAAGTATTCTCAGGAGAAAGCAACAGAAGCAGGAGAAAGAACAGGAAGAAGCCAAGTCAGAGGATGATTTAGGTGGAGTTTCAGATTCAACTTAATCCAGCAGGAAGCTCTGGTGTAGAACTAACATCCCAGAATTTGTCCTGTGTTTTTTCACACTAGCCAGATACTGGCGCTGGAGACCCGAGGAGCATGTGAATGTCCAGGCACTGCTGGCTCTCTGTACACTTGTGGTGTCTCCAGTGTCGGGCAAGCCTCTGAAGGTCACGGAAGTAATTGAGCTGCTAGCAGCAAACACATAAGCAGGAGGGATCCCAGAGCATGAGGGCAGCGGTGCAGTCAAGGAAACCAATAGTGCCCAACACCCTGGCCTTCTTTTAGTTCACTGAATGATCCCAGCTGTCTCCTTCCTACCTGAGGCCCTTCATACCTGCTGCACCACTGCCTGGAACCCTCTCTCACCCATTTCATCTGGCTAACTCCGTTCATCCTTTCCATCACACCTAAATGCCATTTCCCCAGAGAAGCAGTCTGACCCTCAAGACTCGATTAGGCCCATCTATTATTTGTTCTCAATGCAGCCTACATTTTCCTGCCTGCGACTTCATAGCAAATTGTAATTAATTATGTATGTAATTAGTCCCCATGTATTAGGCAGAATTCTGTCATATGCAAATGACAGAAAACTCTAACTAGCTGAAGCGAAAAGAGTGAGATGGCTTGGGTAGCTGGAAAGGGTGTGAGTGCGACTCAGAATGGAAGGACAGACAGACTGCAGCCACCAGGGCCTCAGGGAGAGGACGGGGCCTCCACACAGTCAGGTTCTTTCTCTCTCCTCATCTCTGAGGTTTACTTGGCCTCCTCTGCTAATACTGCACATGTAGAGGGAACACGGTCACTGGCATCTCCAGGTCCACACCTCACAGCTGCTGGAAAGGTGTGATCGCCCTGCATGAGTCAAATGCCCACCCACAGAACTGTCTCCACCCAGGACATGGAGATGGGCTACTGCGAATGGCTGGGCCTTGGCCATGTGCTCACCCTGCTCAGAACTGCCACTGAGAGGGTCCTCAGAGTCATGTGACCTGAAAGGGCAGTGCTACTCCTCAAAGGACGTGTTGGCGTAGGGCTGGGCCCACAACATTTGTATCTTGTTTAATGCTGTATCCCCCACAAATACTTACAGGTGTTTTCTACCAGGTGTCAGCCACTGTTCTAGGTAATGGAGGATATGAAAGTAAAATCTAAGTTCTTGCTTGCATTAGAGCTTATACTGGAATGGGGGAAGACAGAAAGCAAGCATGTTAATAATCACAAATGTCTCAGGTGGTGATATGTGCTGTGGAGAAGAACAAAACCGGATACAGAGGGTGGGGGATGGTGAGGGGACGCTATATTCCACAGCATGGTTAGAGATGGCATCTTGAAAGTGGCGCAGGCAGGTGCCAGATGGTGAGGCTCTTTCGTGCGGTTCTGATGGATTAGAACTGAGTCCTCCTGCCCGGCCTTCTCCCTCCTTTTCTTCTCTCCCTTCTTCTGTTCATTCTTTTGCAGTTTTTCTTAAAATGCATCTTTAGACTATATATATCAGAATGCCCAGTGGGGGCAGGGTACTTGTCAAAAATGCAGGTTCCCAGGCCTCTCCCAAGACCCAGAGATTCAGACTCCCCGGGGTGAGGCCTGAGAATCTGAATCATTAACCAGCTCTCCAGGTGACTCTTAGGCACATTCACGTTTAACAACTATTCTCTGAGGTGGTAATGAGATAAGAGAGGCTCTGAACAGCGAAGAAAACTGATCTCATGTGTGTTTTAGAAAGATAGGTCTGAAATCTACACAGAGGGTGGCTTCAGGCCTAGCGACTGGGCTGTTGTCAAGGTCCCAGAGACTGAGAGAAAACATGTGGCCGGAGGTGGTGGGACAGAGGGAATGTTCAGGTGACAAATGGAAAGGAACTGGTGACTGCTTGAGTGTGGGGATGATGGAGAAGAAGCGGTTCAAAGGCTTCCTGTGGTCCGACTGGTGTATGTGGGGGTAGCAATACCATTCACCCAAATGGAAACTGTGAACATCACTGACATTGCACTTCCTTATTTAAATACTCTACATCCAAGAAGTCATGTTACAGTCCCATATTAGAGGAGCAGCATTTGACTACGTTGAGCAGATGGACACAAAAATTCTTAATTGTTTATTTTCTTTCTTATCTTCCTAGTATTTCTTCTTTTTTGAGCTTCTGAACCTTTAATGGAAAGGGGTTGGTGTTAACCACTTGTTTTTGTAATCTCTGACATTAGTGTGATTCATTTTCCAAGGGGAGACCATTAAGAAGAAACCAACTTCATTTCCATGGAATGGAGTGAGAGATGGGGAATGATACTGAAGAGCTAAGAGATTCAATGCACTATGAATATGGTGACCAGAACTTCTGGTTATTCCAACTGGGAATCTTGGGTGAAGTTGGCTGCTCTGCTGGAGAAAGCTCCCCATTTCCACATACCTGTATAGAATCCTATAGGATAAGGGATATTTCCTTATCTCTCTTCACTCTCCTCCAAAGCTCCAATGGATGTATTCTAGGTACAACTAGCTAATAATTGGGTGTAATAATTATATTAGATAATGCTTATAAAATTCTTGGCACTCCATGCCACTCCACTTCATTTCCTCAATGAAGGAGGCTGGGCAGATATTATTAGCCTCCTTCTACACATTCAGAGAAGTGAAGTGATTTGCCTGCGATCACACAGCCAAGATAAAGATATGACTTCAAATCTTGACCAGTAGTATTTTAAAGTTTCTGTGTTTTTCACCACAGACTAGGTGAGGCTGGGCAAATTGTGAGGACCTCAGTTAAACAGGCTGGTGCTGGGGATGGCTTCTATGCCAGGAGGAAAGATCGTGACTAGTCTGAAGCTGAAGCAGCAGCCGTCTGATCCTCTACCCCATGGTGGCCCTTCGCAGACCACAGACTGTGGTTTCTCTGCTCATCAGCAACCAAATCTAAATTCTCTCCGATATTTGTTCAATAACTCAGACGTGCTAAGGTTAGCTGTCTTATAAATTATGGAACAGTTTAACTGAGTTAGGCCTGAGGCATAAATAACAGAGACTCTCCACCCAGTGACAGGGCACAAGGCTGGAGGCAGCAAAAACACAGTAATAGTGACAGAAAAAAGGACTATCTTCCTCTTTTAGGAGAAGGCTGACAGGGAAGAGGAAAGCAGACGAGAAGGGGGCTAGGCAGGAGGGAATTCCAGGACAAGGGGATGACAGAGCAAAGGAAACAGGCCCTGGGGAAGAGGAGGGAGTAGCTTTGTGGAGGCAGAAGCTCGGTTTACTGGTGAACATGAAATCATCCTTGGGGGTGTCTGTGGGACGTCCAGTGGAGGTGTCTGATGAGTGCCTGAACACACGGGTTACCACTCCACTGTTAAAATGTGGGAAACAGCTATAATGCATAAGATATGAGTGGTAGCTACGACCATGGGGGAAAAACAAGGTCATGGAGGGAAAGAAGAGAGAATGGAACATCAGCAATTGAGTATACAGGAGAAAGATAAGCCTGTCATAGAGACTGGGACAGAAAGGCTAGAATCTGAACAGAAAAAAGTTCTACTAGAGTTCTGAATCCTGAGGGAGGAGGATGTAGTCATTGCTAGATATGGGGAAATATACAAAAGCAGAGAAAAAATACCCTGACTACTCTCCTCCTGCCTACCAATCTCCCATTGGATGAACCCAATCTGAAGGCAACCAGTAAGGGGGTCCCAAGTAATGCAATCCACAAGGCCTAACTCTCAAAGATACAAGTCCTTGAGGGCATCTGCTATTTCCTACATTCTGGAAATGAGAGTTTTGAGAACATAGGAGTGCTCAGGGAACAATGTCAAATGATACTAAAGCTCCTTCACTGGAAGTCTTTGATGACTTTGGAGGAAGAAGTTTTGGTAAAATGGTTGGAGCTGAAGCTTGAATGCTGGGTGGGGAGACTGTGGAGACTGTGAAATTAGGTTATTTTTTCAAGAAGTTTGACTGAGAAGGAAGTGAGTGAGCTGGGGCATGCGGTGGATGGACTTCATTTAATTTTCTAAATGTGATTCATATCTTTGGGATGTCAAAGCAACCTCTTAACTTTGCAGTGTACCAGGCTGGACTTTGGTTCTTTTCTCCACCTATAATGTTACACACACTATATTGGTGACCTATCCATTCTAATAGTATTAAATGCCATCTATATGGTGATAAATCCCAAATTTATGTCTCCCACTCAGATCTCTTTCTTAAACCCAAGACTCATAGATAATCCCCAACTCAACAGGTCAAAAAGGAATCCTCCATCCTCCTTCTTCCTAAATCTGCCCCATATGCAGCCTCCTCCATCTCAGTGGAAGCAGCTTCATCCTTTCTACTTCTCTGCTGTTCTCACATGAAATCATCCTTGTGTTTTTTCTTTCTCTCATGTTCCACATCCAAGCCTTCAGGAAATCCTGTTGGCTCTACTGTTTATATCCAGAGAGCTACTACTACATTCACAGAGCTACTACTTCTCACTATCTCTACTTCTATTACTGTCGTCTCAGGCATCATCCTTGCTATTCTTGCTTGGATTATTTCAATAGCCTCTTATGCTAATTCTGCCTTTCCTTGCCCCTTAAAGTCTGTTCTCAACACGGTAGTAAGAGTGATCCTTTAGAAATGCAAGTCAGATGTCACTTTTCTGATCAAAACCCAAATATGGACCCCATTTCACGCAATCAAAGCCAAAGTTCTTCAGTAGCCTACATGATCTGTGCCCTTACATTTCTCTTTCTGATATCACCTCTCTTTATACTTGCCCATACTCTACTCCTACCTCATTGACCTCCTTGCTGTTTTTCAAGAACTCCAGGAAGCTCCCACTTGGGAGCATTTGCATTGCCTCTCCCTTCTGCCTAGAATGTTCTTCCTCCAGATATTCATGTGGTTAACTCCCCGCTATGGTTTGAATGTGTCCCCCAAAGTTTATGTGTTAAAAAAATTTATCCCCAATACAACAGTGTGGAGAGGTTGGACCTTTAAGAGGTCTTTAGGTCATGAGTGCTCTGCCCTCATAAACGAGTTAATACTATTCTTTCAGGAATGGGTTATTGTGTGAATGGGTTCCTGATTTAAAAAATCAGTTCAGCCTTTTCTTTCTCTCTCTCTCTCTCTCTCTCTCTCTCACACACACACACACACACACACACACACACACACACACTCTGTCTCTCTCATGCATGGACTCTCTTGCCCTTCAGCCTTCTACCATGGGATGACACAGCACAAAGCCTCTTGCCAGAAGCTGGTGTCATCTTCTCGGACTTCCATACTCCAGAACCGTAAGCCAAATAAATTCCTGTTCATTATAAATTTCTCAGTCTGTGGTATTCTGTTATAGCAGCACAAAATGAACTAAGACACCCCCCACTTCTTGAAATCTCTTCTCAAATGTCATCTTCTCAGTGAGACTTACGCTGACCACATTATTTAGAATCACAACCTATCCACCTTCCTCTTTCCCACACTTCTGACCCTCTCACCCTCCCTACTGTTTACTCATAGGGCTTTTTGTTAAGAGGGATAGTTAAGACTGCCTGTGTGAAGTACCCACCAAATGTGCAATCCTGCCACCTTCTTGAGAGAAGCCCTACAGTCTGGCTGGTGCCCTGGGTGAGAACGAAATAGGCGGGGTGTGGGAGGCCCCTCTTGGCTGCTCAAGCTCTGCTTTCTCACACAGCCTACAACCTCATTATCCACACATGGGAGCACAGGCACTCGCCTCCGGGTACTGTATGAGTCGGCTTGCAAAGAGGAATGCCTGGGAGGCAGACAGGATGCTGAGGCAAAGCTGGCAGCCAGCAGGAGGGGCCAGCCCTCTTCCCTGATGTCATCACATGAAGGGAGCTGTGGGGAGGGCCCTCAGAGCAGGAACTCTAGCTGTGGAACCCCAAAAGAAGCCCAGTTCATGTAGACTCCATGAGTGGGGAGGGATGATTTAGAGCTCACAGAAAGTGCCCAGCCTCCTCCTACCTCCAGGAAAACACTCCTGTTATTGGGGCAAAGTGTCAGTTTGGGATGCATTTGTGCCAGGCTTTGAATGGGAGAGAGCGAGGTGGTCCTGGTCTTTACGGAGCTCTTGGTTGGGGCAGGGGGAGGGGTGAGAGCAGGCAAGTAAATACTCCCTGTTTTGTATTATTAGTAAGTGCTATGACCAGATAAGCACAGGCACTATGGAAACACACACTGCAAAGAGACCCTGCTCCAGACTTGGCAGGTAGGCCTGGTGGAAGAGGTAACCTCTAATTTATGTCTTGACTCATTTATTCCTTCATTCAGCCAGTATTTGTGAGGAATCAGCTATGTGTCAGGAGACATTGTGTCAGGTGCTGGCGATACAATCATGAGTCAAAAATTTTTTTCTTTGATTTTGAGGAACTTAGGGTCTAGGAGAGAAGACGGATGTAACAAGTACACCGAAAACAATGTAAAAATAAAATGTGTTTTTGTTAAACGCCATTAAGAAAAATAATAGGAACTTTAGGTGGAGTGTCTAGGGTAGGGTTCCTCCCATCCCTAAGAAAGAGAGATTCACACCAAGAGCTGTAGGGTGTCCAGAAAGCAGCCATGCAAAGGATGGGCATGGAGAGCATTCCAGGCAGAGACCCTGAGAAAGGAGGAGCCTGGGGAACCGAGGAGAAGTAGGGACAGCCTGGAGACGGTGTTCTTGGCATGACATGGCAATGAGTGGGGAGTCCAGGCCCTTACACATTTGTTCCAAACCCATCCCTCCAGAGCTTCTGGGAAATCTATGCTCAAGCCCTGGTCAGCTTCACACCAGTCCTCAGGCCATTGGCTCATAATCCCACATGTCAAATCCTCCTGAAGTGGTCACGCTTTCCTCTGAGTTCTCAGCCTGGAGTTATAACTCATCAGTTCACATCTGTCTCCCCAGCAAGAGTGTCAGGCCTCTCTGTGCAGAGCCCATGGCTTAGACCAAGTGGGTGATCAACAAATGTGTCCAAAGAAGGGAGGAAGGAAGAAAGGAAAGAAAAAAAAAGGGAAGAAGAAAAGAGCTAACTGTTAAACAACAGCATAGATACTTAATACTTTTAAAGGATATATTCAAAAACCTTCGTAAATCTAGATATTTGTAAATATCTGTGTAAAATATATTTTTTTGTTACAAAACTTTTTCTTTTTCTTCTTCTTTTTTTTTTTTTTGAGATGAAGTCTCGCTCTGTTGCCAGGCTGGAGTGCAGTGGCACGTTCTTGGCTCACTGCAACCTCCGCCTCCCGGCTTCAAGCAATTCTCCTGCCTCAGCCTCCCGAGTAGCTGGGATTACAGGCATGTGCCACCACACCCAGCTAATTTTGTATTTTTTGTAGAGACGGGGTTTCGCCATGTTGGCCAGGATGGTCTCGAACTCATGATCTCGTGATCTGTCCGCCTCGGCCTCCCAGAGTGCCGGGATTACAGGAACTTTTTCTTTTTAAAGTGCCTTTGCTTTCCTAGTCTTCATTGGTTTTTCTTTCCTTCAATCACTGGCTCTTGGATTTCTTTTTTTAGGACCGTGATTCACAGAGAAGCCATTTTTGGTACATTTTAAGGAATCACATCATGACCATTAACTTGTAAACCTCAAAAGCCATGCTGAGATCTGGATGGTGGAGTTCCCAAATCCAGTCAGTAGCAAAACAAATGGTTTTCAAAAACCAAATTAATGATTCTGCAAAATGACAAATTACTATGTGTCATAGACCTCAGGGATCCCCAGACAATAGAGAAAACGGAGAATGTTAAAGCCAGGAATGCTAATGGCATCTGCGTTCACCTGTGAGGTGTGAGGGGGCCTCTGGGAAAGACTTGGCAACTAGTTCTTCTCTCCAGATGCAGCTTGCTCTCGCTCACACTGAGCCACCGGTTTAGCTAAGTACTTGGTTACTAAGGAAACCCAAGTTGTCAGTCCCAAGCCATATGGGAATAATAGTGATTTATTTAGGAAAAGCAAGGTTTGTCACTTTAAGCTTACTGCTACAAAATTGCTTTTTGATTACCTCCCTCCTTATTGCATTGTCTTGTCACAATAAACTACAGAAACAAGTGGCAAGGTTAATAATTATGGGCTCCATTCTTGTCACTCTCAGGGCCCAGCAAGGTCACAGCTGCAGCCTGAGTGTAGCTGGCAGGCTTCTTCAAACTCCTCTGGAGAAGAGGGCTTCCCAGAGCCTCCTGACTTTACACTGCCCCAGGACACTTCTGGCGCCACAGAACTCCTAAAAATCAGCCTTTCCAGTTCTTCTTCTTGTCCTCCTTTTTTTTTTTAACCTGATATAATCTCTTACATTGTTTATTTCAATTTTTCCCTCTAGTCCTCCCAGTTCTGAATGCACCCATCCTCCAGACCCAATCAAATGCCATTTCTTCTCTGATTGAAGTACTCTACTCAGGCCCACAGTTTGCACTCTCTGTCAAGACAGCTTATTGAGTAACTACCAGGTGCCCTGCACTATGCTAGACTTTTCACATAAGTTACCTCATTTTGCCTTCACAACCAACTACAAGTTGGACATTGCTGGGTGTGCCCCGGCTTTGTGTCTCACCCAAATTCATATGTTGAATTTGCACTGGCTTTGTGACCCCTGCAAATTCTAACCCCGAAGTGGTTATTAGGGATGGGGCCTTTAGGAGGTGATTAGATCAGGAAGGTGGAACCCTCTTAAATGGGATTAGTGCCCTTATATAAGAGGCCACAGAGAGACCCTCACTCTTTTCTGCCCTGTGATGTGACATTGACAAGACCTCGGGGATGCCCTATGGGACCTATGAGCAAGGAAGTGGATGCTCACCAGATACCAGATTTACTAGCTCCTTGATCTTGGACTTCCCAGCCTCCAGAACTGTGCAAAATAAATCTCTGTGGTTTATAACCTACACAATTTAGAATCTACACTGTTTTGTTATAGCAGCATGAGTAGACCAAGACAGACATCATTACTACATTTGCTTTACACTCAAAGCAAACAGCATGCAGGGAGTGGGGTTCCTTGCCCCTGACCATAGTTTCATAAGTGGAGACACCAAATTGGACCATCCAGCATGGTCAGGTCCCTTCCACTACTCCTTTCTCTCTATCTATGAACTTCCTCCACAGGAAGCCCTTTCTTGGCTGCCTCCCTTTCTGTCCTGGTTGCTCCCGAAAGAGTGTACTCAAGAGCACTCCTCGGTCTTCATTGGACAGTCCACCAGCAGCCTCTGACACGACAAAAGCCCTTCCTCAGTTGCCTTCCAGGACATCTCACTGTGATTGTCCTCCCACTGCACTGACTGTCCTGCTCTGTCTCCTTTGCTAGTTTCTCCTCAATTCCTGGACTCCTGCAGGTTGAAGTGCTCTCCAACACAATACTCCATCCTCTTTCCTGTCCCCACATGCTCTCTTGTTGATCTCATCCAGTCTTATAACTTTTGTTGCCCTTTATGTCCTGGTGACTCTCCTAACCCCAGCCCCCACCATTTACAATTACAAACAAATTTTTTTAGAGACAGAGTCTTGTTATGTTAGTCTTGAACTCCTGTCTTCAAGCGATCCTCCTTCCTTGGCCCCCCAAAGTGCTGGAATTATAAGTGTGCGCCTGGCTTCCCTTCTGTCCTTGCATATAGTAATTGTGTACAATATAATTTTACATATAGTCTAATTTCACATATAGTAAACTGTGCAAACATTATAATCTTAAAGCTCTTATACTATATGATTACAAAACATATGTAACCATCACCCAGATCAAGACTGAACATTTCTATTACTCCGGAAAGTTCCCTTGTGCCCCTTTGTAGTCAGCAGCACCCCTCCCATAGGGGACTCTTTTACAATGAGTTTTACCTGTTCTTGAATTTCTTGTGTATATTCTTTTTGTGTTATTTGTTATCTAATAACTACTTCACTAGACCTTAAAAATTATGGATAATTTCAAACACATACAGAAGTATAAAAGATGGTATTATAAATATACATGCTCTAGCACTCTACTCTCTTCAACTTTCCCCTCTTTCAAATAGAGTATTTAGCAGCAAATCCTAAACATAACACTGTTTGAACTATAGATATTTTAATATATTTTTTAAAGATTAGGATTTTTTTATTAAATGTAATCACATATCACTATCACACCTAATAAAATGGCAATAGCTTCTCAGTGTTATCAAATATCTCTAGTCAGTGGTATGGTTTGAATTGGGACCCAAATGATGTTTATATACAACATTCAGTTGACATATAGCTCTTCTGTCTCTAAATGTGTGAATACCTTTGTTTTATTTTATTGCAATTTGTTTGTTGAAGAAACAGGGTTGTTTGTGCTAGGAGCTTGTCACATTCTGGATTTTGTTGACTGTATCCACCTAGTGTCTTTAAATGTGTTCCTCTGTCTCCTGTATTTCCTATAAATTAGTGAGCAGATCTGGAGACTTGATTAGAACAAGTTTTTATATTTTGGCAAAGTACTTTATAGCTGGTGTCTGATAGGAAACACGCTATGTCCAGTTAGTGGCTTTGTGATGCTATTGATGATTACTGCCTAGGGTCAATATTTCATCAGGGGGTAACAAAATGGTGATCATCTAACTCTATTATTCTTTCTTAATTTATCAGAATACTTCCCTCATCAACTATATGATTACCTGGAAGTGCAATTCAAAAAGGAAAGGCAGTTTAAATGCTTAATTATTTTCTCTTATTTCCCAGTTTTTGAATAATGAGTTTATTCTTTAGCATCCTCAAAGGGACCAATGATATATTTTTCAGTTTCATTATGAAGGCATTGATTTGCAAGCATATTATGTGCATGTCAACCCATTACAGTTAATGTTCTTGTTGAATGAATTATTCCATCTTTGGCTGGTGTAAACCTCCTCACGCTGGCTGAGTTGATGACCCTTACATTTTTATCTTTATTTGAGGTCTCTCCCCTAAACTCTAGATTTACATGACCAACTCCCTATCTAACATTTTAAGATAAGGCACCCCAAACTTAATATTTACCAAGTCAAACACTGGATCCCCAAATTCCTGGCACTGAAGACCTCCCAATCTTATTCAGTGGCAACTGCATCTTCCCGGTTGCTTGAACCAGAATCTTAGAGCTATCCTTGGCTCTCCTTTTCCTCTCACACCCAAAATCCAGCACATACTGCTGGCTCTGTTTTCAAAATATATCAACACTTTTAACCAGCTCTACTGCTGCCACCCTGAACTAAACTTTCAGCACCTCTCACCTGAATTAAGTCCATAATCTCCTAACTGTTTCCCTCGACTCCACTCTTTCTCCCTACAGTCTTCTCAGTAAACAGCCTTGGTGGTGCTGTTCAAATAAAGCCATATCATAAAACTCTTAGGATCAACACTGTTAAGGCCTTCCTCTCTCATTTGGAGAAAACATAAAAGTCCTTAATATGTCTAGAGGGCCTTAATGTTCTATCCAACTCCAACAGACCCCACTACCTTGGTCTTAGGTACCCCATCTTTCCCTTCCTCACTCTACTGCACCCCTTCTCATCTCACTCAGATCTTCTCTACCCCACACCATCTTACCTGCATGACCCTAACCACACGCCTGCCTGCCTCCAATCCACAGTACCCTCCTCACTGCACTCTACTCCACCCTACCCCACCACACTGCATGTACACTGGTCTCCCTCTAGCTTCTTGACTGCTCCTGGCACGTGCTCACTTCAGAGCCTTTGCGCTTGCTGTTCCTCTTCCCAAAAATATCCTAAAGGTGCATATGCCCTCACCTCTTTCATTGTCTTGCTCAAACCTTTTCTTTGCAGTGAGACCTTTTCTAGCCACCCTTTTAAAAATTGCAATCCTCCCACTCCAGCAGTCCTGATTCCTCCATGACTTAATTTTTTTCCATAGCACTTATCATCATGTAATAGAGTATAGAGTTTACTCATTTATTTTTTAATTTTATTTTGAATTATGTTCACTGTCAGATCTTTAGGCCCTAAATAGAGTCTGGAAGATAGCATGCATTCAATACAAGTGTGCTTACTGCAGGAATACAAGAAGGTGTCTTGTTTCTCTGTCTCTCTCTGGTAGAATGTAATCTCCACAAGGGCAGGGGTTCATTTCTTTGGTTTCCTGCCTTTTTTCCTGCCTTTGAACTTGAACTGAAACAGTAGCCCTTTCTGGGTCTTGAACAAACTGACCATCAGCCTGGAACCACACCATTGGTTACCCTGGATCTGCAGCTTGTTGACTGCAGATCCTGGAATTTGTCAAGCTCCAAAATTGCACGAGCCAATTCCTGGTTCCTACACCTGGCATGTAGTAGTTACTTAATAAATATCTGTTGAATGACTCTTAGTCTTCAGCATAGTGTCAAATTCATGGCAGGTGTCCTCAATATGGGTTAACTCTCCTTCTTCCTGTTTCCTGAAGTCCCCTGTCTAAATCCAGGGTGGAGGCTAACACTACCCTGAGCAGTAAGAAGCATGTGGTGTGGGAGACAGAGCACTGGGCATAAGATCAAGACACTGTCTCCAAGGCCCACCATTTTACCATGGGACCCTAGGTATGCCACTTAACTTTTCTAGGCCTCAGTTTTATCACTGCAAAATGGAATAATAATAATCTCCCCAGGAACAAACTCCCAAGGGTATTAAGGGAAAGAGCAAAGATGTGCCAAAGTGCCTTGCAAACTTTAAATTCTACTCCTGTGCTTTGGACCCTTTCCACTCCCTGTAAGGGCTCTCCCCTTCTTCCGTTCCTTCAGCACACAGACAAACTCCAGACCTCCTCATTATTTTAAAGATCTGTCCTAACCCCACATTGGACCACCCAGATTATTCTTCTGTACCCCTACTTTCTGTCTCTTATTTCTCATCTCCCACTCACCCTCAGAGTTGGGGCCAGAAGGCTTCTCCCCTGCCAATCTGCTTGATTAAATCTAATGGATTTTTTTCAATGTTGAACTCTGCCATGTTTGACTGTGTTGACCAGGTCTTTGAGAAAGTTTGCGTTCCTTTATTTCAATGATCATACTCCACTGATTCTTCTTTCACCTTTTAAAACTCCTTCTCACTCTCCATACGAGATTTCTTTTCTGCTTACCCTCAAAATACTAAGGATTACTCTGATTCTGTCCCTGGCTTCTTCTCTTTCCATCCTATGCTTGTCCTATATTTCATCCTATACTTGTCCTTGGTAAGTTCTTTGCCCTAAAGGCTCTAGTTACTGTTTCTCTGCTGATGTGTCTCCGATCTGCATCTAACACTGATGCTTTTCTGAGCTTCAGATCCCATAAAACTCTACGGCAGAATGCCAACGTGGGCTAGCTTAGGCAAATACTAAGAGAAAGCACTGGCACACAAAGCTAGCCTAGGAAAGGGCAGGGACACAGCTGGACCCTGTGACAGCTAGAATTAGGGATGTGAGCACTGTCAGGACATGGCTTGTCTTTCATGTTGGCTCCATTCTCTCAGTCTGGCTTCAGGACTTTCTGGCAGCCCAGAAAATCTTCAGGCTCACAACTTTTATAAAAAGGAATGAAAGAGGCTCTCTTGACCTGGTTAGAAAATCCTGGTGAAGAATGCAGTGGGGCTTGTCTTGGTTCAAGGGCCTATCTCTTCATGAATTAATCTAGGCAGAGCCTCAGACAGATATCAGCTTCCATTGAGATCATTTATTTAGAACAATATCTGAAAACAGAGGGGCTGCAGGAAGGAATTCTGGGATACAAAATGACAAATGTCCATTAAGGAGCCATATGCTCAATGCTTAACTGTCTACTAGTATCCTATGGAAAACACCTTCCAAACTGTATTCATCCACCCACCCCCACCACCTCATCGAATGACATCACCCTTTCAGTGCTCCTCAAATCAGAGGCTTAGAACTCATCACGGATGCCTCCTTCTCCCTCATGCTTAATGTTTGACTGGTCCCCAAGCCCTATTATTTTATTTTTTAAATGGTTCTGGATCCCTTCCCACTCTCTGTCTTTCATCTTCGTGACTCTTATTTTAGTTTTGAGCCCCCGTTCCTTTATCCCAAAACAATTGTCACTGCTCTTAACTGGTCTCCTTGTCTCCAGTTTGCTCCCTGTATCACCCAGGGTTCACTGAAACAAGTCCCATAGAAACAAAAACTACCCTAGGTTTTCCTCAAAGAATATTTAAACAGAGAGAGCATAATTAAGGATAAGGATTGTGTTGGACCATGTTTTCCTGGAGGATTGCACTATGTGGGAGGCATCTAGAAAGGTGGGTGCAGATAAAACAGAGAGAATCCTCACAATAGGTGGTGCAAAACGGTTCATTTTATGTGTCAATTTGACTGGGTCATGGGATGCCCAGATAACTGGTTGTGTTTATGGGTGTGTTTATGACGGTGTTTTTGGAAGACATTAACATTTGAAATTGGTAGACTGAGAAGGCAGATTGCCCTCCTTAATGTGGGTGGGCCTCATCCAATCAGTTGAAGGTCCAAATAGAGCAAAAAGACTGAATTAGAGGAAACTCTTCCTGCCTGACTGCCTTCCAGCTGGAACACTGCTTTTTTTCTGCCTTTGGACTTGAACGAAAATGGTAGCTCTTCCTGGATCTTGAGCAAACTGGCCATCAGCTTGGAACTAAGGCCTCTCCCCTGCCCCTTCACCTGTCTGCTGAGACAGAAGACTGCTTCTGGTCCAAGAACATGGCAGAACTCCTTTAGGAGAGACTAGAGAGTTTAATGGGAGGACTAAATGGGGAATAAATGAAACAGGCCTTGAGAAAAGGAAAAGGAGAAATGCTCTCTCTTAGATCCTTTCCTTGGGGCTAGTATTTGTTAGGAGCCTTGCAGGAAATAGTATTTAACTAAAGAGATTATTTAATAATTGAATTGAATAGAGCTGTGGGCAAGGTTAAACAAGCCAAAAAGCCATGCTGATGCACTCAGGGGTTAGCAACAGTTGAAAGTCATTATTTCCCCTGTGCCTTGCAGCAAAAGAGAAGATGGTGGTGTTACTGGAGCCCAGGAAGATCACCTGGCAGGAGTTATAACCATAGAGGGATGCAGAAACTGCCAGAAATTCAGTGCTGAAATCTGGAGGAAGTGGGGCAGAAACGCCCGCTCGTTTCTCCTCTTGCCTTGGATCTTCTGCCAGTGGCATTGACTGATCCAGCTGGGAGCTGAAGGATAGGGAACCCTGGTGCTGCTCTGCTTGGAGGTCGGCCTCATGGCAGAAATGGCAGATGGTGCAGCTGGCAAGTGGAGGATAACCAGCACAGAGCTGGGGCTGGTAGAAAAGCCTAAGTCTACCTCCAGTTGGAACTTCCCTCCCCCTCTTCCCTTCTCTTGGAGCACAGACAGATTTGCAGAAGGAGGAAATGCTATCCAGCTTAGGTGATCAACCCTATGCCAGAGGGAGAAGCACTCTCTTTTTTTGGTATTGGACTTGGCAAGGCTCTTCTTGCTGTGGAAATGATGAGATCTAGAGGTCTAAGACTGGGAAGAAGTCAAGGGAATGGCCCAAAGAGCAGTTTATTGCCCAAATTCCTGTCGGACTTTTAAGCCGAAGGAGCAAAAGAGGTTTCTCAGGCTTTATATGGACAACCAGATAGGGCTCTGGGACTGAAGACCTGACTAGTGGTAGACATCACATTTTCCTAGAAGATTATTTGCCTCAGAACAGGGCAGATGTGGTATGATGGAGAAGGGGGTTGGAACTCAATGGCCATTCCACCTTCCTTCTAGTGCGCTTTTCTGTACTGCAGCATCTCAAAAGATAAAACTTGCCTATCTCAGATTTTCTTGCAATTGGGGTTCTAGCTGTCTTTGGAGTTTGGCCAATCAGATTTGCTCCTGTTAGATTTAGAATAAGTGAGAGAAGCCTTGCTTTTGCTACTTCTGCTGGAAACCATAGTTGCAAAGGTTTGATTTCTTTTCTTTTTCTTTTTTTTTTGCAGTAGCATTAGCAGAGGTTCCACTGTCCACCAAACAGCATAATGGGTGTTGGATGGTGGATGTCAGGCAGCAAGTCAGCTGGTGTGGGTTGTGATAGGCACAATGTGGCCAAGCACCTGGCAGTAATAATAGTTGCCTCCTGATAGTGGCAGCTTCCTCATCGCATAGCTTCCTGACCATGACCATGAAGATGGATTAGAGCTGGTGGCTTCTGGATGGTAGAAGAGATAGCAGCTTTCTTGGGGCCTGTGATATGGCTTTGGGAGTTTATTCCTGAACAACCAAACCTTGAACTTGTCCTCAGCACTCAAAACCCTCATGGCCATTTAATCAGTGTAATAAATTCCATTTTTATCTCAACTAGCTAGGGAATATATTGTCCTCTGCAGCTGGATGTTAAATAAAAGAAGTGTCCACAGCAATACTAATACTAGATAGCATTGAATGCTTACTATGTGCCAAGTACTCCAAGCATGTTCCATGAATTATTTCTTCATTCAATTCTCATGACAACCCTGTAAGTTAGGTGTGATATTATATTGACTCTCAAGTTGTAAATCTGAGATCCAGAGATTCAATAACTTGCCCAACATCACCAGAAAGAAATGGTGAGAATAGGTATGAAATGCGTTCTCGTTCTAATGCCTAGGTTATTTAACCCTTGTTCCATGAGGCAGGTTGGCTGAGGATTCTGGAATCCCAGAACTCAGAAATCATATCCTTTTTTGTTTTGAGGTCTACTTAATAGCACCCAAAGATAAAACAGGGTTCTAGAGACATTGTGCATCTCATACAAGGTCATGTGCATAGTAAGTGGCTGAGCTGGGATTCAAACACTTCTCCTTGACTTCAAAACCTATGTTGCTGCCCACTTCACAGTCTGTTGCTGCGGCCTCATGACAGCCCTTCAAATCTGAGAAAACCACTTTCTTATCTCTGTGACTTCTCTTCTGCAAGTTAAGCATACTGAGGACTCTCAAGCTGCACCTCTGAGTCCTCTCTCCACTAGGTCGCCCTCCACTGTTTGTGAATGTCCCTCTTCAAGTACGTCACCCGGGACAGATCACAGAACTCTCCGTGTGGTCTGACAAGCCCAGCGAAACCCCCAGCATGAAAGCTCTTACTCTCCACCAGACTCGAAGTTGAGAGGAACAAATCTCTCTCCTCCTGCTACCTTCCCCCAGATGTCTTTCCCAAGGGACCCCTTCACTTTTCCTCTAAGGAAGACATGACATATATATTTCTACACAAATTAAGAACTTTTTTTTTTTTTTTTTGCCAGACCATTTTAAGGAGGAGGGTGTGTTCAGTCTCCCTTCTGCTCCAGAGCTGGAGTGGACTTTTGAGGAGTTATTTATGGACAGAATGCTAATTACTTAACTACAAATATGTAAATACTTTGAGAATAAATTCATCACAATATATTAGGCATCACATTGTAATTAAGCCCAATTAGGTATTATTAGCAGTATTAATGTCATGTTGCTCATGCCTGTCCCTAATGAATATATTAACCCAGCCTTGCTGCCACCATCCATGTGGGTGCATTACGATGATGGTGATAATAGACACATAATTAGAGCATTATTACTTTGCTTGCAAATTGTGATGAGAAATAAGTCAATGTCTTTGGAATCTGAATGACTGCTGTGGATATGTTCGAGGTGGCCTGGGGGTTGTGTGATCTGGAAATAAGAGTTAACATCTTGGCATCTCAGTTTGTAGCCCTTGAAAGAGAAAGGCTTCTGGTTTTCCTTCATGGATTAAGGTAAACACAATGGAAATGAGGCCCGGTGCAGGGAGCCACCAGGAAAGCTCTTGGCATACCAGGGTGCTGCGTTTATTGTTCCAAATCACTGCAGAGGAGAGGAGTTAGGTTTGGACCGTGGAAACAGAAGGGGAGTGGAAACTGAGGTGAGATACAAGCTTGCAGGAGGTCAAAGTCCAAGGCAGAGGGAAGAAAATGACCGCTTGCTCTCTCTGTTCCAACAACAACCCTACCAGGTTGTTGAGCCTGGATCATGCAAACTAGGAAACATCTCAGAAATGTTAAGTAAAGGTACCCAAGGTCACAAAGAGGCAGGATTTGGACTCAGTTTGTCTGACAATAGGTTATAAAAGAGTGCAAGGCAGGGCGCTAAAAAATGTAGAGCCAAGCAGATGTGTGATGTGGCAAGTATTTATTCACTAAGCTTGTAGTAAGCATGTTCTGTGAACCCTTGCTCTGAGTTAGGTGATTTCTATGTATACACCCATCCAAAATACATGCAAAATATTTACCTCCAGAAGGATGAGAGAAAGACCTGATGGACCAAGGGAGAACAAAGGGAATCATACAGTTAAATCTTTTACCCATGACTTGGGGCTGGGTTGGGAGATCTTTGGTGTTATAGAGCCAAGTTTTGAGTATTGATGGTGAGGTGGAGAATATTACTGGAGCCAGCAAGATGGCTGTGGCTAACAGGGAAAGAACCTAGCAAGAAAGGTAGATGGGACAGCTGTGAAATTCTTTTCTGTGAAATTCTTTTAACAACAACAACAAAATTGTTGACTATAAAAAGTGGAAGATGTCTTAGATATAATCCTTAGATGTATTCCTTTGACTAATGAAATAACTCTCAGAGTATCAATCAGGGTCCTGAGAATAAAACCACTCCAGGAATGTCTTTCTATACAGGAGATGATTACATAGGAAATGATAAAACTGAGAATCCAAATAGGATGGAGAACCAACCTACAGACTGCTAAAAGTAGGTAGTGGCTACTTTCCTTAGGGCTGGAGGGCCAACAGGAGGAGGTGTTATCACAAGCCAGAAGCCAGGCCCACCTAATAGGAGCTAGCAGCTTAGGACTCTGGAAACTTCAGAATTCTGAGAACCCAGCAAGATCTGGAGCTGTGGTGCATACACAGTGGCTACGAATACAGCAGCACCCGAGACACAGTGGCTACAAGACACAGCACCTGAGGGAGAGCAAGAGAAGAAAAACACCCTGGGTTCTCCCCTTCTCCCACTGTACAGTCTTGTAGTTGGGCGTTTGGATGGCTACACCTACTGGGAAGCCAGTAGGCAAAGGAGCCTGGGAAATGTAGTTCCTGACATAGAGAAAGGAGAAGAGAGAGATGTAAGAGGAGCCTGATAGTATACGGGAAGGGTTGGGAATAGAGTTCACGTTGCTTGACTTCCAGTACAGTATACTTTGCATTGAAATGAGAGTGGTTTATTCATTAGGAGAGATTCTCATTAAGAGGTGATAGGAAAACAATGGTGATGGATGATGGTCTAGCTTATATTTTCATATTTCCTTATAGTTTACCAGGAACTTTCCTATCAAATATTTTATTTAATCCTTTCAAATCTTGTGAGATAAACACCATTAGTCCTATTGTATAGGCAAGGAAATGGAAGCTAAGAGAGGCTTAGAGAGTCTTATGGTTTCATACTTCTTAAGTAGCAGAGCCAGGATTTGACCCTAGATGTATCTTACTCCAAGTACAAGGAACTCCTGGGGAGATTGGAGGAGATGCTAAGACCCAGGGGCCCCTGAGTTTTCATAAACATGGGGCTGGAAGCTGAGCTGGTAAAGATAAATGCACACTGCCCTTCTGCCAAAGGAAGCTTTCTGTAAGGTTGATCCGATAGGCTCCTCTCATTTACATGGGGTCAGGAGGGTGCTGGAGGCCCCAGAGCTGATATGCTGGCTCTTAAGAATTCACCCTAACATCTATCTCCATAATATACTGCAATTTTCAAAGAATGATCACAAAGAATTATATTTCAGTTTTTCTACCATCCCTAGAGGCAAAAAGACTGGGGGCAATTGTCCCTTTTTGATAGATGGTAGAACAGGCTCAGAAAGATGAAATGACTTATCTTGGCCTCCTCACTTAATATCCCTCTTGCAACTTATGTTCAGCTAAACTTATTTCTACTCTCCAAACAAATAGCACCCGTCATGACTTTGCATTTGCTCTTTCCTCTGCCTAGAATAAACTTCTCCCCAAAGAACCTCCCCAAGTAGAGTTTGTTGATTCCTCCTCCAACCCCCATAACAATTTTTTGTTGCCTCTCAGTTTTTTCCTGTATTTCTAGGTGGTTATTTGCTCACTTGTCAATCTCCTGTAGCAGACTGGGAACCCTTTAATGACAAAGACTAGGTCTTACTCATCTCTGTCTCCCTACATTTTGCTGAATGCTGAATAAATGAATGAATGCATATATACATATATGTATAACTGATACTCAAAGCCAGTTCTCTTGGGTCCTTCTTGCCACTGGTCTCTGTACTGAGGAGGCACTTTAGGAAGCAGAGGAAGAAGCCATTGACCAAGGAGTGTGATTGAGGCTGACATAATGGATTTTCTAGAGTTATAAGGCTTTTTCTCCTATTTTAACAAGAGAGATCCTGCAGGGAATTAAATTCTCTTGCTTAAGAGAAAAAATGTTTAGTTTTGCTGAATTAGCTATTCGTTATCAATTAAACTAAAGGGCTTTCTTTGAACATGGAAACTCTTGGACTTTCTATTTTGCAGCAAAGCTATAAGAGAGGATAAGAGAATAGGGAAGGGGCAGAGGGTCTCAGGCACAGGAGAGAGTTGCAGAATTGCACAGTGCCTTGGTGTGGCGGGGTATTGGGCTGGGAGAGTCGCTGCAGCTGAGCTCAGTCAGCCAGAACTGAGTCTTCCCTTCCAATAGAGTACAGGGACCACCTAGTGTTTCTAGGTGGGGTCCAGCCCTGAGAAGTGTAAGAGCAAGAGTTAAAGGGATTGGGATAGCTTCACTGTGTGAGAGAACCCAGCACTTCTACTCTCCTCTCATTTTCTAGTTGAGGAAATAGGGGCTTCAAGTGGCAGTACAATTCCCTCAAGGGTGCAGTGAGTCAGTGTCAGAGCAGAACTCACTCATTGCTTGCTACTTTCCCTATTTAACATCTAAGCATTTCCCTGTGCCTAGGCCACTGCACTAAGTAGCATCTGTGGCTCTTGCCTTCCCAGGACCCATTTTTTCCCCCTAGCAGCAGCACCTCAATTGATTCATGGTTACATAGGAAGTGGAAAAGCTGAGAAGTCAAATGGGACGGAGAGGCAACCTATAGACTGGCAAAAGCAGGTAGCTGCTACTTTCCTTAGGGCTGGAGGGCCAACAGGAGGAGGAAGAGTTAGCCTGTTCTGCACTGGATATTGCTAGGCAACCAGATTCTCTTCCCTTGGCATTTGGGGTGTTGTGACATGGTGATGGAAAAGCATTACAGATCAGGCATCCAAGAGGCAGGGCCACCTTTGCACCCTTCTCCCAAGGTCCTGCCCCTTATTCTTTCCCAGGCCTGATGCATCAGCCCTTCCTTAGAGCCTGGGAGTATTCTCATGTCCTTCTTCACTTGGTTAAGATAACCATAGCTGGTTTTTACTGGTTGTGACCAAAGACTCCTAAGTGGTCCACTCTCCCAACCAGTATCCTTGAGAACAGCCAGCAGGCAAGAAGAGAAGAGAGGATACCCTTCCAGGTGTACAGCCCTTTACTAAGTGCTTTCCAATGGATTTGTCAAGTCAATAGGAATTTTAAAATTTGCTAGTAGCCACATTAAAAAAGTGAAAAAGAAAGGGTGACATTCATTTCAAAACTACATTTTATTTAACTCAGTATCTTCAAACGATTCTAATTTCAACATGTAACCAGCATAAAAATAATTAGTGAGATACCTTACATTCTTTTTTTAATACTAAGTCTTTGAAACCCTGTATTTTACACTTTGATGTTTCAATTTGGATGCTACATTTTTCTGAGAAACACTACTTGAGCTCAAGAAGGTAGGGCCTTCATAATAGGATTAGTAGCCTTATAAGCAGAGGACAATCTGTCCCTCTCTCTCTCTCTCTGAATGCATGCACCATGTGAGAACACAGCAAGAAGGTGGCCACCTGTATTAAGATTTTATAAAATAGAGATAGAAAAAAAAGTAGATTCACACACCCAAACTGTAAATACTTGGAAGTTTTCCAATAACCAACTTGAGTATTAGTTTCAAACCTTATATTTAACTTGATTAAAATGAAATAAAATTGAGATTCAGTTTTTTGGTTGCACTAGCCACATTTCAAGTGCTCATAGCTGCCTGTGGTTAATGGCTACTGTATTGGACAGCATGGCCTTTTACAATTACTACACCTTTATCATATCCTATATCTCATGAGAGCCTTCCAACTATGAGAAGAATTATAACTATTATTGATACTCTTGCTATCACCATCATCATTAGCATTATCATACCCAGTCTCCAAATGGAAAAATGGAGGTTCAAAGGGATTAAATAACTTTCTTGGGGTCATGCAGCTGGGAAGGGATAGGTTCAGAGCTTGAACCCTGGTCTGTGTGACTAGCAGTGCTAGGCCAGAGGCTCTTGAGTGATCCACATAGAGATAGCCTTGGATCAGAGTGCAACTGAGGCTCTGACATGAGTACGCTGTGTGAGCTGGGACACACTGCTTGTCTTCTCTAAGATGCATTTCCTTATCTGTAAAACAAGAGGGTGGGATTGCATCCTCTTTGCTGTCTTAGCTTTCTACCTTTCTCTGAGGGGATATGGGCAAAATATAGAAGGTAATAGAAGGTATTGCTTATGGACACTTACCACATGCCACAAATGGTTCTAAGCACATCACTTGTGTTGCCCCAGATAGTCCTCACAGTAACACTATGAGGAGAGGTCTAATTACAACTCTATTTAATGGATTCAGAAACTGAAGCAGAGCAACTTGCTCAAATGCAACATTCAGTTGGTGGCAGAGCTGAGATTAGAACCCGGACAGTCTGGCTGCTGAGGCAGGTGCTTTTTCAGCAGGCAGCAGGGCCCCCAAAATGGAGACTCACTGAGGGCAGAGATTCTGCTATGTTCAATGCTGTGATCCTAGGGCCTGACACACAGTTGACACTGTAATTGTTGAATGAACAAACAAATGAATGGGTAGGAGGAAGATAAATTCCATGCTATGTAAATACAGTTCTCAAAGCTTTTGGTCTGTAAGTACAAGTAGGTATTTCGTATTCAAAATAAACTTCTGAATGCATACACGTTTTTGGCTGAAGTGAGGTGTGATTTCTGTGTCCACTTAATCCGCTTTTGTCTCCATTCTAGTACATGCATGTATCCCCAAGGGCAGCCAGGGAGTTCGAAAGAGCCCAGTGGAACCTACACCTAAGTGGAAATGAAATTCTTTCCTTTTATTAAAACCTTTAGTAAATCATAAAAGTTGTGATGCCAAGTGTCTTAGTCTGCACAAACTGCTATAACCAAATGCCGTCGTCTGGGTGGCTTAAAGCCAAATTTATTTCTCAGAGTTCTGGAGGCTAGAAGTGTGAGATCAGAGTGACAGCATGGTCTGGTTCTGGTGAGGGCTCTCCTCCTGGCTTGCAGGTGGCCATCTTCCTGCTCTGTTCTCACATGGTTCATGCTTTCAGAGAGAGGGGTGAGGACAGATCTTCCTCTTCCTATAAGGCCACAAATCCTATTATGGAGGCCCTACCTTAATGGCCTCAGCTAATCTTAATTACCTCCCAAAGGCCCCATCACCAAACACCATCACATAGGGGTTAGGGCTTCCACAGTTAAATTTCGGGTTAGACACTATTCAGTCCATAATATCAAGTATTACAATCCATGCAACCTTCTGACACATTTGTTGTTACCCAAATATTTTCTACTATTAAAATTTTTATTTTTTCAGACACTTCATTTCCTTAACCTAGATCTTTGGCTATAAATAACTAAAGATTTTACCATATCATGGAATAACAACTAAGCTTAGAATTAAAAGACCTTTTCTTTCTTTTTTTTTATTTTTTTGCTTTCTACTTGCTGTGTGACCTTGTGCAAGTTCCTTCACTTCTCTGGTTCCCCTCACTTTTTTTCTCATCTTTAAAATTAAAGGAAGGTCTAAAAGGCTTCTCAATATGTCCTTCTATAATTCTATGTTTTCCCCCATACCCAGTCATAGAAATAAAACATTATTGCTTACATATGCTATCTTTGAGTATGTTTTCCATTCATTCATTTATTCATTCATTCAAGAAACATAAAACACTTACTGTATGTCAGGCATTATTGTAGGCATTGGGAATAGAGAAATAAAAACAAAACAAAACATAGTCTTTGCATTCGAGTTGCTTCAGTCTACATGGAGACTCACAGAATAAAACAGGCAATTACAGCACAGTGGGGTGAGTTCTATGCTAGAAGATGCTGAAAGAGCACATCACATATCAGTGGTAACTAACATCAGTTTGGGAGTCAGAGAAGTCTTTTAGAGGATGATGGCACATGAGCTGCTTCTAATGGATGAGTTAGGTGAAGATGTGAGAGGAAAGTATTGTAGCCCTAGTTTGGGGACTGGGCCGTTGAGTGGATGATGACACTTTTCACCAACATGGGGAATGCAATAACAGTCATACATCACATAAGAGTGTTTCATCAATGACAGAACGCATGTGTGACAGTGGTTTTGTAAGATTATAATATCGTATTCTTGCTGTACTTTTCCTATATTTAGATATGTTTAGATACTGAAATACTTACCACTGTATTACAATTGCGTACAGTATTCAGTACTATGCTGTCCAGGTTTGTAGCTTAGAAGCAATAGGCTATACCATAGAGCCTAGGTGTGTAGTTAGCTATACCATCTAGGGTTGCATTAAATACACGCTATGATGTTCACAGAATGACAAAATTGCCTAATGATGCAACCTTTCTCAGAAGGTATCCCTGTTATTGAGAGACACACGACTCTGAGGAGGTCCTGCGATTCTGTATAGTCGAGGGAACAGGTTCTTAGCAGCTCTGACTCTGTTCTGTTTAGGGGGTGTTTCTATTCCATTTAGCTTCAGAATATGTTCTATATTAAATACCATCAGTATAATTACAGAATATGATACACTGTAATTATGCTCTGTAATTACATTTTCTTACATTAGCAGCATGGCATTCCCACTCAACGCAGACCCCCAGCACCCTGGACTGTTAGCATGGTTGGGACTGTACAGGCCACCAGGAGCAGACACAGATCTCTCTTTCCCAGCTGTTGTCAAATGATATAGCAGGAGTCACAGGGAGGCAGTGCAGTGTGATGGATAAGAGCATGGGCTTTGAGAGAAGGTCCCCCAAGTTTGAATGATGACGTTACCACTCTTTATCTGTGTGGTTTAGGCATGTTACTTAACATTTCTGTGCCTCAGTTTCTCTGTGGTCAGAAAGAGGATAATAGAGTGTATGTCATAGACTTGTTTTTAAGAATAAGTGAGGTAATTAATGCAATTACCTAGCATGGTGTCTGCTGAATTTAAGCCCTCAATAAAAGATTATATGATGAGAAGGGGTGACAAATTGGGGGCCCTGTTCATCTTCAGACCCTTGGACTAACATCCTGCCTCCACTGACATGAGGGAGATACTAATATACCAAGTGCTAAGCTATTAGGAATGATATTGTCACCGAATCATAGACTGTTCCTAAACTCACCTAATGCTCTCCTCCCTGTCCTCATTTTATAAATGAGGTCCAGGGACAATCGCCAGCTTGCCATATAGATTATTACTCTCAGAGATGTCTTGAACCCAGAAATCCAGGACTCCTTACCCTTTGATCAGCGCTAGGGACTAAAAAGCTTTAACTTATTTAAATCGGTCTCTCTTCATTTGACAAAGCATGTAACATTCATTCTCTTATTCCCGCCTAAAATGACTGTTTTATAGATGAAGTAAAGAAGTATAGAAACTGAGTCTAGGGGAGATAAGTGGCTTTTCCAAGGATACTCATTTAAGAAATATTAGAACTGGGGTTTGAATCCTCCTGTCCAGTGCCCTTTCTTCACATTCCTTTTCTTTTTTTCTATAGACATTTATTGGGCAGTTGCTCTGTAGTGGACATTGTAATACTCACCACGGGGGATACAGTGCTTCTTACAAAGAGTTTCCCTTTCCGATGCTAGACCAGATTTATGTACCAAATTCTAACATGAAAGGTAGATTGTGATAAATGCCATTTGGCTACTGCAATCCTGAGTGTCCATGATTAAAAACAACGTGGTGGGTGGGTGGAGGCCTTTGCTTCTGGCCGCAATCATCATGGAAGAGTTGGTAATTGCACTAAGCTATAACTGGTGGTGAAGAGGCCAGAGGTGAATTAGAATCCTTTTTGAAGTGACAAAAACCCAACTCAAAGCAGCTTAAGAAACAAACAAAAGAGAGAGAACTTACTGGGTTACGTAACTGAGAAGTCCAGGAATACAGCTGTTCTTGGCAGGTCTCCATCCAGGAGCTCAGGTGAGATTATCTTGCCTCTCTCTCTCTTGCCATCTTATGGTTCTGCTTTTCCCTACTTAGCACTCTTCCTCAGAATGACTCCTTTGTGGGGCAGGAAAGACGGTCTGGCAGTCCCAACTTATATCTTGCCAGCTGAGCAACACCAAAGGAATGCTAATTCCAATGCAAAAAGATAAGGGAGGACTCTGGGTGGCTCAGTGTGGGTTATGTGCTCATCCCTGAACCCATCACTGTGGCCAGAGAATGGGTTATTCTTTGTGCCACATAGCCTGAAAGTGGGTTCGGATCATGGTGAACTCACCTGAATCACATGGAATGGGTGTCCTGTAGAAAAGAGGGATTCTGTTACCTCCAAAAACGGTATGAGAAACTACAAACCCTAAGAGCCCACCATAGTAAGTGTTCCTTGGTGGGGAGACAGCAAAAGCAAAGTGTACGAAATAGAGAGATAAATTTGCAAAAGTAAGTTAGGACCAACTTGCAGACGCCTGTAACTGCCATGCTGGGAGTTCAGACAGAAAGGATTTTCCATAATGGAGACCTCTGAAAAGGAAGTGGCTAGGTCATATCCCTTCCTTTCCTTCTCTATTCCAGCTATGCTGAGCTCTTATAACTCTTTGAACATTCCACACTTTCCTTGATTTCAGGATAGTGTCTGCAGTTCCGTTTCCTCATATTAAAATAGTTTTCTTCCTCTTTGCTTGGATAATTCCTGTTTGGCTATAATGTCTCACTTAGAGGTCACTGCCTCTAGGAAGCCTTCCCTGACCACCAGCCCGAATGGATTAGACGCTCCCACAGCATTCTGTACACTTACTTCATTGCATTGTAGATGTCTGTTTACTTGTGTATATCACGGATATTAAATGCTTGTAATATGCCAGCTTGACAGTATTATTATTTCTATTTTCCATGTGAGGAAATTGAGCCACAGAAAGGGTATGTGCTTGCCCAGGGTGATGTAGCGACTAGATGATGGAGTTGGAATTTGAACTTAGGCAATCTGATTTCAGAACTTTCTCTTAACTACTATGTTTAAGTACGTGATATTCAGGATTTTGTTCCCAGGCTTGACATCATGCCTGTCCGGTAAAAATCTGTTGTTCAGATAAAAGAAATTAAGTGAATAAAGGAACGAATGGAATAAAAAAGAGTAATGAGATCCCCATCACTGGAGTTATTCATGCAGAGGCGTGAGGGATATCACGGTGGTAGAGTACATTGTTGCATGGTACAGAGAATTAAATTCGATGGTCTCTACGTTTCCTACCAACTCTGTAATTTTTCCCTTTGAGCAAAAGGGAGACCGAAGGCTTTTTAGCAATAAAGAGACCCAGTCACACTTGTGCTTTGGGGAAATAACTCTGGCAGTGTCATGTGCGGGTGGATTAAAGCAGACTGCTGACAGGCTTACCACCACAGTCTATTGGTGGCTATGGGATTGGGAAGGCGGACAGCAGTTCTCCTCCATCATTACTAAGACAATTACTTTAATTCTTGGGCTATACTTTGAGAAATTCCGCCCTTTAAACCTGGGTTACTTCTAAGCTCAGGAATAGAAATGAGGCCATACAGTAATTAGGGGCGCATCACAGCATGTTGGAAAGAAACTTGGAATCAAAAGAAGTATTTTGGATCCTGCTTCTATTAGGGGTCTTCGTTTTCTCATCTGGAAAATGGGACTAGTAAGACCTGCTCGGCCTATTTCCAGCCTATTCATGCTGATGAAATGACATGAAGGATGTTAGAGCATTTTCCAGATATAAAGCGCAGGGTGTCTGCATTCAGTGGTAGAAGTTGTCAGTTCAGCTCCCTCCCCTCCCACTCCCTTTCCCAGATCCTTCAAGAAAGGGGTGGGTGGGATGCTTGAAAGGTAGAAGAAAGGGCCACATTAGGATGAAGGAGCCATTCCCTAGAACCATAAATTCTGTCTTAGGACCTTAACAGACTATAAAAGTGTTATCTGAAGGCTGGAAGTGATTTATGGAAAAATAAAAACTCCCCCTCCACTGCAGAAAGCATCCTTAAAGATCTTATATATGATTTCATAAAGCCGCATGGCATCTTTTCAATTCCTTCCCAGGGCTGGGTGGACCCAGAGCCCAGCATGCTGATGAAGTGGAGGGGCGGCCGAGGCTGAGAAGGAGAAAAATCCAATTACTCTTGCTCTGGGATAAAGGAATTCCTGGGATTCAAAATCACTGGAGCATAATTGGAATCCTAATAACACGAGAGGTTTTGTGAGGAGGATTGTGGGGAAGGAGGTGGTGTGTGGGGAAGTACAGGTTCCCAAGCCGGCTATGGGAATGGCTCCAAAACACTCTGTCATTAAACCAGTGCTTTGCTGCCTGTAATTTTCCACAGTACGGGATTGTTTGTTGCCAGTTGGAGACAAAATTGGGAAGGAAGTAAAGTTCCGAAGTTCCCAGGTCCCTTGGCTAAACAGGCCCCTCAGTGAGAGAAATCCTAGCCAGTGCTCAGTGTCCTTGGCCTCCATGTCTGCCCTTTAAAACTGGGAACCTTTTAATGCAAGGCCTACAAGGCACCTTAATGATCATATAACTCCATGGAATACGAATGAGGTCTAGAGAGGAGAAGGATGGTCCGAAGGCCATGTAACTGGGAATAGGATCATGAGCCGTTACATCCAGAAACTTACAAGTTATCAGTCTAATATCCCTATTCACAGAAGTCACTACCTCATCTCAGATAAATGATTTTCCGGCCTCTGTTTGGATGCATATAACAACAGAGAGCTCACTGCTTCTTGGGACGGCCCACTGTGTTGTCGGACAGCCTTGCTGCTTGGCTAGTGTTTCCTCACCTAAAGCTGAAAATGGCCTCTGCATGACGTTCCAGGGGAAGGGTGGCATAGTGGAAAGAACCAGAGTCCTCAATTCCTTTTTTGTTTATTTTTTTTGAGCAGAAGTGCTCTATTACTTGGTGCAAATCACTTCACCTCTGTGAGGTTCCATTTTCTCATCTGTGCAAAGGGGATTATGATAGTAAATGCCTCCTTGGAATGGTGTAAGAATTCAATGAGAATTCTTAGAAGGCCTTTAGCTTTAAACAGACCAAATGCTCAACAAATGTTATCATTTTATTATCACCTGAAAAATGGGGATACTTAACAGAGTTTTTGTGGATATTCCATGGCATACTTTCTATAAAGCACCAAGGAAATGCTGTATAGACTACATAGCTGAGAAATATGTTTTCTTTCTTGGCATTGTCTACCTTTTCACATGATCACCTCTGTGTGAGTCTTACCTTCGACTTAAACCTCAAGTTTCCTGAAGACAGGATTCGTATCTAATTCATCTCTGTGTTCCCCCCAGAAATTTTTTGTGTGTGTCTGGGACTTCTATGTGTGTTGAATGAATGCAGAACATTCTTGTGTAAATCTCTTCAGTCCCAGGGACCCACATCACCTCTGCACAAAGTCACCTTCTACCCAGCACAGTTCAGCAGCCCTGTAGGAACTGAGTCTCCACTTGGGTGTTTTGTAACATCAACAAGAACAAGTCTCAGAAAACCCTTTCCTCCTTCTCAAGCATCCACTCCTTCCATCTCCAAGAGTCAAAATTCTTAAATATCCCAGTTTGAGTATTTTTTTCTCTTTTTTCCTATCCCCAGTTCTCAATATAATGTAAATTGAAACCCTCTTTGGTTTTAGTTTCTCCTCTGCTTTCCCACCAACTTATTCAATCACTTAATACACATTTTGACAGACACTGCCCTGGGCACTATGTATGGAGCAATGAACACTGGAGATTCCTTGCTCTCCAATGGAGCTTACATTGTATCAGAGAGGGGAGAAAATAAATGCAAGCAAATGACTTACAATATAATGAAATAACACTAGTTACAAAGGAATGTGATATTAACTTGGGCCAGAGGATAGCTAGATAGAATGTTCAAGGAAGGCCTGTGTGAGGAAGTATCAACTGAATTGAGACTTGAATAAGGATTTTATCAACTGAAGACCTGGGGGAAAAATAATCCAGACAAAGAGAAGAGCAGGTGCAATGGTACTGAGGTAGAATGAGTCTCTCTGTCAGGTCACTGGGTCTTAAGCATGGACGGCCTCTTCAACCAGAGTGCTGGGTCTTCCTCTGGAGTTTCTATTCAGTGGGTCTGGAATGGGGCTGGAGAAATGCATGTCTAACTGATTTCAGGTGATGCTGAGGCTGCTGGTCCAGGGAGTACACGTTGAGACCCACCATGTTGGAGAAACAGAGTCAATGCAGTTGGAGCTGAGTGAGTGAGGAGGCAAGTGGTAGGAACCGAGAGCAAGAAGCCAGTGCAAGTCAGATCACATAGGGCTTTGTAAGATGCAGTAAGGAGTTAGGCTTCTCTTTGAAGGGCAATGGGAAGCCATAGGTTTTTGGAAGGGTTTTTAGTAAGAAAGTGACTTGATTTTTAAAACCTTACTTTGGCTGCTCCATGGAGAGAGTAGATTTCAGGGGACAAGAAGGGGAGCAGAGAGGTCTGATAGGAAGATATTGCAGGGTAACAAATGAGAAAGGACAGTGTCTTGACCCAGGATGGTTGCAGGACAAAGCTGCCCAGACATGAAGTGTATGAGTTTCTCAACCTCAGCACTATTGACATGTGGGGCTGGATAATTCTTTGTTGTGGGTGGCTGTCCTTGTGCGTTGTGGGATACTTAGCAGCATCCTTGGTTTCTACCCACCGGAGGCCGTTAGCACTCCCTTTCAGGTGTGACACCCAAAAATATTTTCAGCATTGCCTGGGGAAAGGGGGCAAATCATTCCTGATACCATCCCTTGGTATTGAAGATTCATTATTCAGCAAATATCCATCCATGCTAACAAATATCTACATGCTGGGACTGTAGTAGATGCCAGGACAGGGCTATAAACAACACAGACCAAGTCCCCACCATCATGGAGTTTGCAGCTCTAGTAGAGACAGAAAAGGGGTAGAAGGGAGACTGAAGGTCTCAGGGGTGCCATGGTGTCTGAGCACTAACCATTCCTTCTCCCAGCTCTCCAGCACAGAAATCTGACAAAGACCGAAGTCTCCCCGAAGGGTGGGGCTGGGGAGAAGACAAAGACAAAATCCGCTCTAGCAGGTAGGGGATACGAAGGAGGTGGTTGGGGGAGAGGAGAGAAGGCTGAAACACATATTAATCATTTTGTCATACAGGCATGAATGGATTTTTGAAGACCAGAAATATTTAATAACAGTTCAAAATGTCACATCTCTATTTCTCTGCTACTGGCAATGATAACATTAGCACACCCACCCCGTGTCAGCCACTGTCACCAACATTCTAGATGGCCTGCCGGGTAGGTACTATTTGATATTTTTCCTCCAGCTGAGAGGGTCCAGAGAGGTTAAGTAACTTGCTTAAGGTCACACAGCAGGTAGGGAGCTCAGTCAAGCTTCCCACTCCCAAACCCACGGTATTTTCATTAAACTCACCCACTAAGAAACATTCTTTACTGCAGCTTCATCAGGGTGGGAGGCAGAGGTTGGTGAGATGGTGGCAGTCGGGGAGGGATGATATTATCGTTCTTTTCTAATTATCTTGGAGCAGAGTCAGAGGGAATCAGAACAGGAACCAGAGGAGCTGACCTTGAAGGCTATGTCTCCTGAAGAGCCCGGGGCCAACGGGCCATTGTTGTCTGTGGCATATATTTCTAGTGCAATTATCCCATCCTCCTCTTACAACTCTCTCAGAAGTTCCTCCCGTGATCATTAAAACTGGCTCTGGGCTGTGGCTTTGAAAGTGGCCGGAAACGCCCAGGGCTGGACCACGTCCTCGTTAAGCAGGGACTGCCTTCCAGGGACTTCAACCGGATTTCTGCCCTGTTACAAATTGAGGGAGATGCGACAGGGCTGTGCCAATTACAGGTGGGCGACTCTCAAAAGAGGTCATTTTCTTTTTGCTTTCAGAGATTTTAAGATTTTCAGCTCCATTTAAACTCAAAGGCAATTCTGTGTCTCCTACGGTCTGTTGCAGGCCTGAGGGTCACAAAGCGGGAGCTGAGAGAGGAGCAAGAAGGGGGTGGGCATTCAGATGGGGAGGCAGCATCATCCAGTGGTTCACCCACCTGGGGGTCTGGTGGTCTCAGATTTGCTGGCCTGTTCTGCCACAGTTTTCCACAAGGCACTAGAATTCTTTGTGCCTCAGTTTCGTTTTCTGAGACAAATAGGTCACCACAAAGGATTAAGTGAGATCGTGTATGTCAAACGTGCAGCACAGTGCCTAACACTTGGTAGCACTCAAAAACACTGTGTTCCTGAGGCTCTGGTTCAGGGATGTCTCCTGAGACATGGCCTATTCTTTCCCTGGGACACAGTCAGTCCGCAATCTCCTAGAGCAAAGCAAAGAGACATGGGGAGTGTTTGCAGAGAGGTCCACAGTTACTGTGAGAAATGAGGCAAGTCTCCTCCAAGTCTCTGTTTCCTCATTCATAAAATGTGATGATAATGTTCATTTGTCCACTCACGCACTCGTTCATTCATCATGCTGGTGTGCTAGTTTCTGGGATTCAACAATGAGCAGGAGACATGAGGATACTTTCCTCTTGGAGTTTACACTCCAAAAAGATGGCCTTAAAATAAACAATTAAACATCCTAGCACTTTGGGAGTCTGAGGCAGGCGGTTTGCTTGAGCCCAGGAGTTCAAGACCAGCCTGGGCAATGTGGCAAAACCCCATCTCAAATCTAAAAATTAGCTGGGTGTGGTGGTGCATGCCTGTAGTCCCAGCTACTCAGGAGGCTGAGATGGGAGGATCCCTTGAGCTTAGGAGGTTGAGGCTGCAGTGAGCTGAGATCACATCATTGAACTATAGCTTGGGTGACACAAGACCAAAAAAAAAAAAAAATTAAACAAACGCAGAATAGATTTATAGGTTATGATCATCGGTGCTTTGAAAGAAGCAAAATAAGATGATGTGACAAAGAATAACTGGGAGAAATCTGCTTCCAACAGGGTGGGCAGGGAAGGCCTCTTTGAGGGGTGACATCTAAAGGAGCCCTCGTGATGAGGAACCAGCCATGAGAAGAATGGGGTTAGGGAGAGTATTCCAGGCAGAGGAAACAGCAAGTGCAAAGGCCCAAGGCAATTGAAGGGTTTGATGTGTCTGAGGAATTGACGGTGGTGGGTCTTTCTGGGAGTGGAGAGGGGGAGGTGGCAGGGAGTAGCAGGAAATGATCCTGGAGTATTAAATGTGATGGCGTGTGTGAATGGTGCTTCACAGACTGACCACAGGGAATTAGGATGCTCAATATGGCTGGAAAGCCTAATAGGGAACCAGCCCAATTGGAAGATTACTGTGGGCTGAAGGGTCTTGGAAACTGGAGGAAGAAGGAAAAATAAGCAGAGTCCGGGAACAAGGAGGTCTCGAGAATGGATGGACTCCTCCTCCCTGGACATGACTGTTACCTAGGCACTGTGCTAACAGTGTTTCTTCTCTTCATCTTCCGAGCCTGTGTGTTACAGATGAGGAACTTAACAGTGAAAAGGGTTAGTGATTTTCTCTGACCATTTGAACCTAGATCCTTAGGGTCCCTGAGAGTGGGCTTACAACTTTTGTAACACACCACTCCCCACTATGAATCCATGGCTCTTGGTCAAATGGGCGTTGGCTTTTCCTAACAGTCCGCTCTGGGCCAAGCACTCTCCTGGGAAAGCTCTGAAGGAGACAAACTTAATCCAGGTAAGCCCTGAAGGCTGACAAGGGACGCTGCCCAGCTGGTCCCCAGCTGCCCTGTGAGGCTATGTGATGATCACATGATTGGTCCTGATGGTTAGAGAGGTGAGACCTATAGAACCCAGGACTCACCTCAAAGATGACAAATGGTGCAGCCTGTCTACTTTGCTCTGTAATATTCCACTAAGGCCACGACTTTTTGACAAGGACTCATCTGCTTGTGAAAGCTGATTCTTGAGGCACAGTGTCTTGTCAGGCAATCTCAAGTACATCTAAGAGTGTATCTAAGAGGGTCTTAGACTCTTAGACTCACAGGGCGTGGAGGAACTTAGGTCCCATGCCAGCATTCTTTTGATGTGCCTTCTGAGTAGATCCCCGAGTTGGCTTGCTCAGTGCCAGTGACATGTCTCACCACCCCTCTGGATGGCTGCATTGTTGGCCCTGAAAAAGTTCTTTATACTAAACAGAAACCCAGTAACTTGGCCTTAGTTCTACCTCTGAAACTCACTGTGTAAATCTGTTGTCTGTTCTCTGGGATAAACCTATAAATGTTCCTTGGAATCTTCTCCAGACCAAATAAATCCAAGTTTTTCCATAACGTGAATTTGAGTCTTTCTACTATTCTGTTCACAGCTTGTGAGTAGCAAAAAGAGTGAAGATTCTGGAGTCAGGAGATCAAGGTTCAAAATCCTGTTTAGTGACTTATGCCTGTTCAAGTCACGTGTGTGTGTGAATGTGTGCGCATGCATGTGCATTCGCAAACATATATAGGGGATAGGAAGGTAGTGGCAGGGGACCCTGAGCACTCGGGAAGCTGTCAAGGGCTAAGTTTGTCCTTGGAGCTTCACATCCAAGATCTAGTTCATCCTCACAACCCCGTGAAAGTGGGATAACTGCCCTTCCTTACATTTTACACACGAGGTAATTGAGACTCAGAGAGGTTAAATTACTTGCTCAAATTCCACAGCTAGTGACAATAAGTGGATTTGAAATGGGGTCTTTCTGATATCAAAGCTCTGAAATAACAGTTGACATTACCGAGGGTTAGATTTTTCATCTGTAGATGGGAGTAAATAATGGTGCTTTCTTCATAGTTCTTAATGATGCTGGGACATTAAAAGGAAGTGATGCAGGGAAAAGTCTTAGGAAAATTCTAAACCACCCTATAAATATTACTTACTTTATTTTCTTTTTTATTGTCTTAATTATCTAGAGAGTTGAGGAAATGTTTTTGTTTTAGTGATTTTTTTTTTTTTGGCTGCAAAAAATAGGTACCAACTTTGGTTAGTTTAAGCAAAAAAGGGAATTTTCTTAGGGGTCCTGAGGATATATACAAAATCCATAATAATCAAGTGACCAAACCTCAGTATGGGCAAGGACCAGGGACAGTCTTTGGACATCACCAGCAGGAATTCTAAAAGTTCTAAAAGTTTTACTTTAACATAACTCAACTGCAATGAATCCTAGTCTCTGTCTCTGAGGTCAAAATTCCCTGTTTTTGTTAAGGAGATCGACTGGTTTAGCAGAGTCATATGGTATTGATATTGCCAGTGGAGACCCTGAGAACTGGAAGCATGGTTCAGGGCTGGGGAGTTATTGTGAGCCAGACAGCTTGTAGCTTGTCCAAGAGAGGTCAAGAAGATGTGTGGTCCCACAGCCTTCAAAGGCATTCCTTGTGGGGTTGACTTATGGCAACCATAATTATTTCATTGTTTACCTCCTTTACTAGAATATAAGCTCCCCTGCGGCAGGAAGTCTGTCTGTTCATTATTATAATATCAGCTCTTAGCATAGTGCCTAGTACGTGACGCTAACTCCATAAACAAGTGCGGAAAAAGTTCTGGATCCGACACAAATGAAATCACCCTGTCTCCCTCTCTCTCCCTGCTCTTCCTCCTTTTCCTCCTCTTCCCCTTCAATGATTCATTTAACAAACATTTATTGAATGCCTACTACATGTCAGCAACTGTTCCAAGTATTGAGATACAACAGGTTTTGCTTTTATTGACATTCTTCTCTCCTCCCTCCATTTCTTGTCTCTTTTTCTCTCTGTGTATTTCTGTCTTTCTCTTCCATGGCAGAGAGGCTTCCTGCATGTGAAAGAAAAGATGCCTATTTGTGGTCACTAATAACAAATCCTCCCATCTTCATTACTGAAAAAACAGTAAGAACGTTACCCTGTTAGTTAAGCATTTTTTGGGGGGGTGGGTGTTGCGGGAGGGAAGAAGTTGTTGATTAGGCCACCTTAGGACTAATCACTGGGCCCAAGGAAAGAGACCTTGGCCTGGGTTGCACAGTGGAGGGCAGGAAACATGGCTGGTCCTGTGGCTGGAAGCTCTGCTGGAATGATACGGCTAGAGTGGAGTTTGAGCTCTTTTAAGGGAGCTGTATGAACAAAACAACAGATGTCCACTCCAGGAGCATATAAATGCAGGGCCCCTCTCATGCCTGATGCCAGAGTATACTCATCTCCACTCTTTCTCAATGCACGGATTTCTTAGTATACTCAAGACTCCATCAAGAATTGCTCATTACAAGTGTTGGCAGCTGTGAGTAGAACATTTATTTTATTCCTTTTCCTAGGACTTGGATAAATAAGGGAATTCAGCAAATATGGAGCACCTTATATGTCCACGCAACATGTAAAAAGGCAAGGATAGAAATAAAGACAGAAAAATATTCTGACATGGGGGTAGCCTGGATATGGAATATGTTATGTATTTTAAAAAGACATCGGTTACAACTAACATCTAACTTAGACCTTAGGAAAAGTAATTGTTTCAGAAGCTGTGGAAGGAAGAAGGTGATACTGAGTACCCATTATATGCTGAGTTTTTTGTTCTAGTTGTTGATTCATTCAATCAATCTTCATCAAGTTGCCTTCTATGTACCAGGCATTGTTTTAGTTGCTGAGATACAGTAGTGGACTCAACAGAAATAAAAGTCCACACCTTCTCAAAGACTACATTCTGGTGGGCAAAGACAGATAATAAATGAAATAAATAAGTATATAGTCACGTAAAGATGATATGCAAATAGAGAAAAAGCAGGAGACAGAGATAAGATGTTCTAGGGAGAGAGATTACAGTTTTGTGAGCAAAGAATTGAGGAAGGTGATGGTTGGGTCTTAAAGATGTGAAGGGGAAGAGCTTCTAGGCAGAAGGAAGAGCTGGTATCTTCCCCTCCCACCTCGCTTATGGGAGCCTGCCTGCAACATTTGAGAGACAGCAAGGAAGCCAGTATGACTGAAGGGACTCACCGAGGGACTGAACAGAGCAGGAGTGGAAGACGAGGTCAGTTATGTAATGGCACAGGGTGGAGGCAATGGGAAGATCACACTTGGGCCTTGCATGACACGGGAAGGACTTTGATCTTTCCTTGGAGGCTTCTGCGCAGAGAAGTGGCATGAATTGATTCGCGTAAGTTATGCCAGTCACTATTCTCAAGAGCTCTGAGAGTCTGGAATTATTGGCCCCAGTTTGTGATGTGGAATTAGCATCAGAGAGGGCATATAACTTCCCCAGCATCACACCACTAGTGAATTTTACAGCTGGGTTTCAAATGCAGCTCTTTCTGATGACAATGCTCTTTCCATTAGACCACAGTGCCTCCCCCAGTCCTTGTTCCTTTATTTTGTCATGGTTAAATATTAAAAGACCCACCTTGTCCATCTTCATTTAAAATTTTCCATATTAATTTTTAATATCAAAATGCATAATTATCCCCCAAACACCCAAATAATAATTATCAATTGTGAATTTCAGAGAATTATACTTATATATTTCATAATCTATAGTTATAATTATAATAAAATTTGCTTTATAGCCTTTGTTATGCCCACACTATCGTTTAAAACTTCATTGCTTCTGAGGTTCTGATCATTTTTTTGTGTAACGGTTAAGAGTTCTCTTCCTTGATTTTCCTGGCAAAATTGACAGTTTCCCCTCTGAGCTGTCTCAGTACTATAAATACATTTCTTCTAGGACCCTAGCAAGACTGGATTATGATTCCATTATATCTGCCTGTCTGTTTCTCTAAACTTCGGTTCTTTAGGGGCCAGGATCACATCAATAGTAAATACCCTTGGGGTGTCTGTCCTGCCCAAGACCTGATTATTCCTCTCCCTTAGATGGCTGCTCCCCTCCATAGCCACCCTTGAATCATGCATCCCCATTCTAATGGCCACTGTTGCTTGGACCAGGGATGGGTGCCTGATCTGAGCGGGGCCATTCGGATGATCTTCTGGAACTGAGGGGTGGCCCCAGAGATTCTGGCTTCGTCTAGACTGAACTCTTGACAAAGGAGATGTAAACTCAGGAGTATTTCTATGGCCGTCTTCTGCTTGCCATATAGAATGACTGGGAAGTATGGAAAGCTGGTTTCTGTTGAGAGAAGCGAGATGCAGAAAAAGGCAGAGGCTAGGGACCAGAGAAAGCCCTGTCTGGGATGCTGACAGATCTCTATTTCCTTTGTTTAGCCTTTTAAAGGGCTGGCTGCACTCTCACCTTTAAGATTCACAAAATATACTATATTCTTATGATAAACTCCATTTATTTATTTATTTGTTTATTTATTATTTATTTTTGCTTATGCTAGCTTGAGTTGGTTTTTGTTACAACGAAAGACTACAAAATAATCCAATGTCTGGTTCATTTGCATAACCCCAGACCTAATTCTATATCACAGTGTCTCACTCAAAGACAAATCTTGGGTTGGCATTTTCTAGACTTGAGTTTAAGTGCCAGGTCCACAGATTACCTTGGCATGTTGCTTCACCACTTTGAGCCTCCATTTCCCCATCTGTAAAATAGGGACAATAAAGGGGTTATTATAGGATTAAAGTGTTGGGCATGTATTCGTTGTTGCTCAGTATCTGGCAGTTGCTATTATTAATGCAAGTTTTGGAATGTATGCAAGGAGAGACAATTGTTCTTGACCGCCTTGCTTCGGAGTGGACCTGGATGGTAGATGAGTGGCTAGAGCTTGGACTTTGGAGTCTGACTTCAGGAGTTTGGTTCTCAGATTCACCATTTACCAGCTGTATGAACCTGAGCAAATTATTTGAATTGTAAACACTACTTGGTTTCCCTATCTAAAAATCGCCCTTTCTCTATCTTTGGCACTGCAAGCACATAGACCTCAGCCCAATCTGACTCTCTGATAGCCAATTTGGCCCAAGAGGTGGGAGGTTTGGATCCTAGCCCTGCTTCTGTCACTGGTCATAACCTTAAGCAAGTCATCACATCTCAATGGACCTGAGTTAGGAAAGTGATCATCTGCAAAACAAGTCTAATCTATGTTCTGCTTGCTTCATGACATCATCAGGGAAAGGTCACGGAGGATCGAAAACAACGTATTATTTTGTACACTTCTAAGCACTCTCCAGATGTAAATTAAGTACTCTGAATTATTCATATGCATGCGTGTCTCCCATGCTGGCTTGACTTATCTGTAAAATGGGACTGTGAAATGCTGACATTGCATGGTTGTAATGAGGCTGAAGTGAGATAATATATGAAAGCACAATTCCAATTTCTGGCACTTACTTGTACAAACCCAATGCGTTGTGGTCTTCCTTTCTCCTTTAGATTTTACTAAGCAGTTCACTGCCTTTTTTATTTTTTAAAATTTGGTCCTCTGTCTGGTCTTGGAGTTAGGGCAGTGCGACCTTATCCCCATTTCACAGATGAATAACTTGAGGCTCTGAGACATTAAGTAACTCAGCAAAGTGATACAGCAGTGGCAGAGATAGAACTGGGAATCTATTCTCCATTCACCCTGTACGGCAAGTAAAGAACTGCACTGTGGAGCCAGTCTGCCTCTGCTTCCTATCCCAGCGCCCCACTTACTAGCTTGGGAACTTGGGCAAGTTACTCAACTTCTCTGTGCTGTTGTTTTCCCATCTGCAACCTGGGCAGAGTAATTATTCCTGCACAATTGCAGCTACCACACAGAGTGGTTGGAAGGATTAAACAAGGCAATGCTATGCTGCTTAGCATGTGCCTAGAATGTGGTAACTGCTCTCCAAGTGTAAGTTATACTCTATGATCTGCTGGGGATGTGCCACATTGGGTACAGATATGAAAGCAGAGGGCCCTGGGATTAAGTCCAGGCTTGACCCCTTACAACTGTGTGGCTTGGACAGGCATGGAGCCTCCCTTCCGTCTCTAATGTGGAGAGGACAGTGCCTATCTTGGGAGATTAGAAGCCATGGCACATGTGGATTCTTTAGAAATGTAGCAAGGTAGGTTGGTGGGATGAGGCAGGGCTTGGGGAATAAGAGCAGGGAGGTTGAAAACAGCCTGATGTGCATAGATGTGTCTTGAGGAGCAATGAGGAATGGCAGGAATGAAGAGTAGAGGTGTAGACAAGCCTGGATCATGGAGGACTCTTTATGTCAGCAGAGGAACTTGAGTCTCTTCAGACTCACTGAATGCTTTTATGCGGGGAAGCAGGGAACAGAGCTGGCCTGTTGAGAGATCATTCTGGCAGCTGTGAAGATAGATTGGAATCCATGTGCCCAGTGCAGGGGCTCCATTAGAAAGTGTTTTGGGCGAGAGATGACAGTGACCTGAAGAAAAGCCAAGGGTGTGGGATGAAGAGAGGGAACGGCTTTTATGACTACTAACTACTGGTTGAGGGTCTACTATAGACTTGGAACTCACCATTCCAAGTGCTTTGCAAATAGTAACTCATTTAATTACCTTAACAATGCAGTGGGGTAGATACTATTATCCCTATGCTACAGATTCAAAGATGAGGCCCAGAGAAACTAAGAAATGTTAAGGGGATCAGAGCCACAAGACATGGTGAATACTTTGATGCAGGGCAGTGGGGAGCAGTGAAGGGGTAGGTGATCAGCTTTCTGGCTGGGATGACGGGCTGGAAACTCAGACACCCAGCAGAAGGAGCAGGTTGGGGAAGGAGGCAGGAAAGCTATGAGTCAAGCTGTGTCTATGTTGAAGGCACCAGTGGCTCCTGTGAGACGATCCCTGCGTTGGATAGGTACGTGGAGCTCAAGGGTATGCCAGATGTGGAGGTTTGGCCTTCAACCTGATTTCAGAGGGTGCAGGGAGAGATGGAACCCTCTCAGGGCAATCTGAGGATTGGTGAGAGAGGTAAGGTCTGAGCCCTGGAGTATGTGACCTTCATAGACGTTTCTGTCTCCTGGGTCCAAAGCCTATTCTGGTCCCAGGGCCTGGACTGAAGTGCAGGCTGCGTGCCTCTCAGGAGCTCTCACTCCCACTTGTGGGGAAATTAACGTTTCTACATGAAATGTCAGAACAACCAATCACCATCCGCTTTGGGGTCAGGAATGTTGTGCCTGGGCCAGGTATGGGCTGGACACAGGTTCTTCTGTGAATCTTCTCAGCACTTGGATCTTGACGGAGAAGGGGGTTGTGGGAGTGTTACCGCTTTCCTCCCACAATGCTCTCTCCCTCCCTCTCTCCCTTTAGCTGCGTTTCTCTTGTCCTCTCTATTTCTTTATGTCCCTGTGCTTTGCTGCTTTGTTTCTGCCGATTTCTGTCCTTCTGTTGCTCCCTCTCTCCCTGTCTCTGACTCCTTTTTGTCTCCCTCTGCTTCCCTCTTTTTCTCTGTCTCTATGAGTCTCTCTCTGTGTCTCTCTCCCTGAATATCTCTATGTCTCTCCCTTTGTCTGTCTCCATCTCTTGTCTTTGTGTCTATGCACTGCTCCCCCACCCTCTATGCTTTCTTTCTCTCCTTTCCCTCCTCCCTCCTGTCCTGCCTCTGGGAAGAGGGCAGAGATCACTGGGCAGGATTGGATGTCATTAAACAAAAAAAAAAAGGAGAAAGGACTCCTTTTCTCCTGCTTGCCCCTGGGGAATGCCTAACAATGAGAGACACTTTGGTGGGTAATCGATAGGAACAAGATGCAACTAGACATCTTTGTTGGGCAGTGCAGCCGGCAGTTTCCTCTGACCGGAGCCCCTGGGAATGGCTGGCCTCTTGACCAGCCTCAAACAGAGTGTATCACAGTGCAGCGCACTTGAAGTGTGAGCCCAGCACATCCTAACCTAGGGGCACCTCATTTCCATCCCCCACTCCCCTCCCTCCCCTGCCCTCCTCCCGCCCAATACTTCACGAATATCATGAATAGAAAGAGACACTGTAACAGACAGGACATAGATTGTAGGCAGCATAGGTTGTGGGGCTGGCTAACAATCAGGGTTTCTCTAGCTGGAGCACTACTCTTAATCTTTCTAAACCCCAATTTTCTTGTGTGTAAACCAGGGAGACTAACAACTATAATCCATTCTAGGCAAGGCAGCTGGTTTTCTTTCTGAATAACAAGTTTGATCAGCACCTCCCCCACTTAGGCCCCCACAGCATGGATCACAGTCTTCTTTCAATGCTGAATCCCAGCACCAAGCTCAAAGGAGATGCTTAATGAGCGTGTGTGGCAACACAGTAGGTACTCCATATGTGTTTGTCAAATGAACAGACTACCTGCTTCTAGACCTGTACTGCCCGGCCGTCTTCTTTCTGCCTCTAACTTCCCAAAAAAAGAGCTCCAGGCTAGACTCTAGATCTTTGCCCTTGCTTGCCAGCTCTGTCTTCCCTTTTCTGCCTTTTTCCTCCCTGCATGTAGCCCTCTGAGGTTATGAGGATGAAAGGAAAAGGAAGTGAGTCACACAGGCAGGAATTCAGAACACTGGCCTCTTGGATACAGCCAAACTAGCAGAAGAGTTCACATACGGTATCATGGAAAGTTAAAGAAGGAAGAAAACTTAGAGATCATCAAGTCTGCTCATTCTCCCATTTTACAGATGAGCAATCCGCGCCCGGAGAAAGGGAGTGGCTTGCACAAAGTACTATAACTTATCCCTGTGGCAGAGAGAGGGACAGAAGAAACTAGAGTTCTACAACTTCTCAAAGTTCCTCAGACATTATTCTTGGTCTTTAGTTCTACACACCCTTTTGCATTGATAAGGGCAAGCCCAACTGAACCCCATTCTCCATTTCAGTCTTAGGAATTGCGCTCACAAAACCTTCCCCATTCTTCTAAATGCAATCCAACCATAAGATCCATTACTAACAGAGGCAAACAGGGCCTCTCACGTTAGAAGAACCAGCCACAAGAAGCTGCTTTTTCACAAGCTTGTGTCCACTTATTCTGATTCAGCTAGACTCTCAGAGGCTTTCCATGACTCCTCCATTCTGACTAAGATTTGCCTTTTTTTTTTTTTTTTTTGCTTCCTCTATACCTTGTGTATATCTTTTCTTTGGACTTCCCACATTGCTTTTATTTTTAAAAAAATCAGCTTTATAACATGTAATTTATGTGCAATAAAATTCACCAATTTTATATACAACTCAATGAGTTTTGACAAATATGTACAGTAATATGACCCCCACCACAATCAAGAAACAGAACACTTTCATTGGCCCCCTAAGTATAATAACATCCATACTCTCTTGAAGTCAATTTCCTACCATAGCCAGGCTGGGCAATCATTGATCCAATTTTAGCTGTGATAGCTTTGCTAGAAGTTCATATAATTAGAATCATTTTGTATCTGGTTGCTTTCGCTTAACATAATGTTTCTGTGACTCATCAATGCTGTTACAAGTATCAGCAATTCCTTTGTTCTTATTGCATTACAATGGTTATCCAGTTGTTCCAGCACCATTTAATTAAAAGACCATTCTTTCCCACTGTATGGATGTACTGCAATTTATTTAACCATTCACCAGGTGATGGGCATTTGGATTGTTTCCAGTTTTTGGCTGTTGAGAATGAGGCTGCCATGAGCACTCATGTACAGATTTTGTTTTATTTTTATGTGTTTTCTTTACTTCTATGAGTTTTACTTTTTTAGATTTCACATATAAGTGTGATATGTATCTTCTCATATTTTCAGTATAAGTGCTTCATGATGAATATAATATTTTCTCCTAGTCTATGGCACCTGCAAGTCCAGCACCATTTATTTCATCATGGCCAGACCTTAGGTTTGTTAATCATCTCTCTGAGGCTCAGTTTTTTAATATGTAAAATGATGTTATTAGTGTATCTATTTCTTAGAGTTTGTGAGGATTAAAAGGAATAGTGCATACTGAACTCTTAGCCTAATGCCTAGAACTTAAATAAGAGCTTGAAAATCATCAACTAACTGCTGTTATCTGATTTGTATTCATTCCATCTCTGGTCAATCAATAATAGTACTCTTTGGGTATGAACTCGTATTATCTGCAGCTGGTAGCTGGAAATAACTGGAGCTCAGGAAACCAGTCTAGACTAGAACTAGAAATTTGGTTGGGAGGCCAAGGTGAGTGGGTCACTTAAGCTCCAGAGTTTGAGACCAGCCTGGACAACATGGTGAAAACCTGTCTGTACAAAAAAAAAAAAAAAAAAAAAAAAGATTTGGAAGTAAATAGCATGTAACATAGCTATCATTTGGAGTCCGGAGCCTGAGTGAACTCAGAGTGAGAGTGTGTATAGTGAGATGATGAGACAGCCACAGCTGGAACCTTGACCAATCCCAACATTTGAGGGATAGGCAAAGGAAGAGAGGATGATGGAAGATAATGAGATTGTGTAGCCTGAGAGGAGGAGGAAAACCAGGAGAGAACAGAGTCATAGAAACCAAAGAAGGAGTAAGATCTAAGATGGAAGGGAACACTAACAAAGTCAAATGCTATAGAGATGGTGAGCCCTGAAGAAGAGACCAGTGCATTAGCCAAGAGCCAGTGCTTTCAGTGGAGAGGTGGACAGGAAGTCCAACGACAGGGTTAAGAAGCAAGCAGGTGCTGAGGTTTGGGAATCATCAAGCATATAGCTCATGTTTCCCCCAAATTTTGGTTGAGACAGTGAGAGGAGAAAGGAGATGGTAGCTTTCTTTAGAGGGTAGCAGTTGTGGAGGGCAGTCTTCCTTTTATAGTATGGGAGAGACTGAAACGTGTTCCTGGACAGATAGAACAGAACCAATGGACAGCAAATGGTTGAACGCACAGAAAAAGAGAGTGGATAATAGTGAGTGTGAGTCCCCTAAGGTGGCAGGAAGGCATGGTGTCTAGAGTGTAGAATCAGTTTGTGGCAGGGGAGTGGGGTGGCTTTATACTATGTCAACCAACTGAAATGGAACAATGTTTCAGTTTATAGTTGAGGGTTAGGATTGACCAAAAGAGAAATTTGCATATGATTTGAAAGAAGGGCAGAGCCATTAGTCTTTGAAGGTCACTGTGGTTAAACATGGTGAGAAGTACATGCAGAGGTGCTGACTGACTTCAGCTTGTTTTTGGTCTTTTGTAGTAAAAGTAAGATGCCAGAAAAGTTGAGCTTATCTTTCTTGCACTCAACTCTGTGCTTAGCTCTTCTTCCTTCCTGCCTGCCCTGCTAACTAATGTTAACCCCAGAACCATAATCTGATGCAGCAGCAACAGCCCTCCAAAGAATTTTCTATCAGCTTTCTTTTGTAGACCCACTCCATCAGATGCATGTGCCTGGCTATGCATATTCCTTCATGAATGCCCACATGCCCACTCAATCTGGTATTTCAAGAGGGCGGCTTAGTGACTTTTGATTTCCCATCTCCCTGTTTGGGTGCTTACTTATCCAGTTTCTACTACAGTTATAAAATGTGTTAATTCTACAACAAATTCATATTTTAGGATATTCATAGAGTTTCAGCTTTCCTGATTGAATCTTGGCTGATACGGGATGGGGGGACATTCTTACACATACTGCAAGAAGACACTAACGGGGTGGATGTCAAAGGAATTTGGGTCACATGGTCTTGATGTCGTATAAAGACACAGGAATCAGGTCAAATAAAGAGATTAGGGTTAGGGTAGAGTTTGAGGCTTGAAAATCTTGGAAAAGCTCTAGAAAATGGTACAGTAAGTGGAAGACAGAGTTGAGAGAATCTTTTTGTTGAAAAGCCAAGGAGTTGGAATGTGTACTGGAGGAATGTAAAAGGAAGGAGGCCCGAATTCAAGTCCTGGCTCTACCCCTTCTTAGCTCCATGGCCTTGGATAAGTCACATATTTTCCTCCCTGTGGTTGCTTTTGCCTATTTGTTCTCCCTCCTCCTCTGCTCTGCCCTGTATTTTAGGAAACTACATTCCCAAGCTCTCATGCCATCTGGCTTCCAAATAGGCCTGGTCAGTGCATGGCACTAGTGGAAACCTGGAGGAAGGAGAAGGGACACAGTCTGGCTATTGCAGTCTCGCTGTTCTGCTCCACGGCTTTGACTCTGAGTAGCCTTTTCCTTCAGATCCCGGCTGCTGGCTGGCCGGCAACTCTCTCCACAGCTGCTGCCCCAGCCAGCAGGCCTGGAAATGGTAGCAATTTCCTGCTGTACTACTCTGGGTTGCCACTTCTGCTTTTCCATTACCTGTGTAATGAGGCCCCTGAAGAGTTTTCCTCTGCTTGAAATACTCGGGTGGATTTAGTTTTCCTGGCTGATATATTCATCTGTATGATGGGACTGCTATTGCCTACCTCCCAGGATAATTTTGAGGTGACGAATGTATTATTATGACGAATGTATTATTATTATTATTATGGGGAGAAGGAAGGGAGGTAAGAGCTGCTCTATTAATTTAGGCACACTCCCCTGGGAGAACGACCACTGAGTGATTCCCACTGCATGCCAGACGCTTTCCATTTGTTATGCATTAGACTCACTACCTGTGTGACCCTGAGTGACTTGCTTCACCTCTGTGTGCCTCAGTTTCCTCGTCTATAAAGTAGGAACAATAAAAAGCCTACCTCACCTACTATTGGGAGGATGGGCTGAGATATGGTGTAAAAAAAGCCTAGAACAGGGCCTGGCATGTATGAAGCACTCAGTGTTACCTATAATTGTTACAAATGTGAGCATTTATTATTGCTTTTTCATTTTTGCTTCATAAAAAGCTAGAGGACACCAAGGAGCAGTGAAGTTATATGACTCGATCATCTGAGAGACAGTACGTTATAAGACTTGATTCCAGGTTCCCCTGACTCCACAATTGCGTTCTCTCCGCTGCTCCCCTCTTGGCAATGTCAGTTACATCGAATTGTGCAGACATAGGTCCACAGGAGCGGTGACTGCTGCATTGAGCAGGTTTATACTTCTTTGCTTCACCTTCCCCTCCCTTCTAGAGCCTCTATAATTAAACTCAAGTGAAACCAATGCAGGGCCCTAAGAACAGGATGGACTTGATCCTGGTAATAAGTCCCCTGAGAGGCCTTGGCTAGCAAAGGGGCAGCTGGAGGTTCACAGAGGAGGGAAGCTGATGGCTGGGGGTAGGGGTGGGGTAGGGTATGTGTGTGTGTCTTCTGCCTGGCAGATTCCCTCCACATCTGCCTTAGTAGGAGCTGGGTGCATTCTGGAAGCTTTTTATTACCAATAGATAGCTCTCAGCTCAGCTCTCCCTTCCCCCAGCCTCCCCTCAGCCTAAAATATATCGAGCTGTGTTAGAGGCAAAGTATATTTTCAGCCCTGCTAAGGCCCTCAGGGAAATGGCTACCATGGAGAGGAGCCAGGGAGCTACGTAGGACTTTGAATCCCCTTCTTGCCCCTGCCCCCCTTACTCCCAAGTGCTGCTGCCCGGCAGGCAGCTACCACCTCACGAGCTTAGTGATCAGCTCTGCTTCAAGGCTGGTTTTGACCTAAACAACCTCCTCCTTGGCTCTTTGCAGATCAGTGATTCTGTATCTTTAGAATTCAATGTATACCTGTAACCAACTCCTTCTCTCCTCCGCCCTCTCCTCTCTCCCCTGCCACCACTGAGCTTACTATTCTAGCAGACGAAGTGGAGAATACAAATAACAATAATGAATCTGTGCAGGTCAAACATACTTGTATCTGTTATCTCATTTGAACCTCTTGACAACCTCTGTGAGGGAGATGGACCCTATGAGGAGAAAATTAAGCCTCAGAGTGATGAAGTAATCTACTCTAGGTCATGTAAGTATAAGTAGAAAGTGACACAGCCAGGATTCAAACCCAGAACTCTTAATCCTATGCCATGCTGCCTCCTAAGTGGTTGACACTAATTTGGATGCTAAAGTGCTGGCCTGTTGGTGTTACAGGCAGTTCTTTTTTGAGATATGTTCTCACTCTGCTGATCAGACTAGAGTGCAGTGGTGTGATCATAGCTTACTGCAGCCTGGATCTCCTGGGCTCAAGTAATCCTCCTGCCTCAGCCTCCTGAGTAGTTGAGGCTATAGGCATGCACCACCATGCCCTGAAAATTAAGAAAATATTTTTAGAAATGGAGTCTTTGTATGTTGCCCTGGCTGGTCTCAAACATCTAAGCTCAGGCAATCCTCCCTACTCAGCCTCCCAAAGTACTGGGATTAGGGGCGTGAGCCACTATGGTGCAGTTCCTACTGTTCTGTAGTACTCTGTCAAAATAGGGTTTGGCCAAACAACTAGAAAGCACATGTTTTCATGAAGGACTGATGACCCTCCAGATCAGGACCTTGGACTGCTATTAGGGTCTCCTCTGCCCCCACTGAAAGCATTATCTACGTTTGTTGAGTGCTTCATATGCACCATGTCTTTTTCATTCGGAACTCCTCACAGCATGTATATTGCTATCATCATTTTGCAGTTGGGATCCTGTTTAAGATTACACAGCTAGTAAAGAGCAGTTATAGAATCCACACTCGAGCTTCTCCTGGTCTCTAGGTTACTTCAAAAGTACCTGTCTTTTCCTATTGTGCTATACTATATCATATTCTTTAATGACTCTGAAGGTAAAAAATTGCAGTGAAGAGCACTTCTCTTGTTGCCATGATTAGCACCTATTGTCAACTAGGATTGTACTTGGTTTGTGATGATAGAAACCTGACCACAGTGGCTTCACTAAATGGAAGTTTTTTGTTTGTTTTGTTTTGTTTAGTGAACAAAAGGGTATATGATCTTGAGCTAGTGCAACTGCCTGAGCAAGTAGTCATGCTCCAGGCTCCTTCTAGCTTCCTGCTCTGACATTGTAAGCATATGGCTTTTGTCTTTATGTTATAGGCTGGCTGTCTTATTTCGAAGCATCAAGGCTGCACTCCAGGCAGGAAGAAGGGTGAAAGATAGGAACTACATGACCATGGAGTTTGTCTCTTCCCATCAGAGAAACAGTAGCTTTTCTGGAATCTCTAATCAATAGTCTTTTACTTACATCTATTGGCTGAAAATGGTCACATGGCTATCCCTGGCTATAAGAGAATCTGGGATGTTAGTATTTCCAGGTAGGTGCATGGTCTCCTGAAACAGAGTTCTGTTGGTATAATGAGAGTGGTGTTGGAGCTCAGAAAATGATACCCCAAAATATAGTGAACTAGAGAAGCACTCTAAGGACTCTCTGATCTTCCCTTTCCTCCTTGTCTTTCTGATCTTCTCACCTTCCTGAAGCACCAGAAGGGACTCTTTCTGGAATTTCCTTATCTGACTAAGAAAGCTTCTTTCCAAAAGAAATGTAATTGTCTTAAGATTCCCTCCCTAGCACTCTCATCAAATAACCAGGAAAGATTAACCCCCAGAGAAGAGAAAACACTGGGAGTCCTCACCATGTCCAGGCAGACTTTTCATCTATTCTTCTGAGGGCAGCTCTGAAAGATTATCTGGGGAATTTTGTCTACATAATAAGACACCTTTGTTCACAGCAAAATTTTGCCCTTCACTTTCCCACCACCCCACTAAGAGCTCAGAGGAACTTTGTCTTAGGCCATTGTTCTTTGGGCTTATTTATTTTCCCTAAAAATCACTCACTCCTATACCCCTCCATTCCCCTTCCCCCATGAAAAAGAGCATATAAACATCTGTACTCCATTGGGTTATTGACTAATCATCCTCCTGTGATTTCCTTGTGATATGCATGTTAAATTCATTTGGTATGCCTTTTTCTCCTATTAATCTGTCTATTGTCAGTTTATTTTCAGCGAACCTTCAGAGAGTAGAGGGGAAGCTTTCCTTTGACCTCTGCAGTGAATGTATAGCAAGACCCAGCAGTGTTTGCCACCAGTTTGCACTGGACTGTACAGTAATGAGTTTCATAATCTCTTACCTTGACATGAGTTTTAAATTTCCAAAACACCTTTTTTTTTTTTTTTTTTTTTTTTTTTTTGAGATGGAGTTTTGCTCCTGTGCTCTTGTTGACCAGGCTGGAGTGCGATGGCATGATCTTGGCTCACCACAACCTCTGCCTCCTGGATTCAAGCGATTCTCCTGCCTCAGCCTCTCGAGTAGCTGGGATTACAGGCATGCGCCACCACGCCCAGCTAATTTTGTATTTGTAGTAGAGATGGGGTTTCTCCATGTTGGTCAGGCTGGTCTTGAACTCCTGACCTCAGGTGATCCGCCTGCCTCTGCCTCCCAAAATGCCGGGATTACAGGCATGAGCTACTGTGTCGAGCCCTCCAAAACACTTTTATGTGTGTTATTCCTTTTAATCTGTATGACAGCCTTCTAAAAGAGGTAGGGTATGGATCACCCAGGAGTTGTGCAGATCTGGCATCATATTTCTTTGTCTTAGGCCATTGTTCTTTGGGCTTATTTTACAAAAGAGGAAACTGAGGTTCAAAGAATTAAATGACTTGCTGAAAGTCATAGAACTAGAAAGTAGTAAGAACTGAAGTGGAGTTCAGTGTCTGAAGACTCACTGTGACTTTGGATAAGTCACTTAACCTCTCTGCTTGTTCTTTCACTTGTCAGATAGAAATAACAATTTTACCAACCACATAAGGTTGTCATGAGAACTCAATAACCCCTAGTCTTTGCGCATCTTAAGTGCTCATTAAATATGAGAATGAACATTTAATATACTCAAATACATTTTCCTTATCATCCCAAAGCAAGTTAGAACCTTTTCTCCAACTTACTATTTCTCATTAACCTTGAGTATAGAACTTATCAAACTATTTATACATTTTCCCCATGCACAAGCAATACTTAATTCCCGTTAAACTGAGAGGTCCCTGAGGGAATGTTTTGAGGGAACTCATTTCCCAGGGCTCATGTTTTACTAAGAGTCTTCCACTCCATTTCCTAGGAGGAAAGGATATTTGGGCAACACCTTTAACTTAACTCTTTGACCCTCTCTTACTGCACCTAAGGAAGACCTTCTTCCTTTCTTCCTCCTTTGCTTCCTTTATTTTAATGATATGAAAATGCTCCTTGATGGGTAGAGCTAACGTGCTATAAAACATGCTTTGCGGGTGTGAACAAAGCACCTTTCCCATGTAGTTGGCTGAGTATCTATTCCGTAGAGTCTTTCCTCAGTCAGATCTTAAGGGCTATGCTTGGTGGGAGGGGCAGGTGGTGGCATAGGAGGAAGCCTCACTCTGACATTTCATTCACACAGTGTTCACCAAGCAGCTCTACAAGCAATAATGTCGGTACCTTGATCTCCATTTGACTCCCTTGTCATTTTTCAATTGGTTCAGTACTGAGAAGCAGAAAGGTCTGATCATCATCTCAAAGCAACGCTTAACAGCAGAGACAGCAGCTTTCCTCCTCCTTTGCATCCTGGGTCCATTAGGACAATATCTGGGTTTAAAAATGAATGATAAAATGGATCATGAAAGTGAAAACACCTTATAAACTGTAAAGTTCTATTGGATAGAATTTATTAGTGTTACCACATGTTTAATAAAATTCTCCTGTAGCTGAAAGGAATAGGTTGGGTTTTGGATAGAATATAATCTCTTCGGGAGGTCTTGGCAGTGTGGTGGGGGTGGAGGATTGGAAGAAGGAAAAGGAAGAAAAAGTGATCTCAACATGTTTAAGCAATGCATATAAAATGCTTTTGGAAGGTGAATGAAACCTGGTTAGCAGGGGTCTAGTGAGCAAGCATACACATGCAAGAGTAACTCTAGGATAAAACATTAAGCAAATACTATGAAACTTACAGCTAGGAAAGCACCTAAAAGGAGAGAATTAATTTCTCTTTAGCTTTGTTGAGGCATAATGGGTATACAAAAACTGCACACCATAAATGTATACAATTTGCAGAGTTTGGACGTATGTATACACTCCTGCTACCATCACCACAATCAAGATAATGAAGCTGTGCATCACCGCTAAAAGTTTTCTTATGTCCCTTTGTTTTGTTTGTTGTTGTTTGTGTGTGTGCTTGTTTTTATAGTAAGAACACTTAACATGAGATTTACCCTCTGTGATGGTTAATACTGTCAACTTGATTGGATTGAAGGATGCAAAGTATTGTTCCTGGGTGTGTCTGAGGGTGTTGCCAAAGGAGATTAACATTTGAGTCAGTGGACTAAGAGGCAGAGTCACCCTCAATCTGGATGGGCACCATCTATTCAGCTGCCAGTGTGGCCAGAATAAAGCAGCCAGAAGAAATTGGAGAGAGCGGACTTGTTGATTCTTCCAGCCTTCATCTTTCTCCCATGCTGGATGCCTCCGGCCCTCAATCATCGGATCCCAAGTTATTCAGCTTTTGGACTCTTGGACTTAACACCAGTCGTTTGCCAGGGTCTCTCAGACCTTCGGCCACAGACTGAAGGCTGCATTGTCGGCTTCCCTACTTTTGAGGTTTTGGGACTTGGACTGGCGTCCTTGCTCCTCAGCTTGCAGACAGATAGCCTATTGTGGGACTTCATCTTGTGATTCTGTAAGTCCATACTCCTTAATAAACTCCCCTTCATATATACATCTACCCTATTAGTCCTGTCCCTCTAGGGAACCTTGACCCATACACCCTCTTAACAAATTTGTAAGGTACAATATTTTATTTTTAACTACAGGCTGTGTTGTACAGCAGATTTCTGGAACTTCCTTATTTTGGGTAACTGTAACTTCATACCCATTAAACAACAATTCCCCATCCCCTCATAACCACCATTCTATTGTCTACTTCTATATGACTCTTTAGACATCTTTTGTAAGATAAATTTGCAGTATTTGTCTTTCTGTGACTCACTTATTTTACTTAGCATAATTTTTTTCCAGGTCCATCCATGTTGTGGCAAATGGTAGGATTTTCTTATTTTTAAAGGCTGAGTAATGTTCCATCGTATGTATTTGGCCAACACATTTGTACCAAGTTGTTTAACATTGATAATCATTAGAGAAAGGCAAATCAAAACCACAATGAGATATTATTTCACATCAGTTTAGATGACTATTATTAAAAAAACAAAACAAAAATCACAAAAGATAACAAGTGTTTGTGAGGTTAGGGAGAAGTTGGAACTCTTGTCCACTGTTGGTTAGAAAGTAAAAATAGTGCAGCCTCTATGGAAAACAGTAATGCAGTTCCTTAAAATAGAGCTACCATATGATCCAGCAATCTCACTTCTGGGTATATATCCCAATGAATTGATATCAGGATCTCAAAGAGATACCTGCACACCCACATTCATTGCAGCATTATCCACAGTAGCCAAGATACGGAAACAACCCCATGTTCATCGACAGACGAAAGGGAAGATTAATTTTAACCTAGAGGTAGATGTGAGCATAGGGTCAGGGAAGTCTTAGAAAAGGCAGAAATATTTGAGCTGAGGTTAAAAAAAATGGTCATTTTAATAAGTAGTATTTGTTAGTAATAATAGCAACGACTATATTATTGAGTGTCATGTGTCAGATACTGTACTAAAAAAATGTGTCTGAAACCAGATGATGCTCATGGCAACTGTATGTGGTAGCTACAATTTTCATTGCCATTTTTTCAGATGACAAAAATGGTATTGGCAGAGAACATTTATCAAAGCCATGCAAGCCATAAAAAGGGTATAATTCTTGTATGACTTTTACCTAAGATATATTAAAAATCAACTTTGTGTTTACTGTTTTGGGGCCACTAGGAGTCCACTGTGAGTGCTGGGAGGGATTTGGGGGCACATAGAACTCTTGCCAGCCATCTCTCATGAGCTTATACTCTCTAGAGTCAGAAAACCTGAGTCTGAATCTTGACTCTGTCATGCACTTACTATATTTGATCCTTTTAAATAATTTAACCTATCTGTACCCAAGTTTGTTTATCTATATAAAAAGGGCATAATACTCTGCTCACTAACAGAGCTAATGTGGGATTAAATGAGAAAAGGTCCATGAATACTTTTTGTGTATAGTGAAAATACTGCTAGCTCATTCCTGTTCTTATGCTCTTGTAACTCTTTGCTATCTGTCCCTTGTGTGCTAGGTGCTGGATAAGTCCTCATTATACATTAGCACAAAGTCTTACAACAGATGCACCAGAAAGGAGTTATCTCTAACCTCATTTTATAGATGAAGAATTGAATGCTGGGAGAGGAGTGTGATCACTCAGGTGACATGTGACAGAGCTGGGTAAAACTCAGGTCTGTGTGGTTCTCATCTCTGTGTCATTTCTACCACACCAGTCCCCTACCAAGACAAGATGGTAAGTGCAACTGATATACAATACACAGCTCAAGGTCATTTTGCAGAAGACAGTTTGCCAAATGTCCTGTCTTCCAAATGAGCAATAGCCAAATTTACATGCTTCTTTTAAAAAGCTTTAAAGTGTATAGCAGTTTACCTGTGTTTTAAAAGCTTTCAAGATTTCCCATTTTTCATTGACCAATATCTATTTTGTCTCCCCAGTAGTATTTTGAAGAATATTCCAGTAGTTTCTGCCATAGTTCAGCAAATGGAACATGGGCTGGACGTCTGTCCCCACCTGCTCCCTCAGCTGGGAGCCCTTTCAGGGCTATGAATCATTCAGTCATATGTGATAGCACTTGGTGACATCCAAGTTGGCTTTGAGTAGTTTCATTTTTGCAGATTAGTCCATGTCACAGTGGGGTCTTCTGACAGTCAGATGGAGTTTGGACCAACTGTGGCTTATGCTGTGACTATTTCCCCAGCTGTATAATTGAATAGACACACTCAGGAATGAGCAGAATCCCCGCCTTGGCTCTCTAAGCTATGGAGTGAGCAAGGTAGGAAAGACCAAGCAGAAGCTCCTGGAACTTCCCTTCCACACCAAGATATGAAGAAAAAGCAGTACCCAGACCTGGGAGAATGATACAGATTTGTGCCATCTTTAGATATTTGAAAGATGCATTGCCTCCCCCATTTAACTTGCCTGCCACATTGTGTTCTCATCCTCCATCCGCGCTCTCTTAGTTGGGTTTCTCAAAGCAGAGCTAAAGTCAAAGGTTCAAATACAAATAGTTATTAGACCTTTCTTTAGTATCTATCTACTGTTTCTTTTTTGATAATGTCATTCAGTCTCACTTCTTTGATGGTGTCATTCATTCTTTTTTACCATTGATATGCTGATGACTCCTAAATTTATATTCCCAGGCTTGTCCTCTCTACAGAGCTTCAGAATTGTATTGTCCAACTGCCCACTTAACATCTCCATTCACAGTCTAAGGGTTAGCACCCACTTAACATGCCCAGAAAAGAACTATAAGCTGCAATACTCTACCTCCCAATCTACTATTCCCTATTTCAGTTATCCCCCAGTTTATTTTAAAACCTTGGAAGCATTCTTAATTTCTGTGGTTTGGTCTTCAAACTGTATCCTGAATCTGAGTACATTTCACCATTTCTGTATCTGCCACTGTACTTGAGGCTACAGTAGTCTTTCCCCTGAACTATTTACAATAGGTCCTAACTGGTTCTTGACTTTCATTCTTGCTACTCTATAATTTATTCTCTATACAGCAGCCAAATGTGCCTTTAAAAATGTGTATGAATTATTGTTATTCTCCTGTTCAAAACTCCTTAAGACCTTTTCATAATAGAGTAAAATCTGAACCCTAATCATAGTCTTAAAAGCCCTACTTGGCTGACCCTGGCCTACTTCTCCCATCTTTTTTTTTCTTCAACTTTTATTTTAAGTTCAGGGATGCATGTGCAGAGTGCACAGGTTTGTGACATAGGTAAATGTGTGCCATGGTGGTTTGCTGCACAGATCATTCCATCACCTAGGTATTAAGCCCAGCAGTCATTAGCTATTCTTCTTGAAGCTCTCTCTCCCCACCATTCCCCCTGAGACAGGCTACAGTGTGTGTTGTTCGCCTCCATGTGTGCATGTGCTCTGATCATTTAGCTCCCAATTATAAGTGAAAACACGTGGTGTTTGTTTTTCTGTTCCTGCATTAATTTGCTGACAATAATGGCTTACAGCTCCATCTATGTCCCTGCAAGGGCATGATCTCGTTCCTTTTTATGGGTTCATAGTATTCCATGGTGTATATGTATGACATTTTTTTTATCCAGTCTGTCATTGATGGGCATTTGGGTTGATTTCATGTCTTTGCTATTGTGACTAGTACTGCAATGAGCATATGCATCCCACCTTATTTTCTAATAAGTTGCTCCTTCAACTTACTCCATGCCCATCATGGTGTCCTTTTTAATGTTTCTCAAATCTACCGAGCTTATTCTGGCTTCAGAACCTTGTACTTCCTTCCCTTCTGCCTGAGATGTTTTCCTCTTAGACCTTTGAATGACACTCTCCTTCACGCTAATTAGCTATCTGCTCCAATGCCTATATTCTAAGAAAAGCTGATGACAACCTAAGAAATATTCATCTCTGCTGTCTCAGTTAGGGGACAGAATAACCTACTACATCAAAGAGATACAAATACATGCGTCCAGCATAATAGATGTTAATATCTTTCTCATTGAACAATCCAGGGCTATATTAGTCCATTTTCACACTGCTATGAAGAACTGCCTGAGACTGGGTAATTCATAAAGAAAACAAGTTTAATTGACTCATAGTTCTGCATGGCTGGGTAGGCCTTAGGAAACTTACAATCATGATGGAAGGTGAATGGGAAAGCGAAGTACGTCTTACGTGGTGGTAGGTGAGAGAGAGAGCACTGGGGAAACTGCCATTGATAAAACCATCTGATCTTGTGAGTACTTACTCACTATCATGAGAACAGCATGGGGGAAATTGCCCCCATGATCCTATTACCTCCCACCATGTCCCTCCCTCAACATGTGGGGATTACAATTCCAAATGAGGTTTGGGTGGGGACACAGAGGCAAACCGTATCAAGGGCCCATGAGGTATCTCCGACATCCTTCCCAGGTGACATCCAAGGATGCTATAGTTGTTGCCACTTCTTAGCCAGCTGAGGAAGAGAAAGTCCAAGGAAAGTAGTTTTACCTCTAGGGGCTGACATGAAATTTACTATTGCTTATATTTCATTAGCCCAAACGTAGGTACATAGCCACACCTAGCTGCAAGAGAGGCTGAGAAATATCATCTCTGGCTGGGTGACCTTGAGCTTAGTTAATGAAACTGAGAGGTTCTATATAAAAAAGAAGATGGAGAGAATAAATACTGGGAGACAATTTGTGACCTCTACCTCACCTGCATACCTTAACTTCCATTTACCTTCTTCTCCTACTCCATAGTACTCATCCCAACTTGACTTTATATATGTTTTTTTGCTTCTTTGTTAATCTCCTGTCATTCCAACTCTAACAGACTATCAGCTCAGTGGGGAAGAACTGTGTTTTCACCACTGTATCCCTAGAGCCTGGGATGGCTGCACCAAGAGGTATTCAAATATATTTGTTAAGCGAGTGAACAAGAAAGAATTTGTCTACTTTTCATCTAATTTGTCCTGATAGGTAATTATTAGAAATAATGTTAACTTTGAATTTTTGTTCAACCTGAACAAAAATTTATCTTGAAACAGTTAGCTAATTAAAGTTTCCAGTGGGAGTATTTCCAGTAGATATTAATACATTTCACTGGGTTGTAATCCATGGCTAGGGGTATAGCAAATGAGTGCTTGCTTGTGCCAAATAAATTTTGTATTTCATAGAGCCATTGTAGTAGTATGTGGTATTGCTACATTTAGTAAATGATTTTAGAAGTATTGACTTAAACAACCTAAGTGTTTATTACATTCCATGTATAATATAATCACTTACTGCTACTTCCAAGATAGTCATAGCCATGGAAGAAAATAGTAAGCTGGATACTTTGGTTGGAAAAGTATTAGTAAACTTTATTAATTTTTATTATTTTAAGAAACTTAGAAATACCGAGAACTACAAAAATTAATACAAATACTCCTGTTCCTTCCATAAAGAATTAAGAATTATTAACATTTTAAAATATTTGTTTTCAGGTTTTTTTCTTGTGTGCATATGTGTGTGTATATTAGTCCATTTTCACATTGCTATAGAGATGCTACCTAAGACTGGGTAATTTATAAAGAAAAGAAGTTTAATTGATGCACAGTTCTACATGGGTGGGGAGTTCACAGAATACTTGCAATCATGATGGAAGGTGAATGGAAAGCAAGGCATGTCTTACATGGTGGCAGGCAAGAAAGAGAAGACAAGGGAAACTGCTAAACACTTTTAAAGCATCAGATCTCATGAAAACTCATGAGAGCAGCTTGGAGGAAACCACCCTCATGATCCAATCACCTCCCACCAGGTTCCTCCCTCAGCATGTAGGGATTACAATTTGTATTATAATTCAAGATGAGCTTTGGGTGGAGAGATAGAGACAAACCATATTATTATTCTCCTGACTCCTTCCAAATCTCATTTCCTTTTCATATTTCACAACCAATCATGCCTTCCTAACAGTCCCCCAAATTCTCAACTCATTCCAGCAGTAATTCAAAAGTCCAAGTCCAAGGTCTCATCTGAGACAAGGCAAGTCCCTTCCACCTCTGAGCCTGCAAAATCAAAAGCAAGTTAGATACCCCCAAGATACAATGGGGGTACAGGCATTGGATAAATGCTCCCATTCTAAATGGGAGAAATTGGCCAAAACAAAGGGGCCACAGGCCCTATACAAGTCTAAAACCTGTCTGGGCAGTCATTAAATCTTAAAGCCCCCAAATCTTCTTTTGATTCCATGTGTTATATCCAGGAAATGCTGATGCAAGGAGTGGGCTCCCTAGGCCTTGGGAATCTCTGCCTCTGTGGCTCTGCAGGGTACAGCAGCTATAGCTGCTTTCATTGGCTGGCATTGGGTGCCTGTGGTTTTTCCAAGTGCATGGTGCAGACTGTCAGTGGATCTACCATTTTGGGGTCTGGAGGACAGTGGCCCTCTTCTCACAGCTCTACTAGGCAGTACTACAGTGGGGGCTCTGTATGGGGGGTCCAACACCACATTTCCCGTCTGCATTGCCCTGGTAGAGGTTCTCTATGAGGGCTCTGCCCCTGCAGGAGACTTCTGTCTGGATGTTTTGGCATTTTCATATATCCTCTGAAATCTAAGTGGAGGTTCTAAAAGCTCCAATCTTGTCTTTTGCCCACCTGCAGGCCCAACAACATGTGGAAGCTGACAAAGTTTGGAGTTTGCACTCTTTGAAGCAATGGCTGGAGCTGTACCTTGGCCCCTTTTAGCAACAGTTGGAGGTGGTGCAGCTGTGATGCAGGTCACCAAGTCCTGAAGCTTCACAGAGCAGGGGGGTCCTGGACCCAGCCCACAAAACCATTTTTCCCTCCTATGCCTCTGGGCCTGTGATAGGAGGGGCTTCTGTGAAAGTCTCTGAAATGCCCTGGAGACATTTTCCCCATTGTCTTGGTGCTTAACATTCAGCTCCTCATTACTTATGCAAATTTCTGTAGCAGGCTTGAATTTCTCCCCAGAACATGGGTTTTTCTTTTCTACCACATGGTCAGGTTGCATATTTGCCAAACTTTTCTGCTCTGCTTCTTCTTTAAACATAAGTTCCAATTTCAAACCATCTCTTTGTGAATGCATATTGCTGTACGCTGTGAAGAGCACCCAGGCCACATCTTGAATGCTTTGCTGCTTAGAAATTTGTTCTGCCAGATACCCTAAATCATCCCTCTCAAGTTCAAAGTTCCACAGATCTCTAGGGCAGGGGCAAAATGCTGCCAGTCTCTTTGCTAAAGCATAGCAAGAGTCACCTTTGTTCCAATTCCCAATAAGTTCCTCAACTCCATCTGAGACCACTTCAGCCCAGACTTCATTGTCCATATCACTATCAGCATTTTGGTGAAAAATATTCAACAAGTCTCTAGGAAGTTCCAAACTTTCCCTCATCTTCCTGTCTTCTTCTGAGCTTTCCAAACTGTTCCAACCTCTGCTCGTTACCCAGTTCTAAAGTAGCTTCCACTTTCTCAGGTATGTTATAGCAATGACCCACTTGGTATCCATTCTCTGTATTAATCTGTTTTCACACTGCTATAAAGAAATACCTGATATTGGGTAATTTATGAAGGAAAGAGGTTTAATTGAGTCACAGTTCTGCATGGCTGGGGAGGGCTCAGGAAACTTAGAATCAAGATGGAAGGTGAAGGCAAAGCAAGGCATGTCTTACATGATGACAGATGACAGTGAAGGGGAAACTGCCACTGATAAAACCGTCAGATCTTGTGAGAACTCACTCACTATCATGAGAACAGCGTGGGGAAACTGCCCCATGATTCAATCACCTCATGCTAGGTCCTTCCCTTGACACGTGGGGATTACAATTTGGATTCCAAATTGAGATGAGATTTGGGTGGGGACACAGAGCCAAACCATGTCAGTGTGTTTATACAAATAATACCCGAATATATTCTCCTAGAAAATAAAAGTGAAACCACAACAGATAATGTGAATAACTCCTTGACTTTTCCTCCCAGCCCAATTCTCTTTCACTCCTCTCCAGAGGCAGCCATGATCATGAGAGTGGCTTAGATTCTGGAATTCAATTTTAAAAAATGCCTTAGCATACACACACACACACACACACACACACACACACACACACACATTCATAAGTAACATAGAGTATCTTTTTATATTGTAAAGTTTTATGTAAATACTACTTTGCTTTCCTCATCATGCTGTATCTTTCTTTTTTTCACTCATTATATGTTGAGGACCTATCAAGATTCATCTGTGTGAATTTGTTCTATTCACATTCAGTACACTATTCTTTTACAAGAATACACCAAATTTTAAAAATCTGTTCCCCTATTGATGGCTGTTTGAGTGTTCCTAGTTTTTGCTTTTATATACAATGCCACATTGGCAATCCTCATTGAATACATATGACAATATTTGCCTGAGGCATATCTCTAAATATGGCATCACTGGGTCCTAGAATATACACATTTAAAAATTTTTTTACTAGATGCTGCCAAGTGCTTTCCAAAGGTGCTATAATAATTTATACTTTTGCTAGCAGTATGTGATAATACCTGTCTTCCCATATTTTTTATGATACTTGACATGATCATATTTTAACACTATTGCCCATTTATTACAATATTCTTAATTCTGATTAACTGAAGGGAAAAATAAACCAAGAAAATTCTCGAATTCCAGTCACCAATGCATTTCAAATACAAATTGTTTTGACAAATAGTTTAGGGCATTGTAGTACAGTGAAAGAACTTTGAGATCAAATCTTTAGGTAAGTAACTTAATTCACTTAACCTCAATTTTTTAGTCTGTAAAATAGAAATAAATACTAATACTCCAGCAAGGTCATTTTGAAGACTAAATGAAATGTGACAGCTCCTTGCCCATGCTAGGCATGTGACTAGATAAATGAGCATTTGTTATCTTCACATAAATTGTCTGAATAACATTGGAAGTTTTTCCAACAGATAGTACCATGTGCAATTCACTAACTCTTAAGATGTCATAGATTATAAGATGCACCATAATTTTTGTGCCTTTAAGAAAAAAAAGTACTATCTATTAAACTATAAAATAACATCAGTTGTAAAGTTCATCAAGATCTCAGCAATGTTAAAATATGATTTTAAAATGTGTCTTGTAACTAATTAATGTGTACCATTAAAACAATGGTATTATCTTAGTTTTGTTTCCCCAGAAGGAAATGGCCAGACAAATATTCAGAAGCTAATATTTTATTTGGGAGATGATACAGGATACACTGGTAAAGGAGAGGGAATATGAAAAAGGGAGGGGAAAAAAGCCAATAAAGGGCCTCTACAAAACAAATTACTTTTGTGGGAAAATGGAGTATACTTTCACTGAGAAAATTCTAGGAGCCAGTACTGAACATGTACCTCAGAGTTATTTTACCCAAGGTGCAAGCTAGGATATTTATGCACCAATTCCTGTTAGTACTTGGTTGAAGCCTACTTTTTTTTTTTTTTTTTTTTTGAGATAAGGTTCCATTCTGTCATCTAGGCTGGAGTGCAGTGGCTTGATCACAGCTCACTGCAGCCTCGACCTCCTGGGCTTAAGCTATCCTTCAGCCACACAAGTAACTGGGACCACAAGCAGGTACCACCACGCCCGGCTAATTTTTGTATCTTTTGTAGGGATGGCGTTTACCATGTTGTTCAGGCTACTGCTAATTCCCTGATATTTCTGCTTGCCCCATGTGTGGACAGAGAAGTTTCCAATGGCCCCAGAGAACCATGAGGCAGAGTTGCAGATACTGATAGTTGAATAGGGGGCTTGTATAAGTGGAGATGGTCAGGCTGAGGATGCTGACACTGTATGCTACAGTCCACCCCTTACCCAGGCCCATTGCTGCCCAGGTTTACTGCATCTTCTTACTGATTCTTCAAGGGAATGTGGCCTGTCAAAATTCTAAATACAAATGAATGAACAAAAACAAACAATTAAAAATACTCCAACAGAAGGGCTAATGGGAAAACAAGAGTCTTTGCTACTGTGGTTGTCACTAAGGCCATACTGATAATCGCATCACCCTCCTCTCTACTTATTCTAAATTTCATTTACCCTTGCCCAGCACTTCTACTAGGCTAAGTTGCTTGCCCAGTGGGGCAACCAAAATTTTAACCCTGAGATGTCAGAACTCTTGGTTACCATGCTTTCCTCAGGCTGGGGTCACTACAATTTCTAATTCATTGTTATTACCGGGCATGAAAGTACTAAGAGATGTCCCAGTAAATCCTATGAATTCCAGACATCCTCCTCCAGCCCCTAGTATGTAGCACCAACCTCACTGGCTTATGATAATCATAATTAATCACCCCTGCCAGCACAGTAAGTACCTTTTAAATTCTGCTCGTCTACTAGAATGAGGAGTTAAAAATATCCAGAAAGGAAACATTTTGTACAAGCTCCCCAAGTGTGTCACTGGTAGTGGTAGTGACACAGACCATTCCTTCTATCCTTTTGTTCTTGAATCTATGTATTTTACCTACTAGGCAAACAGTGCCATGTAATGGCATTGGTTCAAAGTCTATACTGCATCCGGAAGGACAGCAGCCCAACACTGAAAGGAGTCATCCTCAACCTGGTGCTTTAGCTGTACCTTAAAGAGCCATTTCAACATTATATCAGGCCAGCAGCTTTGGATAGTAGTATTAATGAGCATATAGTAGCATTAGTGAGTCCATGGTCATGTAACATAACCACTATCTTACTTCTGTTGACATAAAATGGACACCTAGTTCCAAGATCACATTATAGAGGATGTCATGGACCCATGAGTCCCTTTGATAGTAGTACTGGCTAAGATGCTGTGGGAAAGGAAGGCAAACCCATACCTGGAATTCCAGTTGGAACAAAAAACTTCCCCCTCTAGGTTAGAAGGGCACTGATGATAATTAACTTGTCACTAAGTAGCTGGCTAGTCTACTCAAGAGATGGTACCAAACTGAATGCTCAAATTTGGTTTCTGCTATTTATTGATTGGATATTCAGCAGCAGGTAGGTCAGTCCTGGTGAGAGGGACTCATGCTGTGGGGCATGGCCTGCACTCCTCTGTCACATAGATACATGATTTATGAGTTTATTGGCAAGCACAGGGTTGGCTGAGGACAGAAGCTGGCTGCTCTCCTGGGATGTAGTGTCCTGTCCAAGTAGGTAGTTAGGGCATTTTCTATGGTGGATGTTTTCTTGTGAGCATTGATATGAGACATCTAAGGAAGTAGTGCTATTGCGCAAAAGAAATACATTTTCAGCTTTTACCAGTATGTGAAGTTGACCCACTCTTGAACAGGCCTGGGCTTTTGAAGGAAAGGTGACAGCTCCTTGTCCATGCTAGGCATGTGGCAGGATAGATAAGTATTTATTCCCTTCATATTAACTGTTTGAATAATATTGAAAGTTTTTCCAACAGATAGTACCATATGTAATTCACTAACTCTAATATGTCATGGATTATAAGATGCACCATTATTTTTGTGCCTTTAAGAAAGAAAAAAGTACTGTTTATTAAAATATGAAATAACATCAGTTGTAAAGTTCATCAAGATTTCGGAAATGTTAAAATGCGATTTGAAAATCTGTGTCTTATGACCAATTAATGTGTACCATTAAAACAATGGTATTATCTTACTTTCGGTTCCCCAGAAGGGTTAATATAACCTTGATTCAACTACAAATGTTCAGTGCTGCCTTTTTCAAGTGAATTACCCTTACTAAGACAGCGACTCCACATCTTGCCTGCTGGTCCCTGGACACAAGAAGCACAGAGCACCCAAGAAACAGCAATTATTTATACTTTTGTATTTTTGCTGCATCTCCTGGCAAAAATGTTGCTCCTTTGAAAATCAGGAGCTCCAACTCTCAAAGCCTAGAGCTGAGGAAATGAGAATCACAAAGTCCTTCATTGAGGTACTGGGAGGAATGGGAAATACATCCACTCCTATTTCACTCTTGGGTTCCTGGGCCCATGTATTCTTCCTTTAGGAGACACAGAGCCATATCAAAGTCTCTGACTGATGCCTATATTATGTTCTAGAGGATGCATCCATATGCACAGAGCATTACCTCTGAGCTGGTGTTTTAGCTGTGTTGTTAGTAGGCCCTTCCAGTGCACCATAAAGCCAGAAGATTCTGGTATGTGATATGACTAGTGGATCCCTTAATCAGCGGCCCTGTCCTGCATCTGCTTTATTCTAAAGTGGGTCCTGTGACCTGGCATGATGATGGATGGGATCCCATGCTGGTGGATCAAACACTCAGCCAGCCCATCACTGAGCTAGCTGAGAGCCTGCAAGAGGTAAAGGCAAAACCATACTCAGAATGAGATATCAATCACTGTGAGAATGAAACCCTGACTCTTTCAGGATGGAAGGTGCCCAGCTAGTCAACTTGCCATCCACCAAGTGGCTGGTTGGTCTTCTTAAGGAATGGTACTATATTGGGAGCTCAGTGTTGATCTCTGTCACTGGAAGGTTGAACATTTGTTGGCAGCAGTCACTGGCAGGTTTTTCCAGGGCCTGTTCCTTGTACCTACCACTAGTGATGGGGTCCTCATTGCCTGCTAGACAGCGAGTGATCTGGCTTCAAAAACCCAACTTGTCTCCTACTTTCTTGGACCACTCTTCATACCAACTGTCACAAATTGCAGGGTCAGGACTAGGGTGAGGCAAATGAGGGGCTTAGGACATAAAATGTAAGGAGGTACTTGATCTCAGTTTTGTGCAAGTATAGAGTTAGCAATAGAGAGTGAATGCCTCCTTAGATTTTGTGCCCTTAGTGCTTATCTTGCCTCATCCTAGTCCTGGTTCTAGAAAGTTGGATTTTCTGTAAGTTGATGTTGAGTTGGAGTTTGGGTTGCAAGATCAACACCTATGAAAAGAAGGAGGTTGAGGCAAAATTGGTCAGAGGCAGAATTCAAATGAAAGTTCAGACTCAATAAAGCATTGGTCAACCAGAGAAGGAACTGAAACAAGTGTTGCCCATTAGAGCTTTCTGCATTTGGCAGAAATGGCGAGATCTGTATAGTCCTACCTCACGCAGTCACCAGATACATGAAGCCCCATGAGGGGTGTAATTTTGTTAAAGTGGCTCTTTGCATCTGAAGTGGAGCCTAAAGCTGATAGCTCCAGACTCTCGGTAGACCACACCCCTCACAACTGGGCAGTAAGCATTCCTTGAGGAGTTGGTCTGGGTGACATAACTCCCTATTTACTATGACCCTCTTGTGGAGTCTTTGGTTTTTATCTTGGAAACGTTGTGTTCTGTTGACATGGATGTCTTTATTCCCATTAGAGAAATGCTTCTTCCAGGGGACAAAACACTAATCTCATTGATTTGGAAGCTGCGACTACCACTTGGCTGTTTTAGTCTTCTTATGCTACTGAACCAAGAAGAGAAGGAGGTTACTGTACTGATTGGAGTAACTGAACCTAATTTCCAAGGAGAAATTGGGTAACTTCTACTCAATGAGGACAGGGAGAACTGTGAAGTCAGGGACTAGAAGTTAGGGAATTCTCTGAAACATCTCTTGGTAAGTGAATATCTAATGGTAAAAGTTAATGGAAAATGACAGCAACCAGAGTAAGACAGGACAAATTATTTGGACTCCTCAAGAATGAAGATTTAGGTCACCGAGTCTGGTGAAGAAGCCAGCTAGGTGAGGTCCTGGCTGAGGACAAAGGTAACAAGAAATAATAGAGAAGAAAGAAATTATAAACACTATGGCCTTTGGCCAGTCACAGAAAACAAGGTAGTGGAAGTTATGGGGATTTTTTCCCCCTTGTTTGTTACAAGTACACATACACACACGTATATAAATGCAGACACATTTTCTCTCTCCTCTCTTTCCTTTATTATTTCATATAAGGAAGGATATTGGTGATTAACGTTACAATGTGGTATATAACTTACAGAATATTCGGGAGTAACTGTGACTAATTTCAAATATGCAAAAAAGGGTAGGTGCGGAGGCTGAGTAGCCAAAGGAGTGAACTGCGCCAGGTATTAAGCTATTAGCATCTCTAGTTCCAAACCAACCATCCTTTCTCTGTTCTGCCATGCTGGGATTCGGACTATGAAAACACATTTCTCTGTTGTTAGCTGGCTTCCTGCTAGCTTCTGCCAGACTGGAAGACTGGAAGAGGGAGAAGGACTTTCTGCTCCCAATTTGTTTGCTATTGTAGTTTCTGTTATCCCAGGAATAGCTCATTACCTTAAAATGCTAATTGGTTCCAGCAGCAGTTGGTTTCAGTTTCCAACCTCTCTTCCTATTCCCAAGCCAACCTCTTCACACCGCCTCAGAGGTATCTGCTCTAGATGGGACATGCTTCCCTCCTCAAAGATTCACATCCCAGTTCCAGCATGACACAGCAGTGTATTAAAGGTGTGTCTGGGTTGGAAGGCAGTAGTTTAATGACCTGCAGAATCTAATTCTGTAAACATTCTCCAAGTATTGGACCTTCAGACATCACTCCAACCTCCTGGGTCATAAAGTGAGCCTGCTGACTCCATAAAGAGGGCAAATATTGCTACCTCTAGGCATAGAGCTACCTACCTCTGCTCCAACCTAATACCCAATCCATACACAGTTCTATAGAAAGCCCCAGGGTCTCTCCAGGGCTAGAAGATAGATAAGGGCTCCCCCTGAGGCTCCCCAGTGCAGCCAACAGAAGAGAATAAAAGGGCAAGAGGAAGCTGGATGTGATTATCCTCAACTTACAGTATGAGACAAGAAAGTAAGGCAGTGATCCATGCTGACCTTTCTTTCCAGCTGTCTGGCAGCCTTTCCCCTGGAAAATGAAACTTTCCACAGTGTCTGTCTTAATTATGCATGGACACAGTTGATTTGCATATCCAAATACTCAGGGCTGTGGAGCGGACAAATAATTGGTGATTGGCTGCAGAAGAATGTAAAAAAAAAAAAGGCAAAGCTTGCAAAGTCCCCTAACCTGTACACTAACTTGCACGGGTCAACCTCCTTCTAACAAAACTGTGAGTTTCCAGAATCGGCTAGATTCAGTTGTCCTTACTTATGTATCGTTATTCCCTCCGCATTAACAGGCCACACCAGTTGCCTCACTGCAGCTTCACATACTTCTTGCTGCCCCTAGATTTTCTTAGCGTATCAGAAGATAATCTGACAGATAAAGTCTGCCAGTAGGTCATTATAGGTCCTTGGAAAATTTCTGTACTGCTTGGTCTTTAATTTTCCCTTTACTTGCAAATAACAAATTTGGATTAGATGACCTTTAAAGATATTTCCAGTCTTGCAAATTCTAAAGCTGTATATTATGGATTAAACTGTGCCCCCAACCCAAACCCAAATTCATATGTTGAAGCCCTAACCCCTACAATGTGATAACATTTGGAGATGGGGCCTTTGAGAGGTAATTAGGGACAGGTGAGGTTATGAGGATGGGACCTGATCTGATGGGTTAGTGTTGTTATAAGAAGAGACACCAGAGAGCTTGATTTCTCTCTTTATCTGCCATGTGAAGAGACAGTGACAAGGCAGCTATCTGCAAGCCAGAAATTGAACCCTGCTGGACCTTGATCTTGGATTCGCTGCCTCCAGAAATGTGAGAAAATAAGTTTCTGTTATTTAGTCACCCAGTCAATGGTATTTTGTTATGGAAGCCCAAGCTGGCTAAGACATTGTAGTTCGGCCTTTTCCCACAGAGTGATTTGGGCAAACTATCCCCTCCTTGGACTGCAGTTTTCTCACTGGTAAGTGAAGAGTTTGGATTAGATTAGATCTAAGGTACTTTCCTCGTTTGAAGTTCTCTAACTTACTCTAAGATGCCACTGATGGAATGTGTTGCCCCTTCTGGGAGTATTAAATTGAGGTAATAATCTCTGTCTCCACCCCCACCCCCCCATTCAGCTACAAGTGATAGAAAGCAAACTTGAGCATAAGCAAAGAGAAAATTTATTGGCCCTGGGAATCCAAGAAATGGTCTAAATACCAACATTCAGGAAGGACAGGGAGGCAACTGTGTCTCTGCAACTCCTAGATCATGGGCTCAAAAGCTGGGCTAGTCCACCTCTCACTTGAGCTTCTTTTCATGTATTAATTACTTGCTCTCAATGTAGGTCAGTATTTTTCCCTCAAAGGATGGGAGACATAATGGGAAACTTGAGGTTTTCATCTTTGAGCATGTGCCACTAGGAGGGACCAACCTTGGCAGTCTGGGTTTAAATTTTTAAATCCCAGAGAAAAGAGTCTTAACCCAGCTAGGCCCAGATGCCACATCTGGATCAATCAACTGTGGCCAGGGCCAGGGAATTTAAATACCAAATCTCACTTAATTTTCATGGAGACTGGGATGGGGCAGTTTCTGGGAGAAGGGAGCATGTATGTACTAATTTAACATTCCATGGGAATATGATTATCCTAAAGGTCAGGAGTTCGTGACCAGCCTGGCCAACATGGTGAAATGTCATCTCTACTAAAAATACAAAAAATAGCTGGGCATGGTGGCGTGCACCTGTAATCCCAGCTACTTGGGAGGCTGAGGTAGGAGAATTGCTGGAACCCGGGAGGCGGAGGTTGCAGTGAGATTGCACCACTGAACTCCAGCCTGGGCAACAGAGTGAGGCTCCATCTCAAAAAAAAAAAGGGATCTTTGATGGTGGGATGTTAGGCTACAATGAAGGGGCCATGAGAATGAGGGCTGTGGGCCTCAAATGTTAATAATAGCAGAGAAGGCAGGTAGGACTAGGGTTCTCCCATTTTATTAGTGAAGCAACTGAGGCTCAGGGAGTTAAATAATAAGTCAATGGTAGAGCTGAGACTGAAAACCAGAATCCGATCTTACACCTCATGTTGTTAACCTCTGCTCAGGGTCAGAAAAAAGGGCAAGGCTGCAAAGTCCCCAAACCTATACACTAACTTGCACCTGATCAACTTCCCCCCAACAAAACTGTGAGTTTGCAGAATTGGCTAGATTCAGCTTTAAAAAAATATAACCCCTTACCAGGCACTGTGATAGATCCTAAGATGAATAGGAAAGACAAGGTCCCTGCCCTGAAATACAGTACAAAAGAGATACAGGCAAGCATGTGGGTCATTGCACGACAGTGAGGTGGGGGTTGTGGACACAGTGAAAGCCTTTCCTTAGTGGTCCGATCTGCAGGAGAGCAGAAAGCACTTAGTGGGGACACCCCCAGACCTCGTTTGTTGGGGTAAGCCATGAAGTTATTTTCTCTCCAACCACACGCTTTGAATGTGCTAGCATGGAGCCCGCCCAGTATTAAAGAAGCAGGCAGGTCCTAGGAGGCCAGACCCAGGGGCAAGGCTGTGGTCTGCTGCAGGGGCCCATGGTCTCCCTCCTTGCAGCTCAGCAGCCACAGCAATCATGGTACACACCAGGGCTTCAGTGTCTGCAGGGTTTCCCTTCTTAGGCGGGGGGTTGGGTTCATGGGCATTCATTATGTTACTTTCTAAATCATCTTTTATATCTAAACATTTCAAAATGTAAAATATCGTGTTGCAAAGGAATTTCATGACATGGGGAAAATGCTCACAAAAATAGTTTTAATTTTAATAAAACTGGTGACAAAGCAATTTATTTAGAATAATTCTAATTTTGTAAGAAACAAAATATAAAAAATTTCAAAGTTATTTAAGTGATGAGATTTTGAGTATTCTTTTTATTTTGCAGAAATTCCAAATACTTTATAAGGAATATATATTATTTTTGTATGAAAAAATAAGTTACTATAGGTTCTAATGTGATTGCTCCTGAGCCTGATATCCTCTCATTAGCACAGTATTTGACTTTCTGCAAATGTTCTGAACTGCTTCTGTTGCCCACCCTTTTGCTGTGTGTCTCTGAGTGACTCCTCTACATCCTTTCACAAAATCTTATTTTTTCTGCCTTCTTTGCTTGAAGGAGTCTAGCTCCATGGTTGTTGAAGAAGGGCTGTTATTTTCCAGAAAGTGCAGTGGAAATCAGTCTAAAAGCAGATAAAAAGATGAAAAGGTGGCAAGGCCAGACTTAGTCTCAGTGCCTCATGCTGGTCATGGATCCATGTCAATGTAATGTGTCCCTAAGTGTGCAGAGATGGTACTTTATGGCTTTCACAATGCCTTCACATTCACAAACATGTTTTATAGTCACAAAACAGCCTGCCGTTCCCACAATCAGCCACTGTTTCAAACTACTGTGCATTTGCATTCACTATTCTCTTGTCTACCTATACAACTTCAACATGGTTCCCCTTAAATGCCTCCTCCTTGCAGCCTTCCCTTGGCCGAGGTGGAATTAATCACACCTTCCTCTGTGCTCCTAGAACTCACACATACTGCCATTTTCATAGGTAACTTACAGTAGGTATTGGAATGTAGCTCTGTCTTCCCCACTAGAACACAACCTTTTCAAGGGCAGGGGTGGAATCTTATTCATCTTTATGAACTGAACATTTAGTACCATGTCTGGTGAATGGTAGGTGCTCAATTTGATTGACATGAAGTAAGCAACCCAGTAAGGGCAAGCAAGGTAGTTGATATTGCCACCATCTGAGAGAGGAACAAGTTGAAGCTCGAGGAAAGATGAATCACCTTGCCTAAAATCCCTCAAAGAGTAAGTGAGGAAGCTGGGATTTGAACTTAGGTCAGTTTAACTTCCAAACTTTTACCCTTTCAATGCCATGATGGATGGTCCTCCATCATCATCTTTATCATCATCATCCTCTCCCAGTGGCAATGTTGAGCCAGGAACATAGGAAATACTAATTGAATAAATAACCCTACTACCGCCATCATTGTTAATTATCACTCTCACCCCTTGCTGTCATCACTCTCATCCCTTGCTATCACCCCTACCTATCATAACTCCTCCTCATACCTTTCTCCATGAGTCAGCATGTGTTGATTAATGAAGCATGCAGGGCCAGGTGGTAGGTACGCCTTAGGTTTCTCTGTGTCCCCTGGGGTAGCTAGAACAGCTCTGGCACTGACACTGAGCAATAGACTTACTAACTTGACTTGCTGGTCTTCATGTTCTAGAATGAGGCAATGTCTCATAGTTGAGAACTCACTGCATTTGGGGGAAGTGGATGCCCAAACTTGGCCATATCTTGAGGACTAAGCTGTCACTCTTCACATCTCCAACCAAAAGTTTAAAGTTTGTGTGGCTTAGTGGAAAGAACACCGATCATGAGTGCCAAAGTCCGTGGTTTATGTCCTGGCTCTTTCACTGATTTACAAAGTAATTTTAGACAAATCTCATTATATCTTCGAGTGTCTTAGTTTCTTCATATATGAAAAAAGGGGCAACATTTCTGACTTCCTTCACAGGTTTGGTAAGAAGGCTGGCCTAGGATCATGAATGTGGAATTGCTTTGCACTCTGGGAAGTCCTCCCCATAAGCCAGCCATTCATGTTATTAAAAGTGCTAGGGGCCGGGCGCGGTGGCTCAAGCCTGTAATCCCAGCACTTTGGGAGGCCGAGACGGGCGGATCATGAGGTCAGGAGATCGAGACCATCCTGGCTGACACGGTGAAACCCCGTCTCTACTAAAAAATACAAAAAACTAGCCGGGCGAGGTGGCGGGCGCTTGTAGTCCCAGATACTCGGGAGGCTGAGGCAGGAGAATGGCGTGAACCCGGGATGTGGAGCTTGCAGTGAGCCGAGATCTGGCCACTGCACTCCAGCCTGGGCGGCAGAGCCAGACTCCGTCTCAAAAAAAAAAAAAAAAAAAAAAAAAAAAAAGTGCTAGGAATGGAATCATTGGCTAATGAAATGGTATATCCTCTTCTCTTTCTACCCTACCCAAGTGTTTTGCTAAATCATAGATCTCAAACTCACTTTCTCTCTTCAGACCTAATCTAGATCCCAGCATCCTTTGTGTGTGTATGTGTGTGTGTGTGTGTGTGTGTGTGTGTCAGAGAGAGAGAGAGAAAGAGAGAGGGAGAGGAGAGAGAGAGACACAGAGAGAGAGAGAGAGAAAGGAAAGGGAGAGAGAGACAGAAAGAGAGGCAGGTGGGTCGGGGTGGGGAAGAGAGAGAGAGACAGAAATAGAGAGACAGAAAGAGCTGGGAGAGAGAAGGAGACAAAGACAGACAGAAAGAGAGAGAAGAAAGAAAAGGAGGCATAGCACCTTATTCTGGCATTCTGGAAATCATGTCCAAAGGGGATCTTAGGATTTGACTGGTATATATGCAGCTCTTATTTGATGGTGCTATTTTAAACAGTTCTCAGTTGGGAGGCTGGCAGCTCTGATTGCTTTTCAAAGCCCTGTCTTTTATCACCATCATTTTCTTCATACATAAATCCAGGCTGCATCCCCACCTTCTGTTTCTTTTCTGTCTTCGAGCTGAGGAGTAAGCAAGATGCAATTTAGTAGCTGGGCTAGAGGGGGACTGAATTGCTTCAGAGACATCACTCGTTTAATTGACTTGTTTGCTTTCAGATGAGTCATGTTCAGTCTGAGTTGTTTTCCCTTAACTAGATGTTGGTGGCAGTGCTTTTTTTCCCCCTCCTGTTTCTTTCTTCCTTTCTTTCTCTTCCCTTGTCAAGCACAATAAATATTGGTTCTGATGGAGCATAGTCCTGGCTGTGAAGGACACAATCTTCCTCCTCTTTCTAGAAATTAGAAGTGCCTACTCCACACTTGGTTGCATTTGGATAATGGGTGAACTTCTAACTCCCCAGCTGTTCTCATCCCCAAGGTCAAGCTTAGCCAAAGCATCCGATCCCCACATTTTCCTGCTCCCCCTCTACCATCTGCGTAAAGGTAGTTAAGGTTCCTAAGGGGATCCTATTAAACAGGTGTTTACATTCTTAAATTTCTAATCTGGATATTTCTGGAAACAGGTAAACAGAGCCTTTGAGTTCGGCAGAAAGATCTTAGCAGCAGGGAGTGGGAAATTTACTTGTAGAATAAGAGACTGAATTAAGGTTTGGCGAACTTCAGTCAATAAAGGAACATAGGAAAACTGTTGAACACCACTTCTGACACCTAATTGGTCTCATAAATGTTTATGGGTGGAAGGAAGGCAGGGAGGATGGAACGAATTGAGGGAGGGAAGGAGAGACATATCCTTTACAAGTTCGTCCTTTACCCACTATAGATGTTGGATTTCACAGGTCTCTGTCCTGGGCCAACTTCTCTATCTACCTATTCTCTCTAGATTCTTGCTAGGAAAAATGAGGTCTCTACATAGCACCTGCATTACCTACCAGCTCATCAGATATGAACCTTATCAGGCTGTACCCCAGACCCACTGCATCAGAATCTGCATTTTAACAAGATCCCCAGGTGATTCAAATGCCATTAACATGCTGTTTTAGAAAGTCTTATCATCTTAAAGCTTCAAGTGCCATCTAAACACTGATGAATCCTCTATATGCCTCTTTAACCCTGATGTCTTCAGGAACTTTAGATCCATGCATCTAAATGCCCAGTGCCTATTGGACTTTCTCTTTTGGAAGTTAACAGGTTATATCAAATTTTATATGACTAGCAGACAACTCTTGACCCTCTAGGCTACTTCTTTATTTTTCTGTTTGTGCAGAAATTGCATCACCACCTACCATGTTCCTTGAGCCAAAAATGGGCATGCTAATTTTGAATTCTCTCTTTTCCTCACCACCAGCACTCAATTTGTCAGCCAGTTTGGTGCATTATTCCTCTGACTCTATCAGTTCTCCCACTTCCCTCTGTTCTCACTGCTAGAGACCTAGGCCAAGCCACTCATCACTTTTTGATTTACTATTTACTTCCACTTTTGCCTCATACAATCCATTTGCCTAAAAGCTGTCAGAGAACTCTTTTTCAAACATGTGTCATGTCCATTCCCTGCTTAAAATCTTCCCATGGCTTCACATTTCATCTAGAATTAATGAAAAATCTTTACTTTTTTTTTTTTTTTTTTGACACAGGGTCTTGTTCTTTTGCCCATGTTGGAATGCAGTGATGCAATCATAGCTCACTGTAGCTTCAACCACCCGGGCACAAAGCAATCCCCCCACCTCAGCCTCCTGAGTAACTGGGACTACAGGCATGCACCACCATGCCCAGCTCATGTAAAAAAAATTTTGTAGAGCCCAGTTCTCCCTATGCTGCCCATCCAGACTGGTCTTGAACTCCTGGACTCAAGCAATCCTTCCGCCTTGGCCTCCCAAAGTGTTGGGATTACAGACATGAGCCACAGCACCCAGCCAAAAATCTTTAGGGGAAAAAAGTCCTATGGGATCCACGGCCTCCCTACTCCCTGATCCAAACTTTCAGCTCTGGTCTTTCAGCCTTTTCTACTCTGCCCCAGCCACAGGGCCTTCCTTCCAGGGCCTCTGTATGAGCTATTCTCTGCTGACTGGAATGGGCTCTTCTAATCTTACATGCTGGTTCTCTGCTTGTCATTCAAATCACAGTCCAAATGTCACTTCCTTAGAATAGCCTTTCTTAATGATATAATCTAAATTAGCTCCAGTTACTTCTTACAATAATGATCTGCATAATACACAACACTGATTTTGTGTTGTTTGTTTGTTATTATGTATGCATGTATATATTTTTGTCTCACTCTAAAATATAAATGTCTTGTGAGCAGATCTTCCTTGCTTGTACCAGCTGTAGTGTTATAGTGAACAAACAGACAAGGTTGCTGCTAATTTTAGATAATATACAGGTCAATACTACCATTTTACATACAGGTTGTGGAGTAGATCTTTTCCATCTGCCCAGGGTTGGCAACTAGAACCCAAAGCTGAGGACAAAGGGAAACCAAGCACCAAATGAATGATGCACACGCTAGTTTGAGGACTCTGGACTCCTCAGCCATCATCCTGGTTCTCTCCCATCTCCACCTATTTGCACAAAGCTTGTATAAATAGATGTCTAGGGATTAGAGGAGAATGGCCAGAGCAGAAGTTGTTCACTTGGGAGGAGTACTGTGGTTTTTCCTTCCTCTCCCTAATGAGTGGTCTTCCACCTGAGTGAAGCATTTTCAAGAGAATTACTCACAGAGATTAGAGGGATTGGTAGCTCTTTTCAGGTGTGCTGTCTATTAATACAGCTGATCAGACCCATGCCTATCTAAGCAGGGTGCCCTTGAGACTTTGCGTGTTCCTGTGATTAGAGGCGTTACTTGCTTTCTTATAACACAGGAGGTATGAGTGGCAGCTAAAATTAGTCCAGAAAAGAGGGAAATAGCCTGAGATAAGAGATGTTTATCCCATAGCATTTCTACCTGTACCCCACTATCCCAGGAAATAAGGGGGAAGAGGAGGTCTCCAGGGGGCAGATGCTTTCTCTCACCTACAAGTCTCTCATACCTAAGCCTACCAGGAAAGGAGTGGGAGGAAAAAGCATCACATTGGATGAGATTAAAGTTTTAAACTAATCTAATCTGGACATTTTTATTCATGAAAATGACAAGAAAGCTGAGAGGTCTCTCAGGCTTGTTATTAAGGGATAGATTCATCAGCGCTTGAGAGAAAACAGTGATGGGGAAAAAAATTAAACTCTTCCATGGCTGCATCCCATCTGCTCAATAAACCATCTAGAAATTTCCACTGATAGTCTACAAATGGTACACTCTATCTAGAGATAATTAAGGATTGAACAATATAGCCTTTCAATTCACATTTCCCATTGCATGCAAACTCTGAAACAGAACTGTGCCACTTTACAGATGGAGACTGGCTGGTGAGTCTGGAAAAAGGCTCACGGTAGGGTTGTATTCAGGAGAGTTGAGTTGTGTGTTTGCTTCCCTCTCTTTGAAGTCTGTAGACATCTCTTTGACAACCTGTGAACTCTTTAGATCAGAAACCATTTCTCAGCTTTTTAAAGTTTCTTATAACACCTAGAACAGAACACAGGAGACGTTCAATAAATATCCATTGAGTTATTCAGGAAATAAATGTATACATTCCATTTGATGATTATAGCCAGACTTTGACCAGTATATTTTAGCTGAAAAATCAACTAACTTAGAGGCGAAAGATTAGAGCACAGAGTCTGATAATGCTATTTGTCAGCTGTGTGATTTTGAGCAAGTTACACATTTTTCTGAGCCTTGGTTTTCTCTTCATAAAATAACAGCAGCCATACCTGTGTCACCGGTGTGGATAAAATGTGACAGCACATGTGAACACACTGAACACAGGACAGTTACCCCAAAGCACATTTCTGATGTTGTGGACTCCAGCACAATCTTCCTGGATTCTTATCCTCTGTGATTGTTTGACAGACTTCCCTTCCTCCCTCTTCCTTCTTCCTCCTCTGTGTCCTCCTAGATTATAAATGCAGGCTGAATCCACCCTCTCAGACACATAAGAGACACGTGTGAGTAGGCTGAAAGACCTTTAAGAAAAGACCAATATTTGCATATCTATTATAACTACTCACTGTTCGACTTGTTTCATTACAATTTCTATTTGGATAATATGTAAGGTCAATACTGTCACTGTTCTGGAAAATTCATTTTTTATTAAAGCAAAATGCACTGTATTTATAGAGATAACACCTTAAATGCTACAAGAGAAGGGGCACCAATTACACTGGTTCCCTTGATGGGGCAGGTTTATGTGCTACGTGTTTTATAATATGTTACAAGGAATGGGACCTTAGCCCGTGTTGACGTGTCTCAAGTGTCTTTCCTCAGCTGAACTCGAATAGGTCTGACCATTCTTCCTCCTAGACCTGGGAGCACTGAGATAACCATATTGAAAAAACAACAGCAAGGAAGAAAGCTCTCTTTTCTGCACCCCTCCATCAGTTTATTCCCACCATCATTACATTCCTATCACAGTCTCCCTGAGGTACATGCTTGCCTCTTCCGTTAGACCATGAACTACCAGAGGTATCAGGTAGAGCATCTGGGACATACTAGAGCCTCAATAAATATTTGTTCAATTAGTGAAAATGAATGCCTGACACAAAGCAAGAGCTTGGAAATGGTTCTTTGAATTGTTTTCTTCATAGGGAGGTAGAATGGCACAATGCACCAAAAATGCACCTGCATGTTCAACCAGGAAATCTTGAATTCAAATCCTGGCTTTATCACTTATTAGATATGTGACAATTTACTTAACTAAATGAAACTTCAGTTTTCTATTTTTATTAAACAAGAAAAGTTCTTGTGATCATTATCCTTTTACAGTTCCTTGCACATCGTAGATAAAATACATGGTAATTCCACTTCTTCTTTTCTTCCTTTTTTTTTGAAGAAGTCTTCAGTTTTTATTTTTTATTTTTATTTATTTATTTTTTATTACACTTTAAGTTCTAGGGTACTTAAACTTAAATGTGCAGGTTTGTTACATATGTATACATGTGCCATGTTGGTGTGCTGCACCCATTAACTAGTCATTTACATTAGGTATATTTCCTAATGCTATCCCTCTCCACTCTCCCCTCCCCACAATAGGACCCGGTATGTGATGTTCCCCTTCCTGTGTCCAAGTGATCTCATTGTTCAGTTCCCACCTATGAGTGAGAACATGCGGTATTTGGTTTTCTGTTCTTGCAATAGTTTGCTGAGAATGATGGTTTCCAGCTGCATCCATGTCCCTACAAAGGACACGAACTCATCCTTTTTTATGGCTGCATAGTATTCCATGGTGTATATGTGCCACATTTTCTTAATCCAGTCTGTCACTGATGGACATTTGGGTTGATTCCAAGTCTTTGCTATTGTGAATAGTCCCACAATAAACATCCGTGTGCATGTGTCTTTATAGCAGCATGACTTATAATCCTTTGGGTATATCCCCAGTAATGGGATGGCTGGGTCAAATGGTATTTCTAGTTCTAGATCCTTGAGGAATCGCCACACTGTTTTCCACAATGGTTGAACTAGTTTAGAGTCCCACCAACAGTGTAAAAGTGTTCCTATTTCTCCACATCCTCTCCGGTACCTGCTGTTTCCTGATTTTTTAATGATTGCCATCTAACTGGTGTGAGATAGTATCTCATTGTGGTTTTGATTTGCATTTCTCTGTTGGCGAGGGATGATGAACATTTTTTCATGTGTCTGTTGGCTGTATGAATGTCTTCTTTTGAGAAGTGTCTGTTCATATCCTTTTCCCACTTTTTGATGGGATTGTTTGTTTTTTTCTTGTAAATTTGATTGAGTTCTTTATAGGTTCTGGATATTAGCCCTTTGTCAGATGAGTAGATTGCAAAAATTGTCTCCCATTCTGTAGGTTGTCTGTTCACTCTGATGGTAGCTTCTTTTGCTGTGCAGAAACTCTTTAGTTTAATTAGATCCCATTTGTCAATTTTGGCTTTTGTTGCTGTTGCTTTTGGTGTTTTAGACATGAAGTCCTTGCCCATGCCTTTGTCCTGAATGGTATTACCTAGGTTGTCTTCTAGGGTTTTTATGGTTTTAGGTCTAACATTTAAGTCTTCAATCCATCTTGAATTAATTTTCCTATAAGGAGTAAGGAAAGGATCCACTATCAGCTTTCTACTTATGGCTAGTCAATTTTCCCAGCACCATTTATTAAATAGGGAATCCTTTCCCCATTTCTTGTTTTTGTCAGGTTTGTCAAAGATCAGATGGTTGTAGATGTGTGGTATTATTTCTGAGGGCTCTGTTCTGTTCCATTGGTCTATATCTCTGCTTTGGTACCAGTACCATGCCATTTTGGTTACTGTAGCCTTGTAGTATAGTTTGAAGTCAGGTAGCATGATGCCTTCAGCTTTGTTCTTTTCGCTTAGGATTGTCTTGGCAATGTGGGGTCTTTTTTGGTTCCATATGAACTTTAAAGTAGTTTTTTCCAATTCTGTGAAGAACGTCATTGGTAGCTTAATGGGGATAGCATTGAATCTATAAATTACCTTGGGCAGTATGGTCATTTTCACAATATTGATTCTTCCTATCCATGAGCATGGTATGTTCTTCCATTTGTTTGTGTCCTCTTTTATTTCACTGAGCAGTGGTTTGTAGTTCTCCTTGAAGAGGTCCTTTACATCCCTTGTAAGTTGGATTCCTAGGTATTTTATTCTCTTTGAAGCTATTGTGAATGGGAGTTCATTCATGATTTGACTCTCTGTTTGTCTGTTACTGGTGTATAAGAATGCTTATGATTTTTGCATATTGATTTTGTATCCTGAGACTTTGCTGAAGTTGCTTATCAGCTTAAGGAGATTTTTGGCTGAGACAATGGGGTTTTCTAAATATACAATCATGTCATCTGCAAACAGGGATAATTTGACTTCTTCTTTTCCTAACTGAATACCCTTTATTTCTTTCTCTTGCCTGATTGCCCTAGCCAGAACTTCCAACACTATGTTGAATAGGAGTGGTGAGAGAGGGCATCCCTGTCTTATGCCAGTTTTCAAAGGGAATGCTTCCAGTTTATGCCCATTCAGTATGATATTGGCTGTGGGTTTGTCATAAATAGCTCTTATTATTTTGAGATACGTTTCATCGATACTGAATTTATTGAGAGTTTTTAGCATGAAGGGCTGTTGAATTTTGTCAAAGGCCTTTTCTGCATCTATTGAGATAATCATGTGGTTTTTGTCTTTGGTTCTGTTTATATGCTGGATTACGTTTATTGATTTGTGTGTGTTGAACCAGCCTTGCATCCCAGGGATGAAGCCCACTTGATCATGGTGGATAAGCTTTTTGATGTGCTGCTGGATTTGGTTTGCCAGTATTTTATTGAGGATTTTTGCATTGATGTTCATCAGGGATATTGGTCTAAAATTCTCTTTTTTTGTTGTATCTCTGTCAGGCTTTGGTATCAAGATGATGTTGGCGTTGTAAAATGAGTTAGGGAGGATTCCCCCTTTTTCTATTGATTGGAATAGTTTCAGAAGGAGCGGTACCAACTCCTCCTTGTACCTCTGGTAGAATTTGGCTGTGAATCCGTCTGGTCCTGGACTTTTTTTGGTTGGTAGGCTATTAATTATTGCCTCAATTTCAGAGCCTGCTATTGGTCTATTCAGGGATTCAACTTCTTCCTGGTTTAGTCTTAGGAGAATGTAAGTGTCCAGGAAATTATCCATTTCTTCTAGATTTTCCAGTTTATTTGTGTAGAGGTGTTCATAGTATTCTCTGATGGTAGTTTGTATTTCTGTGGGGTCGGTGGTGATATCCCCTTTATCATTTTTTATTGCATCTATTTGATTCTTCTCTCTTTTCTTCTTTATTAGTCTTGCTAGAAGTCTATCATTTTGTTGATCTTTTCAAAAAACCAGCTCCTGGATTCATTGATTTTTTGGAGGGTTTTTTGTGTCTCTATCTCCTTCAGTTCTGCTCTGATCTTAGTTATATCTTGCCTTCTGCTAGCTTTTGAATGTGTTTGCTCTTGCTTCTCTAGTTCTTTTAATTGTGATATTAGAGTGTCACTTTTAGATCTTTCTTGCTTTCTCTTGTGTGCATTTAATGCTATAAATTTCCCTCTACGCACTGCTTTAAATGTGTCCCAGAGATTCTGGTATATTGTATCTTTGTTCTCATTGGTTTCAAAGAACATCTTTATTTCTGCCTTCATTTCGTTATGTACCCAGTAGTCATTCAGGAGCAGGTTGTTCAGTTTCCATGTAGTTGAGCGGTTTTGATTGAGTTTCTTAATCCTGAGTTCTAGTTTGATTGCACTGTGGTCTGAGAGACAGTTTGTTATAATTTCTGTTCTTTTCCATTTGCTGAGGAGTGCTTTACTTCCAACCATGTGGTCAATTTTGGAATAACTGCAATGTGCTGAGAAGAATGTATATTCTGTTCATTTGGGGTGGAGAGTTCTGTAGATGTCTATTAGGTCTGCTTGCTGCAGAGTTGAGTTCAATTCCTGGATATCCTTCTTAACTTTCTGTCTCATTGATCTGTCTAATGTTGACAGTGGGGTGTTCAAGTCTCCCATTATTATTGTATGGGAGTCTAAGTCTCTTTGTAAGTCTCTAAGGACTTGCTTTATGAATCTGGGTGCTCCTGTATTGGGTGCATATATATTTAGGATAGTTAGCTCTTCCTGATGAATTGGTCCCTTTACCATTATGTAATGGCCTTCTTTGTCTCTTTTGATCTTTGATGGTTTAAAGTCTGTTTTATCAGAGACTAGGATTGCAACCCCTGCTTTCTTTTGTTTTCCATTTGCTTGGTAGATCTTCCTCCATCCCTTTATTTTGAGCCTATGTGTGTCTCTGTATGTGAGATGGGTCTCCTGAATACAGCAAACTGATGGGTCTTGACTCTTTATCCAATTTGCCAGTCTGTGTCTTTTAATTGAACCATTTAGTCCATTTACATTTAAGGTTAATATTGTTATGTGTGAACTGGATCCTGTCATTATGATATTAGCTGGTTATTTTGCTCATTAGTTGATGCAGTTTCTTCCTAGCATCAATGGACTTTACATTTTGACATGTTTTTGCAATGGCTAGTACCTGTTGTTCCTTTCCATGTTTAGTGCTTCCTTCAGGAGCTCTCACAGGGCAGGCCTGGTGGTGACAAAATCTCTAAGCATTTGCTTGTCTGTAAAGGATTTTATTTCTCCTTCACTTATGAAATTTAGTTTGGCTGGATATGAAATTCTGGGTTGAAAATTCTTTTCTTTAAGAATGTTGAATATTGGCCCCCACTCTCTTCTGGCTTGTAGAGTTTCTGCCGAGAGATCTGCTGTTAGTCTGATGGGCTTCCCTTTGTGGGTAACCTGACCTTTCTCTCTGCCTGCCCTTAACATTTTTTCCTTCATTTCAACTTTAGTGAATCTGACAATTCTGTCTTTTAGTTGCTCTTCTCAGGGAGTATCTTTGTGGCGTTCTCTGTATTTCCTGAATTTGAATGTTGGCCTGCCTTACTAGGTTGGGGAACTTCTCCTGGATGATATCCTGCAGAGTGTTTTCCAACTTGATTTCATTTTCCCCATCACTTTCAGGCACACCAATCAGACGTAGATTTGGTCTTTTCACATAATCCCATATTTCTTGGAGGCTTTGTTCATTTCTTTTTACTCTTTTTTCTCTAAACTTCTCTTCTCACTTCATTTCATTCATTTGATCTTCAATCACTGATACTCTTTCTTCCATTTGATCAAGTCGGTTACTGAAGCTTGTACATTTGTCACATAGTTCTCGTGTTATGGTTTTCATCTCTATCAGTTCTTTTATGGACTTCTCTACATTGGTTATTCTAGTTAGCCATTTGTCAAATCTTTTTTCAAGGTTTTCAGTTTCTTTGTGCTGGTTACGTAGTTCCTCCTTTAGCTCTGAGAAGTTTGATCAACTGAAACCTTCTTCTCCCGACTCGTCAAAGTCATTCTCCGTCCAGCTTTGATCCGTTGCTGGCGATGAGCTGCGTTCCTTTGAAGGGGGAGATGCGTTCTGATTTTTTGAATTTCCAGCTTTTCTGCACTGCTTTTTCCCCATCTTTGTGGTTTTATCTGCCTTTGGTCTTTGATGATGGTGACGTACTGATGGGGTTTTGGTGTGGGTGTCCTTTCTGTTAGTTAGTTTTCCTTCTAACAATCAGGACCCTCAGCTGTAGGTCTGTTGGAGTTTGCTTGAGGTCCACTCCAGACCCTGTTTGCCTGGGTATCAGCAGCAGAGGCTGCAGAAGATAGAATATTGCCAAACAGCGAGTGTTTCTGACTGATTCTTGCTCTGGAAGCTTCATCTCAGGGGTGTACCCAGCCGTGTGAGGTGTGAGGTGTCGGTCTGCACCTAGTGGGGGATGTCTCCCAGTTAGGCTACTCAGGGGTCAGGGACCCTCTTGAGCAGGCAGTCTGTCCGTTCTCAGATCTCAACCTCTGTGCTGGGAGATCCACTGCTCTCTTCAAAGCTGTCAGACAGGGGCATTTACCTCTGCCGAGGTAAATGCTGCTTTTTCTTTAGCTATGCCCTGTCCCCAGTGGAGGAATCTACAGAGGCAGGCCAGCCTCCTTGAGCTGTGGTGCACTGCACCCAATTCGAGCTTCCTGGAGGCTTTGTTTACCTACTTAAGCCTCAGCAGCGGTGGACCCCCCTCCCCCAGCCTCACTGCCACCTTACAGTTAGATCTCAGACTGCTGTGCTAGCAATGAGGGAGGCTCCGTGGGTGTGGGACCCTCTGGGCCAGGTGTAGGGTATAATCTCCTGGTGTGCTGTTTGCTAAGACCCTTGGTAAAGTGCAGTTAGGGTGGGAGTTACCCGATTTTCCAGGTGTTGTGTGTCTCAATTTCCTTTGGCTAGGAAGAGGAATTCCCTAACCCCTTGTGCTTCCCAAGTGAGGCGATGCCTTGCCCTGCTTCAGCTCTCGCTGGTCGGGCTGCACCCCCAGACCAGCACTGACTGTCTGACATGCCCCAGTGAGATGAACCTGGTACCGCAGTTGAAAATGCAGTAATCACCCGTCTTCTGTGTTGCTCACGCTGGGAGCTGCAGGCTGGAGCTTTTCCTATTCGGCCATCTTGGGCACACCCACCCCCTATTTCTTCCTTTTTGTTGATTAATAAAGAAGAATGCAGAATTGTTGGCATTTTCCTGTTTTTCATTCTATTCTGCTCAAGTTAACAAATCTAATTGAAACATGGAAAATATTTTTGAGTATGTGTTTTGTGGTATTTTCTACAAAGGCCTTGACTTCTGTTTTTCTTCTCTTTTCCCCCTCCACTAATTTTTAACTCAATAAACAACCAGCTAACCTTGCCATTTTGGTATGGGGAAGTCTGTGGTTCCTAAAGCAGAATGTTGTAGACTAATACAATCTGTAAAGCACTAATGTCCTGGTAGCAGTCAGCTTCTTTAGTTATTCTTAATATATCAGAAGGCCTAAAGGAAAAGAAACACCTGTTTTAAGGTTTCACAGGCTAACTCAAATGTCAGATCTATGTGTGTTTGGCTGGAATGAAATCAACTCAAAATAGTAACCATGGTTATCTCCTGATGATCAAAATATCAATGAGTGTTTTAGTGTAGTTTGATTCATTAAAATGATGGGAAAATAATTTACTGGTACTTTAAAAATTCAGTCTATTTGATCAGAAAACATATTTCAAAACAGAGTTTATGATAGAGGACACAAATAAAGAAGGGGACCTTTGGAAAAAGCGGCATTAGGCTTTCTTGATGGAGGCTCGATTTGGCAGCATGGCGTAACTCCAGACAGTGGCATTTATGTAGGTGTCTGAGTCTGTTTGGGCTAAGCAAAAATACCATAAACTCGGTGGCTTATAAACAACAAAAGTTTACTTCTCACAGTTTTGGAGGTTGAGAAGTTTAAGATCAAGGCACCAGCAGGTTCAATGTCTGGTGAAAGCCAGCTTCCTGGTTCATACACAGTTCTCTTTTTGCTATACCCTTACATGGCAGAAGGATAGGGAGTCTCTGGGCTCTCTTTTGTAAGAGCACTGATCTCATTCATCAGGCTTCACTCCCATGATCTCATCACCTCTCAAAAGCCCCACCACCTAATACCATCACTTTAGCGGTTAGGATTTCAACATATGAATTTTTGGAGTGCACAAACATCCAAGCCATAGCAGTAGACTACAATGTGAATAGCACCCCCTGGAGTTGTATAATGTATTAATTGTGTTTAGACCCACTTTTCTGATAGTTTCTTGTTACTGTGCTGGGCTGAGGTGGAAAGAGTGGAGTTTGGAAAATTAGACCTTGCCCCTATTAGCTGTTGCCCTTGATCAAATCTCTAAACTTTATTCATCCCTAAATTGTGGTCCCTTTCTCTGCAAGTGTTAGATACATGCCAGATGGCTATGTACTTAGAGTCTGACCATATTAGCAGATGACTAATTCTACTTCCTCATCAGCATTTTGAAACATTCAATATACATTTATTATTATTACTAATAGGAAAATTGAGTGGCAGACATGATTTCAGACACAGTATTTTGAAGAAGACTGTGGCATATACACGGGATTGCCATTTTCCTACTTTATGTCCCCAGCACAGATGAATTTAGAGGAGGCAGGAGAAGCATCTAGGCATAAGAGAAAAATAGGGATTTCTGGAGAGAAAAATCAGTGCTTCCTATGCGTGTCCACTGTAGAAAGTGCTTACATATGTAAGTTAGGCCAGACTGAGACATGTCTGAGATAACAGGATGCCTTGGGCGGGCCTTCAAGCTGATGGATTTAAAGGAGAGGCTAGGGCTTCATGGAGGAGGAGTAAAGAAGAAGACCTAGTGGCAGAAGTGGCCAGTGGCTGCTGATTTGTCCTATGCCATTCAGTTATTTCACTTTGGCCCTTAACTTGCATGCCCATCCTACTCCAACTTCCATGAAAATATCAGCTCTGAGGTTACCTAGACTCACCGTCCTTAGAAAAGCATTCATCTAGTATGGGTCAACAGGCTTCTTAGGGGTCTCAACAGCTGCCTCCTCTCCATACCTCTCTCCCCACATGTCCCTGCAAAGATTAACATTTATCTTTTAACCTTACAGGAAACCTGGTAAATCTGAAATTTTCCTTTTTGTTACATTCCCAGTGATGTTACTGCCCCGGGAGATAATCTATCACATTTTCTAGGTTGGCATGGGAGTCTGCTTAGCTCTGCATGCATGAAGAGTACATTGTCCTCTCACCTTACCAATGAGGAAGCTGAGACTCAGAGAGGCTGGATGACTTACTCTAGGTCAACCCTTAGCCATCTACCCAGCCAAGATTCAAACACAATTCAATGTGTTTGAAGTCTGTTCTTCTTCCATCTCCTTCCATCTCCTTCACTCCCAATGATCATTAGGCTATAAAATGGAGAGTTCTTGAATCTTAGGGTCAAAATCTATCAGGGCCCCTTCTTGCAGATGGGAGTGAGAAGGACGTGAGATATTTGAGCCTATGAATCCTTTTTGATCTTTCTGGCTGTTTCACGTATTTGACTCTTTGAAGGTTGTAACCATGCATGGGTTTATGACAAGAGCCCCACTTGAGCCTAAAATGTGAGTTCATTTCTTTAAATAGATATATATTCCCTTAAACGAGCCCATTCACAATTGCTACAAAGACAATAAAATACCCAGGAATACAACTTACAAGAGATGTGAAGGACCTCTTCAAGGAGAACTACAAACCACTGCTCAAGGAAATAAGAGAGGACACAAACAAATGGAAAAACATTCCATGCTCATGGATAGGAAGAATCAATTATCGTGAAAGTGGCCATACTGCCCAAAGTAATTTATAGATTCAGTGCCATCCCCATCAAGCTACCATTGACTTTCTTCACAGAATTAGAAAAAACTACTTTAAATTTCATATGGAACCAAAAAAGAGACTGCACAGCCAAGACAATCCTAAGCAAAAAGAACAAAGCTGGAGGCATCACATTACCTGACTTCAAACTATACTACAAGGCTATAGTAACCAAAACAGCATGGTACTGGTACCAAAACAGATATATAAACCAACAGAACAGAACAGGGGCCTCAGAAATAACACCACACACCTACAACCATCTGATTATTGACAAACCTGACAAAAACAAGAAATGGGGAAAGGATTCCCTATTTAATAAATGGGTTGGGAAAACTGGCTAGGCATATCCAGAAAATGGAAATTGTACCCCTTCTTACACCTTATACAAAAATTAACTCAAGATGGATTAAAGACTTAAACATAAGACCTAAAACCATAAAAACTCTAGAAGAAAACCTAGGCATGGACAAAGACTTCATGACAAAAACACCAAAAGCAATGGCAATGAAAGTCAAAATTGACAAATGGGATCTAATTAAATTAAAGAGCTTCTGCACAGCAAAAGAAACTATAATCAGAGTACAGGCAACCTACAGAATGGGAGAAAATTTTTTACAATCTGTCCATCTGACAAAGGGCTAATATCCAGAATCTACAAGGAACTTAAACAAATTTGCAAGAGAAAAACAACCCCATCAAAAAGTAGGCAGAGGATATGAACAGACATTTCTCAAAAGAAGACATTTATGCAGCCAACAAACACGTGAAAAAAGCTCATCATCACTGTTATTAGAGAAATGCAAATCAAAACCACAGTGAGATACCATCTCATACCAGTTAGATTGGCAATCATTAAAAAGTCAGGAAACAACAGATGCTGGAGAGGATGTGAAGAAATAGGAATGCTTTTGCACTGTTGATGGGAGTGTAAATTAGTTCAACCATTGTGGAAGACAGTGTGGCAATTCCTCAAGGATCTAGAACCAGAAATACCATTTGACCCAGCAATCCCATTACTGGGTATATACCCAGAGGATTATAAATCATTCTACTATAAAGACACATGCACATATATGTTTATTGTGGCACTGTTCACAATAGCTAAGACTTGGAACCAACCCAAATGCCCATCAATGATAGACTGGATAAAGAAAATGTGGCACATATACACCATGGAATACTATGCAGCCATAAAAAAGGATGAGTTCATATCCTTTGCAGGGACATGGATGAAGCTGGAAACCATCATTCTCAGCAAATTAACATAAGAACAGAAAACCAAACACTGCGTGTTCTCACTCGTAAGTGGGAGTTGAACAATGAGAACACATAGACACAGGGAGGGGAATATCACACACTGGGGCCTCTCAGGGGGTGGGGGGCTAGGGGAGGGATAGCATTAGGAGAAATACCTAATGTAGATGATGGGTTGATGGGTGCAGCAAACCACCATGGCATGTGCATACCTATGTAACAAACCTGCACGTTCTGCACACGTACCCCAGAACTGAAAGTGTAATAATAATAATAACAATTAAAGGAGCCAAGTCAATGTTGAACTAGAGAACTTCTCTTTTAGACAGGGCTCAAATAGCTACCAGCAACAATTGCTGCTCACATGCTTTTCTCCACTATGCACTGGTTCAGACTCAGTGGCTTGCATCCTGGAATATGGAGAGATGATTCAGATACAGGTACTTCAGTATCTCAGGCACTGAGGAAACCAGACTGTTTGTGATTTCATGAAACTAAGGGAAGAGCAGGGGCTCAGGCTCTGGAGCAACCCAGGAGCTCAAGCAAAGCCCAAGCCAAGAAGAAGGTCTGAGTGATCTGCATCCTGATGTCATGTACCAGTAAGCTCCTAGGCTTACAGATTTCTCTGAATAGGGTCAGAGTAAGTTTTCAAAGACTTAAGTGGGGATGGGACAGCAGATAGAGGCAGGGAGCCAGACACTCCTCTCTCAAAACCGTGTTCTGAGCTCACCTTTTTCATGAAACTTTTCCAGATGGACTACAGCCAGCTCCAAGCAGTCCAATCTTCCTAATGACATCTTGACAATCTAAATCAGGGTCAGACACCTCTTTGAAGTATCCTGCCAAGTCTTCCTTTGTTCATTTCAATCCAGGATCTAAAAACCTTTCATGAGCGGCATGCCAAAGACTTCATTTATTTACTCTAATTTAGCATTTCATGTGCCAAAAAAAAACTTTCCAACATGTGTAAAATCTCATTGCAGGGTGAAGTAAAAGTCAGTATAAAAATCACATAATTAGAATCACAGAATCAGAATGTTGAATTATTGAGTCTAAAACTTCATTTTAAAGATGAATCAGGGCCGCAGCAGGATAAGGTGTTACCTGGAGTCTAATAGCCAAGTTAGGGGCAGACCAAAGCTAGAGTCTACTGAGTCTTAAATTTTCTTTTTACAAGCAAATTTGAGTCTTAAACATAGAGCATCTGCTAGCAACATCAAGAAAACCGAAACCTCAAACAAAATCATCACTTTTTTTGTAACTACAACCATGAATTTCTCCAGCATTTAGAGACTTCTAGCCTCATGTTGTTTTACTGGTCTCTTTACTGGCTTGCAGTTCGTTGGAAAAAGCACTGACTTACTTAGACGGCTGAGTTTGGATTCAGTTCAGCCATTCATTTTTTTTGAATCTTGAGTACAGTATTTAGCTTCTTTAAGACTCTGCTCATTCAAAGGTAAATAGGGAAAAATCACAACCTCCTAGAGTCGTTAGGAGGTGTATTTTTCAGGGGTTTGGAGAAAACAGATCCCGTGTTGGTTGGTTCAATAACTGGTCACAACACGGCAAAAAGACCAACAGAGCAATGAGGGCAGGTGAGGTCATCCTAGGGTTAGCAAGTAAAGAAGCCACTACCTCTTCCAGAGCTGCAGGTACAAAGAGAGGAGGCAATGCTAAGAGCCCTGGCATCAGGGCCTAGTGGGAGCTGGACCCTTGGAGGATAGTCATTCCCAGGGGAGTCAGGCAGGACCTGGAGGTAGCGGTAATGCTGCCTTGCAGGAGCTCAGATCATGGTTTGAGGGGCTGACTGTTGGCAGCTAGAACCTGGAGGAGAAGCAGCCACTGCTCAAGCCAAGGGAGCAAGGTGAGAAATAGTTGGCTTCTCTTTCCCTCCCTTCTTCCAGTCTCTTTCTATTGCCTGCTATCAGCTGAACTGAACAGAGGTGAGGTCTTTTGGCAAGGGAACATTGGAATGTTGTTTGCAGAGTTTGGCCTACCTGTGATAAAGAGTAAATCAGGGAAGTGCAAGAATTGTTCTGAGTGCAGAGGAGTTGAATAATTTCCTGCATATCAAGCTCCTAGCACTGTGCACAAAGGTGGTTCTCCTCCACCTGTGTCACATTACTGGGCTCCACAGCACTGAAATAAACCTCCAAGGATTGTCTTTCCCGGCTGGCTCAGGCATTTTTTGATGTTGAGGTGGTAATTGACAACCCCCCACCAAGGTCAAGGTGGCTGAAGCTGGTTTCCTTTGTGCACCCTATTCATTAAAATCATCAGTTGGGCGTGGTCGCGCATGCCGGCAATCACAGCACTTTGGGAGGCTGAGGCGGGTGGATCACCTGAGGTCAGAAGTTTGCGACCAGCCTACTAATGTGGTGAAGCCCCATCTCTACTAAATGCAAAACAATTAGCCAGGCGTGGTGGCACACGTCTGTAATCCAAGTTACTTGGGAGACTGAGACAGGAGAATCGCTTGTACCTGGGAGGCGGAGGTTGCAGTGAGCCGAGATCGCGCCATTGCACTCTAATCTGGACAACAAGAGCGAAACTTTGTCTCAAGACAAACAAACAAACAAACAAAAACCATAATCATTTCTTATGCTTTATAAAGTACTTTTTCTATCATGTATTTAAGCTTGGCAACAACCCAATGAGTCATATGATAAAATGGACCATACAGTTGAGGCACAGAGAGGTTAGGTAAGTAGCCCAAAGTCAAACAGCTAATAGATGGTGGAGTCAAATTTGAATTGCAATCTGACTCTAAGTTTAGTGCTTTCACTTATACCTGTAGCCTAATTCGCCAGTGTGGCCACAGAATTCATGAATTTTAAACATTTCACACATGGTATTTCATCGTTTCCTTCTAGCAGGCAGTTGCTATTATTTTCTCTTATTTCTAGATGAGGATCCTGAGGTCCATTGAGGTTCCGTGACTTGTCCTTTGTTAGAGGAATGATATTATTTGTGATATAATGAGCTTCTCATCATTAGAGCTAATTAAGCTAGTGATCACATGTCTGGCTATGGCAGCACAGATGCTTATAGATACTTCATGATTAAAGTGAATCATTGCATTTCAAAGGGCTTTTTCTGGAACCCCACATTTCTGAAGAAGATTACTTATCCAGAGAAACTCCATTTTTGTCCATTTCCTGTATTAAGCTACCATGTAGGATGTTTTTTGCAAAAAATGGTTCTGCTGCTATAAAACAAAACCAAATTGAACCCGCCTGACTTAATGACCCTCAAAGTCATTTTTACAGCTCTGATTCTACAATATTATGAAATAACGACCACCAACACACATCACCATTGCAACTACAATATGAGGACCCTAGGCAGAGGACAGGATCCTCTCAAAGAAGCTGAATAAATAGCTATTGTGAGGAGTTCAGTGGGTGATGGCACAGGGGCCTTCATTTCCGCTTCTAGCCAAAGAAAATTTTGATCAGGCTGCAGGCCGCCTGCCCATTCATCTGCAGCAGGAAATGGATTTAGTGTCTGTATGGGCCGGACTCCTGTATCTATCATCCAGTTAGGCCTAATCAAAATGTTTTCCGTTTCACCTGGTAAGTGCATAGGGCTTGGAGGAGGGTCTGAGTGATGGTGATGGGGTCCCATCGCTTTCTCATCACTGAACTGCAGCTGTTAAAAGGCCCATTTCTCCTCAGTGTCTCACTCTGAGCTGAGGCAGGCAATCTCTCCTGTCCCTGGAAGCTGCTCTTGGCAGCAGAAAAAAAATCTATGCAATTGACCCAGGATGGGGAGGAAGGCAGGGCACATTATAACCCCAAGGAAGGCTAAGGTCAGAGGTGAAACTCAGCACTGATAGATGAAATGAAGCTCCTCGCAGGAGCCTCCTTATGTAATGAGAGGCTGCAACCTCCTGGGCTGGGGGTGGGTGAGGAAGCAGAGGCCAGAGGTCCTCTTAGGCATTAGGGAAGCTCAGGAAAGGGGATTGGAGTATCTTTGGCCTCTTAAGTACAAAGAAGGTGGGGGAAGGGGCTGCTGATTAGAATGAAAATGTGACAGTCATGCAAAGCTTCCCATTGGATTTATGTATCCTTTGCCAGGATTTCAGGAGAAGGATACCTGACAGCCCCCATTAGAGCTGGAGAAATGGAGGAAATTACACATTGTTCTGTTAAGGGAACCCCCAAGACCAGGGAATGGAGGCATCCCTGCTGAATTTGTTACTGAGGGAATATTGATTTCAGGAGAAACACAAATAATGCAGAAATGTTTCCACTTTGATGCAGCACATTCTGATTTGGACTGCAGTGTGGTGAAACTTCCTTGTGCGACTCTCAGTATTCCCAAGCAGACATCTTTCTTTTCCATTGAAGGATGTTATCGGTGGCATGGGGGTGGTGGAAAAAATGAGCTTGCAGTTGATTTTGATTCAGCTGGGAAATGGGTCGTTCCAAGGAGGGGCAAATTGAGACTATTGAGGTAGGCTAAGTTCTGGGAGGGCCTTAATTGTAGGCTAAGAGATGTGGTCAGTATTTCAGGGTAATGAAAAACAATGAAAGTCTTTTGACCAGAGAACTGATCAGCTCAGAACTGTGCTTTTGAGGAGAATTCTGGCAGCCCAGTGGAGGGTGTGCTGAAGGGGTGGAAAGGGTCCTTTTTCTCTTTTCACTTCATTGATGAGCAAAAGCATCTATGGGTGCTAGGCTGGGATGCCAGTTAGGAGCCTGACACAATGGCCACATAACAGACAGGCTGAGAGACCTAGCTGAATTTGGGAAAGGTAATGAGAAAAAGACAGAGAATAATAATATTTTGAGTAGTCAGTAAGAGCCTATCTTGTGCCCATCATTAGATGCCTATCACCTCATTTAACCTTTGCAGCAATCCTGCAAGCTAGGCATTAATATTCCCCTGTTACAAATGCGAAAACAGGCTCTCAGTGATGTTAATTAACCTCTCAATGGTATTTAAACCAACACACAGTTTCATCTGCCAAAAGAATAGAAAAGTTTCTAGTTCAAGTCCACTCAGCTCAGCCCACCATTATGCTTCCTCTTGATACACAGTTTTATATCCAGAAGGGGCTTTTCGGATTATCTAGTTCCCATCCCCATTTTATAGAAGAGAAGACTGAGGCAGGGGATGGAGGGAGAGAGAGCTCAGGCGTGCATTCTTTTGATTCTTCCAAATGCCTTCTCATTCTCAGTTGTCAATATGAGCCCTCATTTCATCCGAAGCTCACACCACACTCCCAACAGATAGGAAATTGAGTGACACCAATTATGTCCCTGGCACAGTTCAAGATGAAGTGATTGTCAGCAATACCATCACAATTTTCTTCACTGGGCCACTAATTTCCTCTCTTACCCCTTTAATTGCTGATGCTCGATGATCTTCCTTATTCTTTAACACAAGGGTCACTTTAAGGCACCTACTGTGTGTTCAGGAGCTCCCTTGCTATAACATTAATTAATGCAATCCTCACAACAACCTTCTGAGATGAGCAACACTGCTTGTCTTGCCAGTCGAAAACACCGAGACTCAGAGATGTTAAGTAACTTGCCTAAGGTCACATAGCTAGGAAGTGGCATAGCAGGATTCAAATTCAGGTTGGTCTCATTCCAAAGCCTCTTCATGAAAATGTCTCTCCTTCTGTTTTAATGTCCATTTGTCATTAAGGAGACATTGTTGAGTGCCCACTATATGTCAGGCACAGTGACAAGCACTGAAGGTCTGCACTGCAGGTCAGCAATGCATTCAGTGCTCTCACTGAGTCCCAAAGGACAGAGGTTAAACAGCAATGTTTCTCCTCTCCTATTTCTTAACAATGGTCAGAACCCATGTATTTACAGCACTTGACAACTCACAAAGCATTTCATATCACTATCTTGTTATACTCAAGCAACCACCCTAGCAAGCACATAATTTCGGCCCCTCTCTTTCAATATAGAAGACAAGATGAAAAATAGAGTAAATGACTCAAATAGATTAGAGAAGTTAAGCAATGTGTGTTATCCTACACTGCTGGCAGTGTGGTTTAACTTTTTGCTCACTACTCTTCACAGAGCACAACATGAATTCTGGGTCTTTCTCTCTTTTTCCCTCCCAAGTTTTTGTCACCCAAACTTGAGCCTTCCATTTATTTGTGTTGAAGCTTTCTCTACAGTGTCCCTTGCAGCAATAAGCTGATACTTTGTGCTACCGCACTCTAACCCAGGGCTATGTATATTCACACTCTTCAGATCTGTGACTCCTCGTGTGGCTTTTTTTCTTTCAGATTTGGTGGGTCTTGAATGCCCCTGAAAACCATTCTGCTCCATTTCAAAAGTGTAAGTCTAAGGAACTACGTAGAGGGCACACATGTCTCCCTGGTTTTCCTTTTCTCCATCCATCCATCCATCCATCCATCCATCCATCCATCCATCCATCCATCCATCCATCCATCCATCTATCTTTATATTCCAGTGACAGAGACAAGAGCTCAGCATCTCAGTGGCAGAGAAAACTCTAGCAGCTACTGCTAGATGTGTCAGAACCATGGACTGTCACCCCCAGCATTACAGACCTGAAGGCCTGTGGAAAAGGGAGTTGGGGCTGGATGGAACATTTGAGACAAATAAGAGACTATTGATGGATGAAGCTAGGGAGGTAGGCAGGGACCAAATTGTGAGTGGCAAGATAAGAAGTTTGGACATAAGCCTATAAGCAAAGGAGGCATGAACAGGCTTTATGCAGGGAGGGACCTAGCCAGATTTTAATCTTAGAAGGAATACTTTGGGTGTAGTGTGGAGACACCAAATTTGAACAACCAATATTAGACTCCAAAAGATCATTTAAGATAGAGTTACAACAATTTAAACAAACAGTTATGAGGGCCCAGCTGGGTCTATGGGGTGGCAATAGGGGAAATAAGGAAGTCGGAGAGATTAAAAAGGAGATGAAATCAATATGTTTTGGTGGAAAGGGACTGAGAGAGGTCTAGGATGCCTCCAGGATTTTTGTTTGGGTTATGAACTGTGATATAGGGTACATTGGAGAAACAGTGAAATTGAGAGCCAAAAGATGTTGAATTCAGCTTTGGTACATCGAGTGAACTTGAGGTGTCAGTGTGACATCCATGTGGAAATGTCCAGCAATCAGTTAAGTATATGAGCTTGGAGTTCAGAAGAAAGGATGATATGTAATGAACACTCAATGGATAGTAGTAATGTTGCTGTATTGTGCTAATTTAGCTCAGACCCTAATAATTGATTTATCTACATTCTCATTAGCATGTTGCTGATCACTGCAGCCCACGGGCATTGCCTATTGATGGTAAATCCACACAGTCTGAGTTTGTAAATCCAAGCTGACCAATTCAGTGGGACACTTTTTAGTCTTATAAGCCCTTCCAAGGTCATCTCCCTCCAAAGTTCCCCAGATTCCACCTGAGTTCTGGCTTCCTCTGCTTACAAATATCTTATCATCATGGCTTTAGTTTGCTAGAAACTCAAGTGCTACTGTCTTTAAGTAGTTTCACGTATATAGACATTCTAAAACAGTGGAACTCACACGATGTCTCTTGGTGTTTCAGAATCAAATGTTCAGAGAATCTCAGAGCTGGGCAGTCATCTTGCAGATCATGCACAGCTTTTTAATTTTATGAATGGAAGTTGTGAGGCCAAGGCAGAGAAAGTGACTTACTGAGGCTCCCTTCCATTCAATAAAATGTTTATTTATTGTGTGTCTACCATTTTTCAAGCTATCTGTCTTAGATGCTGGAAATACAATGGTGAAACCGAAATATGTAGACCCTACTGTGTTCTTTACAGCCTATCAGGATGGAGGTAAACACTGTTAACCAGACTAGAGAAAGTGGTAATAAAATAATCATTAACTATCTACCCATATCACCTTAGAAATAATTTCTTGTGAGGAGCTAGTGTGTAGCAGAAAGTCAGGGTCATCTAACTCTAATTCTAAGTCCTTTCCAATATATCATGTCGCTTCCTTCATTAGTAGGTAATAGAAGCTGCTAAAATCATTACTGAGAAGTGGTTAAAGGCATGGGATTTAGAGTCAGATTACCTGGGTTCATATCTCAACTACCACTTTTTGTGATCTTGGGCAAGTTACTCAGCCCATCTTGGTACTCCACTTATCTGTAAAATGCAGATACGATCTATTTCATAAGGATATTGTGTTTAATAAATGGTTCTGAATTTTTTTTTTTTTTTTTTTTGAGACGGAGTCTCTCTCTGTCGCTCAGGCTGGAGTGCAGGGGCACGATCTCGGCTCACTGCAAGCTCTGCCTCCCGGGTTCACACCATTCTCCTGCCTCAGCCTCCCGAGTAGCTGGAACTACAGTCACCTGCCACCATGCCCATAGAAAGAGAGAGAGGGAGAGAGAGAGAGAGAGAGGGAGAGCGCAAGAGAGAATCTCTGCTTCCCACTATCAGAAGTGGTAGAGTAGATTGAAAGAGCATGAAACTGGGAATTAAGATTATTGGGTTTCAGTCCAAGTTTTGCTTCTAAGTAGCTGTCAATTTTGGAGAAAGATGTGACTTTTCTGGGCCACAGTTTTTCCATCCTCCTGTTATGACTTCAGAGCAGATAACCTCTGAAATGCTTTGTTTTTAACTGATAGGCTGTTATGAGAGAGATGACCCTAATTTTGGAAATCACAAGAAAATAGTTGTAAAAAAATAAACTTGACTGTCACATGACACGTTTCTCCTCTCTCTTAATTGTTAATTATTTTTTGCTTCAAATTAATGCACATTGTTTTTATCCAATAAATGATACTTACGTGGGTAATACACCAGCATTAGCTGGGTCCATAGGGAGCCCAGAATATATGGATAGAAATTGAGAAAAAGATACTGGCAGTCACCCAGCTGTTCTACCAGCATAGGCCTCAAGCACACAGCCCTTTGAATCTGCAGTCTGGAAAACGATCGCCATTTCAACAAACATTCTCGATATTTATCCTTTTCCAGCACCTCTGATGTATCCAGTTTTTCTGCTTATGGAAGACAATGCTGAGAAGTATGTATTCCATTTCACACACAAGAACACCTTATCTAAGCCTTGGGATAAAGTGACTTGACTACAAGCACATTAAGAAATAAGGACAGATATGAATTTCAACTCAACATCCAATGTCAAGTCTTAGGCCATTCCTGTCCTACAGCTTAATGTCTGTGTTTCCATGCAGGGTAGGCCCAGCCACAGCAAGTCAGCCACTTATTGTGATTTGAGGAGTGGAGAAGACTCACATTTGTTCAGGCCCTGGTATCCATTCTAGATGAGGGAGAAGTTTGATGATTAGAAGGCATGGCTCCGTCTTAACCCAGTGGCAGCCCCTCATGAGTTTGGGCTCTTACTGTATTACTGTTCTAATGACCTCATCATATGCATTCTCTCACAGAAGATTGAGTGCAGGAGGAGTGAACAAAGGAGGCAGAATCTAATAAAAGTTAAAAACCAGTGATTCTCAGCTGAAGGCTTCTTAGTTTAAGGGGCCTGGCTCATGAGGGTGACAAGATTTCCCTCTTAATCCTCATTCCTGCTACTCTATTGTTGTCCTAGTAAGACTGGGGGGATGGATGTCTTTAGCACCTAATAAAGAACAATAGAAAGACATTGTGAGTGGGTTGGGGGAAGGACAGGAAGAAAACCGCTATAGCAGGGGCTGAGAAATCCTTTCTGCTAATATTCTCGGACAAATGGATAAAATAGAAAGTCTATATAGAAAAGCACCAGAATGTATTTGATTTGAGATGTCTTTCTTTTGCCTATTAGTTCTCTCCTTATTATTTTTTTTTTTTACAACTTTTACTGCAGAGTTAGTAAAATCAATGTTGCTTTATTTTATGGGGTAGAAATCTTCTTGAAAAATTAGCTGTGATTAGAATTTCTAAAAGCAAATCCTATTCTTAACTCAAATTAAAGAATTGAAGAAATATTCAGCAGAAAACATATTGGTCTAATCATTCCTAAAATTGCAGGAGGTCATAAAATCTTCTATTTAAATTTTTAAATATTAATTTTAGATGAGGTATTAATAAGCTGAATAGTATCAAAAAATCTTCAGTGATAAGCAACTAAAATATTTCTGTTTGGAAAATTATCTTGAAGTCTTACAGAATAGGGACATGCTAAGAATAACACTAAAGTTTTAGCTCAATAGGTTAAAATTAACTGAGATAAGGAATAAAAAAGAGAAAGATTAAGCTGGCTCTGGAAGGTGAGCAATCATATCGTCCATATATGAGGAGAAATAAATTTTACAAAGTTTAGTGAGAATGTCAGACTCTCTTTCCCCTGGGTCTTTGAACATTTTCCCCTTTGTCTGGATAATTTCTCTATATTCCACTATCCTCTGGAACTCCCCTTACTAAGCCTTACTCGGTTATATTTTTTTCATAACACTTATCACCTTGTAACATAATATGAAAAATGTTTATTATATATTTGGTTGCTTCCATTTCATCCTGCCAAATATAAGCTCCTTGAGGAGCAGAGCTTATGATATTAACAATGTGTTCATTGCTGTATATCTATGATCTAGAACAGGGCTTGAGATGTAGAGAAAGTTTGATAAGTATTTGTTGAATGAATGAAAATCTCACCTTGTAGAACACCTCCTTCATGAATCTTATCCTAAACAAGTTTCATCTTGTAGTTACTCCATCATAGCCCTTTTTACACCACGCATTAAAAAAAATTATGTGGAATTCACATGCATAAAATTCAGCACTTAAAAGTGTAACATTCAGTGACTTTCATAATGATGTGCAGATACTACTACTTGGTAGTTCCAACACATTTTCATCACCCTAAAAGAAAACTCTGTAGCCATTAAGCAATCACTACCCATTCCTCTTTACCCCTTGAACCTGGCAGCCATCAATTCACTTTCCGTATCTATAGATTTACCTATTCTGGATATTTCATAAAAATGGAATGGTGCAATATGTGACCTTTTGTGTCTGGCTTCCTTCAGTTAGCATACTGTATTCAAGTCTCATCTATGTTATAGTATGAATCAGAACCTTATTCCTTTTTATGGTCGAGTAATTTTTCATTGTATGGATATACCACATTTTGTTTATGAAGTTATCTATTGATGGACTTTTGGGTTGTTTCCACCTTTCAGCTGTTGTTAATAGTGCTGTATGAACATTCCTATGCAAGTATTTGTTCACACTAGGTTTTCATTGCCTCCTTTTTCCTCTGTCACTCCTGCAAAACCATGAACTCTACAAGGGCAATGACTGAGTCTGTCTTATTTGTGGATGTATTCCAAAACTGAGTTGTGGCCTAGAAAATATATGTTCAATGACTGGCTGAATACAAAATGTTCAAGACTCTTAAATTACTTAGTGAAATCAATAATTGAAATTTCTTAAACAATAGGGAACCAAAACCTTTAAAGATTCAATAATGCCACAAACATTAAAGAATATCTATGCCTTAATTCCATATGAAGGTTAGCTGCAAAGGAGAAGGGAATGAGGATGGGCAAGAGGAATGAAGGACTCCAGCAGGGTCAGAGAAGAGGAAGAGTGAGGTGACAGTGGGAGGGGAAGGAGAGGTGAGGGAGAGCAGGAGGAGGAAGGGGACTCAGAGATGAAGGAGCTGGAGCAGCTCTCAGGTTGCTGTGTGCCTCTCACGCAGCTAAGAAAAGTCCTCTGTGCCCCCAGGAAACAGCTTTTTGTCTTTTATTTTCAAACATCAAAGTTTATTTCTGAAATAAAGGTTTGCTTTGTGTGGAATCCTGAAGGTGTTCCCCAGATGTTCAAGAGTGACTTTGGCTTTTAGAAACAAACTTTTGAAATGAAGAATTGTCTTCAAATGTTAGTCACTATTATTTTTTTCTTGGCTAAGCTTTTCTTTATATATATTTATATATATATATATATACACACACACACACATAGTGGAAAAAACACGTAAGTTTATCCTCTTGCCAACTTGGAAGTGTACATAATAGTATTGTTAACTGTATGCACATTGTTGTGTAAGAGATCTGTAGAACTTTTTCATTTTGCATGACTGAAACTCTATACTCACTGAACTTAAGTTAACATTTATTCAACACCTACCATGTGAATGCAATGATGACAAACCACCGTCTCTCTGGGTTAATATGCCCCTTTCTCCATTTATATACAGAGATTGTGCCCATTTTCATATATGAATAATACACATGTATTTTTATAATGACTTCCAATTTATAAGGTGTTTTCCTTATATTTCCTTATAAGGTACTACCTCTTTATTCCATTATTTGATCCTCCCTCAAACTGTTATTCTCACTTTACAAATGAGGAAGCCAAGGTCAAGAAAACATAAGTAGTTTACCCAAGGTCACAGAACTAGTAATGGCAGAGCTAAGATTTAAAATAGATTTTTGAACACAAATTCTTCCACACTGTATTATGCTACCAATGATTTATTCCAAATAACATTAAAGAATAACTTTAGCACTGCCTCTTGGGTTTCTGGAAAAGAGAAAAATGCTTATAAAATAAACTTTATTATTCTGGTTCAAATTATTTACTGTATAAGCTGCTTTTTCTTTTAACCACCACATTACTCTAATTTATTTTATTTTTTACTTTGCTGTTTTTTTTTTTTTTCTTTGAGACAGAGTCTCGCTCTGTCAACCAGGCCGGAGTGCAGTGGCATAATCTCTGCTCACTGCAACCTCTGCCTCCTGAGTTCAAGCGATTCTACTGCCTCAGTCACCTGAGTAGTTGGGATTACAGGCACCACCATGCCTGGCTAATTTTTGTGTTTTTAGTAGAGATGGCGTTTCGCCATGTTGGCCAGGCTGGTCCCGAACTCCTGACCTTAGGTGGTCAGCGTGCCTCGGCCTCCCAAACTGCTGGGATTACAGGCGTGAGCCCCACACCCGGCCTTTGCTTTTATTTATTGTTCTGAGCATTATTATTTTCCAAGTTTTAGGCACTGCATTCAATACATGCTAAGGTGTTGGGGTCAGATCTGGGCTTAAATCCTACTACTAAATCAGTTGTATGACCTAGGAAAAGTCATTTAACCTCCAACCTTCAAAGGCCCCATCTGTAAAATGGAGCCAATGAGCTAATGCATCAAAATTGCTTAAGATATTTCCCTAGCTATTAGCAAACATGTAATAAATGACAGATCTTATTATTAGTATTCTAAATATAAACAAATGAATAATTCATCCAATTGAACCATTTTTTGATAAAGGGTTGAAGTCTTGCAGCTAGAACATATGAAACAAGCTTAGAATTTGAAGTCAAATAGAGTTAAGTGCCAGTCTCATTTCTGCCACTTATTAGTCGTATGGACTTGATTTTCTCATTGCAAAATGGGAATGATAATACCTATCTTGCTGGTTTCTTGGGATGATATTTAGAAAGCTCATGAAATATAAGTGTTCAGTAACCATAAACTGCTATTATTACTATTGTAAAGATTATTATTTTAAACAAAACATCTCAAACTCACAGATCAAGTGATCTAGGTACTCAAAGAGGACATCTGAGGCAAATGCCAGCAGGGTATAGAATTCTTTCTTTTGCGAGCAGAACCCAGGCAACCCTCAAGTGCCAGAACAGAATATGACCATGATGATTAACAAGATGCAACCCTAGACCCCAACATACAGAGGGAATTTGTACGTCCTGCATATTTGCATCTGCATCTTATTCTTCCTTCTGGTCCAAAGATTTTACATCCAATTTAACAATCATTTATTGAACACTGACTACCTGCCTGATCCTGTGCATGTCACAGTGGAAAACACAAAGACAAATGGGGTGAACCTTGGATCTCTTCTCAGTCCACATTCCTCTTAGGGGGTGATTTATTCAGTTCCATGACTTTAAACACATCTAAGTGCTACAACCAAATTTATTTCTTCAGTTCCTTTGACTTTCAGACTCACTTCCATCTGCCTATTTTCCACGTTCATTCAGATGTGAAGCACCTTGTAGGCAATGCAGCCAAAACAGAACCCTTGACATTCTCTCCTCCCCCGCTTTATAAACTCACCCCTCCCCGACTGGATCATATTTAGTTAATCGCACCATAATTCATTCAGTTACTCAGGCCAGAATAGGAGTAATCCATGACCTCTGTCTTTCTTTCACACCCTGTAGCCAGTGTATCAGCAAGAATCGACAACTTTACCTTCAGAATATAATCCCCATCCAACCAGTTCTCACCAATCCCCTTTCCACTTCCACCCTGCCCCCAAACACCAGTCCCTTGCATGGCTAGCTTCCTAGTGTGCTGGCTTCCTGGTTTATTCCCCTGTTTCCATCCTGGTCTCCAGGCCAATGCCTACACCCACATTCACTGTGCACAACATTGCCCCAGAAACACCATTCACAGAGACTGCAATGTGTGGAGCGCCCCCTTGAGTTGTGCAATGCAGTGAGCCCCACTTGCCTAGCTCTAGTCTACACTCCATGGAGCCTACTTTCCAACTTTAAGGCAAAGTCTGCTGTTGCTTTGCTCAGAACTCTCCAGGGCTTACTTTTCTGTTTAAGGTAAAACCTGAAGTCCTATAAGTTGCCTGAGGTTTTGGCTCCAGGCCACTCCTCCACCCTCATTTAATTCCTTTTCTCTCACTCACTGTTCTCTTGCCACAGAAATCTGCTTGCCTTTCCTCAGCCACTCCAAGCAAATTCCTGCCTCAGGGCCTTGGACTTTGCTAGTCCCTCTACCTGGGATGTTGTTCCTCCTGGTTTTTGCACGACGTGTACCCTCATTTTAGTCAAGTCTTTGCTCAAATATTCCTTTCAAGAGGGCTTTCCTGATCATATGTGACTTCATTTGATATTCTCTTACCCTGTTTTAGTTTTCTTTACAGCACTTATTCTACCTTACATTATATATTTACTCATTTATTTTGCTGTTCTCTGCTTTACCCATAAGCACTTACTCTTCATGAGGATAACAATTTTGTTCATTTTCTTCTTCACTCTGTTCCCCAGAGGTGCTAGTGCATAGTAAGTGTTCAATAAATATTCATAGATTGAATGAATAGAATATGAAATTCATTCATTGGTTCACGTATTCCTTCCTTCCTTCATTTAACAATCATTCACTAATACACTACTCTGTGCTGGCATCCCACACATATTGTTTCCCTTCGTCTTCACAATGATGTGAACCTCATTTTTATGAATTCACAGAGTTTTGTGATGAGAAATCCAAGCCACAGCAGGTTATCAAAGTCTATATAATATAATATAATATAATATAATATAATATAATATAAATAGCTCAAAGGCTCCATTGCCTGTGAGCTTTCCACACTAGCAAATCATCACCTTCTTAACCCATGCTGGCCAGTAGCTCCATGAGGCAGTTGATTAAGTAAGAATTGGGAAAATGAGTTATGACAGTATGTATGCTTTATTTTATTTTATGAGTGTATTAGTCAGGTTTTGTTGCAATAATAAACAACTCCAGTATCTCAGAGGCTCAGGATAACAAATATTTATTTCTTGCTTATGTTACATGAGGGCTGTGGATCAGTCGGGATGGATTTGGCTCATATATATATTTCAATATTGCAACCCAAGCAAAAAGAGTGACCAATATTTAGGACATGGTGTTGCCATGGTGGAGGTGGGAGTGAGAAGGATTAAGTCAAGCCATACAAGCACAGTTAAAACTCCTTTTGGATATGGCAAATGTCTAATATTTCCGATATTCCATTGGTCAAGATATGTCATGTGGCCAAGCTCAACGTCAATAAGGCAGGGAGGTACATTCCTTCCTCGATTTGTACAGGCATCTCACATGGCAATAGGTTGAGAATAGATTGTCTTATTACAGAGATGGAGAGAGTAGTTCAGAAAAATTATCCCCCGTCTATCATACAAAGATAAAATATTTTTAAAAATGGGGTCCACAAGACACAAATAACAAAAGCCCCCTCTAGATATCCTGATGGGGAGATATCACTATGGTTTAGAGGTTGTCTTCACTTGTACAAATTTGGATTGACAATATTATTTCCGCCAGCAGTGAATGACTTCAGAAGGACTTATGCATTCTTTTATGCATCAAGGACTTTGAGAACTTACTCTGTGTTAGGTACTGGGGAAACTGAGATCAACTCATAAGATATTTATGTGAAAACCCGCTGTTATTTGCTTACAATTGGAGCTGTACATTTTTTGGCATACAAAATACGTGGTCCACTGTTCAGAAGATCTTTTTCTCTTGAATCCTGCCAAGCCAAATTAGCCCTGGTGAGCAAGAAATTAGAATAAAAGGAGTTAAAGGTGTGCATGTGCACACATACACTCAGTTTTGGAGATATTCTTACATATTCATGCTCTTTGCATCGTTTCTTACAGACTTCATGTATAACTCTTCTGTTAACATCCTCTATCGAGATTTTAGTGGACACCTATAATTTTATTTAACAACTCCTCTCTCATTTTTGTGGGAATAGAGCACATTTTTTCTTTTTTTCTGGGAACTGTTTCTTTCCCTTTCCCATACTGCCCCTATATGGTCTACAGGAGCCACCATCTTCTCACATGATTCCTCCCCTACCACTGTTGATTGGTCCATGAGTGGGCACATGCTCTAAGCTTGACCAATAGGAACTCTTGCCTTATGTTTTTAGAACTGGGACTGGGAAACTGCATCAATTCCCCTCTCCACAGGGAAAAATAAACATGTCTGGAGTTCGAGACCAGCCTGGCCAATATGGTAAAACCCCGTCTCTACTAAAAATACAAAAATTAGCTACGTATGGTGGCACATGCCTGTAATCCCAACTATTTGGGAGGTTGAGGCAGGAGAATCACTTGAACCCAGAAGCGGAGGTTGCAGTGAGCCGAGATCATGCCATTGCACTCCAGACTGGGTGACAAGAGTGAAACTCCATCTCAAAAATAAATAAATAAGTAAATAAATAAATAAATACATACATAAATAAGATTTTAAAAGGTTGACATAAGCCTAAACAGATTTAGGATCCCATATTTCTCCCTTGGGAAAGAAAGCATGAGAGAAAATAAAGCTGACAACTGAAAGCGTGAGAGAGAACACTGCCATGTGCCATTATAAGTCATTTTCAAGTCCCGTGTCCAGTTATTCTTCATGTCCATTCATATTTCTCTTCTGATTGTATTTGATTATCATTCCTTTCTTGGATCTTGCGAATAATTAATTCTTCTACTTTTTGGCCAAAGGTTGTTCAAATTGTCCTTCTGCTTGTTGCTAACAGGTCATTCTTTGAAGAATGATGGCATTCTTCACAGTTTTTAACAACAAGTATTTTAAATTTATGTATACATAGTTTTTAGAGACAATGCTATTGCACACTTAACAGACTACTATAGTATAGACATAACTTTTATATGCACTGGAAACCCCAAAAATTATGTGACTTGCTTTATTGCAGTGGTCTGAAACCAAACTCCAACATCTCCACGGTATTCCTGTATGGAGAAAAGCTTTGGCGAAAAGCTGCCTGAAGAAGGAAACCTGGGGAAACATGAAAAAATATCTATCAAGAATGGGCTGAGGAAGGAAGTCTGTGCAGAGAAGCAAGATGGGAACAAGGAGCAGGAAGAGGTGATGTCATAGATAATTCAGGGAGGAGAGTTTCAAAAGGGAAGGTGGAGTCTACAGCAGTAACAAACACTTCTGGGAGAATCAGGCAAGATGTAGACCAAAAAAATACTGGAGTTATCCACATCGAGATCACTGACAATCTTAGTATACGCCATATATGGTACAGAGGAAAGGTGATGCAGGAGTCAGTCAATATGGATTAGGGAGTAAATGGGAGCTGAAGAAGTTCAGATCGTGAATATAGACAGTGTTATATTTCACAGTAAAGGCAAGAGATGAGGTTAGCATCAAAAAGTACATTTTTGAGGAATAGTTTTAATTCTCTCCACTTAAGATGGAAGAGATGCAATCCATGAACATTTATTGAGTAGATACAGGAATACCTTGGAGATGTTGGAGTTTGGTTTCAGACCACTGCAATAAAGCAAGTCACATAATTTTTGGGTTTTCCAGTGCGTATAAAAGTTATGTCTACACTATAGTAGTCTGTTAAGTGTGCAATAGTATTGTCTCTAAAAAATGTACATACCTAAATGAAAAATACTTGTTGTTAAGAAGTGTTAAACATCATCTCAGCCTTCAGCAAGTCCTAATCTTTTTGCTAGTGGAGGGTCTTGCTTCGACATTGATGACTGCTAACTGATCAGGGTAGTGGTTGCTGAAGGCTGGGGTGGTTGTGGCAATTTCTTAAAACAAGACAACAATGAAGTTTGCTGCATCAGTGGACTCTTTCTATGATGAAATATTTCTCTGTAGCATGCGATGCTCTTTGATAGCATTTTACTCACAGTATAACTTCTCTCAAAATTGGACCAATCTTCTCAAACCCTGTTCCTGCTTTATCTACTAAGTTTGTCGTGCTTTGTTGTCATTTCTACAGGGTTCACAGCATCTTCACCAGGAGTACATTCCGTCTCAAGACACCACAAGAAGCAATTTCTCATTTGTTAAAATTTTATCATGAGATTGTAACAATCCAGTCTTATCTTTAGGGTCCACTTCTAATTCTAGTTTTCTGGTGATTTCCATTGCATCTGCAGCTCTTTCCTCCATTAAAGTCTTGAACCTCTCAAAGTTATCCATAAGGGTTGGAATCAACTTCTTCCAACAACCTTTTAATGTTGATAGTTTGACTTTCCTCCCCTGAATTATGAATGTTAATGGCATCTAGACAGGGAATCCTTTCCAGAAGATTTACAGTTTACTTTGCCCAGATTCATCAGAGGAATCACAGTGTATGGCAGTTATGGCCTTATGAAATTTATTTATTAAATAATAAGACTCAAAAGTCAAAATTATTCCTTCATCAATGGACTGCAGATTGATGTTGTGTTAGCAGGCATAAAAACAACATTAATCTCTTTGTACATCTCCATCAAAGCCAAGCTTGAGTGACCAGGTGCAGTTTCAATAATACAATATTTTGGAAGGAATCTTTCATCTGAGCAGTCAATCTCAATGGTTGGCCTAAATTATTCAGTAAACTGTGCTGTAAAAATATGTGCTCTCATCCAGACTTTGTTGTTCCATTTTTAGAACACAGGCAAAGTAGATTTAACATAATTCTTAAAGGCCCTAGGACTTTGGGGATACCAAATGAGCACTGGTTTCAACTTAAAGTCACCAGCTGCATTAGCCCCTAACAAGATAATTAGCCTATCCTTTGAAGCTTTGAAACCAGGCATTGACTTTTCTTTTCTACCTCTGAAAGTCCTAGACAGCATCTTCTTTCTCCCAATAGAAAGCTGTTTCATCTAAATTGAAAATATGTTATTTAGTACTTTCATAAATTAGCTTAGCTAGATCTGGGGAACTTGCTGCAGCTTTTACATCAGTACTTGCTGCTCCACCTTGCACATTTATGTTATAGAGACAACTTATTTTCTTAAACCATATGAACTTTTAGCATCCAACTTTTCTTCTGCATCTTCCTTACCTCTTTCAGCCTTCATAGAATTGAGGAAGAGTTGGGGCTTTGCTCTGGATTAGGCTTTGACTTAAGTGAATATTGTGGCTTGTTTGATCCTTTAGCCAGACCACTAAAACTTTCTCTATATCAGGATTGAAGCTGTCTCTCTTTTTCATCATTCATGTATTCACTGGAGTGGCACTTCTAATTTCCTTGAAGAACTTTTCCTTTGCATTCACAAGTAGGATAATCATTTGGTGCAAGAGGGCTAGCTTTTGGGCTATCTCAGCTTTCAATGTGCCTTTCTAACTAATCTTAATCATTTCTAGCTTTTGATTTAAAGTGAGAGATGTGACTTCCTTTCACTTGAATATTTATAGGCCATTGTAAGGTTATTAATTGGCCTACTTTCAATATTAGCATGTCTCAGGCAATAGGGAGGCCTTAGAAAAGGAAGAGAGATGGGGAATGGCCAGTGGTGGGCAGTCAGAACACGCACAACATTTATGGATTAAGTTTGTCATAAAAAAATGGTTGCATTCATGGTGCTCCAAAACAGTTGAAATAGTAACATCAAAAGACATTGATTACAAATTACCGTAACAGGTATAAGAATGACAAAATTTTGAAACATTGTGAGAATTATCAAAGTGTGACACAGAGACACTGAGTGAGCTCATGCTGTTGGAAAAATAATGTTGATAGACTTGCTTGTCACAGTGTTGTCACAGACTTTCAATTTGTAAAAACTGCAATGGCAAAGTGCAATAAAGAGAATCACAATAATACAAGGTATGCCTGCCTCATATTTCAGATATTAGGTTAGGTATTGGATAAAAATATGACACAAGCGAGACTACATAAGTTATGGTAGATCTATAAAATTAAAAACGATCTGCTCTAAAAATGATATTGTAAAGGAACTATTTAAACAATAAAATCTGGACTATGAAAATGATGTTGTAAATGAACTATTCAAATAATAAAATCTGTTGGAATTTTAATTATTTTAAGAAATCAGGTTAAAAATCAGAATGCATGTAACAAGACAGATATGTATGCATAGAAAAAAGCCTGGAAGGATACACAGAAAAATACAAGTAGTGGTTACTAGTAGTGTTGAGATATATAGGCAACTTTCATTTTATTGCTTTGCTTATCTACATTTTCTTAATTTTCTGCACTTATCCTCTATTACTTTTGTAGTAAGAAAAATACACAAAGAATATATTTCTAAAAATAGACTTATGTAGAGGCTGGAGTTGGCCACTGATTAATAGAAGAAACAATAGCATGAACAACCAAGCACACACAACACTACTTATTACATTCAATGACAAGAGCTTACACGAAGGAGGAGTGATTATTTCTGCCTGGCTGGGGAGGCTTCTCAGAGGAAGCAACATTTAAGTAGGCCTTGAGAAATGAGCAAGAGTTGGCCTGGTTAAAAAGAAGGCAGGATTGGGAGGCTGAGGCAGGCAGATCACGAGGTCAGGAGTTCAAGACCAGCCAGGCCAACGTGGTGAAACTCCATCTCTACTAAAAATACAAAAATTAGCCTGGCATGGGAAGAAAAGTCAAATTCAATAAAGTGCACATTGATTTATCAAACAAAGTTCAACGTGGAAATTAACAGGATAAATACAGACTTTGGTGAAATTATGCCTTAGCATTTATTATTAAAGCTGTGTTCAAAAAGGTTATCCATAGGAATTATGGAAAATTTTAATCAAATGACAAGAATAATAGGCACTAGTTGTAATGGGAAATTTTTATGTTCTGGGTTTCTCAATACTTAAGTTTTTCAGGTAATTCCTTCTTTCTGAAAAGTGATATGGTCCCTTTAAAGCATGGTTCACATGGGGAAAATTTTAAAGCATACACATCCATAGTTTAGTACTTTAAAACTCAAAGCCAAGAGGGATTTTTGTAATTGTCTTACTTGCCAGGGATCTGGCAGAGTGTCTGGGATGGGGAGAGGGGCTGAGGGGTTTGGAAGGTGGGTTGCAGGAAAGTGCAGACCCAGAAGACAATAAGTGACCAAGGAGAAGGCATGAAATCACCTTTCAGGGGACCTGGTCAGAGGACCTGTGTATAAACTTCAGCTTCTCGCCCTCACTTGCTGTGAACAGTAACATTACCTCAAGTTTCTGGGCCTTGGTTTCCACAACTAACCATGCTGTGTCATCACTGGATTGATGTCAGAATTAAAGGAGATGATGCCTGTGAAAGAGCCTGGCTCTCAGAAAGGACTAAGAAGCATCTGCTGAATGTGACTCAATAACACAGTTCCTCCATCTTCAGGTGGAATCTGTTTGCAATTCCAGACCATCTTCTTCCACTCCTTCCTTCATCTTTCTCCTCCTCAAGTCCTCCTGCACGATGGGGATTTCTGCATTCAGGGGGCCCCAGGCTTTGAGCTCTGGCCGAGAGGATAATTTCTCTCCTGCACTCAATCAACCTGGCATTCATCTGTAGCCAGGGAGAGCAGCCAGTCTGATTTCTTGACATAAACACACTGAACAAGCAAGACAGGCCCCACTGAGTTATTTAAAAACCGCAATCTGAAAGAGAGCATCTTGAATCTGAAGTTCTTGCCTAAATATAAATGGCAAAGCTTATTCAACATCAAATCAAATCAATGATAATTTGAGGACTAATTAGCATTTGGGGCTTTTTTCAGCAGTGTGGTGATGTGGTGTAGAATGCTACGTGATTGGGGAGAAGCACGTAATTACGAAGCTGAATACATTGTCCCCTGGAGACACGTGAAGGAGTAGATTTCCTTAGCCAAAGAGGCCTCTGCCACCTCCAAAGGAGGGGTGGGACGGGGTGGGGTGGCCGAGTGGCAGAGTCCGTATCTGAAGTCTGCTGCAACCGTGGGAGCCTCAGAGGGTGGTACCATCTCTTCTCTCACAGCCGGATTTTTACTTCCACTTGGGTCAATAAAGCTTCACCTCTCACTTTAATCCTAAAAGGTAAAAGGTGAGATAAGATTATTTTTAAAAGGAATTAAACAAAGGAAACTAAAATTTGGTACATGTTTGCTACGAGCCAGGTCTCAAAAGAATCACAGCAACAAATATTTCTGGAATATTTTTCATGTGCTTATGTTAAGTCCTTTACATACAGCACTGATTCAATCTTTAGAATGGTCCTATGAATTTGGTAATAATATCGTTATTATTTTTTTCTTAATGAGAAAACTGAGGCCCTAAGAAGTTAAGAAATTTCCTCAAGTCTTATAAATAGAAATGGGCAGATCAAAGCTTCATATACTTAATATGCTTCTGGCTCCAAAGTTTATGTTGCTAATTTCTGTACTATACCAATTTGCATAAATTATATTGTTTTATAATCTCAATAAGCCTATGGAAAATTGTATATTCTTAAAGATGAGGAAGCCCTGATTTAGAGAGGCAAGGAGATTCATTCAAGGTCACACAGTAGTAAGTGGCTAGGTCTAAAGTCTAAGAGAAAGGTAAAATCAGAACAGAAAAAATAATTACAAAGAAATACTAGCTCTGATTTTAGAAAATGGTAAAAGCCAAAGAGCACACAGCCCCCATGGGGTAAACCATTCTCCTTAAAGAGGAGACTTAGTTGAAGTGCAGTGTCTGTAATCTTCTCTCCTGTCTCCTGTGAATCAGCTCCTTTAGGCTTGGGGTTTGTCACCTGGGGCCCCAGGATTCAGTTGTCCAATCAGAGACTCTAGCCTGAGAGCTACAAGCAGGGAGAGGACAATATCTGACTGTCTCTTACATGCCATTTCTGACCTATTGGTGACTGCTGCCTGGTGTATTGTGTTAAGAAAGATTTGAGGCCACATTAGGGCTTAGTAGGAAAGAAAACAAATTGGTTAGTCAGGTTGGTGGTGTCCACAGCACAGTGGAACAGTGGCATCTGTGCCTGGTATTGGCTATGCCTGCCTTATCTTCTAATTATTCCAGCTGCTCCTGTAGTTTCTTTTTGCACAGTGAATATATATGTAGGGGGATATATTCTGATGAGACTCAGGTTGAAACAGCTGAATTCTGCAGGAGGCCCCAGTGTGCACAGGCAACACACCCAGCAGTTAACCACATCCCTTTTTTTCAAGGGACTCTAAGTTGCTTCATCTTAACATTTAGACATGATCAGCCAAGAGGCAGGTGTCTTGGAACAGAAAGGCACAGTAAGAAAAATAAAACACTTTGGGTTGAAATTGTTTCCCCAGGTTGAATACTAAGAGGCCAGAGAATGGCTGCTTTTCCAAGCATGATGAAGGTGATTTAAATTCTGCTTGATCAACTGGGGATGGCCTGATGGGGGTCCAATTGCTGAGTGCCATGTTGGACATAAAAAGTGAGATGATTAGTCTTCTGAAGAGCAATCGGGATGTCTTAATTGGTGGCAGGAAACAGGGTCTGCTTTTTCAAAAATAATATGATGAGAAAAACTCAAAGAGCTGAGACCTGAAGATATTCATACAAGCAATTGTTATGAATAGATTAGCAATTGCATTAGGTTATGGTTTGGATTACTATCTGATTTGGACAATAAATCAATCCTTTACTGAACATCTACTATATCTCTAGGCATTTGAGGAGGTCTACCACTAAAGATGCATATGTAACAAGGCTGTTATAATACAATTAGATGATATTTGTGGAGGAAGGCAGAGGCAAAATTTACTAACTCTGTAGGCTAATATGGTTACTATGATTGACAATTAAGATTACCTCTGAGTTCCTTGGAAAACAAGGCAAAATGAGGAGCATGGTGGGTACATGTTTGCACTACCAGTTAGACATAAGAAAATTTGGAAATGTAACTTTTTCCTTGTTATTAATTTTTTTTAAAAAATTGATGGTCACCTTTCTGAGAGTAGTAACTAAGTCTTTTTTTGTGTATGTGAGACAGTCTCGCTCTTCTGCCCAGGCTGGAGTGCAGTGGCGTGATCTTAGCTCACTGCAAACTCTGCCTCCTGGGTTCACACCATTCTCCTGCCTCAGCCTCCCAAGTAGCTGGGACTACAGGTACCCACCACCACACCCAGCTAATTTTTTGTGTTTTTAGTAGAGATGGGGTTTCACTGTGTTAGCCAGGATGGTCTCGATCTCCTGACCTCATGATCCACCCTTCTCGGCCTCCCAAAGTACGACTAAGTCTTATTTATCTTAAGATCTCAGACACCTAGTAGAGTGCATGGCTTGTACTCAATGGACAATAAAAGAGAGTGTGTTGAATGTATCCCACTGATACACTGGTTGATAGGAATGTGGAGAATGAGAAAGGCTATTCAAAATAGAGTGGTGTTATGGTGTCTCTTAGGGAAGCCTTTCTGTGGATGTCTAAGTTAATTTAAAACTTACAGCTACACAGGTTCTTGGTGATCTGCCTAGATACGAAGATAAGACTCAGAATACTAAAAGGAGAACAGACTTAAGGCAGACTGTTGAGTATTTTGGCAGCAGCAAATTATAATTCTTCAGGAGACCCGAAGGGAAGTGATAAACTCACCCTGATACCAAATGGTGAGAAGGGCAAGGAGAATGATGAGTATTTTATTATTATTATTATTATTATTATTATTATTATACTTTAAGTTCTCAGGTACAGGTGCACAACCTGCAGGTGTGTTACACAGGTATACATGTGTCATGTTGGCGTGCTGCACCCATTAACTCGTCATTTACATTAGGTATTTCTTCTACTGCTATGCCTCCCCATGCCCCCTACCCCATGACAGGAACCTATATGTGATGTTCCCCGCCCTGTGTCCAAGTGTTCTCATTATTCAGTTCTCACCTGTGAGTGAGAACATGCGGTGTTTGGTTTTCTGTCCTTGAGATAGTTTGCTCAGAATGATGGTTACTAGCTTCATCCATGTCCCTACAAAGGACATGAACTCATCCTTTTTTATGGCTGCATAGTATTCCATGGTACATATGTGCCACATTTTCGTAATCCAATCTATCACTGATGGACATTTGGGTTGGTTCCAAGTCTTTACTGTAGAGGACTATGTGCTCGCAAACAGGGCGTTCCCGGTAAATCCTGCTCTTGCAAGCGAAGCAGGGCGTTCCCAATAAGTCCTGCTCTTGCAAACGAAGCAGGGCGTTGGGGGCTTGTTTATGTGTAAACATCTTGAAAATCCAGAAAGTCAGGGAAAGGTCAGAAAAACAACAATGTGTCTTGTGACTTGGCAACATTCCACAAACGACTGTATAAAATAAAGCAGAGCACGCCATTCGAGGCAGCCGCCATGTTTGTCTTGTCTTGTGTTGTCTTGTGTGTTCATTCCTTTGTTTAGGAAACACGCGGACCCCAACACTTTACTATTGTGAATAGTGCCGCAATAAACATAACGTGTGCATGTGTCTTTCCAGTAGCATGATTTATAATCCTTTGGGTATATACCCAGTAATGGGATCACTGGGTCAAATGGTATTTCTAGTTCTAGATCTTTGAGGAATCGCCACACTGTCTTCCACATTGGTTCAACCAGTTTACACTCCCACCAACAGTGTAAAAGCCTTCCTATTTCTCCACATCCTCTCCAGCATCTGTTGCTTCCGGACTTTTTAATGATCATCATTCTAACTCATGTGAGATGGTATCTCATTGTGGTTTTGATTTGCATTTCTCTGATGACCAGTGATGATGAGCATTTTTTCATGTGTCTGTTGGCTGCATAAATGTCTTCTTTTGAAAGTGTCTGTTCATATCCTTTGCCTATTTTTTGATGGGGTTTTTTGTTTTTTTCTTGTAAATTTGTTTAAGTTCCTTGTAGATTTGGGATATTAGCCCTTTGTCAGATGGGTAGATTGCAAAAATTTTCTCCCATTTTGTAGGTTGCCTGTTCACTCTGATGGTAGTTTCTTTTGCTATGCAGAAGCTCTTCAGTTTAATTAGATCCCATTTGTCTATTTCAGCTTTTGTTGCCATTACTTTTGATGTTTTAGTCATGAAGTCTTTGCCCATCCCTATGTCCTGAATGGTATTGCCTAGGTTTTCTTCTAGGGTTTTTATGGTTTTAGGTCTAACATTTAAGTCTTCAATCCATCTTGAATTACTTTTTGTATAAGGTGTAAGGAAGGGATCCAGTTTCAGCTTTCTACTTATGGCTAGCCAGTTTTCCCAGCCCCATTTATTAAATAGGGAATCCTTTCCCCATTTCTTGTTTTTATCAGGTTTGTCCAAGATCAGATGGTTGTAGATGTGTGGTATTATTTCTGAGGGCTCTGTTCTGTTCCATTGGTCTATCTCTCTGTTTTGGTACCAGTACCATGCTGTTTTGGTTACTGTAGCCTTGTAATATAGTTTTAAGTCAGGTAACATGATGCCTCCAGCTTTGTTCTTTTTGCTTAAGATTGTCTTGGCTGTGCGGGCTCTTTTTTGGTTCCATATGAACTTTAAAGTAGTTTTTTTCCAATTCTGTGAAGAAAGCCATTGGTAGCTTGATGGGGATGGCATTGAATCTATAAATTACCTTGGGCAGTATGGCCATTTTCACAATATTGATTCTTCCTAACCATGAGCATGGAATGTTCTTCCATTTGTTTGTGTCCTCTTTTATGTTGTTGAGCAGTGGTTTGTAGTTTTCCTTGAAGAGGTCCTTCACATCCCTTTTAAGTTGGATTCCTAGGCATTTTATTCTCTTTGTAGCAATTGTGAATGGAAGTTTACTCATGATTTGGCTCTCTGTTTGTCTGTTATTGATGTATAGGAATGCATGTGATTTTTGCACATTGATTTTGTATCCCAAGACTTTGCTGAAGTTGCTTATCAGCTTAAGGAGATTTTGGGCTGAGACGTTGGGGTTTTCTAAATATACAATCATGTCATCTGCAAACAGGGACAATTTGACTTCCTCTTTTCTTAATTGAATACCCTTTATTTCTTTCTCTTGCCTGATTGCCCTAGCCAGAACTTCCAACACTATGTTGAGTAGGAATGGTGAGAGAGGGCATCCCTGTCTTGTGCCAGTTTTCAAAGGGAATGCTTCCAATTTTTGCCCATTCAGTATGATATTGGCTGTGGGTTTGTCATAAATAGCTCTTATTATTTTGAGATATGTTCCATCAATACCTAGTTTATTGAGAGTTTTTAGCATGAAAGGTTGTTGAATTTTGTTGAAGGCTTTTTCTGCATCTATGAGATAATCATGTGGTTTTTGTCATTCGTTCTTTTTATGTGATGGATTACATTTATTGATTTGCGTGTGTTGAACCAGCCTTGCATCCCAGGGATGAAGCTGACTTGATCGTGGTGGATAAGCTTTTTGATGTGCTGCTGGATTCGGCTTGCCAGCATTTTATTGAGGATTTTTGCATCGATGTTCATCAGGGATATTGGTCTAAAATTCTCCTTTTTTGTTGTGTCTCTGCCAGGCTTTGGTATCAGGATGATGTTGGCCTCATAAAATGAGTTAGGGAGGATTCCCTCTTTTTCTATTGATTGGAATAGTTTCAGAAAGAATGGTACCAGCTACTCTTTGTACCTCTGGTAGAATTCGGCTGTGAATCCGTCTGGTCCTGGACTTTTTTTGGTTGGTAGGCTATTAATTATTGCCTCAAGTTCAGAGTCTGTTATTGGTCTATTCAGAGATTCAACTTCTTCCCTGTTTAGTCTTGGGAGGGTGTATATGTCCAGGAATTTATCCATTTCTTCTTGATTTCCTAGTGTATTTGCATAGAGGTGTTTATAGTATTCTCTGATGATAGTTTATATTTCTGTGAGATCGGTGGTGATATCCCCTTTATTTTTTTTTTATTGGGTCTATTTGATTCTTCTCTCTTTTCTTCTTTATTAGTCTTACTAGTGGTCTATCAATTTTGTTGATCTTTTCAAGAAAGCAGCTCCTGCATTCATTGAATTTTTTCAAGGGTTTTTTTTATGTCTCTATCTTCTTCATTTCTGCTCTGATCTTATTTCTCACCTTCTCCTAGCTTTTGAATTTGTTTGCTCTTGCTTCTCTAGTTCTTTTAATTGTGATGATAGGGTGTTGATTTTAGATCTTTCCTGCTTTCTCTTGTGGGCATTTAGTGCTATAAATTTCCCTGTACACACTGCTTTAAATGTGTCCAAGAGATTCTGGTACATTGTGTCTTTGTTCTTATTGATTTCAAAGAACATCTTTATTTCTGCCTTCATTTCATTATTTACCCAGTAGTCATTCAGGAGCAAGTTGTTCAGTTTCCATGTAGTTATGCAGTTTTGAGTGAGTTTCTAAATCCTGGGTTCTGATTTGATTGCACTGTGGTTTGAGAGACAGTTTGTTGTGATTTCTGTACTTTTACATTTGCTGAGGAGTGCTTTACTTCCAACTATGTGGTCAACTTTGGAATAAATGTGATGTGGTGCTGAGAAGAATGTGTATTCTGTTGACTTGGGGTGGAGAGTTCTGTAGATGTCTATTAGGTCTGCTTGGTGCAGAGTTGAGTTCAAGTCCTGGGTATCCTTGTTAACCTTCTGTCTCGTTGATCTGTCTAATGTTGACAGTGGGGTGTTGAAGTCTCCCATTATTATTGTGTGGCAGTCTAAGTCTCTTTGTAGGTCTCTAAGAACTTGCTTTATGAATCTGGGTGCTCCTGTATTGGGTGCATATATATTTAGGATAGTTAGCTCTTCTTGTTGAATTGATCCCTTTACCATTATGTAATGGCCTTCTTTGTCTCTTTTGATCTTTGTTGGTTTAAAGTCTGTTTTATCAGAGACCCCTGCTTTTTTTTTTTTTTTTTTTTTTTGCCTTCCATTTGCTTGGCAGATCTTCCTCCATCCCTTTATTTTGAGCCTATGCGTGTCTCTGTACATGAGATGGGTCTCCTGAATACAGCACACTGATGGGTCTTGACTCTTTATCCAATTTTCCAGTCTGTGTCTTTTAATTGGGGCATTTAGACCATTTACCTTTAAGGTTAATATTGTTATGTGTGAATCCTGTCATTATGATGTTAGCTGGCTATTTTGCCCGTTAGTTGATACAGTTTCTTCCTAGCATCGATGGTCTTTACAGTTTGGCTTGTTTTTGCAGTGGCTGGTACCAGTTGTTCCTTTCTATGTTTAGTGCTTCCTTCAGGAGCTCTCGTAAGGCAGGCCTGGTGATGACAAAATATCTCAACATTTGCTTGTCTGTAAAGGATTTTATTTCTCCTTCACTTATGCAGCTTATTTTGGCTGGATATGAAATTCTTGGTTGAAAATTATTTTCTTCAAGAATGTTGAATATTGGCCCCCACTCTCTTCTGGCTTGTAGAGTTTCTGCTGAGAGATTCACTGTTAGTCTGATGGTCTTCCCTTTGTGGGTAACCCAATGTTTCTTTCTGGCTGCACTTAACATTTTTTTCCTTCCTTTCAACCTTGGTAAATCTGACAATTGTATGTCTTGGGGTTGCTCTTCTCGTGGAGTATCTTTGTGGCATTCTCTGTATTTCCTGAATTTGAATGTTGGCCTGCCTCGCTAGGTTGGGAAGTTCTCCTGGATAATATCCTGAAGATTGTTTTCCAACTTTGTTCTATTCTCCCTGTCACATTCAGGTACACCAATCAAATGTAGATTTGGTCTTTTCACATAGTCCCATATTTCTGGAGGCTTTGTTCGCTTCTTTTTAGTCTTTTTTCTCTAAAATTCTCCTCTCGCTTTATTTCATTAATTTATCTTCAACCTCTGATACCCTTTCTTCCACTTGATCGAATCAGTTATTGAAGCTTGTGCATTCGTCACGTAGTTCTCGTACCATGGTTTTCAGCTCCATCAGGTCATTTATGGTCTCCTCTACACTGTTTATGCTAGTTAGCCATTTGTCTAATCTTTTTTCAAGGTTTTTAGCTTCATTGTGATTGGTTCGAACATCCTCCTTTAGCTGGGAGAAGTTTGTTATTACTGACCTTCTGAAGCCTTCTTCTGTCAGTTCGTCAAAGTCATTCTCCATCCAGCTTTGTTCTGTTGCTGGTGAGGAGTTGCAATCCTTTGCAGGAGAAGAGGTGCTCTGGTTTTTAGAATTTTCAGCTTCTCTGCTCTGGTTTCTCCCCATCTTTGTGGTTTTATCTACCTTTGGTCTTTGAAGCTGGTGAACTGCAGGTGGGGCTTTGGTGTGGATGTCCTTTTTGTTGATGTTGATGCTATTCCTTTCTGTTTGTTAGTTTTCCTTCTAAGAGTCAGGTCCCTCAGCTGCAGGTCTGTTGGAGTTTGCTGGAGGTCCACTCCAGACCCTGTTTGCCTGGATATCACCAGCGGAGGCTGCAGAACAGCAAATATTGCAGAATAGCAAATATTGCTGCCTGATCCTTCCTTTGGAAGCTTTGTTCCAGAGGGGCACCTTCCTGTATGAGGTGTCAGTCAGCTCCTACTGGGAGGTATCTCCGAGTTAGGCTACACGTGGGTTAGGAACTCACTTGAGGAGGTTGTCTGTCCATTCTCAGAGCTCAAACACCATGCTGGGAAAACCACTGCTCTCTTCAGAGTTGTCAGACAGGGACGTTTAAGTCTGCAGGAGTTTCTGCTGCCTTTTGTTCAGCTATGCCCTGTCTCCAGAGGTGGGGTCTACAGAGTCAGCAGGCATTGCAGAGCCCAGTTCAAGCTTCCCTGGCCACTTTGTTTACCTACTCAAACCTCAGCAATGGCGGATGTCCCTCCCTGGGCCAGGCTGCTGCCTGGCAGGTGGATCCCGGGCTACTGTGCTACCAGTGAGCAAGGCTCCGTGGGCATGGGACCCACCAAGCCAGGTGTGGGATATAATCTCTTGGTGTGCCATTTGGTAAGACTGTTGGAAAAGCAGAGTATTTGGGCAGGAGTGTCCCAATTTTCCAGGTGCAGTCTGTCACAGCTTCCGCTGGCTAGAAAAGGGAAATCCCCTGACCCCTTGTGCTTCCCAGGTGAGGCATTGCCTCGCCCTGCTTTGGCTTGCCCTCCGTGGGCTGCATCCACTGTCCAACTAGTCCCAATGAGATGAACCAGGTACCTCAGTTGGAAATGCAGAAATCACCATCTTCTGTGTCAATCACCTTGGGAGCTGCAGACCAGAGCTGTTACTCTTCGTGAATGATGACTATTAAGAGAACTCTTTCCAGACACTGCTGCAGCATAAAGAGGAAGGAAGTTATGTCAGTTAGGGTCTAAACTGGAAAACAGAATTTACATGTATTCTAAGTATATAAATTGGAGGACATTTAATATAGGGAATTGACTCCATAGTTAATGGAGGCTCTGAGAAGGCAAGAGGGGATGATGAGGTGACTCAGAGATCAGTAACACCAGGAAGCCACTACAACTTAAAAACTAGGGAGAGGAGGTGGTCTTACTAGAGCCAAGAGATGGGTCACCTGGATGGAGCTGGAGCTATGGCATGCCTGCCAGGTGGGAGTCAGAGCTATTAAGAGGGTTCAACCATTGCCAAAGATGCTGCTCTAGGAGAGAGAGAAGAGGAGAATGAGCTGGCCTTTTTTTCTTTCCTCCTTTTCCAATCTCTTTCCTCCCATTGGCTGAACCCATCTGAAATTAGCTGATGTGGGATCTGGGAGGAAACACAGTCTCAGGTCTCAGATCCTCTGAGATACAGCAACAAGAAAAGAAAAGAAAAGGTAAAGATGGAAATAAGAGTGAAAGTCCAGGACTGGCACGGGTATGACTAACAATCTGATTTACCTATGTTCAACCTGACCAGGCTTTGAATCATTAGTATTGTAAGGGCCATAGATAAGTTGAGGTCAGGTTTCTTTTTCTCATTCTCATTCATGGAAAATATAATAGGCTACTGGCAACCTGGAAGGTGCTTTGAGAATGTGATTTGATTGCAGACATGTCTGGATTTCAATCCCAGCACTGCCACTTAAGCCATGCTGTGAACTTCACTTCTCGAAGTCTCAGTTTGTCCATCTCTAAAGTGGCAATGATAGTGCCTGCCTCAAAGAGTAGTTATGAAGATTAAATGAGAAAAGGAGTGTATACACATAGCACAGTGCCAGGCACATTGGAAGAGTTAAGCCCTTGGCAATTGTAAGATTATTATCTGTAGTCAGTCACTGTTTCTCACTCACACTGCTGTTGCTTTCAGAACTTACTTGGCTTTCAGTATTCAGTTTGTATCACTGCCTGCATGAAGCCCTTCCATATGTCCTTCCTGTGTGTTCCTGCATTCTGAGTGTATCTCTATCAGGGTACATTTCATGCCATGTTAGAAAGATCTCTTCACACTCTATGTTCTTCACTAAGATGTGAGCTTCTTGCAGGCATAAGAGTGTGGATTTCTGTCTCCATAGCATACCTAGCATGGTGTTTGGCAAAGAGTATTAGCTCAGTAAATGCTTGTTGAATTAATGAATAAATGATTGCTATAATGAACAATTTCCCCAGCCATGGAAACTTGTCTTCTGTGACCCGCTCTCTATTATACACATCTTTACCTAGTTTCCAAGGAAATCCTGAACAAGGCACTGAGGCTGTCATGATCTAGTGAACAGCAGATGAAAGAAAAATGAAGTATTAGAGTCAGTTACAACAAGTTGGGAGAAAGATATTGGACACTTATTGGACAACATGAATTGTTCAGCACTTCTTTCCTAGAATGACCATGGCAGTCACTATACTTTTACAAAGAGATGTTGGCCACTGTGCTCAGTTTATTGTCCTAATGAAGGATGTGAGACCCAAGTGGGGCGAATCAGTTTTGATTCCTTGGAATTTTAGAATGGAAACCTGTAAAGAGAATCCAATCACTTACCAACAACTGAAGATGTAATATATAATACAAGCTGTTGGCAGCCATACTTTTTCTCATGGTAATATAAAGAGAAGTCATTCTGCAGACAGGGAAAAGAATAAAGGAATTGTTTAGAGAGGACTGGAGAAGAGAGAAGGAAGAGTCCTGAGAATGTTTGGGGTCCTCGGTTCAAATTGTCCCTGTCACTTTTCTGCCTATTAATTATATGAGTCACAACAATAATTATAAAAACCCCTCCTTTTAAAGCTAGTTCAAGTTTGGTTTGTTATTTGTAGGTGAAAACATCCAAGTGCAAAAGGAATGTGAAAATGAAATAGGAAGCAGAAAAGTAATTTGAGACTAAAATATCAATAGCCATGAATACAAGATATTACCTATGGATTTTATTCTGCAGGCAATGTGGAGCCTTTGCAAATTTTTGAGAGGGGGAGTCAGACAAGCCAGCCCATGTTTAAAAGGCCTTAGATGACACCTAAGCAAAGTGTGCCATCTCTTTCCCTGCCCCCAGCCCCCTCTTCCTCCCCACACACCACTCCCCACTATAGTTCACAGGTAATAATCAGTCAGTAATTCTAGAAATGTGCTCTTCTCCTCTCACAAATACCTATGGCTCATATGAACACCCAGTACTTATCCCTGCCTCCAAAACCCCCTTGTCTTGCAAATTGGTCATCTCACAATGATCTGCTCTCTGGCTGTGAGAGAGTTGTCCTTCTAGAACCAATGTGATCACCATGGAAAGATGCCAAAGGTCTGTTTGCTGCAGAGGGGGTTACGTTCAGTACCTTGGAAAGGGGACAAAGATTTACAGTGCATGCTTGGATTAGCTAAAAAATTCATTCTTCCTGCCTTCCATTTTAAATTTTGAGGTGAGTAAAGATCTGGATTCCCTGGGGAGGAAGGCAAGCCTGAGACCATTAGTCAAATAGATGATGGGAGGCAGTGAGGAGGTGGAAAGAGTACTGGCTTAGGGAATCAGAAACCATGGCTGTAGACCCAGCTCTCCTACTAACTTGCTTTTTAGGTAGAGGCAGCTTAATTCCCCTTTTGGCTTCTAGGACAGTTTCCTCATCTGTAAAATGTGTGTTCAATTTGGTGACTCTATGTGTCTGAATATGCTCCGGAGGGGAGGAACTCAGACCCACCTTGGGTCTGAGTCACAATCCTTGAGGATGACCTTCTTAGAGTCAGCCCATCCTCAATTCCTGGGCAGCTCTGTAGACCAGGCCTGTCCATGAACTTAAAGGAAGCCCTCCTGGGCTTCATCATAGTCAATGGACACTAAACATCTGTAGGCTGTCCACTCAAGATGCAGCCTCAGCAAAGACATACAAGTGATGCCTCAAAGGACCGTGTGGACTCCAGGAGTATCTGTCTCCTCCAGTACCAGCTCAGATTTGATTTGCATGTAGGAATGAGTTGCGGTTAGCATGAGGTGAAAAGTGAGGAGGTGCTTAATTGGACACAACTACTCATCTCTTAAATCTCCTCTGGCAGTTATGGTCTGAGCCACACAATCTAGCATTAGGCCATATGGTTTCTTGAATTGTTCTCTCCTTTTTTTCTGTGTGCTCAGCTAGGATCCCTAACCTTGCTTTAATTTCTTTAAGCTCAAGGGCAAATATTTATTGGGAACCTACTCTCTGTCAGGCATTGTGCTGCTCATTAAAGATCAAGAGACACAAAGCACAGTCTCTGACTTTGCAGAACTCACTGTCTAGAGAGATATACAGATGGGGAAACATGTTTACACAGAGGGTGCCAGGGTACAGGGGTATGTTCATTTTCTATTGTTGTGTAACAAAGTACCACAAATTTAGCAACTTAAAACAACATCCATTTATTAGCTCACAGTTCTTCTGTAGGTTCTCAGTCCAGATAGGCTCAGAGGAGATCCCTGCTCAGGGACTCACCAGGCAAAATCAGGGTGTCCTCTCGCCTGGGCTCTTATCTGGAGGTTCAGAAGTGGAATCCACTTCCAAGCTAGTTCAGATCACTGGCAGAATCCAGTTCCTTCAGGTTGTATCTGTGGTCCTTGGTTCCTTGCTGACTGTCAAGCCACGGGGGCACCACTGTCCTTAGAGATTGCCCACATTTATTCTCAAGTGACCTATTTTTTCCATCTTAAAACCAGTTGAATCTCTCTGTCTTCCCCTTCCTCTGCTACCAGCCTGAGAACACACTGTATTTTTAAGGCTTCACATGATGAGATCTGGCTCACCCAGATAATCTCCCTTTTTCAAGCTCCCTGTGTTTTATAACAATGCAGTCATGAGAGTGAGATCTCATCACAGTCACATGTTCCAAGGCTTAGGGTGTGAGATCTTGAGGGTCATTCTGCCTGCCATAATGGGCATTATGGACATTAGGGAGCACAGAGCGGGTGAGACCAAACACTCAGCTCCCGTGGAATCATGGAAGACTTCTTGGCAGAGGAGACACCTGATTGGATTTTCTAAGGATGCATTCAAGTTAAGCATGGGGAGAAAGCGAGTGAGGGAAATAGTTAGACAGAACAGATGGAAGAGTACTGTGGCGAAGGCAATGTTCTCTCTTCCCTCCCCAGCACCTAACTAATTGCTAAGCACAGAAGAATTTTTAATAGTTTCTTAGTGAATGAACTGATTGGTTATGGATCATTGTAATGATTAAGTTAGACAATTCTCAGAATGTACTTAGAACAGTGCTTGGAACAAACAAAATGATAAATATGTACTAGCTATTGTCATACAACTCAGAATAGAAAAACTCTTGCGAATAGATCTGGAATATTTATTCATTCATTTACAAATATTGTTAAGAATAAACTCAGTGCCAGTGTGAGGTACTGGGAAGACAGTGGAGAATGAAGCAGACACCCCTGACCTCATGGAATTTACTCTCCAGATGAGCAAATGAGCAGGGATAACAAGTGTGCTGAGTGCTGCTGTGGTCCACGTGCTACTCTGTTCATGACTCTGATCTCTGAAAGGTTGTTTCCTTCTTGCCCACTTAGTTACTGAACACAAGCATCCCTCCTTCAGATCAGTATCCCTCTCTTCTCCCTAGCACTACTCACCATACTCCCTTTTTTCTATCTCTCTGTTGGCTCCTGGTGGTCTTGCCTGCCCTCTCCTCTGGATTTGAGCACCACAAGGGCAGAGACTGTGGTCTATTCACTATGTGTCCCCAGCACCCAGCACAATGCCTGACTCATGGTAGACCTGAGTAAATGAGTATTGAATGAATGAACTTAGACTCTCGTTCCTTGCTTGGATCAAACCCACCATTTTTTGTTTAGTTCATTTTAAATAAATATTTGCATAGCACCTGTTGTGTGCCAGTAAGTAAGCAACAGAGCCAAGATTCAGACCCAGACAGTCTGCTCTGCTTGACACAGGTAAGTATGCAGCTTCAGATCTTCCTGCCCAGCTTTGCACCTAATATTACTAACAACAATGACAACAAAACACAAATAAAAACTGCAACCATTTATTGAGTGTTATAATACAGTTCCTGTATTGAATTTGTAGCAAAAATTCCTACAACCCTGGGGAGTAAGAATACTATCTTCATGTTAGATATAAGGCATCTGCCTCTCAGAGAGGTTAAGTTACTTGCATATGGCCACAGGGGCAGTATGCGGTAGGACTTAGGATTTAAACCACTTTTGATTCCAAACTTTGGCTCTTTGGGACGATTTAGTGCTTTGACTGATTGTTTTCACTGAACTGATTATTCCTTTTCTTTTGCAATGACGTCCCAGTTTAGCCTTCATGGAATCACATGGATATACTTAGATAATATTCAGGAAAACGTCAGAATCTTAGCATCTTGAGTACAAGTAGCATAAGCCAGTTCACAGTGATGCTCTCATGATTTACGAGAATGAAGATCAGCTTCTCTTTGTAAATCAGTTCATGCCCTATCTCTTCTGCATCCCCATCTCAAGGATGCAGCCCTATAGTTGTGACAAATAAAGGAATTGTACATTTCCAGAACATCACAGATAGCCTGAGTTACTTCATCAATTCACTCTCCAGATATTGGCCTTTTCCTTAAATCACTTCTTTGTTACCCAACATAGAACCATGAACACTACAGATATCAAACTATGTATAAATTCCTCCAAGAGTCAGCTATACAGGCTCTATTTTATTCCTCCTGCACCCCAGCGCCCAACACATGGTCAGGCACATAGAATTTGCTCAGGGAGTGTTTGTTGAATAAATGAAAGGAAAAACAAAAACTGAAAACACACACTCCCCTTGTGCTTGGCAGTGGGCTGAGTCTGAAAGAAGGAGCATGGGGTGATGGAATTTGGCACAAATGGAGTAAGCTGGAGCATTGCTTCTCAAATACTCTGTAGTGATGGCCTAGATTCTTCTTTTATTTCTAGTCAGCCAAAGATTAATACATGGTCCTCCTGTTACTATGTGCTTCATACCATTGTCAGCTCGTCTCTGTGAATTCAACAGCACCCTTACTAGTTAGTATCCTGCGCAATGAGACAAGGCTACTGATTACAGGCTGGGAAATAGAGCAATGTAAATTTGCTGTACGAATTTCTAAAAGCTCACCCTCAATTTCTAAACTTATTACAAACCATAAATAAGTAATTCACAATCTAGCTCTTGTCCTTGAATCACACCTTGAGCGGCACTATTTTACAGCATGGACTTGGATTCTTATTAGGGTTAGAGTCTCACTGGATGCTCATTGTTTGAAAGAAATTACTTAAACTCTCTCAACCTTCTAAGTTTTCTCATCCATAAAATTAGAAAAATAGCAATCCCCCTCTCATGGAGATGTGATGGGGATCAAATCAAATCCTTTACTCAACATTCATCCAACAGACATTTATTGAGCTCCTGTTATGATAGACACTCTTAAACATTGGAGAAAATGTTGTGAACAAAACAGACAAAAATCTCTGTTGTCATGGAGCTTAGATTTTGGTGCGATAATCTATTTAAAGAAGGTAACCTAGTGCCAGTAGTCGCCAGCTGTGTGTTATCTGGCAAATCACTTCACTTTACCGAGAGTCACTTTACTAAAATGGAGCAAGAATAACACATACCTCCTACAATTATTCTGAAGATCCAGTGAGATGAGGCGACGGGGGCGTCACTTGCTGGGACAGTGAGTAAATACAACTCAATCGTAAGTGCAAAATATCAAGTCTCTAGATCCTGAGGGAGGATCAAGGTCATGGGGAGCTTCTACCTGAAACAAAAAGGGGGCACAAAAGCTGGAGAATCCAAAAGAGTCCCAGGAAGCAGATGGGGCCAATACCTAAAGCCAGATGCATGGCCAACTGAATAAACAGAAAGGACCCAAAAAGGACTGAAGGAAGCTGTCAAGGCCATAGAACAGAATCAGGCTTTTGGAATCAGGTAGATCAGAACAAGAACAGACCAGACAACATGGCTTGTGACTTGCTTGGAGTGTGTTCTGGGGCCTGTTATATGGGCATGAGACAAAGGTTACTGGGATGGGTTAGAACAGACCCCTTTATCTAACAGGTATTACCCTAAACATAACTAGAGGGCCCGATCTTCAGTCAGGTCTATGGAGTGAGATCAAGTCCAGGACTGAGCGATAACCAGATAATCAGAAACCACAAAAAATCAAGAAAGGAGAATGAGGCAAAGAAAAATTATGATATTAGGTCAGAATTCATGCCACGTGCTGTGGAATGAATGTTTGGGTACACACCAAATTCATATGATAAAACCCTAATCTCCAATGTGATGCTTCTTGGAGCATCTCTCTCTCTCTCTCTCTCTCTCACACACACAGACACACACACACACACACACACACACACACACACACACACACACACAGAGGAAGATACGAGAGGATGGCCAGCTGTAAACCAAGAAGAGGGCCCTCACCAGGAACCAATCCCACTGGCACACTCATCTTGGACTTCCAACCTCCAGAATTATAAGAAATAAATGTCAGCTGTTTAAGCCACCCAGGGTATGGTATTTTGTTATGGCAGCCTAAACCAACTGAGATACCGGGTTACTTCTGTTAGCCGCTCCAGATCTACTGTCTTCTCTTCTTCATCCTGCTCTGTCCCTGGAGAGGCAAAGAAACACTGGGAGTAAATGAATGCCTTATCCTCCGGCTTCTGGATGAATTCAGCCAAAGGTGGGGAGAGACAGGAGATTGGAGGGAGAGAGTTGAGGAGAAGAAGGTTACAGGATTTGTTCTCTGCGGTTTCTCCCTTTAGGCCATTGTGGGATGTCTGCATCTGTCAGCCACAGGTCTCTGTCCCTGTCATGCTCTGGGTTCTGGTAACCACTCCCCCCTCTTGCCCCTTCAGATCTAGAGATGTCAAGGTGCCCCCTCCTATTACTAGCCCCAAAGTGCCACACTTTCTCCCTACAATTTTGTAAATAGTCCTGTTATTCTAATTAAGTGTGCCATCTGTTTTCTGCTGGGTCCATGAGTAATACAGAAGCTCCAGGGCTTATGTCCAAAGCTCTGTCTTATTGGGTCCTGTTTGCATAAACTATGAGTGGGTCAGCCTAATTTAAAGAGACAGTATTGGAAGAATTCATAGTGGACAGCAGAGAAGGCTGGAGTTAGGACTTGGAAGTAGCGATGCTGGGGTCTGGGATCATAATCCGACTAGGCCCCAAGGGTTACAATAAAAAAGATAGCTAATATTTAACATTGCACTTCCTGTATGCCAGACACTATTCTAAGTGCAATATAGTTGTGAACTCTTTTTCTTAAAACTTTTATTTTAAGTTGTGAACTCTTTTAATCTTCGTAATAATGCTATTGATTAGGTAGTACTGCCAACGTTATCTTGCACAATGAGGAAACCAAGAACAGGGAGGTCAAGTAACTTGCCTGAGATCACACAACTAGTAAGTGGGTACAGCTGGGATCTGAACCCAGATAGTCCCAGAATAGAGTCCATATTCTTAACTACCAAGCTTCTAAACATCTGTTATTCATTTCCACATACTAAGCTTGTCCCTTCCTGGCTCTTCTTCTTATTCTGAAAGTTGCAAATGACACCCTTTGCATTGACTCTCACACTTAAAAGTTTTAGCATATTCTGAATCTCCTGTTTCTGACCAAGTTCTCACAGGTTCCAGAATGTTTCAGATGCATCAAAAGGATAAACATCAGCCCAAGATTTCATAGCCAGTGAATAGGGGAGGCTGTTTGTAAGCTCAGTTCTTCTTAAGCTTTTCTACTCTGTCTTGTGAACCTTGGAAGCTCCCACAGGGAAAGGACAGTGCAAGTCTTTTTCACTGCCATATCCTAGTATCTGGTTCATGTGAGTAGACTGATAAACATTTTCAGGATGAATTGTTCTGACATATCCTTTAAAATTCAGGGTTTATTAGAATGTATGAAGAAAAACTACATTATTTTCTTTAAATACTCCTCATTTATTAGAATCCATCCCTTTGGGAGCATCAGAACTGCCTTTTGCATCGCCCTGCTCTCCTGGGCTATCTTCTTTTCTTAGAACCACACAGAGAGCAGGGATTATGCTTGCTTGGTAGCACCTTGGCCTCATCTGCAAGTTCACCAGCTTTCTCAGCCAGTGATAACAGGGAACTTTGTGTCTCATGGCAGCTTTTTCTTGCTTCCTTTATCTCACATTGGTCATGGAAGTGGTTAGATGCTAATGCACTTATTACAAAAAGCCATACCTGGGTTTGAATCCCTGCTTTGCCATCAACTATGCATCAACTACCTAACCTTTGTGTGTCTCAATTTCTTTATCTATAAAAAGGGTGTAATAAGAGTATCCCACCGCCCCCGCCCCCCGCAAGGTTGTTGTGAAGATTAGAAGATATAATATGTATTTATCAGTTCAGGCCCTGCAGGAAGCAGACGTCAACATAGAGTTAGAAGTGCAAGAGACTTACTGGGGTAGCACTTATGAAAGATAAAGGGGCCAGGGAGCAGGAGTCATCAGGAAGAAGCTGCAGACCATGATGCAGTCTGGCACCCATGGAAGGAGAAGAGGGAGAAAGGGGGGTTGGGTACGAAGTACCCTAGACTATGGTTTACTTGTGAAAAGTCTCACCCAGGTCAATCAGGAGCTCTGAAACTGAGATTGCCCAGGCAGAATTTCTGCACTGGGTAGAAATGGTCAGGCCCTATATCCCCATCACGCTCAGTCTTTGGTTGGAACTGCCTGGGAATGGTAGACCTCTAAAGCTGCCACAGTGTGTAAAGTTCTTAGCACAGTGCCTGACCTCAAGCAAATCTTCAGTAAAATGTTAGCTGCTGGCATTATTATTTTTATTAGGAGCCCAAGGAATGGAAATAAATGTTATCATGCCTTGCACTATAGTTAGCTGTGTACCCATCTGTGTCAAAGAGAAATTATTCACTATATACTTGTTAAAAAAAGACAGATCTTATTTGAGCTACTGTAGTAGGGGAGAGAGACTTCATGATAGAATTGGGCTTTACTTTGAATGAAGCAAAGACAGCTGAATATTTATAGCCCATGCACAGAGAGAGGAGGTCAGTGGTTAGAAAACTACTAAGAGGAACTTGATTAGACATCAAGAATAGGGAGATACTGGCTTAACAAGTTCTTGCTAAAGGCAGGCCAAGGACTTAGATATAGGGTGGGGGATGATGAACTTGATCAGATATCAAGGATTGGGAAATTCCTGCTAAACTGACTTAGCAGGATTCTTTGCTAAAACTGGACTCAATAAGCTAGAGACAGATTCAAAGTTGAGGCCTGCTCAAGGAGAGGGCTCAGAGGAGTCTTACTAAAGTCAAGGAGGGAGTGTTTTTTTGCCTGTCATCTCTGCTGGATGAAGGGCACCTCAGGCAGGAATGATGCCTGGGTTACCTTTTTACCTGACCTCTGTCTCTTGCCCAATGCCAGATCCATAGTAGGACTCAGCAAAGGTTCATGGAATGATTATATGAGTGAATACTGGTATATGTAAGGATCGAGCTTACTAAACTTAACTTGTTGGTCAGGACCAGCACAGGTAAATGACACCTGTGGGCAAGGTGCGAGTGTGTTTCCTGAGTCTCTCTTAACTTGCAATAAGAGGAGTCCCCATGGGCCTAAACTCAGGGTTGAACAACTGGGTAGTCTGTGTGCACAGGACACCTGGCAGCCATATGAGGGTGAGTGGAGACATCTGGAAATGACACATTGCATACAATTTGTTGTAAGGTGCTACAGGCAAAGGCATTGTTGAATTAAGAGAAGGCCAAAGCTCTAAAATTCAAATTCTTAATTCTAAATTTAACTTCTTTTCAGCAAACAAGTCAGCGTATTGAAAAATCTACACACATTGTACCCTCCTATGTTGTCCTCTGCAGACTGCAGATGCTTAAATTCCTTCAAAATCTTTTTGAATGTCTTCATCACATTTCAGCATTATTCTGAATACTCTTCTATATCAACTTAAATTAAAACAAACTTTTTAAAATATCTACCCTCAACTTATGTATGAAGAAATAGGTTTTCAGAGATGGCATAGGTCTTTCCTTAAGGTCAGAGAATAAGCACAAGGAAGAATCAGAAATTGTATGCTAAACTCCTGACCCCAGCCCCATGTGATATTCTCTTTAGGGCATGTGTGTGTGAGCATATGTGTATTTTAATAGACTGATAGTGATCAGCCAAGTAGTCACTTGACAAATTGCTTTGATCAAAATTGTCCTGGGGGAAAAAGCACATTATTTTTGAAATGAAGATATTGGAAATAATTAAGCAAGATCTGGCCAGGAATCATCAAGATTCAAATACTTCCAGCTGTCTGCCAGTTCAACAACTTGCTTATTTTGTTAGTCTCCAGTGTGAGATCCCCTTTCTCCACTTTTGCTGACTGGTAATTAGTATATTACCTCTCTGAGCAGTTCCAGGTCTGCTCCTGTCCATTCACACACAGGTCTCTGAAAATGCTTAGAGCATTTATTAATGCAGTCATTAGTACTCCTGGGCCAATTTCAGGGTCTTCATTATCATTGGGAAAGAAGCCCATTGCAGGGTAATGTGCACTTTACCCCATTCCAAGATTCACTCATGGGCCTGCCTAGAAGATGGAAGGTAGCAAAGGAAAAAGACAAGGCAGTGGACTTGTAGCTGGAAGACCTGGATTTTAATATATGCCATAGTTTTTTGTGGTTATGTATCTGGGACACGTTACTGAGTCTGTTTGGGCTTTAGTTTCCTCATTTATAAAAACCAAGAAACAGTTCAAAGTGAGGCTTATTCCCTACCTTGTGAAACCCTCATCCTTTCCAGTGACCTACGGGAATGAGATGTTAAATATCTCAGGATACCTACAATATATTTGTGGTGATACAGTTGAGAAGAGTTGCTCTATTAAAATTCAAGCAGCCCATGGGAAGGGTAATATGCTAAATACCAAGCATTTCAGGCTCCAAAAGTGGTTTTGTAATACAATCGATTGTATGACACATTATGCCTATCCAGCATCTCATCCTAGCTTGGAAAAACCATGAGATTGTTTGTGTATGGAATATTTATATGTGCCGCATGCTTTACGTAGCATTATCAAATCTTATATTACTTCAAAAAGAAACAATATCATCTGCATTTTATAGTTAAGAGAAATAGTGCTCAAACAGGCTCTAAGGCTAAGCTTTTTTCTTCTTCTTCAGCTCAATTCTAGTCTCTCTCATCTCATATTGCATAATTATTCATGCATTCATTGGACTACAAGACCCCTCAGCTACTCTTGGAGGTTGCACACAATTTAGGTGATCAATAAAAGCTTGTGAAATAAATGAAGGAATACATGTTATCTTTCTATCTGGAGATTTGACCAGGTAGACCCTGGAATATGGGAAGTGCCTGAGTCTCATTGCATGAAGTAGCTCTTTGTCCCGCTATAGGTAGAAAAGGAGACTATTTTGTACTGGGTAAGGAACACAGCCAAGTGTTCTAGCGATTTCTGCACACAGGGAGAGCAAAGCGGCAGCAACATTGGTCCAAGCTAGCTAGCAGGTTGCTAAGTCCTGCAAGGAGTAATTTGAGGACTAAGTACAGCAAACTAAAGCCTGGTTATCTAAATGAGAATCCTTAAACAACTTCAGAGTGGCCAGATGCTGAGTGCATCTGCTTAAATCCTTTCTGCGTGAGACTCATGTGCATTCTGGGAGCTGAGGACTTACTTAAGCCTGTAGGTGAGGGACAGGTGCTTCCACTGTGGAAGGAGGAAAGAGGAGAATGTCAGAAAACAAATTGGGTGTCCTAGCTCTAGGGCTCTGATCCATTCAGGCAGGGTTGTGGTGTCAGGTGTCATGCCCACATCACCGCACTCCCCCAACCCCATACTCACCCACTAGAAGCCAGAATATTTGCATTTAAAGTGACTCACTAGGGCCGGGCGTGGTGGCTCAAGCCTGTAATCCCAGCACTTTGGGAGGCCGAGACGGGCGGATCACGAGGTCAGGAGATTGAGACCATCCTGGCCTACACGGTGAAACCCCGTCTCTACTAAAAAATACAAAAAACTAGCCAGGCGAGGTGGTGGCGCCTGTGGTCCCAGCTACTCGGGAGGCTGAGGCAGGAGAATGGCGTAAACCCGGGAGGCGGAGCTTGCAGTGAGCTGAGATCTGGTCACTGCACTCCAGCCTGGGCGACAAAGCGAGACTCCGTCTCAAAAAATAAATAAATAAATAAATAAAATAAAAAAATAAAGTGACTCACTGAAGAGCAAGCAGCTTCATCCAAAGGAGTAAATATCTAATAAGAAGCCTCTCAGATGCTTGGATAAAAGGATGTGAGGGCATCCCTTTTGAGGTCAGGCCTTCCCAGCAATCTCCAAACATGTGAAGGTCGCTGTGTTTAGCTATGTGGACTGGGTTCTGCAAAACTATATGTGGCAGCCCTGAATCTCACCCTGGAGCAATGTGTTTCCTGGAAGAAAATTCACTGAAATGTCACTCTGTATGCACAGTGAACAGAATTTGCACTACAGAATAAGCTGAATTTTTCTAGAGTCTCCTTTCTCCTTCTATATGGGGGTAAATCTCTCATGTTCCTCAAGGTCCTGTTCCAGTGCTATTGCCTCCGTGGACTCTCCTTGATGGCCTCCTGTGTCCCCACAGAATTATCCATCCTCCTTTCTTCGTCTTCCTATAGCACTTTGTTAGCTTAAGCTCTACTCTGATGTGGTCCCTGGCCAAGTCTGCAGCTCATTTCCTGGCCCCCTTTCCTGGGTATTTACGCTCTAGCAATGCTGTTCCTCCCCTCCTCCACCCCCACCCCCACAGCACTCACTTCACCCCCAAAAATGCTGCTTGATACTTCACAGGCTCTGCATATGCTTCTTCCCTCCATCTGGAAGGCCTTTCCCCATTCTCTTTCTGGCTAACTTTCAGGCATTTCTTCCAAGGCTTAGCTCTGGCCTGAGACAGGGACTACAGCTGGATGATTCGCTAGTGTAATCCAGGCTCCTAGCGTGCCACCTGGAATCTAGTAGAAACTCAGGGGATATTGGTTGCATGCATGAATGAATGAACCTCCTCCAAGAAATTCTGACACCAATCCCCCAGTCTGAGTTAGATATCAGTCCTCTCTGTTTCTGTATAACTTTATGCCTGTTTTTTCAGTTATCACTTTTATGGGAAAGTGTGTCTATGTCTGTCGACCTCCCTCACCTCTCCTTTTCCACTACTAGATTCTAAATTTCTGAAGGGCAGGGGCCAAGTTTCACTCATCTTCAGGCTTTCAGTGTCTAACAGACTGCCTGGCATGCAGTAGGCCCTAAATAAATGCTGATAGTATCTAATGGAACAGAACTAGATGACTGCTACTTTTAAGACATTGCCTTATGGTGAGTAATTTTCTTTCTTTTTCACTGGACTTGGAAATCCTAGTGCCCCACACAGTGCCTAATAGGGAGTCAACAAAACATTATTGTTTGATTTGTAAAATAGACTTCTGTGTAGAGTAGAGAAAACACTAGCTGAAGAGTCAGCTTTTGGTCTGATGTTGCCACATGACAACCCAATGACCTTGGGAAAGTCATTGGAGTTCTTTGAAACTCAGTCTTCTAATCTGCCAAATGGGCATACAAATTTTCCGCTATCTTAGTTTGGTCCTCCCATAAGTAGGCCCTTGATAAGGACTTGAGTTACACAGTTTATTTGGAACGTGGTCTTACACAATACAAGGGAGAAGTGAGTAAAAAAGTGAGACAGGGGAGAGAGACAGGTCAATACTGTGGGCATTAATGATGGGGTGCTGCTGTAGACAAGGTGGACCCAATTCTGCTGGAGATCCTATGAGAAACCATGTAGAATATGCCTCCAAACAGTCTCTAGAGGTGAGCTGGAAGGATCTTTTTACCTTCATTCCCCATTGAATGGAGGTGGCTCTGGGGTGTTAACATCCTCCCAATTCTGCAGCCAAGCAATCCCCACTAGGTGCTGGAGAAACCCCGCGCCAGAGGAATGGTGAGATGCAGAGACTTGAGATGGGAAGCTATTAGTATCTTTGAAACTAATAGATGCAGGTGGTCGCAGAGGTGAGCTGAGGGGAATCAGCATAGGAATTGGACAGCATTTGTCTACCAACTCAAAGCGTCCTCTGATTATCAACCACATCCTTACAAGGAAAGATGCTGTGTGAATTTAACATACTATTAAATGTCAGATATTTAAATGTATTATTTCCTTACATTTCAATATCCTCCCCCAAACTTCACCTTGCCCCTTCCAGTCCTCCTTTTCCTCCTTCCTCCTTCCCCACTGACGAATTGTTGTCAAATTAGCCTAATCAAACCTAGCTTGTTTTGCTCCTGAAGGAACCCACAGAGCTCCAGTGACACTCATTATTTCTCCAGGAGAATCTGAGATCTTCAATAATGAGTGCTCACTTGAGGTTCTTCTCTCTTTCTGTCAGGGAGACAGCTCCTCTTTTCCCACCTCATCACCCACACAGGCGAAGCCTGACCAATGTGTGGCTGCCTTGGAAGGGCTGATTCTTCCCTTCATAGGAGGAGGACTACAATGTGTGTGTGTGTGGCGATGGGTGCGGGTGGGCGGATGCTCCTGTCACAGCCCTGCCAGGCCCGAGAGTTCACTGGAACTCTGGAAAGACCCTCATTATGAAGCTTTCCCCTGCATGTCAGCACCACAGCACCACTGCAAGGACAACTCAGATTCAGCCTTTTAATGAGCTTTCCATGTGGCCTGTTCAAGGCATTCTTTGCACATTGGTGATTTTGAGATGATTCCTTTAGCAAAATCTGTTTAGTTTTGTAGTCTAGAATTACATATTCTGGAAACAGAGATGCTTGGGGAATGGGCTGACCTACTTGATAGAAGTTTTTTGGTAATTATGAAGACTTGATCTTTTTTGAAAAAGGAAAGTGTTAAATATTCATATGCTTTGATCTGATAACGTTTTTTCTTTGCATGTGTTGTAAGAAGATACTCAAATATTAAATGCTTTACACACAGAGATGTTGGTCACAAAATTATTTGTAAGTGGAAAAATGACTAACAATAATAGCTCAGTGGTCAAGTTTTATGAAGGGTATGTAATAGTGTAGAAAAAACAATGCTACCACAATGTGAAAGGTACAGATTTTAGTACTGCATATGCAACATACTTATTCCAGTAAAAATAAACAAAATAAAAATGGCTCCTAAAAAACAGAAAATAATTGTATCTCGAAATGTTAATAGTGGTTGTGTTAGGGTGCTGTGATTCTGGGAGACTTTTTCTCCTCTTGACTTTCCGACATTTTTATGTTCAGCAGACATTTCAGTTCAAAGAACAGTTATTTTTTGCAGGGCACGGTTATGCACACCTGAAGTCCCAGCTACTTGGGAGGCTAAAGCAGGGGGATTACTTGAACCCAGGGACTAAAGACTGTAGTGTGCTGTAAATGCACCTGTGAATGGCCTGTGAATTGCACCTGTGATTACTTGAGCCCAGGAGTTCAAGACTGTAGTGTGCTATGACTGCACTTGTGAATAGCCACTGCACTCCAGTCTGGGCAGCATAGCAGCACCTCATTTCTAAAAAAAAAAAAAAAAAAATTAAAAATCAAAAAAGAACACCTATGTTTTTAGTGTTGTATAAAAGCATTTGTGTCCAAAATTGAGTAAATGCTATCCTTACAATTAAGTAAACATATACATGTGAAAAGAGAGTGGAAGGGAATAGAGAAATGATCATCATTATTGTGATAGGCAGTATTTTCAGTCCTGTTGCATCAGAATCCCCCAGGGAACAGTGAGAAACAAGGGATTCCAGACCCTCAGAGATTCCGTAAGTCAGCTGGGGTCCTGTGATCTCTAATTTTAGCAAGCTTCTGGTGATTCTAATACAGCTTTTCTGTAGAGCAGCAATGGACAGCCACTGTCATTTGCGAACTTAGAGATCTTTTTTCCATATCATAAAAGTTCTGTACTGCTGCCAAATTATTTTTACAATTAGAAAATGCACAAGCACGTATGGATCTAAGTGTTCAGCATATGGAAATGGTCTCCTTCCAATTGTATAATCTGCTCTTGACTTTGAGCATTAAGAGTTTCTCTTCCTACTTCATAATGATTATTTTAGTGGTTACATATTATTCTACCTATGTATGCACTGTAACTCATTTGCCATGCCTCTGCTTCAGAAGTGTCACAGGAGGAACGGCTGAAGAAATTAGGAATTTTTGTTTTAAGAGCAAAGATACCTAAAAATAGACAGAGTACATCTGGGAGAGCAAATTTGTTTCCCATGGTCCCAGCAGGTGAAACCATGACCAGTGAGTGGAAATTACCATTAGACAAATGATGGCTTTCAAAGCTACACTTGGCATGCATTTGGACAAGATGCGCTAAACAGTGCCTGAGTATCAAATATTTGAGATGATTCCTGACTGCTCTAGGGTCTTTCTAGCCCTTATATGGCCTAGAATCATGAATTTTTTCCCATACTTACCCAGAATGCATTGCTACTCACCCTGGGCAAGTCTATTTGCAAGGCTAATATAATCAAAATTTTACTAAACTGATTGTGGTTTATTCCAAACAGTGCTTAATTCAAAGCAACTGTTCATCCCCAGCTGAGTTGGGCCCTATTGTTCCTAGATAAAAGTAAATAAATAAACAAAACAAAACAAATATATGAAAATCCAAACATAAGCAAATAAATTAGGGGGGTAATTATTTGTAGAACAAAAGGATACCCCACAGGGCTTCTTTAAATTGTGAGCTCTCCTATTACATTTACAGTGTAATTAAATTATTAGCCACAATGTGGTTAACACCCAACTTTCTGTAATCTCTTGCTCAGACCTTGCCTAGTTTCCTCTTCTCCTTGTAATCTAAACCCCTGATTTCCACCTGGAGGCTCAGTCCTGCCTTGAGATTTGAGTACCAACTTCCCTTTAAAAAGGAATGACGTTAAGATTCTGTATGTATTTCTTGTGTTTGTGTCATATCACCCATCTCTGGTTTGGACATCATCTTTTGGATTTCAGCTATGATGTTTTGGCTCCTGTTTTGGCTTCTGGAGAGCCCAAGTTCTTTCCTTGCTACTTTCTTTAGGATCAGTCCTGGTTTTTCTTACCTGTTCTGTTCATCTCTATATTAAACTTGTATCAGTCAGGGTCTGGGAAGGACCATCAATAGGTGGAATTCAATCCGTTGAATTCATCATAAAAGTGTTGGAAGTACTGAAAAACCAAGTTGGGTCAACTGAGGCACTCCAGAGATTCTTCAAAGATTAGCAACAGCAGGAAGCAGCTCTATGGCTGGGCTGAGGAAGGGAGGAGGAGATGGTGCTCCCAGAGTCCAAGATCAGGGACCATACAGCTGGAACTGGAACCCAGGATGGAGGTTACTTGGAAGGAGGTTGCATCACAGAGGTAGAAGGCATCAGATGAAAGCTGGAGTCCTGGGGGAGAGGGAGCCACTTCTTCCTGCCACCAATCTCCAGCATCTTCCTCTTGTTTGCTGAGTCCAGGTGAAAGCCAGTTGGCAAGGAATTCTTAAAAATATAGTTTGCAGAGGTCAGCCACCTGTGGTAAGAGCAGAATAGAGGAAAGGTGGGGAACTGATCTGGATGCAAACAGACAACATACTTGGCACAACACATAAGAAACTGAAATTAGTGAGCTATTAAATAGTAGTTTGAATTCTGATCTGGGTGATGCCAAAGCCCCACAGGGTGAAGATAAAAACAGTAATTTAAAAATACAATAATGAAAATAGCAATAATAATAATATTTATTCATTATTTACTGTGGTCACTTTCATTCTAAGCACTTTACATATATAAATGTGATAAATGCAGCAGCCCTATAAAGTACTTTTATTATTATCATCTCACTTGACAGATGAGAAAGCGAAGACTCAGAGAAGTTAAGAAATTGTCTTGGAGCCACACAGCTAGAAAATGACTGAGTCCATACATGAACACAGGCAGCCTGGCTTAAGAGCCCCTAATATAGATTACTAGCACAATGCCTGGCACATAGGAGAAATTAAAATATACATTGGAATTTTTACACTATAATTGATTTTTTCCGCCCCTGGAAAGAAAAATTGTATGAGCAGTTTTCTGGGTCAGGCTCAGTTCAGGTTTCCCCTGCGTTTCTTTGCTGCCCTCCACCTTCTACTCCTGTCTCTCAAGGCCCCAGTTCCTGAACCAGGGCCTCAGTTAGGGCTCATAAACACCATCCAGTGTCCTTCATTGACATTAAATGGCCATTCTTTATATAGGCAATATTCTTGAGAAAAGGGATTTTCTTGGACTATAATGAGAATGTGTTCATTTCTTGCTACTGCTGTGTCTTAGTGCAATGGTTTATAATGAGGAGAGATTAATTCTGTGACATTTTCAATGTCATCTGTACTCATGAAAGGTCTAAGTGTACATCAATTTCAAAGCTATCCCTTAGTTTCAGTGGAGTCAAATTCCCTGATCCCACATCCCATCCCACAATTTCTCTATCATTAAGCTCCAGGTTCCTGATCTATAAAATGAGGAGGCCAGTCTTCCTTGCTCAACTCCCAAGGTGGTGGTGAGAATAAAGTGAGATAATAGAAGGCAAAATAATAATACTAATAAGAGCTACTATCTCCATATTGCTTATACACAGAATTCTTACCACAGCCTTATTGGGTAGATGCTTTTATTTTTCTTATTTTACAGGTGAGGATCTGAGGTACATTAAGATTAACTGTTTTTGTCCAAAGTTACAGAGTTAATAAACGACAGAGTCAGAATTCCAACTCAAGGCAATCTGGGTCCAGAGTCAGAAAGAATAGTAATCCCTCTGGGTCCCAGTTTCCTTGTGTGAGCTCTTTCCATTGTAAACTTTTGTATCAACAGGCAATTAAGGTCTTAAAGATACTGAGAGGAGGGAAAAACAATGTGTCTATAGCAGGGGTGTCTGATCTTTTGACTTTCCTGGGCCACACTGGACGAAGAATTGTCTTGGCCCACACATAAAATACACTAACACTAATGATAGCTGATGAGCTAAAAAATTCACAAAACAATCTCACAAGGTTCTAAGAAAGTTTATGAATTTGTGTTGAGCTACATTCAAAGCCATTACGGGTAGCATGTGGCCCGTGGGCCGTAGATTGGACAAGTTTGCTCTGTAGTAACCCAGAAATCTCATGGATTCTGCTAGAGGTTGAGATAAACTTGGCTGAAACCTACCTGCTTTATGATCCGTGTGGGTTTAGTGCCTTCCGCAGAACTTCCGTGAGTTATTGACTTAGTTGATTTCATGACCCACCCTCCACCCCCACATATCTGCTCTTCTATTAGTCTTGAACCTGGCATACGCCAATCGGAACTCAAAACTCCACCCTTGCAGGCTTCCACAGGTGATCTAGTGGTTGCCAGCATGCTATACTTGTAGATTTCCTGAACATTTTTGAACCATGATGTGGAGTCACATTACGGAGGGTGAGGCCCTCTATCCATGGCCACTAGTAGCCCATACTCCGCCTTTGCAAAAATTAGAAAAACAGCCCGACCTCACCATCTCCAGGACCAATTAGAAAAAGGACCTTCTCTGAGAAGACGATGAGGAAAATCTCCTGCTTCTTCGCTAACATAGGTCCACACCAAGGCCTCAGTTTGGCAAACAGAGTGCATGTGGGCAGGATTTTAGCCCATTCCTGCCCCTTCACTGCCCCCACTGAACGCACAGCACAATGTGCAGAACCGTATGCATTGCTTCTGCCTCTGCAGTCTCAGTGACCCCAAGGAAGCCCTACTTCCTTGCTTTCTCTCCTTGCCAGTTTTGTCTTGTCTTGTCTTGTTTTTTCTTTCTTTCTTTCTTTCTTTCTTTCTTTCTTTCTTTCTTTCTTTCTTTCTTTCTTTCTTTCTTTCTTTCTCTTTCTTTCTTTCTCTTTCTTTCTTTCTTTCTTTCTCTCTCTCTCTTTCTTTCTTTCTCTTTCTTTTCTTTTCTTTCTTTCTTTCTTTCTTTCTTTCTTTCTTTCTTTCTTTCTTTCTTTCTTTTTCTTTCTTTCTTTCTTTCCTTCCTTCCTTTCTTTCTTTCTTACTCTTTCTTTCTTTCTTTCTCTTTCTCTTTCTTTCTTTTTCCCTTCCTTCCTTCCTTCTTTCTTTTCTTTTTTTTTTTTTGGAGATTCGCTTTTGTTGCCCAGGCTGGAGTGCAATGGCATGATCTCAGCTCACTGCAACCTCTGCCTCCCAGGTTCAAACGATTCTCCTGTCTCAGCTTCCTGAGTAGCTGGGATTACAGGCATCCGCCACTATGCCCGGCTAATTTTTCATATTTTTAGTAGAGACGGGGTTTCAACGTGTTGGTCAGGCTGGTCTCGAACTCCTGACTTCAGGTGATCCATCTGTCTCAGCCTCCCAAAGTGCTGGGATTACAGGCATGAGCCACTGGTCCCAGACCTCACCAGTTTTCTTAAAGCAGCAGTACCTTCCAAAAGCTCATTTCTGACAACTACATGGGGCCCTTGAAAAACATATGCCAGAAGCCCCTTTTCCTTCTAAGCAGAGCCCCCCACTACTCAGTTTTCTACATTATCCTGAGTCATCAGAGCATTCACATTTTTGCCTAAATCTAACTTTGTCTACTCAGTAAATTTGGTTTCTAATGTGACCCTTTCTTTTAGCAACTCCATGGAACTGAGCCATAAATGAAGTAGAAATCATGAGAGAGACAGAAAGGCTTTTATCCTGTCCTTGAGCCTAGGGGCTTGTGCCACTCTCCCCCGCAGAGAGCTGCTTGCCTCTGCCTCCAGGAAGCACGTGGATGGAGAGGACCTGGGTATGTGGCAGATGAAGGTATGTACTAGCAAGACCAGTACATTACAATCAGTCTTTGGTAGGCAAGAAGACAAATGGCAGGCCCTACACGTTCTGAGCAGAAGTGTTTAATCCTCCTGCAGTAATTCTGCTCATTCATCTCTTGCTCTGGCCCCTGAGAAGTCCCAGAGAGATGTGTTACACGCCATGTATTATGTGTATTCATTTATTCATTGCATACATGCACCTCTGCACCTATGCTTATATGCCATAAACATATGAAAATAAAAATAAGAAATGCTGTATTAAAATAAATGTGAATAGATGTTCTAATGTGTTCCTTCCACATCTGAGTTGATTATATTGCACACCTCATTGAAAGTGCACAGCCTACTTAGATACCACTGAAGTAAACCATCATACCTCCTTGCTTAGGACTGTGGGAAGGACATACTCTTTGGAATCAGTCAAATCTGACTTTTAAATCTGGCTTCTCCAATCTCTAGACAGGTGCTTTTGTATAAGTGATGTAATTTCTTGTGCCTTCGTTTGAGCATCTGCAAAATAACGTATGAGACTCTGAGCCAGACCCTCTGCTGGGTGCTACAAATTAGAGACAGGGTAAATGTTCCTTTATCAGTAGTCCAATACAGACAAAATTTCCCAGGATCTGTGAATGACTGCCCTCAGATGACTTGGGCTGTTGGTTGAAAATGCTGATTCCCGAGCCTCACCTTAGACATAAAACCAGAATTTTTTGGAATAGAACAAGGGAGTCTGTGTTTTACATGTCTCCTAGTGACTCTTATATACATAAAAGAGAGAAGTAATTATACTGTAAATAGATGTAGTGACATACTTCCACGTAGAGTAAAGTAATAAGAGGTGCTACAAAGAAGGATAAACATGGAAGGGTCTGGGAGCCCAGAGAAGGGGTGCCTACTCTAGACTGGGCAGCCTCCTGGAGACAGTGATGCAAGACGTTGCTCTTGCCTCCTCCAGGCCTGTCTCAGTCTCAGAGTCAGCCTTTGGCCTGGGCCATGCCCCCATCAGAGCATTTATTTGGCTCATTTCTAGTCCTCGAACTCTTCCCTCTCTTTCTAACTTCTCTTATCATCTCCAGCATGTGTGCAGTGACAAATTGCATCCAGACCTACAGAATGTCTGTCCCACCTGCAACTCCAGTCTGAGAGTGATGACAGAGCTGCTGGAGAGGCACAGGCTCCTTCTGTAGGCTGTATGCATTGTTACTCTGCTGAAAGCCTTGGGCTACAATAAAGAGTATACTGTTGATAATTTGTTTGTACCCTATCTCATTCCCATTCCAACAGGATTTGAAGTGTCTTCAAGAGATACAAATAATACAGGTGAAAAGATGAGATAAATGAGCAAAGGTGGGCAAGGGAACAGTAATAGAAAGAAAGTAACTTAAAGACAATCAGTGGAATCAGTCAACAAACTTGAACATGTAATCCTGTGCACCTGGTACAAGTGGCCATTAATTTGGCTTTAAGCTCTCTAGCCAGGAAAAAAAGATAAACAATATTAGTTTTATAGTATTCATAGCACCCATTTGAGTAAGCTGAAGTTGCTAATGAGCAGCACAACTAGAAAAGTCTTGGAAAGATTGCAAAGATACAAAGCATCCAATATATGCTGATATGAATGACAGCCTCAACACGATTTCAATAATTTAAAATGTTGTCAATATATAATATTCTTTAATCATATTTTTTCAATCATAATACTTTACTTGAAAGCGCTTTTAGGGTCATCTGGTTGACCTGACAATGAAGGAAACTGCCCCAAGTGATGGGACCCATTCTCCCAATCTCCCACTATAGATACATTCTTTCTCAGCTCTGTGTTCTCTTGCACCTTGTCCAAACACAGTTGAAGATTTCCCAACATTCAGGTACTCCATAAAACTTTGTTCAACCTGCTTCTACTATACTTTCAAATGTCTTCTTTCTCAGTGCTGTGTTCTCTCCAAGCACCTTATCCAACCACAGTTGAAGATACCCCAACAGTCAAGCACTCCCTAAAACTTTGTTCAACCTGTTCTACTATATTTTCAAATGTCTTTCTCATTAAGTTATAACCATCCTTCAAGACTCAGTTCAGATCTTACCTTTTCAGGAAGCCTTCTCTAATCTAACCAATTAGATTTACTTTCTTCCTCACCATTCTTCTATATTACTCTTCTAGGGTTTCCATTTTAACATTTATTATAATCACTGTTGATCCAGAGCATATATGAGGCCAACCATTAGATATGTCTGTCCCATTCCCTGTATTCCCTGTATCTCCTGAACCTGAGAGGAAGTGGAGAAAGAGCCATTTGGAACCAGAGTCAGGAAGCAATGCAAGAGCCCGCCATTGAGCACTAACTCTGTACCAGGCATTGTGCAGTTGGGTTGAGAGCATTCTGAGATAAATGAGACCTAGTCATTGCCTCCAAACCAATGCAACAGTCCACTAGACCATGGGCTCTTCGAGGACAGGGGATATTTATACTCATCACTACACCTATAGGGCCTTATGTACACTTGAATTTGAAGCAACCTATCCAAGTAACACCAAGTTAGAGGTCATTTAAAATACTCATCTCAGCTTTTATTTATTCTACTAAATTATGCATGTTCTCACTTAATTCTCACAACTCTAAAATAGGCATTATAAACCCTATTTCACTTAAATATAAGTGAAAGAAGCTTAAATGCTCACCATTTAAAAATCCTATTAAGCTTCCATTTCTTCAAGGGAAACATTGATTAAATACTACTTACCTTGCAAGGTTGTTGAGAAGAACAATGAGTTGACATACATAAATATATCTCAGCACAGCACTTGACCTAGAGAAGATGGTTGGGATTGTAGGCTGCACTCTCTAGAAGCTAACATTTTACTGAATCTTACTATTTGTCAGGCACTGTCTAAAGTATCTGAAACATTTAAATTAATTAATATGCTTCTCTGAACAACTCTATGAAGTAGGTGCTAATTAAAATTTCCTTTTGAAAGATATAATGGAGAGTTTAATCATTTGCCCAAGATAAACACGGCTAGCTGTAAGTGGATTGGGATTCAAACCCAGGTAGTCTTGCTCCACCCTGGGTTTTTAATCATACAACAATTCTGCCTTCCATTAAGGCTACAATCCAATATAACAAGTGTTATGATAATATGCGTTCACAGTACCATGGAGGCATAGAGAAGAAATGAGCTAGAAGGAAATGTTTCCCGTAAAAAACGATGGCCTGAGCACAGTCTAATCAGGCAAATATTGAGGAAGAGCACAAGGATGAAGGGAACAGCGCAAATAAAAGCACAGTAAACATATGCATGAGCCTCCAGCAGGATGTGCCACTGGAGTCTTGGAACATGCATGAGCTGCACTTTGCCCCGACCTGTCCTTGATACTCTCTCCTGCCCCAACCACTTGCAGCTGCCTACCTCCTGTTGTTTGGTGTTTGATGTTTTTGTGCATAGCCTTTGCCAGGTGATATATTACTGGGTCCTTTGGGAGGGACCACAATCAACCATTGCTGTTTGGCCAAGTATCTGCCAGAAGGCTCTATACCACTGTGGACACTCTGTAAGGAGTTGTTGACTATCTCGCTTTTCTTTCTTGCTTGCTTCTTGCTTTTTTTTTTTTTTTTTGAGACAGAGTCTTTCTCTGTTGCCCAGTCTGGAGTGCAGTGGCATGGTCTCAGCTCACTCCAACCTCTGGCAACCTCTGGCTCTGGGGTTCAAGTGATTCTCCTTCTTCAGCCTCCCAAACAGCTGGTACTATAGGGATGTGCCACCATGCCTGGCAAATTTTTTTGTATTTTTATTAAAGACAGGATTTCACCATTTTGGCCAGGCTGGTCTCAAACTCCTGACCTCAAGTGATCCACCCCCCTTGGCCTCCCAAAGTGCTGGAATTACAGGCATGAGCCACTGCACCAGCTGACTGTCTCTCTTTTGATATCCATGTTCCTGTTTGTAGCACCTCTGCCCCTTGCATTCCATTGTGTTTATTCTCTAAGTCATTCAACACACATCTATAGAGCCTCCACCAGAGGCCAGGCATGTCCTCTGTCCTGGGCATAAAACAATAAATAAAACAGACAAAAAAATCTCTCATCTACTCTTCTTTCAAAGGACAAAGGTGATAAACAAAAAATGAAGTATGTAATGTAAGTCACATAGAGAAAATATGGCTTGAGCTAGATGATGAGGGGAGAGGAGGTGGTCAGGAAAGGCCTCCCTGTTGGGGACATTTTGATCAATGACTCCAAAAGCTATTGTGGTCTCTCTAGATCTAGAATTGACACAGAGGGTTACAAAATGCTTTCCCCTGCTGCCTCCACTCCCATGAAACAAGGACATCTAGAAATAAATTTTGCTATGGCTGGCTTTGTGACTGAAACCAATTGTTTTCTCTCTCAGGCTTCAGAATTCTCACCTATGTGAGAAATTATGACAAAGTCACAAAAGGCAATTGTAACTCATTAATTCAACAAATTTCCTCCAAGTACCTACTATGTGCCAGGAACCTTGTTGGCATGGGAGTTCTGTGAATAAAGTAGTCATTGCCCTCAAGTGGCTCACATTTTGGAGGAGGAGACCAGGAGCAACAGAGAAATCACAATACCAAATCTCGGAGGCTGTAGTTCTTCAGAGGAGGCACCTAATCCACCAACAGGTGGTCAGGAAAGGCTTTCCAAAGACCACAATCTCTGAGCATACAGGGATCCCCATAAAGTGCTTTGCTAATGACTAAGAAAACCAAAAGTGAACATGAATCCTCTCTTATCAGCCTTCAATCTTTCTCATCACCACTCACCACACATATGCACTCATACACACTTGCAAACACACACACACACACACGCGCGCACACACACACGTTCTGGACCAAGCATGCCATTTTGCCCGTTACAAGAGTGTGCATCCCGCATGCTAGCTTTGGCATTTTTGCATCCTCTACCTAAGTGTGCCCTATGTGTAGCTACCAAGAGTCCCATTCATCACAGCTCATATTGCTTCACAGAAGCCTTCTCCACTCTGTGCTGGTTGTAATGAACCTCTTCTTTCTAAGCTTCCATTGCAGTCTATATCATGATTATGATACATTTACCATGAAATTGGATTTATGTTTTCCATGACATGTTTCTGTGACATCTAGCAAAGACTAGATGGTAAGCCCCTCAAAGACAGAGCTGTGCCTCCCTTATTTCTATATCCTTAAGACTGTGCATAGTATCTGGCAAATACTAGGTGCTTAACAAATGTTTATTTATTCCCTTTAAAAATCTTTTCTTTATTAATTGGCTATGAATATTTCTTAGCTCAAATTAAATTGAGTTGAATGGAACAGAAGCATGTGGGAGTTGAATTAAAATTTCCCTTCAGCCACTTGCTACTGAAGATACTATGAACGGAGATTTTAAGAATTAATTTCTTCAGGATTTATATAAATAAGTAATTTTTTCCAAAAATTCAGATTCCCTCCGGCATTTGGGAGATTTTTTCATAGTCAAAAATGGTCAGGTCCTGTCTGATGAAATTCAAGTGCTGTCTGATGAAAAGTGATATTGTTTGTCTATTGGTGGAACTGGGTAGATTAGGAGGCTGTCAGTTACCTGAGTACGCTAGGTTTAACTAGATTGTAGTATCTGGCAAGATAGAAAAGATTAAAGGACCCACCCATGAGTGAGAAGTAGAAGAGAAAGCTGAATGAAACAGGAAATAAGCCACCAGTTACAAAGGGCCAGAGACCAACAGGATGGGTTCCGATGTCATCAAAATGTGCTGTCAAAGTCCAAATAACTGTGAGCTCAGGAGGGCTCTCAGAGTATCTCACTGAGGAGACAGTCCTGCTCTAAAGAGTGCTAAACGGATTTCACCAAAATATCCATTTGTTACTTCACATTGGGACATTTCCGAGATGTTTTGTCTTGGGTCTTTCTAAGACTGACCACTTTGGAAGAAAATGAGACAGTTCAACAAAAGTAAGGGGCTTATGGCTTCTGCCTGTTGGCCAATTTGTTGTCTGCAAACAACCCTCTTGGGCACCAGACACAGGCTCTGGGTGCTCTCTTCCATGCTGGAGAGCTGGCCTGTGCAGCCGGTAGCTGGGTCATCTAAAGGTTACACTGCCTGTGCCAGATTCTCCTGTGGTTTCCAGTGGCAAGTAGGAAAAAGATGATGCAATTCAGCCTCTCCATTGCTGTGCAGGCTTTATTTATACTCTACTGGGTTATTTTCTCCTCTTATGACTGCTGCCATCTCTCCTGGGGCTTTCTGAGGCTGCTCTAGGAAGGTATATTTTTGATTTTGATTTTTTGGGGCTCTGCTGAGGATTTGCAGAAACAATAAACAAATGGAAACAAAATGCACAATACATGGGAATACAGGGGACTACTGAGAAGCTGCAGTGAGAGAGAGCTGATGTCAAAGATTTGGACTTAGGCCTTCTAGGCTACTCTGGCTGCTGGCGGATGTTATGAAGATATCTGTATAGTCAAGCCAGACTCAAGCCATGACTTCCATCTAACTACCTAACTAGGTGACTTTTTTCTTTTGCCTACCAAAGAACTTTTACAACACATCCTTGTTCACTACTCACTCATTTGTTCAATGAGCATTTCTTGTAAGGTGGCAGCAGACTCAAGCCTTGGCTCTGAGTTTGTGCTTTATCATTGCCTCACTGTGCAATCTTTGGCAGGAAACTCTACCTCAATTTCACCTCAGTTGGGTCTCATGTGGGTCTCCACTTCACCATTTGCAAGTGTAGAATTTTAGAATGTGATCTCAGCGAAGGCAGGAAAACATCAACTTGCTCATTTTTACATTCCGAGTGCCAAGCACAGAGACTGACTCCTATTAAATGTTCAGAATACTTGTTAAGTCTAAAGATTGCAGAAAGTGTTATATTAGACTACAGAATCTCCAATATTTCAAGATGGTCCACCAATCTTTGCATGTATCTCTGGGGACTTTCTCCACCTTTTGGCCTGAGTACCCAATCAACTTCTCAGTCATGGAGTTTCTGGGGTCTATGCAGAGAGCACATATTATTTGCAGCACTCTAGCCCTTAACCCTGAAAATGCACCTGCTTTCGGAATTTCCATAGCACCAGCACTAACACACTCACTTCTATCTAAACACACATCAGACCGTCTTGTCTTTTACTTATCCCTGCTCCTCACTAGATATGAACACATTGAAGACAGGCTCTCTTCTTATTTCTGTATTATCAGTGATCAGCCTAGTGCCTATGTGTTGAATGGAATTGATGAATTATTATTATTTTTCATCCTTAATCCTCATAGTATAACAGCATAGGCTCTGATAATATTTTAACAGTTTTGATGATACTTTATTTCTTGATGTGGTATGTGCATAACTGTCTCTTTCTGATTTTCTCTGTGCATCTCTCCATCTTTTCCTCTCATCAGTGTGGTACAATGGTCAATGATGAGGTTTCTCCAGAGCACACGATTATGGAAACTGAGAAATCCCATGATATGCCATCTGCAAGCTGGAGACCCAGGAAAGCTGGGGATATAATTCAGCCTGAGTCTGAAGGCCTAAGGATCAGAGGAGCAGATGGTATAAACCCCAGTCCAAAGGTAGTAAAACATGAGACAAAATGTCCCCAATCAAGCACCGAGTCAGAAAAAAAGGGACAAATTCTTCCTTCCTTTGCATTTTGTTCTATTCAAGGCCTCAGTGGATTCAATGATGCTCACCTGTATTGAAGAGGGCAATCTGTTTTACTGGGTCCATCAATCCAGATGATAATCTCATCCAGAAACATCCTCAGAGACACACCCAGAAATAATGTTTAAGCTGGGCACTCTATGGTACAGTCAAGATGATACATATAATTAACCATCTCAGTTAAGGACATGGGTTTTGGATTTAGATTTTTGTGACTTCGAATCTTGCATTTTCTAGCTATGTGACCTTAGGAAGTTAATGTCTCTACGTCCCAGGTTACCACAATGAAAATTGGAACAATAATACTGTCTACCTCTTTCTGCTCTTATGAGCATTAAAAGGATACAAAGAAGCACTTGCCACATAGTAAACATTCAGTAAGTGTTAGTAAATATTATTGCTGCTATTGTTATTGATCACATATTTTGTGTTAGACACCATTGTAGGTCCTATGAACAAGATAGAAAATTTCTCTGTTCTCATTGAGCTTAATTTATAGTGAATCAACCCCTAAGCTTCTGACTTTTCTGTGAGAGACAACTAAGTTTTAGCAGCCACTTACACCTTAGTATAAATCAAGTAGTGGAGCCTTCTTGGAGAGGAAGTTTTGATTGTGGAAGGAAGAAACATGAGGCCATGGAGCACCTGTCTTGAACGTGAGAAAGAGAAAGAGAAAGAGAAGAGAAGGCTGTGTTATTCAGGAAATAAACCACCAGTTACATAATTTTATTGTGCCTCCCCCTGTCTCCAGGCCATGGTCAGCAAGTTTAATTTATTGGTTTTTGTGAGCAGCCACAAGGCTTGTCCCATCAATTCTTTGTTTTTGATGGCTGTGGAGTGACTCAGACTACTAGCCTTGTATGATTACAGCATCTGTATTATGATGTCGAGGACATGTTGCTGCTACAATTTATTCCTTTTATTTAGTTCACTTTGTCTCACTCAGCATATCACTCAGCTTCTGTTTAAGAAAGCATTGGTGATGGACAATTTCTCTTTCTCTCTCCTCTCATGATATTCCCTCTCCTTTATGCTCGTCTGTCTTTGTTGATGTCTTGTTTAAAGGAAGATTTGTGGATCTCCTGGTTTTCTCTACATTGGCTGACCTTCGGGTCTGCAGTTCTCAGCAATGCGGCACCTCTCCATGGTACTGAAAACAAGCACGTGTTTCTAACTCTGCAGTAGCAGCCAGGAGAGCCTGGAGGATCCTAACTTGCAGCAGCAGGCAGTGGCTTGAGAAAACATCCTGTCCAGTCCCCTTTATTTCAACAAAAATGGACTAGAGACCCAGAAATGAATAATTATCTCCCGAAGGATGATGTACATTTCTTGTGAGACCAGAGTACAGCTTTTCTGGAGACATATTCAGAGCTTCAGAGACGATCTAAGAAAATGATTTGATCTCCTTGGCCTTCATTTTACTCATCTGTGAAATGGAGAAATACCAATTTTTTACAACTCCTGTGACATATAGATTAGATAATGTGTGTAAAGTCCTTACTGTACTGCATGCCTCATGTCTACTTCTCTAACCTTACCTTCTGCTGCTTCCTGACTGACATGCTGTGCTTTTGTAATATGAAAAAATTTACAGTCCCCTCTTCCCATATCATTCTGCTTTATGGCTTGCTCATACTGTTCATTCTGTCTATGATGCCCTTACAAATCCTCTGACATTCCAATACCCACACTTTGATCACAATTCAGATCAACTGACATCTTTAGAAAGTCTCATCTGCTCTTCCCTGATCCCCTCAATGTGGATTAGGTGTCCTTCCAGGTGCTCTTATGTCACTCTATGCCATTAACTTTACATTTCTCTCAATCAAGACACCCAGTACATGATCATGAATATCTTGGTGTCTCTGACTTATTGAACTGAAGGCTCTTTGAAAGAAGGGGTCCTATGCCATTATCTCTAGCACAATACATGTCACCAAATCAGTGCTCAATATTTGTGGTTTTTAACTGAACATGATAGGAGCTTAAAACATACGAGTTTCTTTCTTATTCCAAGTCCAGGGCTCTCTTTCCATATTGTACTGTCTCCAGCTTGTTGGAAAGCTTTTGTGCTGGATACAGGTGAGAATATCTTTATTTGCTAATACCAAATATTGTAGGTATTATTTGGTTTGCTGTGTGCCATTTTTTGGGTAGGATGGATTTATATCAGTGTGGTTTGTCATTGCTTTTACCATAGATTCTCTCCAAATCAGATAATTCACACAAGCCATGAATAAGATCCAGAGGGGAGAGGGTATCTGCCTCCATGAATTAACTACAAAATCATCATGATTTCAGCATGTAAGAATCTGTACAAAATTCTAAATCATCACAAGACTCCTATTTAATATTCACTGGGAAGAAGAGCTTCTCTTATTTTAGGAAAATTAATTGCCTTTCAAATTGATCTAGAAGTTTAAGTCCATTTTTATAGTTCAGTGGGGCTAAGTATTCACTTTTAATATCAAGTTCATGAAAGTCCAAACTTTAATGGTTTCCCTCAGACTTTAAAATCAAGTGTTATTGAACTCTCAGTGACATCACTAAAAATAACTTAGTTTAATGGGGGCAAAATGACTGGAATCCAAGCCAAAACATTGAGGTTCCATTCCTGGTCTGATAATGTTCTATGTAAATGATCTTGAGGAAGTCACTTCACCTCTCTTAGCCTTTTGTCAATCATCTTTAAAATGGGAATAGTTACAGCCATCATGTTATCTTTACTAAAGATGCTAAGAGGATACACTAGGTTGATGCAAAAGTACATTGAAAAGTGTAAAATACAGATCAAGGCACAGAAAAAAGCTAATACCTTGGAAAGGTAGAAACTGGTAGTTGGAAAGAAAAAGGGGTAAAAAAAAAAGTGAATGGCAAAAGCTACAGAAATGTTTGTTCAATGCAAATGCATGATAGGAGAAGAAAGTCTAGAGACAGCTACAGAAAGAAAGCTCTAGAGAGACCATAGCATTATTATGTCTAAGCGGGGGATGGATAGGGAACCTAAATTAGTTATGGGGTGGTGTCAGACTGCGACTGACAGAGCCACTTCAGAGTATTCTTGCATTAAGTTATTTGGTGCTGAACTAAGGCTACATAAGCCTGTGTATTATTGAAGGAGCAGAGAAATATGACCAGCACACATAAAGATTTCCCCTTTAGCAATAAAAGGCTAAGCGAGCCAAATAAAGAAGCCTCAAAGATTACTTTGTCTCAAGTTTCCAAGTTAATTTGTTTCACTAGAATGTAATTGCAATGGGTCTTTTAAATGGGAAGCAAAAATATAAGGAGAAGAGAGGTCAAAGGAGGAGCTTATGAACTTAAAATAATAGCAGTGTTTATTTTCACTTATTATGTACCTGGCGCTATACTAAATGAGTAACTTTTCACAGTAACAGTAGAGGTATGTGCTTTCATGCTGACATTACATGACTGTGTACATATAGCTGGGAGAATACTCAAGAAGTAGACCTTTATCTGCATAACAGTATTTTGAAAGCTGATTCTTCCCACTTCAGGGAAGCCATTGTTATTAAATTGTAGACTTTTAGAGACTAGGGGATAGAAGTTCAGAAGGCTGAGATTGCTACCGGGCACCTTTTCCAGCCATACTGGAAAATTTTCCATTTCATTATACCGTTGTGCTGATGTATTCCTGATTTATAAAGAGATCCAGACAGAAACTTCAGATAAACAGGAAGAGATATTTTTGGAAAATACATTTACGTCATTTGGAGTAAAAGACACCAGAGATTTCAAGAGAGTAAGTGGAGGCCATTAAAGTTGTTCCAGACATAATCTCCATCCACATAATTTGTCAGTTTGAATGTGAATGAACAAATATTTATTCTTTGTGTATACTATTTTAGGTGTTGAGACCTCAGAGATGATGAAAAGACTCTAAGTGGAATGTTAAACATGCTCTTTTTTGTTGTTGTTGTTTTGTTTTGTTTTGTTTTTCGAGACAGTCTTGGCCTGTCACCCAGGCTGGAGTGCAGTGGTGTGATTTCAGCTCACTGCAGTCCCCGTCTCCCAGATTCTCCCACTTCAGCGTCCTGAGTAGCTAGGACTACAGGCAGGCATTACTACACCAAGTGAATTTTTGTAGTCTTAATAGAGACAGGGTTTCACAATGTTGGTCAGGCTGGTCTTGAACTCCTGACCTCAAATGATCTGCCTGCCTTGTCCTCCCAAAGTGTTGAGATTATAGGCATGAGCCACCATGCCTGGACTTTGCTACTCCTTTTGAATCTCAGCTGACTTTAGTGACTTACTTGACCAATAGAATATGACAAGTGAAACAGTGGGACTTTTGAGGGTAGGTCATACAAAGCCTTGCATCTCCTGATTAGGCCCCTTGAGGCAGTTGCTCTTGAAACCCAGTTGCTGAGCAAAGCCCCTATCCCATGAATATGCCAGTTGGTGACCCTTCCTGAGCAGCAGCCTGTATCAACTGCAAACCATGAGAGCATGCCATCTCAGGCATCCAGCCCAAGGTAGTCTTCAGGTGACTCTGTTCCAGCCACTGACTATAACCACATGAGACACCCAACTAAAGAACCACCCAACTGAGCCCAGTTAATGCATAGAACTGTGAGATATAATCAAAAAGTTGTTTTAAACCTGTATTTTTTAAAATTTTACGTTCTAGTGTCCATGTGCAGGATTGTTACATAGGTAAATGTGTGCCATGGTTATTTGCTGCACCTATCAGCTCATCACCTAGGTATTAAGCCCAAAATGCATTAGCTATTTTTCCTGATGCTCTCCCTTCCTCCAGTCCTGACATGCCCCAGTGTGTGTTCCCTCCTCGTGTCCATGTGTTTACATTGTTTGGCTCCCACTTATAAGTGAGAATATGTGGTGTTTTGTTTTCTGTTTCTGCATTAGTTTGCTAAAGATAATGGCTTCCAGCTCCATCTATGTCCCTGCAGAGGACATGATCTCATTCCTTTTTATGGATGCATAGTATTCCATGATGTGTATGTACCACATTTTCTTTATCCAGTCTATTATTGATGGGCATTTGTGTTGATTCCATGTCTTTGCTATTGTGATTAGTGCTGCAGTGAACATACGTGTGCATCTATCTTTATAATAAAATGATTTATAATCCTTTGGGTATATACCCAGTAATGGGATTGCTGGGTCAAATGGTATTTCTGGTTCTGTGTCTTCGAGGAATCACCACACTGTCTTCCATAATGGTTGAACTAATTTACACTCTCACCAACAGTGTAGAAGTGTTCCTATTTCTTCACAGCCTTGCCAGCATCTGTCATTTCTTGACTTTTTAATAATTGCCATTTTGACTGGCGTGAGATAGTATCTCACTGTAGTTTGGATTTGCATTTCTCTAATAGTGAGTGATGTTAAGCTTTTCTAAAATGTTTGTTGGCTGCCTAAATGTCTTCTTTTGAGAAGTGTCTGTTCATGTCCTTTGCCCACTTTTCAATGTTTTTTTTTTCTTGTAAATTTATTTAATTTCCTTGTATAATAGACTGGATATTAGACCTTTGTCAGATGGATAGACTGCGAACATTTCCTTCCATTTTGTAGGTTGTCTGTTCACTCTGATGATAGTTTCTTTTGCTGTGCAGAAGCTATTTAGTTTAATTAGATCCCATTTGTCAATTTTTGCTTTTGTTGCAATTGCTTTTGGTGTTTTCATCATGAAATCTTTGCCCATGTCTATGTCCTGAATGGTATTGCCTAAATTTTCTTCTAGGGTTTTTATAGTTTTGGGTTTTACACTGAAGTATTTAATACATCTTGAGTTAATTTTGTGTAAGGTGAGTTCAGTTTCAATTTTCTGCATATAGTCAGCCAGTTTTCCCAGCATCATTTATTATATAAGGAATCCTTTCCCCAATGCTTGTTTTTGTCAGGTTTGTTGAAGATCATAGGGTTGTAGATGTTTGGTCCTATTTTTGAGTTCTCTATTCTGTTCCATTTGTCTACATGTCTGTTTTTGTATCAGTACCATGCTGTTTTGGTTACTGTGGCCTTGTAATATAGTTTGAAGTCAGGTAGTGTGGTGCCTCCAGTTTTGCTCCCTTTACTTACAATTGTCTTGGCATGTGGGCTCTTTTTTGGTTCCATATTAATTTTAATATAGTTTTTTTCTAATTCTGTGAAGAATGTCAATGATAGTGTAATAGGAATAGCATTGAATCTATAAGTTACTTTGGGCAGTATGGCCATTTTCATGATATTGATTCTTCCTATCCATGAGCATGGAATGTTTTTCCATTTGTTTGTGTCCTGTCTGATTTCCTTGAGCAGTGGTTTGTAGTTCTCCTTGAAGATTTCTTCACTTCCCTTGTTAGCTGTATTCCTAGGTATTTTATTCTTTTTGTGGCAATTGTGAATGGGAGTTCAATCATGATTTGGCTCTCTGCTTGCCTGTTGTTGGTATAGAGAAACGCTTGTGATTTTTGCACATTGATTTTGTATCCTGAAGTTGCCTATCAGCTTAAGACGCTTTGGGGCTGAGACAGTGGGTTTTTTCTCTAGATATACGATCATGTTAAATACAGGGATATTTCTAGATATGAGATCATGTTATCTGCAAGACAGTTTGACTTCTGATTTGAATAGCCTTTATTTCTTCCTCTTGCCCAATTGCTCTGGCCAGGACTTCCAATACTATGTTGACTAGGAGTGGTGAGAAAAGGCATCCTGTCTTGTGCTGATTTTCAAGGGGAATGCTTCCAGCTTTTGCCCATTCAATGTGACATTGGCTGCGGGTTTGTCATAAATGGTTCTTACTATTTTGAGATATGTTCCTTCAATATCTAGCTTATTGAGATTTTTTAACATGAAGGGATGTTGAATTTTATCGAAGGCCTTTTTCTGCATCTATTGAGATAATCATGTAAACCTGTATGTTTCACATGGTTTGTTATGCAGCAAAAATATCTGGAACACTGCTATAAAGAAAGAAGAAAGTCTCAGTCAGAGAATGGGAAGCAGATATATGAACAGATGATTTCAACATATGTAGTAAATGTTACTGCAGTGTAAGCATAAGGTGCTCTGGAGTTAGGCTAGACCTCAAGCAGTCAGAAGGTGTACCCTCTAGAACTAGCTCTGCTGCTTTTATTCAGGTGTGCATGGCCAGGATTCCATCATCTGGAGGGCTGTTTCCTTTCCAATGTTGAGACTTCATGATTATATAGATCTCATATTATTTCTGAGCCTCAGTTTATCCCTTTGTAAAATTAGAGATAAAAAAGAGGCAAAGAATCTAAGATAGGCTGTGGAGATGAAACAGAAAGAGGGATAGGAAAAACCCTCCATCTCACTGAAACGACTTTGAGAAGACTTTTACTGTAGCCAAATGAATATAAGCTCTGTGGTCAGAGGCCTGGGCCAGGTAACTGTTCCATGGGCACAAGGTAAGGCTGACAGCTTTATGCATTGCCTTCCTTCCATATCTGTGCTTAATACCAGCTCTCTTCTCATGTGGCTCTGTGTGACTGGAGAGGCCAGGTTGGGGGAACTGAGAGAGAGAGGCAGGGTAGCAGTGTAAACATCATGAGGCAAGAAGCCATGTGGGTTCACGGCAAAGCCAAGCAATACAGAATATTGGCAGAGCCATTCAAGGGCAGGCTGGAAAGGGTTAACAGAGCCCATGGGCCAGCTGGCGTCTGTGCTGGCACTCAAGGAGAGAAAGGAAAGAAGCCCCAGTGTCAAGCTAAGAAAGAGAAACAAAACAAAATACCAGAATTTTAGCCAAATTCCCAAGTTCCCATATGGATGGAGAAGGAAACATCCAGCCAACTCCATGTAACAGCCTCTGGTCAGAAAAGACCACAAGACTAGGCAAGTCTGTCAACCCACCTGGAAAACTCATCTCTGTTGGATGGCTTGCCAGAGACCCAGATTCTCCCTGATTCTATGTGACAAGAAAAGGGTGGATTTTCCCCTCTATTATTTATGCATCTACCTACCCATTCATCTTCCCATCCATCAATTTGTGCCTTTTCACAACACATATGTATTAAACACTTACACTGAGCCAGGCGCTGTGTATTAGGTAACTAGGACTGTAGACAAATCAGTATGACAAAGACGAATAAAACAACATGGTCTTTGCCTTCGAGGACAAAATCTGTCAAGACTAGACAATGTGGGCAGTTCCAAAATAAGCTGGAAGATGAAGCTTGTGGGAGGAAAAAATAACACTTACTGATCATTTGTTATGAGCCAGACACTGTTCTAAGAGGTTTACAGGAATTATCTCATTTAATCCTCACAATTTACCTACAAGTTTGGCAATGTTATTAGCCCTGTTTTACAGCCAAGGAAACTGATGCTCAGAGACAAAGTGACTCTCGCAAGTTTGCACAGTCACTTATGTGTCAGAGTTCTGATCTGAACTGAGTCAGGGCTAAAGAGAAGAACCTGGACAAGGACGAAGGCAGGAACTGGACCTCAATGTATCACCGAAAGTCTTGTCTCTGAGTGGGAATGGATGAGTGGATGAAAGGGGTAAGGTGGTTAGGGTAGAAAGCTACGGGTACAGAAACAGGTTCTGCCCCAGAAACCCAAATGACAGAGTAGCATCTACATTTTAAGGGTCATTTCTAGCTGAGCAGATACTACTCCAGACCTGCTACCCTGTTCTGTTTTGGCAGAAGGTATTTTCTACTCCTCTGCTGAGAACTTGCTTATGAAATACAAATTCTTCTTCTCTCTGCTTCCTGGCTTGCCTCTTTTACCCATATGTGCACTGACAGATGGATGGGCTACTGAGGCAGCTGAAAATCAGAACAAGAGAGGAGAGTGCTGGGGCTTGGGGGGTGGGGAAGGACTCCAGTGCAATTTTACCAAGCAAGGCTGTATGTCTGAATGTTTGAAGGAAAGTTCTTTTTAAAAAAATTCTGTCTAGTATTACTCACATGGTGGTTGGGGAAGTGAAAGGCAATTGGGGTGGGGGGATGGGTCACTGGCATATTACTCCCTGTGAGTTTCCCAGCAAAGTTGGCTTCTCCCTGCACGTTATTTTCCTTGTCTGGAGTCAGTTCACACCTAATATGGAAGGATCGCTTTTAGTCTATACTTGTTGCTATGGCAGCTTCAGAAGCGGCTGCCGACAGAGCTGGGAGCAGTCGCTCCCTCTTCTCCCAAACTCTTTTGGCACAAGGCAGAACACGCATGGTTTCAAGATCATGCAAGTGTCAGTGAATGGCATGTCTTTTATTTTGGGAAACATCTTTCCAGTGGGCAGACAGGCAACTTTTGATGGTCCTTCAGAGCCTCAGCTCTTCTCATTCCAAATCATATGTGGCTTCTATTGCCTGCTCTCCACCCACATTCCTTTTTTTTTTTTTTTTTTTTAGAACAAAGGCTGAAAATGGCCCTTATAAATATTTCAAATGATTTAACTAGTTGGATTAAAATGCAATCTTCTGCTTAGTTTTTAAAATAATTTCAAATAAAAGAGTGCTATAAATAAGCAGAAAACTTATTTCCACTAGGAAGAATGCTTCCCACTATGAAAATGAGAGGGCATAGGGAAAGGAAATTATGTGAAACATGGTAACACATTATATGATAGAGTGGATAGGGTAGTGAGTCGGACAGGTGGCTAATGATGACTAAGACATACTCAGTTCTTGCCCTTAAGCAGTTTCCAGTCAAGTGAGTGAGAGACATACTGAATAAGGAAGTACCAGTTACAAAGTGGGCTGAGATTCTGTGGGGCAGTGTAACAGCATCATATCCCCATCTGAGGTAGTCAGGGAAGACTTCTCTAGGAAAGAGACACTTAAGATAAAAGTGAAGAGGCATGATATGGGAATCTGAGGGTCAGTTCCCAGGAAAAGAGTTCAGCATATATGAAGATTCTAAGGGGAGATATGTTTGGGGTGTTAGGAGGAATTAAGTCTCAGTATAGCTGTAGCAGAGAGTAAGAGGGAAAAAGTATGAGGTACAAAGATGAGGATGATCATGAGGAGAAGAAAGATGTGAGGATGGTAATTATGATAACAATAATGATGACAGGGGTGGTGATGATGGCGGTGGTAGTGGTAGTGGTGGTGATAGAAACAACTTAAAAGCATCTATAATGTCCCAGTCATTGTTCTAAGGGCTTTACATACATGCATTCATTTATTCTTCACAACAATCTTATAAAGCATATAGTATTATAATATTCATTTTATTACACAAATGAAGAAACTGAGAAACAGAGAAGTGAATTATCTTGCCTAAGATCATAAAGCAAATGTATAAGCAGCTTGGGTCTAGGGTCTAGGTAAATGAGGACTTGCCATCATAAAGAGTTAGGAATTTATTCTCTGGGTAATGTGAAGCCATCAAACGATATTAAATAGGAGAGGAACATCTGCACTATAGGAAAAAAAACCACTCTTGCTGCAGGAAGTAGAATGGATTGGAGGGAGATGGAGTGGAGGCAAGGATAGTAGGTAAGAGGCTGACATATGTATTCAGATGAGAGGTGAAGATGAGTTGGATTGGGGGGTGATAGTGGAGATGGAGAGAAATAGGTGGATCAGAGGTATTAAGGAGGTAGAATCTACAAAATTGAGGGCTGTCTGGATGGGAAGGCTGAAGGTAGTCAAGGAAGAATCCCAGGTTTCAGGCTTCGTCACTTGGGTGAATTGTCAGCCCTCAATTCAAATTCCTGGAATTTGGTGGAGGTGGGGGCTCCCCACAGGAAAATCAAGGTAACAGATGCTGAGTAGGCAAAGATAACAACGGCCACATCAAAAGTCAGAAATAAAATGTCTATTCTTTTCTCTCTCTCCAATTCCCTTCCATCATGATGTCCCATCCTACTTGTATCATTACTGTCCTTTGTGCTTGATAATGATTTAGGCAAAGGAATTTCCTTCTTGCTGATCTGCCCCAACCTGTCTTTTTCCCCAAACACACAGGCTGTGCCCATTTCACCATTAATGGGATCTTCCTCTCCTCTCTGCCAACCTCCATCCATGTATAAAGACATGGCCCATCCCAACTCCCCTTAGAGCCCTTATCACTCTTCTCTTAGCCCCTTTTGCTTTTACGGTCTCTAAAGTAAGTTCACCTTAAAGATTGTCAGATATCTTTCTTGGTCTTGCTTCTGTGACTAGATGATGTACTCTTTGGCTCCACCCCCACTCCCTGTCCCCACAGCTTTCATGAATGTTACTTCATTTGAAACCCTCATTAATTCTGCAAGATCCAAGGGCAGGTGGCCTCCTCCTCCTCCTTCTTCGTTACAGATAGAAAAGCTGAGACTGAGATAATCTAAATGACTTGCCCAACATGATATAGCTGGAAAGTGCCAGGTGGGATTTAGAAATTCTAAATCTCTCATCTTTTATTTGTAAGCTGTAAAAAATTCTACCAGAAATTGAGTAATTACCAAGTATGCCAGATATTAAGCTCAGCATTTTACTTGTTTGTCTTTATGACAATCCTATGAGGTAGCATTGCTATGATCCCCATTTTACACACAAAGAAACCAAAGCTCAAGAGAAGTGAAATAAAAATGCCCAAGGTCTCAGGTGGCTGAACCAGAGTTGAAATGCAGGTCGATTTATTGCCAAAGTGCATTCTGTTGATCCGCACACTAGGCTGCCCCTATTCTTGTTTCCACACCAGTTGCAGCCCTTCTGCTAAATGCCCAGAAAGAGACAGGCGACCAGGGAAGGAAGAGAACACAGTGTGGTTAAGGGAAGCAGAGCATGGAAGACAAAGAGTAGACATGGATGACTCCTCACAGGAGGTGGGAGCCTCCTGTCTTAGAGGAGGTCAGGTTTATACAGAGGACGTTTCTCCTCTCTGGAGCTCACACTGCAGATACACTTCCATGAAGATGTGTCATATCTCCTCCCACTCCATGGCAGCCTTTGCTTCCTGCTGCTTGGCTCAAGGTAATTCTTTCCTTCCTAGAATCCCCCACTCAGGGTGTGCAGATGGTTAGGCCTGATCATTTGGAGTCATCCCGTTGATGAGGCCAATATAAATGCATGACGGAGTCCAATTCCAAATGCTCGTTTCTATGAGAACTCAATGGAGCCCATCCACAAAGTCACGGCAAAGGCTCTGGCTGATGGGCAGAAGAAGGCATTTGAAGGTTAGATCTCTTCAGAAAGCCTCCTCTTCATAGCCACTGGGTTACTTCAGGGACCACATCTTCGGTGACAATATCTGCCTTTGGGCAGATAAGCATGGCAGCTGCATATTTACAACCAAATCATCCTCCATGGAGCAGAGTTCTGAGAAGGTCTTTGAGGTTTCCCTTGAAGGGACTTGGTACAGTGGAAAGAGTATGCGCTTTGTGCCCTCGGCTCAAATCCCAGAGTTGCTGCTTTAAAGAAGTACTTCCACTTCTCTGAAACTCAGTTTCCTCATATGCAAATGAAGGCAATAATACCCTGCTCCAGGGTTGTGAGAATTAGTTTAAATGACTTATATAAAATGCTTATTATAATTCATGGCACAAATTAGGTTCTCACCTTACAATTCCTTTCCTTCTTCCACCCAGAGAGACCAGTCTAATGACAGGCCAGGCCTAGTCCTGATCTTGTGTTTATAAGCTATGTGTTCTGCAGGAGTCAGATTTATTAATCTCCACGTAACCTGTAGAGTAATTAGAGTGTTTATTCTCAGCACTTTGGTAAGAAGTAAGTATAATTACAGGACCAAATTAAGTGGCATTATCTTTTATTGTCTCATACTGTTTGTAGACTTTTTCTGCCAAGTACCTTTTAGGAATCTGAGAATTTTTCTAAATCAACTTTCTCTTTCAGTGTCTAAATACTGAACTTCCCAGAAAGCTTCAAGTAGAAATTCACTATTACCTCCTGAGTAAGGTAGGTTTGTGTCTAAAGAATCCATTTTTGTTACCTTTGGTAGAGATGGCCAACTGTCCTCCAAAGATCTCTGGTCCTTTTCTGTAGTGTAGAATCATCACTGGGAAGTGGCTTCCAGGCCAGGGCTTAGTTTCTAATCCCTCTCCTTCTCCAGGAGGGGTCACATGCTCAGTTCTCTCCAGTCAGATATGAACAGAAACCTTTGTGTGCCCCTTCTGGCCTGAGGTGGTTAGGGAAAAATATGCCGTCTCAGTTATTTTTTCATTCACCTGCCGACTTGTTGAAGGAGATCTTGGATGCCATGAAAATGGCAGAATTTTAATCAGATTGGTCCCTGAATGACTACATGGAGTGCAGGCCCCCACTGCTGCTGATCAGGAAAATCTGGTTGAAAATCATGTGCTGGATCATTTCAGGTTTTATTTGTTAGAGCAGTTTGCTTTACCTTAACTAGTGCACTGCCTGATTCTGTATCCCAGATAAAGGGTCACACTCTTCTAGCCCTGCCTAGTAAGAGAAGCAGGCAGGTAGATTAATACATGTCAAAATGGTGCAGTAAATGCTATGATAGACATAATAAGAGAATGCTGTGGGCACAAAGAACTAGGAGTGACTCCCATAAAATCAAGGAGAACTACATATTGCAGGGAACATTTGAGCTGGGCCTTTGTATTAGTCTGTTCTCACACTGCTATAAAAGAAACATCCAAGGCTGGGTAATTTATAAAGGAAAGTGGTTTAATTAACCCACAGTTCCACATGACTGGGGAGGCCTCAGGAAACTTACAATCATGATGGAAGGTGAGGCAGGCACATCTTACATGGCAGCAGGCGAGAGAGAGAATGTGTGTGTAGGAGAAACTGTCAAACACTTATAAAACCATTAGAGCTCGCTATCATGAGAACAGCATGGGGGAAACTGCCCCCATGATCCAATCACCTCCCAGCAGTTCCCACCCTTGACACATGGGGATTATGTGGATTAAAATTCAAGAAGAGATTTGGGTGGGGGCATAGAGCCAATCCATATCGGCTTTCAAATGTGAATAGGAGTTCAACAGACAAGGATGAAAACTGGGAAAAGAGCATGAGCAAATGCACAGAAATGTGAACCAATGAGATGCACTGAGCCACTGTGAAAAAGCCCCTGGTGTGAAGCAGATTACAATCCAGGTGTGGATGGAAGAATATTCTCCAGCAACCACACAAGTGGGAAGAATTGGATGGGGCTTATATTGGTAGCATGGAGAATAAACTGCTCTGGGGTGTCACAGGACAGAAAAACAGACAGAGGCTATGGGGTCAAGAAAGGCTTCATAGAGGAGGTAAAACTTACATAGCATTGATGAGGCTATGGAAGAGCATCCTTTGTTAATTTATTTTACTTTATTATAAATTATATATTTTCTCTTTCTTTAGACCATGATTTCCACCACAGCAGGATCAGGCTGTATTCATGACTGAATTCCCAGAGCAATGGCACTACGCTTAGGAGATTCTGACTGAGTGAATGAAAGAAGGAAGGATTAAATTCAGATGGATCTGAGGATGACCTTGCCAGTTCTGTGTATTGGGAACTAAGCATCAGAGGCAATAGAAATTTCCCAGTGCAGGAATGCTTTGCCATGGTTGGGAGGTTCCTGTGAAGCTCAATCTCATCTTAAAATCCTTTAGCATGGACGATATTTGAATAATGACTCTGCTCCAGAGAAAGCTTAAGTGCCAATAACAGGCTTTAAAAGTCTTTGCATCAGCTGGGCATGGTGAGTCATGCTGGTAATCCCAGCACTTTGGAATGCTGAGGTGGGTGGATCACCTGAGGTCAGGAGTTTGAGACCAGCCTGGCCAACATGGTGAAACCCGTCTCTATTAAAAATACAAAAATTAGCTGGGTGTGGTGGCATATGCCTGTAATCCCAGCTACCCAGGGGGCTGAGGCAGGAGAATCGCTTGAACCCTGGAGGCAGAGGTTGCAGTGAGACGAGGTCGCGCCACTGCACTCCAGCCTGGGTGACAGAGCAAGACTCTGTCTCAAAAAAATAAAAAAAAAACAAACCCCCCCCCCACAAAAAAACAGAAAAAAATAAGTCTCTGCATCACTCTCTCTTTTATTCAACCAGCAGTTAGAAAATGCTTCCTAAATGTACAGGGTCTCTGCAAACTGGACAGGGCACAAAAGGGGACCCTTAACAAAGAGGGTTCACACCCCAAATTAACTCTACATAACACTCCCCTTCATCAAGTCATGATCCCATGATCTACATGATCTCTACCATTCTTTATTTCTATGACATTTATGATGTGAATAATCAGTGAAATGAAAAAAAAAAAAAGAAAGCAGCATAGAGAGAATAATAAGACTTAGATAATTTATGCACTAGATAGCCAGTTCTCAAGTCATTGAGACATGATGGTTTGGGTACTCTAATCCATTTTGTGAGTAAGAGGACTCTAGACCCCTCCAGGTAAAAGTCCAGACTCCTTAATGGAACAGGCAAATCTTGCCTCTCTCCAGACTCATCAGCCATCCCTGTTTCTTCTCAGCACACACCTTTTCTTCCAGGTCCTTAGGTGTGTACTACTCCCCCATATACTTTACACACACTGCTTGTTCTCTGCTTTGAAGGTGTCTTTTAGTTTTTTGTAATGCATTTAAAGTGTCTTCTTTGCGTAGATTTCCCAGAACTTCCCAACCAGATTTTATCCATCCTTCCTTTGTGAAAAGCACTCTTCTAGGAACAGAGAGAAAAAGAGGCCACATTGGTTTTTTTCTTCAAAAAAATTTTAAAAATTTAAATGATGATAAAATAAACATAACATAAAATTTACAATTTTAACATGTTTAAGTGTACAGTTCAGTAGTGTTAAGTATATTCACATTGTCATGCACTCAATTCCAGAACTTTTTCATCTTGCAAAACTGAAACTCTGTGTTAAGTAAACAACTCTCCACTTGGCAACCACCATTCTATTTTCTCTCTCTATGAATCTGACTACTCTAGGTACCACATATAAGTGGAATTATATAGTATTTGTCTTTTTGTAACTGGCTTATTTCACTTAGCATAAGGTCCTCAAGGTTCATCCATGTTGTAGTATGTGTCAGAATTTCTCTTAAGACTGAACAGTATTCCATCGGTGTATATACAACACATTTTGCTATCTGTTGTTAGAGATTTGGGCTGCTTCCACCTTTGGGCTATTGTGCATAATGCTACTGTGAACACTGATATACAAATATCTCTTTGAGACTATGCTTTCAATTCTTTTGGATATATATCCAGAAGCGAAATTGCTGGATCAAATGATAATTCTATTTTTAACTTTTGAGGAACCACCATACTATTTCTGTAGCAGCTGAACCATTTTATGTTCCCACAAAGAGTACATAGGCTTTCAATTTCTTCACTATGTTATTTTCTCTTTTTAAAATTTGTTTTATTTATTTATTTATTTATTTATTTATTTTATTTTTTTTTTGAGACAGAGTCTTGCTCTGTCGCCCAGGCTGGAGTGCAGTGGTGCAGTCTCAGCTCACTGCAAGCTCCGCCTCCCAGGTTCATGCCATTCTCCTGCCTCAGCCTCCCGAGCAGCTGGGACTACAGGCGCCCACCACCACATCAGCTAATTTTTTGTATTTTTCAGTAGAGACGGGGTTTCACCATGTTAGCCAGGACGATCTCGATCTCCTGACCTCGTGATCCGCCCGCCTCGGCCTCCCAAGGTGCTGGGATTACAGGCGTGAGCCACCGCGCCCGGCTATTTTTTGTTTTTAATGACAGCCATTCAAATGAGTATAAGGTGCTATATCACTGTGGTTTTGATTTGCATTTTCCTAATGATTAGTGATTTGGGGTATCTTTGCATATTCTTAATGGCCGTTTGTATATATTCTTTGGAGAAATAACTATTCAAGTTGTTGCCAATTTATTAATTAGATTATTTGTTTTTTTGTTGTTGAGTTGCGGGAGTTCTTTATATATTCTGAATATTAAACTCTCTATCAGATATATGATTTATGAATACTTTCACCCAAAAGTTTGCCTTTTCACTCTTTTGATTGTGTCCCTTTGTGCAAAGAAGTTTTAATTTTGATGTAGTCCAATTTACCTATTTTTACCTTTATTGTTTCTTCTTTTGGTGTAATATCCAAGAAATCATTGCCAAATTAATGTCACGAAGCTCTTCTCCTATGTTTTCTTTGGAAAGTTTTATAGTTTTAGGTCTTATATTTACATCTTTGATTCATTTTGTGTTAATTTTTATATATAGAGTATCACATAAAGGTCTAAATTTTTTTTTTAACGTGTAGATATCCAATTTTTCCAGCACCATTTGTGGAAAAGATTGTCCTCTCCTTATTAAGTGTTCTTGGCACCTTTGTTAAAAATCATTTGAGTATATATGTGAAGGTTTATTTCTGGGCTTTTAATTCTATTCAGTTGGTCTATATATCTGTCTCTCGGGCAGTGCTGCACTGTTTTGATTCCTGTAGCTTTGTAATACATATTGAAATCAAGAAGTATGCAACTTCCAACTTTGTTCCTTTTTAAGATTGCTTTGGCTATTTGGGGACTTTGAAGATTCCGTAAAAATCTTAGGATGGATTTTTCTACTTTTTCCAAAAATTATCATTGTGATTTTGATATGAATTAACATCTTAACAATATTAAGTCTTCCAATCCATGAAAATGGAAATTCTTTCCATTTATTTGTGTCTTTTGGAAACACCTCTTTTGAACCAGCAACCAGGGGCTTTATATATATTATTTCAGATCTCATTCACCCCTAATGTCCTCTTGGATTAGTATTTAGAAACAACGCCAGGAAAAGTTCTACTTTCGTGAGGACTTGAAATGTTCTTTTTTCATCATTCTGCCATACAAAGAAGAGAAATCACTTAACTGCCCAAGTTTCCTTTTTCTACTTGTTTCTTGGAAAGATGAACTCAGTTTTTAATAGTTATATATGACCTATAATTTAACAATTATGGAGGTCTATATATTTGTATTCTTACCTTCACTCAGGTCTTAAATGTCTACTGTAATTTATGCTTTCTCTGGCTCTCATATGTATTTTTTTACTTTATTGTGTACATTTTATAAACTGCTTTAAATCCTTTATTATGTAAAATATGGCTATAAAAGAATATTTTTTAAAATTAAAGATATATATTATCACTAAATTTATAGGTGAGGAAATTTAAGTTTAGAATGAATAAGTAACTTCAATAGATCATATAGCTCATAAGTGGCAGAATTAGAATTCAAATCTAGATCTTTGATTGCAAAGCCCAAGCATCCAATCCTACTCTGCGACAATGAGATTGATAACTGGATAGACAGATATGGCCATAAATAACTCTCATACCAGCCAGGAATGACAAGGACTGCAATAAGGAGTTTTGAGGGGATGTTAAGGTAGAGAAGGGGATGCAAGGTTTCTTAGAACAGATGAGATTCCAAATCAAATGATCTAAATAGATATTAATGCATGGAAGCAAGAACTTTTCAAAGAGGGTTTTAGGAATGATTTCATTGTTGGGTTAAAAAATCGAAGGTATTGTGTATAAGGTTCTTGTTATATACTTATCTAATCCTTATGAGATTGACATATACTGATGTTCACTCAGCATTTGTTTCTCTGGGGAACCATCTTTCCCCATTCCAGGAGATTTAGTAAAGAATGACCTCACACCACCCCTTTTCAGTCCTAGTTCTGACTCCTCCATCGCAGTAGGAGATAAGCTAGGCCCAAGGTAGGCCAAGTAAAGCCTTCTTGGAACTTTTTCAAAGGAACTTTTTTGAAAGATGCTGTCTTCCATTGGTCATTAACTATAAGAATGATATAAACTGGAGGCACCTGCAGGTGTTTATGCTGATCCAATGGAAGTAGGGGAGAATGTGATAAACCTGCAAAGAGTAGAAGAGCAGAGAAAGAAAGAACCCTGCTGACACTTTTTGAGCATCTCTGTCTCTAGCCAGAACAAATGCTGGATATTCCTTTAAGATTTTAGTTGTCAGAGCAAATAAATTTCTTTTTCTACTTATATTATTTTTTATTTTATTTTATTTATTTATTTTTTTGAGATGGAGTCTAGCTCTGTCACCCAGGCTGGAGTGCAGTGGTGTGATCTCAGCTCACTGAGATCTCCACCTCCCGGTTTCAAGCAATTCTCCTGTCTTACCCTCCCCAGTAGCTGGAATAACAGGCATATGCTACAACGTCTGGCTAATTTTTGTATTTTTAGTAGAGACAGAGTTTCACCATATTGGTCAGGCTAGTCTCGAACTCCTCACCTCAGGTGACCCACCTGCCTCAGCCTCCCTAACTGCTGGGATTAGAGGCATGAGCCACTGCACTCAGCCTACTTGAATTATTTTAAACTGAACGTCTTCCACCTAAAGCCAAAAGAGAACCACCAAGATGGATTACAATAAGAGTATGGGCTACAGCTTGTTAGATATTGTATATCTTCTTTGGAGGATACCTATTCAAGCTCTTTGCCAATTTACTAATTAGATTATTTGGGTTTTGTCATCATTCACATAATCATTTACTATTCTAGTGTGTTTTGGGAAAACTCCTCCAATTCTCTGCTCCTTGGTTCCCTTTTGTATCCATGGAGTCATAGGATTCTTGTGAGGATTGGATGAGAAACTGCATGCAAATGCTAGATCAGAGCCTGGGATAAATGATTGCCCTAAACATGTAAACGCTTAAAAATACTCAGCAACTTTATGAGGAGCAGGAATACTATCTTTACTTTATGAATGAGAAAAGTGAGGCTCAGCAGGGATAAAGGGACTTACCAGATGTCCCACAGTTAATGTGTTAGATCTTGGGTAAAAATCTCCATGTGGACACCCAGCTGACTGGATGCTTCTGTTCTACTCGTGGAACTGCTGTTTCCTGGCAGCAGAAAGAAGCGTGAAGGAGAGAAGCTCATTCCCTCCAGCTGTCTTCCAGCTTGCTGAGCTCTGTGTAGTATCCTTCCCTACCCTCTTCCCCCACTGAAAGGCCCCTTCAGACCTATCACCCTGTAGGGAGAGACTCAAACAGCTGCAAAAAAGGTAGGATGCTAGGCTGTATTTGTTCAGGTGGATACAATAGCATCAGACTAGCATGGAGCTCAAATATTGACCCATAATTCTTCAGGCATCTTTGTATTTAAATCATAGCCCTGTCAAGCTCACATTTGATATGCACTAATTAATTCTCCCTGTGAATTGTACTGGATTCTCTTCTCTGTGGTGGTGGTGGTGTGTGCAGAGACAGAGAAAAATTCCAATAAATTGAAGTGATCAAAAATAAGCATCCACCAGTGTCAAACTTAGTACTTGGCTCTCTGTGGCTGATGAGTACCTCCTGGATGAGAGGGGTGGGAAAAATTTACTAGACAAATATGAGTCATTTATGAGGAAATCATCTACACCAAAAGAAGCTATTTTTTTTATTATCCTTCAAAACTAGGATCACAATCTGTGTTGAAATGGTAAAGTCAAACGTAATGTGGAAATTCATATTTTGCTCCTAAAAATTCTGATCCTATCCTTTTTTCTTCCATTCAAAGTAGTATGGACATTGCTGCCAAGATATAGATAGGATTTGACTGAGGTGTAGGGAAATGTTAGGTTATTTAAAGTCAAAAATTCACAGATTTTGCCATAAACAGAATTTATTAATATCCCTTCATATAATATGAAAAAAATTTCTGGTTTGATTAGAGAAGTTAATAAAAGTGGGTGAGCGTTAGATTATCCTTGTAATTATACTTATGGATGAGACTACAGTGCAATGTCAATGGAAGTGGGAATTAAAAACCAGTTGCAAGATTACTCCTTATAGAAGAAAGGGAATTGATCAAAGTTTGGCCAACTAGAGAACAGAGCAGGCTGTGAGGAAGACAGAGTTACACTAAGACACTCCTCTTACGTTTGCCTTGAGAGAGAAAGAAATAAGGAGAGAAAGAGAACGTTTGATTTGACTTTAGACCAATCTGGGATTGAATCTGTTCTCTGCAGTTTCACATTGTGTGACCTTGGGCAAGCCATGCCACCTCTCTGAGCCTCAGTTTCCTTGTTTATTGAATGGGAAATACATTCTCCCTAAAGGATTCTTGTGAGGATCATAAATTTTGTGTGTAAAGTGCCCTCTCCTAGCTCTACTCAATTCTAACTTTCTCTTGTTTCTTCTATCACTTCTTCCTTCCCTTTCCCAACACATTCTACATTCTACTTCTTGCCTCCATTGTGACATTCATTTGAAATTGTTATGAGTTATGCCACATGGTAATATACTGCTTTAGGGATGTTTATGTTTAAATTAAAACCTTTCTTCTAGGACAGTGCAAATCACAGCAAAGAAAATACAGACAACAATAGGCTTATCACTTATGAGAGATACAGCTAATTGACCATCAAAATTCATGCTTCTCCTTTAATAGAATTAGAATAGAGTGGCCACTGAGAGATAGCTGCCAAGCCAAATAGCTATTATATTTCCCAGCACTCCCTACACTTAGATGGTGCCATGTGATTAGTTCTCACCCAAAAAAAGTGTGAGCAGAAGAGATGTGTGTCACTTCAATGGCATGAAAATTAAAAAACAGACACAGCTTCACCACTTCCTCATTTCTTTCCTAATAGTTTGATGTGGGCAAGCTTGATGTCCTTGGAAGCCATGTGTTGAAGACACAAATAACCTATGCCCCTAAATCATCACTTGGAGGAAAGCCACCAACCAATTGGGAAAACCAAGTCTGAACTTGAATGAAAAATAACTTATATGAGTATATCTGAGCCATATACACTTTAGATTTCTTTGTTACAGTGGCCACTATTACCCTAACTCATATATCAGAATCGTCAAAGATGACTGTATCTATTTATGGAAGTGAGAGGTAGTGAAAATCAACACATTATAGACAGGATCTAATTATCTAGCTCTTGTGAATTGATTGGGGGTCTCTAAGAATAGATAGTCTCTAAGGTCTCTTAACATCCTACATGAATAACACCAATATCACATATTTAATAAATGTTTGCTATGTTGCAGACTCTGTGCTGAGCACTTTATGTCATTTTATTTTCTTTGGACCTTGCAACAACCCTATGAGGTATCCTCATTTAAAGATAAGAAGGTTTGATGGCTACTGGTGAGTATAGGAAACTTGTAAGGTCAGGCAATCCACAAGGAGTACATTTTCATCCAATTTTGTCAGACTCTAGAGCTTGAGTTTCTCATCGTTGAACTATACTGCCTTCCAAAATCTGCAAGTACATGATTATAAGTGCACACTATATATATCATGCTTTTGTTCCAGGAATTACCCAGAAATTTGCCTATGAAATATTAGTTGGAAGACCAGTGAATGGCTCAATTTGTATTCCAACATTCGTTTAGGTTGTGCTTTGTTTCAGAAGAAGAAATGAGATAAGGGATATATCCTTATAATACTAATATAGCTTCTGCGATATATCAGGTACATGCATTACCAAGTCTTCTGAGGTTAGTATTGTTACTACCTTTTTACAGACAAGGAATATAAAAATTAGAGCTAAGTAAATGTTGGTTTGTATGGTCATTCTTTTTTAAACATATACTTATTTACTTTCCACTATGTTGCCAGGTACTATGCTGGCCACAGGAAATTCCAAAGTGAACACAACAAACATGGGCCCTAACGTTTCAGAACTTACGGTCTAGCAACTGCCTCATGAGGTAGCAAGCAACCTGCCATAGAGATTGATTTAGCAAAATTTGGATGTCTACATACCAGGGAGATTGTAAAGGAAGCTCTGACATTGGGCAGACATTGAGCTACATGATTTCCAGAGCCCCTTTTGCCCTGAGATATACATTATCTAGTTGGTTGAAAAGGATCACTGGAAGTGATTCAGGGAGAAGAAAAATAAACGACAGAGAAATAAGCTAGCAAGAGCAAGGAATTTTTCTATATCCAGAATCTGGCTTGTAATAATGATTCAATAAATGTCAGCTATCATCAATTACTATTTTTTTTATTATACTTTAAGTTCTAGGGTACATGTGCACAATGTACAGGTTTGTTACACATGTATACATGAGCCATGTTGGTGTGCTGCACCCATTAACTCGTCATTTACATTAGGTATATCTCCTAATGCTATCCTTCCCCCCTCCCCCTCCCCACAATAGGACCTGGTGTGTGATGTTCCCCTTCCTGTGTCCAAGTGATTTCATTGTTCAATTCCCACCTGTGAGTGAGAACATGCGGTATTTGGTTTTCTGTTCTTGCGATAATTTGCTGAGAATGATGGTTTCCAGCTGCATCCATGTCCCTACAAAGGACACAAACTCATCCTTTTTTATGGCTGCATAGTATTCCATGGTGTATATGTGCCACATTTTCTTAATCCAGTCTGTCACTGATGGACATTTGGGTTGATTCCAAGTCTTTGGTATTGTGAATAGTGCCACAATAAACATCCGTGTGCATGTGTCTTTATAGCAACATGACCTATAATCATCAATTACTATTAAAACAATTTCTGCATCCTACGGAAAACTCCCAGTATTTCTTATCCAAACAGCAGGACTTTTTATAGCTCCCCAAAAGTAAAAGGAATCATTATTTATTAATTGGCTTCTGTCTTCCATATTACCTTGTTCTCTATGCCATATTACATATTTTTGCATATAATTCTTGCAGTAATTTTACAAGGTAGTGAATCAGTAAGAATAGGTTAAATTATTACTCAGTAACAAGTATTCCAGAAATCTAGGTGGCTTGAAACAACAAAGGTTTATTTCTTGCTCATGCTACATATTCATCATAGGTTGGCTGCCGACTCTATTCAATGTTATCTTTGTTTTCACTCTTGGACTCAGAGTGACAAGGAAGCTACTTAGGAACATTGAGATTGTCATGACAGAGAGGGAAGAGAAAATGGTAAAGCACACACTAACTCCCAAAGCTTCTACCTGGAAATGCTACACATTACTTCTGTCTATATTTTATTGGATGAAGCAAATCAGAGGTCCTTGCCTATGTTAATTGGGATGAATAATTGTGCCTAATGTGCCAAAAACGAGAAAATCAAATACTCATTAACAGTCCAGTACTAATGAGTGCTTTAGGAAGATGTTATTTATTATATTCAGTTTGCAGGTGAGGAAACTGAGGGTGTTTGTTTGTTTGTTTGTTTGTTAGATGGAATCTCACCCTGTTGCCAGGCTGGAGTATAGTGGTGCAATCTTGGCTCACTGAAACCTCTGCCTCCCAAATTCAAGCAATTTTCCTGCCAAGCCTCCCCAGTAGCTGGGACCACAGGTGCATGCCATCACACTCAGCTAATTTTTGTATTTTTAGTAGAGATGGGGTTTCACCATATTGGCCAGGATGGTCTCTATCTCCTGACCAACTGAGGTCTTTTGTTGGAGGAGGGAGGATCAGCTTTGATCCTTCAGGAACACAGGACACTGACGGCCCCTTCCTCAATTGTGACCTCCCTTTCCTTGGACTCACACAGCCAATTCTTCTCAGGTCTTTCCTCTGACATCTCTGGCCACTCCTTAGTGCCCTCTATAGGCTCTTCCTCTTTTTCTGTCCCTTAACTGATAGTGTTCTAGGGGACTGAATTTAAGTGTATTTCTATTCTCACTTTATCTATTCTATCTGGGGAGTATCATTACTCTCCTCTTTTTGATTACCTCTATAGATTGATGCCTCCTACAATAACAGATTAAGCCCAGGCCTAACTTCTGCACTATGGGAATATAGACTCAATTGTCTCTCAGACACCATTGCTTGGATGTTTTATAGAGATTGCAAACTTACTGTTTTTGCAAAAATTAAAAATCCATGAATAGGTTTGGTAAATTCTACCTGGGGGTATCTGAGGAATGGAACTTTTCTTCAAGTTAGTCTGAAAGGCTGGGCATGGTGGCTCATCCGTGTAATCCCAGCACTCTGGGAGGCCAAGACAGGAGGATTGCTTGAGCCCAGGAGTTCAAGACCAGCCTGAGCAACATAGGGAGACCGACCCTCTACAAAAACAAAAACAAAACAAAACAAATGCTCTCAAAGCTTGTCTTTTGGGTTATTATTAGAGTTATGCAAGCATTTTTTCTCACTCTGGCTTTCTTTGAGAAGGGATTTTCTCTTTGCATGAATCTGGCCTTTCTCTGCCCCTTCTCAGGGGGAATTAAAGTACTTTTTCTGGCTGACAAATTTGGAAACAATAACTAGGTGCGCTCACTCAGATCCATCTTCATTCTCTCTCAGGAGAGGTCTATCTGCAGAGAGCATTTGTTCCTCTCTGTTTACTCATTCCTTAGGTCTTACCTGGCAGGTATCAGGTAAGGCAATTCAGGAATACCTTGGACTGGTGGGCTTGTCTGTCCAGTTCTAGAGTTAGATATTTGCAAGTCACTTGGCTAAGGGACCTAAGGCCACGTCCTCCAACTTGGCCTCTAGCAGTAATATAGTTGACACTTTGGTCTCTCTCTTTACTGTTATTTATTTTTCAATTTTTCCAAAACCTAGGAAGGGAAAAATTTATTTATTTGGGGTTCACTGAATGCAGTTTAAAGACATAGGACTAGGGCTTCAGCCCTGGTTTAATTTTTTTAACTCGGGGATATGGCCAAACTTTGTTTCTGTTGTAGGATACAAATACCCACAAATATCTACCTTATATTCCTGATAAGCCTGATAAAAGTATGAAGTGCTGTATACATTGCAATTATGTGGTAAACTATTGCACATAAATTATTATTTATGTAGTAATATTTATTGAGCACCTCTACTCCCAGTTTGAAGAATAGAAACAAAAGAAACAGTCTCTGTCCTCAGGGTTTTATGGACTCTTGGGAAGCCAGGGAAGCAAAGGGAGAATGACAATACTGTGTCATCACAGATAAAGAAACACAGATGAGGGTGTGAGGTAGAGCATGGCAGAGGTTGAGTCCCAAGGAAATCTTAAAGAAGATGGTGCCTGAGCTAATTTTTCAAAGACGAGCGGAAGTCAGAGGCGTAGATTCAGGTGAGGGACAACACATAGTGATTAGAAAAACAGTGTGCACATATGTATAATAGAAGGCATGAGAAAAATTTTTAAAAAGCACTTTGAGGAACTGCAGGGGTTTGGTTTGACTGGACTGAGTGTGCCGGCTGGAAAGTGGCCAGACTTGGAGTTGAGGAGGTCAACAGTGGCTAGCCCACAACAGGCACATTACTTTAGGCTTATGATTAGGCAGTAAGGATTATATGGAAGAAAGGGATGGGCATACTGCCCCATGTGTATGTTGCTTCATTATTAGCCTATGGCTGGGAGAAGAGGTGAGAGTGGTGGGAGGGCCCAGCTGCGGCCTGTCTGTGCATGGAAGGCAGACAGGATCACCTTCAAGAAACAGGAAAGGGGCCCAGATTCCCCTCTATGCTGGCCAGTTTTAGTCTCCTTTCTATTCTCTCCCTAAACTGGTGCCTCAAGCTGATGCATGACGTTGTGTAAAGGGCCTTGCGAGAGTGAGAAGGGCGGCTCTGAAACCACCTTCTGATGGGGGAAATAAGAGTCCAACAATGATTAGTGATTTGCCTGAGTTCCCAGGGAACATAATTTCATAGTTTTCTGGGCCACAGGGAATTTTCGTTCTGTATTTAGGGAACACCATGTGGATTTTGGAGTAAGACTTCCTGGGTTTATATCCCAGCTCTCCTACTTACAAGCTGAGGGTTCTCAGGTATATTATTGTAGTCTTCGAGCCTCAAATTTTTAAGTCATAAATAGGTTTAGTAATGGTCTTAGCTTCATAGGGTTATTGTGAAGGTTAAATGGGTTAATATGTATAAGGCACTTAAAGCAATGCTTGGTCCCTAGTAAGATCTATGTAAATGTTATCTATCATCATTACTTTATTATTTCAATTAGGCCAGCCCAGCTCCTAACCAGACCATTCTTTGTGGATAAAGCTGTATCTTGCCTGCTTTTCATGGTTTGAACAAAGAATTAGGACTCTTTAATTGACTTTGGAAGAGTCTGTCAGAATCATGCATCTTCTCCCATCCACTCTCTAATTTCCTCTTAGGTAGCCTGGTCAGTTATTTCACACATATTGACTGTGCTATTCTCTGTGCCAGGACCTACATCTTTTGGATATATCTGTACAGAGATAAGTGAGACCCACTTGGTCTCTAACCTATAGGAACTTATGGCCTATAGGGGATGTTAGATTTGGAGGCAAATGGCTATAGCACAAAGTCCAAAGGAATGGATGCACACTTGAAGCACTGGGGGAAGTTCAGAGAAGAAAAGCTTACATATAGCTCAGGCATCATGAGAATCTTCAAAGAGAAAGTAGTCTCTGAACTGAGCCCTGAACAATGGGTAAGATACCAACAGGCCTGAGCATAGGGAAGGCAGGCAGAAGAAATACAGGTAGAATGTCCCAAACTTCCAAGCATCTCTTGGAGAATTCTGAGTAAGGAACTTCTCATGAAATCCTGTCCTATCTCCCTGACCCACTAAATCACCTTCGGGCATGTGCACACTGCTCCATCTCTGGATCTTATGTCTCTGTTCCAGTTTGTTTAAGCTTTTTGCAGTTTCATAGCACATGCCTACAAGAAAAGGGAAGATAGAAAGAAAGCTAATACTTTTGAGTGCCTACTATGGGTCACTTATATCACCTTATTTAATTTTATAATCCTGTAAAATTTAAATCTGTAAAACCAGCATTACTATTATTTCACTTAAGAATAGAGGAAATCACAGCTCGGGAAAGGTAAGCAATTTGCCCAAGGACACATAGTGAGCTCATTCATTAAATAATTATCTACTGAATGTTAAGGGCAGAGGCAGGAATTGAACTCAGGGCACTTTGATTTTGAAGTCCTTATTCCTGTTAGTAGAGGACAGTGCTGCTTCTTTATAAACAGGAAATTCAATCAATGATGTCAGTGTTGAATCTGTTTGAGGTTTGGGTTCCTTACCTAACTGCCAAACCTTCCTCTTTCTCCAGTGGACATTCTCTGCTCCAATATTTACTGTTATCTCTGTGTCTAGTTTTGCAGAGAGTTATCAAGCCATAGCCCATAGAACTGCCGGGAACCTCAGAGACCACCTTGTCTGTGCCTGATGTTTATGAAAAATGAGTCCAGAGAGGGTAAATGCCCAGTCCAAGACCACACAGTGATTTACAGCAGAGCTGGCATTAGAAACCTCATTTCGTCTGTGGCATTCAAAGCCACATTTGGTTCATTTTTCCAGGAAGCTCCCAGCTAGACCTGCAAAATATCTCAGCCTGTTGGTTTAAAAAGATTTTCTTTTTCACTCTTTTCATTGAACTGAAGTCCTGAAACAGATTGGACTGAACAACTGAGCAGTAGGGAGGCAAAGTAAACAGAATGGGTCCTTGGTGCCCCCGGCGTGTCTGTTGTCTGCAGCGACTCCTCACTGCCTGTGAGGCTGACAGACACAGCTGCTTCTTCACGGGGTTCTCAGACTCCTCCTGGTGTGTGAAGACACCCGCCATAGCAACGCTGGGACAGGAGAGCTGACGAGTGCCTGTCCTGGGGAACCCCAAATTATCCTTGAATGCATTTGTGTGCATGTGTACAAGGAATGTGTTGGGAGTGAACCTTCCCTCCCCACCCACGGCAACAGTACAAATTTAAAATCCAAATAAGCAAGTCTTCATCTTCCCTGGCACCAACTAAGCACCACACTCAAAGCCTGGAATCCTGCAAGAAGATCAAGATCAAGTGTAAGGGGCCCAGGTCCTGTCACTCGATAGAAGCTGAATCACATTCCTAGCTCCAGATGCACGTAACCTTTTGGGGCCTTACATCATAAACCATAACGTCATGGGGTCATTTCAATTCTCTGAGGTTTAGTTGCCCCAACTGTAAAATTACACAGCTACTGTCTGTTTTGTAGTTGTTTAAAGAATCAACTAGAAACTAGGGGTTGCTCTAAGTGGAATATGTTTTACAGAAGTATTTTATTTGTGCAGCAATCTGTTTAATTGAATTTTAGTGACCTTAATGGGGAGGTGCAACCTAAAGTTTATTTCCTTCCTATCCCCAACACACACCATAAATGACAGGTCCTCCCTTAGCACATGCTGTGCCCTCATGCAAATTAGGAGAGTAGCCCTTTTGACCAATTGCAGCCTCAGGTGTGGGGCTTAGCAAGCTAAAGTGCTTTTCAGGAAAAAAAAAAAATAATAAGGTGTTAATACCTGCATGCAGTCATAGTCCCACACCCTGACGCATGGTTTGGAGAGCAGGCTGGATTTTAGGGCATCCTCATGTCTTCATCTGGGGACCTTTGTATGATGCACAGGCTGCAAGGTCATCTGTAGAAGCCCTGTCCAAATCAACTCACTCTCTCCTAGTTGTCAACTGCTTCACTCCTTCAGCTTACTAATGTGGCCTTTAAAGTTTTTGAGTTTGCAACTTGGTTGAAGATTTTGAATTGTCAGAATATATGATATCACACACTGAACACAGTGCCTTTGACACACAGTAGGCTCTGGATAATTATACTCTTGGAGAAGAAGGAAGGGTTAAGTGGAACAACCCATGTAACAATGCCCAGTGCATAATTCAGTGAATGCTTATTGCATGAATGAATGAGCTCACAGGCTAGTTGTGAAAACAAGACATAAATCCCCTTGTGAAATGTTTAATAACAATAAAAATTTCAAATTATAGTTCAATACAACAACTCAAGAGATGGCGCAAGTCAGCATATGAGTGTTAAATTAATTGCCCGACCATAATTTTTATAGGAGTTCAGAAAGGTGGGGGAGATCAATTTGTGGACTTGGAATCAGAAATCCTGTATGGGTTCTTGATCATGCACTTATACATCATGTTCATTCATTTGTCAAATGTTTTCCAAGCCTATATTAGTGCCAGCCAGTCTGGAGACTTTTGAGGATACAGAGATGTACAATAAAAAGCCCATGACTGCAAAGATCTCCCAGACTAGTGGGGATGGACAGACAAACACACAATATAAACATGGTGCTAAAATAATACTGTGAGAACTTTGGGGAGGTTTCAATGAGCTAATGCACACAGTAGGTATATCATAAATTGCAGCATTGTATGGATGCTTCTGATTATCATCTGAACACATTTCTGAATAAATCTCCACAGTTTAACATCTGCTAATTCCCTAAAGCACCCACCATTTCTTTTCCACCTTTCATCCCTCTGTATCTCTCCTTCTTCTTTTCTTAATTCTGCCAGAAGCCTGTAAAGGCACTGCACTGGCTGGCTGCTGGGCCTTGGAAAATGGGTAGATGGCACACAAGACTGGAGACAGAAGCTCATAGTTGCAAGGGCGGGCACACACCGGCTTCAGTACTCTGCAGAGCTGCCATGGTGCCTTTTCTGGAGGATCCATCTTCACTGCAATCCCTCTAATCACCCTGGCAACCGTGTACCCATAGACTATGGCAACAATGCCAATGATAGTGAAGAGTGTTCTCTTAAACTTGCACTGGAGAGGGAGAAAACACGCCTTGTCTGAGAGGTAGCACACGGCTCTTGGTCCCCTCTCTCCCTCTCAGAAGGGCTGAGCCTGAAGGGATACCCTCATTTCACAGACCCCAGAGCTGAACTCCATGGCCACAGGCCCTGCAGAAAATGCAGTAGAAAGAGCGCAGGCAGTGGGGCCAAGAAGTGTCAGAATCGAATCCTGACTTTGGTACCTTGAAATAGGGGAGCTTAGGCACATTAGTTTGATTTCTTCAGGTCTCAGTTTCCCTATTTGCAAAACAGACATAATAATTCTTACCTCACAGGCTTATTATGAAAATTAAATGAAAGTGGAAGAGGCATTTAACAAGCACTATTTGAGTTTTGACTCTGTCACCACAGTGGATGCCTGTTAATTTTGTCTCCCCAGTACTCCTTCCTTTTATCTGGTAAAAGGACTTTCCTGCCTTTGGGGGACCACATCTCCTCCACTCCATGAAGTTTGGCCACAAGATTCATTCTGTGTCAGACTTGGTCAGTTGTAGTCCCTCTAGCAGAGATTAGGCACATGACAATCCAGGACAAGCCGAACATTTTATTTTTTGTATAAATTTGAGACTGGGAGAGAGAATATTTCTTTCCTGAGATGATATAAGCCTACAGCTCTTGGTGGCCATGACCCTTCCTGCTTTTTATAGGAAGAAAGCTTTCTGAAATGGGGCGGGGGGGGTGGGTGGAGAAGGAGAGAGAGAGAGAGAGAGAGAGAGAGAGAGAGAGAGAGAATGAACAAGCAAGCAATAGAGTTCACAGACATGATGACATCATCGATGGAAACAAGCTGGCTTCACTCTGGACTGCCAAGTGACAAACGCCTCTGTCTTTGCCTTAATAAATTCCCTTTGCCTTAGGCTGGTGATCTCGACCTCTCTCAAAGGAGGTGGGTGGGGTAGGGGGCAGCACTGGAGTAGGAAATGACTGTATTTCTACAAACAGCAAGAGAGAAAAGCAACAAGGTTTCTGAAAAACAACTCTGGCTATGCCTGTAATTAAAAATCACATCATTTTGTCCTTCACATTCCCGTTGTCTTTATACTAATAGACATTTTAAAAGGGACTGAATCAATATCTTATTGCATGTTTCCCCTTGAGTGTGGATCTGAAGTGAACGTGGTGAATGTGTGCAGGGTGGTCCTGCCTCTTCTGTGGTTTGTAAGTTCCTCTAGGGCTTGGGATTTGTTGTCTCCATATTTTTTCTCCAGCCACTAACTATAATATTCATACTTTTATCCTTGTAGGGTGCTTTGCAAATTATTTTCATCTGCATTATCTCATTTGATTCTCAGGGTATCTGCGAAGGGCGGGGATGACTATTCTTGCCTGTCCAATCGAAAAACAGAAGCACAGGTCCTAGTATCATGGCCCTGAAAGAGAAAGACATCTGCAGAGCTTGTGCAGTGATCACCCAGGTAATGTATGGTACAGAGCATAGAAGGGTCCCTAGATTTGGAGCCAGAAGGCTCAGGATTGAATCTTAACTCTTACTAGCTAGCTGTCTGTCTTTGAGCAAGTCAGTCAGTCTCTCTGGTTCTCACTTTTACCGTCTTTCAGTTGGGGAAATAGGGATGATAATTTCCCTTCAAGGATTCTTGTGAATATCACAGGAAATAATCTAAAATAAAGGGCTCTCTAAACTGTCAAGGGCAGCCCAACTATTTGAGGCTGATTTTTATCAGTGGTGATGTATTGGGTCCAGCTAATAGTACAAGCTCACAATAACTGACTGTGCACACCTCTTCTTAATTCCACATTCACTGACACTTTTTTGGTACCTTGAAATCAGCCAAGGTGAGGATATTTACACTCAGGAAATTGGCAAATGCCATGACTCAGGGCTTTATTGTTAATCAGGCTTGTTAACAACAATCAGAGTCAGTTGTTAACCAGTTGCCTATGGTGGTGGGGGTGGCTAGAGAGAAAATGATACTAATATTTAAGGATATAGACAGATAACTGAGCAAATCCTTAGAGCATTTCCTTTAGTCTTCACAGCTCCTAGGGCAGATAGTGATTCAATTTTTTAGATGAGGTCATTAAAACTTCGAGAGGTTCATAACTTGCTTAGAAACACACAATAAATGACAGGAGATTCGAAGTAGGATCTCACACTCTCTCTGATTCCCATGCAGCAACCCAAAGGCACATCAATTAGCAACTGTTCTCTCCCTGATTTCCAACCAAGCAGTAGTGAGCAAGTTTCTATGACCACTTAACATTTAAGATCCCTATCTGGACTTCAATGTACTAGTTTTGGAGTTGGAGAAACTAGCTTGGAGAAACATGGAGAGAAGTGCAGTACATTGAGTTGGGCGCAAGGGAATGAATTGACTGTCTTGGAGATCTACAGTTCTGGGTCTCAATTGGATAAGTGCTTTGGGGCCCTGAGAATTAGGCAACACCATTAAGGTTGGGGTCATTTGAAGCACCTGGGCATAGAGAAGGAGAAAGTCAAGAGCACCTGGGTCCAAGTTCCAGCTCTGCTACTTCACCTGTCTGGGGTTTAGCTTTCTCATCTGTCAAAGGGGGGCAATATCAAATCATGCCTATTTTATCTCATTGAGTTTCCGTGGTAGCAGTGGGGAGCATGATCCTGGAGGCCTCTGGAATCTGTTACACTATACTGATATCAGAAATTATCACGTGTCTCAGCTGAGAACCTTTCCTCCTGTTGCTAAGAGAGAAAGGACTGTCTGTTTTCCTTTCTTGCCATCTCTGGCTCTACACATCCCCCAACAGCTCTGTTTTCCTTTCTATTTTTATACCTTGAGTGGTTTATATGATGATGTCCTGCATGCTTCAAACTAGATGAGGGTGGCAGACAGAAAAAAATCGAAAGGACCTAAACAAAATGAAAATCTTTCCTGCTCGAAATGTTTCCTGCTTGAGAAAAAGACAGATGTGTTCAGGGGCTGGCATTACAAATGCAAGCATCCCAGATGCTGAGAGAAGCTCTTCGTGGATTCAACAAACAGGCAACCCCTGCCTGATCCTGGACAGGACAGAAGGGTTGTAGGAGCACTCCAGAGGCTCCTTGAAAACCTGAAAGTAGAGAAATGTTGAACATGAAATTAATGGTCATTTAGCCCCTTAGGTGCTTTCCTTGTCACATTTCATCCTCACAATAATTTTATGAGAATATATATGTTATTATTTATATTTTCCAGTTAAGGAAAAGGATACTCAGAGAGTGGTAGGAGAAACTCATACCCAGGCTTCCAGGGTAGCTGTGCAGTGGCCTTTTTCCTAGTGGAACTACAGGCAGAGGGGAAGTTGTTGTGGTTGTGGAGGTCAGGGACTTGAAAGGGACTTTTATTCAGCACTGTGGGACACTCTGATTGGATCCTCTCCTTCCACTCATGCCCCCTTCAGTACATTCTCTGCACAGCAGCTGGAGTGAGCTTTTACAAATAAAAATCACACTGTCTCCAATCCTGTAACTGTGACATCTCTATTTAACCCCCAAAACTCCAAACTTGGCATCAAATCAATTTCCCTTACTGATCTTTCCCCATAAGACCAGCTTCCCTCTGCACCTAATCTCATGTCACCAACTCATCACTCTTGCTACATTCTAGCCACACTTCCTTCCTCCTGCTATTCAAACACATTCAACCTGTTCCTTCTTCAGGGCCTTGGCACTTGTTCTCACTATTTCTAATGACTGGTTCCTTATCATACAGACCTCAGATCAGTGGTCATGTGCTTAGAGGGCTGTTTCCCAAACGCCCAGCCTGATGTCCTACCCCAGTCATTTTCTATCACATGTCGTCATCTACTTAAATTTTGGTCAATAGTGATAATTACTATCCAATAGCTTCTTGCTGATTTACTTGTTTATTTTCCGCCTTGCTAGAGAGCAGGTTACAAGAGAATAAAAATTACTTGTCTGTGTTCTTTTGAATGTTCTGCCCGTCTCCATAAAGTAGAGGTTGGCTCATAGTAAGCACACAAAAATATTTATTGATGAGTGAATTGTTACTGATATATAATTACCTCAAGAAGGGCAGACCTGCGTCAGATGAAGGAAGAAAAACTCATGTTTTGCTATCACTTACCATGTGTCAAGCTCTGTGCTTGTCTCATGTGATTATCACAATTCTATGAGACATATGGTTCCCATTTTGTAGATGAAGAAATGGAAGCTCAATCATTTGGTCGTTTGATAAGACCACACAGATACAACCGAAACCCTGGTCTGTCTGCTTCAGTGCCCACACACTTGATTGTGGGGTGTGCATAACATGTCTCAGGGGTTTATGTACCTGCAGGAGAGTGTGTGTCTGCTGCTGCAAAATCTTGCACCTGTGAACACCCCAAGAAGGAGGAGGCTGTGTAAAAGCACATGCAGGCCAAGACCCTAGAGGCAGCTCAGAGAGGGCTCTCCCTAGTAAATCACTTTTGCTTAACCCGAAGCCCATACTTCCCAGGGGAGCAGACACTGAGCACCGCAAACGGTGAAGACTGCAGAATGGCTGCAAGTTGTAGACCTCACTGTGACCGTAGCAGAGAAGGGAGTCTGCGAGTGGGTGCTGAGGTCCTTCCCACTCAGAGCTCACATTCAGGCCAGGTCGGTCAGGCCGCGCCACCTCTTCGGGCAACAGCATTCCGCGCTAGGTAGCGAAATGCTGAGGGGCTCCCCTATTCGGGGGAATGCGGTAGTGATGTATAAGGTATGAAAGATGTGGCCTGCAGAGAGCCGGCACTATCTCTACTGCTGCTGCTGCTGCTTCTGCTGTTGCTGCCGCTGCCTCTGCTGCCACCACCACTACTGCTGCCAGCGGAGCTGCTGGGAGTGAGCATCCCCTCTCCGGGATACCCAGCTCCGCGGCATCTCCCGCGCGCCCTGGCCCCACACGGACCTGCCAGCCCCAGGGAACAAAAGCGGAGCCCGCTCGTCCTCTACTGCAGCCGGAGGATGAGTCGAGAGGGCTGAGCGGAGAGTGTGGTCCTCGGCGGCTGGAGGTAGGAAAAGATGTTGCGCCCGCCGCGGCGTGGGAGGCTCGAGGTGGGCGCGCCGGGGTAGGGGCGGCCGCGGGGGCCCATCCGTCCAGTGGGCGCTGCCCGCACCCGGCGAGGTGGTGGTCTGCAACGCTGCGCCCGCACTGCCCACTGTGGGTTGGGCGCCGCGGTCTCGCGGCCGCGAGAGAGCCTCCTGGGTGGGAACTGGAGGCAGCAGGGGAAAAGTCTGGAGCCAGAAGCCAGGCAACGGCTGCCGCGGCGGCTGCGGAGGGCTGCCCGCGGCGCTTGGCGGCGCGCGTCTCACCGCGCAGAGTGGGCAGGCGGCGGCTGCAGTGTGCGCAAAGTTTTGGGTGGCGCGCAAAGGCGCAGGCGAGGGCTGCCGCACCGAGCCGGCCAAGTTGTGGCCGGAGCGCCAGGGCGACCCTCGGGCTTCCCCCACCACGCGGAATCGCCCGAGCCAAGCGGCTCTTGCTCCCTGACACCCCAGCTGAGGCCGAGTTGACGCGCAGCCATTTAACCCTTTCTGTTCCGAGGAAACAACTTCATCCGCGTCGACGACTGGACTCGGGCTAGCTGGGTAGCCTTGAGGTTCCCGGCAGGTTCAGTCCTTCTGTGGTCTTGCGCATTTCCTCGCTCAGTCCGCGTTTTCATTTCTTTTTTGTCCACTTCTGTATCTAGAAACCAGGCAAGCTGGCCGGGGGTCTTACCCAAAGTCTGTAATTTTAACCCTCGCGCCATCTGGACGCATGCTTTCTTTCTGCCCTCTCAGCTTGGCTCTTTGATGCTGCTTTGAAAAATAAGATGATTAATCAATTAGGTTAGTGGCCAATTAGGCATAACCTTGTAGGAAAATAATTATGCCCGGCTCTCTGGGCTTTCACTGATGATGAGGTGGGAATCCAGCCCAGGTGGAGGGGCTGTTCCGAAAAGATAGGGCTGATCAGGGAATTTCTGAGAATTTAAGATTAAAAAGATCCAACTATGTGGTGGTGGCTGAGGTTGTGGGGGTGCAGTAGGAGTTTGTGTGTGTGTGTACCAATTTTTGCCGATAAAATTAACCCTTGGCAGCACAGTATGGGTGGACTTTGCAGGCAGCCTGTTTCGAACAGCTCAGAAAAGGTGTGTCCCCTTGCTTTCCAAGCCCCCTCCTCTCCTCTCTTTCAGAGGGGCTCTTGCCTGTAAATCGCCTTACTGTGTTTTTGCTTCCGCTTTGGGAGGCTGAGTTCCAATGAATGCATTTTAGTTTCGTGTCCGAGGAATCGCGTCGTTGCAGACCGAGGTTCCTTACTGTGCCTTCCGAGGATGCACATTTCCCGTGATCATGTTAAATACAGCGGTTATTAAATGGGTGCAAAAGAAAGACAATCTGTTTCCAGGGCTGGGAAGTTCTGCTGCAGAGCGGGGCTTCCTTTTGCTTTTGGAATGACTGGTGGGGTTTGGCACTGCAGTATTACAATACAGCCATATTAAAAAGGTCTTCAGAGCTTGGAGCCCTCTACCACTGCAGCCCCATCTTCCACACACTTCCCTGCCCAAATCCTTCGTGCAGGGAACATGTAGTGAATTTCGTACCTGCACCATGTGCATTTGAACCTCTTTCTGTCTCTATTTTAAGCTGCTTCTATCTCTTTATACATTCGGATGCTAGATAGTAGATTTCTGTTAAGATTCTGTTCAAAATCTAGAGGTGTTCCCAGGGCAGAGGGATTTTTGCAACAGGTCCTAGGTCTGGGTTTTCTAATAATAGATCTCCCTGGCATTTAGTGACATGGGGCCCCAGTCTCTCCACCAGTGACCTGACAAGGGTTGGACCAAGAGATCTCTGAAATCCCCTGCAGTGCTGACATTAGCTGGTTCTGAATTTTATGGCTTTTTCTTTTTCTCAGCTGAGCGGAAGGAGTAGCTGGAGCAGTACACGCAATGTGACAGCAACAGTGCCACCTCGCTCCTAGTGGAAAGGAATGGGGGCTGGCCAGGGCTTATTGGCAAATAGGGATTTCCCAGCTGGAAGACTGCCTGGTGATACTGGTGTGCAGGGACAACTGGGAGCCACAGGATCACCCGCCTCCCTCAAAATGAATGGCCACCATTCAGCACTCTCTCTTGGACAAGATTTTTCTTTTCTTGAATCTGGACTCAGCTAGTTGCCTTACAGTGACCACATTTGTGGATCAGATTCTTGTGCTAGCAAAAGCCTTGCTCCTTTTTAAAAATGGAATCTTTTGTACATACCGGGAAGGGATGCAGAGTGAGAATAGAGGGAGAGAAGAAAGAAGAGAGGGGAAGAGGCAAAGGAAGGAGTGAGTGGGGGGCAGAGCTAAGAGATATAGAGAGACAGAGATAGCTTAAGTCTTCAAATGCAACCAGACAGTGGGAAAGAGGAAGCAGAGACAGAGAACTAGGTTGGGGGTTGGGGGTTGGGGAGGTTGGTGGTGAGGAGAAGAAGGGAGAGATGCAGGAAGGGAAAGAAAAGCAGCGAGGGAAATACTAGCCCTAAGAGGGAGCGATTAGAGCCCACATGAAGCAAGACCAGTCTTACCATCTAGCTTAGAAAAAATGTAAAGGAAAATCTCAAACTGCACAGGACACATTCCAGGTAGACTTGCAGCCTGGAACTTAGCTTTGACATAATAAGGCAATTATTTATGAAATACACATTGTACCACAGAAAGTCATGAACTCGGTTTCTCCATTCATCCATGACTGGAGACTCCAGTTGCTGGTGTGGTGTTGGTGCTGGGAGGGGAGCTGTTTGCCTAGCAGACGTGCTTTGTATAACCTGGAGAGTGTGCTCTTGCTTGGATCAAGTTGGGTACTCCATTTGGACAGACTGGGTTTCTCAACAACTTTGGAGGAGGTGTTTTTTGTTGTTGTTGTTTTGAGACCTGTCTTCCATCGAATGGACAACTTTTACAATCATGTATCATTTATTTATTTATTTAACCTGGGCGGGGGGGAATGAAAAATGAATAGTAAACACCCTTACATGCCACCCAGAACTAGTAGTGATGACAAAATGATTTCAATTAATTTTCTCCTCTCCAGCCTCCTTGCCCCTGTTCTGGCCCATCCTCAGAGCCTCCCAGCTCATCTCCTGGCCTTCAGTATGGGCCCTTCCACAGATGTGACACATCTTTCTAGAACATGGCCTTGATCATGTTACTCCCAGGTCAAAAACATAAAGTGCTCCCTATTGCCCAAGGCATACTGTTCAAATTCCTGACTATGGACTTCAAGACCTTTCACTATCTAGCAGTCTTACTCCCTCCTCATGTTCTTGTGACACACAACACACACACATGCTCACACCATACACCCACACTACCCTCACACCCACACACCTACACATGCACATACACACACACCTTCTCACACAGAATCACACACACCCTCACATACATGCATACACATTACATTCACACCACTCACACACAGTTTCACACATTCATAAATACAAACAGCCCACACATACACACAGCATCGCACACAGCCTTCTATACATATACACAGCATTAGACATGCCTTCACACACATATACACAGCATTATACTTACATCACTCACTACCATACTCACACATGCACACCTACCCACACACAACATCACATGCAGCCTCACACACACTCATGTTTATGCACTTACACACTCATGCCACACATCTATGCACTTACATCTATGCACTTACACACTCATACCACACATGTGCTTTTCATACCTTTGCAGGTGCTACTTTCACTCCTTGTTTGGAGAATGCATTCCTATTCATTTGTCTTGTAGACTCTCCTCATGCATTAGGATCCATCTTAAAAGTGACTTCCACTCAGAGGTTCCTTTCTCTCAGGAAGCTCATGCTCCCTCAGTACTCTTTAAATGCCCTTCTTGAAGTGCTGTGTTACAAGTCTCCACGCGTTCATCTCTCCCATTAGAGTGAGATTTCCTTCAATGCAGGGACTTACTCATTCCCCTATTCAATCTCAGGATATAACACAGTCCTCTGCACGAAAGCATATGATTGATGTTTAATGACTGCATTCATTTTAAGAGCTTCTAAAGGATGATTAACATCTTTGACACCTTCTAAATTTATTTATTTTCTCTTATTCCTTTTTTTGTTAACAATATTGATACAAACTTTTTTTCTTAGAAATTCAAACAATACAGAAGTGTGTAAAATAAAAAGTGACAACCCCTTCCCCCACCCCACCTAAATACCTTCTATGTTTAATACACATTATTAAACATTGGCATTGCTCCTTTACTTTACATAATATTTTCCTAACTAGATTATGTGCAGGAAACGTGCAATATATATTCATGTACATCATCTTTATACCTCATACAATACTGTATGTGCAGGACGTGCCCAAAAACTATGGAATAAATGAACAGAGACTTGTTTGGTTTATACTTAAATAACTAGGTAGTTGGGTTTACTTTTAAATAACTAGAACACGCATACTAGTTGGGTTTAAATTTTTAATTACATCAAAAATTGTTTCCTTAATCTTCACAACAGCCCAATGTGACTGGTGTTGTGATCTTTATTTTACAGATAAAGAAAGCTAGGCTCCAAGAGGTTACATTAAATGGTCAGGTCAGAAAGAAAAACATAGTAGTGTCTAGATGGATTCAAACCCAGATCTCCTTCATTTTGTTGCCTCTGTTTTTTCCACTCTACCCTATTAGTGGGTCTGTGAGCACCTAGTGGCAGGTCATCTAATTCAGCTTCATATGCCCAATATTTGTTCAGAGCTTAAGAGTTGACGGAGCCCTTTAGTCCACATCTTCACAGTTGCCCTTCCAATTAGGTGTCCTTGTCCTTTTGCAGATGAAAAACAGAGGCACATGTGATAAGCTAATGTGGCCTGGCCAAGTTCCCAGAGCCAGGAAGAAATGGAAGATGTTGAACTCAGGTCTGTGAGTCCAAGGCTCATTCTGTATCCTTAGATGTGAGAGTTGATCCCAGGAAGGAGCTGGCCACCTTCTGCTTTCACTTTAGTACAGTGACTGAATGGGGCAGATGGAAGCTGCTTCCTGGAGAGGGGTGGGTTTTGCTGACACTCATGTCTAGGGATGACAACACTGGCAGCGTCCATGTTTTCTGCGACAGTTTCATTAAGATATACCCTTTTCCCCAATACTGTTCTTCTGCATCTCTTGTTTGAATCAGAACCATGGACAGAGTATATCTCTTGCTTCTTCGGTAAGCAGTTGTAGACATAGTTCCTAGTTCTGTAGGTGTGCTGGAAAACCTGATGGCATGGTTAAAAACATTGGTGTTGGGATAATTTGTCAGTGAGGCAGTGGTTACTGGAGGCCTCCAGAGCTTGACTTTGATAGCATCTGCCTCTGGGTAAGTAGTGGAATTACAACTCTCATTTATTGAGGGCTCGCTGTATGCCAGACACTGGGTTGAGCACACTACCTGTATTTTCCTGTTTCATCCTTCTAACGATCCTAAGAATAGTGTGATAACTCTTAGTTTATTCTCACCTGGAACATGCTTGGCACAGTAAAAATCAGTAAAATATTTGCTGAGTTTTTAATGAATAGAGAAGGAAACCAGGGAATAGAGACATTAAGTAACATGTCCTAGGCACAAGTTAGTGCATTGGATATAAACTCAAGTCTTTCTGACTCTAGAGACTGTACTCATTTTGAGTACTTGTGCTTATTCTAAATTGATAATCCTGACCAAGTGACATAATAGAGCTTGAACTTGCAAAAGCTTTTGTCCAACTCTTTTATTTAAGGGAGAGGGATATTTACTATGTGCAAGGTGTTGCTCTAAACACTTCAGATACATTAACTTGTTTCATATTCACATTCCATAAATAAGGAATATGAGGCACAGCTTAAAAGTAGAGCTAGGATTTGAGCATGAGTAGCCTGTGCCTTTTACTACCTGGTTATATAAGATTCTGGGACCTGTGTAAGATCCTGGAGTTCCTCAACAGTAGAACTATCATCACCATCACCACAGTCATCCTCATTGTCATTGCTGATGCTTTTGTATCTGCTGTTTTTACTGTCTACCTTGTACCTATGGGCACTTTTCATATGTTATTCTATCAATTTTCAAAACAATCCCATATTTCCATGGAAGGGAACTGAGACTCAGTGATGTTAAATGAGTGCTGAGAGTCACAAGGCAAGTGAGAGAAGGACTGGGATTGGGACATTGTGTGTCTGGTCTCAACATCTGTTCTCATTTTCTTTCTTCAGACTCTTTTTTTCACTGATCCTTGTTGCTGCTCTTAAAATTCAGCAAAGCATGAAATGATGAAATTTTTCTTGTGTGTTTTCTTTTTTTCATGGTCAGTCCTATGCACAGAAGGATAATTGTCTAAAAAGACATAGTGTTTGCATTTCAGGGGCCTGAATTTTTCTTCCATTCCACTATCAGGCATCAGAAGGGCTACCTGATGGTTCTGGGTATCTTTTTCAATTCCCTGGAAATGAGATAATATTACCTGCCTTGTTTTGTAATATGGTGATCAGAATAGTAAAGTTGTGATCCTTGTGATTTGAACCTGCACTTTGACAGTGAAAGGCACCTTGTGAAAGATAGAAGAGAATGTTTCTCAGATTGAAATAAACTGTCTTGGGCCACTGTGTAACACTAGCTGGTTTGGGCAAGGAGGTGATCATTACTTGGTGACATTTAGGCTCTTTCCTTGTTGGCAATAGTACAAGAATCCTATATAATTAATAGTTCTTCACTTGGGACTAAAGAAAACCCAGCCATATTGCAGAGGACAAGAGAAACAGTGAAATCAGACAACCCCTCAATTTATTTAGCAAAGCACACATGGCTCCCATCTCAAAGGGGCAGGCAGACTTACATCAGAATGAATACCAAATAAAGAATTCATTTGTATTCATAGGCTTTTAATAAATAAAAACATTTTTTTTTTCTGAAACGAGCTCTGAGCCATAGGTGTTGAGGCTTTTTGTTTACTTAAAATGCAGAATACAGCCTCTTATTTAAAAATGACCATCTTTTTTTCTTTTTTGGAAGCTTGAGCTTAGATCTTTGGTGACATTTTTTCTCCAAGCAAATATTTACAGCCAAGTTGGAAAGTGACAGGAAGGAGGGTTTAAAATGAAAATGTTACCAAGCTGAAGTTTACATCTGAGTGCAACACATGGTGTCACCATGGACAAAGTCCTAGGAACTCAAAATATTTGTCAATTTGTAGAATTTGAAGAAACCAAGCTGTTTTCATTTGTTAAGGTTAACTCTAAAAATCACATTTTAGTGCGTCATAATGTGACCATTTCCACTTCCTATCTGCTTGGTTTGATTCTGGTCACGCGACATCAGCCATTTACTTATTTTTTTTTCTTTTTCTGCTTCTCCATATGAGAGTGAACTGTCTCAGGGTTAATTTCCCATGTTCATTTCTACTTCCATGCCTTTACTTATGCAGTTTTTCCTGCCTGGCACTTCCTCTGTCTTCAACTCTCCGCCAGATCCAATAGTCTCTTAAAGCTGAGGTCAGGTACTATGTCCCATATGAACTCTTCTTAGTTGACTTCACTCATAGTGACCAGCACTGACATTGGTTGTTTTTATCACTTTATCAACTTTTTCCAAATTGTATAAATAATACAAAATAATTGTAAAAAATGAAAAAGTATAAAATGATACAAGGGTTAGTAAAAACCACTTTAAATTCTAGTTGTTATCTACAATTTGGTGACCATTCTTTCACTTATCTCTTTAGATATATAACTACCAGCATCTGTAGATGGATATAATTTTATATACTCTGCCTTGTTATGGATATAATTGTACATATTCTGCTTTATTATATAGGTGGTTTACTTTTTATCCTGGATATCTACTTTTTAATACAGCTTTTTTGCTTGTTTACAAACTGGTCTAATAATCCAGATGTCTTCTGTATTTTCTAATTTCCTATAATCATTTGCAAATATGTACATTCACACACACACATACATAGGCAAGAATTTTTGTCATTGGTTTAAATATGATATCATATATACATTTTTTGCATTTGTCACTTAAAGCACTGCGGAAAACTATTCTCCCTGTCATCCAGCTCTCCTTGAGTCACAGGGTATAGATATGTTATGATTTTCAATGGTTGTATAGTTTTTGATGGAACGAGTGTACCATGGATTTTTCCATCATTTTCCTACTGATAGGCATTGATTTTTGTTCACTAATTTTTATAAATGATACTGAAATAAGCATCCTTGAACATTTATCATTTTTAATGGATGATTTAACTTTTATGGGTAGATTCCCAAAAGTAATATTTCTGAGTTCGAGTGTATGCACTTTTCAGTGTTTTAATAGATGATGCCATATTGTTTTCTAAAGAGAATGTAATAATTCACATTTCCATTCGTGTATATGTAGTAACATCTTCCCCATATCCTTGCCAGCAACATGTATTATCATTCTCTTACTTTTGCTGATTTGATAGGTAAGAAATGATATCTCATCGCTATTTTACTTTGTATTTTCCTGATGTCTGCCAAGAAGGAGCATCTTTTCACATTTGTCATGAAAAGATTTGAATTTGCTTTTAACTGGACAGATAATTAATCATTTTGCCTATTTTTGTTTTAGATGATTCTTTATCTTATTTTATTCAGGCTTCTTTTAGATTATAGTCATTTTTTTTCTTTCATCTACATTGTGTATGATTTTCCTTCCCTAGAAGTTTGGTCTAGTGTTACAATGATCTCTTTATTTATGTGTGTTCAAAGTAGACCAGGAGTTACTTGACGGTAGTGATGTGTGTGATTCATCTCCAGGACATCATATCTAGGGCAAGGCTCAAAGGGGGTTAGGTACAGAATAAATGCTGCTAACCCTGACCATCCAAATGTATTTCATTTAACAATGGATTGTAGGAAATGATTTGTGTGTGATATCCAAACGTATTTCATTTAACAATGTATTGTAGGAAATAATTTATGTATGTGGCATCACATGGACTAAAAGGTTTCAAATAAGCAAAGTTTCAAGATGACTAATGTTCTGAAATAATAATAGTAAGTGAATTACATACTTTTCTGTTTTTTAAGAGTATGACTCAAAATACTGTAAACATCAATTATCGTGCTGAACTATATCAAGAATACTCTTAAGGACTATTTAGATACGTGAGATTATTTGCCCCTATATGTATGAGTAGCTCCAGACATATGGATATATGAATTTTAAATTCTCATATATTTATGTGTGGATTTAAAATTCTCATATCTATTTTTTATACTTTTGTCATCTCTCCTCACTGTCAGATTGTGCTATCATGTCTTGGTAATATCAGTTTATCTGTCTTTAAAACTTATCCTGTATGTTGTCAAACTCTCGAACAGCAAAGGAAAAGAAAAGCGGTCCTCTTCTCTTTCTATTAATCTTTGTATTGCCTGTGGACTAATATACCAGGAACCATGTTTATTGGAAATGTGGATATGATAAGAGTCAGCAACCACCAAGTCTTGGCCTGGGTGCCATTCCTATGAATAAAGTGCATCAGCTTCCAGTGAAAATATAGCTTTGGTTGCTTAGGGGTCTTTTTAGTTTTCTTCCTTTGTTTACAACTATATTCTGGGAAAGTGAGGTTGCTGGATAAGTGAAATGGTTGCATGCCATCTCAATTAATTAGGATATAGGTCCTAATTAATTAACTACATGTAACCAAGATTTTAAATAAAGTGGCCTAAGAGTTCATTTACAGTGGTACAAATACGTTTCTCAGTCTCATAAAAGTCTGAGTGTTTAGGGAAGAAGCTCTAAGCTGTGAAGTTGTGTAAGGTCTAAATTTCTTCCAACTTCTTGCTCCTTCATCCCTAGGACGTTGCTTTCTATCTTCATGATCCATGATGGTGTGTCACCATATCCTTATTCTAACTGGATGGCAGAAAGGAAGAAAAGAAGTCAGGCAAAGGCCAGCCCATTTCTTTTAAGGGTATGATCACAAGTTGCACCCATAATTTTATTTTATATCCTTATAGGCCAGAATCCAGTCAACTGGCCACTTCTAACAGAAGGGAGACTAAGGAATATTGTATTTATTCTGCATGGCCATGTGCCAGAATTGAGGTTCTATTTTTGGAATGTGGGAAGAATGGGTATTGGTGGACAGTATGGCAGTACCAGCCACACCTACTCTCATCATTCTGGTGTTCCCTGGGTTTGCTTGTAAGCTGGAGTACAAGGCAGCAGTCTCCTACATCTTTTGTACCGCCCCCCCACCACTGTTGTGTGGAGTGCAAAATAGTTACTCAGCAAAGACAACTATATATTTAATGTCTCTCTTCTTGTTTTAATGATGGGGAAATGTAGGGAAGAGAATTTAGCTTGATAATGACCTGAGACTCCGGGACTGGAAACCTTTGGGCTTCTTGGCTGATTTTTCTGTAACTTAGTTCATGTGCCACCTAGTCCTTTATTGCTCCACTCAGAGTTGGTTATTTTTATTTCTTATTTATTCCTCATTTTCAGCTCTGAGAGGTTCAGGTGTGGAGACCACATGCTTTGGAAACAGGTGTATTTGGACAACTCTGTGAGAGTCAAGGGGGAAAATCAACCCCCTGCAAATAATATAAGTGAGCTGAAGGTTTGAGATTATGACCTCTTGCAAAAAGGGTCCCCTGGTAATCAACAGATTGCATCTCCTAGCTGAAGTTTCTGCACTCCATGTTCTCCCATTGACTTTCTAATTAACACGAAAGCATCCTTTTCCTTACTTCAAACAGGCTCTGGAATTGGGTTTGCTGTAGCCAAACAGCTGATTCTGACTTGTTCTCTGTTTCCAGAGCACAGTGTGATCTTATTCTTTTTAGGAAGCAGGATTTCAAGGGATGAAATTTAAACATGCCCTTTCTTCCTCCAAGTTAAAAACCAAATAGGAGGTAAATATTGGAGTTTGATAAACATGAAAATGTGTATCTTATTTCTGTTAAAATTTGATTGGAGAATTTAGGTTGTGCAGCTATTGCAGGCTTCCTAGGTTGGTCTGAGCTGGATAGCTCCACGAAAGCAGTGAAGGAAGATCTTCTAAGGTTAGAAGCTCTGAATGACAGAAGAAAAGGAGCTGTTGTATCGTGTCAACTAGCTAGGTTCTTAGTTGCAGATGACATCATTTAAGCTGAAAGGGATTTATTAAGGGGTGTTGGGTAGCCTACAGCATTCCATGAGGGTCCTAGAAGCCAAGCTTGAATGTCAGGACAGATGGCCAGTCATATCATGGGATTGCTGGAGTGGACACAACATTGTTACTAGGGACAACTGGAAGGATTTTTATCTGAACTGCCCCAGAAGTTACTCTCTATGCATATAGTATATACCTTCTATCTTTTAACATGCCCTTCTAAGCCTCATGTAAGTATATCTGTTTAGTGTCCCCCAAATTTTATGTAGTCACTTCTGTTTCCCATGCAGAAATATAAGAAAGCACAAAAATGGGGCTAGAATGATGCTGAGAGACCCTATGTCATGTCTGCTATAGCCATACAAATTTGCTCTCTTCCTGATTTCACCTAAAAGATAAATGAATCCCATTTCTTTGAAGAGAGAGGCTGCAAGTACCTCTGCCCTGCTTTTCCTCTCTGGGCACTGGAGCCGAAGTAGGCTGTTAAGCTCCCATTGAACATCACACATTTATTTAAAAACTGTCAGGGGCCACAATGGCAAACAGGATATCCCACACTTCTTAACATGGCAGAAAAGCCCCTCTTTGGCTCCTACCCAATTTTTTCTCTCTCATTCCTTTCTAGTATTCTTTCTGTTTACTATCTGGTCCTCTCCTCTGGGCTCCATCTAGGACACTGGTGCACTACACCTCATGCCTGGAGGCCGAGATTCTTCGGCAGAAAGATGCAGTATTTTTTGTTTCTTTTTTTTTTCCTTTTTTTTTTCTCCAAGGAATCAATATTTCAATATGTTGAGCTGTGTGTCCAATGCTATAAAGTTAAAATATTAAATAGCATATTTATGGCGTTGTCTTGAAGAGTGTGGTTGTAGAAATATTTCTTCTTTTGTTTTTCTTTTTTTTTGTTTGTTTGTTTGTTACTGCCACTTCTTTTTAGGAGCAAATCTCTCCATGGGTGTATGGTATTTCTTGACTCTTGGAACAGTTGCTATCCCCAAGACTTGCCATGTTGTTCTGCCCTCAGATGGAATTAGGTGAATGCGTGTAGCTGCTTTTTCACTCGTGGTCCTCTCCCCATCCCTTGCTCTTACCCCAGAGTTCTGTGTATTTGCATCCAGAGGCATGGAAACATTCCTTGCATTTAAGAGACAGATTTATTCCGCATGGAGAGTGGGTGAGTTCATTGCCACACTCTTTTCTCCCAGGGACCCAGGAGACTAGGACTTTGTGCGTTTGCTGCCCTCCTCCCCTTTATTTTTTAAATGCATTAAAAACTGTGCTAGTCTCCTTTGCATGGACTTCAAACTGCATGAATGCAATAAATCTCATTTTAGATTAAAAAAAAAATTACCTGGAAGTCACTTGAATATGCCCTTGCTGTCCCATGTCGCTACTCTCTGTACCTGCTGTCCCTTATCCCCCAACTATGAGCAAAATGCCCTTTGTGCCTTGTGTCATTTGACACATTCACCATTCATGATGGAAACATTGTTTCCTCTGGGAAGCATTCTTTGTTACTTCCTAGACTGGGTGAGGTGACTTCCCTGGATGTAGCTAAAGCACCCAGCAACCACTTCTGTTAACTTAGCATGTAACGTTGAGACCCTTGGTTTATCCTACTGCTTGTGTAACTGTGAGCTTCCTGAGAGCATGGTTTATATCTTTGTATCCCAATAGCTAGCACAATTCCAGGTACTTACTGTTGGTGCAAATGAATAAAATAATGAATTACAGGGTACCGCCCAAGGACATGGACTTTGAAGTTAGAACTTGACTTTGCCACCACATAGTTGTATAGCTTCAGAGAAGTTAAACATAATAGTTCTGTGAAGGCTAAATATAATGAAATAATGCATGTGAAGTGCTTGCCAAAGAACACATAGTAAACAACAAGAGTTGGCTATTATTTTGATTATGATAAGATTATCATGATTACTTCACGTGCTCAATATATGGTAGTGATCACCAGTCTACTTTCTGGACTAACATGTGAAGTGGTCATCTATGACATTTCTGTTTGCTATAGAACCACACCAAAATATGTTGAAGCCACCAGTGGCTGCGGAAGAGGAATGAAAATAGATAGAAATGTACAGAAGTCACTATCAGGCAAAATCTGTGATGGAGCATTTCAGTGACAGTGTGAGAGAATGCCTGTTGACACCGGGTTTCAGTAATGGTACTGTCACCAGGATTTTACGAACAATTCTGCCTCCTTTACATACTGTTTTCTTTCCTTTAGAATTTTTTTTTTTCACTTAAAAAAAGAAAAAGAAAAAATGACACCGAGGTGATACTGAGAACTGTGTCAAAATGACCCCGAGGTGATACTGAAAACAGTGTCAAAACTTCAGTGAAGGTCAAACATTTGCCAAGGGATTGCCTGGAAGCACACATCCTGCTGTGTTCTCTCTGTGCCTGTGCAATGTTAACACAGTAGGAACTTCAAGTTGATGTCGAAAACCAGCTTGGAATATGGCAAATGTCTTCTTCGTGCCAACCTCCCAGCATAGTGTCTTACATAGAGTACGTGCATTTTCATCTATGTACGTGCAAAATACCTTCTTTTTCCTCTCTTTTCCCTGTGGGTCCATACTTATTTCACTACATTCAATTCAGCAAACATTTATTGAACCCCTACTGTGTGCAAGGAACTCTACCGATTCTCTCCTCCTGTGCCTGTTTCTCCTCCTGCATTAACATTACTGCTTTATTAGAAGGAAAAGCTTGTGTTAAAGGCAACATGGGAATAGCTGGCATCTACGGGAACAGCATAAGCATTTTTTATTCTGATTTTGTAGAAATATTTATTGTTATTGGGGTCCATATTGAAGTATAGTGGGAAGAGGGAGTATCAGGACCAAGGACCTAGTCCCAATCTGATGTATGATCTTGCGCATGTTGTTTAACTTCTCTGGGTTTTGGTTTCCAGCAGTTATCAAGAATCTTTCAGCCCCAATATATTATGATTCAAAAAACTGCAAAAGCAACATAAAGTTTGGATTTGCTGTGTTAATGTGAAAAGCCTAGCGGATTTGGCATTAGGAGCTTGGTTTGAACTACAGCATTGATATTTGGCCTGTGTGGTGTTCGGTTTGAGCTTCAGCCTCCCAGGGCCCTTCTCTATAGAACTGGGACACGGCCTCTTGCTTTTCCTGCTGCATCAAGTTGTTGTGAAGCTTCAAAGAGACCATGCATGTGGAAATGAATTATGAGTAACAAAGGACTATTTACGCACACATATAATCTCTTATTTCTGTAAATAATCACCTTGATTTCAATATGTTATCCCAATGAGCACTTTTGCATTTGGCCTTCTGGATTGTTTGAAGGAGACACTGCCTTTCAGTTTTTGTTTTTGGTTTTGTTTTTGTTTTTTTGCCCTGACGCAGTCACAGAGTATCTTAAGTAAGTGGGTGCTGTATCCCCTACGTGTCTTTCCGATCGACACTCGTCTTGGGTCCTAGAGCCTGACTGCATGCATAATGTTTTATTGGTTGGCCTGAAAGGAGACCATTTGTTCCCTGCTAAATGAGCTGTTACTGTGTGCCTATGTCCCTCAGCACCTGGGGCTGTATGCATGGGAGAATCCAACCGTGGATCTCAGAAACCTTTTTGAAAGTTTATTGGAAGAAGGGAGAATACATTTCTCTGCAGATTATTCCCTCCCTCCTTGGCCTTGGCTCGTTAGTCAGAGCAGCACAAGGTGGGGGAAACGGGAGGGGGGAGGAGGGTGGGGCTGCGGGCCAAGGGGTAGGCCCAGGATCCTTGCAGCCTTGCTCTCATCTTTCTACTGCCCCTGACCGACAGGTGGCCAATTAGCTCTAATTGGAAAGTGTATTGCTGCACTTGGGCCGAGGTGGCTTATGGAAGCGTGCCTCCTGTAGCAGCTTTCCCTTATTTTGGCCCCAGGTCTGACCTGATCTTACGGCCTCTAAAAAGAAGACCTCTGTCTCTCTGAGCTGTCAGTGGCCCAGTCTAAGGGCCAAAGAGACGGCTTCTCTACAGACTGCAGACACTGGATCTCCTGAACAAGGGCCAAGCTGCTCAATTAGCCCTTTATTTGGGTACCTGGTGGACTTTGCAGTTTGGTTCACAGAGGATGATGCTATTGTTATATCTGTGCCAGATGTGGGTCATCTCAGTCCTGGGTCTCTTGTGATACCCTGTTGATACAGGATGATTTCAAAGTGCAAGAGAGAGAAACCCAGAGAGATCATTTTGCCATAATTGCTTCCTTCACCCCTCCCTGTATATATACCCACACACACTCTTTACATTATAAGCAGAACTAGGGTTCAGGGCTCCCAATCTAAAAGAGAATATGTATCTGGCTCTCACATTGGTAGGACTTTGTTTCCTTGTCTTTTTACCCTCATAGCCCAGGTGTTTAGAAAATTCTTGTAAAATAAATATATAAGGGCCTCAAAATAGGTTGTTTTCATGGTTCAGCAATCGAGTGCTGCATTCAGATCCCAGTTCCACCGCTTACTAAATATCTGACCTTCAACAAGCTACTTAACATCTTCAAATTTCAGTTTCCATTGCTATAAAATGGGGACGAGAATAATCAGACTTACTTCACAGGATGCCTATGGGCATTAAAGGAGATAAGCGCTTGGCTCAGAGCTCAGAGTAATATTTCATTAAATGTTAGTAGTTACCATTTCTAATGAGCTACCTAACTCTACTCCCATCACACAGATGAAGATACTGAGGCAGGATGTGTGGCAAGGGGGTGGATTAACTTGTCCAGTATTCCACTAATTAGAGATAAGGCCAGGAATAGATTCTAATCTTTATTTTCTTCCCAGTTCACTGTTATTCATATCTGAGAAGCAAGTCTATCCTGTACTTTTCCCTCAACCAGATAAATACCTGTCTTTCTCTGTTTTCTCTTATCCAGTTCCTCCAGACCTTGTAACTACAGAATCTAGGAATCCGTATATACGAGGCTACATAAAGGTTGTAGGCTCTGGGTGTCACTTCCTCCAGCTCAAGCCTTCAATGGCTCTCCATTGCCTCAATATGAAGCATTATCCCTTCATGATCAGGCCCAGGCAGTCTGATCCTAGGGAAGCACTGGCAGTTCCTATGTGTGCCCTGCTCTCGTTCACTTCTGAGCCTTTGACATCCTGGGACAGGGTTTGTTGAGTGAATGGTAGTGAGTGACTCAGAGCCCTTCCAGCTTTCCAGAGCTGTGATTCTAGCACTCCTAGGGGAATATACAGGTGGGCCAAGCAGGAGGGGGGCCCACTCCTTCCACGCTGTTGGCCCCCTGCCTTGTCCACCCTTGTCCTTCTCCTGATGGCTGAGCACATTGCCTGCTGGGCAGGCATTTCTGCCCCATATGGCTGTTTTCCATTCAGTGTGAAATGTCATTTTTGCAGGGCTCTCCTGCTCTGCCTCTGAGCATCCTGCATTTTTCCCCTGATGTCACCTACTCAAGGTATGCCAGTGCCTGTTTACTTGTCTGGGAGTGCCAGAAGGTAAGATCACACCTGTTTTTCTCCCTGTTGTAGCTCCAATCCTTGGCAGTCAATAGTCAATAGATATTTGTTAAATGAATGAAAGAATGAATGAATTCAGGATTGGATCAGTGGCAGGGAAGCAGACAAGCATGAGTTAGGAAAAGAACGTGTGGTCTCAAGTCCTGGTATATCTGACGTCTCTAGCTCAGCTGATAGTAAACATCGGGCCTAGCCTTTATTTTTCTCATTATGTTTAAAACCCACCAGTCACCCAATAGTATAATTTCCTAAGTGGTTTCATTTCAGCTCTGCTAACTGAAGAGAACTGAGCTCTTTTTGAAGGCTGACTTTGTGTGCGGCTGTCACTGGTGAGAGTCGAGACTGGTTGTCAATCACTGACAATAGCTTGCCGTTCTGGAATAATTTAAGTTTAGGTCTTTCTTTCACTCAGGCATTCATACTCTGTTATATGTTTTCATACTGAGCTGAGAACAATCTGGGGTGAGAAACTGTCATGTGTTCTAGGAGCTGGAATGGAGATTTCTTTTTTGATTTCAGATTCTTACGGTCTGTGGCTCAGAGTAGCTTGAAGGGAAAATCAGATTTTGGAGTCAGACCTTCTGGACTCCAGGTTTGAATCCTTTGCTTTCCCACCTGCCTTGCTAGCCAGGTGACCTTGACACAGTTTACTCAGTTTCTGAAACTATTTCCTTATACAGTTACAGGGGATGTAAATACTTTGTATTGGAGATTATCGTGAGAATGAGAGAGAGAATGAAAAGACCTGGGTAAGGGCACACCCTGGTAACAGCAGCACTCCTCACCAGCTCCTCCCACTGCAGGCAGGTTCCTCAGGCGTCTTATTGTAGACAGTGCTCCAAAGGGGCTCCATATGGTGATTGGAGGTCCCTGGGGATCAAGCAGACCTGGGTTCAAATCCTAGCTCTGCTACTTCACTTACCATCTGGGAGACTGCATAAATCACATGCTTCTAGAATTCCCTTACTATCAATTGGGGATAATGATACCTACTCATCAAGTTGTGATGGAGATTGAAATTATGTGAGCTATCAGCATAATCAATGCTCAATAAATGTTATTTCCTTTCTCCTCCTTCTCTCTACATGTCAATACATTTAATTTACATTAGGAGATTGGGGAGAAAAAGAGAGAGGTGATTAAGAAAATGCCCCCTACTTTCTGCTTCACATTAAAGAGCAAGCATATAAGCATTAGCACAGTATTCTGAGTCACACCTATCTGGCACTTGTTCATTTATTCAGCAGATATTTATTGAGTCTCTACTATGTGCTACATAGAGTTCTAGGCACTGAGATACAGGAAAGAAGAAAACAGTGAGTGTGTTCAGGTGGCACTAACAATCTACTGGGAGAAACAGACAATAAATAGATAACATGGTGTCAGCAATAGTTAACAAATGGGAAGAGAGAAAAGCAGGGAACAAAGACAGAGTGCTATTTATATGTGAATGGTCAGGGATGGCTGCTCCGAGAAGGCGACATTTGATGGAACAGAGCCTTTGTTCTTGCTGTTTTCTCTCCCTGGAATGCCATCACTGTCCCTTGTCACTCTCTGTCACCAAATCTCCTGTCATCAAGACTCCACTCAAACAACACCATCTCTGAGTGCCTTTTCTGCCCACCTTTTGAGACTGAGTAAGTCTCTTCTGCCTCTCTGCTCCCACAATCCCTTTTACTGTCAATATGTTCCATGTTTAACCTTCTTCTCCCTCCTTCTTTCTTTGAGCTTCATTGTCAGGCACAGTGCTAGGCACAGAATTTGTTTATCAAATTTTGTGTGTGTGTGTGTGTGTGTGTGTGTATGTGTGTGGGTGTGTGTATTCATTCAGGTGTCAGCCCATCCTGACCACATTTGGGGATAGTGAGCAGGTAACCTCAGAGCTGGTCCTGGGGAAGTCTGTTCAACTCTGAGATGTGTACTTTGTCCTCAGAAATGTAATGCACTCTTTCCCATGAGTTAGGCGTGCTGAAGGAAGACTGCTTCTAGCTCTATGGCCTGGACAGTTCCATCCAAGTTCAGCACTGAGAACTATTAGGCACAGTCTCTTCTCATATTTCCAGAGCCCTTTAATCATTTTTGCCTTTTAGAAGCTACATGTCTTTGGGAAAATTATTTAATCTTTGCAGACTTCTCAGGTATTTTGGCTTTTGGTTGGAATTGTGACAACTGAATGTGCTGTTTCTTGAACCTCCTGCTGGTCAGAAGTCATGAGTGACTGGTATTGGTGTTGATTAGTTAAAAAACAGAAAAACAAAATAGCACAAAATAGTTTATGGGAAAGAGCATGGGTTTATAGTTAGACAAACATGGGTTTGAATCTAAACTCTGCCTCTTGCTATTATTTTTACCTGTAGCAAGTTACTTAATCTCTGTGAATCTGAATTTTCTCATATGCAAATTGGAATAATGGGTACCAATATCACTGGCTGCTATGAAGACCAAGTGAGAAAATGTGCAGATAGTGCATAATTAAATTTGAACTTTGGAGACTATACTCCAACCGTCCCCACTTCGTTATGTTCCAATCAAGAACCCTGAGTTCATCATCACTGTACTGTTACTCAGACAGGATAGTCATCACGTAGCACAAAGCAAATCCTGCTTCTAAACTTGTTGTTTGCTCTCACTCAGTGGCATAATCATTACTCTACAGTGTAGAATGTTATTATACAATGTAGGTGTGGGGTCTCTAGCCCACAGCTCTGCACCTTTGTCTAGCACTTCTGTCCTCATACCTTAGTGGTCTGTCCATCAGCTTGTTTCTCATCTACTTTGCTTGTCCAGTCCACTGTGGTCCTCCCTTGCCCTCTCGCTCATGTGGCAGAGTGGAACCAGCTGTCCTGAGACCTGAGTTCAACATCTGGTTTGCCCATTTGCATGTTTGCGGTCTGAGTCCAAGTCATTTCCCTTTGCTGAGTCTCAAGTTCATTGTCTTTGAAACAGTCCTGCTCTGCTCTGCCTATGATAGAATGTTTGGGTAATAAGTTTAAAATTAGAATATTTTAGGGCTATATCTGAGTTGGGGTATAGCTGAAAGAGCTCTGAGTTTCATTTCTAGCTCTACCACTTATCAGTGGTGATCCTGGCTAATTCACTCACATTCTCTTGACTCAGTTTCCTCATATATACAATAAAGATAACAATAATGACAACTAATGCTTCTTGAATTTTACTATGTGCCAGGCATTCTTTTAAGTACATTTGTTAACTAATTTACTCCTCACAGTAATCTTATGAAGTTGGCACTATAATCATCCCCATTGCAAAGTGAAGATACATAGGCACAGCGCGTGTATACATAATTAAGCAACTTGCTTCATTAATAAGTGTCACATTTAATTTAATAAGAGGCAGAGGTGCAATTCAGAACCAGTCTGTCTGGCTCCAGAACTCACGGCCTTAACCATCATGCCATACTGCCAACCATGGTGCTGTAATTCCTACCTTGCTGAGCTGTTGTGAGGCTTAGAGAGACTAAATAGACAGTGTCTGTCAATTGTGGATGTTCAACCTGTGTTATACCTTTATTAAGCTTAGCACAACTTAGGATTAATAAACGCTTACTTTGTTGCTGCATTTGGCCGTATGTCTGCTTCTGACGAAGCAGTGATTTTCAGGACCAGGTATTTTCCTGGAGCTGTTGCTTTTCTGCAAACCTGAGATGTCAGGAGTAAAATACCAGGGGCTTCTAATCCTAAGGAATCCTTGTAAGAGGGTGCCACTTTGTGCTTTGTATCAGTTCTTTGTTAGTGGTCAAGCCGGCTGACTGTCGTTCAATAAGGAATTGGGCTTTGTTGTAGAGGTGGTTTTTTTCTAAGCACAAGGAAGGCAGGGTCAGGTCTGCAATTTTCTCTGGCTCCAGGAACAAATACTTCTGCTCCTCTAAGCCTGAGAGTCTCGAGAGATACGAGGATTGGTGATGACCTCCTGCCTGGGTGGCTCTTACACACAAAGCTGAGAGCAATTTTTAAAGTCTTCTCGCCATTTTGCTCTCTCTTTAAAAATTAAATGCCTGACACTGAGGTGTTTTATTCCCAGACCAGCTGTCCTTTAGGAGGATGGATTGGAAGTGAGAATGTCTGACGACTTCCTTCCTAACCTCAGTGGTTTTCGAGGATGGGAAAGGCCACAGGGAAGGAAAGTGACCTTGTTCTTTTTGTCAACTTAATGAAAAAGAAATGAAGCATCAGTCATGATGACTGAGTTCCATAGTGAGGTAGCCATGGGAAGGACGTAGGAGCAATGGCATGATGTAGGGTTTAAGACTCAGTGAGACTGGGAGGTTGCACAGTCTGCATGGCATGCTGGATTGAGCACTAGACTGGGAGCAGAGAGACCTGAATTCTCATCTCAGATCTGCCACTATCTGTCTGTGTGGTCCTGAGTCAGTTACTGACCCTTGTGAAGATGTTACAATCCATGTTTAGAATGTCAGCAATATAGTGGAGTGGTTAAAAGCAAACTTTGTTGTGAATTTTTAGTCGTACTGCTTCCTCCTTGGGTAACTTAGTTACTCTTCTGTAGGAGGCTCAGCTTTCACATCTGTAAAATTAAGAGCTTGGAGGCCAGGCCTGTGCCTAGCCAGTGCTTCAAATGCCCTCCAAGACCCCTCTGCAAGTACATTCTCTCCTTCTTTGCCTTGGTACTCTCTTATTCCTCCTTTAGAATTTAGTACTAACTTCCCTTTGGGTGGAAAACCTTCCCGATGCCCCCCATTGATTGAGATACCCTCCATCCCTGTATTTCCATCACCCCCAGTGACTTCACTTGTCATTACACTTATCACTCTGTGAGGTCCTTGAGGGCCTAAGTCTAGTTCCTCTCCAGTGCCTCAGAGCCCTACACAGGATCTGGTTCCAAGATGCAGTCTCCAAATGCTTGCTAATGGAGTGAATGCATCTCTTTCCAGGTCTAAAATTCTGTGCTTCTAAGTGTATTTGCCTTTATTGGTACCTATTGTTCAAAATGCACATAAGAGATACTATTTTTTTCTTTCACAAAAAGGTAACAATTATAATTTTCAGGCCAGGCAGAGTGGCTCAGACTTATAATCTCAGCATTTTGGGAGTCCAAGGCTGGAAGATGGCTTGAGACCAGAAGTATGAGACCAGCCTGGGATACATAGAGAGACCTTGCCTCTAAAAAGAAAAAAAAAAAAAAAAAAAGAATAATAATCAGGCACAGTGGTATGCACTTGTAGTACCAGGTACCAGGGAGGCTGAGGCAGGAGGATGAGTTGAGCCTGGGAGTTCAAGGTTGCAGTGAGCTATGATCACGCCGCTGCATGCGTGATCTGCCCCAGACGGGACAGGGGCTTTGGGCTGGTGGAGCACGTGCAGTGACAGGACAGCATCCTCAATCAATCAAGCAGCATATTTGGTTGCATTTTCTACACACTACAGCTGTTGTTAGGTTGCCTGCGGATACTCTGGGCTTCTGTCCTGCTGGTGCTGAGCTCCCTGGTGTCTCTTGCTGGTTCTGTCTACCTGGACTGGATCCTGTTCTTTGTGCTCTATGATTTCTGTCTTGTTTGCATAACCACCTATGCCATCAACGTGGGCCTGATGTGGCTCAGTTTCCGGAAGGTCCAAGAACCCCAGGGCAAGGCTAATAGGTATTGAGCCCTCATCCCAAGCCAGGCTGGCCTCATCTGCTTTGCTTTGACATGTGAACCTTGCACAAGGGGGCATATCTGAGTCCCAAGAAAGCCCTAGATGCCAGGGCTTCCTAGAGTTCCCCCTCCCCCTGCCATATCCACACACGATAATGGACCAAATGTACCATACATTTGTTCTTTTTTCCACCCAGTGCCTCTGACTCTGTCCCTAAGGGTGGTCTCAAAAGCTCTTGCCATTGCCCAGGGAGGGAAGGTTCTGAGTAATAAAATTTCTTAAATAGTAGTAGAAAAGCAAGATTACTCTGCTCCCCCACACCCCCAAAAAACAATTACAATTCTTTATGTGAATATAGAAATTCATGCTGGATAAAATATTTTCCACATTTATTACCTGACATCTGCTGCCTAATGGCTTATCAGTATTCGGTTTTAAAAACAATCGAAGACCACTGTTGGGTCTCATCCAACTAGATTTCTTGTTTGACTTACTGGAACTATCTCCAGGTTGTGCACCCTTGCCTTGAACTGACTATACTGCACAGGGCTACTGCCCCATCTCTTACCCCAAGTGGTCTTTTCCATCTCAGATACCAAGCTCTGTGCTATCACTGACTCCCAGGTAATGGACCGAGTCTTCTGAAACCAGTTCGGCTGTGGGCTTACCCTCATCTCAGGGAGTCCACTTTCTTGGTCTGTTTTTAAACCAACGATGTCTACATCAGGTATGTGATCTCCAAATTTACAGCCTCATAGAGAGAGCTTGCTGTTAACAGAGTTGTCAGCAGAGGGGGGGAAATGCAAAATTGTCCAACAGAAATAAATCTCAGAAACTGTTTTGTCAAGCCATCCAAGCATTATACATTTGCTGCTGTGTGCAGAATACACAGGAGGGGAGGGAAGAGAAGGGGGAGAAACAGTGAGTGGAAGAGCTGAGACCGGCTTGCACTGTGGGCAAATCAAAGCTCTCTTCTCCCTCCATGACCTGCTTCTCCCTGCCTTCCTGGAGGCCTTATGTGAGGTATGTATGGTGTCTTTTCCTTCTTTGTTTATTGTCTCTCCCCTAACTTTCGTGACTTTCTTATTGTAGCTTTGGCACCTGATGAGCTACACGCTAGAGGAAAAACAAAGAAACATCAGAGTGCTGTGGGTGTGGGGCTTGAGGAGAGTGCTGGACACACAGCCTAAATCCTAGTAAGCAGGTCTTTCTAAACTTCACATCATTTTATCAAGGCTCCCCTTTGCTACTTGAATCTGTTTCTAGACTCTGCTTAAATTTTAAATATGTTATTTGTCTGCCTGGAATGCCTTGCTCAACCAAATTTCCTCCAGTCTTCAATGCCCACTCTAGTTTTGCTTCCTCCATTCAGCCTTTCCAGACTAATCCAGCCTTTTGCAACCTCTCCACTTCCTGATCTTGGGCAACCTTTGTGGTTGGAATCCTAGAGTTGGTCTTTTGGCTCTATTGCCTCCCATTTCCTTCTTTGAACCTTTCTTCTGTGTGTATTTCAGATCTCTTCCAGGAGATTCCAAAGTTGCTGAAGGAAGAGCAATCCTTTCCCAGATATTTCTGTTTGAAAATAATTCTACATTTAGCCAGCTCTACTATCTTGGGCAGTCAGCATCTCTGAGCCACAGTTTCCTCCTCTATAAAATGGGACAATAATATCTGCCTTATAGAGTGCTTTTGAGAGTTAAATGAGTCAATATAACTAGGATTGAGAGCAATGCCTGGTACTTAATGGCAATCAATAAATATTCTCAATAAACACTGGGTCCCTCCAGAAGACATTGGTGGCAGACTGTGCCAGCGATTCAACAAAGGATGACATCATTAAGGTCTGTGGGGTCAGACTGCCTGGGTTCAAATCCAAAACCCATCACTCTGTGCTTAGAGGAAACTATTTCACCTCTCTAAACGTTAACTTCCTCATCTGCAAAATAAGGACAATGATAGAACCTACCTCCTAAGGATTATACAAAAGACTTCATGGAAAGCATTTGGCAAAGCGTCTTGTACTGAGAAATCAAACAGTAAATATCAGCTACTTTTGAGGAGGTGGGTGATATTTTGTCTGTATTCTTAACAGTGCCATTGCATTCTAGCTGCTCTGTTGAGAGATTTGTAGCTACTCTGTAGATTCATGTCACACCTTTGATGGGTCAAATGAATGCAAAGTTGCAAGAAGAGCCCAAGACTTGTCTTCCTACACACCCACCTCAAGCGCTGCTTTTGTGCCTTCCTTAGTTTGTGGCTTTGAGAAAGTGAACCTCTCTGAAGTTTCTTTTTTTTTTTTTATCATCTGGGAGATGGGATAGTAATGTCTACCTTTAAGGGCTGAAAAAAAACTAGTGCCATAATATGCGAAAGCATTGTTTAAACTAAAAAGTGTGCTACAAAGGATATTACATATTTGTTGTTTTTACTCTTATTACCATCAGCCAAGCAATATTTGTATAGCATCTCTTTCTGTGCCACACTGAGCTGGGTCTGAGGAAAGCCCCAACATATTATGAAACAGAATAGCTGTGGCTGATGGAGATACCATGACTTGAAGATGGCCAGAGCTAGAATCCCAGTTGCTGGCAGAGCCAGAGGCATCCCAGAGTGGTTCAGGCTCAATGCAATTAAGAGCTGGAGATGAGCAGTTAGGCCAAATCCTGGCTCAAGCTCCCTTGTGAATTTAGCCAAGCAACATGATCTCTCTGAGCCTCAGGTTTTAAAAAATCTACTAAGTGGAGATTAACAATTCATGTCTTGCCCCCTTTTTGAGGTTCCTGTGAGGGTCAAATGAGATGACAATGTTAAATTGTTGGGAACACTGTGACTCAGAACATGTTCTGTGGTATTTCTTGGTGTCCCCACTAGTCTACAAGATCTTGAAAGAGATTGATAGTTGTCTATATTTTCTCAATGCTTACAATATTACTGTCTACTGAGAAGATGCTCAATAACTGGAAATGGAGAAATAAAGCACTGTTGCTGTTCATCTTATCCATAAGCGTCATTGTTTTCACCCCCTAAATTCCCTGCCAAAAAAGTGCTGTTCCTTTAGTGAGGTTGCCTTTAAACTTTACTCATTGAGGCTGCTGCTACTGCTACTGCTACTACTTGTTACTGCTTATTAAACACCTGCTACATTTAAGCTCTTGTGCTAGACACTTAATATGAATTATCTTTAGCCCTCCTAGCACTTCTGTGTGGTGGATGTGGAACCTAGGCTCAGACGACCTAGGGGAAACTTCCTCAAGGACAAACACCCTATAATTGGAAGAATAAGGATTTGAACCTGGTTTGTCTGATTGCAAATTCTAGACTTGTTGCCTCATACCCCACTGCCACTAGAAATCCAGCAAGGAGCCCAATTGTCCTTTAATAGCCCACAGTTGAGGGAGGTAGCGGCTTCTCCTGTGAGTGGATTAGAAGTCATTCCCACTTTGAGAACGCAGGAGGTAGGAAGAGCAGATAGGCCAAGGTAAAAAGCTAGGGAAGCAATTCTTCTTTCAAGGGGAAAAATATATGTATTTGGATTCTTTTTCACACATCCAACCCAGCAGAAAATTGGTTTGTGGAAGATGTAGGTCGTGGCTCTGGCCGCAGCATCTGGATGCCTTATATTGTACACTGTATTACCAGAGTAATATCGTGCACTTTATTAGCACCAGCAGGATTGGGGATTCCCATGGGGTCTGTTCTTTGCTGTCAGATATATAAGGCCATTTAATCTCCTTTATCAGATCTAGTTCTGCCTCCCCCACTCCCAACTCCTCTTGCAGACCAATAAAGAAAATTTCTTCAGATTCACTGGACTGAAAACCAGCTTTTAAATACTCCTGCATCCTCCCCAACTCCTGTGTCTAATAAGCAAGCAAGCCAAGAAGGTGTCAATGCCTTGAAAATCAGCTTTGTGCAATTGAATAGCAATTTCCTCCAGAAATTTGTAATTGGAACATCACCTTCTTTAAGCAGAGACTAGAGGAAGAATTTGTTGCTTACCCTAGCTAGCTCTTGTCTCACTTAGGCACTGTGATCTTTGGGGACAAGGCTGGCATTCTTTCATCAGAAACTCAATTATACCTTTGGTCCTGGCTAAGAGAAATGGCTAGAGCCACTTGAGAGACAGGAGGATTTTCTCTGGACAGAAACTGAGTACATGCCTGGCCTGTTTGTGGGCCACTTTTGATGGAACCAAATAAGATATTCAGGATTCAAAGAGATTTGTGTTCAAAATCTCAGTTCTATAATTATTCTCTGTGCTCTATGATATTTATTCACACATGGAGAGTGTGCCAGCCCTGAGACTGGTGCTGGTGGGTCTTGGGATTAAGACGTGGCCTACCTTTGGAGAGATCACAGTCTCGTGGATAGAAGACATGTATGAATGCATGCTATCAACAAATGGGATAAGTGCAATGGGGGGTCTCAAAGAGGCCCCTGGCCCCGTCATGGGACTCAGAGCAGGAATCTGCAAGGAGAGGATGCCTGAGCTGAATACATCCTTATGTTGGTCCCTTCACCTCTGGGCCTCAGTGTCCTCAGCTGTAAAATGGGGTAATACCTACCCTGAAGGGCTGTTTGGGAAATACACTGTACTATATACAATATGCTTAGCCTGAAGTCTACCACATAATAACTAGTATTATTTAAAGGACACAAGGAGTTGAACAATAACATGAATAGTCCTTTTTACTTGTATGAAAGAACTGGAAAGCAGTCTGGATAAAGATCTGGGTGGCCTGCATTAGACTCTGCATTAGGCTCTGCCTCTTCTTAGCTGTGTGACCTTAGGCAAGTCACATCACTTCCGTGAACCTTGGGCTTCTTCTCCATCAGATGGGGAGAAGGTTAGGAGGATCAAAGAAGACAGTTAAATGGCAAGGAACTTCACAAATTGTAAGGTGTTGTGCTTCTCGAAGGAATTTGTCTTATAACTATTATCATCATAACTTACAGGTCTAAATAATGCGGAAAGGCAGTTCTGCAGAAAGGGATGGATTGTTAGGTGCCCAGGAAGTGAATTGGAGGTTAAACAAGCCCCAGGCTTGGTGCAATGAGCGTCTATCTATAGGGCATGATTTTAAGCACAAGTTCTTAACCATGAGAGGATGGGAGGAGAGAGACATGCAACAATTACCCAGGGATTTTTTTTCAGGATGTGTACATACACATACACAACCCACCCCACATACCCTCTTGCCCAAGGCTTGTCAGAATCTGCAGTGGACATTGGTGGCATATATTTATAGAAAGGTGATTACCCACTGCTCTTTCCTAAAGTTAAGTTCCACAGCTTCAGAATGTATTGAAAAGCTCATTGGATGATAAACTCCCATCTCTCTAACTCTTTTCATCACCATTTTAGCCTATTTGCCTGGCCCTCTGCCTAAAGCATATTCTAATGGATTAAATACTTAGTTTCCAGATATGGCTTCTTCATTTCTATCATTCTATCTGTGTATTCAGCCAGTATTCCACCAGCTGGGCAATTTTAAAACTTAGGAACATTCAGATATCTGAATTATAGGACTATGGAACTTGCCAGACCTACAGAACAGGGACATTTTCATGACCCAAAAATAATGTTCAGAGTCCCAATAGAGCTGAAGATGCCATAAGACCTGGAGAGGTGCAGTCTCCAATGGTGGTCCTGGCCATCGTTGGCAGAGAACTGATAATGCTTTGTTGCATTTGCATAGCTCCCCAGGGGCACAAAGCACCTGCCTGCACACTATGCCAGTGACCTTTGGGGAACTCTGTTAAGTCACCAGAGCAAATAGCATTGCCCCCATTTCACAGATAAAGTGAGAGGTTCAGAGAAGTTAAGGGACTTCCTGCTGTTCACAGAGTCAGTGAGGGGCACAGCTGGCACTCACCTGGTGTGCAGGCTTCCAGGCCACTGTGTCCTGGGGATGTTTTCTGCCGCAGAGGCTGTGGCAGTGTAATGAAATCTGACATGGTTTGCTTGCAAGCATGTGCCAGTGACTGTTCTTTCAGAGGGGCCTGCTCAGGAACTGTTACCGTTTTACAAGCTGATACCAAGGAGCTTTTAAAATTCGATTTCTTTCAATACAGCTCTTTGAATCTTTTCCCCATTGTTTAGGGTCAGGTGTTCAGTTCTGTAAGGACCCTGTGAGCAACGAGTGGGCAGATCAGTTCTAGCAATTTATATTTGACCCTACTACTCCAGAGGGAAAGCAGCACAACACGATAAATTCTGATTCCTATTTTCTCAGGCAAGCTGTATTTCAGTGGGGACTTGGAGGAAAAAGAAAAGAGATATGTGTGTATGGATGTGCATGTGTGTATGTGTGTGTACACATCTGTATGTGTGAGTATGTATGTGTATTTCTAAAAGACCCATCAACAACAGTACACTAGGGAAAACCACAGCTCTCTAAAAATGTCCCTGGGGTAAAAAAAAAAAAAAAAAAAAAAAAAAAATCAATCTTATAGCTTTCCACCTGGGCTGGCCAATGATCACAATGATAATGCCTTGTAACTGCACTAAGTTTGCAAAATGTATTCACATTGATAATATATATGTGTGTGTATATATATGTATATATGTGTATAAATGTGTATACACACATATATATAGCAAATTCTTACCAAAGAGGACTTACCTTCTGCTAGCATTTGCTGCACTGCTTTTTATGTCTTATTTTATTGAATTATCCCAGAAACTCTATAATAAGGGTAACATTATCTCCATTTTAAATTGGGAAAATGGGTTTGGTGGGACAAAGTGACTTACCCCAAATTGCATAGCTGGAAATGCTCTTAAGTTCTTCAGTACAGAGGATCGGAGACTCCACAGCCACTGCTCTTTAACTTGTTATGTGGCTGGCTCTATAGTTACACATTTGTAAATTCTTATTTAAAATTTAAAAAATGACTATGCTAAAGGGCTCTCTTCCACCTTCCACTTTCCCTCCAACCCCTTGCTTACAGAAGAAACAAATAGTCTTTGTTTTCCTGGAGTGACATCTCCTGGCTAGAAGAAAATGTAAAGATTATCTATTTTAAACCAGTGTTTCATGGCCATGGTCATATTAGAAATACCTGGGGTGCTTTCTTCATACCTAGGGTGCTTGGATCCCACAAATTAAATCAGAATCTCTGGGGCCATGGGTTATTTTTTTTTAATATTCAGTTGATTCTAATGTGAAGCCAAAATAGAGAATTTCCCACTGTGATTCACTGATCACTCTTTCTACAATATCCCTGCAAAATTTTCAACCTTCTTTTGCTAGAAGGCCCCCAATGACAAAAAGCTTACCATTCTAAGAGACAGCTAATTTTATTTATCAGCTTCTTTTTTCAGGGAACAAATAACCCAAATAAACAAAAACAAAACCTTTTTATCGATCAGGCAGTATCACTTCTGTTACCTCATTTAATATGCACAGGCTTTTTATTATCGTCTCAACTTTAGAGATGAGGAAACTGAGGATCATTTATGCCTCATTCAACAAAAATGTACTGACTGTACACCTGCTAAATGAAAAGCCAATTATAAGCATATACAGACACTGGCATGGCCCTGGCCCTCAGGGAGCTTTCATCAGTGGGGAAAGACAGTTATTAAAAACCAGATTGCAGAGCTAATCAATTACAAATTGTGATGGGTGCAATGGAGGTGAAGTGCAGAATGCAGTGATCATTTGTAACAGGTGGATCTGGCCAAGGGTGTGTGGTGCAGGTGTGTGTGTGCAGGTGCATGTACAGGGAGGCCAGGGAAGATTTCCTCAGCAGACCACCCATCTTAGTGAGCTGTGGAGGACAAGAAATTGACTAAGGAAGGGGTGGTGCGGAGCATGGAAGGAGTCAGCTGTGTGCAGGAGGTACTGACGCTGGAAAGTGCCCAGTGCTTTGGAGGAACTGGAAAGTGGCCAGCCAGTTGCCAACCCTGGGAGAAGGAGCCTAGAGGTTGGTGGGAGTGGGGATTGGGCAGGCCCAGTCTGGTCCTGGTGATTCAGACCAGAGAAGCTTTTGCTGGATGCTAACCAGAGGTGTTGCATGTCCAGAGGTTTGCTCGTCAAGGATGAAGCTCAGCTTGGAGATGTAGATGAGTCCTCTTCCCATATCCGTAACTGCCTGCTTGTCTATATAAGAAGCATTTCCTTCTTTCTTTCCTTTAAAAATGTCCTCTGAAGGGCACACCAAAACCAGAGAATGCATCAACAGCCTCCAGTGGGAGCGTTCTGTGTGAGGAGGGGAGGAGAGGAGGAACATAGTTGGAAACCCGTAGACAGAGGAGGAGCCTTGGGAAGCTGGGCTGTGGGTTCAGAGCCCTTTTCTCTTTCTTCTAGTGCTCATATCACTATGTTCTTATGCTTTTAAGAAAAAATGTATCTGTATTTTAAATTGAAACACACAGAGAGACAGAGAGAGAGAATGGCCAGAATTGTGGGGGGGTTACTCCTTAGAAAACCATTTGGAGAGTGCCTATAACCCTGTCTTAAATACCTTTTTAAAAACCACCCACAATCTAAAAGGAGTCTCTGATGCACTGCATGTTGATAGAATCTGCTTTTGGGAAGTGTGGATGTGTGTCTCTCAGGAAATTGGGGAAATGAACTTTTCTCTCTCTGTGTAAAATGCCATGCACAGAAGCCCCCCTCTGGAAAAGATGCAGAGATTGTGGTCCTTGAGTATTTAATTTAAATATTTGACTCTGTTAGCTTTTTCTCCCTTCTCTTCATTCCTCAGCACCCTCTCCCCTAACCAGACAATACACTGGTACTAGCCCAGGTTTCAATCTCAGATTCAGGGACAGAGAGACCAGTAGATGCAGGTACCCACAGAGACATGGTCTAAAACATAAACACACTCATGTACAAGTATCCACTGGCCTCCTCACTCTCCTGCACATACACATGCAGACACCAAACACCCACAACTTGTACCTTCAGGAAGCAAAACATGCCTCACCTGGCCTGATGTAATGTCCCAAAAACTTTCTGCTCCTCACAGCTGAAATTTCTTAACCTCACCCTCAGCCCTGGCTTGGCTCAACCCTGACCCTAGGGGTTCTAGAATGCCCACTTTAGAGCATAAGGTGTCCTACCCAGGGCGCCTGGGGCTCCTGCTCTGACCCTCATCCAAGTTCCAGGAATTGGACTCCTAAGCAGGTGGTGTCACCTGGTCATGGTTTTGTTCTCTTGAGTGCATGAATCCCCTTTTCATAGGCTGCCCAAGTCTCTGCTTCTTTCATATATCAGCCTTTCTCTCTGTCCCCCTCCTGGACTGGAGACCAGCTCACCCAGAAGGCAAGGTTAGAGTATTTTATCCCTGTGCCATCTCACCAATACTCTGCACAGTGTATGTGGTAATATACAACACATACATACATAATTATATGTATAATAAATATATATTTAAAAAATATATAATAAATGCATGTTGAATGGCTGAAGAAACAACTCATACTGTGTCTGGAATTGGTGGGTTCTTGGTCTCGCTGACTTCAAGAATGAAGCTGCGGACCCTCGCGGTGAGTGTTACAGTTCTTAAAGATGGTAGTCCGCAATTTGTTCCTTCAGATGTTCACATGTGTCCACAGTTTCTTCCTTCTGGTGGGTTTGTGGTCTCACTGACTTCAGGAGTGAAGCTGCAGACCTTTGCGGTGAGTGTTAAAGCTCATAAAAGTGGTGTGACACAAAGAGTGAGCAGCAGCAAGATTTATTGTAAAGAGCAAAAGAACAAAGCTTCCACAATGTTGAAGGTGACCTGAGGGGGTTGCTGCTGCTGGCTCTGGAAGCCTGCTTTTATTCCCTTATTTGGCCCCACCCACATCCTGCTGATTGGTCCATTTTACAGAGAGCTGATTGGACCATTTCGACAGAGCGCTGATTGGTGTGTTTACAATCCTCTAGCTAGACGTAGAAGTTCTCCAAGTCCCCACTAGATTAGCTAGACACAGAGCACTGATTGCTGCATTTACAAACCTTGAGCTAGACACACGGTGCTGATTGGTGTATTTACAATCCCTTGGCTAGACATAAATGTTCTCCAAGTCCCCGCTAGACCCAGGAGCCCAGCTGGCTTCACCCAGTGGCTCCTGCACCAGGGCCACAGGCGGAGCTTCCTGCTAGTCCTGTGCCGTGCACCCGCACTCCTCAGCCCTTGGGTGGACGATGGGACTGGGCATCACGGCACAGGGAGTGGTGCTTGTTGGGGAGGCTTAGGCCACGCAGGAGCCCGTGGCGGGGGAGGGGTGGGAGGGAGGCTTGGGCATGGTGGGCTGCAGGTCCTGAGCCCTGCCCCGCGGGGAGGCAGCTGAGGCCCAGTGAGAATTTGATCACAGCGCCGGTGGGCCGGCACTGCTGGGGGACCTGACGCACCCTCTGCAGCTGCTGGCCCGGGTGCTAAGCCCCTCACTGCCCGGGCCCAGTGGCATCAGCTGGCCGCTCCGAGTGTGGGACCCACCGAGCCCATGCCCACCTGGAACTTGCACTGACCCGCGAGTGCTGCACACAGCCCTGGTTCCCGCCTATGCCTCTCCTTCCACACCTCCCCACAATCAGAGCAAGCTGGCTCCAGCCTCGGCCAGCCCAGAGAGGGGCTCCCACAGTGCAGTGGCAGGATGAAGGGCTCCTTAAGCGTGGCCAGAGTGGATGCCGAGGTCGAAGAGGCACTGAGAGCGACTGAGGGCTGCCAACATGTTGTCACCTCTCAATCCCCCCTCTAAACAGGACACCACAACTGCTATTGGGAATTTGGCCGATGACCGCTCTAGCTATTTCCTGCTGGATGGGGCGAAGAAAGGGCCCTGCAGTTGTAGTGTCCTCCAGAGGAGAGCTCTCTAGGCCAGTGAAAGTGCCAGCAGGTTGGTCCAGGGTTCCTCGGTGGAAGTTGTTATTTGAGCTCATTTGGGGTTCCATTTGTAAGACCATCTGTAGCTTGATGGCCTCGATTCTAGAGGAAACAAATTTGACAAGAAGGTTAAAAATACAGGGCCCAAAGGTGAGTAACAGCAAGATGGCTGCCACAGGACCTAGAAAGGGGAGAAGCCATGTTGCCCAACTCTAGAGGTTGGTATAAGAGTTTGAAAGGCGTTGTCTGATTTCAGAAGCCTTTTCCTGTAAACGCTGGGTGGCATCTCACACTATCCCTGACTGGTTAGTGTAAAAACAACACTCTTCTCCTAAGAAGGTGCAGAGTCTTCCTTTCTCAGCAGTGAGGAGGTCTAGGCCTCAGTGGTTTTGGAGAGTCACTGCTGCTAAAGAGTCTGTTTGGGATTGTAGAGTAAGGATAGATTTTGTTATTTCTTGCAAACTGTCTGAGAAATCCTTCGAGAGTGTGTGGTAGTAGGATAATGAAGTAGATAAACTGGCTATTCTGGTTCCTGTAGCAGTAGCCATTCCTAACCATTGCTAACCCTGAAAGTAGGGGTGTCAGTTGCATGGCTGTGTGCTGACGGACTTGAGCTTTGAGGGGTACTGATAGGGTCTGATTTCCTGGGGCAATATTAATGTTGGGATGTAGAAAGACCAAGGCACAGGCGCCTGTCCAGTTAGTGGGGAGGCAGATATAGGTTGATGTTCCACATAAGAAGAATATGCCTTGGCTGGGTAGACATTTAGAACTTTACCCTGGTGGCTTTTAAAGGAATAGGGTACCCTGATTTTTCTTTACTACTTCCATTTCTCTGTCCTTCTATTTGACTTCTTCTTTGTCTCTCTCTTTCTGACTCTCTTTCTGTCTTTCCTTCTTTGACTATCTCTCTGTCTCTTTCTCCATCTCCTTTTCTTTGTCTCTCTTGTTTCTTCCTCTCTCTCTCATTCTCTTTGACATCTCCTTTGTCTCTCTCTTTCTCTCTGACTCCCTCTTTGTCTCTTCCTCTCATTCCTTCTTTGACTTTCTGTCTCTCTGTCTCTTCCTCTGTCTCCTTCTCTTTGCTAGTCTTTCCCTGCCTCTATCAGCCACTTATGCTTCTGTTCTCCCTTCTCCTTCCCATTTTGATGGCTTTGGCAGTGTAAGACTGCCACCTCCTTGGGTTTTTGCACTGTGCAATAGCTCCATAATTTCCTTGTGGTATTTAATGGAGGTTCCCCCAGAGGTTAGGAACTCTCTTTCTTTCCATATTACAGCATGGGCATGTAGGATTAGATAAGCATACTTGCTATCTGTATACACATTTATTCTTTTTCCTTTCCCAGTTCTAAGGCTCAGGTAAGTGCCCCTAGTTCTGCTAACTGGGCACTGGTCCCTGGGGGAAGAGGCTTACCTTCAAGTATGGTTACATCACTAACTATGGCATAGCCTGCCCTTCGTATCCCATTCTCCACAAATGAACTTCCATCGGTATATAAGGTCAGGATTAGCTAAGGGGACCCTCTAAAAGATCATCTTGGGCGGCATAAGTCTGGACTATAATTTGTTGGCAGTCATGCTCGATTGGTTCCCCATCCTCTGGGAGAAAAGTGGCAGGGTTGAGGGCCACACACATGTGTATTTGAAGCACCAGTCCCTCAAGGAGTAGTGCCTGGTATCTAAGTAGACAGTTGTCTGATAGCCATAAATTTCCTTTGGCACCTAGTATACCATTTACATGATGAGTAGTCCAGACAGTGAGATGCTTTCCTTGTATTATTTTGATAGCCTCTGACACTAAGACAGGCACTGCTGCAACTACCCATAAACAGTGAGGCCAGTCTTTTGCTACTACATCAGTTTCCTTACTTAGGTATGCCACTGGTTGTAGGGTTGTCCCATGAGTCTGAATAAGGACTCCAAGAGCTATTCCTGCTCTCTCTGTGACGTATAAAGGGAAGTTTTGTCCTTGGGCAGGCTTAAAGCTGGAGCCTGTACTAGGGCCTGCTTTAAGGTTTTGAAGACTGTTTATGCTTCTGGTTCCCATTCTACTAGATGAGTATTTGCTCTCTGGGTTTCCTAGATTAGAGTATAGAGGGGCCTGGCTATCTCGCTGTATCCAGGGATCCATAGTCGGCAGAAGCTGGTGGTTCCAAGGAACCCCTGCAACTATTTTAATGTCTTAGGGCGAGGATAAGCCAGTATAGGCTGTATTCGTTCCTTGCTGAGGGCCCTGGTCCCTCTGGCTAAGATTAGGCCTAGATATTTGACCTGCTGTAGGCAAAGCTGGGCCTTCGACCTAGACACCTTGTACCCTTGATTAGCTAGAAAGTTCAGGAGATCTAGAGTAGCCTGCTGGTATGAGACTTCCGAATTGGGAGCCAAAAATAAATCATCCACATACTGAAGGACCAGAGTGCCTGGACTTGAGAAGTGGCCTAGATCTTGGGCCAGTGGCTGACCAAACAGATGAGGACTATCCCTAAACCCTTGGGGCAAGACCATCCACGTAAGTTGGGACATGTGGTCTGTGGGATCCTCAAAGGCAAAGAGAAACTGGGAATCAGAGTGCAGGGGAATACTAGAAAAAGGCATCGTTGAGGTCCAGAACCATGAACCATTCTGCTTTCTCTGGTATTTGAGAAATCAGGGTATAGGGGTTGGGTACAACTGGATATAGAGGAATTACTGCTTCATTGATGAGTCTAAGATCTTGCACTAGTCTCCACTGACGGTTTGGTTTTTCTACTCCTAGAATTGGGGTGTTGCAGGGACTGCTGCATTTCCTTACTAAGCCTTGAGCTTTTAAATGTTTAACAATATCCTGTAATCCTTTATGAGTTTCAGCCCTAAGGGATATTGCCTTTGTTAAGGAAAAGTGGTGGGGTCTTTGAGCCTGATTTGAACTGGGCAGGCATTTTTTGCCTTTCCAAATTGTCCTTCCAATTCCCAGACTTCAGGGTTGATTCCCTCCTGAAGTAGGGGACAACAAATGGATAACTTGTTCCGCATATTCATGTAGATAGTAGCTCCAGCCTTGGCAAATATATCCCTCCCTAATAAGGGTATGGGACTTTCAGGCATAACAAGAAAGGCATGTGAAAAGAGGAAAGCCTCCAAATTACAACTAACGAGGTGGGAGAAATACCTGGTTACAGGCTGTCCCAGGATTCCTCGGATGCCACCAGACCTTGAGGACAGTCGTCCAGGACAGGAGATTAACACTGAGAAGGTCACGCCAGTGTCCAGGAGGAAGTCAATTTTCTGGCCTTCAATGGTTAAATGTACCCGGGGCTCACTGAGGGTGATGACATGAGCTGGTGCTTTCCCTGGGCACCCTCAGTCCTGTTGTTGGATCATGTCATTGGGGGCTTCTGACCCACAGAACCTTCATCCTCTGGGGCAGTGCACCTTCCAGTAATTGCCTCGGCATAGTGGACATGGATGAAGGGGCAGCTTGTTTCTCATTGGACAGTCTTTTTTAAAGTGTCCTAGTAAACCACACTGATAACAAGCCCTACTATGTGATTGGCCTGCTCCATTTTCTGTCCTCTCTGAACCACCAAGGTTTGTTTGTCTGAGGGCCATGACTAAGACTGTGGCCTTTCTCTGATCTTGCTTTTTCCTTTTGGGCCTGTTCCTCTTGGTCCCTATTATAGAACACTGAGGTTGCCAGGTTTAATAACACCTCCAGATTTTGTTCAGGGCCCAGGGCTTGCTTTTGGAGTTTTCTCCTGATATCTGTGACTGATTGGGTAATAAACTTATCTTTTAGAATCAATTGACCCTTGAATGATTCGGGGGACAGGGAGCATATGTTTTTAAGGCCTCCCATAGCCACTCAAGGCAGACAGAAGGATTTTCTTCCTTTCCCTGAGTTATGGTGGACATCATTGAATAATTCATGGGTTTTTTCCTAATTCTCCTTAGTCCTTCTAGAACACAGGTCAACAGATGTTTACAACTCCAGTCCCCATGATCTGAGTCAAGGTCCCAGTGGGGATCCATACTGGGGATGGCTGGCTGACCGGTAGGGACTGTATCCCTTTCTTCGGCTGTCATTCTATCATTTACTTGACTAAGATACCAGGTATCTCCAAACTCTCAGGCTGCAGCTGAAGACTCATTCTTTTCATTAAAGGCCAGTGTTTGATCTAACAGTAGCATGACATCTCTCCAAGTGAGGTCAAAGTTTTGCCCTAGACCCTGTAGGACATCTATGTACCTATCAGGATCATCTGAAAACTTCTCAAGGTCTGCCTTGATCTGCTTTAAATCAGAGAGGGAGAAGAGGACATGTATCCGGGTTGGGTCAAATTCCCCTCCCCTTACAGCTTGGGACATAACCAATATCCTGGGAGGTTTTGTGGTCCTTTGGAGATTTCTTTGCTTATTTCCTTCTGGGCAGGGGAGATTAAAGGAGGCTTATCATTAATAGGAAGGGGAGCTATAGGGAGGCTAGGATGTGGGGGTAAGCTGAGAGGTCCTCCTGTGGGATGTAAATTGTAAGCTTTGCATTGTTGTGTATTCTCCTTCAATGAAAAGAAAGCTTGGACATAAGATATTTCACTCCATTTGCCTTCCCTCTTACAGAAGAGGTCAAGCTGCAGGATAGTATTATAATTTGTAGTTCCCTTAGGTGGCCATTTTTTCCCATCTGGGAGAGAATATTGGGGCCAAGTCATAGTGCAGAAAAAAATGAGCTGCCTCTTGTTCAGGGTTTGCGGGTCAAATTAGTCCCAGTGGCTTAGGATGCACTTCAAGAGTGAGCCTGTTGATGCCTGTGTCCCACCTGAAAGACAAAACCGCTTGTGGTTTTGGTTTGTTTTGTATCTCCCTCTGCCCAAGAACCTGCAATGGTCCCTGGACCCTGCTGATTGGAGTAGTTGCACTCACCGACGCAGCAGCAGAAACAACCCCTGCCCAAGAACCCGTAATGGTTCCTGGACCCTGCTGATCAGAATAGTTGTGTTCACCAACGCAGCAGCAGAAACACTAGTTTTCCTCTTAGACCACAAAGAGGACCAAGGAATGTTGTATTTAGTGGCCCTTACCAATGCATTCTCGAAAACCTGCACCCTTGCCTGTCCTCCTAGACCACAAGGAGGACCGAGAAAAATCAGATTTAGTGGTCCTTACTGATGCATTCTTGAAAACCTGTTAGAGTCCTAAGCATTCTCCTGTTAGTATTGGCACCTTACCCCTGTCCTATAAAGATGTTATGCCCCAAAAATGAAGTGGAGGACCCTACCCTGAGGGAGGGAAGGGACCTCCAGGGTTGGAAGAGTGATACCTTTTGTCCTCACTTATATGAACAGGAAGGATACAGTTGCTAAGGCCACCATATCCTAGCTTCAGGAATATCTTTTGTTAGGCCTGCTTGTCTGAGGAGGATCCTAAAATTTCAGATAGTCCCCGCTACAATGGGGCTTTGGGCAAAAATTGTGTCTTTCTGATTGGTGAACCTGGATGCCAGAGAAGGTAACAGAGTCCTGGAGTTTATACTAGAAATCGTTCTTACAGGAGAAACTAGAAAAGCACCAGAGACAGGGAGTGATTTTTCGAAGCGGGAGTAGCTTCAGAGAAGAGAGGTGAGAGGAAGTTTGTCTTGCAGGCATTAGGGTCCGAGGGCAAGGGTCAGGATAGATAGGATAGATGGGCGAGTCTTGCTTGGGTGACATGCCTTTGAGAGTTCCACTCATGGCCGCAGGGTCAAGCAACCTGTTGTTGGGACCCTGGAGCTGCATGACTTTCCTCTCTGTCGACCCTCAGCTCATCCCAGAAGTACAGGAAAGTGGAAACTGGTTCTAGGCAAACCAACGCTCCCAACTCCGAAGAGTCAGGGGTTGTTAGAGAGCCCTTTTCCAGAGAGCCTGACACCCGAGTCTTTAGTCCAGTGGCAGCGCTAGTCACTTTTAACTGGCCGACAGGTGCCCGGTATTTAGCCCCCAAATTCTAAGGAAAAATAGGACAGAACAGCAGGCAAAAGGGGTCCAATGATACTCACTGCTTGGTGATAGGCGAAGTCTCACCACTCGACAACAGGTGATGGCCTCACCACTTGGCAGTAGTCTCACTGCTTGGCGATAGGCAATAGTCCCTTTGTGGTTGCCAAAATGTGTCTGGAATTGGTGGGTTCTTGGTATCACTGACTTCAAGAATGAAGCTGCAGACTCTTGCGGTGAGTGTTAAACTTCTTAAAGATGGTAGTCCGGAGTTTGTTCCTTCAGATGTTCAGATGTGTCCGCAGTTTCTTCCTTCTGGTGGGTTCGAAAGTCTGCAGCTTCACTCCTGAAGTCAGCGAGACCACGAACCCACCAGAAGGAAGAAACTGTGGATACATCTGAACATCTGAAGGAACACACTCCGGACTACCATCTTTAAGAACTGTAACACTCACTGTGAGGGTCCGCGACTTCATTCTTGAAGTCAGCGAGACCAAGAATCCACCAATTCCAGACACAATATTACCTCAGAATTATATTAGCACTCATTTTTCTGTAAAGCTGATGTAGTACCTCTATTAACTGATTGATTGATTGATTGATTGATTCATTCATTCATTCAAATATTAACAGATATTTATGAAGCATATACCAAGTGCCAGGCTCTGTGTTAGGTACTATGGGGAATGTGCATAAAATGCTTAAAAAGTGCATGCTACATAATAAGCATATTATAAAAGCTTGTTAAAAAATAAAGTAGATGGAATGAGTCATGATGCCTACAAGTTAGGTGGGTGGTCTGTATCTTAGTTTCTTCATCTCTAAAATGGGAGAATAATACTCCTAATATCCCAATGCAGTTGTAAAGATTAAATCAGATGAGTCAGTGAGGTTCCTATCATGGCTCCTGGCAGACATTGGAACCTCCAGAAATACTTGACAAGGCGAGGAAGCAAATAACTGTGTGTAAATGACTGAATGAAGGGTTGAGTGTAGGAAAATGAATAAGTGGGTAAAGGAATGAATGATGTCCTCCTCCCCGCTTGCGTATCTTTCCAGCCAATGCTGGGCCTGGTGACCTTGTTCTCTGGGCTGCCCCTGGGGCCTCCTACCACTCTACTCTGCAGACACCAGACTTCATCCCTCTCTACTTTCTGAGTTCTAGTCTGCCTTCAGCCTCCAGGTCCTGCTTGGGCCCTTGAGTATTCACCTTTAGTCTGAGAAGGGACAGAGTCGAAGGAGCACAAGCTTTGGAGCCAAGTAGACTTGGACAAGTTTCTTATCCTTTCCCAACCTCCATTTTCTTTTACACTTGTAAAATGCAGACATAAACACCTGGGGCTATTTGGGGAATTAATGTGTAGAAAGTATCTAAAACATACAAGATGCTTATACTAATTATTACATGCTTGCTGAAAGACTTTTGCCAAAATATAACTGTTTAGATCACACTTCAATTCTAGTTATCCAGAATTGAATCCCAATTTTGGGAGCCCTGAAAGCATCCATATGAATTCAGCCCCCTTTGTGTTGTGTAGAAAGAAAAGCAAAAACATGTATACTGTTTTATAAGCCATCAAGCCTTCTGATTTTTCCCTGAATCAGACATTCAAAATATCTTTTCAATGTCAGTTTCTCCTGCAGTTTCTGCCTTGAAAGAGCATAATGATCTGTTGCTTTCCTTTTGGGTTGATTGTTCTGTAAGAGTTACAATCCTTGCATTAGAGAAATGCAAATCAAAACCACAATGAGATACCATCTCATGCCAGTCAGAATGGCAATCATTAAAAAGTCAGGAAACGAAAGATGCTGGAGAGGATGTGGAGAAATGGGAACGCTTTTACACTGTTGGTGGGAGTGTAAATGAGTTCAACCATTGTGGAAGACAGTGTGGCAATTCCTCAAGGATCTAGAACCAAAAATACCATTTGACCCAATAATCCCAATACTGGGTATATACCCAAAACATTATAAACCATTCTACTATAAAGACACATGCAGACGTATGTTTATTGCAGCACTATTCACAATAGCAAAGACTTGGAACCAACCCAAATGGTCATCAATGATAGACTAGATAAAGAAAAGGTGACACATATACACCATGGAATACTATGCAGCCATGAAAAAGGATGAATTCATGTCCTTTGCAGGGACATGGATGAAGCTGGAAACCATCATTCTCAGCAAACTAACTCAAGAGCAGAAAACCAAACACCACATGTTCTCACTCATAAGTGGGAGTTGAACAATGAGAACACATGGGCACAGTGGGGAGAACATCACACACTGGGGCCTTTTAGGGGGTGGGGGGTTAGGGGAGGGATAGCATTAGGAGAAATACCTAATGTAGATGACGGGTTGATGGGTGCAGCAAACCACCATGGCACATGTATACCTACGTAACAAACCTGCACATGTATCCCAGAACTTAAAGTATAATAATAATAATAATAATAATAATAATAATAATAATAAAAAGAGTTGCAATCCAACCATCTGTTGATCCATCCATACATCTATCCAATCATCCATCCATCCATCCACCCATCCATCCATCCATCCATCCATGCATTCATTCAAATCAGAAGAACAGAAGGAGGTCAGAGTTGCTGCAGTAAGGTCTGTAAGTGTGTGATGGGTGCTGGGGTTAAATTCTAAAACTGCATTCTCAAAAGAAGTCTGCTGGTTGCACCGGGATCTCTAGCACAGTCCAGAATCCCACTCCAGTGTACTGAAAAAGCATCTTTGGGGCTGAAACTCACATCTTAAACCAGCATCTCAGTGGCTTTTATGCAGCTTAAGTTTCAAAATCACCCACTATATCATGGAGCATTTTCAATATCCTTCCAAAGAACTTGAACTTGAGGCTTTTCTCAAGAAGTAACTGAAAGGCCAGCTAGAGATGGCAGAACTTGGCTTATGAATGAATCACTTGAAAACCTTTATTCATGCACTCATTTAATAGAGTGCAAAATCTGCACCAAGCACTGTTTGGTTGCTGAAAATGTATCAGTGCAAGGGCTGATAGGATTCCTGCCTTTAGGAGGCTAACAATCTAATGAAGAGAGACAAACAGTGAACATCTAACACATATATCACATATGTCTTTTAGAAATATTAATGTTGTAAAAACAACAACAACAAAAATAACAAACAAACAAACAAAAACAAACAAACAAAAAACACTATTATGGAGTGGACCAGAGGTTGCCCAGGATTGAGGGCAGCCTTTTCCATGGCCATGTGCTCAGGCATCTCTGAGGGAGGGAGGTCATTTGACCTGAGACCTGAATGACAAGAAGGAGCCAGCCTTGCAAGGATCTTGGGGAAGAATTTTAGGTAAATCGAAGGGCAAAGACAGGGACCCAGAGGTGCAAAAATATTTCAAGTGTGCAAGGGACACGTAGAAGGTTGGGATGATTATAGCCTAGAGAACCAGCAAGAGGATGATAGAAGAGGGAGTCAAAGAAGTCAACCTTATAAAGCATGCAGTTTTTATGCTAATGGTTTTAGTAAGACCCATTTTTGCAGATGTATGGGCAAGGGGAGGACAGCATCTCTCCAAATGCCCTTTGATGCATTAACTTATCTGATAGAGGCCCTCTGAAACCTGCCCATGCTAAAAATCCTACTGCTGGAAGGAAAACCCCAGCTCTGACTTTTTACCTCATGTGATTAGATTTTCCAGGATTGCCCACTCACTCTAGGTAGAGGCCAAAGAGCACCATAAGGCCACAGTGGCCTGCCGCAAGAGCAGTTACTTTGGATTTGCTTGTCTGGAAATGGTGATCTTAGTCAAAAGCTTAGCCATGATCTAACATCAGACATAATCTCATTTGAAAAGAAATGTTGCAAAAATATTGTTTCTACAAGCCTACTGCTTCTGAAAGCTAGCAAGCTTGTAAACAAGAATTGAGAGGAGTAGAGAAACTAGTCCATGCATTTATTCATTATTCAACAAACCCTAAAAGCTGTTACTGAGGTCACCCAGGATTTCTATGTTGCTCAATGCAGTGGTCACTTTTCAGAACTCATTTCATCAGATGTCCAAGCACAATTTAATATAGAGAACCACTCCCTCTTTCTTGTTTTCTTTTGGCTTTTCTCTGCCACACTCTCCTGGTATGTGCAGCCTCCCTGGCTTATCTTTCTGAATCTCCTTTGTCAGCTTTTACCTCCAAGTGCAGCCCCTGAATGCTGATGTTCCTTGAGACTTAAGCATAAGTCAGCCAGTGATAAGCAAAAGGTTTGAATAGGGTAATATACAAGCGCACAGCAGGGGAACTTTTTTCACATGGGGCTTCAGTGAGGCATCTAGTTCAGAAGCTTCATGAGGAAGAGTTACCCAACTGAAGGAGGAGACAGAACAGCCCAAGCAAAGACTTGGAGGCTTTAATGGCAGGGCATGGAATGTAGGATTTGGAGGTCACAGAGCCAGAAGATTATGACAGGAGGCTGCAGAATATAAGGGTGGAAAGGCAAGCAGGAAGAGGTAGATGAAGACCTTTTTCTCCCTTAACTATGTTGAGACATTGAAATGTTTTAACCTGGAGGGTGACATGTTTTGCCTTTCAGAGGCAGTGTAAACGATAGAGTTAAGTAGGTGCAAGACTCAGGCAGGATTACAATTAAAAGCCCTTTGGAGTAATTGAGGTAAGAGATGATATGGCTTGACCTAAGGTTATGGCAAAGAAACAGAGAAGGGTGAATGGATTCCAGTGGACAGGCATGGGAAATAGGAGGTGAAGTCATCAGACATAAATATTGTTGAATGAGGAGTACAGGTACTGAAGTCCCAATTTAGGAAAGCACAAAGTGGTAGACTACAGATCCAGACACTTCTGTAATTCAAGAAAGGAAGTTGGCTTTGTCCAAACTTATATGACTGATATGGTTTGGCTATGTCCCTACCCAAACCTCATCTTGAATTTTAGCTCCCATAATCCCAGGGAGGGACCCAATGGGAGGTAATTGAATCATGTTGGGTGGGGGGGGAGTTTCCTCCATGCTGTTCTCATGGTAATCAGTGAGTTCTCACATGATCTGATGGTTTTATAAGGGGGCTCTTCCCCGCCTTTGCTCTGCACTTCTTGCTGCCACCATGTGAAGAAGGATGTGCCTGCCTTCCACCATGATTGTAGGTTTCCTGAGGTCCCCGCCCTGAGCCATGCTGAACTGTGAGTCAATTAAACCTCTTTCCTTTATAAATTACCCAGTCTCGGGTATGTCTTTATTAGCAGCATGAGAACAGACTAATACAATGACCCTGCCTTTAATAATAAGACTTAAAAATCTCTCTTTATGAAATGTCTGGATTGGAAAAGTCCTCAGTGATTCTCAAAACCCCTCTTAGAGATGTGAAAACTGAGGCCGACAAAAGAATCAGTTGCCTGAAGCCGTGTAACTCTTCACTTTTATTCCTTATACCAAATTTGACCTCTACAAATCAGATCACATTGACTTTTTCAGATCACTGTAGATTCTTGCTATCATCAAGTCCTTACCTGAAAATACTGATCCGAAAAACACAGCTGCAGTGTTACATCTATTTTGTTTGTTTCCTTTTTGGAAGTGATTTTAGCTTTTTAAATGGGCTCTAAGAACCAGCATTCTGAGGCAACAAAATACCAAGTGAGGGTTGAGATTTTCTTAACTCTGTTGGATCTGGAACACTGATAACTCCACCACCTCCCACCAGTTCTGTTTGTCTTATTTAACTAAAAGTTTTTAACAACCAGCTGATGTGTTCCCAAATGGAACTTGAATCAGAGGAAATTAGAAATCATTCCAATAAAATGTACCCTGGTTCATTCCTTCTGTCTTCATGAAGTTTTCCTCCTAATTAGGGGCAGGGTGATGAGAAGAACAGAAAGTCTTGAAGTGCTGAATACTCCATTAAGTTAATATAAGATAAGATGGGTTTAAGTTTCCCCAACTAGCTGCATTTATCTTAATTTCAGAGAGCTTCAAGAGTGGGGGAGATGGTATTTCCGTAACACTGAGTATGCCTAAGAGGTGAAGGAATAATGGTAGGAAGATTTGTGCAACCTTCCTAAAGTAAACCAGCCAGATGGCCTGGATGTCAGGGCCTCAGACAGAGTTACCTGAGGATGTGAATACTGTAGTGGTTAAGAATGTGAACTTTGCAGGTCACCTCTATGAATTCAGTTCCTCACCTACTCGTTACTGTGTGGTCTTTGACATTTTACCTCACTTTTCTATGACTTGCTTTACTCATTTGTAAGATGGGTATAATTATGCCTACATCACAGGACCATTTTTGGATTAAATGAGCAATAAACAAGGCAATCCATATAAAGCACATAGTATATAATACTTGGCACCTAGTGGGTATTCAATCTGTTCTTTTCTGCTGCTGTAAGAAACTTTCACTGGAACCAAGGAAGGAGGAAGTGGTTCATTAACAACTGGCCCAAGGAGAATACACTCTGCAGGAAACTTCAGGGTCATTAAACACCAATAGAGGTAACAAGACCATTAATTTCCCAGGGTTTCCTTTATTGAGCCACACAGTGAGGTGACGCTTAACCCAGCAGAAGGGGAGGGGTTTGGAGTGGGATCTAGGGAGCAGGGGATCACAGCTATTTTGTAAGGTTGTGAAATGTGAAGTGCCAGGATTGTGCACTCCTTGTGTTGGCCTTGTGGATCATCCCCAAGGACAGAGCATCTGAAAACCATTTCTATGTGTTTGTTGCAGGCAGTGATGTGTAGAGTAAAGAGCACTGACTTTGGAATAAGAGCTGACTATGAATCCCATTTCCACTATCACTAGCAATGAGACCACAGGAAAGTGATTTCACCTCTTGTTGCCTCAGTTTTTTATCCAAAAAGGAGAAAATAATGAGTTGTTTTAAGGGCAGAATTAGAGATACAGGAGAAAGCACTTTGAGAATATTTTCTTCTTGGAATATTTTTTAAACCTTAAAGTCATAGGCAATGGAAAACATTATTTTATTATGATTGTAGCAATTTAAACTTGTGTCTTTTCTCACTTCTTTGTATTAACCTTCTCTTTCTCCTTCGTTTGTTGCTTGGAATAAGTAGGTGTGTGAGTTACTGCTAGCAATTGTCAGGTGGCTAAAATCCATTGCAAAACTCACAAAGTGAAGAGCAGGTGCAGTGTGATCATCAGAATAAGTTATTTTATTGGAATGAATTTCTAAATGTGAAAAATCAGTATCACTTCAGAGAAAATTTCTGGAAGAACTGAATAGACCCACATATTACCATATTGATTTGAATGGAATGCCTAAAATAATTTTAGCTGTTATTTTTTAAGCAACTAGAACAAAGGGAGAGTCTATAAGTTACACAGATGACTGTGTCAGACAGTGGAGATGTTTCTTTTTCAAGATAAATCTTGATGTATAGATAGCTCTTAAGACATTTTTACAAGGATCCAGGCAGCTGACCCATGTTCTTACCATGGTTCATGAGACTCTTCAACTGCCTTTCTGGCTCATCTCCTGTCTTCCTCACCTTGATCTCTCTGTTCCAGGCTTCTAGCTGTTCCTCCATCAAGCCATGAAAACTACTCAGGGGCACTGCAAGATCGGCTCTTATTACCTAGAATGCTCTCTTCCCCCAACTTTGCCTTGTTAATTTCTACTTATTTTTCAGAATTCTCCTCAAATAACATGTTCTCAGAAAGTGTCTTAGCCCCCAGATTCCTTCTTATTAGCCTCTCATAGCACATTCCCCTCATAGAATTTATCTCAGTTTCTCATTAAGTACTTAGTCATGATTCATTTTCTACCTTGTCCTCATGTGAGCGTCTCTTACAGGAAGGTAAGTTATGCTTACCAACAATTCCATGTACTCAGTACAAGATCTGGCACATGATAGGTGCTAAACAACAACTGGAATAAAAACAATTATGGAATAAATGAATACATGAATTCTCTATAATAACACAGCTTCTCAAATAAAAGCCTTTTAGACCAGAGGGGTCTGATGTTGCTCATCTTCATCCTGGCAGTAGGAATTATCTGGATATGAGTTATCTGGAATTGCAATAGACTTTTCCCAGCTCAGAAAGAAGACGTTGATCAGGAAGAATGCTCTGCTATTATTTTTTTCCTTTAATTCATTTGTGTGTTGGGGGTAGGTGGGGAGAAAAAAGTCAAAAATGTTTCTCATGACATACCAAGTGCTCCATGATCTTTAGGATCATCTTCCTCCAATTTGCATTCAGAGCAGGTGCTCCTATAATGCAGATCTGCTGACAGTTTTATGAACATGTCATACCCATTCCAGCTTCTGTGCCTTTGCTTGTACAGTTCCCCCACCTAGAAGGCCTCTCCCTAGTGGGAGAATATGTAAAATAAGGTCACAAACTCCAGCTATGGAGTCAAGCAGATGCAGATCCAAATCTTGGTTCTATTGCTTAGATCTTGGACGTCTTGAGGGTATTTATATTTTAAAAATTAGTGCAATAATATCAACTGCATAGAGTTGTTATAAGTACTAAATTTGAAAATGTACACAAAAGGTTTATTTCTTTAAGTGGCAAATAAGTGCTCATTAAATTGTGGCACTATTATTATTGTTACATCTTACTGTAAAAATTCTCCTCATTAGGAGAATAGTTGGTAAAGGCTTCAAATGACTTTTTACTTGATCATTTCTCCTGGGCAAGATAAGGGAAACTTTCTCAGCACACTTTACATTCACTGCATTATACTACATATTTTTATCATTTTCGAATTGTCTGCATATCAATTTTTTGTCTAATTGTAATGTTCTTAAAGACATGATTCAAATAGTCCCTAAGTGTATTTTCAGCACCAAGGACAATACCGATATACTAGGGGCTACATGACTAGTTTTTCAATGTATTAATAAATGAATTAATCCTAAACCAGTTAGAAAAATACACTCAATATGCAAAAAAATTTGATCAGATATTTTCATCGGCTCCTTAATTTCCTTACGTCTTGCATATATGGCAATCAAACATATTTAGCCTTTGTGCTGGAAGGTCTACACAGTGCTGACATTCCTGGTCTTTAAGAAAACATTATGCAATGGCTAAATGGTGGCCTTTTTTCATGCTCTTCACTGTTTGCATTGGAAAATAGCTACTTAGCATTTTTGCCAACTACTTTTTATAAGGTAGTTTTCGTTGTTGTTGTTAGCCTCCGGTTCTCAGCGTGTGATACCAAAATGTTTTTCCTTCAGATTTGCAAGTGAATGGTGTTAGTTTTCAAATCAGTTTGTCACATGAAAAATGTTCTACAACAAAGAGGATTAATTTCTTTCCTATGTGTGAATGCTTTGAAATAGAAGGAAGCTTATCTTTCATTGGATTCTAGTGGGTTATAACTACTAGGAGAACTCCAACCTACAACTGTCCCTGTAGCCTCATTTCCTAGCAAATCCCAGCTCACATTCTATAATGCATCAATGGTCAGCCTTTAGATCGTTGTTTAATGTTCTTGCACTTTTGTCTAAGCTGTTCAGTCAAGATATTTGGAGTGTCTCACTTCGCTTATCTCCTGACAAACTCTTCCTTATCTCTCAAGACTCATTTTTTGTGTCACTTTCTCTAAGAAGCCTTCCTTGAGTGGCCTAATCTGGTTCAGGTTTCTCTTCTTAACTCCTTTCCATTCCTGATTTTTGCTTTAATGACTGGGTTTAGGGGTGGAGGGAAGTTCAGCTTAATGTTTAAGAAAATAAGTTTTAACCATATGAAGATTCCTTTAAAAACTAAAAGTAGATCTACCATTTGATCCAGCAATCCCACTACTGGATCGACCAGAGGAAAAGAAGTCATTATATGAGAAAGACGCTTGCACAAGCATGTTTGTTGCAACACCATTCACAATTGCAAAAACGTGGAACCAGCCCAAATGCACATCAATCAACAAGTGGATAAAGAAAACATAGTATGTATGTACCATGGAATACTACTCAGCCATAAAAAGGAATGAAGTAATGGCATTCACAGCAACCTGGATGGAGTTGCAGACCATTATTCTAAGTGAAGCAACTCAGGAATGGAAAATCAGACGTCGTATGTTCTCAATTATAAGCGAGAAATAAGCTATGAGGACGCAAAGGCATAAAAATGATACAATAGACTTTGGAGACTTGGGGAGAAAGGTGTCAGGGGGTGAGGGATAAAAACAACATACATTGAGTACAGTGTACACTGCTCAGGTGATGGGTACACCAAAATCTCAGAAATCTCAACTGAAGAACTTATCCATGTAACCAGACAACACCTGTTCCCCCAAAACCTATTAAATTATTATTTTTTTAAATGCTATAAACAGAAAAGAAGTTTTAACTCTAAAACTTAGCCTGATATTGAATTTGAGTTCCACTACTGATATGGTTTGGCTGTGTCCCCACCCAAATCTCATCTTGAACTGTAGTTCCCATAATCCGCATATGTCATGAGAGGGACCCAGTGGGAGGTAATTGAATCATGGGTGCAGTTACTTTTATGCTGTTCATGCGATAGTGAGTTCTCATGAGATCTGATAGTTTTATAAGGGACTTTCCCCTCACCTTTGCTCTGCACTCCTCCTTGCTGCCACCATGTGAAGGAGGACATGTTCACTTCCCCTTCCACCATGATTGTAAGTTTCCTGAGGCCTCCCCAGCCCTGAGGAACTGTGAGTCAATTAAACCTCTTTCCTTTATAAATTACTCAGCCTCAGGTGTGGCCTTCTAGCGGTGTGAGAACAAACTAATACAACTACTTACTAACTTTGTGATCTTGGGCAAGTTACAGACTCTCTAAGATTGCATTGTTTCATGAAATATGTCTTTTCAGGACAGATATTAATATTAGTAAGGAACTCTGTGTTGACTACCTATATCAAAACACGTATATACCACATTAAAAGTATTTATTTATTTATCCTGCAAGACCTCAAGTAATCAACCATTTCAGGTTGCCCAGCACTGAGGGGATTTCTGGAATGTGTGGCTTCCAGTATTAAAACGAGGACAGTCACAGGTAAACCAGGATGGCTGATCACAGTTGCCCTCACTGGACCATAAATAACTTAAAAGTAGGGACTCTGACTTCTAGGCTTTATATTCCCAATGCTGAGCACATTGCTTTCTAAGCAGCAACTTACAGTAGAAGGAATGGGGTTAATGGGCATGCATCACCTAGGGAACTTTCTATTTTCCCAACCGTGCATAGATGTTTTCCTACCCTGGAGATTCCTTCATACTTCCACTCTAACCTCCATCCTCACTACATTTGAAAACCACTGTATCAGTTAGCTATTTCTGCATAACAAGCCACTCCAAAACTTAGTGTTTTATAGCAGCAGATATTTAACTCGCTAATTACAGTGTGAATTAACTGGAGGGCTTGACTCATGTAGGATGGTTTTTCTTGAGTATCTGCAGGGTTAGTTGGCAAGTCAGCTGAGTTTTCTGATCTTGCCTGGGTGCTAGCAGATGTTTGGAGCCTCAGCTGAGATGAATTGGCTCCCCAAGCTCTGCTTTACGTGGCCCCTTCATCCTCCACCAGGCTGGTCCAGGCTTGTTCTCATGTGGAGGCAGGGTACTGAGAGAGCAGAAGTGTGCAGGGCCTCTAGGCTAAAAACAGCCTCACCATCACTTCTTTTGCATATGGTTGGCCAATTAAAGGCACAAAGCCAGCCCAGATATGAGGAAAAGAGAAATAGTTGTCACTGTTTGAGCTGCAAAATCACATAGCAAAGAGCATAACTTCATGGAAAACTGTAAGGATTGTGGCCATGTTTACAATCTTTCACAACTACTAACCTAATGCAAAGCAATGCTCAATAAAAGCTTAAACTCAGAGTAGTTGTTGTAAGTCAAATAATTATCAGGTACCTACTCTATATCTGGAAGTGTGTTCTTCACTACTCTAAAAACAGCAAGATCTGGGAAGGTATGTTCTCTAGAAATTGAGGGAAGCTTGTGCAGCAGGTAGATGTATTATTTGTAGGAGGTTATAACACAGTGGTAGTACAATGGTAAAGCATTCTCACTGGGAAGTGTGAAAGGAAAATAAATCTCAGGACCCCCAAATCACTAAGCCAAAGGGAATAGTCAGGCTGGGAATCGCTTAGGGCAAACCTGCTTCCCATTCTATTCCTTAAAAAAAATAGCAACTAAGATTAAAAATAGCTACATACTCCTCCCAGTGAATTTTCTTGTGGACAAAGGACAGACAAAACTCATTCATCCCTCTGCTCACTGAGATAAATGCATATCTGATTGCCTAATCAGAAACTCAAAAAAATGCAATCTACCTGTGACCTGGAAGCTTCCACCCAACTTAGAGTTGTCCCGCCTTTCTGGACGGAACCAATGTATATCTTACATATATTGGTTGATGTCTCGTGTCTCTTTAAAATGCATAAAACCAAGCTGTGCCTTGACCACCCTGGGCACATGTCATCGAACCTCCTGAGACTGTGTCATGCTTGCGCATCCTTAACTTTGGCAAAATAAACTTCCTAAATTGACTGAAAACTATCTCAGATATTTGGAGTTCACAGAAGTAATGTATACAAATAAAACCATAATGATTAAAAAAATTTCAGGATTCTAGCATGTGCTGCTTGGCTGCAGAGCTGTGAACCTGGGATTGGGGCCAGGCAGTCTTCTGTGTAATCCTACTTGCTGTGTGACCTCGAGCAAGTGGCTTCAACCACTTTGACTTCAGTTACCTCATCAGTGAAATGGATACTATTATTATAATATTATAGCTCTTATATCTATTACAGAGCTGCTAGCAGACTAATACTATCACACATGTAACACAAGCTGATGTTAGTTATTAATATTATCACGGTAAACATTAGATTTTCATGGTTCATAGGAACTCTTAGTTGGAATTACGTCATGATGGCTTATATTCAGCTTCTCTGTTTTTATGGGCACATTTTGTAGACAGGTGTAGCAGATGCCGTTGGTGCCTCATTCCTATCCTGTAATGCTGGCAAAGGCTTCTTGATGCATTGGCCTGCAAATACAGCAGGCTGGAAGTTTGTGCGTGGGAATTAATGTCCCCCAGGAGCAGCCTTCAAAAACTACAAAAAGGAATTGATGAACAAATACCTCAGCTTCTTCATTGCCTGGGTGAGACAGCTCTGAAGAACTTTCTTGATTCTCTCCTGGGGGTTCTGATAGAATTGAGCTGCAGCTGCCCACAGAGCTAATCTGCGTATAATCACCCCTGATATTAGGCTTCTGCCCTTCCACGCCTCACTTCTCTACCCACTACTGGTGCTTCTGGGGAATATCTCCCAAGTAAGCCACTTAGATTAAAATTTTTGTTCCATAACACAGTAGGGACTGTGTCTGATTCATTTCTGAATACTAGCATTTTGATGCAGGGGGCATAGATGCATGTTTGCGAAAGGAAATTTGAATTTAAGTTCTACCCTCTGGGGCTCTGACAAATAAGTTGGTTCTATTACTTTCATGACAGTTCTTTGTGCCAATGTAGCTTTTATTTAACTCCCTCCCAACCAACCGAATCTTATTCTCCAAAAGCTGCATTTCCAATTCTTTTGCACTTTTCTCTCATGACTTGGTTTCAGGTTTTCTCTGTATCCTAAGTTCTGTGTTCACATAGATGTGATAAAAAAAATGGTGGTTCAAAACTGAACCATGTAATGAACTTGATGCTTGCTCTGTGGCCAGGTAATGGGGTAATTATTATAGATAATGTCTTAAGTCCTTAGTTCAGTTAGATACATGGCCATGTTCTAATGCCACTGGCTAAACCCTTGAGTTTTTCTCAAATGCCTTTTGTATGCATGCTCTTTGACCTCAAGATGTAATACTCATTTAGCTATTTGTTCAATAAATATTCACCAGTGAATGTCTACTATATTCCAGGCTTTGGGTTAGGTTCTGGTCTTATAAAACTGAAGACAAATGCCTGCATTTATTTATTTATTTATTTATTTATTTATTTATTTATTTATTTTTGCAGTTGCAAGATTTAATAGAGTGAAATAGAGTGAAAACAGAGCTCCCATACAAAGGGAGGGGACCCAAAGGGGGTTCCCATTGGCTATGGAATGCCATATGGATTTATATCCCGATGGCATTGGGTTTATATCCCGATCCTTGACCCTCCCGCTGTGCTCTCAGGCAATAGATGATTGGCTATTTCTTTACCTCCTGTTTTTGCCTAATTAGCATTTTAGTGAGCTCTCTGATTGGTCAGGTGTGAGCTAAGTTGCAAGCCTCGTGGGCATTTAAAAAGCTCTACATAGTCAACTGTGAGCCACAATAAACACATAATACATCATTTTAGACTGAGAGAGACATGCAAAAAGATCATTGCAGTGCAGTGTGATCAATGTTACATGACATAGCAGTAGTTTTCATAATGCTATCCTTGGACCTGCAGCATCAGCACCACCAGAAAACTTGGGAATGCAGGCCCCACCCATTCAGATCTACTAAATCAGAAACTCTGAATCTGGGGCCAGCAATCTGTGTTTTAACAAGTCTCCCAGTGATTTTCATGCTCCCTAAAGTTTGAGAACCACTATGACACTAAGAAAGAAGTAGAGGATTTAGTGGCTGAAAAGAGAAGAGTTGACATACGTCTCAGTGTGTGTTTATGTATATGGAGACAGTTGGGTGAATATGGGAAGAAGGAAGAGAAATCAAGGAAGGCTTCCCGGATTAGGGAACCCTGAAGTAAGTCTTAAAGGAAAAATATGAGGGTGTTGTCTATGTCTTGGTTTGGTGCAAACCCATCCTGAGATGACCTAAATAATTTAAAGCCTAGATATTCGTAATGGTGAGTCTAAAACAGATAAAATGTTTGATCACAATTGTGTCTTGGTTGAAGACAAATCATTACTTAAGAGTATATAACCATAGAATGGGAAATTTAAGGAACATATGGCAGAAAAACCTTAGTTCTATCAAAGCATCCACTGGGGGTTCTGTTAAGTGATGCTGCCCTCTTCCCCTTACCCCTTTTTCTGCATCATGATTTTAAACTCTTAAGGGCAGGATCTTCTTGACCTGATTTTCCCTTTTTAAATAGCCAAGACTCCAGCACAATGCTCAGTTCATAGTGCTCTAAAAGTATTTCTCCACTTGATTTCCCAGGAACAAATGGTGCAAAGCAGGTTGTCTTTGCTCTTTTCTTTTGGCCCATGTGGCACTAAGCACTTGGTTTAAGTGATTGTAAATGAAAATGGCTGAGTTTAATCAAACAGATGTTTTGCTGTCACAGAGACATAACCTACCTGTGGAGAATGATTTGGAGGTGTGGGTGTTACATGTTGTTTTTGGTGGTCCCTAGAGTCTCAATTACACATATCGACAAAGCAACCCCATAGTGCAGGTGATTTTTATTGTTATAGAATAATATAAAGTATAATTAGTATATTACAAATGATAGTAATTCCTAATGCCTGTGTAGTGTTTTCTGTTTTACAAAACACATTCACGTCCATTAACTCATGTGATTCTCACAACTTTGTGTAACAGAAATTGACAGGTATTATTAGAAGTCTTAATTTTTAGGTGGGGAAGCCATGAACCAGTGTAGCATCACTTCTGCTGTGCTCTGTTAGTCAAAGCAGTTACAGACCAGCCCAGCTTCAAGAGGAGGAGAAATAAATCCTACCTCTCAGGAGAATGTCAAAAAAGTTGCACCATCTTTAATTTGCTACAGTGACTTTGGCACTTTATCTTGCTGAGCCTCAGTTTTGTCTATGAAGTGCAAATAATACCTACATCATAAGGGTTGTGATAGGTACTCAGTGGCAATTACTATCTTAAACCAATGGAGAAATCATTTGATTTATTTTCAGAAGGGACAACTGATCATAACATATGGCTATTTGGAAAGACATTCAATTAAAGTGAGAAGGCATTATTAAGTAACAACTTTGACTGTTGTGAAGTCTTAAATGCTATCATCTAATTTCCAGATTGTCCTTTTTTGGTCTTTAAAGCTAACACTTATAAAGTGTTTTCTATGTGTCAAGTAGTGTTTTAGGTTCTTACGTTTATGAACTTGTTTAATCTTCACAACCATTCTGTGAGGTTGGTGGGATTGTTGTCATCCCCATTTCAACGTTGAGTAAACTGAGGCATAGAGGGGCTGAGGAGCTTGCTCAAGTGAATGATAGAAGCAGAACTGGGCAGGTTGGATGTTGGTATAGAGGCTGTGCTCCTCACTGCCATACTCTGCTACCTATCAGGTTTGTTACCTGTACATCAAGTCCCTCTTCCCATTTCACGGTGGGGGTACTTACCATGAAAACAAATAATTAAAGCACAATTTGTCCCGTATTTTAAAATGGGGTGAATTTGGACTTCCCCATGAAATGTTGAGGAAATATTTAAAGATTGAGAAATTTGAGAAAGCAGGAGGTCAGATATCAGCTCAAAGTCCTCATGGAGTTCTGCCAGGAGTCCCCCAGTGCTTGCTAAAAAGTCTTTTTTTCTGCAAACTTCCTCTGGGACTACAGCTAACAGTGGACACAGAATGTTGAACAGACTCTCTGTGAAACCCTGAGAATTGGGGTCCTTCATCTACTTTTAAGTATACATTTGTCAGCTTCCAGAATTATAGACATCTTTGACAGTGTTTCCTAATATTTTCTCCCCATGGGGTGAGGCAGTTGAATTATTCATCATTTCTGTTTATGGACCTTTGGTATTCAGCAAAGCAGAGGCAAAAATTTAGAAATAACACTATGTCCAGAGATCAGTATTCTGAAAGGGCACTGGTCAAGTGGAATTTCTTATTTGCTGCCTGAATCTTCAGAGGAGACAACTGAATTAATTAATAAAACAAAATACCAGCACTTTGGGAGGCCGAGGCAGGCAATCACGAGGTCAGATCGAGACCATCCTGGCTAACACGGTGAAACCCTGTCTCTACTAAAAATACAAAAAATTAGCCGGGCATGGTGGCGGGCGCCTGTAGTCCCAGCTACACGGGAGGCGGCGCTTGCAGCGAGCCGAGATCGCGCCACTGCACTGCAACCTGGGCGACAGAGCGAGACTCTGTCTCAAAAACAAACAAACAAAAATAGACTACATTATTCATAGATAGTGACTGGTGCTGAGGAAGTCCATATCTCTAGTAAAGATTAAACCAAACTAATTGGAAAAGAAATTGGCAAAATTCTAAATTACAGCCTCTGTTGCTAGTTGTGGTCGTTGTTTGAGTTGTGCTAATTACTAGTTAATTTAAACAACTCATGTTTGGTTGCACATGTCAGTAGGTGAATCTATTAGTGGAGCTTGGTTCTTTGGGTGAAATGCTTAATTTGCTGGCTGACAACACATTTAATTCACTCATTGCCACTGAAGAACCTGCCACTTAAAGCGAAAACAATGTAAAAACATATAATCAATTGAATTACACCTTCCAGATATGCCAAGTGTTTTTAGTGCTACAGTCAGCATTTTACCTTACTTGAGTGATTTATATAATCATGATAATTTGGTAAGAGTAGAGGCACATACCATTCTGCCTTGTTGTCTCCTTACCTTCAAACCCACATTTTGTGAAAGGAGGCAGATGGCATAAGGTAATGAAGATTCTTGGATAAGTAATCTATGTGAAAGGAGTAACAAATTATCTTGCAAAGGCAAATAACTGGCTAAACCAGGGAGCAAAAAAGGCAATAATTTATTACATTTGGAAAGGACAACTAAGAGAGGAGGTGAGTGGGTGGACAAAAGAATGGTATGGGAGTTAGAAGTAGGTTCCAGTTACAGCTCTGCCAATATTTATCTGGGTGACCTTGGGCAAATTCATATAAGGGAGTTGATTGGACTTGGTGGTCTTTAAGTGCTTTTTCATCTCTCCTAATGCCGTCATTCTGAGTCTCAGCAACCATTCAAGTCCCTGAGAGATGGTCATTTGGTCACTCCTTGAATACTTTTCAAATGTGTCAGGAGTTGCCAGTGCTCACCAGTGTCTGTGGTCCCCACTGCATTCAGGCACATCTAAACTTAATTTCTAAGTCTCTATTTATGTCTCTGTTGGTCTGAATTCTGACCATTGGAATATGAGTGGAAGTGATGTCCAAAATCCAGGCCTGGCATACAGAACCTCCACTTCAACCCCTGCTCTCGCTGTCATTTGGCTGAAAGAAAAGCACTCCTAGGGCTTAGAGGAGGACAGTGCCATAACCTGGAAGAAACTTGGGTCTGTGCATGACTGAGTGGAGCAGAGTTTTCTCCATTCCACTGACTTGCATTCTATTGTGAGACATGAACAAGAAATAATATTTTGTGGTGTGAAGCCATTGAAAATTCAAGGTTGTGTGTTGTAGCAGTCAATCTATCCTAATTAATGTAAGGTGATGAGAAACTCATGACTTTAAGAGGCAATTCTAATTACAGTAAATTCCTTCTTGATAACAATACTATTTTCTTTTAAATATAATTTTAAAATATACTATTAGTTGTAGTAGTAGTAGCATTATAGTAAATATTTAAATGACATGTCAGGTACTGTTCTAATTAGTAGACGTTGTTAAACTAATCCTCAGAACAATCCTATAGGCTGGTTCTCTTGTCCTAATTTTACAATAAAGGAACTAAAAAAAGAGAGATTAAGTAATTTGCCCATGGTTACAAGGCTAGTACAGATCATAAGTTTATCTTACTAGAATTTTATGAAATTAGGTCAAATATTGTTATTCCTGCCAATTTATGAATGAGGAATATATAAACTAGAGCTCTTCTTACTGGAAGTTTTAAGAAACCTGACTGAAATTGACTTAAGCCAAAATGGTAATGAAGAGTTCACATAACTAAAAAGCCCATCAGGACCTTAAAAGACATCATCAGGACCAGTCTTTCTCACATTCTTGGCTCACCTGTTTTTCAGGCTACCTGTTTCCGTAGCTGCTTATGGAATCAATAAGACTGCAGGCAGTTCCAGTACATTTTTGTTTTGTTTTGTTTTTCGTTTTTGTTTCTTGTTTTTGTTTTTTTGAGACTGAGTCTTGGTCTGCCACCCAGTCTGGTGTACTTGGCTCACTGCAACCTCTGCCTCCCAGGTTCAAGCAATTCTTCTGCATCAGCCTCCCCAGTAGCTGGGACTACAGGCATGCGCCGCTGTGCTCAGCTAATTTTTTGTATTTTTAGTAGAGATGAGGTTTCACCATGTTGGCCAGGCTGGTCCCGAACTCTTGACCTCAGGTGATCCGCCTCGGCCTCCCAAAGTGCTGGGATTACAGGTGTCAGCCACTGAGCATGGCCATCCAGCATGTATCCTTTAAATTCATCCGAGCTAGCAGAAATAAGAGAGCTTTTGACTTTCCTACAGTACAAACAAAAGTTTTGCCTCTCAGTGGATTGAGTCTTGCCCTCAATCCTGAACCAATCACTATAGCCAAGGAACTGTAATCCCTAATTGGCCAGGCTGGGTCACATGTCTAATCTTGGAGTCAAAGATCTGAATCAATTCTATCAGAAATACATGACTGATAATATAGAAGAGGTTGGTTATGAGAGGAAAATGTACTGAGGTACCAAAGGAAGGCATGGACATTGGGCAGCCAACATATAGTTAATGACCTTTATTGTGAGCCCAAGTCCCAGAGAGGTTCAGGGACTTCCCTAAAGTCATACAACTAATGATCTTGATGACACAGCCTATCCACAATGAATCTGTCTTATTCACCTTTGCCTATCTGCTACCTGGCCCAGCCACTTTTTGAATGAAAAAAGGAATGAATATTACATGATTAAGACTTATACCCATGTCTTCTGACTTTGCACCTTAATACTCTTTCCATTGGCTATTTCCAGGGCTGCACAGTACCCCTTACACTATGTGTGAAGATTAATAAGCAATTGCTGTTTGCTATAAAAGGTGGCTTTGAGTTCCTCAAGGGATATGCTGCTATGATGCTGGAACAGCTCCCTGTACTCTGACTTTCTCTCCCCTGGATGCACTGTCACTACTTCTTGATGAACTCTATCAGCAATGATAAGGGATTCAGTGAAATGATGGCATTTCTGCTTAGTCCTGTCTACTATGATATGATGCTGACAGATCCTTCTTTAAAGAGTCACTTCATAGCTGGTACTATTGGAACTGTCAACTACTGTACTTGGGAATCTCAATCAAACTTGTGATGATGGGAATAGATTTACATTTACAGCTTTCAAGTAAAAAGCAATATTAATGCATTCATGTTGAATTAACATTATGCCTGGGGTTCAATTTCCAAGTGAGATTTTGCTAGACAGTTATTTTCTCAGAAGCTGGTAAGTATAAACTAAGGAATAGGTACAGCTGAAATGTAGTTTTGAATTTTGCTAAGGCCTTGATTATGCTTCTCTTGTATGTTCTATCTCTGTCCTCAAAAAAAAAAAAAAAAAAAAAAGGTGTAACTCTCGCTGATCATGGTGGCTCATGCCTGTAATCCCAGCCTGTAATCCCAGCACTTTGGGAGGCTGAGGTGGGTGGATCACGAGGTCAAGAGATGGAGACCATCCTGGCCAACATGGTGAAACCTCATCTCTACTAAAAATACAAAAAAATTAGCTGGACATGGTGGCGTGCACCTGTAGCCCCGGCCACTCGGGAGGCTGAGGCAGGAGAATTGCTTGAGCCTGGGAGGCGGAGGTTGCAGTGAGCCGAGATGGCACCACTGCACTCCAATCTGATGACAGAGTGAGACTCTGTCTTAAAAAAAAAAAAAAAAAAGGTGTAACTCTCCTACTTAATGTTTGTTTCTTCTAATACCATAAAGAGAAAATGGATATCTCAGATCCAGTCTATGACCAGGTCTAGTCTGTTTTACCTTCTGCATATCTGTTATATCTATCTTCTATTTAATTCTCACTGTACTGGTCCGGGCTTTCAATAAATCCTTGTCAGGGTTTATTGTGGTTTAATATAATAAAACCTCACTTTTCATTTATGTTGTAGGCCACTGAAGCTTGCAGGGGGTTTCTACTCCATATTATCATTCGGGGACCCAGGTTCCTCCTATTGTATGACTCCACCATCATCTAGCAGCATCTCCTCTGCATATAGCTAGAAGATAAGAAATAGAGACTGTAAGATCAAGGGAGGTTATCAGAATACGGACCTAGAAGTAATTTGCATAATTCCCATCCTCATTTTATTAAGACTAAGTCACATGGGCTTCACCTAAAGGGAAACTGAAACACGTAGTTTAGCTGTGTGCACAGGAGGAAAAGGAATCTTCTTTGCCATATCTGGTGATATGGTTTGGCTCTTTGTCCCATCCAAATCTCATCTCAAATTGTAATCCCCATGTGTCAGGGAGGAACCTGGTGGGAGATGATTGGATCGTGGGGGTGGTTTTCCCCATGCTGTTGTCGTGGTAGTAAGGGAGTTCTCATGAGATCTAATGGTTTATAAGTGGCAGTTTTCCCTGTGCTCTCTCCTCTCTCCTGCTGCCTAATGAATAAGCCACTTGCTTCTCCTTCACCTTCTGCTATGATTGTAAGTCTCCTGAGGGCTCCTATCCAGCCATGTGGGACTGTGAGTCAATTAACCTCTTTCCTTTAAAAATTACCTGGTCTCTGACAGTTCTTTATAGCAGTGTGAAAATGGATTAATATACCTGGAATATTGTAGTAGTCTCCAAGATAACTGGTCCCCTAGCTTACAGTCTTGCCATACTGTCACCAGAAGTAAACGAAGTGTATTTGTCATCTTGCTGTTTGCCAACTATTTCAGTAGCTGCTTAGCTTATAAGAGAAAACTCAAGTTATGCAGTAGGACATGCGGAAGCCTTCTTGATCTTGCCCTGCTTCTCCTCTGAGGACCCTTCCTCCTACTCGGTGCTCCAACTTTTCTAAATTTCTTATGACTCCAGAACACACAAGGCTGCTTTTTCACCTCCTGCATTTGCACATGCTACTTCCTAGGCTTGTAATACCTTTCTCAGCTTGCATTTTCATCTGCTGGTTGAATAGCTGTCTGTATCTTTTGAGATTCAACTCAGTTCCTCTGTGAAGACTTTTACAATACTCCCTGACCCTAGGTAGAAGTAACCACTCATGCCTTTGCTTTTTCTCTGAGCCCAAAGCTCTATGAAGTGCATACTACAGTTTAGGGGCTGTAGAGAATAATTCTTTTTTTTTTTTTTTTTTTTTTTTTGAGACTGAGTCTCGCGCTATTGCCCTGGCTGGAGTGTAGTGGCATGATCTTGGCTCACTACAAGCTCTGCCTCCTGGGTTCACGCCATTCTTCTGCCTCAGCCTCCTGAGTAGCTGGTACTACAGGCGCCCGCCACCATGCCTGGTTAATTTTTTGTATTTTTAGTAGAGATGGGATTTCACCGTATTAGCCAGGATGGTCTCAATCTCCTGACCTTGTGATCTGCCTACCTCGGCCTCCCAAAGTGCTGGGATTACAGGCGTGAGCCACCACGCCCAGTCGAGAATAATTCTTAAGAGTAAAGGAGTCAGATAGTTTCTGAGTTTGGTTAAAATTTCAACTTCACTGCATGCTAGCTTTATGAGCTTGGGTAGGTCACTAAACACTTATAAGCTTTAGTGTGTTCATGTCAATAGATATAGCAGTAATATTTCCAGTTAGGGCTATTGTAAAATTTGAATAAAATAATATGGTTTAGTGCTTGGCACATAACACATACTCAATAAATGTTAGCTCTTAATATCACTGTTATTCCATATGTGTTGCACTTTATTGACTCTAAGTAACTTGAACACAGGCACTGTATCTTCTTACTCATATTTGGCATATTCCAGTTCTGAATCATATCCTTAGAATATGTTGTTGAATAGATGAGTAAGTTAATGAATGAGTTATGCTAGTGTCCCACAAATTACCTCTATTTTAAGGAAGATAAATATCTCCAGAGAACTCTCAGTGAATAACAGGTGTGTCCTTTGTCCTGTGTGTCTGTTCTTACATCTTTCCTTTTTTCTCTGTCCCTTCTTCTTCCTATTTTTTTTGTCAGACTTCTATTCCTTCAAAACATTGTCCTCTCTGTGTCACTTTGTCTTTGTGACTCTGTGTCTTTGCGCCTCTGTGTCTTTGCACTCATTGTGCCCATCTCTGCAATTCTATCGTCTACTTCTGGTATCAAATTCTTACTCATCCTTAAGTCAGTTATCTTTCTTCTGGAGCTGTCTTGATTTCCACCCCTCTTCCTCAAAGTACCTCTTGTTGCATTCATTTTATAGGCTCAACAAATACAACAGCCATCATACTTGGAACACATGCCATATGCTAGGTGGTGAGATAAGCAGTGCATGATCTCTCTCTCTCTCTCTTTTCTTGGTGGCCCTTGTTAAGTTTCCTTTTGATATTTGTGCCCTTTTCTTATCTCTCCAACTAGAAGGTAGGATTCTTGAAACAAGATTCAAGCGTAAATCAAAATTGTGTTCTTCTTGATGTCTTTGAGTTAGGCTATTCAATAGTTGAAGGAAAGACAAAGACATAGAAAGTACATCATTTCCTCTTGATCCTAGAAAAGGATCAAGAGACTAGTATGGCCACAGGTTGAACACTATTCTAGGCTGTGCTTGGACAATAATCAGAATGTATTGCAATTTAATATTATCTTCTGACACTCAGATTCTTAGGGCTCTGTCTGCAACAACACCATGGCTAGCTAGAATGACACCATGGAAAGCTGAGAAGGATGAATGGAGTTGGAGTTATCCAATTTGAAGAATGAAAGGTTGCAGGAAGCTGATACACAGAACCTATAAAAGGGCCATTTAGCACAGAAAGGGTTAGTCAGCAGTCAGCGGTAGAGTGGATTTAGGTTATAAATAAGAAAGTTTCACATGACCACCTTTTGACTTATTGAGAAATATTTTACTATGTATATCTTGAAAAGTAGTACAAATATTAATCTTTCCAGAAGTGTTAAAACATCCTCATACTCACAGGCTGAAGAATGTGCTAGATGAGTTTTAAAAATTGAGGACAAGATATTTTTACTCCTCAACTTGTTTTTATGAGAATGAGAACTAACATTTATTGAGCCAGGTATGAAACTATTGCTTTTACAGATTATCACATTTAATGTTCATAATAACTATGTTCATGATAATGTAAATATTTCTATTTTATAAGCTCAGAGAGTCCAGCTGAAATATCAAATATCACATAGGTAAACAGTGCAGGAGTCAGAATTTGAACTCAGGTCCTATCTGAATGTGAAGCTACTTTCTCTGAATATATGCACTTCCCTTAACCGGAATGCTGTCTTTCAGTCTGAGAAGTAAATTAAAATAAAAACATTTTTTCAGATGTCCCAGTTGAATGACTGTGAGGCATTTAATACAGATACAGATTCAGACAGAGATATGTGCATATGACTAATCTCTAACTTCTGCTCCAGCAGCAAATTCTTTATCCAATGTCTTCTTCTTCCCTTTGTTCATTTATTGTAGTGGCTGGAGCAGACTCTTTGAATTTGGTTCTTGTGTTACTAGCTATGTGACTTTGGCTAAGTTACTTAGTTACTTTACCTCTTTGTAACTCTGTTTTTTGTTTGTTTGTTTGTTTTTTAGAGGGAGTTTCCCTCTTGTTGCCCAGGCTGCAGTGCAATGGTGCAATCTTGGCTCACTGCAACCTCTGCCTCCCTGTTTCAAGTGATTCTCCTGCCTCAGCCTCCCAAGCAGTAGGCATTACAGGCATGCGCCACCACGCCTGGCTAATTTTTGTATTATTAGTAGAGATGGGGTTTCACCGTGTTGCCTAGGATGGTCTCAAACTCCTGATCTCAGGTGATCCACCCACCTCAGCCTCCCAAAGTGCTGGGATTACAGGTGTGAGCCACCGCGCCCGGCCATAACTTAGTTTTATCATTTGTAAATAGAGATAGTAATAGTACTTATTTCATAGAATTGTTGTGAGGATTAAAAAAGGTAAAGTGTAGTTGGGCACATAGTAGACAATACTGTCTTAGTCTGTTTTGTGTTGCTACAAAGGACTAACAGAGGCTAGGTAATTTATAAAGAAAAGAGGTTTCTTTGGCTCAGGGTGCTGCAGGCTGTACAAGAAGCATGGCACTGGCATCTGCTTCAGGTGAGGACCACAGGCTGCTTCCATTCATGGCAGAAGGCAAAGGGGAACCAGCACGTGCAGAAATCATATGATGAGAACAGAAGCAAAAGACAGTAAGAAAGGACCAGGTTCTTTTAAACAATCAGCTCTCAAAGGAACAGTGAGACTCACTTCCCCCTCCCAGGGAAGGCACTAATCTATTCATGAGGGATCTTCCCCCATGACCCAAACACCCTCCCATTAAGCCCCACCTCCAATATTAGTGACCAAATTTCAACATGAGATTTGGTGGGGAAAACAAGCCATATTCAAACCATAGCAAATAATAAATGTTAGATACTAATTTTAAAAAGAAATTTAATTGTGGTAAAACACAAATAACACAAAATTTACCATCCTAATCATTTCTAAGTGTACATTCACATTGTTTTGTTCATTACCACCCTCCATCCACAGAAGTCTTTTCCTCTGTAAAACAGAAACTCTACTTATTTAAAAATACCATTTAATCTAGCAATCCCACTACTGGGTGTATACCCAAAGGGAGGGAAATCATTATATCAAAGAGATATCTACACTTATATATTTATTACAGCACTATTCACGATAGCAAAATATGGAATCAAACCAAATGTCCATCAATGAAGTATTGTATAAAGAAAATGTGAGATACATACACACACACACACACACATATATACACACACACACAGACATACACACACACACACACGAAATACTATTCAGCCACAAAACAAATGAAATCATGTATTTTGCAGCAACATAGATGGAACTGGAGACCATTATCTTATGTGAAATAACTCAGAAACAGAAAGTCAGATACTCCATGTTCTCACTTATAACTTGGAGATAACAGTGATACACATGAACACATAGAGTAGAATAATAGACATCGAGGACTATAAAAGATGGAAGGATGGGAGGGAGGCGAGGGTTGACAAATTAACTATTGTGTACAGTGTTTGCTATTCAAGTGATGGGTTCATTAAAAGCCCAGATTTTACCACTAGGCAATATATGCATGTAAGGAATCTGCATTTGTACCACCTAAATATATAAAATTAAAAATAATTTAAATCCATCTCCCCATTCCTAGCCCTGCCAGCCCCTGGCAACCACCATTCTATCTTCTTTCTGTTTCTATCTCTATGAGTTTGACTATTCTAGGTACCTTCTATATCTGGAATCATGCAGTATTTTTCCTTAGCTATTGATTCTTAGGAGTCGGAACATCTAAGTCCAATCTTAGCTCCTTGGCTTCCTAGCTGTGTGCCTTTGAGAAAGAATTTTCCTTTTAAATGCCTGAGGTCCTTCATCTGTAAAATGGGAATAATAATACTCCCTTTCAGCTGGTTTTGCGAAGCAAAGGTGGTGTTAGACATTAAAATACTTGTGTTCTCCACGGTGTTATTTTTATTACAGGTGGTTACATATTTATGCATTAATTAATTTGTTGCTCCACCCATCACAACATTCATTCCTTTAATAAACTTTAACAAGGTCCTTCTGTGTACCAGCCTCTGTGCTAGGCACCTGGGAAGACACAAAGATACAGACTCTACTCTCAACACTTCACAGACAAGTTAGGAGGCAAAGGAGACAGATCCACAGCAGCCAGTGGGTGTCGTACGCGCTATATGCACAGAACTAAGGTCTCAGTCCAGTGGTGGTTCAAAGGGGAAACAAACTTTTAAATGGAGTGGCCCCTCAACTGCAAAGCATCGTTTTGGAAGGAGCCCTGGATGGGTCCAGAAGACCTGTGTTCCCCAGCTTCACGGTTAGCCAGTCCAGTGACCTGGGACAGTCCTGTTCCCCTCTCTGGCCCTCAGCTTGCACTCAGGGAATAGTTTTCCGGTTGAGTTTGCTGATGTGCTGGAATTCAGTGGTCCAGGATTCTTTTCTTCACTACTCTGTTTATATTATTGGGATTCCAATTGAAAAAAAGGAAAAATGTTCCGCTGCTTTAAAAAGTTTGTAACTAGAGATGTACCTTTGGGCAAGGTACCTAATTTTTCTAAACCTCCATTTCCTCACCTGTAAATTGGGAATAATAACAGTACTTACCTTAAGAAAGTTATTGTAAGAACTAAATGTGTTTATAGTCATAGTAAGTACTCAGTAAATATTAGCTAATATTATTGTCATTATTATTTGGAAAACTCTGGCTAAGAGGATCTCTCAGTCCCGTCCTGTGATGACCTGGGTCTTACACCATCCTCCATGTATCTTATATTTCTGTTTGCTTTCCAACCTCAAACTCCTTGATTTCCCTCTCACATTTCGCATATACTCAGGCCTTGGACCCTTGGCTTCCCACATTCTTCTGTGGGTTATTGTTGATAACCTGGGCTGGGGACTGTGAGAGCCCAGTGGGGCCTGGGTGTGTGTCCATTTCCTCCGCCCTTGCAGGAAGTTGAGTTTTCCTCCCTCCTCAGTCCCACAGTCTCATCAGCTAGAACATGGTCCTCTGCCTTGGAATAGTCAACTTGCTCAGTAAGTGAACTAATTACACTGACTGCACTTCTCTTTTGTTCCCCGATCTTGCCGATTTGCTATTTATAGCATTTCCAAAGATGTTTCCTGGTAGTGTCCCTTTTCTTTTTGCCTCAAAGACATGACATGGGGTGTAAACACAGCTATAACAGAGCCCCAGAGGCTCTGCCCCCAAGCACTTTTGGATAGAGTGTGCTAGATCTTATTTATTTATTTTTTAACCTGTTATTTTCCTAGCAAAGAGACAATGGATGGTAATCAGGCTCTTTCTAGTTGGAGTGGTTTGTTTAAAAAAAGAAGAATTCAGAAAAAGAGACAGAAAGAGAGAACCCGTGGCCAACGTCCACGCAGTGTACCTGACTGACTGCGAGCAGGAAATTAGTCAGAGTGTAACCTATTTGACATCAAAAATTAGAGAAGTGGGGATAGGCTAGACCGCTGCCTGGATGGGAAGGTGAGCTGGTTCACCACGTGGGACAGGTGTTGTCAGTGTCAGGAACCCCACAGCAGCCCTTTGAAGCACAGAATGGTGTAGTACAGTCAGTCAGGGGTTTCTTTCTCCATCTTAGACCCAACGTGAGAACAGCAAGATTCTTTCTTTTATCTGGCATATATTAGTCAGGAAAGAGCACTGAATTTAGAGTCCTTTGCACTGGGTTCAGATTCTAGATCCAGTGGTCATCAGACTGTAAGGTACCTAGAAATCACCAGGGAAACCTGTAAAAATGCCCCACTCCCAGATGTTCTAATCCAGTATTAGCTGACCTGGGTCTCAGAAAGCAGAAGCTGAGGCAAAAGCTTACAAATCCTGCTACCTTACTGTGGACTAAAGTCCAAAGAAATACCAGGAGGGGAAGAGGGAGTGAGGAAAGGAAAAAGGAAGACAAAGACAAGTGTGTGCCATTGAGCTGGCTACCACTTCATCTCAGGTGAAGCCAATTTCTCACAAGACTGTCTTCCGATAGCCCATGGACCACTGTGCCTCAGGATGGTCAGAGCAGGGGAGGAAGGGAGAGGAATTGATCCATCTCCCATTCCCGTGGGTTAAAGGCTTGCCCCATGGAGCATTTACTTGTTTGTACTTCCAGATTGAAAATGCATGTTGCCAAGTCTGTGACTTCTTGTGCCTCAGCCAGGGTAGTAAGGACAAGAGATAAGGGCACAGGCCATTGGTGTGACCAAAGCACTGTCAGGTTGCATGCATTGGAAGGCAGTGGGGACCTGCAACCAGTGGGCAGGGCTGGTTGTCAGAGGGATGCTGGGGTGGAACAGAGGGCCAGGCAAAGCTAAGTGCATCTTGAGTGGCACATCAGAGGTGTCTGGTTAAACCCTAAATGATAGCAATGAGGGTGGTCTGGGGAATGTACTTTGAGAAACTCGTGCTAGACAGGACCTTCCACAAACCACTTAACTTCTCTCCATGCCAGTTTCATCATTTGTAAAATTAATAGAATGACATTTAAACTCACTTTCCTCAATATAAAATTAAATAAACCTTATGGAAAAGCTACTTAAGTGACACCCAGGCTGTACAAATCTGGACTGCTATTTTGCATTGGAACAGCTGAAGGATGGCTAGGAATAAAAACATCCTTTCCTGCTTTCAGTCACATTCACAGAGGTGAAGAAGCTTGTGGTTGATAAGTTTGAACATTGTAATTAACCAAATATGACAAAGCTGAATTTTGTGGAAAGCAAGCAAGCAATCCATGCGATAGTTAACACATATTAAAGGTTAATTTTGTGCTAAAATGCTGGGGGGGGTGCAAAGGCAAATAAAATAGTGCTCTATGGACATGTAAAAAAACAACGAGCAATTTGGGAATTGTACTTCTGTTTACCCTTCTAATTATAAGGCTAATTAAACCCTGATTAGTGACTGCGGTGTATAAATACTTTTGCTGTGCTTGGTTCCCTTGTGGAACATTCAAGACCCATGAAATTCAGGTACACAAGAAAAATTCCATTTACTGGAGGCTCAGCTACCTTCAGCTTTGGTCATACAAGTGTAAACAGGAAAGAACAAAACATAACCAGTGAGTTACCTCCTTTCCTAGTCTTTGATGGTGACAGGTATACATAACCACCACCATCAATTTCTAGCAAGTTCTGATATTACTGAATGAATTACAAGTTGTTAAAACATCATGGCTTGATTGTTTATTTTTGAACCATAACATTTCCACTAATGAGGCTGTTTTTTCTTTGGACAACTGAATCTTCCAATGATCACCTGTAATGCATCAAATTCTAGCTCCATGATTATAAACATGGGATCTTAGTATTAGACAGGCCTTAGCAGTTATATGGTTTAACTTCCACTCAGAGTAGGAACATGCTATTTTAAATGAACATTTACAGTGTTGGGAAACTCAGTACTTGAATACCCAGTCACTTCTCCTAGGGGAGAACACTCATTAATAGAATATGTTGTGAATTCTAAACAATGGTCCAAAGTGGAGATTTTAGACCAAGTCATACATTAAATCCATTCTCTATCAAACATTTTCTGTAAAGAACCGAGTAGCAAATATTTTAGGCTTTGAATACTAGCCGCATATGATCTCTGTCACATATTCTTTGTTTTTTTTGTTTTATTTTACACACTATAAAAATGTAAAAACTGGCTGGGTATGGTGGCTCATGCCTGTAATCCCAGCACTTTGGGAGGCCAAGGCAGGTGGAAAATTCTGCTAAATATATGTGTCTGGGTATATTTAGATTTACATATATTTTATATATGTGTTATTATTATTTTGAGAAAGAGTCTTACTCTGTCACCCAGGCTGGAATGCAATGGCATGATCTCAGCTCACTGCAACCTCCGCCTCCCAGGTTCAAGCAATTCTCATGCTTCAGCCTCCAAAGTAGCTGTGATTACAGGTCAGGAGTTCGAGACCAGTTTGGCCAACGTGGTGAAACCCCTTCTGTACTAAAAATACAAAAATTAACTGGGCATGGTGGCAGGCTCCTGTAATCCCAGCTACTCAGGAAACTGAGGCAGGAGAATTGCTTGAACGTGGGAGGTAGAGGTTGTTGCAGTGAGGTGAGACCACTGGACTGCACTCCAGCCTGGGTGTAAGAGCGAGACTCTGTCTCAAAAAAAGTAAAACAAAACAAAATGAAACAAAACAAAAAACAGGCCAGGTACGGTGGCTCACGCCTATAATCCCAGCACTTTGGGAGGCCAAGGCAGGTGGATCACTTGAGGTCAGGAGTTCAAGACCAACCTGACCAACATGGTGAAACCCTATTTCTACTAAAAATACAAAAATTAGCTGGTGTGGTGGCACACGCCTGTAATCACAGCTACTTTGGAGGCTGAGGCATGAGCATTGCTTGAACCTGGGAGGTAGAGGTTGCAGTGAGCTGAGGTCATGCCATTGCACTCCAGCCTGGGTGACAGAGTGAGACTCTTTCTCAAAATAATAATAATAAAAATAAAAATATAAAATATACATAAATCTAAATATACCCCCACACACGTATTTAGCAGAATTTTCCTGGTGCTTCTTTGTTTGTTTGTTTGTTTTTTTGAGATAGGGTCTTACTCTGTGGTCCTAGGCTGGAGTGCAGTAGCATGATCTAGCTCACTACAACCTAAACTCCGAGGCTCAAGTAATCTTCCCACTTCAACTTCCTGAGTAACTGGGACTACAAATGCACACCTATGAGCCTGGCTAGTTTATTTTTTATTTTTACTTTTTTTTTTTTTTTTTGTAGAGTTAAGGTCTTCCTTTGGTGTCCAGGCTGGTCTTGAATTCCTGACTTCAAGCAGTCCTCCTGCCTCAGCCTCCCAAAGTGCCAGGATTACAAGCATGAGCCGCTGTGCCTGGCTGGAGTCAGATTAAAGTGGATTAATCTTTAATTACCATCACTGACTATATTTGGGAGGCAGGACAGCTTATTTAATCTCTTTGAGCCTCTGTAATAATCCATGAAGTTGGGTTATATATGCAGTGGCAGATTGTAGTAATAATCCTAATGCTTCTCCCTTCCTTTCTGTGTTCACACTTTTTGCCCTGTAATTTAGTAGTGCTGTCTCACTCTGATCCTATATGCTCTAGCCAACAGGATATTAGCAAATGTGATACAAGCAGAGGCTTAAGTAATGCTAGTGTGTTTCCAGTTGTACTCTTGGTCCTCTGCCATGGTCATGAAAACAAACTTGGTCTAGCTTGTTGGAAGGTGAGAAAGACAGAGAGAGGAGGAAACTTGGCCCAGTTGCCTCAACCAAAGCCAGCCTAGATTATCCAACTTCCAGTTAATGCTCAGACATATGAGGAGGTCCAGGATAAGCCAGAAGAACCATGTAGATGACTCTCAAACTAAATAATTTACTGAGTTTTAGGGTTGTTTGTTACTTAGCATTATTGCAAAAATAAATAAATAAATAAAACTAATACAGATGCCTGCCACAGAGTTGTTTGGAGAATTAAATAACAACTCCCTTTCCTAGATTTTCTGCAATGTATTCATCTTTAAAAAGAAAAAAAAAAGTTATTGAACAAAATTTTCTACTATTTGTCTAACCTTTAGAATTTATTAGTTACCTTCACTTTTATTAATAAAATAACTGCTATTCCCAGGTTGCTTGATTGCAGATGACAATGCAATAATTTAAGCAAAAAGTAATCAATTAAAGAGTATGAATTGGCTCACGAAATCTCAGAAAGAGGCAGAGAACCAGGCTTGGATGCTATACCATTAACAATACTATGGGCAGGAAAAGCTTCCATTCATTCTGTAGCCCCATGTTAGTGAAAAATCTCTTGCACTTGATACTTGCTGTTTGATCTCTGCTGCACTCAGGCTTGAAGCCATGAACTGTATCCCCACTGCTCTAGAAGAACCAGAAGTCTTACTAGTGATCCTGCCAGAATATTTGCTCTCCCTGGGTGGCCACTTCCTCGTGATAGTTTCTGTTTAGAAGTCTTGTGTGGCTGTGCATAAATGGAGAAAATTATGTCACATGACCGTACCCTTTCTGGAAGAAAGTTCAGGAAATGTAGTTTTGCTGTTAGAACAGAAGGCAAGTTAGAAGGAGATTAAAATGGGTACTGGATGAGGCAAACCACAGTATCCACCACACAACTTTAGGGCCAATGGCCCTATCCACATGCCACAGATGAGCAATCGGAGGTTCAGAGAAACTCAATGACTTGCCCAAGGTCATATAGATTGTAGACAGCAGTACCACCTGCACACACGTTTTTAGATATTAGGAGCTTCATCACTTCTATAACACAACAACTTCCCCCATCTGTTTGTGGGTGGCCTATCTAGGCATAGGCGACATTGCTGGCTGGGGAGGTGAGGGGAACAGCTGACTTGGTCTGAGCTTCCAGGAGACTACTGAAGTTCCAGCGTGAAGCCACTTTGCCAGAAGTAGTGGCAGAGGGCTATCATATATTAAAGATTCAAAGTCTTTAAAAACAAAACAAAACCTATGGTAGGCTTCAGGAATCAGCATGAAATGAGACCTTATAACCAGCCCAGATGTCTAATCAGGAAAGCCTTCCAGGTTTCTGAACTGTCAATAGGGCTTCAGGCTAGGATTCCATCTGGGTGACCACAACTTGACATGGCAGTATGATGCTTGCCCAGCATGTATTTGCTGCAGGCCCTAGAGATATGTCAGGAAAATACTGCTGGGGATCCCATTTGTGTATGTTTCATCAGCACAGAGCTGAAAACTTCAGATGCCTGCAGATAATGAGACCATAAACCCATGGCATCTTATCCGTCCTTCTCTTGCTTCCCTCTCATTTTTAGACCAGAGGAAGGGTTACCTTTGAGACAGATTGATGAGTAGGGCCCAGACTGGAATATGCTGATTGAGTAGAAATTCTCATCAGACTAGTAGTGGTTTCGCTTATATTATTCTAATGAATAGAAAAGATAACTGAGTTTTTGGTTTTGTTTTGTTTTGCAGAATGTGGGATAAGAGTATTTATCCAGCTGAGAAAACAATAAGGAGTCTTTCCCACTCTTTAGTGTAACAGGTTGATTTGAGTGCAGTCTGCTCTTCCTCATGCTAGACATGGCTTCTCTCTTTGACTGTTCCCTTAGACACGTATTCAGCCATATCAATCTCTTGTATCCATGCCTGAGCTTTTAAGAGCTCAACCAATGTATCCTTCAGAGTGGCAAAATGCATTCTGAATTAGAGTAAAAGGCTTTTCATTTATTCTTTGAGTCACATTATACACAACAAAGAACAACTGACTTATTTCTAAATGTCATCTAGCAAAACATCTGCTACCCAAGGAAAATATGGAACGCCCACCCCCCAGAACATGAGCTTACCTTTGCACCTGCTGTGAACATCTAGTGATTTCTTAGAATTCATGTTCCAGCCAATTGACAGGAGAAACATCAGATTGGATTAAAGAACAGAACACTGTTTTAGCTGATTCCACTGCATTTCAAATGGTTTGTACTAAGTAGCTTTTCCATGTATTTGGATAGTGTACCTGAAGACCAGAGACATTTACTTTTACATTTTATTGGTTATCATCATCATTCAAAACAAGAAAATTGAATAGGAGGCAGAATGGTCCAGCTGAAAGAAGTTTGATTTAAAATACAGGGAGTGGGAGTTATCATCCTAGGTATTAGGACTGCTTATTTTCATAAAATCTAATCAAATCAATTAAGAGATTAGAGGTAGGAAAGGTATCTATAATATCAATTAAGAGATTAGAGGTAGGAAAAATACATATTATATATTATTATATATTATATACATTTTAAAATCTTTATTTCTATTAATAATAAAAATTTTGTTGAAGGATGTGATTTATATCTGTAGGCAAGTGGGTTTTTTAAAAAAAATACTGAATTACAGAATAAGAAAGACTTTCCATCTAAGTTCCAGGCAGTTCTGAACTGGTAGAGGACTTCTCTACTCCCTTAAAAGCAAATCCTGACCCTATGAAACATATAGGGTTCTTCTATAATGGCTGGGCAAGCTAAAAGTTAGAAACCCTATAGCTAGAGAAACAGGATTAATTTGGAGTGTGTGCATGTCCAGGGGTGTTGTTAAAAGCAATAGCAATCTTTAAGGCAGATAATTGAAAAGCCAACTTGAAATAATGGTTGCAAGTCACAAGTCAACAGACTAGCCAAAAATTTAATAGGGGAATCTAACAGGCTTAAAAATGAAAAGAAAAATGAAAGAAAAACTGATTCCAAGCATTAATGGCTATACAATCTGGGGGAGACAAATTCTACAGAATTAGTCAAATAAAGTCACTAAACAAATAACAACAATAAAAACCCTAGAAATAACAATTTCTGGGAAGAATCAGAATCCAGAATTCCTATAATGTGTCATCTAAAATATCACCTGTAAAACAATAACAACAACAAACAAGATGTGCAAAGAAGCAGAAACCCTATAGCTAAAGAAACAGGATTGATTTTAAGTGTGTGCATGTCCAGGGAATTGTTAAAAAACAATAGCAGTCTCTAAGGCAAATAATGGAAAAGCCAATTTGCAATACTGGTTGCAAGTCACAAGTCAGACTAGCCAAAAATTTAACAGGGAGATCTAGAATGAGATAGCCATTGTGTACCTTGATAAGCTGCCACTATCCCTGTTGATCGCTGTTGTTCTGGAAGGCTACACATATAGGCACAGCTGTGTGCATAATCTGGAGACACCAGAGAAGGCCTTAACTAACTATTAATCCATGGATGAATATGAGACCTCGTGAATGTATAGAGGAGATGCAAGAAGGCACATCAGAAAGTAAACTGCATCATATTTGTAAACTTCCCAAAGGTTGAAAGTGTTCTCCAACCCACATATAGATCCATTGTCAAAGAGTAGAAATGTTACTGAATCAAGATATTGAAGTACTACCTCTGGCCACTCAACATGATCACTACACTATGCTTACCAGGGGTAATCTCTAGAACCCAGGCTTAAAATGAAAAGAGGAGTAAAAGAAAAATTGATTGGAAACATTAGTGGGTGTGCAATCTGGGGGAGACAAATTCTACAGAAATAGTCAAACAAAGTCACTGAACAAATAACAACAACAATAAAAATCCTAGAAATAACGACAATGTCTGGGAAGAATCAGAATCCAGAATTCCTATAATATGTTATCTAAAATATCACTTGTAAAACAACAACAACAAAAAACAAGATGTGCAAAGAAGCGAGAAAATATGACCCATACTCAGAAAAAAAAGTAGTCAAAACATACTATATTTGATGGATGCAGATTTGGACTTGGCAGAAAAAGACTTCAAAGCAACTATTATAAATCTGTTCAAAGGTGAAAGAAAACCATGTTTAAAAAGTCAATGGAAAGTATTATTATAATTCACTAAAGAATATCAATAAAGAGATATAAATTACACACCAAAAAAGAACCAAATGGAAGTTCTGGAGTTGAAAAGTACAGTAATTGAAACAAAAAAATTTACTCAAGGGGCTCAACAGCAGATTCAAGATGTCAGGAGAAAGATTTAGTAAACTTGAAGATAGATAAATAGGATTTATCCAATTGGAAGAACAGAAAACAGAGAAAAATGAACAGGGCCTCAGAGATCCATAGGACGCCATTAAGCACAGCAACGTATGTTTCATGGGACTCTCATAAGGAAAAGAAAGAAAGAAAGAGAGAAAGAGAGAAAGAGAGAGAAAGGTAGAAAAAGAAAGAGAAAAAGAAAGAAAGAAAGAAAAAGAAAGAAAGAAAGAAAGAAAGAAAGAAAGAAAGAAAGAAAGAAAGAAAGAAAGAAAGAAAGAAAGAAAGAAAGATATTTGAGGACATAATGGCCAAAAACTCACCAAATTTAATTTAAAAAATAATCCTCACATCCAAGAACCTCAGTGAACTCCAAATAGGATAAACACACACACACAAAAATCACACTTAGATATATAATAGTCAAATGATTGAAAACCAAATATAAAGAAATAATTCTAAGATCAGCAAGAAGTAAAAAGACACTCACTATATACAGAGGAATGAAAATAAGATTTTCAACTGACTTCCTACTAGAAATAGAGGCCAAAAGGCAGAACTGTGACATATTCAAAGTGCTGAAAGACAAAAACCTAGCAACCAAGAATTCTATATCCAGCAAAACTATTCTTCACAAAGATATTCTCAGATAAACAGAGACTAAATGAATTTGTGGCTAGCAGACCTGACTTACGAGAAAGAGTAAAGAAAGCTTTCTGGACTGAAAGAAAATGACACTAGATGATAACTTGAATTCATGGAGAAATAAAGAGCACTTGTAAGTTAATTATGTAGATAAATATAAAAGACAATAAATACATATTTCTTTTCTCAAAACTGATTTAAAAGACAATTGTATGACATAATAACTTAAAATGTATTGTTGGGCTTATAACATGTGATATATAAGACTATAATAACACAAAGAAGGAAAAAGAAAATGGAGATATATTTTAACAAAATTTCCATATTTTAGCAGAAGTAAGTTAGTATTAATCCAGAGTATATTATGAAAAGTTAAGGTGCATGTTGAAATCCCTGGAAAATTTATTAAGAAAACAACTCAAAATGTATAAATAAATCCAACAAGGAGTTAAAATGGTAGAGTAGAAAATATCTATCTTACACAGGAGAAGGCAATTAAGGAGGAGCACAAAAATCATGAGACATACAGAAAACAAGTATCAAAATGCAGATGTAAATCCATCCATATCAACAGTTACATTAGATGTAAATGAATTAAGCATTTCTATCCAAAAGCAGACTGTCAGACTGGATAATAAAAGAAGATCTTACTATATGCTGTATCTAAGACACATATTTTAGATTGAGTCAAATACGTTGAAAAGTAAAATAATGGAAAAAGATATACCATGCAAACAACCCAAATAGAGCTGGAGTCATCATACTAATGTCAAAGAAACAGACTTTAAGATGAAAAGTCTTATTAAAAACAAGATGTACAAGGTATCAGGAAAACGGAACAATTAAAATATATATGCACCTAACAACAGAGTCCCAAAATACATGAATTAAAAACAGAAGAACTAAAGGGAGAAATCGGCAATTCTGTAATAATAGTTGGAGATCTCCATATCATACTCTCAATAATTGATAGGCCAACTAGAAAGAAAATCAGCAGTTATATGGAGAATTTGAACACTATCAATTATTTTGACCTAACTAGTATCTACAGAGCAGTCCATCCAACAGCAGCAGAATACATATTCTTTTCAAGCACACATAAAACAATTATTTAGAATAGATATGTGGTAGAGCATAAAACGGGTCTCAATAATTTGAAAAAATTGAAGTTATGGAAAGTATGTTGTCCAACAAAACCAGTATCACATTAAAAATCAACAACTGAAAGAAATTTGGGAAATCCACAAATATTTGGAAATTAGTACAATTCTAAATAAACTGTGAATTAATAAATTGCAGAGGAAATTAGGAAATATTTTATACTGAACAAGAATGAAATCAAATATCAAAATGTGTGGGATCCAGCTAAGGCAGTACATAGAGGAAAATTATAACTTTTAATGCCTATATTAGAATAAAGGAGGCCAGCCACAGTGGCTCATCCCTGTAATCCCAGCACTTAGGGGAGCCAAGGCGGGAAGATTGCTTGAGCTCAGAAGTTTGAGACCAGCCTGGGCAACATAGTGAGAGCTCATCTCTGAAAATTTTTAAAAAATTAGCCTGGGGTGGTGGCATGCACCTGTAGTCCCAGTTATTCTGGTGGCTAATGTTAGAGGATCACTTAAGCCCAGGAGGTTGAGGCTGCAGTGAGCTGTTATTACACCATTGCACTCCAGTCTGGGCAATAAAGTGAGATCCTATCTCCAAAAAAAAAAAAAAAAAGAAAAATGAAAAAGAATAAAGGAAAGATCTCAGACCAGTGACCTACATTTCCACTGTAAAAAACTAGAAAACTAAGAGCAATTCAAACCCAAAGCAAATAGAAGTAAGGAAATACAGTTGTTTTTTGGTATCTGGGGGGGATTGTTTCCAGGATCCCTTACAGATAGCAAAATCTGGATACCCAAGTCCCTTATATAAAATGGCATAGCATTTGCATATAACCTCCTATATACTTTAACCCATCTCTAGGTTACTTATAGCACCTAATGTAAATTCTATGTAAATACTTGTTACACTGTAAATTTTAAAATTTGTATTATTTTTATAAATGTATTGCTTTTTATTGTCTTTTTTCAAACATTTTCAATCCACAGTTGGCTGAATCCAATGATGTATGGATATGAAGGACCAACTGTAATACAAATTAGAGTGGAAAACAGTGAAATAGGAAACAGAAAAAAAAATAGAGAAAATCAACAAAACTAAAAATTTAATGAAAATATCAATAAAATGTATGAAACTTTTACTATACTGATCCAGAATAGAAGAGACAAAAGGCAAATGAAGAAAATTGGAATGAAAGAGATGACGTTACTAACCACCTTACAGAAATTACAAGGCTTAAGGAAATTCTATGAACAACTTTATGCCAAAAAATTTAGATAACTTACATGAAATGAAGAAATTCCTAGAAAGATACAAATTTAACACAATTGACTCAAAGATTAAAAACGTGAATAGATTGTAACAAGCAAAGAAAATGAATTAGTAATTAAAGATTTTCTGACAAAGAAAAGCCCCAGTCTAGATGACTTTACTGGTGAATTCTAACAAATATTTGAAGAAGAATTAATGCCAATCGGTTGCAAACTCTTCCAAAATATTAGAAGAGGAGGAAACACTTCATAACTCTTTTTATGAGGCCAGTGTTAATTTGATATCAAAGTCAGACAAAGATATTATAAGAAAGTTAAACAATAGATCCATATTCCTCATAAATATGGATGCAAAACTTCTCAAGATCGTATTAGGAAACTGAATTCAGAAACATATAGAAAAAGATTCTACTTCATGATCTGGTGAAATTTGTCTTAGGAATACAAGATTGGTTTAACATCCATAAATCATTTAATATAATATACCATATGAATAAATTAAATGACAAAAACCATATAATCATCTCAATACATGCCAAAAAAGTATTTGACAAAATTCAACACCCATTTATTATAAAAACTTTCAGTAAATTAGGAGCAGAAGGAACTTCTTCTAGCTGATAAACCATATCTAAGAAAACCTAACCTTCTATCTTAAAAGCTAGAGCTAATGTCGTACTTAATGGTGAAAGACTGAATGCCTTTCATTTCAGATCAGGAACGAAACAGGAAGTCTGGTCTCACCATCTCTATTTAACACTGTACTGGAGATTCTAGCCAGGAATTGGCAAGGGTTAAATTTGGCCTGCATTCAGTTCGTGTACAGCCCACAAACAAGAATGGTTTTTGCATTTTTTTAATAGTGGTAAACAAACAAACAAACAAAAAAACAGACAAACAGAAAACAAAGGAGAAAATGTGACAGATTCTGTCTTGAAAAACCTAAGAGATTTACTATCTGTCCCTTTTTAGAAAAGTTTGCTCATCTCTGACTATAAAACATCAGAAAGCTTCTACTACTGATAATAGCTACCATTTACCATGCTTACTATAAACCAGTCCCCATCCTTGTGTTGAGTACTGGAAATACATTTTCTCAGTTCTTCTTTATAACAGTTTTTCCATGTAAAAAGCCCTTCCGCATCCGCTGAAGCAAACTCGGTTTAACTTGATTATTTCTGGAAAGATCCTATTTCCAAACAAGGTCACGTTCAGAGGTATTAGAGACTAGGACTTCAGCATTTGAAATTTTGGAGGGCACAGTTCAGCCCTTAACAGCATATGTGTGCATGTGTGTATGTGTGTTTTCTGTGCTTCAGAGACAGATGCACAGAGATGAGATGGAAAGGACTGGTTTCAGAACGGAGGGGAGGAGCAGATACAGGCAAGTATGTCCAAATGGTTTCAGGGTGAGTGTGATTGGAAAAGATTGAGAGAAGGTTACTACTTTAATTAGTAAGAGGTTACTGGTGATTTTGGAAATAACAGTTTTGAAAATGCTGAGAGAACAGAATCCATATTGCAAGGGCTTAAGGTCCACTAACCTTATACTTTCCATTTCAAAGGCCCTTCTACATCCACTGAAGCAACTGAGCTTTACAACCCCGCTGGGGGAGGCCATTTCATGGATGAAAAAATAGAGGCTCAGAGAATCACTCTTCTTTTATGTCAGAGCACATCTGAAGTGAATTTTGGACTGGCTTGTAACAGTTCCAATGCTGTTTTTCTCTGTTTTTATTTAATTCTTGGATCACCAATGTAAATTTTCAAATCTTTTGTGATACAGTGCAAACAAATGGGTTTGGAGTCAGACAGTTTCATTAAGTATGGTTAACCCTGAGCAGGCCACTGTGTTTTCATTCTTGGGAATGAGATGAGAATGTTTATATATACTTTGCAGAGTTGTTGTGGGGCTTAAAGGAAACAGAGTAAGTAGGGTGGCTAGGTACTTCGTATCAGTTTGCTTCTTCATTATCTCCCTAAATCTAAGGTACAACAGGCATTGTGTATTGTGGTACCTCAATTCTCTCCTAACAGCAAGCACAATTCCCTGTATGTAAAATAATGCTGAGTTAATGTATGATTCTTTTTCCCTCAATAACATTTGAATATTTCGCTATATTAAGACAGTTATATTAAACTTATTTTTTTCTTTCATCTGAGCCTTAATTTTGGCAACCAAATTAAAATGTAACATTTTTTCGCAAATATTTGTGGAGCATTTTAATTCATTTATCAAATAAACAAATATAGAGAGAGTATCTTTTATATGGCAGGTATTGTGTGTGGCACTGGACACACAAAAGTTATAAGGTGGCTTTTGTTCTAAGTGAGAAGAACAGCCCACAGTGGGCAGCTGTGGTGCAGGTAGAGTGCTGACCTCGGTTCCCAAAGACTTTAGGTTGAGTTCTAGCTGTATCATTTTCCTGCCAGCTGTGTGATTCTGGGCTAGTTACTGAACTTATCTGAGCCCCAGTTTCTTCTTCTGTAAAATACAATTAATAATATGGCTCTAATTCCTATAGTTTAAATGTCTGTACCCCAAAAAACTCATATTGACATTTAGTTACCTTTGTAACAGTGTTGAGAGGTGAGACTTTTTTTTTTCTTTCTTTTTTTTTTTTTTTTTTTTGAGATGGAGTCTCACTCTGTTGCCCAGGCTGGAGTGCATGGCGCGATCTCAGCTCACTGCAAGCTCCGCCTCCTGGGTTCACGCCATTCTCCTGCCTTAGCCTCCTGAGAAGCTGGGACTACAGGCGCTCACCACCACACCTGGCTAATTTTTTGTATTTTTAGTACAAACAGGGTTTCACCGTGTTAGCCAGGATGGTTTTGATCTCCTGACCTCATGGTCCTCCCGCCTCGGTCTCCCAAAGTGCTGGGATTACAGGATTGAGCCAAAGTGCCCGGCCCGAGGTGGGACTTTTACGTAGTGATTAGGCCATGAGGGCTCTGCCCTCATTGGTGGAATTAATGCTGTTATAAAAGGCTGAGTTTGGCCCCCACTTGTTCTCTTGCCCTCTTGCCCTCTTGCCTTCTGCCTTGTGATGGTAAAGCAAAAAGGCCCTTACTAGAGGCCGGCTCCTTGATATTGGTTTTCCCAGCCCCCAGACTGTGAGCCAATAAATTTCTGTTCGTTACACATTACTCAGTCCCAGGTATTCTGTTATAGTCACACAAAATGGACTAAGAGACCAATTCCATCTTTTATTCAGAGAAACCCCAGTTTTTAATAACGTTTTACATATTGGATTTGAAGAGAAAGGATTAAACCTATTTTTTTTACATGACTGCCCCCAGGGAAGCTTTATCTATGGTGAATACTGTCTTAAATTACAGACTTTTTGCCACAGTCTGTACTTTATCTGTTTTTTACATGCATATAGTCTAAGTGAGCTAGGTTTTCTTCACCTATGTAAAGTAAGTGCTTTCTAAGATGGCACAGAGCATACCCACCTTGTTGATATGACTCCCACTCGAATGCCTACAGGGTTAAGAATATCAGTGAATGACATAGAGGTCAGATTATATGTGGCTCAATGTACAGGGTCTGTCTGGAGGGGATGATGGCTATCCAGCTCTTATAGAATGCTTTTGGAATTCCGTTAAGAATGTGGAATGTGAGCCCAGTGCTATTAGATCTTCCATCATTTCACAAGAAGCCAGAAACCTGGATTTCTATGTGAATGCTTCCTTTTAAAAGCCTTGGTTATATATTTTTTATGGTGTGACGCATATAGACACATCTGTGGGCTGTGATGAGCCTCTGATCACCAGATTGCAACTTCAGTAGAGATAATAGCCTGAGGTTTGGGACCCAGAAGAACTACAGCCATTATTAGCTTGAAGGATGATCTTGAGAAAGTTATTTAACTTTCTGACTCAGTTTAAACATCTGCAAAAGGGAGGATTATATTGACTTCAATGCAGTAGCAAAAACTATGTGTAAAACCTAGCACAAGACAAATAATTTAAAAATGGGCAAAAGTTTTGAGTAGGTATTTTACCAAAGAAAATATGGTTAATAAGCATGCAAAAAGAGTATGAACATCACTAGTTTTTAGGGAAATGCAAGTTAAAACCACTGAATGAAATACTAAACAGAATGGCTATTATCAAAAAGTCAAATAATAACAAGTGTTAGTGTGTTCGGAATTGGTTCTTTCCAGCGGGTTCTTGGTCTTCCTGACTTCAAGAACGAAGCCGTGGACCCTCGCAGTGAGTGTTACAGTTCTTAAAGGTGGTGTGTCTGGAGTTCGTTCCTTCAGATGTTCAGATGTGTCTGGACTTTATTCCTTCCGGTGGGTTAGTGGTCTTGCTGACTTCAGGAGTGAAGCTGCCGACCTTCGCAGTGAGTGTTATAGTTCTTAAAGGTGGTGCATCTGCAGTTGTTTATTCCTCCTGGTGGGTTTGTGGTCTCGCTGACTTCAGGAATGAAGCCCCAGACCCCCGTGATGAGTGTTATAGCTCATAAAGGTAATGCGGACCCAAAGAGTGAGCAGCAGCAAGATTTACTGTGAAGAGTGAAAGAACAAAGCTTCCACAGCCTGGAAGGGGACCCCAGAGGGTTACTACTGCTGGCTTACGTAGCCAACTTTTATTCCCTTATTTGGCCCCACCTACATCCTGCTGACTGGTCCATTTTACAGAGTGCTGATTGGTGCATTTACAGTCCTTTAGCTAGACACAGAGCACTGATGGCTGTGTTTTTACAGAGTGTTGATTGGTGCATTTACAGTCCTTTAGCTAGACACAGAGCACTGATTGGTGCGTTTTTACAGAGTGCTGATTGGTGCATTTACAATTCTTCAGCTAGACACAGAGTGCTGGTTGGTGCATTTACAATCCTTTAGCTAGACATAGAGCAGTGATTGGTGCATTTTTACACAGTGCTGATTGGTGTATTTACAATCCTTTAGACACAGAGTGCTGATTGGTGTGTTTTACAGAGTGCTGATTGGTGCATTTACAATCCTTTAGCTAGACAAAAAAGTTCTCCAAGTCCCCACTTGACCCAGAAGCCCAGCTGGCTTCACCTCTCAATCCCCGCTCTAAACAGGACACCCCAACTGCTGTGGGGAATTGGGCAGTTACCACTCTAGGTACTTCCTGCTGGATAGGGGTGAAGAAGGGGCCCTGCCGTTGTAGCGTCCTCCAGAGGGGAACTCTTTAGGCCAGTCAGAGGGCCAGCAGGTCGGTCCAGGGATCCTCAGTAGAAGTTGTTAGTTGAACTCATTTGAGGTTCCATTTGTAAGACCATAGAAGCTTGATGGCCTCAACCTTAGAGGAAACAAATTTGACAAGGAGGTTAAAAATACAGGGCCAAAAGGCAAGTAATAGCAAGATGGCTGTCACAGGACCTAGAAACAGGAGATGCCATGTCGCCCAACTCCAGAGGTTGGTATAAGAGTTTGAAAGGCATTGTTTGATTTCAGAAGTATTTTCCTGTAAATGCCGGGTGACATCTTGTACTATCCCTGACTGGTTAGTGTAAAAACAACACTCTTCTCCTAAGAAGGTGAGAGTCCTCCTTTCTCAGCAGTGAGGAGGTCTAGGCCTCAGCAGTTTTGGAGAGTCACTGCTGCTAAAGACTCTATTTGGGATTGTAGAGTAGGGATAGATTTCGTTATTTCTTGCAAACTGTCTGAGAAATCCTTTGAGAGTGTGGGTAGTAGGATAATGAAGTAGATAAACTGGCTATTCTGGTTCCTGTAGCAGTAGCCATTCCTAACCCTATAAGTAGGGGTATTAGTTGTATGGCTCCGCATTGAGGGACTTGAGCTTTGAGGGGTACTGATAGGGTCTGATTTCCTGGGGTAATGTTAATGTTGGAAGTTAGAAAGACTAAGGTGCAGTTGCCTTTCCAGTTAGTGGAGAGGCAGATATAGGTTGACGTTCCACATAAAAAGAATATACCTTGGCTGGGTAGACAGAACTGGTTGTGTTTGTTAAAAAGGTGTGTGAGTTTGTTGTTTTCACTTTCCCTTACTCCTAGAGTACTTGCCAAGGTGTAGCTCCAGTGAGCGGCTGGAAAGGGGTGTTGGGAACAAACTGAGTGGCTTCCTGGGTTCTATTTTCCCATTGGAGAAAAAAACTGTTTTGTATCTACTAGGAACCATTCAAGAGAGTGATTAAAAGAGGGGATGAGAAGGCATTCACTAGTGGTGGGGGCGCTGCTGCAGGGGGTTCAGGGGTGAATGGTCATGCAGGGAGTATGTTTGCCATGACAAAACCTGGACTGTTTGTTAAGCAGGGAGGAGAAGATGATTTTTGGAGGCCCTGAGAAGTAGACAAGCTGTCTGAATGGAGCTTTTTGGGTGACTCAGCAGTTACTATGATCAGTTGGGGTTTGAAGTTGTAGGGTGTAATTCCACTGACTGGCTTTGGGTATAAGTACCTTTCCTTCTTCTGTCATGAACCACCCCGAGGGGAGAAAACTATGCCCCCATGAAAGTCCCCATTCTGTTTCAGTTGGGGAATACTGGGGCTTAATCTCTTGGAGAGGGTTGTTCCATACCAAGCATCCTTCCATAGGTATTTCTAATGGGAGGTTCCACCTGGCAGCAATTTTCTCCTCAGCATCTGCCCAGTGGTTTCCTTCTGCCATTTTTCCTTCACCTTTCCGATGGCTTTGGCAGTATAAGGCTGCCATCTCCTTGGGTTTTGGCACTCCATGCAATAACTCCATAATTTCCTTGTGGTATTTAATGGGGGTTCCCTCAGAGGTTAGGAACTCCTTTTCTTTCCATATTGCAGCATGGGCATGCAGGATTAGTTAAGCATACTTGCTATCTGTATATACATTTATTCTTTTTCCTTTTCCTAGTTCTAAAGCTCGGGTAAGTGCCATTAGTTCTGCTAACTGGGCACTGATCCCTGGGGGAAGAGGCTTACTTTCAAGTACGGTTACATCACTAACTATGGCATAACCTGCCCTTCATATCCCATTCTCCACAAATGAACTTCCCTCGGTACATAGGTTAAGGTCAGGATTAGCTAAGGGGACTTCTAAGAGATCATCTTGGGCAGCATAAGTCTGAACCATAATTTGTTGGCAGTCATGCTCAATTGGTTCCCCATTCTCTGGGATAAAAGTGGCAGGGTTGAGGGCTACGCATGTACATATTTGAAGCACAGATCCCTCAAGGAGTAGTGCCTGGTATCTAAGTAGGCAGTTGTCTGATAGCCATAAACCTCCTTTGACACCTAGTATGCCATTTGCATAATGAGTAGTCCAGTGAGATCCTTTCCTTGTATTATTTTGATAGCCTCTGACACTAAGACAGCCACTGCCACAACTACCCATAAACAATAAGGCCAGCCTTTTGCTACTACATCAGTTTCCTTATTTAGATATGCCACTGGTTGTGTGGTTGTCCCACGAGTCTGAGTAAGGACTCCAAGAGCTATCCCTGCTCTCTCTGTGACGTATAAAGAGAAGTCTATATGTTTTTGAAGGCAGTTTTTCCTTCTGGTTCCCATTCTACTAGATGAGTATTTGCCCTCTGGGTCTCCTTGATTGGAGTATACAGGGGCCTGGCTATCTTGCTTTATCTGGGGATCCACAGTCGGCGAAAGCCAGTGATTCCAATGAACCCCCAGAGCTGTTTTAGTGTCTCAGGGTGAGGAGAAACCAGTACAGGCTGTATTCGTTCCTTGCTGAGGGCCCTGGTCCCTCTGGCTAAGATTAGGCCTAGATATTTGACCTGCTATAGGCAAAGCTGGGCCTTCGACCTAGAAACCTTGTACTCTTGATTAACTAGAAAGTTCAAGAGATCTAGAGTAGCCTGCTGACATGAGGCTTCCAAACTGGTGGCCAAAAGTAAATCATCCACATACTGAAGGACCAGAGTGCCTGGATTTGAGAAGTGGCCTAGATCTTGGGCCAGTGCCTGACCAAACAGATGAGGGCCATCCCTAAACCCTTGGGGCAAGACCATCCATGTAAGTTGGGATGTGTGGTCTGTGGGATCCTCAAAGGCAAAGAGAAACTGGGAGACAGAGTGCAGGGGAATACAGAAGAAGGCATCCTTAAGGTCCAGAACAGTGAACCATTCTGCTTCCTCTGGCATTTGAAAGAGCAGGGTATAGGGGTTGAGTACAATGGGATATAGAGGAATTACTGGCTCATTGATGAGTCTAAGATCTTGCACTAACCTCCACTGACCATTTGGTTTTTGTACTCCTAGAATTGGAGTGTTGCAGGGACTGCTGCATTTCCTTACTAAGCCTTGAGTTTTTAAATGTTTAATCATATCCTTTAATCCTTTATGAGCTTCAGGCTTTAAGGGATGTTGGGAAATTGCCTTTGATAAGGAAAAGTGGTGGGGTCTTTTAGCCTGATTTGGACTGGGCAGGCATTTTTTGCCCTTCCAAATTGTCCTTCCAATGCCTAGACTTCAGGGTTGATTCCCTCCTCAAGTAGGGGACAACAAATGGATAACTTGTTCCCTGTATTCATGTAGACAATAGCTCCAGCTTTGGCTAATATATCCCTCCCTAATAAGGGTGTGGGATTTCAGGCATAACAAGAAAGGCATATGAAAAGAGCAAAGTCTCCCAATTACAACTAAGGAGGTGGAGAAATACCTGGTTAGAGGCTGTCCCAGGATTCCTTGAATGGTAACAGACCTTGAGGACAGTCGTCCTGGACAGGAGATTAATACTGAGAAGGCCATGCCAGTGTCCAGGAAGAAGTCAATTTCCTGGTCCTCAATGGTTAAACATACCCGGGGCTCATTTGATGGTGATGACATGAGCTGGTGCTTGCCCCGGGCATCCTCAGTCCTGTTGTTGGATCATCTGGCTGGGGGCTTCTGGCCCAGAGAACCTTTGCCTTCTGGGGCAGTGTGCCTTCCAGTGATTGCCTCCTCATAGCGGACATGGACGAGTGGGCAGCTTGTTTCTTGTTGGACAATCTTTTCTAAGGTGTCCTTGTAAACCGCACTGGTAACAAGCCCCACTGGGTGATTGGCTTGCTCCATTTTCTGTCCTGTCTGAACCACCAAGGTTTGTTTGAGGGCCATGACTAAGCCTGGGGCCTTTCTCTGATCTTGCTTTTCCTTTTGGGCATGTTCCTCTTGGTCCCTATTATAGAACATTGAGGTTGCCAGGTTTAATAATGCCTCCAGATTTTGTTCAGGGCCCAGGGCTTGCTTTTGGAGTTTTCTTCTGATATCTGTGGCTGATTGGGTAATAAATTTATCTTTTAGGATCAATTGACCCTCTAGTGAGTCGGGTGACAGGGGACTATATTTTCTTAAGGCCTCCTGTAGCTGCTCGAGGAAGGCAGAAGGATTTTCTTCCTTTCCCTGAGTTATGGTAGATATCATTGAATAATTCATGTTTTTTTTTCCTAATTCTCCTTAGTCCTTCTAGAACACAGGTCAACAGATGTTTACAACTCTAGTCCCCATGATCTAAGTCAAGGTCCCACTGGGGATCCATACTGGGGATGGCTTACTGACTGGTAGGGAATTTGTCCCTTTCTTTGTCTGTCCTTCTATCATTTACTTGACTAAGATACCAGGTATCTCCAAACTCTTGGGCTGCAGCTAAAGTCGCATTATTTTCATTAAATGCCAGGGTTTGACCTAACAATAGCATGATATCTCTCCAAGTGAGATAGAAGATTTGCCCTAGACTGTGTAGGACATCTGTGTACCTATGAGGATCATCTGAAAACTTCCCCATGTTTGTCTTGATCTGCTTCAAATCGGAGAGGGAGAAGGGGACATGTACCCGGGTTGGGCCAAATTCTCTTCTCCCTACAGCTTGCAGGGGATATTACCAATAGCCTAGGGGTTTCTGTGGTCCTTTGAAGATTTCTTTGCTTGTTTCCTTCTGGGTGGGGGAGATTAGAGAAGGCTTATCATTAATAGGAACGGGAGCTATAGGGAAGTTAGGTTATGGGGGTAAGCTGAAATGTCCTCCTGTGGGGATGTAAATTGCAGGCTTTGCGTAGTTGTGCATTTTCCTTCAATGAAAAGAAAACTTGGACATAAGGTATTTCACTCCATTTGCTTTCCCTCTTACAGAAAAGGTCAAGCTGCAGGATAGTATTGTGATTTATACTTCCCTCAGGTGGCTATTTTTCCCCATCAGGGAGAGAATAATGAGGCACCTCTTCTTCAAGGTTTGCAAGTCAAATTGGTCCCAATGGCTTAGGATGCATTTTAAGGGTGAGCCTGTTGATGCCTGAGTGTGTCCCATCAAACACAAAACCGCACGTCGTTTTCGTTTGTTTGTTTCTCCCCCTGCCCAAGAACCCACAATGGTCCCTGGACCCTGCTGAACAGAATAGATGCACTCACCAACGCAGCAGCAGAAACACCTCTTTCCCAAGAACCCGCAATGGTCCCTGGACCCTGATGATCAGAATAGTTGCACTCACCAACACAGCAGCAGAAATGCCTCTTGTCCAAGAATCCACAACGGTCCCTGGACCCTGCTGATCAGAATAGTTGAGCTCACCAATGCAGCAGCAGAAACACCTCTTGCCCAAGAACCCATAACGGCCCCTGGACCCTGCTGATTGGAATAGTTGCACTCACCGACACAGCAGCAGAAATACTTCTTGCCCAAGAACCTGCAACGGTCCCTGGACCCTGCTGATTGGAATAGTTGCACTCACCGACACAGGAGTAGAAACATCTCTTGCCCAAGAACCTGCAGCAGTCCCTGGACCCTGCTGATCGGAATAGTTGTGCTCACCAATGCAGCAGCAGAAACACTAGTTTTCTTCCTAGACCACAAAGAGGACCAAGGAATATTGGATTTAGTGGCCCTTACCAATGCATTCTTGAAAACCTGTAACCTTGCCTGTCCTCCTAGATCAGGAGAAAAATCGGATTTAGTGGCCTTTATTGATGCATTCTTGAAAACCTATTAGAGTCGTAAGCATACTCATGTTAGTATTGGGACTTTACCCCTGTCCTATAAAGATGTTATGCCCCAAAAATGAAGTGGAGGACCATACCTTGAGGGAGGGAAGGGATCTCCAGGGTTGGAAGAGTGACATCTTTTGTCCTCACTTGAATAGGAATGATATCATTTCTGAAGCTCCCCATATCCTAGCTTCAGGAATAGCTTTTGTTAGGCCTGCTTGTCTGAGGAGGGATCCTAAAATTCCAGAAAGTCTCCCCTATGACAGGGCTTTGGGCAAAAATTATGTCTTTCTGATTGGTGAGCCTGGGTGCCTAAAGAAGGGAATAGAGTCCTGGAGTTTATACTAGAAATCATTCTTCTAGGAGAAACTAGAAAAGCACCAGAGACAGGAAGTGATTTTTAGAAGCGGGAGTAGCCTCAGAGAAGACAGGTAAGAGGAAGTTTGTCTTGCAGGCATTAGGGCCCAGGGGCAAGGGTCAGGATAGATAGGATAGATGGGCGAGTTTCACTTGGGCGACATGACTTTCAGAGTTCCGCTTATGGCCGCAGGGTCAACCAACTTGTTGTCGCGACCCTGGAACTGAATCGCTTTCCTCTCTGTTGACCCTCGGCTCAGCCCAGAAGTACAGGAAAAGTGGAAGCTGGTTCCAGGCAAACCAACGCTCCCAACTCTGAAGAGTTGGGGATTGTTAGAAAGCCCTTTCCCAGAAAGCCTGATACCTGTGTCTTTAATACGGCGGCCGCGTTAGTCACTTTTAACTGCCTGACAGGTGCCCGGTATTTAACCCCCAAATTCTAAGGAAAAATAGGCTAGAATAGCAAGCAAAAGGGGTCCAGTGGTTCTCACTGCTTGACAATAGTTGATAGTCCTATCTGGGTTGCCAAAATGTGTCCGGAATTGGTTCTTTCCAGTTGGTTCTTGGTCTCGCTGACTTCAAGAATGAAGCTGCAGACTCTCATCGTGAGTGTTAACAGTTCCTTTTTTTTTTTTTTTTTTTTTTTTTTTTTGAGACGGAGTCTCGCTGTGTCTCCCAGGCTGGAGTGCAGTGGCGTGATCTTGGCTCACTGCAAGCTCCGCCTCCCGGGTTCACGCCATTCTCCGGCCTCAGCCTCCCGAGTAGCTGAGACTACAGGCGCCCGCCACCACGCCCGGCTAGTTTTTTGTATTTTTAGTAGAGACGGGGTTTCACCATGTTAGCCAGGATAGTCTCGATCTCCTGACTTCGTGATCCACCTGCCTCGGCCTCCCAAAGTGCTGGGATTACAGGCTTGAGCCACCGCGCCCGGCCAACAGTTCTTAAAGATGGTGTGTCCAGAGTTCGTTCCTTCAGATGTTCAGATGTGTCTGGAGTTTCTTCCTTCTGGTGGGTTCGTGGTCTCACTGACTTCGGGAGTAAAGCCACCGATCTTCGCAGTGAGTGTTACAACTCTTAAAGGTGGTGCATCCAGAGTTGTTTATTCCTCCTGGTGGGTTCGTGGTCTCACTGACTTCAGGAATGAAGACCCTCATGGTGGGTGTTACAGCGGACCCTCGTGGTGAGTGTTACAGCTCATAAAGGTAGTGTGGATCCAAAGAATAAGCAGCAGTAAGATTTATTGTGAAGAGTGAAAGAACAAAGCTTCCACAGTGTGGAAGGGGACCTGAGCGGGTTGCTGCTGCTGGCTTGGGTGGCCAGCTTTTATTCCCCTATTTGGCCCTGCCCACATTTTGCTGATTGGTGCATTTTCACAGAGTGCTGATTGGTGCATTTACAATCCTTTAGCTAGACACAGAGCGCTGATTGGTGCATTTTTACAGAGTGCTGATTGGTGCATTTATAATCCTTTAGCTAGACACAGAGTGCTGACTGGTGCATTTACAATCCTTTAGTTGGACACAAAAGTTCTCCAAGTCCCCACCCGATCCAGAAGCCCAGATGGCTTCACCTCTCATTAGGATATACAAAAACTAAAATACACATTGTTTCATATAATGCTAGTGAAAATGTAAAATGATACAGCCATTCTGGAAGCAATTTGACAGTTTTTTTTTTTTTAAGTTGGCTGGGCGCAATGGCTCACACCATATTCCTAACACTTTTAGGAGGCCAAGGCGCATGGATTTCTTGAGGCCAGAAGTTCGAGACCAGCCTAGTCAACATGGCGAAACTCCATCTCTACGAAAAGCACAAAAATTAGCCAACCCATGATGGTGGATGACTGTAATCCCAGCTATATAAAGGCTGAGGCATGAGAATCACTTGAACCTGGGGGATGGAGGTTGCAGTGATCATGTCACTACACTCCAGCCTGGGTGACAGAGCAAGACTCTGTCTCAAATAAAAAAACAAACAAACAAACAACAACAACAACAAATTTTAAACATGAGTTTACCATATAACCCCACAACTCTGCTCACAGGTATCATGAAAACATGATTTGCCTATATGAAAACATACAGGAAAACATGTGTCCCTGAAAGACTTGTTTGGGAATGCACATAGCAGCATTGTTGATAGAATCCAAGAAAGTGGAAACACTTCAAATGTTCACATACTGTTGAAAGGATATACAAATATAGTATACCCATGCCGTGGAATAACATGTAATGAAATGCTAATAATGCTGAAACGTGGATGAACCGCAAAAATATTATGCTAAAAAAGTAAGCCAGATGCAAAACATCACATGTAATTCTATTTGTAAGAAATATCCAGGAAAACAAGTCAATAGAGACAGAAAGAAGATTAGTGGTTGCCTGGGGCTGAGTGTGGGAATAGGGATTGACTACAAACAGACACAGGGATCTTTTGGGGGTGATGGTAACATTCTAAAACTAGACTGCAGTGGTAGTTGCACAGTTATGTAAATTTACTAAAAATCTTGGAATTGTACACTTTAAACCAATAAATTTAATAGTGTGTAGATTATATCTCAATAGGACTTTAAAAAAACAAAACCATATCTAGCCCGATATATAGTCATTTATTAATAAATGTGACTCCTTCTCTTCCTCTTTAAGTACAGAGAGGAAAAACTGCTTAGCAATTAAGAATCCAGGCCCTGAAGCTGAACCCTGGTCTTTCCACTTACGTACTAACCATATGTCCTTAAAAACATTACTTAGTCTCTCTAAGGCTCAGGCTCTTCATGGTGAACTGAAAACAACAACAGCTATCTCATGGAGTTTTACAAAGAATTAAATGAGGCCACACACATAAGATGTGTAGCATACAATAATCCCACAATCAATGACGGCAACATAGTCTTCCAGATCCAGGACCTCCTGTCTGCCCATTTCTTATCTTTACAGCAGTGGTTAAAACAGAGTTCTCTTTCCTCTTATTCTTCACTGCTCCTCAAAACCTCTGCCCCCGACTCTGAGATTTTCTCTACAAAATTTTAGTTGGTTTATAGGTCTATCATGTGGTCTAGGCTTAGAATATTGCTTAGCATTATCTGAACATGAGTTGCTAGCCACTTATATGAGAGTGTCACTTGGAGGTAGATAAGCAACTTTAATAACACTCAACATGGTAACATGCATGCTCTGTTGTATCTACTTACATATGGGAAGCTCGCCACCCTTTTTCAGATGTTATCAAGGGCTTCTAAGGCATTCCTGTCAGGTGGAGGGAGCAAGGACCGAGAAGAGTGCCTCCTTTTGCAGACTGATATAAAGGACGTACAGAGAATTGGGGAGGTTTGCAGGAATTATATGGCAAACAGATGAAGAGAGGTGACTAACGGGAAGGAGGTCTTAGAGGGTCCCTTACACAGTGGAGTCACACTTTCACATCCCTCTGGACCAGGCACTTGGCGAGTAATCTTGATGTAGAAAACCAGAGCGGGTTCAGTCTGCCTTTCGCTTCCCCTCAGTGGAGAGAATTCTGGGACACATCTGTCTGTCTTTAAGAAAAATCAACAGTGTGAATGTGGCGATTAATGTGGTCCTGTGAACATTAGGAAGTGGTCAGGACCTTGGTGAGCTAGGGGGTCCAGGCCCCTTTCAAAAGGAGCATTTGTTCATCAGCCTCATTCTGTTGTTTCCATGTGGAAATGGGGCCTAGAGTGGCCAGAACTATGCTTCCTTTACAAGTTAGAAAATCAAGTTTTTGTGTGAAATTTCCTAATTTTAAAATATTGCTAACATTTTAAAAATGTTAGCCAAATGAAATACATCTACCAAATAGATATAACCCCAGACCTAACCCCTACTCTAAAGTAATCTTCTGTATTCATTATATATGTTAAGCAGATGCTGAAAGGAGCTCATGAGGATGTAGTGGAGGGGATTCTTGCATTTATTAAAGGGTGGGATAGCTTATTATTGAGGACTCTTCCTTTTTGTTTTATTCTATTGTGTTAGAGAACTGGAGGTAGTGTCCAGGCCTGAGGCTGCAGCCACATCCTGGTTGTCCTAACACTCATGTCACTGGTAGCATTTTGTAATGTGTTATAATGTGTGCATGAGAATTACATCAATTTTCCCTTCATTGGCATGCTACATTTAAATAATTGTTCAGATTTCATTTTTTTAAACAAGGAGGCTATTACAAGCTATAAAACTCAGAAGGGCTTTGAAAAATCACAGCCAATTGGAAAAAGCCTTTGCATTAAATGCCTGTTCTGAATGGATGTGCTCACCTGTACTTCAGATCAGAGAGGTGTTTTTGAAGAAATACCATCAGCTATTTTGATGTGTTCTTTGCTGACACATATTCACCACTGATTTCAATATCTCCCAAGCCAACTTTGCAAAATAGAGAACTTAAGTGGAAATAAAGTTATCTCTACCCACTATTGCTTGGAGATGTGATGTAAAGCCTTAAAAGTGAATATGAGATTTGGAATTCAGAAAAGCAGCTCTTCTCACCTTTGATCACTCCTCTTTTTTTTTTTTTTTTTTTAAGCCGAGCTCTCTTGAGTTGTTTAGTAGCTTTCATGGGCTAAATCTGTGAAATCCATTTCCCTCCCCACACAGTGCATGGCTGCTGATGTCTCTGATTAGTTTTGTTTTTTTCACTCATGTTTTTATTTTTAAGCCTAAAGGTTGCCCCGTGTTTGCATTGCTCAGCAGTTAGAGTGGACAGAGGCTGTGTCCAAATGCTTCAAGCTAGTAAGGCTTTCTTGGAACTGTGTGCAGGTAGCGAAGCATGTTAAAAGTTTGGGTATTTTTCAAAGCTGTTCTGGCTTTGAATTTATACTGTGCTTTTTTTGTGTGAGTTATGTATATGTTCTCAGCCTCAAGATCAGCCAGAAGTGTGTGAACAGCTTATGCCAGATGAGCAGCCTCAGGCAGGAATATGTCCCTGTCAGACCAGTGGAGTTATTGACCCTCACTGCTGGCTGCCTTGAGTCATCACTTCCGCTGAAAATACCCTTGAGCCTGGGCATCTCCCACCTTTTTAAGCCCAGTGAGTCCCCATTTACCTGGCAGAAAAGTTGTGGTCTTTAGGCTCATCCTGCCCTCTTTGAGCTTCCACGTGAATTGAGCCTGAGTAGTGTTGGGAAGGAGTGCAGTCCCAGGCAAGCAGGCACCAGATTCCCCCTGTTCTGACCCAAAGTTCAGCAGATTTTCAAACATAAATGTTTCTTAGCTTGTCATATGCTGTTGTTCAACTTCCAACTCTGGGATGGTTGATTTTGCTAATTTTGTTCCGCTTTATAGATGTTGTGGAGAGAAAGAATTTGTCCATCTCTTCACTTGGCTATTCTCAGAACTTGTAATAGACTTTGTTTCGCTTCACGCACTCCTGGCTACTGAGTCTTTCTCTCAAATGTCATTCCTATATCTATGGTCATGTCATTGCTTGCTCTGAGAACCGGACCTGCAATGTTTGTGCCAGTTACTAAGTTATTGGCACTTAGCTACAACCCTATCCTTTTGTTCTTAACTTTGTGATGAAGCTTTTATTTCTGCTTTGTCCACTGGCTCCCTCTTAGGCCCTGCCAATAGCAGGTGCTAGAGGGAGATTCCATGGCTGGATGGGGCCAGGCAGGACTTGCTCCTGGTTTGCTTCCCGTTTTTCACAGTGTTAACTTAGAATAGGTTTCTCAACTTTGACATTGTGGACTGAGTCATTCCTTGTTGGGGGATGGTGTCTCGTGTGTTGTAGGATGTTTAGCAGCACCCTGTCCTCTACCTACTAAATTGTAGTACCAATCCCCTAGTTGTGACAATTAAGACTGTCTTCAGACAATGCCAAATGTTCCCTGGGGGGCACAATCACCCTGGGTTTAGAATTACTGACCTAAAGTCTACGTATAGACATACTTCTTCACTTTGGCAGCTGCAATTCCTTCCCTTGGCAGTAGCTAAATCCATTTTTGTAATAGACTATAATGTATACAGGCAATGTATACATATTCCTTATTATAATGTATACATACAATGTATACCATGTAGCCACTAAATAAGATGACTCAGATCCATATTCATTGACTTTAAAAGATTTCTATAATAGAATAAATGAAAAATAAAACAGGTTTCCAAAATAAAAAAGTAGAGTTTCAGTGTGAGTGTTTGTGAGTATGTGTTTGTGTATGCTGTGCAATTATGAATGCCTGGAAAGACTTTCACTAAGGTGTTCACTGAGGTGGGATTTTAGGAAACTTCTATTCTCTTTGTGTTTTTCTGAATTACTTGAATTTTCTATATGTGCACAGGTTATTTTACAATGAAAAGCAATATAATTATACTTATTTAAAAGAAAAAGAAAGGCAGAAAGGAAAGTGGAAGGAAGAGAGTAACAGAAAGAAAAAAAGAATAAAGAAAAAAAAACCACGTTGCTGTGGGCGGACAGAGACTTAAGAATAGCTATTATTTGGATCAGCCTTCTCAATTCATACACCTGGGTGCAGAGGCTTGACAGGACCATTGTCAGTCTCGTATAGCACTGTCCTTTGGCATGGTAAGAATATCCTCTTTTCCCATTACTTTAAGGGCAAGGTCTGCCTGTCAAGGCTGATTCTGCACTTTGAAGAATCATCCTTTATACCTCCCTCTCTCTCATGCCCTACATCCTATCTGTCAGCAAACATTGTTACCTCTTCCTCCTAAATAACCTGCCTCAGTCCCTCTGCACCTATTGTTACCTCCTCCCTTCTCTTCTCTGGACCATTGCAAAGCCTCCTAATTGGTTATCATGTTGTTGGTTTTGTACCCCTCAAATCCCATTCTTCATATTGCAGCCAGCCTAATCTTTCTGAAATGTGAATCTGACTATGTCATTCCCTAGCTTAAAAGCCTTAAATGGATCTCCATTGACAAGTAATAAAGTCAATAGTCTTGAACCAGGCTCTTGGTGACCATGCAGTAGTTAAGGAACAAATTCTGTAGTTCATAGCCAAGTTTTACTACTTGCTAACTGAATGACCTTGAACAAGTTAGTGAACCTCAGTTTTCTCTTCTGTGAAATGGGGATGATGACAGTATTAACTTGTATGATTACTGAGAAATTATATATATGTATACATATTTATCTTTAAAACATGTAACTATAATGTATCTTTTAAATGTATACATATACATGTATGTTTAATCACAGAACAGTGTTTAGCACTCAGTAAGTACTCAATAAATGTTACCTCGTATTATTGCCTGTCTTCCACTACTCTCAATTACTTACCCGGTGCGTCAGCTACAATATAGTTTTGTAAAACACCTTGTTCTTCCAAACCTTTGTGATTCTAAATAATCCTGTTCCTGTTGCCTAAAATGCAAAGCCCGAGCTGTTTTCTTCTTCATCTTAAGGCATTCCCAAGTCCTAGAAATAAAAATCCTTTTATTCCAGTTCCCAGGCTACTCTGTAGATGTGTTCATGAATATGCATTGGGAATGTCTGTTTATAAGGTTTTCCTCTCAATTGAACTTGAGCTCTCTAAGGCAAGGATCTTGGCTTGTTTATCACAGTGCCCATTAATTGCCAGGCATTCAGTAAATGTCATTAACTAAGTGAACAAAGGGGAAGACTCCATTCTTTGAGACTCCTTGTGTGTTATGGTTCCACCTTTGCTGGTGAGAGTTGTTTCTACTTGTGTCTCATCTTCCTCCCTAGGTTATAACATCTTTTGTAGATGGGCAATGGACCCTTATGTATTCCTTACATTGCATCAGCTCAGAACTGTAATACAGTACAACTAAAGCACCTCATACCTTCTACTGTGGTTTGTTGTCCCTGTGACTAGCCAACCTACTAGACTGCATTTTTTCCAAGGCAGGAGCTGCCTTGTTAATTTGCCTCCCAGTCTCCCAACATATACATTAGTGACATAACAGAAGAAGCACTGGATTGGCATTGGTAGGAGTCTTGGGGCCTGGTATTCCAAGCACATGCTTTATTGTAAAGAGGCTTTCTCCTTTAGTCTGGTAACTGTACCCAAAATATAACAAAGTGATATAACTTTTTTTATAGCCTATTGATTTCAATTTAGGAGCAAATACTGTGCTTGGATTGTAAGAGCATGATTTATTTTCAGTGATCTAGTTTGAGGTTGTTGGAGGAAAACTTGTTCTGGTGGGGCCCAGCCCATGTATATCTGGTTGTTCCCCATAAGAATTGCAACTCAGCCCAAGTTCATGCTGTGAAAGGTTGCCTTTTGAATATCAGTTTCATGAAGAGGCTTTCCCTAATTGCCCTCTTACAGGATTTGCATTTTTTGAGGGGTACTACTCTATCCTCAGCTCCTTTAACTGTGCCAGGTACATGGTAGGAGACCACCAAATATTTGTTTCCTTATCCAGAGCAGCCTGCGGTAACAAGGAATTACTCTGCTCTGCTCTTAAACCTGCTGAAACTCTCTGATAGAACTGAGTCCATTCCCTTCCAAGAGAAGCTCCCAGAGCCATTCAGAGACAGACTGGGTGACAGCTATTACCACCCCTCCTCACCCCCTGGCCTTTATGTGCAACTGCACCTGCCTAGGGTAGTGGGAACAGTGACCCCGATTCTACTCCAAATCAGACCCTCTTGTTTCTACCTGCCATTGGGTCTCACAGAGGCTGCAGGTGGCAATATAGCTTACTTTTGTTCATTTGTATTTGAAATGCCTTTTTCTCTGTGGAAGAACTCTTTAAGAAAAAAAAGGTATCTTCTTTTATTTCCTCCTTCAGGACTAGCGAATTTGTCTCTAATAGATGGAAGGGAATTCTCTAAACAGATTGAAATATGGTGGAGCATGAAAACTTGCCTTCTCTCCGTAACTCTATCTTCACCAACTGTGTTCATGGACAAGTGACCCTGGTACTCTGAATCTTAGTGTCCTCAGGTGAGCAACGGGGATATGCTTGCCTTTTCTGCTAAACTCACAGTGAGTTAACCTGAGTCCTGCTGGAAAGAATCAGGGTTCTAATAATCAACCTTTACATATAATGTCTTGCAGAAAGCATCAGCTACCACATACCCCAGGTGCAACCCAGTTCTCACTTCCTGCAGCTGCTGTCACAGATGGTGATGACCAATGAGGAGACTGATGATCCATAGGCTCTGTTACATTGCAGTAATGTTTAGTGTACAGCATAGAGAGATTTTACATATGCATGCACTCATATAACCACCATATCAGCATATAGAATAGCTCCAGCACCCAGGCAATTTCACTCATGCCCCTCTCAGTTTGTACTTCCAGAGACATCCACAATTCTGACCATTAGTTTGTTTTGCCTGTTCTTGGGCCTCATATATAAGAATAACATAGTATGTTCTTTTTGCCTCTGGCTTCTATCAGTCTGTGGAAATGGATAAACTCGATGGGATTCATTCTATGTTGAACCTGGATTGCAGTTCCTTCTTATCTGTTGACTTGAATGAGTCTTTAGAGGGAGCCAGACATTGTCCTACATGCTGTACATGTATTATCTCACTTAATTCTCAACACTAAGGTAGGGAACTTTTCCTTTCTTATATAAGGCTCAGAGAAGTTAAGTAATTTGCCTCAAGTCACAGAGCTATTAAATGTTGAAGACGGAATTCTTGTTCAGTTCGGGTACCAGAGCTTGAGCTCACTAGCAAGGGCAGGAACTTGACATGCTTTCAGAATTAGATTAAATCAGATTTGTCTCTAGCTCTATTTTGAAGGTCATATGATTATTGTGTGGTTATTCACAAAGGGGTCTCTATGGGAACTCGCCTTTCATTTGAATATTCTATCAGAATATTTTCTCTCCCCTGCTTAATCATTAGGGTTTCTCACCTGTGCGTGCTTGTGTGCACGTGTATGTGTGTAGATTCGACTCACCTTGTCTTGCCTGTGTCTGCATTTGCTTTGGGATCCAGACCTGCTTCTTTCTGGCCTCTGCAGGAGGCTGCTTTCTCCAGGCCTTGCCTGAAAGATTAAGCTGCTTAACGATGTCTTCCTCCTCCTTCCGGGGTGTGATCTTTGATGAAGGAATCAGACTCTGTCTGACTGTGTGGCTACTTTCCCATTCTCAGCTTGTGGGGGTTTCTAAGGAAACGCCAGCTACAGTAGATTTTTCTCTCCAGTGTGTGTAGTCTGACTTGCTGTCCTCCCACCTTCGAGTCTCACCTTCTTCCCCTGGTGATGGATGACCCCTTGTCTGGGGTGTGAGCTTGGAGGTAGAGCAGCCTTTGGTAGAATGTGGGGGACCATCCTGGATGTAGACTGAGATTTTAGCTTTGAACAAGCCAGGACTGATACCTGGGCTGTTTCCCAAAAACTCACCCCGACTTTTCTCTTTTATAAAATCATCCTTTGAATTTATCTCTGCTCTGTATAGCTTTCCTTCTAAACACAGTATTCATGCCTTTCTCCCCTGGGCTCTGAACTAATCCATTACGTTTGGATAAGACATAGACAATAGGTAAATGCCCCCTTGCAGGCTGGAGAATTAAATAGATAATCTGAGCTCTGTTTGGGTCTGTGGCTCAGTGCATAAGGTAATTTGTAAGAGGCTTTGGTCTTCCTTTCTCCATGCAAATGAAGAGAATAAGTAAAGGAAAAAAGGGAAGGTGGGTGAACCTCTTTGAATACTGGCATTAGAGTCACTAGGACAGGCAGAATGTAGCTTTTCATTTAACCCCTTGTGGGCTGTTTTCCCTAAGTAACTTTCCTTAATCAGGAACGACCAGCATTTGCAGTAATTGCACAATTGATTCCTACCCAGTGTGTTAAGTCCCATGTACTATAAATTTGTTCCTTGTTCGTCACTGTATTCCCAGTGCCCATAAGTGTTAGCTCGTAATAGGCATTTAGTAAATATTCTCAAATGTTTGTAGAGTTGTTCATTAGCAGTATAAAAGTTATTTGGGTAGAGAATTGTTACAATGTAGTAGAAAGATCATGGACTAAAAAGATGGTACAGATCATCTCCCTTGGTGATTTCTAAGGCCCTGTCAGATTTGGCTCTGGATTCCAGCAACTCAGTGTTTAGCTGGTCCAGATAATTAAGCTCTGAGTCGATCACTGCCTTCCACCACAAGTCATTCTCTATGCCTAGAACACCCTCATTTTCAAGTTGTCTCCTTTTCTACAAAGCACTTAAACAAGGCATCATGGTGCCTGTGCCCGTGCCTCTTGGGGCCAGCCACCCAAATCCAGTGACTGGAACTCAGTAAACTCACAGACGAGGAAGCCACAGATCTTCACAAAGAAGCCTGAGCCTGCTGTCAATTACCATTTCCTCACGCTGGCCTCAGCATGGCCTCTGAGAGCACAATGTACACAAAATTATAATGTTATCACACAGGCTGGTGCCCACAATGAGGGCAGCTGCTTAGGAAGGCGCACACCAGGGGCAGGAAGGCACAAAGGCCGTTCTGAGGCTACAGTCACATGCATTCATATATTCAGCCGACGGGGGCTGAAATACAATTTCAATGAAGATTGCATTATGGATTATTGCTTGAAAAAGCTTTGGCAAAGGACTAAGGAGAGTCTTTCTTTTCCAGAGGGGGCTTTTTCCTCCACAGGGGTTGAGGGAAATGGGAGGAAAGGGAAGGCTTTTGCTTCTATTTTCTGCAGATGACGTGGGATGCTTTAGTGATAATGTGTGACAACTTCCTAAGCAAATCACCATGTGACTCTGTGTATGTGTATTTTATTTGAATAACTCAGACCCTGTTCGGTAGGCAGAGCAGATGCTGTTACTACCATTTTACACATGTGGAGACTGAAACTCAAAGAAGATAAATGGCTGTGCTCTTGTAATTAGCTAGTACCATTATAAAGTTGAAATTCCCTCACTTAGTTTGCAACCCCTTGTTGTTCTGATTCCTACTTATCATTCAGTCTCCTCTTGCAGCATGATTTTCCTCTCAGTCTAAACTCCTTCCACAATCACCCTGTGGACCTTTGATGCATTGTGTTCTTCCTTTCCTCCACACTTTGCACATGCTGTTCCCCTTCTGTGCAGTCTGCCTCCTCCTTCACCTACTTCTTCCCTGTCTTTCAGATCTTGCCTTATACAAAAAAGCTTCCCTGACCTCTCAGGACTGGGTACCCTGCCCTGTCTATATGATACCATGCACCCAGAGTCCACTCTGTTCTTAGCACTTTGTATTGAAATTGTGCATTAACTCTTCTGTCTTTCTCACCGGACTGTGGTTCCTTGGGGAACAAAAAACACCCTGAATTGCTCCGTTGATTCTACAAGTGAGTGGGAATAGAGGATGTAGGAGGAAAAAGTTAAGGGCTTAGCACACCATAAGAAACTAGCTACACTTGAAACATGCCCAGGTTGGAAAGGGCTAAGATACACAGCAACGTAAGCCACCTCAAAGCAACTGAGAAGCTACTTTTTTTGCTACCTCTGAGGGGTCTAGTTTCACTTCTTCACTTAAGGTGCTGCTTGGGACCCAATCACTTCATCTCATTTGAGCCTCAATTTTCTCATTCAAAAATGGAGAAGAAAGTGCTAGATAAAGTGAGATAAGAGTGGGAAAGTATATTGTCAGGCATAAATAGCACTAAATAAATCTTTGTTAGTATTATGCAAAAATCTCCAAGACACTGTTAATGAGTGAAATAGTGATATGATCTCATTTGCATAAAGAATAATTATGAAACAAAAAGACTAGAATATTTGACAAAGTCTGAAAACTGGACTTCAGAAAGTACTCTCTTCCTCATAAGACAGCGGACAGGCAGAAAGCAAAATGCCACATTCATGAACAGAAGAGATTTCACTATTGGGAGGCATTGTGTTCATTCTCAAATTGAAGAATTTTAAATACCACCAGGAGTGTTAGTTTGGAAGCAGTACTGCTTGGAAATCTTTCATCATGAAGTCATTTATTGAACACAAGCCTGCCAAATTTCGCTCTCTGCTGATCACCTGCAACATGCCAGGCATTGCTTCATGCACTCCTGGCTACTGAGTCTTTCTCTCAAATGTCATTCCTATATCTACGGTCATGTCATTGCTTGCTCTGAGAACCTGACCTGCAATGTTTGTGCCAGTTACTAAGTTATTGGCACTTAGCTACAACCCTATCCTTTCGTTCTTAACTTTGTGATGAAGCTTTTATTTCTGCTTTGTCCACTGGCTCTTTCTTAGGTTCTGCCAATAGGGGGTGCTAGAGGGAGATTCCATGGCTGGATGGGGCCAGGCAGACTTGCTCCTGGTTTGCTTCCTGTTTTTCGCAGTGTTAACTTAGAATAGGTTTCTCAACTTTGGCATTTTGGACTGAGTCATTCCTTGTTGGGAGATGGTGTCTCGTGTGTTGTAGGAGTACCCTGTCCTCTTGAAGGGTTGTAGGGTGCACGTTGTTTAGCAGCACCCTGTCCTCTACCTGCTAAATTGTAGTACCAATCCCCTAGTTGTGACAATTAAGACTGTCTTCAGACAATGCCAAATGTTCCCTGGGGGGCAAAATCACCCTGGGTTTAGAACCACTGACCTAAAGTCTAGATATAGACATACTTCTTCACTTTGGCAACTGCAGTTCCTTCCCTTGGCAGCAGCTGAATCCAGGCTGCACTTTTCCAACACCTGCAGACAGCTTTGTCACACCTCAATTAGGTAACATTAGTACCTGCTGACCTTCTCAGAGGTCTGGGCTGGCGCTGAGGCCCTCTTCTGAGCTGAGACACCAGCCCTGGCTGAGTAGTGCCCTTTTTTGGAGATCTAATTTTAACACCACCACTTGCCAATGGATTTTCTCCTGTAAGTCTCTAGGTTTTATCCTTTGTCCCTTCCCTATAGGGGTAGTAGCTGCTTCTTGCAATTGGTACTTTCATGATGCCTTAGAGTTCCTTTAAATCTCTCAGTTACTAGCTAGTAATTTTATACCTTCTTACCACTTTTGTCCATTAAAGTCTGTATTCCAAAATAACTGGGATATTTTCTCTGACATCTGACTGATACAGTGTTCTTTCTCCCCACCAATCCTTTCCTTCTCTCTCCTCTCTTTCCATTCCCTTTTCTTCTTCTCTACCTGGTAAACTCCTACTGTCTTTTAGAGCTCTGACAATTAATCCCCTTTTCTGGAGCATTCTGGACTCTACTAGGCAGAGCAGTCACCCTCCTTTAGCCTCCTGGTACTTGGTACAGGTGCTTCTTACCTGTGGCAGAGCCCTGTATATATATCTCTGTTTTTCCTGCCAGGTTATAAAGCCTTGAGAGCAGAAACCACATCACATTCTTTTCTGTATTCCTAGCACATTCCGAATGAATGAATGAATGAATGAAGAACTGCATGACACAGGATTCCTGTCTGTTTCAAGCCTGGTGATCTGGTGGTGCATTTTTCTCTCCTCACCTTCTGCCTAGATTGTAGTCTCAGTGAGGGTTGGGATGGACTCTACTGTACTCCCTTCAGTGGCCAACCCAAAACCATGACAGCCATTGTGTTGGGTTTTTCTGAGTCTCTTTTGCTCAATAGATATTAAGCTCCTCCAGATAGAGGTTTTGGGTACAAAGGAATTTCTTACTGAATATTTGTTGAATGACTTGCTGAAGGTAACCAAAGGAGGTTTCAAGGGAAAGCCCTTGAAGGATGGGAAGGTTTTTTAAAATGAAGGCTTCATCCTTGGTGATGGATCAGGGATAACATGAGGAAACACAAATAAATTGTTTAGGGAATCACTGACCATTTTAGTCTGGTAGAAGGCAGGGCACATAGGAAATTTGAAAGATGAGATTTCCAAGGTAGATAGGATATAGATTTTGGACACCCTGAAGAAGAAGGATAAACACAAGGTACAGTAGTTTTGGGGGGAGTCCTGATGTAAGCGAGTGTTATTATCAGGCTTCACTTTTTGGAATAGGCCCTCAGCTAGATGAGAAACTGGGTGGAGGCCATTCAGGAGAAGCTGTGTGCTGTTAAACATGACAGGAAGGGTTAACACAGAGAACAAGGCTCCCGCAATCCTGGCAGCTCTATTCTGTAGGAAGCAGATTCTTTTTGTGGAGGAAGATGAATACTCCATCCTTTAGACAATGGAGACCAAAAGGAGGTGAGAAAAAGAAAGAACAGGAATGTAACAATCATCCCACATTACAGTTACAGGTTGAATGGTTCAGCTTCGGCTTTTTTTGGTCTAATTATCACAGAGTTTTTCAGATTTTGATGTATTTCATAAGATATGAAAGATAATAATAAAACAGTGTCTGTATTGGCTTTCAAGCAGACTTGTGTGGCAGGGCCAACAGCAGTGTGTAGAATTCAGCTGGGATCTATTTCAGGAGGGAGTAAGAATCCATTATAATTCTTAAAAGAAAGAAAACAACAGCAGCCTGGGTATGACCTGCTCATCATCATCTGTGCAATGTGGATAATGATATCAGCTTTCCTTTATGTTCCAGGGCTTTTTGGAAAATCAAATAAGATGAAAGATGTGGAAGTACTTTGTAAATCAGTAAGTGCCTATAAAATGCATCCACTCATTCAGCAAACATGCTAAAGTTGTCCTGTATGATAGAAATATCGTCAGGCAATCGGGGGTACAGGCATGAATGAGACATGGTCTCTGTCTTTCAAATCTCTAGATGGACAGGTAGGTTTTGACAGATACTTGCCATGCCATAAAAGAAGGTTCACACCTTTTATAAGAAATTGTCACTAATATTACACTTAGTAAGATGAGCTTGGTTGCTAGAGGTTGCCAATTTAATATTTTTGTTTTCTTTCTAGAAGAGTACTCAGAAGCAATGTCATGTGGTCCAGATTTGGCGCTTTGAAGACAGAGGATAAAGTTTCAAGTTCATTTTCTGTCATTTAATGACTGTGTGAATTTGGACAGGCCACTTTTTTCCCCACCTGTACATAGCTCTTTCTATCTAACCAGAAGGTTACTGAGATAACTATATTGGCTAACAGATGTTGAAGTGCTTTCAAAACTGGAACTTACTACTTGTATGTTGTGAATGATTTGTTGAGAATAATAGAAAAACTGGTAATATTGACTTTCATGGTCATTGCTATGAATGGCTCTTTAATTAAGGATAAGAGAATGGGCACTAAATGTGTAGTAAGGAAATCGTATATGTGTGATGTTGCGATATGGATTAACATGATAGAGCTCGTGTAATCCTAATGATAACCTTGTGTGACAGGCATCATTCTCCCCATTTTGCAGAGAAGACTGAGAGGCAGAGATTTGCATGCATATTGCTAAGGTGCACAATTTGAAGGGTAAGGAGCTGCCCAGGAGGAAGGCTTGTGCCTGATGTGCCAATGGGCAATGTCATTCTTCAAACTTCCCTTTACCCCTTCCTTTACTGCTTCTGATGGCTTTGTTTTTGGATACATATTCATTGTGGCATTTCTCTTTACCTTCTCTCTGATGAGGCAGTGGTGGAGTGGAGTAGGGATCTTATTAGGCAGATACTTGCCCAAGAATCAGCCCTTCATATACATGGACAAGCATCCAGGGATAATGAAATTCCACCTTGTGGAATGGGGGGGTATAGTATGTCTCTCTGTGGCTTATGAGTATTTCCCTTTCCATGTGTATCCTCTTCAGGGCATCACTGAGTAACGTGGAAATGAGTCGAAAAATACTGATTGTACCATATATTTGCCTGATGTATCTGATCTTCTTTCTCCACCCCAACTAAAGACCCTTTAATATTTTTACTCATTTTCACCCTGTAATCAACCTTGTTCCTGATTTTTGTGCTTTTTCATATCTTGTTCTCTCTGCCTGGGATATTCTTCTGTTATGTAAATCTCTGATAAAGACCTACTTGTTCTTCAGAACCTGGCTCAAGAAGCTTCTTCCCCACAGAGTTGGTTGTTTCCTTCTTTGCTTCAACTGTTCTTCCAATGGATAGACTTTATTTACTTGTCTCTCTTCCTTACTGGAATCAACTCTCCAGGAAAAGGGGCTACAAATTATTTCCTTCTTTATCTTCAGTATCTAGCAGGTACTTTGCATATAGTATGCATTCAGGAACCATTTGCTGAATGAATGCACAAAAGAATGAATGAGCCTGTAAGGCAGCATTCTGGCCAGGGTATGCAGAACACAGGACATCCACCATTAAGATAGCCTTCTATGCAATTTCATTTTCTGGTTTACAGGTTTTCAGGATAATTGGTACTTCTTGGTTGACTCAGAGAAGAATACTTAACAAAAACTGTGGTCTTATTAAAACTTGGTGAAACTTACCTTGAGTATGTTTGGTACAGCAAAGTGAGTCTCCCACCCTGCTCCCAATTTTTTTTTTTTTTTTTTAACTTCCAAGTCTTCGTATTTTATCTAAACGCAAATTCACTGCCTTGGAGAGTGTAAGTCCAAGAGGAAATCCCTTGGGGCAAGTTGCCACTTTTTATATATGCTCCTTTTTTCATTTTAGCCTGTCTTCCAGTTATTTTTAGTAAAGTGCTTATCAGATGGGGAGAAGCTTGACTGTGAAGAGGGGATAGAAAAGAGCTATGAAATGCCTAGCTCAGACAAAGGAGATGCTTATTTAAACTGCTGCGTTATTTAATTTGTCTGCTGCTTCTGGGTTTTGTAGGCACATAGAACCTGTGAGTCTAAGACCTTGACCCTTAGAGATTTGGGAGTAGAGGCATAGTAGAGACTATGTGAGTGCCTTGGGGCCAGGCATACCTGGGTCCAAATCTTGGCTCTACAACTTCCTGGCTATTAAGTATGAGTAAGTTCATTAGCCTCTCTGAGGTTTTCTTCCTTTATCTGTACAATGAGAATACTAACACTTACTTTGCAGTGATTTGTAAGTCTTAGAGATGATACATTTAAAACACGTGGTACATAGAAGGCTTTCAATGAATGGAAACTAATGTAGTCATTGGCTCTCTCCCTCCTACTTTTTGAGTAACGTAAAAATTTACCCTGAAGAGTATTTAAACCTTTCTTTGTGACTGAAAGCATCACCAGTAAGCAACTGACTTGTATCATTATAAAAGAAGGGTTTTTTTTTCCTATTTCTGTTATCCTTTATGTTAGCTACCTTGATTTCAAGATGAAAATGTGGTGTTTTAAGATTGAACTCATATTTATCAGTAAAAGTCTGCAAAAAATAATAGTGTGATTGGGGTGGGTAGTGGATCAGAGAAGAAGGCTTTGTGAAAACTCCCCCTTTGGTAAAAATTACCTCCTACCTTGTAACAAGGTGTGTGTGCATATGTGCAGCTGTTGGTTTCAACACTCAGTTGTGGATTTAAGGTTCCAAAGGTGCTGTTTTGCCCTGGGGAACTGTTTGAGTTGTGTCAGGTTGATGGTTCAGGGCCCAAGTATAACTCTTGTCAAATTTGGGATCTGAAGCCCTGTATGAACCCAGTTTAGTATTCAGAAAATGTATCCATAGCAGCTGCTGTCAGGGTAACTATCACCAAGGGTAGACAGTTGATGGCTTCCTTCCTGCTATATGCCTGCCCTAAAGTCTTAAAAATAGTGCCCCACATCACCACCCACTTGCAAGATAGAATAAAGTCTTTCCTTCTTTCCATAGATAGTAGCCCTCCTACCTCCCTTAGTTATAATTATGTGATAATAATCAACACTTATGTTCTTCCTCCTTCTTGGAGGCCATCCCTGTTAGAATCTCTTGTTCACTAGGACAAGAGAATCTTTTGCTCATGCCTATTCATAAAACTGACACCTCTTTGTTCTTACTATCTGCTGATCAGAGAGAGACAGAAAATTAATAAGTAGACAAGAAACTTTTAACAACAAGTACAAGGAAGAAAATAAAAGAGATAGTGGAATGCAGAGAAAGGGGTAGAAATTACCACTGTTGTAGGGTGACCAGGGCAGAACTGTTTGTGGACGTGATATTTAAGCTGAGGCCTTAAAAGCAAGAAGAATCACATGAATTCACGTTAAGAACTTGGAGTAAAGACCATTCCATGCAGTGGAACAACTCACACAACAGCCCTGAGACAGGGGAGATCACGGTCTATTTGATGATTGATATGGTTTGGCTGTATCCCCACCCAAATATCATCTTGAACTGTAGCTCCCATAATTCCCTCTGTCATTGGAGGGACCTGGTGGGAAGTAATTGAGTCACGGAGTGGGGGTTTTCCTGTGCTACTCTCATGACAGTGAAAAAGTCTCAAGAGTTCTGATGGTTTTATAAAGGGCAGCTCCCCTGCACATGCTGTCTTGCCTGCCACCATGTAAGACATGCCTTTGCTCCTCCTTTGCCTTCTGCCATGAATGTGAGGCCTCCCCAGCCATGTGGAACTGTGAGTCCATTAAACCTTTTTTTCTTTATAAATTAGGTAGTTGGCAAAGTCAAGAGGCAGACAGAGGCCAAGCCATATAGCATCTTTCAGATCACAATAAAGAGTTCAGAATATATTCTAGGACAGTGGGTAGCTGTTGGCAGTTTCAAGCTGGGGAAATAGTATGATGTGGTGTGTGTTTTGAAAATATCAATCTGGCTGCCATGTAGAAAATACTCTGTAGGGATGAGACAGTGGAAGACAGGCCAGTTAAGAGATAAGCACAATAGTCCTGGTGGTAGGTAATTGCCAGTTGGACTAAGGCATGTGTGGCTAGTGGTGGTGATGGGGTTGCAGATGGTAGGTCAGGCTACAGAGAAAGCTTGGCCTTAAAAACAGAAGTCTTACCCTGTTGGCGAGAAGATTTTGTTGATTTGATGACTCCTCAGTACTTTCCCTGGTTTCATGGATTTTGAATTCTATTTGTCACTGAGAAGACAAGGGGCTTTCTTTGGCATTTTAGAAGCTTTTTTTTTTTTGTCTTCAGCTGTAGTATGTCTTGGTAAAATATCATGGACTTCAGAGTAATAGAGATATGAGTTGAAATCCCTGCTCCAATGCTAATTGGATGGTTGACAGGATAGCTTTTTAATTTAATATCTCTAATCTTCAGTTTCCTCTACTGCAAAATGGACTTAATAATAATGCCTGCTTCCTGCAGGTTTATACTGAAGGGTCAGATGAGATTGCATTTGTGGGAATATCTCGCACACAATAAGCTCTCAATGAAAGTTATTTGCTTTGGGTATGTACCCTGCAGAGGGATCTCCAGGCCATAAGGTAGTTCTATATTTATTTATTTATTTTTTACGAAGCCTCTATATTATTTTACATAATGGCTGTACTATTTTTTTTTTTTTTGAGATAGAGTCTTGCACTGTTGCCCAGGCTGGAGTGCAGTGGCACGATCTCAGCTCACTGCAACCTCCGCCTCCCGGGCTCAAGTGATTCTCCTGCCTCAGCCTCCTGAGTAGCTGGGATTACAGGTGCCTGCCACCATGCCCAGCTAATTTTTGTGTTTTTAGTAGAGATGGAGTTTCATCGTGTTGGCCAGGATGGTCTCAAACTCCTGACCTCAAGTGATCTGCCTGCCTCAGCCTCCCAAAGTGCTGGGATTATAGGTGTGAATCACTGTACCCAGGCAATGGCTATAAGTATTTACATTCCCACCAACAGCATACAAGGGTTCCCTTTTCTCCACATCCTTGCCAACACTTATTATTTTTTGTCTTTTTGATCATAGCTATCCTAACAGGTTTGAGGTGATATCATGTTCACTGCAGCATTACACAAGAGCCAAGATATGGAAACAACCTAAGTATCCATTGATGGATGGATGGGTGGATGGATAAAGGAATTATGGTATATGTTATATATTTCATATATACATTATATATAACATTTAATATATGTTATAGAACATTTAATATATGTTATATGTTACATTTATAATAGAATATTCTGGTATATATTATAAATGGAATACTATTCAGCCTTAAAAAAGGATATACTGCCATTTGTGCCAACACAGATGAACTTGGAAGACATTATGCTAAGTGCAATAGAGCCAGGCAGAGACAGACAAATATCACATGATCTCAATTATATGTGGAATATAAACAACATAGATTACATAGAAACAGAGAATAGAACTGTAGTTACCAGGAGTGGGAAGGGGAGGAAATGGAGAGATGTAGATCAAAGGGTACAAACTTGCAGTAATGCAGGATGAATAACTCTAGAAATCTGATGTACAGCTTGAAGACTAGTTAATTATATTATATTATATATTAGAAATTTACTATGAGTACATTTTGGTTGTTCCTCACACACACATACACACACACAAGGTAACTATTTGGGGTGATGAATAGATGGATATGTTAATTTGCTACTTCACTATGTATATGTACAGTAGACCCTTAAACAACATGAGGGTTAGAAAAGCCAACCCCCTATGAAGTCAAAATCTGAGTTTAGTTTTGACTCCCCAAAAACATGATTACTAATAACCTACTGTTGACCAGAAGCCTTACCAATAACCTAAACAATTAACACATATTTAGTATGTTACATGGATTATGTACCATAGTTTTACAATAAAGTAAGCTAGATAAAAGAAAATGTTATTAAGAAAATTACAAGGAAGAGAAAATATGTTTACTGTTCATTAGGTAGAAGTGGATCATCATAAAGGTCTTCATGCTGTTTTGATGTTAAGTAGGCTGAGGCTGAGGAGGAGGAGGAGGGGTTAATCTTGCTATCTCATGGGTGGCAGAGGTAGAAGAAAATCTATGTACAAGTGGACCCATGCAGTTCAAACCCATATTGTGTGTCCTTTCCAGACTGAGAGCAGCAGTCAGATATTCCTGCTTAAATTCTTCCCTTTAAGTCAGTGAAGTGCATGTCCATGGAAACAATCACTGGACCAGTAGACGTAGTAGCTAGAGTTGGCTTTGTATTTTTGTCCTTGATAAAAGCTGAGTGACTGCTCTTCTATCTCCCTGATAAAAGCTGAGTGACTGCTGAGATAAGCTCTTTCCCTCTATGGGCCTCAACTTCCCCATCTGTAAAATGAGGAATTTGGACTGGATGATTTCAATAATTGTAGTATTTAGCAATATGCCTTCATGTGATGCCAGTGTTAAAAACCACCACTACCATCAGTTATTGAACACCCACTGTGGGCCAGATGATGTGCTATAATATGCCTTATTTTCATCATTGTATTTAATCTTTAGGACATCCATGTGAAGGGAGTACTAATATTGTTCCCATTTTACACAAAAGAAACCGAGCCAGAGATGCATCATGTCTTGCGGATAATGGCCACCAGTTCAATTCAACAAAACTCTCTGGGAGTTCCAAATGTGCCAGGCACATTGCAGGGCACTGCACTTGCAGGTATAGGCGTTGCCCCTAAAAAGTCCCATCAGGGACCTGTGCTACCATCTCATCATTCCCGCATCCTCCTGCAGGGTGGCACCTCACTGTGAAAAGAATGTCTGCAGTGGAATTCCTTGGCTTGTGAAGCTGATTTGGACTGGTTCTTTCATGAAGTACAGTGTAGCCTTTCTGAATATTTAGCAAGTACAAAAGGTTTCCATCTCTTTTTTGTGTTCTCACACAGCCCCATTTGCAGCCCCATCCCCTGACTGCCTATGTTTTGCCTCATCTGATGTTCTTTTTCAGTAGCACTTATTTGTTGTTGTTCTTTCTCTTTTCTGTTTTACTGTTTGTTAGCTGTAGAAGGAAGATTAAACTAGGTACAAGGAGTTCTGTCTGCCTAGGAGACAGACTAGAATAGCAACAAGGGCCTTAGTCTTTTGTGGGCCTGTGTGTGGACATGGTATGCCCAGGCTGCATGGCACAACTCTGACCTGGGAATCAGGACATTTGTGTTCTCATTCAGGCTCTGCTGCCTGCTGCTGGGTGACCCCAGGTGTATCACCAAACCTGGCTGAGCCTGAAATTCTTTCCTATAAAATGCTTCTACTCATTCTGGTAGAGTCAGAGCTTGGGTTTACATCTTAGATTGACAGCGTACCAACTGTGCGAGCTAGTGTAAGTCACTTAACTTCAGTTTTCATTTATGTAAAATGAGGACATACCCGAGGGTTGTTATGAAGATTAAGTTACATAATCCATGTAAGGTGCTTGGCACAATGCCTGGTGAATTGTAAGCTCTATGTAAATCTTAGCTATTAGTAATGACCATACTGATTAATGGACTTGATGGATGTAAAAAGCATTTTCTAAACTGTAAAGCACTGTACAAATGTTAGTCATTATTTTGGTGATAATTGTTATTTTGAAGTAAGAAAGAAAGGACTGTTGATAATCTTTACTTGCCAAGTCAGTTTTTAAAATAAAATTGGGTTTTATATTTATCTCCCTCAATAGCATGCTATTAATATTATATGAACTCCTCCTAGGGCATTATTGTTTCAGGATCTGGGCCATCAAAGGCCATCCCATGCCTTTATATACACAGAAATGGGAAATCAGCCAAAAAGCTGTGTAATTTCATTTTACCCTTTGCTTTTCTCATTGAACTTGGTAGTTCAATCTAAATGAACTGAGTGGTTGAGCTTTGAATTCTTCTATCAATAGCTCTAGCAAGCCAGTATACATTGTGATTACAATGTACTGACCCTCCTTAAAGAAATAAAATGCAACTAAACGGAAGGAAGGAATTAAATGGAGGAAAAAGGCAGTAAGGATAAAATAAATGCTCTGACAAGACGTCATCCTGTTTGTGCAGTCAGGTATATGGTACTGTCAGGGGGAGAAAAACGCAGTAGAAAGGATCTGGATGAGGGGACTGTAATCTTTTGTTTTGAAACTAGTAGTCTTTCTTGAGTAAGGTAAGTAAAGTGATTGCTATGCTGTTATTGGGGGAAAATAATAACAGCTTAGAGGACAGTTGTGTTATTTCAGGCTTTTATTCTAGGTAGTTTTTGTGTTCCAAGGTACAGGATTTTGACCTGCTTTATATTGAATCTATACAATAATAAGCACCATTATTGCCTGCCTCTGCTGCCAGGGCTCCCAAACGTCGTATCCTCCATAATCAAAATCTGTGAAACAGCTTTGGATGCAAACAGAGATCTCAGAACTGTCCAACCACACCATTCTCAATAATGAAGAACTTTTGGTGGTATCTCAAGAATGTCTCAGAAACATAGCAGTTATCAGCTGATTTGAACTGAATACCTGCTGTTATGTAGCGTAAGCTTTTGCAATTTTTTATATTGGTTTAAGACGCACTCCTGGGTGGCTAGCTGGCTGGTTGTGAATATATCCCTCATCTCCATTATTGAGTGGGTGCTTCTTTAGGCATCTTCTTTTCCATTATAGATTATTATTACCAGCATGTTAGGGGCTGTATGATGTAAACACTTCCATTCAATAAAGCATTTATTGAGGACTTACTATGTGTGTACATTTGGTGAGGGGTATTTTCTCAGACTAATAGTTCTCTGTTCCTACCCTTAAAACAATGGACCCTCAAACTTCAGTGTGCTTTAGAATCTTCTGGAGAGCCTACTGAAACTCAGATTGCTGGGTTTCACCCCCAGAGTTTCTAATCAGTAGGTCTGGTTGCAGAGTGGCAGTCCAGAAGGAACACTGAGAATTTCCATTTCCAGTAAGTGCCCAGGTGAAGCTGATGCTATAGGTCTAGGGACAACTTTGAGAGCCATTGCCTTAGAGAACTCATGGCACAAATGGTGAGAAGTGCAGGCAACTGATTCTTATAAATATCAGATTGAGAGGCATTAAGATGGAGGCATAAAGAAAAGGCTCTGGCTGCAGAGAGAAGAGGCAATTAATGCACAGTGTGGTGACCAGGAAAGATGGAGAGAGGTAGGGGCATCTGAGCAAGGCCTTGAAGCATGAGAATGAATTAGGCAGGCGATAAAACCTGCAGAAAGGAGTTTCTGTGAAATATAGAAAGTTAGGGGAACAGAAAAAGATATTCAAAGGTTACCTTCTCTTCCTTTTCTTCCCTGGCCCAGGGCAGTGAAAGGGAGCAAAAGCTTAGATCCAAGGAAATCTCCTTTCCCTTTGTATTTAAAAGCTCTGATTTAGGCTCTTATGGGGGCCTGGAATGAGACTGCAATTTTAATGGCAGTGCCCATCTGCCCTAGATCAAGGATGAAGAGACTCCATTTCCTGCAGAAAGAAAAACACCATCACTTAGTCCCCCCAGGGAACCTAAAATAAATTAAAAATGGAATTAACAGTTCATCTGGAAACCCTCTTTTTAAAAATCATATGCTTAGCTCATTGTTCCATGAAAACCATTTTTGTAACACCAGCTTAATGCTGGTGGCATCATATTCCTGTTCCATCCTTGTCTGACTGAGAGACCAAGGCAGCCGAGTGGCAGGGGATAAATGAGGTGTGGCAGGAACTTGGCAGGAGAGACTGCGAAAGGGAGAGCGTGCCCTGCCCTCTGTGGAGGAGCCAGTAGTGTGAAGGAGTGTCCATGCCTCTTGGTCAGGGATGGAGCCCATAGAGAAGGCCCCTGAAGCAAGGGAAGCAGCACTGGCTCATGAAGGTTGTTTAAAATTTAGGCAGGCAGAGAGGGGCAGGAGAACCAACATGCACAAAGATATGGTGACTGACCAGTGCCTGCTGTGTTTTGAGAACTGAATAAAGTTGTGTCTAACTGGAGTTGTGTGGAATCAAGCAAGAAAGTTGGTCAGGGAAAGGCGGTGGAAGGTACTTTGTCTAGGTCAAAAGAAGTACTTGTAATTCTCTGAATGTGCCATGTTGTATCACACATGCCCTTTGTGCAAGCTGTTCCCTCTACCCAGAATGCCCTTCCATTACCACTTCCTTTGGGAAGTGACATAGTTTGGATACTTGTCCCCACGCAAATCTCGTGTTGAAATGTAATCCCCGATGTTGGAGGTGGGGCCTGGTGGGAGGTGATTGGATCATGGGTGCAGATCCCTCATGAATGGGTTGGGACATTCCCTTGGTGATAGTGAGCTCTGGCTCTGAGTTCACATGAGATCTGGCCATTTAAAAGTATGTGACACCTCTGATGGGGTTTGGCTATGTCCCTACCCAAATCTCATCTTAAATTGTGGCCTCTATAATCTTCACATATCATGGGAGGGACCTGGTGGGAGGTAATTGAATCATGGGGGCAGGCTTTTCCCATGCTGTTCTTGTGATAGTGAATAAATCTCATGAGATCTGATGGTTTTATAAAGGGCAGTTCCCCTATACACACTCTCTTCCCTGCCACCATGTAAGAGGTGACTTCATGCCTGTTTGCTTTCTGCCATGATTGTGAGGCCCCCCCAGCCATGTGGAACTGTGAGTCAATAAAACCTCTTTCCTTTATAAATTACCCAGTCTCTGGTATGTCTTTATTAGTAGTGTGAGAGCAGACTAATATAACTACCTCCCCAACTCTCTCTCGCTCTTGCTCTGGCCATGTGATATGCCTGCTCCTGCTTCACCTTCCTCTATGAGTAAAAGCTCCCTGAGGCCCCACTAGGAGCCAAGCAGATGCTAGCAACATGCTTCCTGTATAGCCTGCAGAACCACGAGCCAATTAAACCTCTTTTCTTTATAAAACACCCATTCAGATATTTCTTTATAGCAATGGACTAGTACAGGAAGCTTTCCTGGTTCTTTTAGATTGAGTTTCCTCATCCTCTGCTGGTTCCTATTATACCTCATATTTCCTGCAAGAGTTGTACTTAATACCTTGTATTGGAACTATCTATTTACTTATTTACTCCTTCACTAATCACTTTTTCATTTATTCCATCAGTGATTTATTCATTCATTTAACAAATACATCCTGAGGACTGTGTGCCAGAAATTGTGCTAGACCTTAGGGATACAGAACAAACAAAATGAACACAGTCTCTACTACCTTCATGGACTCATAGAGCAGTGGGGGAGCTAGGCATTAAACAGGGAAGGGCAAAATGGGTATATAATTAGGGATTTTTTTTTTAGTTCTCCTGTGAACTCCTAAAGGGTGTCAGTAGAGACTCTGGAGAAGTGGCATCTGGTCAGAGGGAAGATTATGAGCAAAGGGAAGCAATTTCACTTGGTCTATGATGCCTTTATATTTCCATGCTTTAAAGGATTTTTTATCCTTTTCAGTATCATAATGTTGTTCAACACGACGGAGGGAGACAAAGGCTGAAAATGCCAGCCCTTGCCAAGCAGATGGATACCTGATTATAGCACTGCCTCTTGCAAGTTTTGCTAAATGTAGCACTTTCCCTTTGATGTCAGTGCCAAGGAGAGAGTTGTGATGCCTGAACCATATTCCATGCCACATGTTGAAGCTAGAAAGTATAATTCTTCTATTGAGCCTCAAGTAGCATCTTAACCAAACAATGAGAATTGCTTTGGTAGAGAAAGACCTGGAAGATAAGAGGGATGGAGCTAACCATTGGTAAATGTTGAAGAAAAAAGGACACTCAATTTGTGGATTTGTGATAAAGGGTAGTATGGTAGGGGTGGGAGGATGGTTAATCTTCCAGATGCACAAAATATGCCGTTGCAGGAGTCTCTGTTTAAAGAAAGCCAGATACCCAGTGATCCTTGAGAGAATGAAGATGTTAAAAAGAGCCCTCATACAAGGATTAGAAGATCTTATTTAATGATGTAGTTTCCACTTATTGAGCACCTCCTGTGGCCTGGGCACTTTATGTATTAACTAAGTTAGTCCCCAAAGCATCCCTAAAAAAGAAAGTGTTACACCATTTTATAGGTAAATTTGAATGCAATTAAGTCATTTGCCCAAGGCCACACATCTAGGAAATGGTCTGACCAGGTTCAAATCAAATTACATCTTTTAGCAAGGCTTAAGCTTTTCACAGACTTTGTATCATACTTTTAGTACCATGTTCGGCAAATGATATGGTTTGGCTGTGTCCCCACCCAACCCAAATCTCATCTTAAATTGTAGTTCCCATAATCCTCTCTTGTTGTGGGAGGAACCTGGTGGGAGGTAATTGAATCAGAGGGACAGTTACCCCTCATGCTGTTCTCGTAATAGTGATTTCTCACAAGATCTGATGGTTTTATAAGGGGCTTTTCCCCCTTTGCTCGGCACTTCTCCTTGCTAATGCCATGTGAAGAAGGACATGTTTGCTTCTCCTTTTGTAATGATTGTAATTTTCCTGAGGCCTCCCCTGCCCCGCAGAACTGCGAGTCAGCTAAACCTCTTTCCTTTGTAAATTACTCAGTCTCGGGTATTTCTTCATAGTAGCATGAGAATGGACTAATACAGTAAACATCATGGGTGGCAGAACCAATAATGTATTTTGATCACATTGGCCATGGGGAGTCCCTGAAGTATCTTGGGGTAGGGGAAGTGATGAAATGATGATTTTGACAGGAAGAATCTGACGGTGATGTGCGGGGTGGAACGGTGAGAGGTTTTAGTGCTCTGGTCTCTCTACCTAGAGATGAAATGAAGTAGCAACTGCCAGGTCTATAATACTGGCTGAGATCTCATGAAGGAAAAAACCCCACATTACACACCCCGATGGTGGAGTTTCAGCTAAGGGAAATATATTTCTCTGGAGAAGGACCAGCCCAAGCACAAGTAACCATCCCTTCATCTATCAACCCACCCACCTATTCACTTATTCATTCATTTGTCCATCCATTCACCTAACCACCCACTCATCCACTGATCCAAACTCTTGGACATCATTCACTTTCTTCTCTTCCTTTTTCTTTCTCCCCTTTATCACCCTGCCTTACTTCTCATTCCCTCTTTTCTACCCCTTAAACATTACCCTCTTAAATGGTCTTTTTCCTTCAAGGCTTCATATTTTTCACCCCCAGATTGCTTATTTTGAAATTATAGACTTTATTGCATTGTTTTTCTACTCAGAAACCTATAGTGGCTCCTCATTGCTCATAAGTCTGAAGTCAGATGCCATAACAATCCCCCAACCCACTTCTTTCAAGCCCAGTGCACCATCATCAGAGCCCAGTGTAAAAACATCAAACTCATTGTTTCCTGGGCCTGACCCATGCTTCCCTGTGTGTGTGCTTTTCCTCAAGTTGTTTGTATTCCTGAGGATGTCGTTTTTGGCCCTCTCTACCTCTAGAACCCTACTTTCTCTGGTTGAAATTCTATTCTGTGAGACTTTCTTTAAGCCTCATAACAAGGAGCTATTTCTTCCACTTTTGGAGTACAAACTGTTTAGGGAGTCAGCTTATTCTAATGTTAGTTTGAAGTCCAAGAGACCTGGGTTAAAATCTTGGCTCTGCTACTTACTACCTACATGACTAAGGGCAAGTTATATACTTCTCTGAGTTCAGTTTCTGTGCCCATGAAGTGAGGTCATAGAAGATATTGATGTCTACCTTAAAAACTTACTGTGAGCATTAAATGAAAAACATGAAAATGCATAGCTGGTGCTCAACAAATACTTGTGAGTGGATAAATATAATCAGGTAAAATTTTTGCTAACATTCATCATTGTATTTTTAAATAATATCATAATATTATGTTTATGAGAAAAATATTTTTTCCAGCCAAAATCTAAGCTGTAAGTACAAGTCTTGACCAACCCTCAAATGTCAGACCTTCCCATAATCCCTGGCTCAAATGCAAGCATGTGCCATAAACTCAGCACCAGAATGCCTTTAGAAGCACTTCCAGCTGAAACCTGTGACAGCCTCAAGCCCTGGGGACTCTTCCTCTCACCTGTATATTGTTCTCTATCTATGACAATTGAATATGTAGTCTGATACCATGGAGCAGAAGTCTGGCCCAGATTCACTATTACATTGTGTCTAGAGGTGAAAACATGCTGCTGTAACAGGCAGAAAGCTTAGAGTCTTCAGGATCTGGCTTGGGATTTGGTTTGGAGTAGGCACTTGGCTGGAGTTGACTATAAGGAAGGATGAATCAATGGTTGAATGAATGGGGGATGGATGGATGATTGGACAGATAGTTGGATGCATAGAGGGTGATAGAGGTAGATACATGGATACACCAATGGATGAATGGGGGTGGTTGGATGGAAGATGGATAGATGAGGGGTAGATAGATGGAGGGCAAATGGATAAATGGATGGATAGATGGATAGATGAATGGATGGATGGTGATGGATGGATATGAATGGGATACTCATTCTCTTGGATTCAGTTAAAAGGCTGAGAAGTGGTATAATGGGATGTGCAGTAGACTAAGAAGCAGGGACACAGGTTCCAGGCCAACTTTTGTGGTTACTTTACTGTGTGCCCTGAGGCAAGTTATTTAAGTTGTCTGACGATCCCTTTTCATATGTGTAAAACAACAGACTTAGATAAGATGATTTATATGATATCCTGTAAGATTTTAGTCTTGTAGTTCTATGAACCCATGGAGTAGAAAGTAGAGCAATATATGTATTTCTAACTTATCTTTACAAATAGATATACGTATATGTACATTTAGTTTTTTTTTTTTTCTTCTAGAGACAAAAGCAGACAAACACACAGTTCCTGACTCAGTTCTGTCCCCTTCCTGCATTCAACTCCATCTGCCCTATGTCACTTCTTCATACCCACATCAGTTCCTGGGGGCAACAATGATTCCATATTTGTCTCTACACCTGGTAAGACAACTTGAAGACATTAAAATTAGACAGATCTAGTATAAAATTTTGGATTCTACCACCTACTCGTGATATTCAGTAAGTTACATTTTAGGCCCCTTTACCCATCACATGGTGTCACCGAATACCTCACAATGAGGATTAAAGAGAATATCTATGTCAGGAAGGAAATGATAGGTCTTATAACTTAGAAAAATGAACATCCCCCCACCTTACCTTGGGCTCTGTACAGAGATGCTATCAGTTCAGGAAACACCTGTTGAATCAATTAGGTTTGAATGCCATCTAGCCTCTGGGTTTTACTTGCCTTGTAGCTAATGCTTTCAATCTATCACCAACAAAGTAGGAAATGCAAATGTGAAGCTTTGGAAACGACTTTTGCATGTTATAAATCTGGCATTTCAAGAGGCTGGCTGTGAATAGTGAGCTTAGCTTTCTCACTGTGTGGTCTAAAATTAATGCAGCCTTTGGTATTGTGAGACCACTGGACACTGACCCCCTGGGTTCTGATAGGCTATGGACATGGGGCTGGAGGACACAGGGGATTGGGGACATATGAAAATACTTAGGCAGCATAGGAAGAGGCCTCAGTCCTAGAATAAGTGGTGGCTAAGTTGCATGTCCCACTTGAAGCATTAGAAAATATGGGTGGTGGGTGGAGAGGGCCCCTCCACTACCAGCAATATTCTTGCATATAGCTAGCTGCTTATTTACCTCAGTTTCTACTGTCTGGAACACTATTACCAGAGGACCTTTAGTTTCAGATGACCTGCTCCTAAATTGATTATTGGAGACCTGGGCACTGCTATGTTTTACTGCAACATTAAATATGTATGCGGCCTTGTTCTTCCTTTTCTTTCCCCTCAGCAAACACTTTGTTGCAGTGATCTGAGTGAATGTGACTGGTCTCTGGTGGTCTTGATGTTCCTGCATCTAGTCCTGCATTTTACACATGAGTACACTGCACCTTGGAGAGGGTAACTGAATGGCCCAGGGCTACAGAAGGAGTTGGTGGCGACCTAGGATTGCAACCCAGGATTCCTGACTACAAAGTCACAATCCCCTCAACATTCCACTGCTTATGACTGTATTCCCAAAGGGTCAGTAGGAACTGAAACATGCTGAAAGCACCTCTTAACTCCTCCAAGATATCTTCCCAAAGTCCCTTAACAGTGTCCAAAATTTATAGATTACATCTTTCCTTTGGTTGAAACCAGCATTTCCTGAAGCATGCTTATTTGATGCTCTCTACAGCAAAAGGCACCTATAGCAAAAGGGATTAAGAAACCTTAACTGTACCCCAGACCTCAGTACCACACAATATACCCAGGTAACAAACTTGCACATGCACCCCTACATCTAAAATAAAAGTTAAAATTATCTTTTAAAATAAAAGTAAAATGAAATGAGTCAGCAATGAAACGTAATTATAAATTTCAGAAAAATAAAATAAAATGTTCCTGTTTGTAGATTGTCAGTACATGGTAGCTAGTCAAGGCCTTCCTCAGTAAAGAAACCTCCCCATTTACCTTTGTTATTCCATGCTTCTCAAACTGATTGACTATAATAACCTCATTCTTCCTTCTTCATCATCCATTAATCTCTATAGACACCTCTCAGAAGGAGGCTCCTGGAATGCACCTTGATAAACGGTGGTTTAGGACATGGAGAGACCTTATTGGTATGTCTGGATTGCTTTAGAGAGATCATAATGACTGACAAGCTTCTAAGTTTTTAGAGCTGTCCCACATCCATCATCCCTTTTGATTTACAACAGCCCCTTCAGGAAGATAATGTATTTTCCTCAACAAAAAATGAGAGACTTAGAGGCCAATAGGATTGAAGAAAGGATATGAGATTGGGATAGGGTTTCTATCCCAATCTCCCAAACTCACTCTTCCAGTGGGCATGTCCCACACCCACTCTTCCAGACCTCATCTCCACATGAAGCCAGCTTCTTAGTCTACCTCTACAGACCAGGTGCTGCCTCCTGGGCTTTGATTCAATGATAGACTGTCATTTTTTATCCTATCTGCTGTGGTTTGAATGTATGTGTCACTCCTAGATTCATAATATGGTTTGGCTCTGTGTCCCCAACCAAATCTCATGCTGAATTGTAATCCCCAGTGTTGGAGGTGGGGCCTGGTGGGAGGTGGTTGGATCACGGGGGTGGTTTCTAATGGTTTAGCACCATCCCGCTAGTGCTTTCTCATGGTAGAGTTCTCACAATATCTGGTTGTTTAAAAAGTGTATATCACCTTCCCCTTCACTGTCTGTCTCCTGCTGTCTCCACATGTGAAGATGTGCCTGCTTCTCCTTCACCTTCTGCCATGATTGTAAGTTTCCTGAGGCCTCCCCAGAAGAAGATGCTTTTACAGCCTGCAGAACCATGAGCTGATAAAACTTCTTTTTTTTTTTTAATAAATTACCCAGTCTCAAGTATGTCTTTATAGCAGTGTGAGAATGGACTAATACAATTCGTATGTTGGAACTTAAACCCCAAGGTAATGGTAACAAGAGGTGGGGCCTTTGAAATGTGATTAGGTAACAAAGGATCTTTCCTCATGTATGGGATTGTTGCCTTATAAAAGAAGCTTCAAGTAGCTACCTGGCCCTTTCATTTCTCCCAGCATGTGAAGATACAAGGCTTTTTTTTCTCCATGTGAGGATGCAGCAAGAGGTACCATCTTGGAAGCAGAGAGCAAGCCTTCACCAGATGCCAAATCTGCTGGTGCTTTGATCTTGGACTTCCCAACATTCAGAACTGTGAGAAATACATGTCTATTATTTATAAATTACCCATCTAAAATATTATAACACTACAAATGGACTAAGAAAATACTTTATTTGATAACTAAAGAAAACGAGGCTCAAACAGGGAAAATGGTGTGCCGAGGGTCACACAGCTAATTAGTTAGTCATGGAGCTATAATCAGAGCTCCAAGGTTCTGAGAAGACCATTGAGGACACAGGTCCTGTGTGCCTTGGGGGTGGGAAAGTAAGCCTGAAAAGAAGAGCAGAGCATGAAGAAAGGAGGAATTGACAGGCCCTAAATATTAAATTGGCAATGTTGCTCATTACAAGCCCTGTGAAGGAAAATTGCATTCACTGATGCCACCAAGCTGGCCGTCCTTCTGCAATACCTGGCTGCCAAGTGCAAATGATCAAAGAACACTTGGAAACTTCACAGAGTGGACCTATGCTTACTTGGAGGTCTCTCATTTGTCTGGTGACTTCATCTATTCAAAAAACAAGTGAGAGCCTTAAATTAGGATAAAAGGTCTGAGCAACTAAAAGAGATCAATCAACTTATTGATCAATTACTAAATAAATGAATCAGTGAAAGAAACATTTAGTATACTCAGGCCCTGGAAATCTGTTGGCAGGTAGAGAGACAAGACAGGGTTCCCATCTCCAAGGAGCTTAGAGATGAAGATAGGATTCAGACAGTTAAGCAAATGGCTATAAGACCCTATGACAGAAGTTATGAAAGATAACCCAGAGAGCAGGATCTCCAAGGAGGGGCATCCAAACCAGACAGATCAGATCAGGCATTAGCTAGGGAGTCCCAGAGAGGGCGATTCCTGAGTGACATTTTGAGGGATGAACAGGAGTTAGCCAGGTGAAGAAGACAGTAAGTAAAGGAAATGGAGCCTCTGCCATAAAATAGCACAGTGTTAACTAGACAGGAGTATAAGATGCATGGTGGGGAAAAAGCAAGTGTTGAGACTAAAAAAGTCATTGTGCGACCAGAACAGAAAGCCCTTGTGTGTCAAACTAGGCCACTTCTAGAACCATAGCAGCTTTGATGCCCAAATCAGAAATGGAAGAAGGGGACAGAGAAACATTCAGTTTTTAAGAAATAACTGATAATGAACTGTCAACTTTTTCTATGTAAATACAGATATGCCCAAGAGAGTATAAGCTCGTGGGAATGTACAAAAGAAATCTCAGAATTTTGAATTGAGGGTCACACAATTGAGCTAACACTATTAAAGGGTTATTAAAGTCAGAGCTGATATCTGGATTATGTTAATTCACTTTAATTGTGCTGTTATCCAGGGTGCAACCTGCTACTTCAGTCTCCTATTAGGCTACAGACCAGCCAGGACAGTTTACCCAGGAGTCTACATGGGAGCCTCATCCAGACAGCATACTGGCAAGGCTGGATCTCTCCCACATGTAGAAAGAGGATTCTCAGAGGAGCACAGAATCCTGTATGTGTTACCCTGTCAACTAGGCCCTGCTAGGGAGAAAACAAGAAGCGAGATGCTCCTTCAGGGGTGGCAGTTAATAGATCGAGATGTTTTATCTCACGCAGACTAAAGGCGGATCCTCAGAGATCCCTGGCTGTATGAGCAAGACAATCTACTCTTAAGACCAACGTTTTGAAAAAAATTGGCCCCTTCTGAATGAGGAGTCATGGAACTGCTATGTGTTTCTTACTCAGTGTTCCGGAAGGCTCATGGGTTCAAGCTGAGCCTCAAAGGGTTTCCCCCTACCCCGGGCTGCAGAAAGCCCTGGGGAAACTGGCTTCCTGGGGAGGCCAAGAAGTATTGAGGGGCTGGTGTGTTCCCTTCTTCCTTTCCTGTTACCCCGACAGGAATCTTGGCTCTGGTTAAGCAAAGGGGTAGAGCAGGGCAACCATGCCAAGTGGGTTCTTTGAGGCCTTTTCTTTTTGGATAGCACATTCTGTGAGAAAAGGTCAGACTGACTTTATTCTAGGACCAAATAAGTTTGATGCTTGAAAGGTCTTTTTCATAGAGACAGAATGTTAGAGGATGGAAGGGGTCTTAGATAATGGAGTCCAGTGTTTGGTGAAATCCCCTGCCTGCTCCCTTCCTCTGGCTCCCCGTGGTAACAGCCTGTCCCCTTCTCCTTCCTCCTGGGGCCAGTCATAGAGCTTTTAGGTTGTTTATTGACTCCCTCCACCCCAAAGCATGAGTGGAGTGATATTGTCGTAACCAGTCGCGCCTCTCTGTCTTTCTTTACCTTTCTGGTATTCCTATCCATAAAATGAGCTGATTGTACCTGATAGTGATCAGCAGAAGAGAATGCCTTTAAATGTCCCATAAAAAGTGTAACGTGAACCTGGGCATGGTGGCTCATGCCTGTAATCCCAACACATTGGAAGGCTGAGACAGGAGGATTGTTTGAGCCTAGGAGTTTAAGACCAGCCTGGGCAACATAGTGGCACCTTGTCTCCACAAAACATTTTTTAAAAAAGTATCCAAGCATGGTGGTATGCTCCTGTAGTCCCAGCTACTTGGGAGGCTGAGGTGAGAAGATCACTTGAGACTGGGAGGTCGAGGCTGCAATGAGCTGTGTTTGCAAAACTGCACTCCAGCCTGGGTGACACAGGGAGATCCTGTCTCAAAAAAAAAAAAAAAAAAAGTGTAAAGTGATATATAAATATTATGACTATTGTTATCAATAATATTAGCACTATTATTGTACTGAGGGATTTCTTAAATGAATGAAAGGAACCTATATTAACTAAAAATTGGACTAAACTAAGATAAAATTTGCTGAATTTTAAATGCAACTGAACCAAAATTTATGTTTTTTACATTGTACAAATAAAGAAACAAATTAGTAAAGCCATCCCACACAATGAACTCCTGCCTAATCCTACTGAACCTCTGTGCTGTGTTTCAAGACCATTGAATTTTCTTTTAAATGCTTCTTCAGTGAATTAATATTTCATGCAACCCAAGCTCCTAGTAAAATGCTTCATTTTATTTTAATTTATAATTTCTATCTGTTGTTACCACATACATATCCCAGAACAGTTAGAAAATCAGACCTTGAATCCCCCTTGATCAAGTATAATAATAACAATGACAACAACAATAATCATAATAGACAATGACAAGCAGAGTCTAGAACCAGATCTCTTACCGCCATGTTGTTTGCTTCATACTATAGCAGTTACCATGCTCTTTCTAACTACTTAGCATGTACTGGGGACATTGCTAATTGTTTTATGTATGTGATCTCACTTAACCTTCAGAATGCTCTCCTATGAGGAATGTGACAGTATAACTCTTGTTTTATATATAAGGAAAATAAGGCTCAGAAATGCAAAGACACTTGCCTAAGGACACACAGCTAACAGGTGACAGCTCTCACTGACTCCACAGTCCACATTCTTAAACTGCTATGCTAGACTCCTTCCTTGTATAAAATATGAGGAGACTCTAAGAGAAATCATGCATCCTAGTATTTAATCATTTCTCTGGTAGCCTTTGTATCTAGCTCATTACCTATAATTCATCACAAATATGCAAATAAAAAAGCAGATATCAAAATATTATTATATGTAAAATCATTTAGGTAGATCAGTGTCCTGGCAAAGCACACTCATGCAGACACAGGCAGCTCATTTTTCCCCTGACACATACAGCCCATAAATCATTACTGAATACAGCCCAGGGTAGCCGCCAATATTGAAAATGATGACTTGACTTTGTACACCATATTTAAGGAAACAGGGCTGAAAATAACATATTGTAAAAGAGCATTATTTTCTAATAATAACTATTTAAAGTGCTAGTGCTTAAATCTGTAATTGACCATCTTTGTTTGAGTTCATGAGTCTGGGTAAATAAGGTCTTGGGAGATATATATATAAAATCTAAGATGATATATATAATCTGATAGCAACTATTTTATTCCACGTGCATCCCAAATCTACTGCTATAGGATGATACCAGATAAACATACCCACACACATACTCAAACATTTATATACATGTGTATATTCACAGTAACTGAGATGCTGAGATGACAAGTTACTATGAAAACCTATATGTTTACACTACATGATTTTAAAATAGTCTATGTCATTTCTACAATTCATATGATTCTTATGACACTGACTGTCTTGCACCAAAGTTGTATGTGTGTGTGTGTATTTGTACATGGCTTCATGCAGCACAGTGGGAAGAGAAAAGAGCTTGGCAGACATGAGTACCAACCCTGGCCCTGCCTCTTACTGACTGAGTCACCTTGGGTAGTTTGACCTCACTGAGCTTCTGTAAATGTGATTAATCATAGTTTTGGAGGGCTGCTTATTTTGTATGAAGGGCCACATTCTCATAGAAGGAGAATCTTCCATTCCTTCCCCGGGAAAGGAAAAGTAGGAGCAGAAAACTCCTTTTCTCTGTCTTCACTTGCTCCTGCGTGCCTCTCAAAGGACTGAGGAGGGCCTTACCTGCTTACTGAGTTTGAGTGAAGGAACCATCCCAGCGTTCAGCCCTGGGAGATATATCTTGCATCTGTTTGATTTCAGGACACATGCATTATTTACTTGCCTTTATGAAGATGGTCCCTTTTCAAGGTAGTCATGGGAGGGGAAAGCTTGATTCTGGTTGCCAGCTAGCATTTTCTCCAACTCAGGTTTTATCAGTAATTAAGCTGAGAGTCTGATCTCTATCTCTCTGACTTTCGTATTCATCTCTCAACTGGTTCTGGACTTGGACGTGTAAAAGCAGGTGCTTATCAACCCCACATAGTCCCACACTTCACAGGGCCAATATGATGTTTAAAATGAGACCACGGATGTTAAGAATCTAGCACATCCGTTATACATGTAGATATTTGGTGTCTGCCAAACCTCTGTCTTCCTCTCACATACATAACTGCAAAGCCTGGGTCTTATAAGTGATTCTTTCCCTTTGCCCAGTACTGGGCACAGAGTCTCAGACATGAATTGAATAAGACTTTATTTATGAACAGAGCCAGAAGAGACATAACCAATCGATCAGTCAATTTTCTTCATTTACCAGATGGGAAATTTGGGGATCAGACATGCTAAAGGCCTGGAGATTGGACAGCTAGTAAGGGCACACCAGGGCCCTAAGCAAGTCTTGTTACTCAGCACTGTGTGATTTCACAGAACAAACGGGAACTATATCTTCTATAGAAGGTAAATTATGAGGCTGCCTAAAATTTGGGAGCTTCATCAAGGTAAACTGTTTTCATTTTGATAAAAGAAGAAGAGAGCTCCCAAAATAGTTTTATTTTGACCTACTTAGCTATTATTCATCTCCCTCCAACCCCTGCCCCCATCACCAATTGGAAAATTCTGCTCTATAGTTTATCATTCTATCTGCAGCTCTGGATTTAAAGATGCTTTCGGATGGAATAAGGACTTAGGAAAATGTGCCCAGGAAGACTCTGACAGACAATGAGACCACAGGGCTTCTGTACCCTATCTTTCTCAGTGTCTTGACACATCCTAATCCACTTTGGGAAACACAGCTGGGGACAGTGGGAAGAATGATAGGAACAGTCCCATCCTATGGAGTCTTTCCTCTCCCCGTGGGCCTAAATGCTGTCATGGCGATTACTTGCCCTTTTAGTCACCAGTCAGGGGCCAGCTCTAGGGAGGGGTGAATTGTTTAACAAAGACTGGATCTCATTCATTTTCAGAATATCTCAGAAAAATGGAAGAAAGGAAGACATTTCTATTCCTATTTTATTTATAGGGAAGCAGAATGAAGATAAATTAGATTTCAGGACTTTCTCACTTCTGCCACTTACTGTTCTTTTTTTCCTGATATATTCTTCTCCTGCCTTCTCTTCCTAGGAAGCTGGTACTCATTCTCTAAACCCAGCTCATGGATGAAACTTATTTCTTCCTTAGTGCAATAACTGGTACAATATTTAAACGGTTGTGCTGTGATTTATCATGTATATGTCTCTATCCTTCAGAAATGTGTTGATTTTTAATAATAATCACAAAAGCCCTGTCACCACCCTTTCCTATACGAAGACATGAAGCTCAGAGAGGTTATGTGACTTTTTCAAGATCACCTAGTGAGGAAGTGATGGGGCCAATTCTTGGACACAAGGTGGTCAGCCTCCAAAACCTATTCTCTTTACTGTGGTGTGAAAATTCCTTTTTTTTTTTTTTTTTTTTTTTACAACAAAGAACCCAGTTGTGAGGATGCACTTTACCCTTGACTAACTCCTAATACCAATAACTACTAACTCCCATTGCTATAAGGCTTTGTGATTTACAAAGCCCTTTTCCATATACATCATCTCATTTGATCCATGTAATAAAGCTGCAAGGTGGGAGTTGCTCTATGTTTTAAACTTTATTGCTTTAAAGTTGAGGAAAAGGAGGCTCAAAGAAAGGACTTACCCAAAGTCATTCTGCTATTTTGAGACAGCAAATTTGCAGGAAATTAGACCTACATCTACTAACTCCAAATCCCTTTGTCATGTTGCAACAATTGATTAGGGTCCACAGTCAGTTTAACATGCAATGTTAATGCAATGGTGGCAGTATCTCCAAATAAACAAACTGTGCATAGTGCTTAAGATACTAAGACATTCTCTTTGATTCCACATGTTGCCAGACTTTTTCTGTTTTGTCCATGGTATGGTACAATGAACAGTGCTGCACGTCAAAGTCAAGTGAAAGGATCCCAGGCCTCAGAGCATGATCAAGAATAGTCCCATTTGTCTTCCATGTATTTATCATATTGTTACATGACTTGACTTGGTGCTATAGAGAGGAACTTCTCAACCCTTTAATTTTTCTCTCTCTATATATATTTATTTCTATATATGTATATTTCAAAAATATACATGTACATTCCATGCTTGGCATCTTAGAGGTAACAAGTACTTCTGACACATCTCGGAACTGACTGGGACACACCGGTGTAGTGTGTTGCACTAACAACAGAAAGTTAACAATGGTAGGGCTCACAGTTGGGTAGATCAGGCAGACATGAATTATTGGCCATCATTCATGACAGGATGTCCTGGTGCAGATGATCCTCATGCTGGCAGTACTAAGAATGAGTGAGGGGTGTATTCTGATTGGGAAAATCAAGCAAATTTTGGGAGAGAACTGAATCTTTGACTTGAACCTACAGGGAGAAATGATATTTTTGTAGGTGATAGGGGAAATGGAGAAAGAAGATGGGAATATCATGAACATCGTAAGATTTTCTCTTGGGCCTGGGGGAAGAATGTTAAGCAGCCCTGTTACAGTCAGAATAGACATTTTGGAAGAAGGAGGTAGGAAATGAGGTCTGAAAAGTAGGTAGTACTTGTACACCATGGTACTGTGTATGGACAGTGAGAAACCATTAAAGATTTGGCATAGGGCATGACATGATCCAGCTCATGTTTTGGAAGGTTACTCTGGCAGCTCCTATCCTCCGGTATCTTGATGATCATAACCTGAAAAAGAATTTTGTGGCTTGAAGTGGAGAAATAGAAGTGCTAGTTGATGAGCTGGGAAAAAAAATCAAAGATCCCATTTTCCTACTTGTGTCAAGTCAAATAAATGTAGCCAGATAAATGTGGGAAAAAATCAAGATAGTAGCAAAATTGCCTGGAAGCAGAATGTTTTTCAAAGTCCCTAATGAGGTGTCAGTGAACCTAACGAGATGAAACTCCCTATCCTACACCTAGTTTTTCATGCTGTCCTTTTCATCCAGTCATAATTAAGTTGTGAAATTGGAATTATATCCTATCATTAAAGACAGAGCCCAACTTTGCCTGGCTCCTGCTTCTCCAAAGAAGGTAACTGCAAAGTACCCTCTTCCATTGCTTCTTTTCTCACTTATGCCTTGATGTGGCCGCAGGCGAGGGCTGCCTCATTTTAGATTTTGATTAAAAAGGGACACATGGTTCTTCTTCATTGATTTTGGTATTGAATTCTGTCATTCTTAGTTAGGAATTATTAGGCAGCTAAAGTTGGAAGGAAAATGCCATAGTCTTTTAGTGCCATTGCCTCGTTAGAAGAAGGGAAGGGTGGACAAGGGAAGGAAGCATCTTCTGTGGGCCAGACATTGTGCAGGGTTCTCTAGGCATGTTGGTATCCCTTTGGTTTCTTAAGGGTTTTGGCATAAGAGGTAAGCATTATTCCCATGTACAGATGTGGAAACTGAGGTTCACACGGGTAATAAGCTTGATATAAGGTCCCCTAACTGAGAATAGAATCCAGGCCAGGCTTACTCCAAACTCATGCTTTCTCTTCTTTGTTGTAATGAAAGATGATGACTACATTTGTACAGAAACAGGGAGCACTGAGAGGGGGCTTAGATCTATCAACTACCCCTCAATGGGTGTCTTCCAGTGTCCCATGCTTTTCCAGGGCACTTTGAGGTCATTATTTATTCCTCCCAAAACCCTTTGAAGGGATATTGCTTGCTACTCTTTAGGAGTGAGCAAATTGTGACTCAGAGAGTCTAAGTGATTTACCCCAAACCATACAGGAAGTCCAGATTCCACCTCACTACATTACCTTTCAAGTTGATATCTCTACAGGACAAAATGCCTGATCACAAAAGACAAGGCCAGTAAAGGACATTTCAGGCCCTGGGACCATCAATCAGGATGGAGAGAACTATTTGGAAGGCAGATCCACTTTTCCAAATTTTGGAATGTGGGGTAGGGTGAGAAGGAAGGTGAGAGGGAGCAGAGCCTGGATCTGCACAGGGGAGCAGCTAGTTGTGTGTAGCATCAGTCTAGAGTCCCACAAGTACATCTACGATAATGAACTTACTAAATAAATAGGAGCATCATGTCCCTTTCCCTGCAGGACTATTTAAATAAACTTATTGAATAGATTCATAAAGCAATGATTGGAAACGTGGCTGCCCCAGGAAGAGATCTGTCGTGGATGCTCTGTTGTCCTATTGTCAGGCCTCTCTGTGCCCGACCTGGGGCAGCTCTGGCTATTTCTCTGCTCCAGCTTGCCTGGAGAAGGCCTGCTTTCCTCTCCAAGAGCAATGAGTGGGGACTCAGGTTTCCAGGTCAGGCCCTGTTTTCTCTGCTCTGTCCATCATAGCTAGCCTGGTATAAAAATGTAAATGCAGGTCCATGATTCCCTATTTGAAACCATAGGGGCTAAATGTGTTTCAGAAATGTAGAATGATTCAGCTCTGAGAAAGACAACAAGATACATATATTACTTATTACATAACACCCCCTGCTGGGCTTGGGGCAGCACCCACAGTTAAATAAATTAATATCTCTGCTGTAAAACATACAATAAATAACGTAGGATTCGTAACAGTATAAGTAGCATTCTGTCAGTTCATGTCAGTTTGTGCCACCAAATTACTTCAGGCCAGCTTACATTTTGCTGCCAAATTGAGTTAAGCATACACACACACGCATGCACACACACATACACACACACATGCACACACACACATGCACACACACACATGCACACACACATGCACACACACACACAATTTGATTTCCAGAGCTCTTTGGATTTTATAATTCAGACAAGAGATTGCAGATAAATATTTATTCAATGCTTACTACTATTAAAATAGTAGTTCACACAGATTGAGTGCCTATTAAATGCCAGGTACTATGCTGAGCAGTTTGCAAACATCTACTGCACAAGTGTATAAAAGCTTATAAGAAATTTAGCTTTTTGATGGTACTATCAAGAGCTTGATAGCTATGTATGGCTAATGGCTAGTATTGCACTAGTCACATGTGCCTAGTGGCTAGCTTATTGGATGGAACATTTCCATGAGAGCAGAAAGTTCGAATGGACAGCACTGGTGTACAGGCTATATCATGTAGTGGTTATGGGCATGGGTTCTGGAGCTGTACTGCCCAGCATGGCTATTTCCTAGGTATGTGGTCTTTGTCAATTTTTCTTTGCCTCTTGGTGCCTCAATTTTCTCATCTGTAAAAAGAGGATAAAAATAGTTCCTACTTCATTTTGTGGTTATGAGGATTAAATGAGGTTATAAGGAGATACACACACACACACACACACACACACACTTATATATGTATTGAAGAAGAAGAACAACAACAACGCCTGTACTCCCACCCGGTCCAGAAAAATAATAATGAGGCCTGGTATCTGGTCTTTAGGGTCAGCCTCAGATGTTGAAGCACACAGTGAAGCATGGCTATCCTTTATTGATTCTGCAAAACAAGACTCAATTCATATCTTTTACTTGTTTCATTTTCCTGTTTCTAATCTTAATTTTTTAAAATCAGCCATAACAAGGCTATTATAAGGCATCAAACTTGCCTTCAGGACTGTATATTTGAGATAATATGTCGATGCTTCATTGATTCTGTGTGTCAGCAGCAGAAACAGAAAGAAAGTGGAGTGGAGCTGCTGGTTTGAAGCCACGCAATGAATAGGTCCCTGACAGAAGTGCCAGGATTTGGACATAAGCAATACCTGGTGTGGAAAGAGGTGGTAGTGTTTGCTACAGGAGCTTCAGGCATGGAGCCAGATGGAATTAGGTCATTCCTGAACCTGATATGGGCCACCATATCTTATCACTTAAGCTTTTTGAGCCTGTTTATCATTTGCAACATGGAATAATTATTCTCATTCTGCCTCTTACATATTGTCCTGAAGACCAAATGTAAAGTAGAGTAAGACACTTTGTTAATTATAACGTACTGGGCACATATAAGTAACTTACTAGTACAGGCAGCACGTTTCTTTTGGTAGGAAGGGAAGCCTCTGAGCTTTGGGAGAAGCAAATTGAAATATCTGGTGTGTATTAGTTACTGAGATTGCTTAGTAAATGATACTCATCATATTTGTGTGAGTGGAAAAAACAACACTGTAACATATGAGCTATTAATATTCGCCAATAGATGAACAGACCATTTTTGAGGAGCAAATGAATATGCCAGCATTGACTCTGCTCTTTTTAGGCTTTCTGAAAAGAAGGCTTAGAAGTCCACTCGCAAAGACAATACCTGTTAGGTTGTCCTTTATCTTATTTATAAAGTCATTTAGGATTTTGTGCCAATGAGAACTATCCCTTGTGTAACTTGTGTTTTTTAATCAAAAAATGAGTTATGTCATCATCATTTTCTTTTTTGCCCTGGCAGCTAGCAAGCTCATAGTATATTTTAGTGCTTGCTTGCAGCTGTTACGTTATTCTTTCTGTATGCTGTTTCAGAATTAACTGAATTATAGAATGAAAAACTAGGAAGAAAGAATAGAGATTGAAGTCTAGCTTCTTTATTTTACAGAGGAAGAAATGGAAAATCTAGAGAGTGCAAGAGGGATGCTCAGGGACAAAGAGCCCGTCAGTGGCAGAACCAGGATTAGAATTGCTATCTCCGACTCACAGCGCACTCATCAGGTGAATTCTATTTAAAAGATACATGGTAAACACTGAAGAAGATCAAGGAAGTATATTGGAAGCACTTGATGAGGCCATGCACTATATGGATGGATTTGCTAGTGGAGCCCAGAATAACTAAGGCCCTTGGCTACTGTATTAGTTAGGAATGTGTGTAGCAACAAATCATAAACTCCCAATTTACAGTGGCTTAAACAAATAGTGCTTTTCTTTTCCTCACCTAAGAAGAAGTCCAGATATAGGCAGTTGTTAGCATTGGTTTAATTGTTCAAAGATGCTTCCAGGAACGTAGGCTCTTTCTATCATTCTACTTCTTATTCACAGAGTGGCTGCCTCAGTGCCAGGCATTGTATTACTTTCCAGGAAGGAAGGAGAAAAAGCTAAAGCTTAAGCTTTCTTAGAATTTTTTCAGCAAACTTCTACTTCCATTTAATTATTTAAAACTGTGTCACCTGGTCACAGTTAACTTCAAGGCAGGTTGGCAAACTGAGTAATTTAACTTTCTAGCTTCTATCATTGGAGTGATATATTTTTTTTAACAAATGGGGTGGGGGGCACAGACATAATCCAATCACAAGGGATGCCAACCATGAGCAACTGGCACATTTGTAACAGTACACACTGATTAAATATCAGCCTTGCCTACTGTAGGGGATGACCAGGGAGAAGAGGATTAAGAACAGGTGTTGGCAAAGTCTTCGCCATGTCTGCTGCTGTAAAATGTTCTACATCAGGGTCAGCAAAGGGTCAATAGTATATATTTTACACTTTGTGGCTTTATAGTATCCGTTGCAATTACTCTACTCTGCCATTGTTTTGTATAAGCAGCCATAGACACTACATAAAAAAATGGGCATAATTGTAGTCCAATAAAACTTTACAGGAAGCCAGATTTGGCCTGTGGGCCATGGTTTGATGACCCCTGTTGTACATCATCTCCACATTAGGGATGTCCTGGCAATGAGACTGGAATGCCAGGGTTGGTTATCTCTAGCTATCTCTCTTGGTGTTATCTAAAGGATAATTGCCAACATTTTTTTGTTCTGGATTAGATAATCCTTCCTGCGTATGGATGGGAATGGATAGGAAGCCATTTCTTTCTCCTTCAGGAGGCTCTACATATGGTTACCTACCATTAATGATGAGGTGGAAATTAACTTTTTTTCTTTTTTTTTTTTTTTTTTGAGATGGAGTCTCGCTCTGTCACCCAGGCTGGAGTGCAGTGGCTTGATCTCAGCTTCCTGCAGCCTCTATTGCCTCCTAGGTTCAACTGATTCTCCTGCCACAGCCTCCTGAGTAGCTGGGATTACAGGTGTGTGCCACCACGCCCAGCTAATTTTTTTTTTTTTTTTTGTACTTGAGTAGTTACAGGGTTTCACTATGTTGGCCAGGCTTGTCTCGAACTCCTGACCTCAAGTGATCTGCCCACCTGGACTTCCCAAAGTGCTGGGATTATAGGTGTGAGCCACTGCGCCTGGCCAGAAATTAACTTTTAAGAGAGCAATCTTATGTCTCGCAATTTGGTGGGGCGGGGGGTGTCACCTTCTTATATTATTCAAATACTTTCATCAAGAACAGTTATAATGCTTAGGCGATTAAATAAAATCATGACTGTGAAAGTGCTTTGTGAGCTCCAAAGCTGTACACAAAACTCCTACTGAAAACAACCTTCCTCTCTGCAGATGCTCCCTGTACTTCAAGGACCTTCTATACTTTCCAAACACTGCACAAATTTCCTGGCATCAAATCTGCCCCTATCTGAGTTCAGCTTATCTTTCCTGCAGCAGCACAGTCCGCTTAGGGTGTGTGTTAATTACCACAATAGGGTCATTGAAGTTAGCTCTTCGTTTACAAAAACCCTCTAGGGATTCCAGTACACAAACACATGCCCACACTCATACACACACTCTCATTACATAGAAGGGTTTTTTTGTTTTTTTGTTTTTTTTTTTTTTTTTTTTTTGCCATTTGTGCCTCAGCTTTTGACAACAGATACTTTTATGATGGAAGAGTGGAAGATGCAGCTGAAAAGCTGGAACTTGGAGGAATCCGAAGTTTGCTAATGGCAAATGATGCAGGCCTGTGTCAGCCAGTGGAGGAATTTGGGAATCACACCATTCACCTGGGCATCATGAGCCACCAGGTTGCCCAAACCAGAATCCTTGGTGCCATCTTTAACATGTCCCTCTCCCACGCACCCTCCAACCAATCAACAGCTTGGTCCTGTCTGGCCAGAATCCTGCCAATCATCTCATCTCCTTGCAAAACCCTCCTCATTCTCCACTCAGTGTGGGCGTCATGTCTTCCAGGAAGCATTTCCTGACTTCTTATGCCTGTTTCTGGCACCCTCCTCTGTGCCACGATCCCTTTGCAGCCCTCACTCTACTGCTCTAAATTGCTTGTTTGTCTGTTTCTCCCACTGTGCTGCAGGATCTGTAAGGACAGAAAACCTGTGTGTCTTACTCATCTTGTATGCCCAACATGGTGACTGCCACTTAGCAAGAATTCAGTCAACATTCCTTCCATTCATCTTCTCACAGGAAGCATTGTGTCTCAGGGCTGTGGCTTTTCTTTATCTTTAAAATCTTCAGGGAAGAGTGTCCCCACAACCTTCCAGAGGGTTCCATTTTCTGTTTGGGGCATCGTATTTACATCACACCACCCACTTGTCATGATCAAGGCAGACTTTGGGAGCATGTAGGTGATGCTTCATAAATATGCCCTGCTGAAGGATTTTTAGAAAATGATTCATGATATTTTCATTCATGATTCACTTAGGAAACAATTATTGAGTGCCTACTATGTGCTGAGCACTGAATTAGGAACTCTGGATTCCATGGAGAATGACACAGAAATCAAACTGTCATCCATGTGCTTTATGTGCCAGGCATTTTTTGCTAGGAACGTATTGAAAGTTTCATTTAATCTTTGATATGCATCTGTGAGGTGCCTTTCATTATCTCCATTGTACAGGAGAGAAAATAGTCTCAGAAAGGTTTGGGATTACACAGCTGGGAGTTGAAAGAGTATAAAACATAGTCTGTGCTTTCAAAGAACTAATAGTTTAATTGGGGAAACATCTATTCATGCAGTTATTAATTTAAAAAGATATTTATTGAATGCCTATTTTATACTTGGCACTGTTATAGATTCTTTGGATATGGCCCTGAACAAGGCAGACAATGTCGTTGCTCTTAAGGAACTTTCATTCTTCAAGACAGGAGGGAGGCAATAAATAAGTTAACACATATGTGAGGAAATACTTTCCAACTGGAATGAGTGAAAGGGTGAGTGGGGGTTGGAGGGGCTCCTCCAGTTGGAGTGGTCAGGGACAGGCTTCTTAAGGTGATAATGCCTGAGCTGAGACCTGCAGGGTGACAGTGACATGAGGGCCTGAGGGTGGAGAATGCTGGACAGAGGAAATAGTAGGTGCCAAGGCATTGCCACTGGGGGATAGGGAGAAAGGGTGCAAGTGACATGACAGAGTCGGAGGGATAGTGTGGGTCAAGGTTTGTGTAAGGCCTTGTAGGCCATTATAAGGCTTTTGGATTCAATCTAAGTGCAGTAGATCATTACTGTAGCATCTTAAGCCATCAAGGAACTGGTACAACTTTCTAAAAACTAAACTTCTGGCTACTTTGTGGAGAAAGGATTATAGTAAGAGCAAGAAGGGGACCATGGAGGGCAGTTCGCAGCTGAGAGAGAGAGAGAATGATGTTGATAGTTGTGGCTTGGATTAGGGTGGCCACAGAGGAAATGGAGACAAGTGGATAGATCTAGGATGGAACAAAAGGGATAAAACTCAGATAAGAACAGCAGGCACAGTGATGTAAGAACAGGACTTACTGTGGTACAAAGAAAAGAACAAAGAAAGACATTTCATCATTCTCCGATCCAACATTTCCCAAAATGTGTTCCAAGTAAGCACCATGTGCTGTGGAATGCTAAAAGTTGCTCTTGGAAAAAAGCTCAAATCTCTTTATTAAAAAATAATAATCTGGACAATACTGCATTCTGTATTGCAGAGGGATCATGAGCAAATAGCATATTCAAGTCTCTAGAAAACTCAGTAATGAAATCAATTTAGCTTTAATGTGGCTTTTCTCAAGTTTACTTGAATCCCAAAATCCTTTTTCACAGAACATCTTGTGCTGCTTTAGCATTTCATGGAGAAGATTCAATGGGACAGAATGATCTAGAACAACATTTTTATTTGATTTGTGGCCAGATGTGCCCCAGAGAGGAGAAGTAACTTGCCCAAGATTACACAGCTATGTGGAAGCAGAGTCTGGAAGAAATTCTAGCTTCTCTTGACTTCAGACACACTGTTTCTCCTATGCTAGGGTGCCATCTGAATTTGCAGAGAAGACTTGGGCTATTGTATTGATATCGTCTTGACTACAAATAACATGCACCCCCACCCACTGCACAAAGAAAGCTTTCTGCCGCACACACCACCCTCCCAGAAGGGCCCTAACTCAGAAATAGTGATGCACAGTTCCCTGGCCAAGGTGTCAGGCTTATAAATTCTTACCCTAATGAACAAAAGAGAGTTGTAAAAACTGCACACTGTGAGAAATGCAACAGTCTGGTGGCCTGAGGAGTTGAGGTACTATTGAAATATGTTTGCAAACTTAACTTCCCAGCAACTTCCTAAATAATAATGGGCTATAATGAAGTGATAACTAACATCAGGTCTAGATTCAGCAAAATCAAACCAGAAAGATTTTATATTCTAAGTTAGCAGGGATGCAACTTGATTGTAGTAATTGATAAGCCTATGGGGGAACTGTCCATTGTTGCAAAGGATAGAGTGCCTCTCTCCTTTTTGGCTGCAGGACAAAGAATGTGTTCTAGGATCTGATTTGAATCCAGGTTTTGCCACCACCTAGCTGGGCAATAATGTGTGAGTGTTTTAACTTCTCTTGCCTCAATTTCTTCTTGTGAGATAGAGGTAAAGATGTCCTTGCAGGGCTGACACAAAAATTAAATCAAATAATGTATGTCAGATACCTAGCCTGGTTGACTCAAGCTAGGTGCTCAGTAAATAAAAGCTGTTAGAATTATCCAGGTAGTTTCTCCTGAACATCATATAATTCTGATAGCATTTGCTACACATGACCTTGATGTTCAGCTTAGTGTTCACTTATTTTTGGTGAAGACACTTTTAGTTGAAAATGACAGAATCCCACTTTGAACTAAGGGTAAAAAAAAAAAAAAAAAAGTATTGTGTTTTGCTTGCTTGTCTTTTGAAAATATTAGATTGCCTTATGCCATAGTGACAAGGGCCACTGTGTGTAGTTTGGCTTCAGGGACAATTAGAATCAAGGGCTCAAATAAAGCCACAATTCTCCCTGTCTCCTGACTCTGTGTCTTAATTCTCCATGGTCAGCTTCCTGAATGTGGAGAAGAATGGCTACCAAGAATCCTTAAAGACACAGCTGTAAGTTTTAAAATTCCAGGGAGAGTCCCTGATTGGCCCAGAATGGGCCATCCCTGGACCAGGACCAATCAACCATGACCAGAATGGGTAAACCTACAAGAACGTATGAGCGTCTATCCATATCACAACATAGGAGAGAAGGATTACTAGGGGGAAGGCTTCAGACACGGAGTGGGGGCACTGGTGGACAGATCAAAAAACATGTATCTCCAAAACCTCCCCTTCTCTGCAGGAGATGTAGTAGGCAGCTGTTCTTTTTGCTTATTCAGCTTCCATTCCACCTTATTTTGTTTACTATACCCCCTTTGCCATTGGAGAAGTACCCCACTTCTTGCCGTGTGCTTTGGCTGGGAGTGTAACTCATCCTTCCTTGCCATCAGCCCATCTATAGCCTTACGCCCTTGGCCCAGGTAAGCATGATGCAAGCTGGGCACATCAGACTCTAGCTTTTTTAGGCTACTAAAACTACAAAGAGTGTTTGGCTTTTGAGAGGAATGACACCTGGGCTACAGCAAAGTCATTCTGCTGACAGGCATATGGAGTTGATCCGTGAGTTCTCCTCACCAAGATCCCTAGAGCCTCATGGCTCTTTCCTGCCGGAAGTCTGATTATTCAGTTCTCTGATCCATCCTAGAGCTACCCTGAGTGATCTAGCAAATCCTGCTACTTGTTTAAGTCTGTTGGTGCTGGTTTCTGCTACTTGTACCCAAAGATTCTTAACAGATGCAGGCAGAGGCCCAACCCTATTCACGTTAGTTCTTCCATTGCCTCACGCTGAGCCCACCTGGTATACACATGCTCACAAAACATGTGTTAGACCTGGTGACTGCCTACATTCCTTTCATTTATTTCTCTCCAAATCTCCTGTCCCCTTTCTTCAAAGAGAATTCTAGATCAAACCCCATATGTAAAACAGTTAAAAGGTTGAATTACTCGGGTGAGGAAAGCCCCAACACTAAAAGTTTAGGTTCCACCTTGTTTTTAAATAACATTTAAGGAAGCTTGGTGGTCTCTGGAACACAGTTTGAAAATCTTCAGACTTGAAGGTATTTCAGGTACCTCCCAATGCCTGGGTTGCCTTTGAATCTTGAGTGTGTCGTCTTCCTTCAACCAGACTGTTCTCTGCATCTCAAGACTATTCCATTTGAGGCCCCAAAAGACACCTTTCTCTAAAGTAGTATCTCTACTTAAGAGTGCCTGTCAGTCTCACTCTCAGCTAAGTGTTTTATATGTACTTGTCACTGGGGTATTCCTTACTATTTGGGGCATCTATATGTCATTAAGCATAAGGCAGCACAGGTTAATTGAAATTGTTATTTTTGGAATTAAATTTTTTTTAATTAATTGAAGCCATTCTCCAGCATAAAAATGTCACTTGCTTTGGAGTTCATACCAGTGGCGATAAAAACTTAGCGCACATTGAGAGCACTGCATCTCGAATGCATATTCCCGGGCATCATCTCTGAAGATATGGGTTTAGTAAGGTTCCAATGGGTCTTAGGAATCTGCATTTGTGAAACAAGAAAAAAAAACTGTGCCACCATCATCAAATTGTTTTCCTTTTTAAATATGGCAGTATATTTAAGTTCTTAGTCGAGTACCTGGCTTCATCAGAAGGACTTGCTAAGTAATATTGTTAGTTTTGTTCATGATATGGTTTCCAGTAGGCTCATTCAGTACTGATCCAAGCACTCACTGAAAGTAACAACCAGCCCTAAGAGTGGTATCTCTCAATTCTGTCTATCCCCACCTCTACTACATTAGTTCAAGTTCACCCTCATCTCACACCTGTGACATTACCACAGCCCTCCCTACAACTCCAGTCTTCTTTGTTTGGGCTCACTCTCAAAAGAGTAGTGAGAATTATTTTACTAAAGCTCAAATCTGAGAGTTTTACCTTCTGCTGAAAATCCCTCCAGGACTCCCCCTTGCTCTCAGAATGAAGTCTCAATTCCTCACCAGTGCTCTGTGCAGCTGGACTCATGAGTTCCTCTCTCACAGCAACTTTCTCTCTACTTCTCTAGCTGTCCATTGTCCAGTCCCCTGGACAAACTGTGGGTCCTTCAGATTTTCCCTTTCACTTTCCTCCCAGGCTTTGCCCATTTTCTTCCCCGTACTTAAAACACGCTAGCTTGGCCAGCTGCGGTGGCTCATGCCTGTAATTTCAGCACTTTGGGAGGCCAAGGTGGGTGGATTACCTGAGGTCAGGAGTTCGAGATCAGCCTAACCAACATGGAGAAACTCCGGCTGTACTAAAAATATAAAAATTAGCTGGGCATGGTGGCAGGCACCTGTTATCCCAGCTACTCGGGAGGCTGAGGCAGGAGAATCACTTGAACCCGGGAGGCAGAGGTTGCAGTGAGCTGAGATTTCACCACTGCACTCTAGCCTCAGTGACAAGAGCAAAACTCCATCTGGGAAAAAACAAAAAAACAAAACAAACAAAAAACAACAAAAAATAAACATGCTAGCTTCCTTTTGGCCTGGTCAAAGGCTCTTCAGGTTTCTTTCTGGCTGTTCTGTGAAACCTTCCCTGGCTCCCTGAATGCTAGATCAGATTACTTTTTACAGATTTTTTTTTTTTTTTTTTTTTTTTTTTTTTTTGAGATGGAGTCTTGCTCTGTCACCCAGGCTGGAGTGCAGTGGCGTGACTAATTTTTGTTTTGTATTTTTGGTCTCGAGCTCCTGACCTCGTGATCCACACGCCTTAGCCTCCCAAAGTGCTGGGATAACAGACGTGAGCCACTGCACCTGGCCCTTTTATAGACTTTTACTGCATCCTATATCTCTATGTCCTAGCACTTATCACACTATATTGAAATTATCTGGGTACTTTTCTGGGCCTTTTACTAGCTATTAAGCTCCAGGAGGCTGGGACTATGTCATTAACACCCTTTAATCTTCAGGGCCCAGCATAATGCCCAGCACATAGTAGATGCAGATGCTCAATAAATGCTTTAGAAGGAGAGAAAGAACGAAAAAATAAAGGAAACAAGGAAGGAAGGAAGGAAGGAAGGAAGGAAGGAAGGAAGGAAGGAAGGAAGGAAGGAAGGAAGGAAGGAAGGAAGGGAGGGAGGGAGGGAGGGAGGGAGGGAGGGAGGGAGGAAAGAAAGGGAGGGAGGAAGGAAGGAGGGAGAGAGGAAGGAAGGAAGCAGGGAGGGAGGAAGGAAGGTGGGAGAGAGTAAGGGAAGGAGGAAGGAGGGAGGGAGGGAGGAAGGAGGGAGGGAGAGAAGGCAATTTATTTCAGCTGCACCCTAAACAGTGATGGAAGGTACAGAGTATATATCCAGCTCTATAGAGAAAAGAATTCATTAGAGTTAGGTGGAGTCATGGTCTCAGTAAGACGGCTTACTTCAAGGCTGGCCTCTCTCCTGGAAGACATCTACAACATATGAGAAGGAGCACAGGATTTGAGTCATAAAGCCACAGTTTCAGTATTGCAACCCTGTCACTGAAAGCTCCCTGGGGTTGGCAAGTCACTGCATTTTTCTGGGTCTTCAGTGTCTGATTTTAAAAATGGAGCTAATCATATCTACTCCAAATATGTGTGTTGGGATTAAATAGGAAACCATTGGTCAGGCACAATGGCTCATACCTGTAATTCCAACAATTTGGAAGGCTGAGGCAAGAGGATCCCTTGAGCCCACGGGTTCAAGACCAGCCTGGACAGCATAATGAGACCCTGTCTCTACCAAAATTTTGTTTTAAATTAGCTGGATGTGGTGGTGTATGTGCACATAGTCCTAGATACTTTGGAGACTGAGGCAGAGGACTACCTGAACCCAGGAACTTGTGTCTGCAGTGAACTATGATCCCGCCGCTGCACTCCAGCCTGGGCAACAGAGAAAGACTCAGTTTCTATAAAAAAAAAAAAAAGGAAGAAGAAGAAGAAAGAAAAGAAACTATGTTTTAAAAAACGTTGGAAAATTCTTTGCAAAGGTATGTTCTTTGCCAGAACATCAGTTCCTTGAGGGATTTAATGTGAGTCATCTCTGTATTCCCAGTGCCAGGCCCATCATAAATGCTAAATGAAGTTTTGTTGAATAAATGAATGAATAAATAAGAGGATGACTGAATGGAGAGGAAAAGTGCTGGTAGGTGGCCTAAGCAAATGCCAGAGAGGCTCAGACTTTCCTTTTTGGAGTGAGTTGCTTATACACGTTTCTCTTTCCTCCTGCATGGATAGTTTCTTGAAGTAGGGGGACTTTTTCTTACTTTCCTCATTATTCCTAAGTGCCTTGCACAGTCTTAGTCAGCATTTGATGAAACATTTAGGAATTTGAAGTGAATTTGTGCAACACTTTATAGTTCTCCAATGGGTTGAAGTAGGTATATATAATCATCCCCATTTTATAAATGAGGAACCTGAAGTGCAGAGATGTTTTGATGAACTCCTCATGTTTGCATTGATACTAAGGGGTCAGTTCAAGACTAGAACCCAAGTCTTCTCAGTCTTAATCCAGTGCTTTTTCCCACCAGCCTCTTTGTTTGCTGGCTTCTCTTGTCAGCAGTGTTTCTGATATGAAATGATGCATGCACGCACCCAGCACATGGGGGCCCTAAAGCAATGGCAGCCCTTGTATTTATGGGCAGTAAAGAGCTCCAGCCAGGAAGGTCCTTCTAATGGGTGCTGATGAATGTTTACAGATGAGGTCTTGCTTTTAACTGAACAAGACCTAATTTTAAAATGCATTCAATTATTCTTAAGCCCAGAAGGCATTTAGAAATGACTGTTGTTAACCACCAAAATGAGGAAATGTTCTGTGACCTTTAGACTCTGCCTTCTTCAGCAGCCATCTTTTGCAGGGCTTGATCTCACACGGGAGTGCCAAAGCACAAAATTTATGGAGTCCTCAGAGTTTTTGTGGTCGCAAATCACAAGACTTTATCAAACAGAAAGGGAAGTTTGCCTTAGAGGATGAGAACATACTTTTCAGACATAGCGGTGGGAATACAAACAGACCAATTCAATTTCTTGTGGGGTCATGGTTTGTAGCTTTATTGAATGTGCGGCATTCCCTTTTGAAGGTCCATAGGATGTTTTCACTTCAGAGAATAATTTCCACATCCCATTCGACACCAAGAAATGGGTAATTATTATATCACTTGGTGATTATTTATCACAGTTTGAATGGAAATAAATTGCTTCAAAGTGAAATCACGTTACATGGTTAGCTGTCTGCCCTATTAATCTTTCATTTAATTTTCTTTATTTTAATGTGCATACAAATGTTTGTGAGCTGTCTCGTCTGTCTCCCTCATAATTCCCTCCAATGGATTTAAATATGTTAAGAGAAATTGAATAAATAGGTCAAAGGAAGGCTCGGGATTTGGGAAATGGGGGTTTAGCTGAGAGTGGTAATTTGTTTCTGAACCAGCTCTTTCACTTCCTGTGGAACGGAAGCATACTGGAAAATTTAAAAAAATTGGGGAAAACACATGTATATTCCTACCATAGACCAGTTAGTTAGAGTACAAGTGTTGACTACTCTATTTTCTGGATCCAGCACTATCCACAGTGCCCACACTGGCAGTTTCCCCCAGTGATTTCATTTCCACTAATAAAATCCACAAAACAGCACTGCTTTTCTACCCTAAGAGTATGAAATCAGTCTTCCCTGAGCCTCCCCATTTCCACCTTAATCCTCCAAACTCTGAAAATCTAGTTGAAAGGACTCGTCCAATTCAGTTTGATAATAATAAATACTAATTGAGGGTCCACTGTGTGCTAGAGGGTGGGATTTGGAAGTCCTTTCCCCCAGGGCTTCATCACCTGGTGGGGAGGCTTCTCTGGTGCATTTCCCTCTCTGTGCCTGGCACACTGCTATATGTATGTGATGAAACAGGGACGGTTTTCTTAGCAGCTGTTGGAGAATCCTTCTTAGAAAGAGGACCTCTTTATTGGGAATATCTTCTAGAAAAAAACTTCTTGGAGCAGAAGCTGATCCTTCGAAGGATCTGAAGGTGAGAACTGCTGACATGGGGTGTGAGGAGGGATTTGTTGTTGCTCTTGAGTAGGAGGAAAAGTGAAAGGGTGAAGGAGTCAAGACATGACCTCCACTAAGAAAATGTACAACTAAGTTACTAGGACTCAATTTGACAAGCAATGGAGCCATTGGGAGAATGGACAAAAAGACTGGCTGGCCCAAGGAAGAACAGAGACAGGGTGGAGGTTTGGGAGCATAACGCAGGGCCCAAACTTGCAATGCAAGTGAGGCACTAACTCCAGGGCAAAACTTAAGGGGATACTAACACCCAGTCATTAAGCTAAGTTAATACTCAATGCAATATTGTAAAAAATCAAAATTAAAGTCAGCAGTTTCAGAATGAACACATTATCAAAAATGGAAATGGTGACAAGATCAGTAACAGTGTTGTATGGAGCCACATTGGAGCCTGAAGAAAAGAAAATAAATCAGTCATACTGGTTCCTGTCTTTATTTAAACATTTAAACATTTAAATTTTGTTGTCAGTAGACTTCACTGAACCACAGCCATGCCCATCCATTTTATTAATATGGGTATGGGTAGCCTTTGTGCTACGAAGGCAAAGGTTGAGTAGTTGCAACAGAGAGTATATGGCCCACAAAACCTAGAATGTTTACACCCAGGCCCTTTACAGAGAAAGTTTTCCACCCTCTGGACTCGATAATCACTGGGGTCCTCTCTGGTTTTGATACTTGCAAATTGTGTTTTCAGTTCTTTTATAGTGAGTTACTTTTGATGCAAGATGGGCTCTAGCCTTTGAGAGTTACTTTTGATGCAAGATGGGCTCTAGCCTTTGAGGGTAAACATTTCGTTTTACGTTAAAGTACATAAACTCGAATAGAGTTGCATTACCATGTATCAGGTGCCACAGGAAGTCTTGGATGATAGCTTGGTACATGCATCCCTGTCTCTCCTCTCCCCTCCTGGACTGTGAGTTGGCATATAGTAGGCAGGGGTCCGGAATGGTGGACACCCCATAACGTGCAAACAGTTCTATCCAGTGAACTACCCAGCCTCAAATGGCAGTAGAGCCTCTTGGAAAAACACAGACAGACCCTCTGTTCCTGAAGGTAAGCCCTGTCCTTTGCCTTCATCTACTGCCAATTTTTGCATTTTTCTGAGGTTACTATAAAATTCTACTCTGCATAATGTACCACTTTAATGGAAATGCTGGCTTCAGATAATATAAAAATGACTGATTGAGAGGCTTTGAATGATACCAAGCTTTTCAGTACATTTTTAAAAATCAAATAGCATGCATTCTAATTCATTGAATTCGTTAAAAGAAAAAGATGGGTGAGAATATGGGCCGCTTTCTATTCCTATTGTTATTTACAAAGCAGGTTTTTATTGTTCCAGTAAGAAAAAATATTTTGGCAAGTTGACATCTCTCCTTTCTCTGGAAAAGTTCTCTTAAGGAATGCTGTCATCTAAGATCTTGATATAAGAATAGCATTTGACCATCTCTGGATTAGAAAATGTGGATTCAGGAGAATCCACCTCAGAGTTGGTTCCAGGACCATGGGGTAAGCAGCAGGTTGGTTCTTGGTGTCCCCATTCCAGCAACCAGGTTCACTCTGCAGCTGCTTCCCCTCTAGAGAACTAAGTGCTCCCCGGGGTACAGCTTAATCACACTCCCTTTCTCCCACTTTATCTTCTCATTTCTCTCCTTTCCTCTCTCCATCAGACTAGCATTTCCTGGGTCCTATTCAACAGGACAGAAATGCATACTGTGCACCCATTGAGGGAGGTGGGACAGAGTTGTGGGTCAAAAGCGAGGGCCTTGGAGTCCAATAACTAGGTTTGATTCCAGGCTCTAAACCTGACTATCTGTGTAGCCTTGCAGAAGTGACTTAACCTTTCTGTGCCCCAATATTCTCATCTCTGAATTGGGCATTGAATAAGTTAATACATGGAAAGCACTCAGAATAGCATCTGTCAAATGGTAAGCACCGAGTTAATACCTGCTACCGCTGTGTCGAAGGGCATGTAGCAAGCATGATGGGGATGCATGATGTCAGAGCTAGAATGAACCTCAGGAATCTGATGGCCCAGGACCTGCAAACCTGGATCCTGGAATCAACTGTCAGTCACTGTGGTGTGAAGAGGGAGGACTGCTGGTGGGGACTTAGGTCTTCAACTCCCCTTCAGATGCACTTTGTGTTTACTCTTCTGTTGGGATCTGTTAGGGAGAAAAGCTTTTACAGTTTAAACCAAAGTTTAGTTAATTGACCTATCTATATCCACTATATTTACAGATAAAGAAAGTTGCATAGAAGAAAAGTGATTTGCTTTAAGTCATATGTCAAATTAGTGATAGATTGGAATTAGAAATCAATCAATTAAAAATATTTGTTAACGCTTAATATGTGCCAGGCACCGTCTTGGGCCATAAGTTCAAAGCATTGTTTAGGGACTTCCATGGTTTCTTACATCGAGCCGGCTCCCTCATCCACTATTCAGGTAGCTCCGTTTTAATGTCCCCTTACCCACCAGGTACTCCTAGGTTGTTCTCACTCTCTGGCCTGAACTGTTCACCTCATTTGTTCCTGAGTGCCTTGTCCCATACTCTTACTGATCCCCCTAGCAACTGACCCCAGTGACTGGCTTTTTTCTTTTTTTTTGAAACGGAGTCTCACTCTGTTGCCCAGGCTAGAGTGCAGGAGTGCAGTGGCATGATCTTGGCTCACTGCAAGCTCCACCTCCCGGGTTCACATCATTCTCCTGCCTCAGCCTCCCGACTAGCTGGACTACAGGTGCCCGCCACCATGCCCGGCTAATTTTTTGTATTTTTTAGTAGAGACAGGGTTTCACCGCGTTAGCCAGGATGGTCTCGATCTCCTGACCTCATGATCCACCCGCCTCGGCCTCCCAGAGTACTGAGATTACAGGCGTGAGCCACCGCGCCCGGTCATGACTGGCTTTTCTATTTGCAGCCTTACTGTGTTGGGTCTGCATTAGGCTGCAAACGGGAAAGCATCCCTTCCTCTAATCTCTCATTTCCCTCCTTGACTTCAGTTTTCCCTCTGTAGTTGATGTTTTGGACCTTAGCCGACTCTTTTGGACTCTAGTACCCTTGACCTCAAGAACAGGATCCACATCAAATACATTCATTCGTTCAACAAATGTTTATTGTATACCTGCTTTGTCCCAGACACGTTCTAGGTAAGGAAACTGCAGTGAATCAGAGAAAAATCCCTGTCTCCATTGGGGCTTACAGCCCAGTGGGTGGTGGTATTCAATAATCAAAATAAATGAATAAAACATGTAGTATGATATGTGCTTATTAGTGATACAGAGATAGAAAACAGTTCTGTGGGATCTCAAAAAGTTAAACATATAATTACCATAATCCAGCAATTTGACTTCTGGGTGTATACCCAAAAGAATTGAAAGCGAGGACTTGAAGAGATATGTGTACACACATGTTCACAGAAGCGTTATGCACAATAGTCTAAAAGCTGAAATATCCCAGATAGCCATCATGAGATGAATGAATAAACAAAATGTTGTACAGATGTATGTGTGTGGTGTGTGTGTGTGTGTGTATATATATATATATATATATGTATAGTGAAATATTAATCACCCCTTAAAGAGGAATAAAGTTCTGACACAGACTGCAATATGCATGAATCCTGAAGATGTTAGGTAAGTGAAATGTTAGACACAAAGGAACAAGTATTATGTAATTCCACTTATGTGGGATATTTGAAATAGGCCAATTCATAGACACAGAAAGTAGAATTGTGGTTTCCAGGGGTGGTGAGCCAGGAACAGAAAGTTGTTTTCTAATAAGCATAGAATTTCTGTTCGGATGATGGAAAAGTTCTGGATATGAATAGTGGTGACAGGTTTTCTTTTTTTTTTTTTTTTTTTTTTGAGATGGAGTCTCGCTCTGTCGCCCAGGCTGGAGTGCAGTGGCCAGATCTCAGCTCACTGCAAGCTCCGCCTCCCGGGTTTATGCCATTCTCCTGCCTCAGCCTCCCGAGTAGCTGGGACTATAGGCGCCCGCCACCTCGCCCGGCTAGTTTTTTGTATTTTTAGTAGAGACGGGGTTTCACCGTGTTAGCCAGGATGGTCTCGATCTCCTGACCTTGTGATCCGCCCGTCTCGGCCTCCCAAAGTGCTGGGATTACAGGCTTGAGCCACCGCGCCCGGCCGACAGGTTTTCAACATTGTGAATACACTTAATGCTACTGAATTTTATTCTTAAAATTTGTTAAAATGGTGAATTTTATGTTGTGTGTCTTTTACCATGATTAAAAATATGCTACAAGCAAAAATAAAGCTTGACAGAAAGAAGTGTCAGGGTGGTGATGAGCAGGTTATGTTTAAATGGAAGGAATTGCTGAGCAGATGACACTTGAGCAAAGACCGGAAGAAGCAAGCCCCATAGCTGTCTGGAAGAAAAGTGTGCCAAGGAAAGGGACACCACATGCAAGGGCAGCATGATAAGACAGAACAGCGTGGTGTTCAAAACTGAGCCCATCTTGGACGTGAGTCTCAGTTCCACACTTATTTTCTGTGTGACCTTGCACAATGAACTTTTTTACTGTGCAAGTTGTTTATTTGTATATAACAGGGATATTAATACCTACCTCAATTGGCATTATTAGGAGTCAGTGAAATAATGCATGAGAGATCCTTCAGCACAGAGCGTGACACCAGACTGACTTTTAGCCAGGGGTGCCAGCCCAGCCATCCCTGGGTCTATGGCTGATGTCTGCTCTGGTATGTTCTTCTTGGTGCCTGTGCCATGCTGTTTACATATTTTGCCCCCCACCTGCCTGGCACATAGTAAATGGTGAATAAATGGCCAATAATTGTTCTTTCCTGACTCCTTGATTTTGATTCAGGCAGTGTTAAAGTACATGAAAGCACTATAATCAGTACATAGATGGTCATCAATAAATGTTACTTTTCTTCATCCATTCTCTCACTCATTCTTTCATCTGTCAGAAATAAAGGAGAGGCAGTCCCTGTTGTCAAGATGCTTGTTATCTTATAGCCAGGCAGTCTAGTAAAATGTGCAGGATAAGCTCCTCACCATCTCTGGGCACTCAGGGAGAGAGATGTGGCCAGAAGTACACAGAAAGGTCTGTCTGAGAACTGGGGTTCCCAGCCTGGGTGAGACTGGGGTTCGTGGCCAGGGAAAAGAGGCAGCATGGGAACTATGGTGGGGACATGGGTCGTGGCTGGAAAGGGAGAGCACAGCTGTGGACAAGAATCATTCAACTGAAATATTTCCAGTCTTATTGATACTGCTCTAGGACATCTTAAAACACCCATTTATGAGGCGCCTGGGTAGAGTTGCTCTGGATCTTTTCCATTTGCCCCTCCACGGCCTCTGTCTCTTCTTCTCCACCTGGTTCTGTGCCACTGGAGGCTTCCTGGACTTCTGCATTATTTTGCTTGGCTGCCATAACAAAACACCACCAACTGGGTGGCTTAAACAACACATATTTATTTTCTCACAGTTTTGAGGACTAGAATTCTGAAATGAAAATGTTGGTGCAGCTAGCTGCTTCTGAGGCCTCTCCTTCCTTGACTTATAGATTGCCGCCTTCTCCGGGGCTTCACGTTGCCTTCCTTCTGTACATGTCTGTGTCTGAATTTCCTCTTTTTCAAGGATACTAGTTAAATCAGATGAGGGCCTACCCTATTTACTGCATTTTAACATAATTACCTCTTCCCAGACCCTGTTGTTGTATACAGACACATTCTAGGGTACTGGAGATTAGGACTTCAACATATGAATTTTGGGGAACACAATTTATCCTATAATAGTTCATGACTCCTGGTTCAGTGTGGCCAACAGGGAGCATCAGCAGAGGGTTGGAGGGTGGGAGAGAGTGAGTTGGGGTATTGATCCCCTCATTACTGGCCTATGGTGTCACTGAGGATTAAACATCACAGCTCCTGTCAGGCAGCCCTCTCTATGTCAGGCAATATGACCTCCTGTCAGGCAATCCACACCACCCTTCTCTAGGGTCCAGAACCACTGTCTCCCCTTCCTCTTTCAGAGCTATGATGATGATGGAGCCCAGTATTACTATTCCTGTTTCCCCTTTACTTGCCCTACACCTTTGTAAATAGGCCCTCTGTTAAACTCCCTTCATGTTACCCAATTTGAGTGTGCCATCCGTTTCCTGCTGAGATCCTGAATGCTGGGGGAGGGGTGGAAGACGCAAGGAGAAATTATTTCACTTTAATGCTTATGTGAACTTTGCAGGCAAAAGACGTGGCCTGTATGTACTTTCTTAAACATGTTTTCTTGGGGCTTGTTGTGGCATCCTCTACTGTCTGCTTTGTTCACTAACACTGGAGTAAATGGTCAATAAATGTTTCCCTTTCTTTCCTAAATACAAAAGAGTCCCTGATGTAACTATTTTGGAACTGCCTGTGGGAATCCTGAGAGGAAACAGCAAGGAAAGACAGCCAGGGTCTTGTGCCAGGGACCTGGGTGGGTCACAAACAGGCCCTGGGCTTGGTGGCTTTCAAGCCGTTTTTCTATTTTCCACTCTGTGTGCCAATCAGCAAAATAGAGACAGTGGCAGCAGCTTGTCCCCCTCCCACCACAGCAGTTGAGCTGAGACAGTGGAGGTGCAGACACTGGTCACTTCTTTAACTCCATCTGGTACCAACACCCCCCACCTTGGAACTCTACCATACTGGCTTCTTATGGTTCCCTGAACACGTCGTGCTGTTATTTGCCTTAAGGTCTCATCATCTTTTTTTCTATATGGGAGACTCATCTCTCAATTTACCTGATGAACTCCTGCTCATCCTTTGGAGTTCCATGCCAACTTTCTTTCCCCCTCAGGGTAAAAATAGCCTTCCTGAACATCCCACCTGTTCCCAGTGAGGATCAGGTAACCCAGGACCTGTTTTCAACCTCCCTGGAACTTCTTCTTCATATCATTAAAACTGTGATTAAACCATCATCTTAAAATTAATGGTTTACCTTTTGTATTTCCCATTAGATGGAAGCTCCATGAGGGCAGGGATTGTGTCTTTCTTGTAACAGTCAGTACAGTAAGAGCAGATGGCCAGGGTGTGAATTCTGCTTCATCACTTGCCAGCTGTGTGACCTGGGGTGTATGACTCAGTCTCTGTGCCTCAGTTTCCACATTTGTGAAGCGGGGGTAAAAATAGGACCTATTTTCTAGGACCATTGTGAAGATTCAATATGTTGATAAGTGTAAAGCATGTATGACAGGGCCAAGCACATAAATGTTGGTAATTACTAATGAATTCTCATTTGGCCCTCAACAAATAACTGTGGAATGAAAAAGGGTTAAGGGTAATTTGCTGGACAGAGCTAAGAAAAGGCCTGCCCACTTCAGTGTGGTCTCTCTGTGGCTTGACAGCCACAGATTCACATGACAGGGGAGGCTCCATGGCAACACTTACTATACCAGGGAACATGCCCTTGAAAGTTGTACAAACACAATGCAGTCTCTGCAGTGAGAAGGCTGGCCAGTCAGCCAGTGCTGGGATTGCTGGGTCCTATGAAAAGGGGTGCAGTTAACACATGTCAATCCAGCCTCAGAGCCCTCCATGTATCGTCCATGGCAGCCTTGAAGAGAAAGTAGCAGAGATGTATTGGCTGTTTGCCCTCAAGACATTGGTAACTTGGGGAATGTTTGGAACACACTTTCTTAGTTTCCTTATCTGCCTTCACATTGTAACTAGAAATAAGACTTTTCTGGGCATATGTTCTGGGGCAAGTGTTGAACCATCTCAATTTGTGGTTTCCTCATTCGTTAAATAGAGACAATAGCAAAGTATCATTGTCTTAATGACTACTTTTATCCAATATCTAATGACCTCATTAACAGATATGTAAATAAACATGCACACACATACACACATACACACATACAAGTGATCTCACACCATGGCTGAAACAGCTATCACAAAGCATATGCATTGAATCTCATCCTCATTAGCTAGATAAGTCTGTAAGGCCATCACTTATGATCAATTTATACCTACTTTACAGTTACTATAATCCTGATTGTCTGGTTTCTTGGTTTGAAACACATTAGAAATTATTATAGTAGGATAGTGAACCAAAAAGAGGCCATGGAAAAGGGATAATACTGCCAGAGGCAGAGACACCAACCATACAAAGTGACATTTATTTTTAAATCTTAGTAGTTTGGGGTCATTCCTTTAAGGACAAAGCTCTTCAAAATCTCTTTAATAATATCATTTCTTTTTAAAGTCATAATATTTTGACACTAGAAGAACCTAAGCAATGCTCTTGTCCAAAGCCCTTGTTTTCTAATGAGAGAAGGGTTAAGGTCGCAGATACACCCAGTCACCCCACAGCTGAATCTGGGTAGAGCCCCTACCACCTGGAAGTCCATGTGCTTTCTTCTAACTTTCTTGCTTTGCCTCCTCCTTTTATTGGTCAACACATACTTGGTAAACATCATTCAATCCCCAGGCCTTCACTGGGCACATACTTTCTGACCAGCAGGGACTTACATGGTGTCAGGAATCTTTCCCTTCATGAATTTAACTGCTGAATCATTAATACATTTTTAGGCATTTTTAGATATGATAATTGGTAGCTTCAGGTTCAACTTCTATGTAAAAGCTGAGGACACAGAGATCTTCATTCAGTACATTTTCCTTGTGACCCAGATCCACAGCAACACATGTCCAGGGTAGGATACTTAACAATATCCGTCAGGAAGAATTCCTTGGTAAGTGCTTGCCATGTGCTCAACATATTGTTATGGGGTCTGAGAGTGATAGGGAAAGAACAGACCGATGTAATTCCAGCCCTCTAGGAAATTATAATCTGAGAGATTCACCGAAACAAATGGTGAGAAGGAGCCTCCAAGGCAAGTGGGTTGCTGAGTGGGAGACAAGGACAGTGAAGCCTGCTCTGTCCTCTACTGTGGCTCTTCTGTAACCTATGGGTATTCAGCTAACCTCTGTGTGCCTTATCTGTAGAATGGGGATAGTACTCATACCGATCCCTTGTGGTGGTTGTGAGCATTGAAGAAAATAACACCCAGTACATAGGATATTTCCTGGAACATAGTCAACACTGAAAACACACTAAAATTGGAGTTTACAATTCCACGGTAGAGACTAAGTACATGAGAAGAGTTTGTTTAGTCATATATCAAACATTTATTGATCTTCTGTGAGCCAGGCTCTGTGCTGGGGGATGAGAATAAGGAGGTTAATAAAACAGGCCATGTCCTGAGACAACTTACAGTCTAGAGCAGGGGTCAGCAAACTCTACCCCTGGGCCCAAATTCCACCCAGTGTCTGTTTTTCCAAATCAAGTGTCATTGGCAGAGTTGAGTGGTTGCAATAAAGACTCTAAGGTCCCCCAACCTAAAATGCTTCTCTAAGACCTTTTACAGAAAAAGTTTGCCAACCTTAGTTTAAGGACTTGCAACTTTAAGTGTGGCCTTTGGACCACAGTGTCAGCATCAGCTGAGAAGAGTAATAGAAATGCAACATCTCAGACCTACACCCCAGACTGACTGAATCCGAGTCTGCATTTTAATGCCACCATAGGGTCCTTTAGATGCACCTTAAAGTTTAATAAGCACTGCTCTAGCAGATGCCAAAGACTTAAATAAATCTCTCACTGAGATACACTGAAGAGGTGCTATGATAGAAAGTTGGGTAAAGGACCATTTCTTGAACATTTACTTTGTGCCAGAGGCTGGCCTAAATGTTTTATATACAGTACCTTATTCAGTCTTAACAGTGGTTAAGAAGAGGGCACTACTTTTAACTTCACTTGAAGAAACCAGAACTTAAAGGGGCTGGGTGATTTTGACCAAGGCTGTCAGTAAATGAATGGCAGAGCTGGAGTTTGAAACCCGGTGAGCAACTGCAAACAATTTTCTCTTCATCATCATGTTGTTCTGCTTCCTAAAAGCAAAGCAAACAAGGGAGTAAGGAAGGATTTCACAGAGAAATCTTACAAACGTGGCTCAGTGACTACCTGCATCAGTCAGGGTCCAATCAGGAAAACAGAAACCACTCAAAGAATGTAAAATAAAGGAAATTTAATTTGGAGAGCTGGTTACACAGTGATGACAGAGCTGCAAAGCTACAAAGCCATCAGGAGATTGTGAGGCACCCAGGGATTAATGACAGCAGGAAGGTGCTGCCACCCTTAGGTGGAGGGACAAAGTGGTGAGGTGGTGTCACTGGAGCCCAGCAGCCAAAGTGACCTTGGGGAGCTGCACCCCAGTGGGCCTGTCCAGTAGAGGGCCTAGTCATGGGACACAGAGCTGCTGGTGGTGCTGTCCAAGGTAGAGACCGGGGAGTAATGAGATTCTGCCAATCAGGACCATCTTTCACTGGTGTTTCCCCACTAGCTAGAAACCAGCTAATAATGCAGGAGCTTGGAACACATAGCCTGCAGGGATCAGGCTTCTGCGGTACAGAGCAGAGCAAGCAAAGGGCAAGCAATGAAGCAAAGAGCAAGCAGGCCAGGGGAGGGCTCCCCAGTGCTCTGTAGTCTTCTCCCTGTGCCAGTAGCCCATCCTAGACTCCCGTTTCCAGTCTCAAGCAGTATTTCAAAGCTGTTTTCATGCCCCATATTAGTGTCCTTAGGTTGCTGTTCTTAGACTTTGTCTCTAGTTTTCTTTTTTTTTTCTTTCCATTTGAACCCTTGGTTGCACCTTTTACACTGGTGGTCGCCAAACTTTTTGGCACCAGGGACCAGTTTAATGGAAGACAATTTTTCCATGGACCAGGCAGGGTGGGCAGGGATGGTGTCATGATGCAACTGTTCCACCTCAAACCATCAGGCATTAGATTCTCATGAGGAGCATGCCAACTAGATCCCTCACATGCGCAGTTCACAACAGGGTTCATGAGCCTATGAGAATCTAATGCCACAGATCTGACAGATGGCACAGATCAGGCAGTAAGGCTCACTTGTCCTCTGCTTACCTCCTGGTTGTGTGGCCCAGTTCCTAATAGACCACAGGCCAATACTAATCCATGGCCCTGGGATTAGGGACCCCTGCTTTAAACTGTCAGGTTCCTGAATTACCTTCTGCCCCGAGTCACTGTCTATCAGCTTTCCTGACTGCACGCTCAGCTGCCTCTGGATCAAATTCACTATACCCCCATTGCCAGCTCTCAGATTCAGTGTTTTGGGCCTCCATTGGTACAGGAGATTGAACAGATATTGCTGAGTGGGGTTTTGAGTAACGAGTATAGTTCATCAGTTGAAAAAGGGTAGTCTGGCGCTCCCAGCAAGATGGGATAGCATAAAATGGGAGGCAGCTAAAGCTCAGGGCTAGGGGAAGTTTGTGTGGCACTCTAAAAGTGTTTAGGCTTTATTGCAATAGAGAGTCATTAAAATATTTATATAGAGACAATATATAATTGTATTTGTATTATGTAAACATTACTGTGGCTACAGAGTGATTGTTAGAAGAAACCAAATTGGGAATAGAGTGCAGTTAGAAGCTTCATCTAGGTGAGGGTAACAGTTGACTTGACTGAGAAATGGCAGTGTGGATGGCTATGAGAGATGGTAGCAGACAGTGTTGGCCACTCTCCAAACCATCACCCTCCCCACCTTTTTTTTCCTGACAGAGACCTGATTTTATTTGAGTGCGTACTCTCTACTTAGACATTCAAGCAAGGGGCCCTCCCCAGATCATGGAGTGATTTGTTTATTTTAGTTATGACCACTCTCTTTCCTTTGCCAGTGTTTTGATTAAGAAAGCCATGTGATACAATGCTGGCCCATGAAAGGACCTGGAAGTCTGATGGGGAGTAGGGGGTGAACTTTAGGGAAGGTGTTTTCTGACTCTTAAAAAGAGATGGGCAAGGAGAAACTCACCTTTTTAGCCTCCAGTTGTCCTGGAGGGAAGAAACCAGCCCAGGAATGTGGTGGTCATCTCGGATTTATGAGGGGATCAGCTGAAGAGGAGAAGCAAAGCCCTTAGGCATGGAAAGAACTTACCTTGAAAGTGACATTGAATTTTGTTTATTTTTGAGACAGAGTCTTGCTCTGTCACCCAGTGGTGCAATCTCTACTCACTGCAACCCCCACCTCCCGGTTTCAAGCAATTCTCTGCCTCAGTCTCCCAAGTAGCTGGGATTACAGGCACCCACCACCATGCCTGGCTACCTTTTTGTATTTTTAGTAGAGATGGCATTTCATCATCTTGGCCAGGCTGGTCTTGAACTCCTGACCTCATGATCCACCCACCCTCGGCCTCCCACAGTGCTGGGATTACAGGCATGAGCCACCACTCCCGGCAGAAAGTGGCATTGAATTTTTAATTACCCAATCTTGGAAACTTGAGATGTGAGACAATAAACTACTTAAAGCTACTTAAGCTACTTTAGTTTTGTTGTTGTTGTTGTTTTTAAAATAACTTGCAGCCCAAAGCATCCTAACTGATAAGGAAAAAAAAATCAAGAGTTCATAGGACTTGATGGCTTGACTGCTTGTGAGTGGTGAGGAGAGGGATGACTGTAAGAGAAGTCATTAGTTTTGAGCTCAGGTCAATAGGTAGAAAATTGTGCTAGTTACTGAGGTGAAAATCCCAGACAGAGATATTGGTTTTAGTAGAATGGTGTGAGTAAGAACAGACATATTTGGAAGTAGCTAAAATGCAGCTGGTGTGCAGGATGTGAGAGAAGGATTATGGGGAACTGAGGCTGGAAGGGAGGGTTGGCATGTAATGCCTGGTAATGATGTCACATTGATGGATCTCAGGTCTGTTATTTGCCATCTCTGTGATCTTGTGGATGTTGCTTAACTTTTCTGAGCTTCAGTTTCTTAATCAACAAAATGAGGCTAATACTGCCTAGTTCACAGGGTTATCATTGTAAAGACAAAAATGCAATCAGTGAATAAGTTAAACATGTTATTAATTATTTAATGGGACACGTGGGGAGCTCTGGCTGGTGATATGCTGAGTACTGCACTAGGTTTCAGCTGGGAGGGCTATGCCATGGGTTAGACAGAGGAGCAAAGGCTCTGCTAAGTCCTGCTAAGATCTAAACCTGTAATTAACAAACATTTTATAGGCTCTGAATCTTTTGTTGTAAAGAAAGTGTATCCAAAATGTTAAAAAATAAAACTAACAAAACAGAGTGCTTTATTGGAAGAGGAAGGAAAGCGGAGCTCATAACAACCTCCTCTCCCACTCCTAATTTAGAAACTCCTGCGGGGGAGTGGGAGGGGGATAAGGAGTCTGTAGATCTCTGTTGGAAACAGTTTGGAAATTGCTAATGCAAACAGGACATACCGAGGACCATGGCTGTGGAGAGGGTGTAACAGAGTGTGAGATGTGGAGGAGGAGCACTTTTGGGAGAAGCAGGGTGTTAATTAATGTGTGTAACACTGAACCAACTTATTCAACTAAACTATATAAGTCTCTTTCCTAGAGAACTCATACTCATCCTTCAGAATATAGCTCAAGTGTCACCTCTGCCAGGAAGGCTTCCTTGACATGTACCAAATTATCCTTTCCCTGTGCTTGCTCTGACAGAGAAATTGCTTCCTTGTTAGTCTGCCTGCCCATCTGACTCTGTTCTGGGCTATGTCTGATCGGTTGGTGTGCCCAGCCAGGGACTTTGCACTTGTCTGAATTGTCCCTCCCTAAGTGAGTAGTGGGTGGCCTAATGGAAGTATAGTCTGAGGGTTCAGATTTAGGAAATGAGGCCTAACAGATGAAGGTAGGACTGGATGTCCACCCCAAGAAAGTCACAGAGTTGTGATTAACGGCAAGAGAAAGGGAGATAGGGAAAAGTTAGGACCGAAATCTCAAAGACTAAATAAACCCCAGCAGATGGGAGCCAATCAGTAAGCAAAAGGGAATAGGCCTGATAGGCCTGGAGGTGAAAAATAAGACGCAAAAAGTTTAAATAGTAGTACCAAAAGTGGTCTTGCGGCCAAGACTCTGACTCTATCACACACAGACCTTCTCACCCACACTCCTCCCTTTTCCCTCCAATGACCAGCACAGCAAGGGCGTGCCACTGCCTCTCCAAAGACTTGTTGATAGAGTGATTAAATGAAACCATGCTATCTTAATTCTTTTCCCAGTTTTCAGCTGTTTGTTTAAATGGAGTTTTCCTGACCCTACTTGGCATTTCAACCACGCAAACTCAGTGGTCTGTATGTTGTTACACATCAATACAAGCACCTCCTCTCCTCCCCTGGCTCTCCCACACTGGTTCTTGGTGTCCAAGATCAAAGAGAAATATTGTTCAAACTGCAGATGAAGAAACAAGGCTAGCTGCCTTTGATGTCAGGCAGCAGCAGTGTAATCTGTGCCCCCGACTTGCTTTTACTGCTGATGCAATTTGCAGCTGCGATGTTGAGTCTAGGTAATTGTTTCTCCAGCCCAAACGCCACTAGTATTTTTTATTTAAGTGCAAATTTTCATTTGGCTAAATAAACGGTTCTTGTCTGCCCCCAGCGGACGGTGGCCCTGAAACACTGGGTGCTGGCGGTTTTCACGAAAACAGTGCCCAGGTAATCAGAAAGGCCTAACAAGAGGCCATTATGTAGAGTGCGCCCTTCTTTAACTTTCCCTTTTATTGGAATGGTGTAATTTCAGTTTCATAAATACTAAGAGGTTTACCGCTGGGCACCGGAGCTATCCATCTCATTCACCTCGGAAATTAAGGCTGCCGCCTTTCCCTGCAATGTTTCTCTTTGTCTCTAATTTCACTTTAGCTGCCTTTAGGAACCAAGCCAGGATGTAAAGAATTCAGATCATTTTATTTTTTACAAGGTCAGATTGCTCATGATTTCTAATAGAGAACATTGAAAACCTTTTTATTGAGGGGCAATCCTTCTTCTAATATATCTCTCCTTCCAGACACAGTTGCAATCAAAGACATTAACATAAAACCTTAATCTTTGTTCAAGATTATAATAGTAGTAGTAATAATAACAACAGTGGCGGAAAATGCCACGTACTCATGAGCGCATAGCAGATACAGTTCTAGGCACTGCATGCACATTATCTCATTTAACCCTTGCAACAATGCTGCAAGGCAGCTGTGATAGCTCTATGTAGCAGAAGAAGATGCTAAGACTCAGAGAAATTAACATCTTCCCCCCAAAATTACACAGTAAGAGAGAGGCAAAGCCAAGACTGGAACTCCGGATTCTCTATTAAACTTTGAGACAGTGTTTTGCCTTAGATATGGTGGGAAAGATGGGGTGGATTTTCACAAATCCATGAGTTATGTTCAAGTCAAAAATGGCATTGGTGCTAAGTAGTGAGGCAGAGGGCCCATGCCCCGTTTTGCTGAGTTGTGGCTTATAAAACACTAGAATGCCGAGGTATCACAATGCCTTTTCTCTCTGTCCAAACGTCTTCCCCACTGTGCTGCCTTTCCTCTCTTGCCCCGTGTTCCTTCACAGGGAAGTCCTCCCTGATCTCATCAGCAGCCCCTCCCATGTGCTGCTGTGGCTTCTTTCCCTGACTTTTTTCATGGTGTTATCACATGTTGTTGTAGCCTTGATGTCTGACTGTCACCTCCACCAGGCTCCAAGCTCCTTGAGGACGAGATTGTGTCTTATTTGTGACACCCTTTCCTAATGCCTGGCAATGTGCTTGGATGGTATGCAGGAAACATTTGTTGATTGAATAGAGTGAATATACAGATAGGTAAACATCCTACTGCCTTCCCACTGAGAAAGTTAGTTAACATGATTTCCCTTCATTCCTAGTATAATTCTAGAATCATACTTATTTTTTCTGAATGGGTTCCTGGCTTTCCTATTTTCCAAACCAAGATGGGGTCAAGCATGTGCTAAACATTTCTTCCTGGTGGCTATTTCCCAAAAATTAAAGAATATATGAGTAGTGCTCCCAAAAGATTTCATATATTAGAGTTCATTAGAAGATAAATTTTAAATGGATGGGCAAATTGCCACAACACCTAACACATAGCAGATGCCAAGTAAATGTGGATCTTCCTCTACCACTTGAGATTCCTTTCAGTAAAATGTCCCTAACCCATGTTTCATTTTTTCAATGTCTTTCAAAATATACTCTATAAAAGTCTTAAGGCAAAGCTCTTGTTCAAGCAATACCCTAACCTTCGGAGGTGAGAGAAGAGCTCTAAACTAAGAACCTCCACTTGGGGAGAAACTGGAATCCTCAATTTTGACTTCTGTTATGTTCCCTATTTTAAACTCTGGTTTAAGTATAGGCAGAACCCAGCCTTCTCTCTGGATCTCCTTAGCATAGTAGTGCCAGGCTGACATTTATGGAAAGAACTTTACTACACATGCTGGGAGAACCATAGAGGAAATGGTTGATAGAAACAAAACAAACAGTAAAAATAGCCATATGTTGCCTTCCCCAGCAAAGTGTGAACACCAGGAAGTCAGGAACTAAACTTAATTCATATTTATGTTCTATCCCCTCATCTGGAATATGTTCAATAAAGACTTGAATGAATGATGAATGTGGAAAGGAATGAATAAACCAAATATCAAAGAGCTTGGGAAGACCCTAAATGTCTGTAGATGTCATTATGTAGGCCTTTACAATTTTGCACAAATTTCTCTTTTTCTTTGCTTGATATTTCATTCTTTTCCCATCTAACTTTTTATTTTCAGGTAAATGCTATTCTGCTTCCTAAGAGAGCAAATTTCCTATTCTGCCATGGATAGAAATATTACTCTCAGATCCACTGGTCCTCAAGCTCCTCCCACTCAGTTCCAGTTTTCTATGGGATGGGGGTTTGGGGTCATGCATAATTCACTGCTGATTGATTCAGCAGATGTGAGTGGCACTCAGTGAGTCCCTGTATCAGATCAAGCTCCTCCAATACTAGGTCTTCCCACCTTTGGAGCCTTATTTAAAAGGCCCATGTTTGGCTGACTGACCTAGTAGGCATATAGTGAGAATTAATATGGAGGCATTAATAAAATGGCAATAATCCTTTATTTTTAGCTTCTGATGGATTCATGGTAAGTTTTTCTTCTTAAAATGCTTCTCCTTTAAAAGTTAATTGCCTTTCAGAGGGCACACCTAGAGAGGAATAAACCTCAGAGCATAGTTATTGAATTCTCATTACAGAGCTCGGGATGCAATAATAGCTGCTATCTACTGATACCTGCTCTCTCCTAAGCACCTTACATATGCTATAACTTTTAGTTCTCACTCCAGACATGCTATACAGGGGTTATTATTGTCTCCAGGCAATTGTTTTCATTATATATTAGAGGAAATGTAGACTGAGGAAACTTACACATTTTACCTAATACCATGTGGCTGGGAGGTGAGTGAGCCAGAATTTGAACCAATAATTGTCAGATTCCACAGCTCATGCTCTTTGCACTCTAGCTTGCAGTTATTCCATAAGGACCTCACAGCATATGATGGAGGTATCTGCTGGAAAGTGCTATGGGAGAGCTAATGCCATGTGTTGTTGGAACATCAGGAGGAAGGGGAAGAAGAGCAAGTATTTTTGAAAGGAGAGGACATCTTATTGGGCTTTGAAGAGTGAATATGGGTTTGCTGACCAGAGAACAAAAGGGAAGAAATTCCAAGCAGAAGGAACAAACAGGGGCAGAAGTACAGAGGCATGAGAATTCATGCCTGCCATGTTCAGGAGTGGTGAGTGATTCCCTGGTGTGGGAAAACATGGTAGTATAGGATGGCTGAGACAGTAGGGTAGAGATGGGGCTTGATGGCCAGAGGGAGGACTGGAGAGGTGGGTTAGAACCTTAAAAGCTGAAAACTTTGTGCTGTGGTTAATGAGGTACCATCAAAGACTTCCAAACATCAAATCAAGTGACTGCATGATGTCCATCTCCCCAGGACCTTACACTAATACTGGGACAGCACACTCAGTAATAGACAGGAGTCAGGATATGAGCTGGGAAAATCTCAGTAGGGTGCTTTAAATCACTCCAGCTACGTCTACAGGGAGGAGACTTTAAACCAAGAAATATTCTTTAAACAACAATGTGTGTATATCATGACAAACTGCCTTTAAATGTGTTAGGTGTTGAGCTGGGAATTTGATTCTGGGTGGTGGTGTTATCAAGAGAGATCAGCCCACAGCATTCAGGCTCTGCTAATGAATTCCTTTCCCAGACCCCCTGTTTGAAGTGGAACATAATGAGAGTGATGATTCTACCCCATGCAGGGCAGACTTGGAAACTGTCTAATTAAATACACTACATTGAAATACTTTATTGGAAATATATAACAACACCCCAATAGGAAAAGTGGGTGAGGGTTGGAGCCTGTAGGGGGAAATTATTTCATTTCACTGAGAGGTTTTAATACTTTTTTTTTTTTAAAGAGACCGGTTGTATTTAAAAAATAAGGTCGTCGGGAGCAGTGGCTCATACCTGTAACCCTAACACTTTGGGAGGCTGAGGTAGGGGTATTGCCTGAGTCCAGGAGTTGAAGACCAGCCTGTTCAACATAGTGAGGCTATGTCTCTACGCAAAAATTTTTGAAATTAGCCAGGCATGGTGGTATACACCTATGATCCCAGCTACTCAGGAGGCTGAGTCAGGATGATTGCTTGAGCCCAGAAGGTTGAGGCTGCAATGAGCTATGATCATGCCACTGCACACCAGCCTGAGTGACAGAGGGAGACCTCATCTCAAATAAATAAATAAATAAATAAATAAATAAATAAATAAATAAGGTTATACATAATGTTTTGAATTAAGAGAAATAAAAATATCAAGATTATCTGGAGCCACTGGTTTGCTCACCTGTACTAAGGACAGCAGCGTCAGAGTATTTGCCTTACTTTATAAAGAACTTCTAAACTAAAGGATCCTAGGACAAGATCCCGCAAGGGCATTGGGTATATATCCAATTGCTCCATCTGTCCTGTCTGCATTAGGTCCCACCACTCCTGAGTAAGAGACAATGTCACAAGCCAACATCACCTATAAAAAAGGGATTCATTTTTTACTCCTGATAAAATAACCATTCTTTCATTTCACTGGCCCTCATTAAATGCCTAACATAAAATCCCAAAGGTATCCTACCCATCTGCTTTCAAAGGCAATTTCACAGTCATGTAACGAAATGTACCTATGCTATTAACCCGTTTGTGTGATGCTAGCCTTTAAATGTATGTGATTTTCCAAACATGTTTCTCCAGAAGTAACCATTATCACTTCTTCCACATTTCTTGTAACAAGCACATGTTTATCCAATTTGTGTGTGTGTATATACACATATATATATATAATTATAATTATATATATATTTTATATATATAATTTCCCCCCTCTGAAATAGGTATTTCTCCATCTTATAGAGGGAGGAACTAAGGCTCAGAGAGACAGGAGAGGCTGACCCAGGGATCTGCTGACCAGTCACTGGTGAACCTCAGTCTTTGTCTCAGGTCTCTGGCAACCAAAGCCTGGGGTTTTCCACTGTCCCTTTACCACCACACATACTCAGTGAGAGAATGGTTCCAGTTCCCAGCTTCTGCTTAGAGATTGGGACTACACAGCTCCTGCTGCAGAGTAATGTGCAGCATTTCTTTGTACATGGACGTGACTCATCAGAACTTTGAAAATGGGATTATTTCTGAACACTCCTAGGGAAGTCCCCTTTCCTCCCTGTAGCAAAAGGAAGACAGAGCCACAGAAAGGAGATGACGGTGCCCCGTTACACCCACAGGCCTAGCAGAAGAGAAAGGCAGAGGAAGGAAACCCCGAGCATCATTTAAGCCTCTCAACCCAAATGCTAAAGCAAACAGATGGTAACAACAATAATAATACTGCCATTTACTGATGTTTTCCTTATATCAGAAGCATCTCATTTGATCCTCACAGCAATGCTATGAGGGACAAGCAATTATTCTCATTTTAATGATGAGGAAATCAAGGTTTAAAAAGCTCAAGATTTTAAAAAACTATGTAAGGCTTTACATGTATACATTCTTTAAAGAGACAGTTTGAAAGTGCCACTCCTGGTCCCTGGATATCTCTGACCTTGTTTTCTTCTCTGCTTTCCTTCTCTGGCACAGTGAACATTTTGCTGTCGTAACAACGCAGCAAGCAAGTAACCTTCTCCATGGCTTTCACTTGCTGTTCACTCTCCCTAGAATGTTCTTCTTAAACATTTTTTCATAGCTTGCTTCCTGACTTCATGCTGGTCTCTGCTCAAATGCCACCTCCTCAAATAGAGTTTCTCCAGACACCATTGACTGCTCTCTAATCCCTTGATGTTGCTTAATGTTTTCATCAGCGTAATTTTCCTACCTATCATTGTATTTTGTACTTGTGTGTCTGTTTGCTTATTGTTTGGCTTCCTCTCTAGAGCATAAATGTCATAATCAGGGACTTTGTCTATTTTATTCACTGATGCCTAGAGCGGTGCCTAGCACAGAATAAGCAACCCCATATTGTTGAATGTATGATTTGTTAAGTGCACAATTAAATGTTATCATAGGTTCATCTCACTGTAAGAATGTTCACACAACTAAATTCATATATAGTTAAACAGACTCTGTCCTGGGTTTGCAGCATTCATTCATTCATTCGTCCTTTGTCCTTTCCATTATTCAGCACTTACTAAGCTCCCCCGCATACTGGGCATTGTGAGGCATAGATGATGAAACCAGCTTTGGCCTTCATACTACTAGAGTGCCTTGGAGAAGAAGAGTAAGTAGAGAGACTGAAATGCTGTGGTATGCAGGAGCACATGGTAATGGGGGACTCCCAAGGAAAAAAATTTGCTTCTGTCCTCAGGGTCTCATATTGAGTAAATGAAATCTGTTGTTTGTCCCTTAGGGTGAGCTTGCTTTTTCCATAATTGGGGTTGTGGGGAGGGTGGAGGAAATGAAAAAATAAGAAAGGATCAGCCGTAGTGCCTTTATTTCTTCACCATAAATACCTCTCACACCCAGCCTGGAAGGGAAAAGATGTAAAGAAATGTTTGCGCCTTCACTCAGAGCTGAGGAGAAAGAGGCAGGGTTTTATGCTATTTTATTGACATTCAAGAATACCGCTTATCAAAAATCACAAGTTAGAGCTTTCTTGAAGTGGATTCATTTTCTCCTCCAAGCCACTTGACTGGATTTTGCCAGAGAAGAGTAAATTTCAAACCCCTTGAAAGTCGGTCTCCCCACAGTCTACAGACTTGCCACAACAATAGCAATAATCCCACTCCTCCCAGCTTTCAGACGATGGATGTCCGAACTCCTGGTAGCCACCCTCCCCGCCACCTCTCTGCTGTGTCCTGTCCCCTCTGCACAGATGCCGGCTATAACAACCCTCTGCATGAGATGCACTGTTTTCTGTCTCCAGTTATTTACCTTCTCCTGTCTGAAATGCCTGTCTCCTCTTCTTCCCTTGATTATCTCCCCACTCCACCCTATCGTCCTCCAAGGGGAAACTTCCTCCAGAAATCTTCCTGTGATGCTGCTCTCCACCACCTTTTCTTCTACCCCCATCCTCACATTGGCTCCCATTGCACCCTTGGAGTCCCTCTCACTTAGCTACCTTTATGCTACAATTTCTACTCATGTCTTCTTCTTCACTAGACAGGAAGCTCTTTGAGGACAAAAGTTTTGTTTACTTTTGCCTTTTCTTAAGTTTTGGCTTTCCTAGAATCTTTCTCCAACACTCTGTAATAAGTCATTTAATGCTTATTGAATTAGGCCTTTGCAGACTCGTTAAAGACTAGGTATAGATGATCTTTTGTTTTCAGTGAGATCACTGACTCAAAGAACTTAAAGGAAAAGCAGATGAGCCACTCTGGGTTCACTATAAATGTTCCACATCAGAATCTGAAATCATAATAAAGGAATCTATAGTTTCATGTTACTGGGAGTCAGGAGGCCTGGACTCTGGTTGCAGCCCTGCCACCTTCTTGCTGTCTGGCTGTGGGCAAGTCATGGCCCTTTTCTGGGCTTCTCTTCCTTTCTCTGAAAAAATAAGCACATGGACTGAGGACTGCCAAGATCTCTTGTAGATCTAAAATCCCAGAATTCTATAATCTTTTTCACATATTAAACACTTTTTTCATGGGCTCAGAGTTGGCTTTACCATTTTAATGTCTTGTGATAGTGTTAGCTAGGAAATGCAAGTATCTGACCTCGGCAGAAACACTACAGGTCCCCTCCAATCAAATTTCTCAGAAGAAAGTACATTCAAGAGGGGGGGAAAAAGAGATGGGGAGTTATTCATTTACTACTCTCTAAGGCACAAAAATGTAGAGATTACTATACTACATCTTCCTACATTTTTTTTTTTTTTTTTACTTAATCTTACTGGCAGCCCTTTGAAGTAGCCCAGGTGAGCAACTGGATAGCCATTAAATATGCCATTCACCAAATGGTTCAACTCTTCATTCTTCTAAGAGAATAGTAGGAGCATGATTTCTGGCCTACAGTGGTTGGGGATACTATGTAACCATTCTTTCTAAGAAGTTGTGAAATAATTGTCAACTTCAAGCTGAGCATGTAAGTGCAGGCATGAGGCCATCTCATTTTCTCAGTTTCTCTGTTTCCTCCACAAGGGTGGCCCAGAAGTGTTTCAATCAATGGCTGCTCCATTGGCATAGGTTCTGGAGTGAGGCTAGTGTAGAGAAGAAGCCCCAGATGACAGATGACCTGAGAGGTGCACATAGCATCAGCAAAAAACAAAACAAAGAAAATCTTCATTGTTTTAAATCACTGGCATTCTGGTGCTATTTGTTGCTGCATCACAATTTAGCCTACCTTGAGTGGCATAGGCATTATTCCTAGTTTTCATATGAGGAAAACTGAAGCTCAGTAAAGTAAAATAAACAGACTTTTTTAGGGTCATACAAACCTTGTAAGTGTCCAAGCCTGATATTTAAATAGCACATCAGTGCTATTTTCTCTGCTCCATACTGTTGTCTTAATTAGCATTAGGTATTAAACTTGATTTAATTTGAGCCCAGCCTGTGGGTACCAGCTTTCTTGGTCATCTTTTGGAAGATAAGAAGGGATAATGATAAGAGCACAGGCTTCGGAGCTAAGCAGGTATGAGCTTGAGTCCAGGCTCTGCCACTCATTAGCTCAATATCCTTGGCATGTTGCTGGTGTTTGGTCTCCTAGTTCTTCTGAATTAGCCAGGACTGCAGATAGTGGGAATCCTTAATAGCAGGGGAGACTTACTGCTAATTGTATGATAGCAAACATCATTTGCAGAATGGATAGATATTTTGGGGTTATGTCTGCCTTCCAAACATTCCTCAAATCAGAGAAGCTAACTGACTTATCTGTATTCATGCAATAAATGGCAGAGCCTTGATTCCAACACAGGCCTCTGTTATTCCTTCCAGTGTGTCTCAGCCTGCAAGACAAAACTAGCTCTGCTAAAATTCTACAACAGTGAGGAATGAGAGACACAACCCCAATTTAACGATTAACTTCGACCTGGAGACCTTTCTATTTTTGTTCTTGTTTGACTTGGAGCTTCAAGTTGATTTACTCCTTGCATATTCTTTTTTCTCTTACTATGGCTTAGCATTGAGAATGGCAGACATTGCCTTGGCAAGGTTACAGGATAAACCTGCTGCTTTTAGGACGTCTGTATCCAGCAAAATCTTTATTTTCTGTCCCTTGGGCATAATCTTAGAAAAACACATCTGTTATCCCGGGTGCTTACCTGGCTGGGCTTATTTTTCCTCCCTTGGATGGAGAAAAATGTGCTATCAACAGATGAGGAAGAGTTTTCACACCCTCTGAAGTCACGGACCCTTTGTGTATTAAAAAAACAAACTCTTAGAATCTTGATTAAGTCATAAAGTTTTATTGAAAAAATGAGAGAACAGTCTTTTAGCTCCAAGATATCAAAGTCACTGAACATGAATTTGGGGTCTCTACTGACTAAATCACTGAAGTGTGGACAATGGTTGGGGGTTGAGCACACCTTAACAGATGGACTCTACATTTCCCAAATACCTGTCCCAGGACACATATCCCCTTCCTTTCCCGTCGGCTAAGCCACATTTACATGCAACTGCCTCCAAACTCATCCTCTGTGGTGAACTTTCTAGGACCTAAAAAAGAGAAACAAAGGCTGAGATAAGACATGCTTTAATCTACCTTATTCATACATTTTAAAACACTTATGAAGCATCTATGTGCCAAGTTCTGTAGTAGACACTTAAAATTCAGAGGTTTTAGATAGTGGAAAATGTGAAAATCAAGGCAATTAAAAGATAATATGCTCAGCCAGGTGCGGTGGCTCATGCCTGTAATCCCAGCACTTTGGGAGGCTGAGGTGGGTGGATCATGAGAGCAGGAGTTCAAGACCAACCTGGCCAAGATAGTGAAACCCTGTCTCTACTAAAAATACAAAAATTAACCAGGCGTGGTGGTGGGTGCCTGTAATCCCAGCTACTCGGGAGGCTAAGGCAGAGAATTGCTTAAACCCAGGAGGTGGAGGTTGCAGTGAGCCAAGATCTCCACCATTGCACTCCAGCCTGGGCGACAGAGTGAGACTCTGTCTCAAAAAAAAAAAAAAAAAAAAAAAAAAAGATGATATGCTCATTCATTTAACAATATTGAGTGCTGATCCTATGCCAACCACTGTTTTAAGTCCTGGGAATATTATAGTGAACAAACTGCCCTGCCCCACGAAGCTTAGCTGTTGATGATGGGCAGATAATAGATAAGTACATGATGCAGTGGTAAGTGGTAATAATGAGCACTCCAAATGAAGATGGGCACAGTAAGTGGAGAGGGTGCAGTGGAGGATGTTGTTTCTGCCAGGATGGTCTGTGAAGGGTTCCCTGATGACGTGATGTCCGAGGGAAGCCCTAGGTGATAGTGGGCCATGAGACCCGCAGTGTCCTGTGGGGGCACTTCAGTGGGTCATCTAACCCACGTCTACTTTATGACTTTGGTCAAGCCACCTGACTTCTCTAAGCCTTTGTTCCCTTTTTGGACCTTGAGGAGGTTTGATGCCCTACCTGCCCACATCGTCTGATGATGAAAATAAAGAAAATCCATCCCTGAATGAGGTGCCTGCTCTTCCGTCTTGATCCTGTGAGTTATTCACATTAGCCTGCTCTCCAGATGGCCTTGGCCAGTAACAATCTCATACTTTCTATGGTGCTGATGTAAAGTCAATGTCTCACTTTGAATCTAGGCACCAAAAACCAAGTCTCCTAAATTCCCTGAGCTCAACTCCACAACAGATATGATGAAAAGAATCTGTTTTTTCATATTATTGTCAGGGATAGTAATCTCATGTATTTAATGCCCTCTAAGCCTCAAGCATGTGTCTGGCATACAAGTAATGCTCAGCAAATATTATTTATCTTTTTTTTTTTTTCGTTTTCTTTCTCATCCTATTTCTAGAGATTCTTGCCCCCTGGTTTTGTTTTGTTTTGTTTTGCTTTGTTTTTTTTGAGCAGAGGCTGCAAGGAGCTAACATCATAGGACTTTAGGCTCAAGGGAGAGAACAAGATAAAGAAACTCTTTAACTTCCTTCTTGGAAACTTACATCGCACATTTACTGAATGCCAAGCTATGTTCTAATCAATTTACAAATATGTTAACCTATTTGATCCTCACTTTGACACTATGAGGAACATACATCAACTATCCCCATTTTCTCGATACGGAAACTCAGGTATAGTGATATCAAGGAACTTCTTCAAGGTCACTGGGCTAATTAATCAAAGATTTCTCTAGCCCAAACCCCCAGAACAAGAAAGAATTTAGGGGGTCAGGGCAGAAGTTCTTTAAGGGCAAAAGTTCTTTAAGGAGTTAAGATAAAAAATGGTGGAAGACTTTTTACAGTATCTCTCCAAATCCTGAAAGAAGCAGATAAGATGCAGGGAATGCTTGGGCCCCAATGGGGAGGCACCCTCTGCTGGAAGGCAGGGGGTGGAGTGGTGTTTCCTGTTGTCTGAGTTCTGCTTACCTTCTTGGATTCTCCTCTCTTCTTCCCTGGGGCTGGCAGGCATGCCCAAGGGTAGTTGTAAATTGCTAATCTCAGCTGCAGAAAGACAAAGTGAATTATTAAAGAGAAAAAATGAATCCACATGCGTTTGAACTCAGACTCGAGCACAGCTTGGCTCAGAGCCCGGCACTGCTTGTCTCAGAACTTCAGGGTCAATAATTGCCAACTCCTTGCACCCTGCCCTCTGAGACTTGAGGTCATCCTTGGGCACTGAAAGACCAAGTGTGGATTCCCAGGTACAGATGCAGCACAAGGGGAACACGCTCCCTAGCCTTTGGAAGCTGTCTATCTGTCCTTTCTCCTGTCTCCTGGAAAAGCATTTGGGTTTGAGGAGTAGTGGGGTACTTTGCCAGTTAGGCTGCTGGGACATCCATTGATCTTTGGAGAGGTAAGGTCAGAACAAGTACCCAGCCTGTAATCCTTCTCCACATTTTTCTTCTCCAGACCTGTTGGAATTACATAAGATTGTCAATGCAAGCTTTGTTCTGCTGGTGTTTCTCTCCCTTCTGTTATTTCTCTCTTCTTATCCATCATTGTCTCCACCTTCTTCTTCATTCTCATTATTTTCCATACTCTGCCTCTTTCCTCTTTCCTCGTCATCTAGGGGGTGATGAGCCCCTTTGGTCAATTTCAAGGTCGTTTCTCAGTTTGCTGTGGATCATCTGTCCACTGATGTGAAACCGCCATGCAGGGGAAAGCTTTAGGCATCAGATAAATATGAATTGAAATTTTGGTGTTTTACCTATTTGCTATGCGACCTTGGACAAATCACATAGCCTTTCCTCTTTAAATAAGGATTGGATTAGCATATGAGTGTACTTGTGACTGGTCAGTGGCAAGTGACCCGCTGATGGTATTATCATTATCGTTGTTACTTTTTATTATAATTATTCCCTATAGAGAAGGAGTGTGGGTAAAGTCAGCCCCTGCCTGCCTCAACCCCACCAGAGCTCAGCAACAATAACAAGCATTGCTCCTGAAGGCTTTGCTTGCACAGGGCCTGAGCCAATAAGACACAGTCTGATGTTAGGAGCACCATCCTTAGAAAAATGGTCTAGAAAAGTCAGATGTGCAGTTACCTAGATGAAGATGACCCAGGAAGACTCCCTTCCAGCTTCATCCCATTAACATCACCAGGCTGCAGCTTGGCCATCTGACCTCTCCCTGAAGCTTCTCAGCTTCATCAGTGCAGCTACAAGAAAGGAGCTTCTGTCACTGCCTTCAGAGCCCTTGGTGTCACTGCCTTTTGAGGGCAGTGAGGAGGCAGGGAAATAGATTTGTTCGAGTTTATTTATGATTCTTGACATCAGGACAAAAACCCTGGTGCAGTAGAACTGGAAAGACTGCTAGGTTTAGAATGAGAAGACTTGGATCTGAGCCATGGCTCTATCGTTTACTAATCATGAAACCTTGGGCAAGTCATTTAACTCTGAGGACATCTCCTGCCATTAAGTGACAACGATCCTTTAGTGTGGATTCATCTAAACGGCACTCAGTACATGCTGTTTCCTTCCTTTTAACACTCTAATAGGAAGGATGTTAGACATGGATTTCCACTCTGCAGGAACCTAGGGTTGACCGGGAAAAACAAAGTGCTTATGGTAGATGCTGGTGATTATATAAGAGGCAGCATGGCCTTGGGTGAAGTGCAAGAACTCTTGTATGAGACTTCCCAGGTGCACATCTCTGATCTCCTGCTTATCACCTGTGACTTTGGGCAAATTAAATAATCTCTACATGTCTCCATTTTCTCATCTATAAAATGGAGCTTGTGATATTAGTATATATATATAGTTGTTCTGAAGATTAAGAGAGTGAACAGACAGAAACCATCACCATCACAGAAGAATCTTTATCTCAGTGCTCGTTACTATTATTATATATCAAGTTACAATAACCTTCCTTAAATGCCCACCTCACTATTTCCTTTTCTTTCATCCCTTGGCCACATTTTATTGGACTAAGGGGTGGGGACCTCAACTGAATTTAAGTTGGGCTGATCAGAGTCCCTTCTCTAGAGATTTGGAAATGAAACCGAGTATTGTGTTTGTGTGTGTGTGCCTGAGAGAGAGAGAGAGAGAGAGAGAGAGAGAGAGAGAGAGAAAGACTTGTAACAGATATTCTCAAGGGCTTTGGTGTAAACATCTTCCCTCTACTTCCCACCTGGGTGGACTGGAGGAGCAGGAAGAAAAACAGAGAAATTCACAAAGAGGGACAGAGATAGAGCCAGAGAAAGGCAGCAGAGATGGAGGGAGGACACACAGAGGGGAGTACAGGAGAAAGAGAGAGAGAGAGGGTCAGACAGCTCTCTAGACCTTGGTTCTAGTACATTCTTGAAGCCCAGCTGCATTTGTGACCTTGAATTCTGAGGACACTTCTATGTCATTTTTGACAAATCCTTTTGAATCAATCAGGGCAGCCTAGTTTATGCTGCAGTAACAAACATTCCATACACAAATCAAGATGGTTTAATACTACACAGGTTTTGCTCATTCTATGGGCCAACATATACAATCACCAGGGAGCTCTGCCTTATCATCCTCACTCAAGGATGGAGGCTTTATCTTGACACAGGCCTCCACAGTAACTTTAGTAAGGAAGGGAATGTAGCAAACTGTGCACTGGCTCTAAACCTTCCACTTGGAAGTGACACAGATTGCTTCTGCTCACAACTTCATTAGCCAAAAAAGTCACATGACCACACTTATCTTTCAGGGGGAAGAGAAGTACAATCTCACCATGTGTAAATAAGGAATCCCAGAGTATTTTTGAACAGCCTTTACTAACTACTAACTACCTTCCTTTACTAACTTTTCTCCTCAATCCACCTTTAAATGCTTTCTATTAAAAAAAAGATTAAACAATAATTCCTAAAGAACAGAGATGAACAGAAAAGAAATCCTCAGTTTCCTAGGTGGTTGCAGTTTAATTGGCTGGGACAAGCTTTTAGAATCCAGAGACAAGCTTTTAGAATTCAGAGAAGGAACAGACCAAAGAGCAGATAAAGTTGTGCAAGCTGGGTGGAAGAGGTAGTATTTGAGCTGGGCTCTGTTGGTAGAAGTATTTGCCTGGCACCTTCGCAATTCACCTTTAGAAACTTTTTTTGCTCATAACATGGGTGTACTTTGAAGCCATGAAGGCTGGAGTCTGCATCCCTGCTCCTTGGGGACAGACTGAGCTGATGGATGACAGGCACGTAGCATATTATATGATGCTGACTAGAGGTTCAGGAAATGTTCACTGCCTTTCCTTATCTCCCTACACCACAGTCTTCTCTTTCTAGTTACTGCTGTGGCAAAGTTTCTTATTTTCGCCTGGGGAATCTAAACACTTCATACTGGCAGTATCACTGGAGGCCACGTGATTGAGGGGTTTGCCATTTTCCTGGGAAGACGAGTTTACTTGTTGGCATAAAGTTCATTGCCTTGCTGTTACAAGCCAACAGACTTGAGGCTCTGAGATACCATCTGTTTCTCAAATATATATATATATATTAGAATATTCCCTGAGAATGTCATTTTCCACTTCAGAGATCCTTCTTTTTTTTTTTTTTTTTTTTTTTTTCACCAACTAGTAGAAATCCTGGATACTTACAATTATTCTTTTTGTGTGATTATTAACCTGTAAAATGAAAGAGAAAAAATATGTAGATACAGAATAGCAGTTCAAGCCCAGTGCAACAGAATTATATTTCTAAGCCACAGCTCCAAGAATAGCTCTCCTCTGCTAGTAGGTACCCAATGACCATGGAATAAATTTTAAGTACAATTCTAGTAACATCTCTCATGATATTAATATTCCTTCATGTGGTACCCTTCCTCCTATCGGCAACCTTTGAAGTCAGCTAAACAGCAACATATTTATAATGTGTTTGGTTGCAAGTAATAGAAAACCCAACTCAAAGAGACTTAAACAGTAGTGGAATTTACCAGCTCATGTATTTGAGAAGTCCAGAATAACAGAAGAACTCAAGGTTGGTTTGAGCCTATGTTTCATCAATATCACATGGATATGTTCTTTCTGTCTTTTTTATCTACTTTTCATGGAGTCATTTTTATCTCTTTGAGGCCTTAAGATAGCTGAGGATGTCCCCAGGGGTTCTGGGCCTTCTGCTTCCCTTAGAGTGTGATCAGTGTTTCCATTCATTCACCTTCTGAACTAATTTCCCACCTTCCTCTGATTATACCTTTGTAAGTCAGTTGCCCACACTGGATTACTCTGAAGCCATGCAGGCTTGGATAGTGGAATGGATTGTGCTGAAGGCTTAACAAATCACAGAGACACATTGACTTAGGCCAGTCAGCTGCCCCATCCCCATTCCAAATTCTACCTGAATTTCCCACTTTAAAATTCCCTCGTTAGAATTTCAAAATCTGTAAGAAAAGACCCAGAAAGTATGCATGCCAGGGCTGCAGCCATTAATGCATCCAATACGGTCAACACTCAATCTGTCTATATCTCAGCAAATATTTGTGAAGGACTTACTATGTTTCAGAAAACTGTATTCTACCAGATCCAGTCTTAGGCTTAAAGGAAGTCACAGTCTAGTGTAGGGGCACTGGGGAGAACAAGTACAGAATGTTTTGATTATCTACTCAGGTGCTATGATAAAAGTTGGCACAGGGTGCTCTGTGAGCCCAGAGAAGAGGAAAGGGCATCCACAGTGGAAATTGAGGGTGAGTAGAGTCAGAGAGGACTTTCCAGAGGAGATAATGCTGAGGAGAAAATGAGATTTAATCAATTGGGAAGGTAGAAAGAGGAGAGAGGAAAGAACAGTATTCCAGACAGACAGCACAGTATGTGTGAAGCAGAGCCATGGACAAAGCATGGTTATTTGGTTAATACAGCTAGTTCAGTATAGCATAGGCATCAAGAATGTGAACACTTGACATCGGAATGCCCGGAATCACGTGCCAGTTCTATCACTTAGAACTGTGTGATGGGTAAGTTGCTTGACTTCTCTGAGTTTCTGTTTCCTCATTATAAAATGGCTATAATAATACAAATAATAGTAACTACCTCATTAAGGTTGGTGAGGATTAAATGAGTTATGTATAACTACTTACATTATGCTGCACTATAGAAGCACTATAAAAGTACTAGCAATTATTATCATGGCCAGCATTGTGTGTATATATGGACACACACACTTATCTATTTGGAAGCGCCAAATCTGGAAAGTGAATAGGAAACCTGGAAAAATTTGATGTTGTATATGATATAGCCTTGCTTTCCCCTTGCTTTCCCCTTGGTTATATCACGAATTCAAGGCTTGCGAATTTGTAAAGGATTTTATTGTTCTTGTCTAAATTGATTGCTTAAGCTGCTGAGTTTGAGAGATTTTGCATGATCTTATCAATGTTGTAATCTTATCATTACTGTAATCACTGCTGCTCAGCAATTTCCTCATCTCAAAAAATGACTCAGGATAGTTTGTGCTTGAAGGATTGTTCTTTGGAATCAGACAGATCTATCTGACTTGACTCCTACTCTGTCATACATATAATTCTCACAGCAACTCTGTGAGTGAGGTCTTGTTACTCCCATCTTGCATATGAGGAAACTGAGGATTGGAAAAGTTAAGCAATCCACCTACTGTCATAGAGATGGTAGGTGGCAAGACTGCACTTTGAGTCCAGGATGAAAACTAGGTTTTTTGGCTTCTGCTTTGTTGTTTTAATTTTGTAAAATGGGATAATGACAGTAACTACCTCCATATTGGTGTGAAGATAATGTGAGATAGTGGTTGTGAACCAGTCAACATTATGAATGGCCCAAAATAAATATTTAATAACTTTGCTCTGCTGATGACAATATTCGTCTTTCTCAAGTTTTTAACAAGCATCAAATTAACTAATGGGTGTGAAAAAAATGTAAGGAGGGAAGATCATTCATTGAGATATCATAAAAAGAGTTCATGATGATTAATTTATTTAAAATTGCAAAACCTTCCCTACTACCCCCCCACTCCACCCCACCAACAACATTTGCTATCCCCTATCCTGCTTTATTTTTCTCTGGAGGACTCCTCACCATCTAACATGGCATATTTTAATTATTTACATTTTAAGTTTTGCATGTTCCTTACTAGAATGTAAGCTTCATGAGGGTGGGAATTCTAGCTGGTTTTGTTCTTTGTTGAATCCCCCAGGCCTAGAATAGTGCTTGGAAATAATAAATGCTCTATAAATATCTGTAGAGTGAATGATGAATTCACAAGTTAATTAATCAACTATCCATTAGAAAAATGAGAATTCAGGTCCCTTCCATCCCTGAGATCCTGTGATTCTGTGTGTTTACATGCATTTTTTGACTGTTCCTACTTTTGAAGGATACAGGAGAGTGGAGAGTCATCTGTCTCAGTTATCGTGATGGCAAAATCATAGCTTCGGCATGAACCTCAAGCCTTGTGTAAAACTTACCTCATCATGAGCATAATTTCCGCGTGTTCATTCTTCAGACTCGGGTTAGTGCTTTAAGGCAACCTCCATGTTTGGTTTGGCATCACCTGGTGAACCAAACATCAATGCCATATCAAAAAGCAATGACACCTTGCCTTTCTCACCACAGACACCTGGAGGAGCCACGGCACAGTCCTTGCTCACCCTTCTCTTCGCAGCCCAGCAGCGGGAAGTCCAGTCTCCCCCCACCTACACACACACACACACACACACACACACACACACACACACACACACACGCCATTCTCCTTTGATGGAGATAGAATTCCTATTTCTTCTTCACATGGATTCTGGATCTTCCCCATCCATACTGTGTGTTCTCCCAGGATAGTACAGATCACATCAGAGAATTCTTCCTCAGCTGAATTAGCAACACCCTTCATTTCTTCAAGAATACAACACATGAAAGGACTTCATTCTTTAAAAGCAAATGTAGATTTTCCTCATTTCCTCCTGCCCATCTGGCCATTCTTGCTAAGCCCCGGAAAAGGCCCTTCTTGGTGTCCCCAGAGCTCTGTTCTACTCCCCACTACCACATCACACTAGCTGTTCCCTCCACATCCCTGGCTGCAACAACCAAGGCCATGCTGGCAGCTTCCCTGTGGTCCAGGCTCTCTCCTGAGCTCCAGACCCTGACTTCTACTTGTGAACTGGGTGTCTCCACCTAGATTGCTCTCAGGCACCTGACACTCAACATTTCCACATTTAATTCAACATCTGTGCCCTTGAGCCTTCCTTCCTACACCAGCGAACGGCCACTCCATTCATCTGGTCACACAGGCCAGGGACCCGTGTTCCAGTCTGACTGTGACCTTCCATCCTCCTCACTCGTGTCCCACTTCTGGGCCTCCATTGGCCTTCTAGAGATGTGGATTTAGCATCCTGATGAGTCCCGAGTCTAGCCACTCATCGCATGCCTATCCTAGCCACAGGCCTGCATCCCATCTCACACAATATACTTCATCCTCCTGTCTGCCTTCATCCTTCAGTCTGCCTTCTCAAATGAATTCACTTCATTGCTGCAGAGAACTATTTCTAGAACACAGTTCCAACTAAATCATGCTCCTGGTTAAAGCCATTCTGTGACTTCTGCAGAAGTAAGACTGAGATTCTTGCCCCACTCCTGCCCCAGGTGTCTGGCTCATCCACTACTACTATCCTTAGCTTCCTCACCTACAAATTGCAAATATATATCCCTCTTTCATGAAGGTGTTGTGATGACCAAACCAGCAAATCCGTGTACTGTGTGACATCTTTGCCAGCATGATGTCTGGCACACAGTAGGTGCTCCACAACTGCCCAATTCCCTTCCATGCGTCTTTCTGAACCAACATTTGGGATTGATCATAGACTTTGGTGGAGATTTATCTTCTGTAAACTGAAACTGAAGCATTTTTAGCTGCCTTTCCTTTGCCCAGGCAAAAGCAGAATGCCACTCCCGCATCCCAATTCTATCTCTGTGATGACAGATCATCAAGTAATTAGGGCAGCAAGCATCTGAAATTGTGTCAGCTCCCTGATGGTTGGGTCCCCAAGTGCCTGGCCTAGTACTGAGCAAGGCATGAGCTTCTTTCCATGCTGCTTCTCTGGGCTGGGATGGCTGGAAGGAAGAGAAAGAGAATGCCTGGGGCACTGACTGTGTAGGCAAGGGCAGCAGCTTTCCATGTCTCTGCAAGAGGCATTATAGGTGGATATTTGGCAGGGAGGGTTAATGAAAAAAGCATGAGTGTTGGAATAAGAAAATGTGGGTTTGAAGCCTGACTCGAGCCCTCCACGTATCTAGTACATGTTGACAACTTTTTGAGCCTCAGTTTCCTCAGCTCTGAAATGGGGATAATGCCTTTGATCTCACTGGGTTTGTGGAGAGATCAAATTAAATAATGGATGTATTACATAAGATATCATTTCAATATGGAGACACTAATTATTGATATTAGGTGTGTTGTGCTGTACCTGCATTGAGGGACAGACAGTGACAGTCTCAGAGCAAGCTCCCCTGTCCACTCACTGTTTGGGTGAACTGGGGCTTGTTAATTAACCTCTCTGGGCCTTAGCATGTTTATTTTTAAAATAGGGACAATTGCCCACCACACTGCATAGGATGGGTTATGTATGTATTCTTGGTAAGCCGTAAAGTACTAATGATAGTTATAATTCTTGTTATTTATGCTAATTGTGGTAGACAAAATTAATTATTCATCTTTGTTATTAAATCAGGACAGTAAGTACTATTGTTTTGGAGGACAGTGCCTCGGTTGGAAGCCTTGGACAAACTTAATCTCTGTGTCTGTTTCTTCAAGTATGAGGTTAAGAGTGCAAGTTTGGTGAGCACCTAAAACAGTGCCTGGTATACAGTAAGCAGTCAATAGATGTAAATGCTCAACAAACACATGTTGGATAATTTAATGAGTGAATGAAAAGTTATGTCATGGAATTATTTTGAACTCTACATGGAATGAGACTTTGTATTATGTACTGTGGAGTGATGCACATAAGAGCATATTACTCTTTGACAAAGCCGTCATATAGCATGTCCAAGCCTACCAGAATAACTTCCTTTAACATCTCTTTGTGTGCTCTTCTAATGCAACAAGGATGGACTCTGCACACCCAGCCCTCCAGGGTCAGAGCCCTGAAAGCCTTGTGAAGCCCAAGGAGACTGTGGTGTTGTGTGTCACACCAAGCATAAGTGACAGTAGTGAACACATTAGAGGTGCAGTTTGCCTTTCTTCATTCCCACTCATTCTCATACTGTCTAATTTGGAAGAACATTGGACCCAAGAGTCAGAGATAATGGTGCTTTTCTTCTTTTTGTTTGTTTGTTTGTTTATTTATTTATTTATTTATTTATTACGTAGTCTCGCTCTGTCGCCCAGGCTGGAGTGCAGTGGCACAATCTCAGCTCACTGCAAGCTCCGCCTCCCTGGTTCGCACCATTATCCTACCTCAGTCTCCCGAGTAGCTGGGACTACAGGCACTCGCCACCGTGCCCAGCTAATTTTTTTTGTATTTTTAGTGGAGACAAGGTTTCACCGTGTTAGGCAGGATGGTCTCGATCTCCTGACCTTTTGATCCGCCCGCCTCGGCCTCCCAAAGTGCTGGGATTACAGGCGTGAGCCACCGTGCCTCACCAGTCATGGTGCTTTTAACCTATAGTCTTTCTTTTGAGGTTCTGAAGTGTTCCAGAAATCCAAACAGACATCTTTTTGAGTTTTGCTATGTTCCTGACAAATAGTGAATGAATGCATCCTTTTCCCCGCTGTATGTAGGTGAATTAAAGAAAGAAAACACTACTGCATGGAATTGGAAAGCATTATAGAAGCCTCCTACCTCAGAACCGTAGAGATGCAAGGACCCTTAAAGGTTTCTCCTGCAACCTTCCACCGAGTTTCCTCCACTTCACCCCTGGCTGCCAGCCTCTATGTGCCAGGATACTTCCTGTTTTGTCTGGCATCTCATCTGCACTAGTGCTCTTCATGGACCCAATGTGAGCCTTCCCAATTTTACCTTCCTTGGAGTCTCACAGTAGAAAACTTGTCCCTCTCCTCAGCATCTCCACTTCAAATGTTTGAGAACTGTATTCCTGTCTTCTCGTCTTCTTTCCTTCTGGCTAAGACTGTCTTTAAATTCTCCATACTATCTTATTGTTTGTGATAATAGTATATAAAATTTGTTGAGATAAAGATTATTATGTGCCAGGCACTGTCCTCAATGCTTTATTTATTTATTTTAATACAGCAGCTTATGTGTATGGAACACTCATTATCCCCAATACAACAGCTGTGTGTGTATGGAACACTCATTACCCCCCACTCGTTGTACATATGAACTGGTTGAGGCCTAAAAGGAGATGGCAATAAACCCAGCTAGTATACGTATGACTAGGATTTGATTCTAGAGTGTTGGCTACAGACTTTTCACTCTTAACTCATAGACTGTATCTTCCTTACTTTTTAAAAAATGCTCCTAACAAAATAATATAGATAGATTGATTATAGATGGACAGGTGGAAAGGTGGAAAACGGACAGGTGAAAAATAAGTGATTCCAGTGTCTCATGGTAGCTGAGGAGCAAGACTCTTGCCCCTTGAGCTGGACTCTGCCTCTATTAATACAGCCAGGGATTTGTACCCGGGGCAACAGCACAGTGCAATAGTCAAAGGTGCCACCCAAGAGCCCAGATGCCTGAATTTGAAGCCTGGGTCTACTTCTTACTCATTATGCAACCTTGGCCTCTTTCATCACTTGGCCTTCTCCATCTTATTTAGGATTCAGCTCAGTTGTCACTGCCTCAGAGATTCCTCTACCATCACCCTTGTGGTGGACACTGTGAGGTGCCATCCAGAAATTCCTTAAAGATGGGACTTGTTGGTCCAGCTTCTGAGAGTGCAGTGGGCAGACAGCTTGCACTTGCTAGCCTTCTCTGTGATTGCCTCGGCTACAGGGAGCTGCCTTGCCCAAGGTCATATCCTTCCTCTGATAGCCCTCATCTAATAACTTGTTGATGTGGAGGTATCAGGTCAGGACAAGTCTGCATGACTGTTCAACCTCCAGGACTCCCTCAGGGTTGGCCAAGACTGTCCCTGGCCTGCAGTGCAGCTTGACGTCGCCCTCTGCTGACCCTTGCTTCCTGTTCCCTCTCCACAGATGTAGATTCCAAGAGCACCGCACATCCTAATACACATCCTGCATATTACTCTGTCTTGGTGTCTGTTTCAGGGGAGCCCTCCAACGTGACCATGGCCACTGCGCCTTCTCCGCTGGGAGGGACCATCTTGTTCCATTCTCACCCTTTGTATCGACTCACGAAGTACATTTTCTTTTCAGTACAAATCAGAGTCTGTCATGAACTGAATTTGTTTATTGCTTGTTTCCCCTCACACCCAGTTCCCTTTACTAAAATATAAGAGTCTTTTATTTTAGACTCTTTTCTTTTTAAATCCAGTTTTATTAAGGTTTACTTGTATGGCATGGTGACTGTAGTCAATAATACTGTATTGTATACTTGAAATTTGCTAAAATATAAGATTCTTATCTTCCTCAAAGGCATTCAATAAGTATCAGTTGAATTAATACACTATAATATAATGGTTAAATTCATCCTGCATTTGAAGCTAAACATCCTGGGTTCAAATCCTGATTGTGACACTTCCTAACCAGTGATCTTGCCCAAGCTTTTAAATCCTGGGAACTACCAGTACTTGGCCTAGGGCATGCATAGCACAGGGTAAGTGCTCAATAAATTTTAGCAATTAATAGTCAATTCATTCATGGGGTTGTTGTGAGGAAAAAACGAGATAATATATGTAATTGGCATAGGTACCATAGTACCTAACTCAGAATAAGCCCTCAGCAAATTTATCTATTGTCATTACCAACTGTCCAAGTTAAATGCCTGGAAAGCAAGTCGGTGGCCTCAGCTTTGGAGTCCCCTGCAGTGCCAGGCACCGCACTGAGTAGACTGGAGGCACAAAATCAAGCCTCGTGGGTTGACGAACAATCCTTCCTCCTTCATCCTCTAGGGCAAGGAGTGGGCTGCCTTTCTTCTGAGCACTCCACAGTGCCTAACCCACTGCCAGCCGCACAGCAAGCACTTCACATGGGCACTTTGAAAAGCTGGTTTGAACTGAATTTCAGTGTCATTAGGATGCTAAAATGTGGTCTCCATGGTGACTCCCAGCCCAGCAGTCTGAGGAAGGTGCTTCCAGATCTGGTGGCTGGCACACTGCAGCCTCTAAACACATGCCATATTTTTTCGCATTTCTCAGACAGATTGTGGGTTGTGTGTTCATTAATTAAGATGAGAGTAATTGGTCCCAGCAAATAGTTTGTACATCAGCTTGCAAATTGTGTGCACTACGAGGCCCCGTGGTTCTTTCTTCCCTATCTCATATCTCTATAGCTGGTTCCTTGGCTCCTGACTGTTTCCCAAAATCCCCAGCCCCTCATTTTACTGTAACAGTTGAGGAATAAAGGGAGAGTAGGATTTAACATGAAATTTCTTTGGCTTATTGTAAGTCTGTTCATGCCCACGGAGGGAAGAAATAATAAACCCCCTCATCTGTATGCAATACTTTGTGATTTTTAACAAATGCTTTTACACATGCCATTTCATGTATTCCTCACTTTCTCACTGGGAATCAGTTATTATTATTGTTAAAGCTGTTAAGGGGTTCAGTGCTATAGAGCACCAATTTTATCTTCTCCACTTAGCCGCTGTAGAAATGGCAGCTTGCGTGGGCTGTCCACCTGCGGCTTTCCCATTGTGAAATATGGTGATAACCTAGGACCTACTTCATGGGGTTGAACTGGGAACTCGGCGAGATAATGCAGAGAAAGCACAGACACCACATAGTGGGCTCTCCGTGTATTTTGTTGTGAATATGCCCATTTTACAGATGAAAAACTCAGGGCTCTGAGACACCCAGTTGCTTGGCCAAGATCTCTGGCTTGCAAGGGGCTTGATAGATGCTAGACTTCAAGCTCTCTGATTTCTAAATAGACGCTCTTTCTACTCCATGACCTTAATTCTGGCTACCACAGGCTGAGTCTGTGCCTAGTGTGGGGTCCGGGCTATACACTGGACTTTAGGTTCTAGTGCTTCTGGTCTACAGAGTCCTCTCTGAAAGGTTGTTATGTACAAGGATCCTTGCTCCTATGAAACATTTCCTCTGATTTTTTCCTCTAGCAAGGCTAATTTGCAGCTGTTGTAAAGATGTCATTTTTTTTCTTGCATCACGAAATGACTCACACCCCTCTTCAGTTATTGTACCCCAAGGCCATTATAACATTCTGTTATTTACAGCACTGTGACACCGGAGCAGCCAAAAGGCTCTGCTGCTTGCCTTATTTTCTGTAATTATTTTGTTCTTTTCTATCCCTAAAACAAGCCTGTTGGTGCCAATGGAATGGGCCTTTTCGGACAGTCTATGGTGAAGGACCAGAGAGCCCCAGGTAGTGAGGACCGTGTTGTCTTCCTTATTCCTGGGCAGTATCTAGTAGAGTGCTTTGCACATGGTAATCCCTCAATCAGTACTTGTTGTATGAATGAACAAATAAATCAGTTGGTTGATAAATCAGAGTTATGAGTTCATATGCTGAGTTTGGCCCTGGCCTTCTCTGACTTTTCAGCTCTATCAGTCAACCCCATGTTCACATGCAGTTGTCTCATTGTGTGCTTTCCTGACATTTCTTGCAAATCACTCACCCAGATCCCAGTGCATGTTCCTTCAGACACACCTGTGTGAGGGAGACCATGGTGTGTAGTATCTACTCATCTCAGGGCTGAGAAACTTTCTCAAAGCAGAAAGCCATCTGGGTGACTAGGTAGGCCCTCCATCAAATGCCTCACCTGATGGAGCATTAGGGCTGGAATTCCTGGCACCATAGTGAGTGTCCTCATCCTGCACTAGGAACAGAACCTGGGACGCTTGCCATGTCTCCCCATGCCTTGCTCTGTGACTGTGGATTCTGTGGAGCAGCAGAGCAGCAAGACGAAAGATGGATGTTTCAAAGAGGAAGCAAGGATAGTTGTATGGAAGGTCTTGGAAGCTGGAACAGCAGAGGCAGGTGGCCAGGGCCTTCCCAAGAAGCCCTCCTTGAATCTTGCGTGGGATTCTACCATTTGAAGGTAACTAAGACACACATGTAAAACCGCGCAATAGAGGAGAAAGCCTTGGCAAAGCTGTAGTGAGACTTGCACTCTAATTCTTGTCTTGCTACTTATGAGGTCTGTGACCTCTACCAAGCCCTGTAGCTTTCTGAGCCTCCGTTTTCTCATCTGTCTAGTGCCATAAGTGATCCCTGCCTGTTGCTATTGTGTAGAACAACCTGAACAAGGTGATGGCTATGGGGAGGGTTTGAGAAAGACCGCTTATGCTACCTAAGACAAACTGCAAGTGTTATTGTAGGGCAGTGAGGAGCTATATATAGGATATTTTAATACAGAGAATGTTCCCTGGATTAAATGGCTTCTTATTCCAAGGAGAAAAATTAGTTCTAGCCCAAGGCTAGTCATTAAATCAGCAAAATGATTTTTGGGGGCCTCAGTTTCCTTACTATTTGAGATGCAGGTTAGGTTAAATGACCTTTAAATTCCTACTAGGGGCACATTAGGGTAGATACTAAGCTCAGTTAATTTGTGGATAGCAGATTAACTACATGGAAAAGAAGTCTCTCTCCATCTTGGGGAAAGGAAATCACATTTACTGATACCTGCTCTTTGTCAGGTAGTTACATTCCCTACCTCATTTAACTGTCACACAGCCCTACGAGGTGCAATAAGCCCTGTGGGGATACTAAAGCTTTATCAGCCTTTATTACCCTCACTCTACTGAGAAGAGAACAGCCTTAGAGAATGTTATGGGTAAAGCTGTACCCCTCCTCTCACCCCCAAATGTATATGTTGAAGTCCTAACATTCAGTACCTTAGAATGTGACTTTGTTTGGGAATAGGGTCATTGCAGATAGAGTTAGTTAGGAGATGCCATTATGAGGGGCCGGGGAGGGGGTTGTAATCCAGTATAACTGATGTCCCTATAAAAAGGAAAAATTTGGACAGACGGACAGACGCAGTGCCATGTGAAGACGAAGGCAGAGATCAGTATGACTCTTCCAAAAGCCAAGCAATGCCAAAGGTCACCAGAAAACTACCAGAAGCTAGAGGAGAAGCCTGGAATGGATTCATCTCACAGCCGTCAGAAGGAAATAGCCCTGCCAACACCTGGATCTGGGACTCCTAGCTCCTCAACTGTGAGACAGTAAATGCTGTTGTTGACGTCACCTGGTTTGTGGCACTTTGTCTCAGCGAGCCTAGAATACTAAAACAGAGAGGTTAAGTGACTTGCTCAGGGTTGCAAAGCTAGAACTCACTCCTGGGTCTTTTTCATTCGAAAGCCTATGGATTTGTCACTGCCTATTGTCTGATACCCTGAGGTGTTGAGCCCATGTGTGTGAAAGAATGGGGTCAGTGAGGACGTTTCTGAGCCCATGACAGATCTGAGCATCCTCTGCCCTGGCCACGACTGGTCCTCTCCCCTGCCAAAGGGAGGGATGGAGGCCCTGAGGACCCGGGCCTCTTCCTTCTTCATCCTTCTTGCTGTCAGCACTGGGGGAAGCAGCAGGGAGGCAGGCAGCCTCTGGCTTGGCTGGCTTCCCCAAACAGTGTCCTCCCACAGTTAGATGTGGCATTATCCTGCCAAGGAACCAGATGCTCCACATTGTAATGTGATGTCACAGCAGGAAAAGGTGTGTGAGCAAAGGTAATCATGGAAGACACTGCTCGGGCTAATGTCGCCTCTTGCTTAACAGCCCATGGCTGCTGGCCCAGGCAGCTGAGAATTGGCAGTACCCTGGGACTTGTGCACACTCACTTATAACACTTGAGACATGCTTGTCTGTTCGCAGGCCAGGACTTTATGGGCCCTTGGGCAGGAGACCCCGAAAACCCCACAGAAGGTGCAGAAAGGGCAGCAACAGAGGAACTGTCAAAATAAATAAATAAAGATCTCCTGGGCACCCGCATTTTCTCAATTTACTCTTCCACTTATCTACCCTGTGAGGCGGCTTTCACCAGTTGCTCTTTAATCTGGGGAGCAAATGAGCTCAGAAATGTGAGGCAAGTTTTCCAAAGTCATACAGTAAGAAGAAGGAAATTAAAGGTGAAAAACTGGTCTATCTACAAGAATCTCTATGCTCTTTTATCCACAGCACAGACCATAATACACATAACTGTGGGCGTGATTCTGGCTGTCTTCTGTACCTCCTCCTTACCTTAGAGAACCAGCAGAGAAGTCCGTTGGAGAGAGTTGGCTTTTGATTTTCTTCTTAAATTGCAGATCCAACCACATCATTCAGCAGGTGAGCCCCTACTGCCTATGAGAGATGTGTGGACTCCTTGGCCTGGACTTGCCTGACCTTTGGCTCCTTTGCCGCCCTTCCTCCTCACCCTGCTGCTCTCCCCACACAGAGGCCAGCCTCTGGAATCCCTAGACTGCCCCTTTCCCGAATGTGTGGTCTGCCCACTTTGCTCAGCCTGCTCCTCCCGGCTTGGTGTGCCCTCCCCTGCACTACATGAAAAATCCTGCTCATTAGTCAGAAATCAGTCCTCTTTGTGCTGCCTTTCTGGGAGCTCCCAGGAAGTTCCAGCACAGTTGTCAGTGCCGTGATCGTTGCCTAGCATAGGGACCCTGAGTGTCGCCTCTGGAGTCAGACTGCCTGTTGTTACATCCTTTCTCTGACATTTCCTAGCTGTGTAAGCCTGGAGAAATTGCTTAGCCTCGCTGTGACTTCTTGTGAAATGAAGATGACGATAATGAGTGCTTACTCCATGAGATTATTGGGCAGACTGAAAATGGCAAGCATATAAAGCACCCCATGTAGTGCATTGGGCTATTTTTAATAGTCTTGCTTGTTTATGCCATTAGACTGTGTGCTCCTTGAAGTTGAGGACTGCATCTTATTTCTCCTTTGTAGCCCCCATAGTTCCTAAACGGAGCCTTGTGGCCAGTTGATAAACCTTTGCTAAACAAAAGAAAAATATGTGCATAAATAAAAAGAGATGACAAGATTTATAGTAGCATGTGTGTATCCAGTATCAACCAGGTGATAATAATACTAATAACAGAATTACCCAGTATGTTTATTGAGTGATTACTGTGTGTCAGACACTGTCTTAAACACTTTGCCTGTTACCTCATTCAATTGTCTCAACAACCTTCTTAAGTAGTGACTGTCATTTGTGTTGCCATTTTATGGATGAGGAAACTGGGGTACGTGGATTGCAGTGACTTCCCTATGGTTAAACAGCTAGAGTATAGCAGAGATGGATTCAACTCAGGCTGCCTGGCTGAGAGCCCATGCTCATGGCCACCCCATTTTGCTGCTTCCAAGGAAGGTGTAATGGCAGTGATCAGCCCAGGGAGGCAAAAGGAGGATCTTAAAATAGCAACCCATGCTAAGAGGCAGGACACAGTGAGGAAGACAGGCAGGGGCTGGCTGTGTGCAGAGCAAGAAGGTGGGGCTGAGACCTTCACTGCAAATGGCCCTGGTACAGTCCTCACTTTTCTCTGTGAGTCAGTCCAGTTGTCTTAAAGGAACTGAGATAGAGCAGATGGCCACAGATGTACAGGTGTGTTCCTCCTACCTGAAGGCAGGAAGATGGGTACCATGGAGCCTTCCTTTTATTTTGTGTTGTGTTCCTGGCAACTAGCAGAAAGTCTGGCACTTAGTACATATTTAATATACAAGATAGTTCAATGAATGTGTGAGGATTCAGGAACTCCAGGATTTCATAGCATGAACAGATATGCAATTTCCATTTATTTTACTTTAAACCTCTTCTCATCTGTCTGCCAGAAAGCCCAAGTTAGGGGAGAGGATGCACATCTTTCCGTGATGAGATTTTGCTTATCCAAGAAGCCTGCATCTCTCATCATCAGCTCATGCATAGCCTTCGAGAGCCCTGCACTTCTGTAGCTCCAGCGGGTGGCATTGCTATGAGTGATGAAGCCCCCGGATGGTCTCAGTGGTGAGCAAATATTAACACTTTGAATCAATTGCACCTTCTTGATGACTGGGAAAACTGTTCGGAGGCTGGCAGAGAGTTATTGCACCATGCAACAGTCGAGTGTGGCTGATATAGTGGGAGCGAATGGCATAAATGAGTTTAAGGCTAAGATGGATTTGCACTTGGAAACTGAAATCATGCAATGGGGTTTGCTGGTGGAATTGCAAAGTGCACCTGGAAGAATGCCAAGAATAATGCAGATGTCTCAGCCCGTGCTTTTCATTGTAGCCAACTACAGAATGGGAAAATTAATTGTACCTGCCTCATAAGGTAGCAAGTTGATGTACATGAGTTAATGTAAATAACTTAGAATGGTACTGAGTATGTAGTAAGCAATTAATGAGTGCCACTCAGCATTAACACATACTAGGCACCCATAATACAACTAAGAATAGACGGATTGGATTATAAGATGGAGAGGGTTGTCCTCACAAATCCTACAGTGCAATAAATGGTGTTACAACCAGTCACATAACAGTGTTGCAACTGTTGTGCAATGTGATAGGTGTTGTGATGGCAAAAAGACAGAGTGTAGTGCAACTCAGAAGAGAGGCTACCCTAAGCTAGACCTGGATGATCAGGGAAGGTCTCAGGATAAGGCGGCACAATGTGAGGAATAGCAAGCAGGAGGTGGTCAGGTGGAAAACAGGTGAGAGGATGCTCCTAGGCAGCTTATGCAAGGACCTGGAGGTGAGAAAGACCGTGTTCATTGTGGGCACTCAATGTGGAGTTAGTGGGTATATGTATTCCCTAAAGCTGCCGTGACAAAATACCACAAACTGGGGTAGCTTAAGACAACAGAAATTTATTCTCTTGCAGTTTCTAGAGGCTAGAAGTCCAAAACCAAGGTGTCGGCAAAGCTATACTCTCTCTGAAGATTCTGGGGAAGAATCCTTCCTTGCCTCTCTCTATCTTCTAGCAGTTGCTAGCAGTCCTCAGCATTCCTTGGCTTGCAGCCGTAGTGCTCCAGTTTCTGCCCCTGTCTTTACGTGGCTGTTCTACTTATGTGTGTGTCTTGGTTTTCTCTTCTTATAAAGACAACAGTTATTGGATTAGCGTGGTTTCTAATTTGTCCTATTGGACTCGGTCCTATTGGTCTAATTCAATAGGATTAGACTCACCCTAATCCAGTTTGACCTCATGTTAACTAAATATATTTGCAAGAATCCTACTTCCAAATAAGGTTATATTTTGAGTTTCTGGGTAGACATGAATTTTGAGGGGATGCTATTCAACCCAGTACAATGGGGGTGGCCAAGGGGAGTAGAAATGATTAAAGGTGAAAAGAAGACAGGAATCAGATTATGAAGGGATTCCTAATAAAAAAAAAATAAACATTCATGGCACTTACAATATATTAAGCACTGTGGTAGGCACTTTACACATGTAATATGCACACTCCCATTGAAAGAGGGAGAATCAGGTTGACTGAGGCCAGAGGGGAAAATCAGAGTTTACAAAGTGTGTCATCAGTTAGGGTCCTAGTAGAAAATAGAAGGTACACTGGATTAGAGTAATTCAAAGAGGGTTTAATAAAGGGATTGTTTAAGTGAGCAGAGTATAGGGAAAACATAGGAGATAGAGCAATGTGCAGGGCTGCTACCACTCCTGGAAATGGATGGTGTGGGTGAGGGAGCAGGTACTGGAACTAAGACCAGGAAGTCCTGTGAAGAAGCCATCTTGAGCAGAGCAGTGACTTTTGGTTGAGAAAGGACGCCATCCCAAGGTGACGACACAGGGAGGAAGCCAACGGAGTGAATACACTAACTTGGTCTCTTGTCAAGACCCTGTTGGCCTACCTCAACCGGAGGACAAAAGAGAACAAGAGAGCCCGTGGTGTAGTTCACACGGATAGCATCCTGGGCTCTGGGCTGAGTGGAGAAGCCTGGAGCATGGATCTGGAGGATCAGACAGAAGACATCTTGCACTGGGGCATTGTTGAGAAGGCAGAGCCTGAGAGCCAGAAAATGGGGAAGTTAGGTTGTGATGAGCAAGGTGACATAACCCAACATTAAGAATGCACATGAGGTCAGGCACGGCAGCTCACACATGGAATTTTAGCACCATGTGAGGCCAAGGGAGGCAGATTGCTTGAGGTGAGGAGTTTGAGACCAGCCTGAGCAACATAGAGAGACCCTGTCTATACAAAAAATACAAATAATAATAATAATCACTGGGCGTGATGGCACATGCCTATGTTTCCAATTACTTGAGAGGCTGAGGCAGGAGGATCACTTGAGCCCAGAAGACAGAGGTTGCAGTGAGCCAAGATGATGCCACTGCTCTTCAGCCTGGGTGACAGAGTGAGACCCTTTCTTGAAGCCCTGTGATCACTCACCCTCATTCCCTATAGTACTAATATAGATTTATGCGTACATTAATCTATTCAGCATGTATTTGCTGAGCATCTAGCATATGTCCATCACTGGTCAAACATATAGTGGTAAACAAAGCAGACAAAATTCTCTGCCCTCAAGGAGCTTACATTCTGATGGGAAAAGTAGATAGTAAACAAATAAAGACAATATACTGACTGTCAGAAGATGATTAAGTGCTATGGATAAAAACAAAGCAGAAAAGGGAAAGAGGGAGTATCAGGGGTGGGGTTGCAAATGGAAATAGAGTAGAATGAAGGTGATATGTGAGCACAGATCTAAATGGAGTTGAGGGAGGACACCATTCTGATACCTGGGGGATGAGGATTCCAGGTAGAAGGAAGATCATGTATGAAGGCTATAAACCAGAGCATGTCTGGAGCATCTGAGAAGAAGCAGGGATGTGCATGCTGGGAACTGACTGGGATGAGATCAGAGAGGTAACAGGAGCCAGATCTGCAGATCCTGTGGTCTTTGAAGGTCTGTGTTCTGCATGATACAACAGCATATTCTGAAATCCTGGCTGTCCTATGTGAACATTGCTCTCCCATCTGTAAAATGGGGATAAGAGTCCTCATTTTGCTTATCTCCAGTGGTGTTTGTAAGGGTCCAGTGAAAAGATGGGTTATGGTATAGCTTTGAAAATCATTAAGTATAAGGCAAGATAATGTTTGTATTGCTTAGTAATTTTGCCTCAGGCCACCTGCTGCTGAGTAGAAAGGCTGCCCATGCCTTCATGAATGTGGCTGTGCTGGACCATTGCTTGACAGCGGGTTGTCATCTTTTCACACAGAAACTCATCTTCCTCCTCTCCTGGGCCTCCAACTCCCAGGCCTCATTTTTAAAACAGCAATTTCTCCCCACTGTGTTTCATGCCCCAAACCTCCTAAGTGGAATTACAGACCAGTAACTCACAGTAGCCTGTTATTTATCCTATATGCAATAAAGACTTTCTGTAGGTTATAGGAAATAAATGTGTTTTTTACTATCATCTGTAGTTCTTATTAAACTTATCCCCATGGTGAGGAAATATCTTTGTGAGACCAAGCAGTTTTATGTCCAAACAGCCAATGAGCTGATAATGGGTTTTATGTCTAGCTGTAACCAGCAGCATTGCAGGCAGCCCTTCTTTCATTGCAGTTAGGAGATGCAGGTTTCTCAACCCATAGCGTGTAAATACTTCTTGTTAACGTAGTGGTCCATGCTTTTAAATAGAGTATCTGGTGTCCCCATGCATGCCTATTGGCTGAAACACAAAATCTGAGATGCCTTATGGAGCTAAAGAAAGAAATTTGGACCAAAAATGAATGGTATGAGGTTATGAAATAAAGATGGAGGAGTGGAAAGAACTCTTTGCACTGGTAGAGTCTTTAAGCCATGAGAATTTTAAAATTGTAGATATAGGAGTTACTCTGTTATCTCCTCTTGGCAGAGAAATGGAAGGAGAAAGGCAGCTAAAATTGCTTGCTAATTATTCAGACAGAAGCAACTTCTCATCCCAGGAAACTAAGACTTAGCATCTTTATCTGTGAAACAGGGATGATAATGCCATACTCCTAGAATTGTGATGCAAAGAAGTCAGCACAGTGCTGATGCCCAGTATGTGTTCAACAAAAAGAAAGCCCTGACTTTTAGTTCTAGTGTTATTCTTCCTTGCTAACTTCTTCCCTCTTGTTGTTCTCTTCAGTATAGCATACAAGTGAAAATAACTAGCAGGCAATAATGTGGGGCCATGGTTTAGGTGAGAAGACAGGAAGTGAGATCCAAACAGAGATCAACAGCGAGTATGGTTGACACCATGGGAATCTCAAACTTTTATCTGGTAGTACGGCATTGGTTTAGCTTGCAGACTAATTTCACAGAGTTATTTAAATGTAAATATACAAATTGGGTTTCTCTGCCATAGCTAGGAAAGGGAAGAAGGAAATGAATCTATGTTTTTTGGTTACTACCATGTGGCACCTACTTTCATACATTATCTTTACTATATTTCCAAAAGAATATAATTTCCATGAGAGCTGAAATTTTGGTCTGTTTTCATTTACCATCTGCTATGGTTTAGTTATTTGTCCCCTCCAAACTTCATGTTGAAATTTGATGCCCAGTGTTGGAGGTGGGGTCTAATGGAAGGTGTTTGAGTGATGGGGGCAGATCCCTCATAAATAGAGTAATGCCCTCCCTCGGGGGTGAGTGAGTTTTTGCTCTAAAGTTCCTTCAAGAGCTGGTTGTTGAAAAAGAGCCTGGCACTCCCCAGCCCCTTGCTTCCTCTTTCACCACGCCATCTCTGCACACATGGGCTCTCCCTCACCTACTGCCTGCCATGAGTGGAAGCAGCCTGAGACCACTAGATGCCCAATATTGAACCTTTCCACACATCAGAATTGTAAGCCAAATGAACCTTTTCTCTTTACAAATTATCCAGCCTCAGGCATTCCTTCATAGCAAAACAAAATAGAAAAAGAAAACTGGTACCAAGAGTGGGGTCTTGCTATAAAGATAGCTGAATATGTGAAAGTGGCTTTAGAATTGGGTAATGGGAGATGTTTGGGTCATGGGGGTGGATCCTTCATGAATAGATTAAGCTTTTTTGGGAAGTGAGTAAGTTCTTACTCTATTAGGTCCCATGAACGCTGGTTGTTTAAAAAACCCCGGCAGCTCCCCACTTTCACTCTTGCTTTTTCTTTCACCATGAGACCTCTACAAGCTAGCACTTCTTTGCCTTCCGTAATGAGTGGAAGCAGCCTAAGGCCATCACCAAAAGCAGATGTTGGCACTATGTTTCTTGTGCAGACTGCAGAATTGTAAGCCTAATAAATCTCTTCTCTTCGACAAACAGAGAGCCAAATCATGAGTGAACTCCCATTCACAATCGCTACAAAGAGAATAAAATACCTAGGAATCCAACTTACAAGGGATGTGAAGGAACTCTTCAAGGAGAACTACAAACCACTGCTCAATGAAATAAAAGAGGACACGAACAAATGGAAGAACATTCCATGGGCTCATGGACAGGAAGAATCAATATCATGAAAATGGCCATGCTTCCCAAGGTAATTTATAGATTCAATGCCATCCCCATCAAGCTACCAACGACTTTCTTCACGGAACTGGAAAAAACGACTTTAAACTTCATATGGAACCAAAAGAGAGCCCACATGGCCAAGTCAATCCTAAGCCAAAAGAACAAAGCTGGAGGCATCACATTACCTGACTTCAAACTATACCACAAGGCTACAATAATCAAAACAGATACATAGACCAGTGGAACAGAACAGAGGCCTCAGAAATAATGCCACACATCTACAACCCTCTGATCTTTAATAAACCTGACAAAAACAGGAAGTGGGGAAAGGATTCCCTATTTAATAAATGGTGCTGGGAAAACTGGCTAGCTATATGTAGAAAGCTGAAACTGGATCCCTTCCTTACACCTTATACAAAAATTAATTCAAGATGGATTAAAGACTTAAATCTTAGACTTACACCATTAAAACCCTAGAAGAACACCTAGGCAATACCATTCAGGACATAGGCATGGGCAAGGGCTTCATGTCTAAAACACCAAAAGCAATGGCAACAAAACCCAAAATAGACAAATGGGATCTAATTAAACTAAAGAGCTTCTGCACGGCAGAAGAAACTACCATCAGAGTGAAAGGCAACCCACAGAATGGGAGAAAATTTTTGCAATCTACCCATCTGATACAAAGCTAATATCCAGAATCTACAAATCTTAAACAAATTTACAAGAAAAAAACAAACAACCCCATCAAAAAGTGGACAAAGGATGTGAACAGACACTTCTCGAAAGAATACATCTATGCAGCCAACAGACACATTAAAAAATGCTCATCATCACTGGCCATCAGAGAAATGCAAATCAAAACCACAATGAGATACCATCTCACGTCAGTTAGAATGGCAATCATTAAAAAATCAGGAAACAACAGACACTGGAGAGGATGGGGAGAAATGGGAACACTTTTACACTGTTGGTGGGAGTGTAAATTGGTTCAACCATTGTGGAAGACAGTGTGGCAATTCCTCAAGGATCTAGAACTAGAAATACCATTTGACCCAGCAATCCCATTACGGGGTATATATCTAAAGGGTTATAAATCATGCTACTATAAAGACACATGCACACATATGCTTATTGCAGCACTATTCGCAATAGCAAAGACTTGGAACCAACCCAAATGTCCATCAATAATAGACTGGATTAAGAAAATGTGGCACGTATACACTATGGAATACTATGCAGCCATAAAAAAGGATAAGTTATGTCCTTTGCAGGGACATCGATGAAGCTAGAAGCCATCATTCTGAGCAAATTATCACAAGGACAGAAAACCAAACACCGCATGTTCTCACTCATAGGTGGGAATTGAACAATGAGATCACTTGGACACAGGGCAGGGAGCATCACACATCTGGGCCTATAGAGGGATGAGGGAGAGGAGGAGAGATAGCATTAGGAGAAATACCTAATGTAAATGATGAGTTCATGGGTGCAGCAAACCAACATGGCACATGTATACATATGTATCAAACCTGCATTTTGTGCACATGTACCCTAGAACTTAAAGTACATATGAAAAAAAAAAAACTCTTCTAATTTTTTTTGATAAATTACCCAGACTCAAGTAGTCCTTTATAGCAACACAAAATGGAGTAAGACATCACAGTATTTCCCACACCTAGAACAACATGTAGCATGTAGTAGAGCATCAGTAATATTTGCTGAATGAACTATGGATACTTAGGAAAAGCTCAGCAAGGCAAAATCTATCAGCCATGTGCCACTGTTCAACTCATAAAAATAAAGCAATGCGATTAATTCTCTTATTCTACATAAATATTCATTAGATTAATGATTAATTCCTTCTCTTCATCACACTACCACATGTCTAGTCCAAAATCCCATCATATTTCACCTTTATTTCTGCTGTAACCTACACTTTGTTCTCCTCACCATAACTGAATACCTGTCTTACTGCAGAACCAGAAAGAATTCAAAAAGAAATATAATAATATTACCCTCCTGTTTAATATCTTCCAATAGCTCCATGCTCTTTGAATATAGTACCAAACTCTTATAGGCTCACAAGAGCCTGCTGTATCTGGCCCGATAAATTTCAGCCTCATTGCTTTTTCTTTCTCTTCTGGACTGAGTTGCTTTCAAATGCTCAACTGATCTATGTTGTCTTTGAACTCAGGGCCTTTGCACATGCTGTTCTGTTTGCCTAGAATACTGCCTTATACACCCTCTACCCTTCTCCATACAACTCTCTATCTAGATGATCTCTACTCATAGTTATGGTCTCCATTTAATATCACTTCTTTAGGGTACCCTGCCTGAGACTCCATAAGGTTCCCAACTTCATGCCTTCATGGTGTCCTGTATGCCCCCTTTTCAAACACTTTTCTTTCCCTACCAGGCTAAAAGCCCCATGAAAGGAGAAGTGGATTCTATTTTATTCACTGCTCTCTGTGTGTGTGTGTGTGTGTGTGTGTGTGTGTGTGTGTGTGTGTGTGCGCGCGCGCGCGCATGAGTATGGCAGGCATATAATATGTGCTCAATAAGTATCTATTGAATAAATGGTGATCATGTAATACTAAGAATACCCTGCAATGTGAGGTATCATTTCTATTTTTCAGATAAGAAAACTAAAATCTAAAAAGACTAAATTTCAAACTCAAGGTCATATAGCAAATAGCATAGTTAAGAGTCAAATCTAAGTCTGGATCCAAAATCTCTTTCTTCTTTTCCAAAATAATTTTTCTCCAGCTCATCAAATACTCTACTTACTAGAAGGTCACAACCTATGTCATATAGTTAGTTCTAATTTGTAAAGAATTATAATTTACCAGACACAATCAATTCCTTCTCCAGTGATGCAGAAGGCCCCACAGAAGCTTTCAATGTGGTTGCTGGATGACTCTGAGCATAATTATCATAGGAAAGAAGTGCAAAAATAGTTCAGGTTAAGATACGTTTGTCAGCTTGCTCCTTTCCGCCCATGGATGCCACCGATGCAGCATCGTTAAAGTCTCTCTTCTCCCTGCCATCATATCTAAGTCAGAGTCTCCTAAAGAGCCGGAACAGCGGAGGAAGCTCTTCATTGGAGGGTTGAGCTTTGAAACAACTGATGAGAGCCTGAGGAGCCATTTTGAGCAATGGGGAACGCTCACGGACTGTGTGGTGTTGAGAGATCCAAACACCAAGCGCTCCAGGGGCTTTGGGTTTGTCACATATGCCACTGTGCAGGAGGTGGATGCAGTCATGAATGCCAGGCCACACAAGGTGGATGGAAGAGCTGTGGAAACAAAGAGAGCTGTCTCAGGAGAAGATTCTCAAAGACCAGGTGGCCATTTAACTGTGAAAAAGGTATTTGTTGGTGGCATTAAAGAAGACACTGAAGAACATCACCTAATAGATTATTTTCAACATTTTGGAAAAATGGAAGTGATTGAAATCATGACTGACCGAGGCAGTGGCAAGAAAAGGGTCTTTGCCTTTGTAACCTTTGACAACCATGACTCCATGGATAAGATTGTCATTCAGAAATACCATACTGTGAATAGCCACAACTGTGAAGTTAGGAAAGCTCTGTCAAAGCAAGAGATGGCTAGTGCTTCCTCCAGCCAAAGAGGCCAAAGAAGTTCTGGAAACTTTGGTGGTGGTCATGGAGGTGGTTTTGGTGGGAATGGCAATTCTGGTCATGGAGGAAACTTTAGTGGTCATGGTGGCTTTGGTGGCAGCCATGGTGGTGGTGGATATGGTGGCAATGGGGATGGTTATAATGGGTTTGGTGGTGGTTATGGGGGAGGCAGCACTGGTTACTCTGGAGGAAGCAGAGGCTATGGATGTGGTGGACAGAGTTATGGAAACCAGGGCAGTGGCTATGGCGGGAGTGGCAGCTATGACAGCTTTAACAATGGAGGCAGAGGTGGCTTTGGCGGTGGTAGTGGAAGCAATTTTGGAGGTGGCAGAAGCTACAGTGATTTGGGTAATTACAATAGTCAGTTTTCAAATTTTGGACCCATGAAGGGAGGAAATTTTGGAGGCAGAAGCTCTGGCCCCTATGGCAGTGGGGGCCAATACTTTGCCAAACCACAAAACCAAGGTGGCTATGGCGGTTCCAGTAGCAGCAGTAGCTATGGCAGTGGCAGAAGATTTTAATTAGGAAACAAAGCTTAGCAGGAGAGGAGAGCCAGAGAAGTGACATGGAAGCTACAGGTTACAACAGATTTGTGAACTCAGCCAAGCACAGCGGTGGCAGGGCCTAGCTGCTACAAAGAAGACATGTTTTAGGCAAATAATCATGTGTATGGGCAAAAAAACTCGAGGACTATATTTGTGACTAATTGTATAACAGGTTATTTTAGTTTCTGTTCTGTGGAAAGTGTAAAGCATTCCAACAAAGGGTTTTAATGTAGATTGTTTTTTGCACCCATGCTGCTGATTGCTAAATGTAATAGTCTCATCGTGATGCTGAACAAATGCCTTTAAAAAAATAGTTCAGGTTATTTGTTTCCTTTTTCCTTAGATGCCAGATAAACAGTTGTTGACTGGAATTTCAACTGAGGCAGAGAGATGACCTAGTTAAGTTCCTGGCCTGAGAGAGTGTCAGTAGAAGAGCCCATATTTCTCACATGTATGGAATTGCATGAAGATCTTTCATTTATTCTGCTCTGCTGTGATTCAATGTGATTACTTTGACTAGTGAATCGAAGGTGGCTCTTTAACTATAAACAAGCGAATGGGTTAAAAAAATCAAAATTAGTATCTATGCTTTAAATGAGAGGAGTGAAGGGGCTATGATAAAGGTTAGTAGGACACACGGGCTGGTGACTTCATTGTACCCACACCCCTCATTTGTGGGAGGCCACTCACCTGTACATCCACCAGAGGGCAGCAGCAGCAGCAAAGGCCCACCTCCCCTGTGCCACACTTCACGCCACTCTGTCCAACCACACGTGGCTATTGGGCACCTGAAATGTGGCCAGTGCCACTTGTTGAAATGATAACAGTTTGGATATATTGGATTAAAGAAAATATATTATTGAAATTCATTTCACCTGTTTATTTTTACTTAAACATGGCTAAGTAGCAAATTTAAGGTGACATATGTGGCTTGCATTCATAGCCCATGCTATATTTCTTTTGGGTGAAACTGCTTGACACAATCCATGGCATAATAAACAGAATTTCCAAAATAACTAAAGTTTGAATCTCATTTTCAGGCTATGTATATATTACACAAATATCATGTCATGATAAGAATTTGGAAGGATCTTGGAGCTTGTCCTTATTTTACAGCTAAAGAAACTGAGGCTCAAAGAGATGAAGCAACTTTGCCCAAGATCAGACCACCAGTAAGTGGCAGAGCTGGACTTTGGACTTCAGTTTCAAACAAAATCAGTTCTTCTCCAGTCAGCGAGTGGCCCAGAGATTATAGGTGTCCGTGGACTTAGAGTGTACCTCTGAGAGCTCCCATCCCTCTATCCCCAGCACCAGTGGCTGGCACATGGCAGGAACTCTGTTCTACAGCATCCAGTCTGTGTGAGATGCTTTGTTTACTGCACCACACAAAGAATACAAAGACAAGTGCTGCTCAGGCTCTGTTCTCTGGAAGCTCATGGCGTAGTAGAGAAGATACCAGATGGACAGTAACCAATTAAAATCATAAAACAAGTTCTAGCAAAGTACCTTGAAACTAATATGGAAATGTGTTCAACTTCATTAGGAATTTAAAAAATGCAAATAAAAATAAGGATGTGAC